>NC_140589.1:1938060343-1939522010 GCF_964204655.1 Triturus cristatus
TTCAGGGGTGACCTTATGCCATTGCCTGCGTCTGGTAGGAAAGGCTTGCACCTGAGGGGGGGCTTTACCTGGATGGGAGGTGTGGAATTCCAAAACAAAATGATCTGTCTAGTTTACTTGTGTTGGAGGAACGCATGTCATGGTGTTAAATTTATTCGTAAAAATAAGGTCCAAAGTATGTCCTGCTAGGTGTGTAGGACCAATATTCATTCGAGTTAGTCCAAGCAAGGAAAGATCAGTCAGTAAGGACTGTGCATCTCCATTTTCCTTCAGATCGCTGTGTACATTGAAGTCTCCTAAGAGTATAAATTCATTCTCAGTGTCAATGTGTCTGGCTAATATCTCCAGCAGTGAGATGTTAAAGTCGGCACAAGGGCCTGGGGGGCGATAAACTAGTGCCCCTTTGTAACTGATTTTATTAGAAATGCAGACTTTAAAAAACAGAATTTCTAAATCTGGGGTGCTATTTTCTTCTAAAATGGTGATCGATAAGTTGTTTTTATATACGATCGCAATACCTCCCCCAATCTTAGTTGGACGATCTATCCTGACTATTTTGTAGCCTTCTGGGATCCCTAGGGTAATAGCTGGGACCGAGTGGGGTTTTAGCCATGTTTCGGTCAGATAGCAAAGTTCCGGTTGCACCGAGGAAATCATGTCCCATACTTCACTATAATGCTTAGACAGTGATCTGATGTTACATAAAAGGTTTCTGCTTTTTAAAGGGCCCTATGGGACTACCTTTAGGACGGTGGTTTCATATGGAAGGAATGGCGAATGATCATGAAGGGCTTGGTATTGACATTTGCGACAGGCAAAAGGTCCCTCTGGAGGTACTCCTCCTCCTCCTCCTGAGCAACCCTGGTGTAGTGGCTTCCAGATACGTAATAGATCCAGTGATGAGTATCTTACCCGAGGTTTGGCCTGGTCAACGGGAAGGGCAGATATAAGAGCCATATCCTCTAGCCCCTAGCCTCGTCCAGTCGTTCTGGCACTTGGCCAAGCTCGCATGGCCACCAGTCCGGCGTCCACAAAGCTCTTGCCTCCCCGAAAATCACGACTTCGGTCTTATTTACATTACATTGGAGATAGTTCGATGTCATCCACTTTGCCACAGCTTTCATGCCTTCGGAAAAGGCCGTCCTTACTTCGTCGGTGAGACTTTTGAAAGGAAATAAGAGCTGGGTATCATCCGCGTAGGAGACGGGGATGAACCCAAACTCTCTCAGAATTCTGGCCAGGGGTGCCACATAGATGTTAAAATGAGTCGGGCTCAAACAAGAGCCCTGTGGCACCCCCTTCGTGATGTTAGTCTCAATCGACCGAAATGAGCCCATGCTGACAGCTTGGGTACGGTTAGATATAAAGCTCTTTAACCAGGCTAATGCTGTGCTCTCAATGTCGATCATGGTCAAGCGTTCGATTAAGATTTTATGGGATATCGTGTTGAACGCTGCCGACAGATCTAATAGTACCAGGATAACAGAGTACCCTCTGTCTTGGTACATGTGAAGGTCATCAGTCACCGATAGCAGGGCAGATTCGGTGCTGTGTTTTGGTCTAAAGCCAAACTGAGAACAATCTAGCCTACCAGTCTGCTCAATATAGTTTGATACATGTTTATTAACATGTTTCTCTATAAGTTTCCCCAAAAAAGGAAGTAGGGAAATAGGCCTAAGGTTAGACATATCAGTCCAGGGAGTGGAAGGGTTTTTCCTGATGGGCCTCACTAATGCTTTCTTCCATTCCTCAGGAACTTGACCCTCCATCAGTGAGAGATTCACAAGACATTGAATCTGTGGGCTAAGAGTCTTTCCTACTACCGGTACCATTCTGGCCGGGATGATGTCTGAGGGACTACCGCTCTTAATCTGGCCTAGGTAGCATTCAATCTCTACCAGGGAGATGGGGGGGAAAGGTGTCCAAGGTCATCGATCCTGGTTCTTTTCCTTCTTCCAGGAATAAGGGTGTATCTCCTGTAGTGGATAAATTGATTCTAGTGATGTCATCATGTATCCTATTTATCTTGTTAGTGAAAAACTGAGCAACTTCGTTGCATAATTGTTGTGACGCTAGTTCAGGAGTTTCGCAAGCAGCTGGTTTCACAAACGACTGGAGGGTTTGGTATAAAATCCTGGGGGTATTTCCTGCGGCAGAGAGAAGAGACTCTATATGTGTTTTTCGGGCGCATTGAATTTCTTTATGATAAGTGGTGAGAGCTGCCCAGTAATGGTTCCTGTCAGTTTCACCATGGGTCGTTCTCCACACCCTTTCTAGCTTTCTAGCCAATTGTTTAAGTGATTTTAAATCCTCCGAAAACCATGCTTCCTGTTTACGAGCTAAGCGTGGTTTAAACGTTTTCATGGGGGCAATGCAGTCGACCGCTTTAAGAATTGCATGATTATAATTGGCTAAAACCGTATCAACATCCTCTGAAGAGCTAATGAAAGGTTCAACAAATTGCTCCTGAAACGCTTCAGGGGTGACCTTATGCCATTGCCTGCGTCTGGTAGGAAAGGCTTGCACCTGAGGGGGGGCTTTACCTGGATGGGAGGTGTGGAATTCCAAAACAAAATGATCTGTCCAGTTTACTTGTGTTGGAGGAACGCATGTCATGGTGTTAAATTTATTCGTAAAAATAAGGTCCAAAGTATGTCCTGCTAGGTGTGTAGGACCAATATTCATTCGAGTTAGTCCAAGCAAGGAAAGATCAGTCAGTAAGGACTGTGCATCTCAATTTTCCTTCAGATCGCTGTGTACATTGAAGTCTCCTAAGAGTATAAATTCATTCTCAGTGTCAATGTGTCTGGCTAATATCTCCAGCAGTGAGATGTTAAAGTCGGCACAAGGGCCTGGGGGGCGATAAACTAGTGCCCCTTTGTAACTGATTTTATTAGAAATGCAGACTTTAAAAAACAGAATTTCTAAATCTGGGGTGCTATTTTCTTCTAAAATGGTGATCGATAAGTTGTTTTTATATACGATCGCAATACCTTCCCCAATCTTAGTTGGACGATCTATCCTGACTATTTTGTAGCCTTCTGGGATCCCTAGGGTAATAGCTGGGACCGAGTGGGGTTTTAGCCATGTTTCAGTCAGATAGCAAAGTTCCGGTTGCACCGAGGAAATCATGTCCCATACTTCACTATAATGCTTAGACAGTGATCTGATATTACATAAAAGGTTTCTGCTTTTTAAAGGGCCCTATGGGACTACCTTTAGGACGGTGGTTTCATATGGAAGGAATGGCGAATGATCATGAAGGGCTTGGTATTGACATTTGCGACAGGCAAAAGGTCCCTCTGGAGGTACTCCTCCTCCTCCTCCTGAGCAACCCTGGTGTAGTGGCTTCCAGATACGTAATAGATCCAGTGATGAGTATCTTACCCGAGGTTTGGCCTGGTCAACGGGAAGGGCAGATATAAGAGCCATATCCTCTAGCCCCTAGCCTCGTCCAGTTGCGGACGGGCGCAGACGGGCTTCTCTTTGGCTTGTCTTAGGCGCGTTCTTAGGCGCACCCCTGCGCGCAACCGCTGCGAGTGACGAGAGGGTTATGTAGTCCTCGCAGCTGGAAAAGCTAGAGCGCTAACCGCTCGTGATGCGGAAGTAATGAGGAAATATGAATTTTGTGATCAGTTATGTCCCCTGTCGTAGACCCCAACGGCTCCATGTGCATGCTATAAGTACATGTATGTTCCCTCCTGCTCCAGTTCTGAAGACGCAAACATATGTGCGTCCACCGTCAACATGTCCTCTTTCAGATCCGCCATGAATGGGTCAGATATTCCATTCCTAAGTATGAAAGGCCACCGACTTTATATGGTTCACTTTCCACATTTTACAGACTCAGGCGAGTAGGCCCGAATCCTGTCATCAAGCCTTTTTCTGCCTTCTGCCTCTGAAAGCTCCAGTCTGAGCCTGCATCTGTGACCATGAACTTTGTCTTACTCCCTGCGCGGCTAACGGTGCCTGATCCAGCCAGTTGCCTGCCAAAAACTGTATTTCACCTTCAAGATTATCTGCTTCGCTCCCCATCCGATGCATTCCTGTCTAGTAGTTTAGGTAAACATTCCTCCAGCTACCGTGCAAAGGGGCCAGGCCTCGCTGCCCTCATGCAAGTAATTCATAGCTCCGTTACCATGGAATATTCCTACCCCCTCGCATCTAGTGTAGACACTTAGACGCTTGTACACGCACTAACAGTCAGTATAGTCAGTATAGAATAAGATTCTATCCTAAGAGACCTCTCTTTTTGGATAACACAGTTCTTTAAACATAGGATATTAGATATGATTTGGGATTAGGTTGACATAACCCCAGACTTCTGTCTCCACATGTAGGGCTAAATGTCAAGTCTCCTCCACTCTCTAGTTGCACGTCAATCACACGTCATGCGGCTGCGCGCGCATCTTTGCCAGACATTTCTGCTGACATTGCAGGATTCTTTTATGGATCCACCCACTTGTGACATCATGTTTAGTGACGTTTCTTGAATTACGCCCTCTATTAGCTACGTATGCACCTTTTATCAGCTGTTACGCCTCTTGCATCTGTTTCACTGTAATGTATTTTCTATAAAACTGCCTACCTGTCAATAATATATGCGCCCTTCCTTCCTGAACTTCCGTGGTGATGGAACAGAAGGCCCACAATTCGAATTGTCTTCCTTTATATTGGAATAAAGCCCTTTTAAACCCTCTAATACCACGGATTCTGCCTCTTATATTTACTGAGTTATTCTTAATAGATTTTACCGCATAACAAATAGTACCGGTAACGAAATATTTACCACATAAATTGGCGCCCGAATAGGGACACTTTCTCATCTTACGCGCCGGCGGTGCGTTGCAGGCCCGGTCTCCTGCCACAGCTGAACGGACAAAAAAAACGCGTACCCGCAGGATTTCCTGTATCTCCCTCCGGCCGAGCGGGGGTGACTGAGGCTGCGATCAACACCCAGACGAGGCGGTGAGAAGTGCGAAGTATCCCGACCAGAGCCTAGCTGAGAGAGCAAGATCCGAGGTATACAGAGTCCCACCGAGTTCCGAAGTTCCGAGTCCAGTCGAGTCGAGTCCAGTCCGGTCCAGTCCGGTCCAGTTTCAGTTCCGTTCCGAGGCCTTCCGTTCCGAGCTACCCGGTGAGTACCATTACCGGGGAGGCATTTTACGTGCACATAGTCTGTGCCGGTCAAGACGGGTTTGGGTACACAAATCCGGTCTGCACTGTTTCAGCAGTGTATCTGTACTGTTTAGCAGTATATATAGTATGTCTTGCATATAAATAAGTATTACCTATTATCAGTATTATGTCATTAACTAGTTTTCTATTAGTTATCATTGTTCGTTAAAACTGTTAAATGTTAAATGTTTTAAATACGTTCTATACATTGTGGTGTGAATGACTGTTCATTATTGTGTTCATCGTATAAAGTGTGTTCTAAAAACAAGATCTAAAAATGCCGCTCTTTTCGAAACTAAGACAGATCAAAACTAGAAAAGGGGTACTCGAAGAAGCTGTTCCCATTCCACCTAGGGACACTCCAGGATACTTTATGTATCATAAGCATGGCCTAGACGCCGTATTATTTCTTGATTTATGGGTGGACTACACTAAAGAATTACCAGAGAGTCAGAGATGGCCCGCAGCAGGGACCTGGGATGCAGATTGCATCATGAGAGTAGAAGAAGAATTATGGAAAAAGAAAGCCAGACAGTCACAGAAAGATGCCATTGAATTATGGCGTAAAGAATCATACAGACGTACAGAAAAAGCACACAGACAGGAAGAGAAAGGTAGAGAGAATTCAAATAAAACTCGAGAAAATCTATTACTTGAGGAAGGTACCCGAGTAAACTCAGAACAAGTAGATAGACAAAGAAACACTCTTATGAATGGTATGTATCCACTTCTAGCCGAAGGGTTACCTAAGGCTACTCCGGAAATACCAAAAGAATTGCCACCTCCATTGTTTCCGATAAAAGCACATCCCAAATCACATCCCAAAACGGCGAAGGACGTTTTTCTTTCCTCCTATTTAGACGACGCAGCTCCCGAGTATGCTAATGCCATACCACCCACATCGCTTGCCGATGGTGTTCAACACCAAGAGCATACGTCTGTACCCCCGCAACTACAAACTCCTACACAAGTTCCAACAGGTCCGTCCGTCTCTACAGTTTTTCCCACATCTACAATCTCTGTCTCACCTTCAACAAATCCTTTCACGTCCAGCACCCCAGACGGTGCTACAGGAGGTACGACAGACATTTTTTCTACGCCACCCAGAGGAAATAAATTTTCCCTTAGAGAATTAGCACACCAACGTACGCCCAAACTAGCAACTCCCGACATGCTTAAGGAACTTCTAGTAGATTGTAGATATGATCCTGTGCCCGGTAAACGGGACGAAATGCTGCTGTCATCATTACGTATTCGACGAGCTGCAATATATTTAACGAAGCTTCCAGGAATGACTACACATTTAGAAAATATATATCACTTTGTCCAGTCAGGGCGAGGTCCTGAAAGTATTAGCAGAGCCATGGAGTACCAGAAAGCGGAGGTACAGGGACAACTGTTACGTTTCCTCATAAACAGTGTAATCAGAAATCAAGATCGGCCTGGGGTAAATCCGGAAGAAATGCAAAAACTTGTCACTTGGGGTCAGAATATATCAGAAGGGAGACATGATAAACAGTTATGTATAGTCGCCATGTACCGAAAGATCCGCAAAGAAGTAGAACGAATACACGAAGAAAGATTAGAGGTGGACGCCGCTGACCTAAACAGAGAGGAGGAGGAGCAAGAGTCAGAGCAAGTAGAAACGATAGCTTATGTAGGTAGAGGGAAACACCATAACAATACCAGAGGTTTTAATGATCCGGTACGTCCAATACGTCCAGAATATAATAGACATTTTCCAAACCCTATGCTAAATACAAAATCCCCTGAACACTTATTCCAAGCCGCTGATAAATTACTCCGAGATCGAAGGGGGTACCACATGCTCGATTCCATGGACGAACAAGAATTAGCCAGGTCAGCAGTACAATGGGCTGACAGTCCCAGTGACTACAATGATGATGTACTTACACACACGTTTCTGAATCTAGACCCATATGAACAGCGCTTAGCTAGTGTATACATGATTCAACACCTCCTTATATTATATAAAAGCCAACACTCCGATCCAGGACCCTTACCTGACATATTGACAGAACTACTCACGAATATATGGAGAGGGTCAGGTACTGATTTGATTAAGGAAATTCTTGAATCCCGAAACCAATATTTAAATTTCGTATGCCCAGAACACGTTCCAGTTCCCATTATGGGAAGAAAAATGTATCATATAGATAGACAGAACCCGTTACGCGAAGTACACCCAATTAGAGGTGCCGGTGATAATTTTACACGCGTGTTTGTGTACACACCTATAACTAAATTAGAATTATTAGAAATGAAGAAAGTAGTACCCAGCCATGACAAGGACCCAGCAGGTTTCCACCGTGAGATAAAAGACATGTTACTCATGGGAGAGTATACCTACCCCGACATTATGAAAATATTAAAAGTCCTCTTACCCGCCGGTGTTTATGAAAAACTCAAAGAAAAAGAATGGGAGGTGGGAGACCAGAAGATAGATTGGACAGCATTAGAAAACGAAGAAAAGGCCCGAGCTGCAGGAGCAGGGCTTGGGGAAAAGACTACAGCACTAGCAGGATTACTAATACAGGTACTGCCACGTTTATTAACTACGAAAAAGGAAGACTGGGGTGCAATCTCAGCCTGTAAACAAAAGCCAGACGAAGACACTAGTGATTTCTATTCCCGATTTGAAAAATGTTTCGGTATAAATAGTGGTATAAAAGCCAGTAGTGAGTCATACCCACATCTGTTTGTGACAAAATTAGTTGAAAATTCTCTGCTACAAGTCAAGAATAGAGTATTGAAATTCGAAAGTACCTGGCAAGGTAATACCCCATCACAGATGCTACAGATGTTACAATATCATCACAATAGAATTAGAGAAGAACAAGAACACGAACAAAGACGTATGAAAGATACAAAAATGAAAATGCTTGTTGCACAGTCAGTTCCAGCCGATAGTCATCAAAAGGGTGATTCCGCAGGCCCTGCGAAAGGGACATGCAACTATTGTAAACAACTAGGTCATTATATACACGATTGTCCAGTCCTGAAACATAATATTGCTACAGGTAGAACACATGAGAGACCACGTCCACCTAGACAGGATCAGAATCAACAACAAATTCCTCAGCATGCACAACCTAGGTTAGCTCCGCAACAACTAGCTCCGCAACAAGGAGCTCCACAACAGACCGTAGCACCACCACAAGCGCAGCCTATTGCTGCAACACAAGCAACGACACAACAAATGTATCAGTATGCACAAGCAGATTATCCCGATTATCAGCGATACTCATGAGATAGCCTAGAGAGGGAAGTTGGCTTACCCCTTATTGAGGTTCCTGTAGACCAAGAGGGACCTTATGTACATAGTGAACTATTAGGGGAAGACAGAAAGTTTTTACTTGATACAGGGGCAAGCAGAACAACTATAAGACGTAGTGAAGTTCCAGGGGCACCCCTCTCAGGCTCACAGAATATTTCCCTTGGATTCTCAGGAAAACCCATAATTAATGACGTAACACAACCTCTTCCACTTACAGTCGGTCCATTGACACGTACTACAGATTTATTGCTCACTAAATCATGTCCAGAAAACTTGTTAGGTATAAAAACATTGAAAGCTCTAGGAGCTATAATATGTTGTTCTCCGGAAGGAGTACGACTATTTTTACGTGACTTTAAAGGTCACTATGTATCCAGAGACATGGATCACCGACTGCAGAAATTACCTACACATTTATGGGCACAAGGCCCCACTGATGTTGGTTGCATGAACATTACACCATATCGAGTTACACTGAAAACAGGAATAGTACTACCACGAATACGACAATACAAGTTACCACCCGATGCTGTTGTGGCTTTACTGCAAATCATTGACGAGCTCATTGCACAAGGAGTGGTTGTCGAAACTGACTCCAATATATGTAATTCTCCGATAATTCCGATTCTTAAAAGAACGGATCCAAAAGCTTCACCAGTATATCGATTAGTTATTGATCTGCGCGAATTAAATAAATGTATTGTGCCACAATACCCCGTGGTCCCAAATATCTCTTCATTACTAACAGCTATTGACTCAAAAGCAACGTTTTTCACTGTAATTGATCTCAAGAATGCTTTCTTTAGTGTCCCAATCGATCCGGAAAGTCAATATTTGTTCGGATTCAGTTTAAATGGACGAAGTTTTAAATTCACACGCGCACCCCAAGGATTTACAGAAAGCCCCAGCATCTATAGCCAAGCACTGAAACGAGAACTTGATAGTATCCACATGCCAGTTAACACTGCCTTGCTTCAATATGTCGATGATCTGCTGATCACCGCCCGAAGCGAACATGAATGTGAAAAAGCGTCACTGACGGTTTTAAAATTTTTGGCTGACAAAGGGCACAAGGTGTCCCCTTCTAAGCTGCAATTCTGTGTCCAGCGAGTTGTTTACCTTGGGCACTCGCTGTCCAAGGAGGGAAGGCAGCTTACACCCGACCGCATCCAGTTAATCGCCAACATGCCACCACCCAAGACACAAAAGGAGGTACGGGCTTTTATAGGCCTCACTTCATACTGTAGGCAGTGGATCCCTCAATATGCATTTCTAGCAAAACCACTCATCCAGTTGACAACACAGGAGGCAGCCGCATCGACTGTCCTCCCTTGGACTCAAGAACATACACACGCCTTTGAAAGCTTAAAGAAAGCTTTATGCCAAGCACCTGTTTTAGCAACACCATGTTACAGCAAACAGTTTACACTCTTTGTTACAGAACGCGAAGGTACTGCCTTGTCAGTACTCACTCAGGAACAAGCAGGATCACACAAACCATGTGCTTATTTCTCTAGTACATTAGATCCAGTAGCTCAGGCTCTTCCTGCGTGCCTGAAATCGGTGGCAGCAACAGCTTTAGCAATCAGACAAAGCGATGCCATAGTGTTAGGACATCAATTGACAGTACAAGTACCACACGCAGTAGAGGTTCTTTTGAATCGCACACAAACACAACACTTGACTATAGCGAGACTCACTGGTTACGAACTAACATTGTTTCAGCCACACATAGAAATCAGACGTTGTAATACATTAAATCCTGCCACACTGTTACCAGTGGGCGGAACAGATCCATTGGCACATGATTGCGTCGAAGTCATTACTGTCACGACGAAACCCAGACAAGACTTGACAGATACCCCTTTGTCAGATCCAGACTTGACATTTTATGTAGATGGGTCATGTATGAGAACAAGTACAGGAGAGTTAATGGCTGCTTACGCAGTCACAACAGACACTGAAGTCATTGAAACAAATCGTATTAACACTTTGTCAGCTCAAGCAGCAGAGCTCATCGCTCTGACACAAGCCTGTATTCAAGCCAAAAATAAGAAAGTCAACATATACACAGATTCACGTTATGCATTCGGAGTCGTCCATGACTTCGGCGTACTATGGCGAGAGAGAGGTTATTTAACTTCTCACGGTGCCCACATCCAGCACGGACCCCTCATTCAAACTCTATTAGATGCGATTCATCTACCTATTGCAATATCGATTATGAAATGCAAAGCCCATACAAAAGTTACCGATATTATTTCTCAGGGTAATGACCTAGCTGACAGAACAGCTAAACAGACTGCTCAGAATCAGACTCACACAACTGACATGACAAAGACAATAGTTCCGACACCAACACATTGCATGACAGTTAAGGATCCCGCCCTTGATGTAATTGACATACAGACACATGCTACACCAGAAGAAATAAAGAAATGGACTGAATTAGGAGGGATCCAAACAGATCAGGGATGGATGACGAAGGAAAAAATCTATATGGTTTCTTCCCGACTCAATGGTCCAAGTCATCATTAACACAATACATAGTCCAGCGCACCTAGGAGAAAAAGCTATGCTAGACAGTATTCAACACATTTGGTTCAACAAGCACCTGCGAGCCGCAGCTAAACAAAAGGTTCGTACCTGTATGATATGTTGTCAGTTTAATCCAGGTAAAAGCATCCCCGTAGAACAGGGTGGATTTCAAACTCCCGATCATGCTTTTGAAGTCCTCCAGATGGATTATATCCAGATGGAACGATGTCGAGGATTCAAATATGTTCTCGTAGTTGTCTGTGCTCTTTCCCGTTGGACAGAAGCATACCCGGTTTCAGATTACACTGCCCCGACTACTGCCAAACAGTTAGTTCGAGAATTCTTCCCACGGTACGGTTTACCACGTGTTGTCTACTCAGATAACGGCCAGCCGTTCTCATCCGAACTAATGAAACACGTTTCCCTTCTATTAGGCTATCAATGGAAATTTCACTGTGTCCGACATCCCGAGGCAGCAGGTCTCGTAGAACGCCATAATCAAACTTTGAAAATTAGATTGTCCAAAATATGTAGAGAAAAAGGAGTCGATTGGATAGTAGCCTTACCAGTCGCGCTCTTTTACATGAGAATGGTAGCACATTCTCGAACAGGGCTATCCCCGTATGAGGTGATCTTCGGTAGACCACCAAATATGTGGGGGACGCCTATACCTCGTAAAATCACTGACGTTGACTGTAATATGCTGACAGATTACCTGGCTTCCTTGATGTCTGCACTACAATCTTGTCGTTCACAGGTATCCGCAGCTTTTCCCGATAATACTGAGGTGAAGCCCCATGACGTGGTTCCTGGTGACCTGGTGCTGGTCAGGAACTTTGACCGGAAGACCCAACTGGATCCTAGGTGGAAGTCACCGAAGTTGGTTCTACTCACCACAAGGACAGCCGTGAAAATCGAGGGAAGAAAAGGGTGGTTGCACTCGAGTCATATCAAGAAATTTTATGGACTACCATTCAATGTAGATACTCAACCCTGTATTCCCTCACAGACAGACTCAAAGCTCCCCTTGGTTGAGCAATCAAACTCAGAAATTTATAAACTAAAATTGAGGTCTAATAAGTCAGACAATTTGATTGTTTAAGTCCTCTCCAAGGTGAATCGGTTGAATTTGTCTCTGACATGTATCCTCTAGACCGGAATAGAGAAAGAAATCAGCGAATGGAGCTGAAAAAGCATGCGTATTGTAAATCACTTCGTAGTCACTGCACAGTAACATTATTAATTTTGTTTTTTCTAAGTCTTCTGATCATTATTTTTAGCATACTATTGCATATGTATTACCCTATTCTTTTTTTTTTTTTTTTTTTTTTGAAACCGTTTATTACATGTTAAAAAAGGTTACAGGTATGGGCCTACAACCATCCGGCCGGCCGCTAGAGTGGCAGAAGCATATGACATACCTACAGTAAGAGTCTCTTGGCGGTGCAGATCGGTAAATCAGGAGATATCAATAGCGCAGGCCACATAACTCCAAGCCCACAATACGGTTTCCTTTTTTTAAAACAGAACAACACAAAAAACCACACCCGCAAGGCAGCCCGCAATCCAAAGTGACGGCACGTGCTCCTTAAGTGGGGGATCCCAACCCACAGCCAAACTCTGAAGAGGGGAATGGGAATAGATCAGGGACAGGGGAACCACATGCCCGCGGCTGGGGGAGGGGGTCGGCTAGGGGGACGGAGCTGGTGAGGCGGCCGGTAGCAGTGGTGGCTCACAAATACCCCCGCGATAGGCGTTCCAGGGGCCCCAGATTTTCAGCCACGCCCCAGGCTTACCCCTCGCCACATACACTACCTTTTCACGAAACATACACCAATCCATATGTTCTTTCCAGGCCAACACCGCCGGGGGCCTCTGGGATCCCCACAATTGAGCAATGTCACGCTTAGCTATCATGTATCCCAGAGTCACCCACCGCTTCTGCGGGACCGAATAGTCATTTGGTTCCCACACATTCAGCAAGCATCTCCTCGCTTCAGGCAACAGCGCGACACGCGTAACCACACGCAGGACCTCATGCACACCACGCCAGAATCGCTCCACCTTTGGGCACTCCCACAGAATATGCATGAAAGTTGCCAAAGCACCACAGCCACGCTTACACAATCCGTCACCAGCAAAGCCCATACGTAGAAGCCTTGGCCCCGTCACGTAAACCCGGTGGAGGATCTTAAGCTGGACGAAGCGAAGGCGAGCCGGGATGGCCACCTCCTTCGGAGAGGCCACCGCGGAGATCCAGTCCTCGTCGTCCAGTTCCAACCCATCGGCAACCCAGGCCTCGCGGAGACTAGTCAGCAGGCACGATCTGTCGTTGATCAGCTTTTTATATATAAGGGAGATCGTGCTGTCTGGGACATGGCCATCCAGCACTCGGTCCTCCAGGGGGGAAGACTCCGGAATGGACGCGACATCCGGGAAGACGGAGCTCAGCGCGTGGCGGACTTGTAAGTACCGAAAGTACTCACTGCCTTGCAGCTGAAACTCCGTCTGCAGCGTCTCAAAAGTTTTGAATCCCCCCCTCGTCCAGAGATCTCCCACTGTGCTGATTCCGATCGTGTCCCACTTCTCGAAGCCCTTCGATGTCCACAGGGAGCCCAACCTCTCAGACGTATATAGCGGTGTCGCCCGGGTCAAACGGTCCTTCCACCCCATCGCTGCATTAGCCGCGTGCCAGACACGCACCATGACACGCGTCGGTCCCGTCAGACGGGAGTCGGGCGCGCCAGAGTAGAGCGCTCGATTGTAGTCGCCACCGGGCAAGAGCATCCTGTCCATTTCAAATGCCGGGTTCAGGGCGGGCCCGTAAAGGCCATGATTAATTGCAGCTAGCTGGGAGGCCCAGTAATACCGTTTAATGTCCGGGAGGGCAACCCCCCCATCGTACCACGGGAGCGTCAATTTAGCCAGAGCAATACGCGGCCTCCCGTCCCAGAACAGGCGCCGCTGCAGGCTCTCCACCTCACGGAAGTAGCGCGCCGGAACCAAGTCCATAGTATTCTGAAGCGCATACAGAAAGCGCGGCAAGGACATCATCTTAAACAAGGCCGCTCGGCCAAGCGGCGAAAGCGGAAGACGCCGCCAGCGCGCAACGTCCTCCCGCAAGCGCTGGAGGGGGGGTAGCAAGTTCCGCTCGTAGCGGGCCTCCGGGTCTAGAGTAATATATATACCCAGGTACCGGAACCCCTGGGAGGCAATCTGGATCGGGCAGTCTCGTGGTAGGGCCGGAGCCTCCCCGGAGAGCACATACACGCAGGATTTCGCCCAGTTGATGACAAGGCCTGAGTTACGACCGAAGGAGCGCAAAACATCAACCAGGACAATCAGCGAGTTACGCGGGGAGGCGAGATACAAAAGGATATCATCGGCGTAGAGGGACACGCGGTCCTCATGCTCGGGGGTCCAGCGGAGACCACGGATGGAGGGGTGCCACCGCAGCCACTCCGCCAAGGGCTCCAAGGCCAATGCAAACAGGAGCGGTGACAAGGGGCAACCCTGACGCGTGCCCCGCCCCAGCGCGAAGGGGGCCGAGACTCGCCCATTCACCACCACCTGCGCCAATGGGCCCGAATACAACAATTTGACCCAGCTAATGAATCCCGGTCCAAATCCAAATTTCGCCAGCATCGCCCAGATGTATGGCCATTCAAGCGTGTCAAACGCCATGGTGGCGTCTAAGGACGCCAAGATGGCCGGCTCCCGCACAAACGGGACCCGCGCGAGCACCCCATGCAAGCGTCGCAGATTAAGAGCCGTGTTGCGATGGGGTATAAAGCCAGATTGGTCTTGGTGGACCAAATCGCCCACCACGCCAACCAGCCGGTTGGCCAGTACTTTGGCGAGGATTTTGGGCTCCGCGTTCAAGAGCGAGATAGGCCTATAGGATGTAACCCGTTCACGGGGTCTCCCCTCCTTGTGGATCACCACGATTGTGGCCAGACGCTGGTCCGGCGGGAGGGAACCCTGCGAGTGGGCCGCCAGGAACATGGCGCGCAGGTGGGGCGCCAGTACATCCGGTCGTAGCTTGTAGAGCTCGATGGGGATACCATTGGGGCCCATGGCCTTGCCGGATGCGACCGAGCGAATAGCCAGGGCAATTTCGTCCGAGGTGGGAGGAGCGTCCAGCAAATCCCTGTCCTCCACCGTAAGGGAGGGCAGCGCGATGTCCCGAAGCAGGGCATGGGAATCTTCCTCCGAGCAGGGAGAAACCGGGGAGTACACCTCGCGGAAGTAATCCGCGAAGCAGGAGACAATGGCTTCCGGCTCGGTGACAGGCACACCATCCATCCCCTCAATCAAAGGAACCACACGACTCGCTCTCTCCCTCTCGTCCAACCACGCAATCAATTTACCAGCCTTATCACCCACATCATACAGTCGCCCCTGTTGCTCTCTACTGAGGCCCCTGGCTGCCTCCGTGACGAGGGCCCTATAGGCCGCCTGCTTGAGGTGCAGAACATGCAACTTGGCGTCGGTTACTCCGCTCCCCAGGTCACCCTCTAGTTCCGCAATTTCGGCCTCCACCCGGGTTACCTCCTCCCGCTCGCGCCTCCGGGCATGGGAGATAAAGGAGAGGGCCTCCCCTCTGAGAACTACCTTAAAAGCCTCCCACAGGGAGATGGCCGAAGGGACAGACCCCACATTCTCATCAAAGTATCGCTGTAAGGATTTGATCAAGTCGGCACGAATAGTGGGGTCACGCAAGTACCAAGCATTGATTGGAGCCACCCTGCCCTCCCCCTAGGGAAGACATCGAAATGTAACAGTACTGGGGAGTGATCTGAAATGCCCCGCGCCAGATGGCACACCTCTCCCACCCTCCCAGCATAGGCCGCCGGGACAAGGATGTAATCAAGCCGCGAGAGGCTACCATGGGCACCCGAGTGGAAGGTGTATTGCCGCTGCGCGGGATGCTTTAGTCGCCAGCAATCCACCAGGCCCAGAGTATCTAAAAGGCCGGACAGCCAGGCCTGTGCCCGGGGGAGGTCCCTAGGGGGATGGCGATCCAGAGACCCAGAAACTACCGCATTAAAGTCCCCCCCAACCACCAGCAGGCCACCCGGGAGGGTATTACCCTATTCTTAAACATGCTTACAATATAACTGCAGAACATTCTTTTAGTGAATTTCCTCCGCATGAGTTGTCCTATAGATTTGCGCTGCGCAACAACACATTCATTAGTATGTTACATCATTCCCATCAGACCAGCAATGCCACAAATTGTTGGATATGTGGCCGACTCCCTCCCTATCAAAACTATAAGGGAGTTTTGCCCCTCTTTCCATATCCGTTCACACACAATGGCTCTTGTGGAGCATGGTTTAGTTTGATTAATTCCCTAGATTCAAATTCCGCAGTTTATCAAGACAACTGGGTATGGGGAAACCTGAACCTAGTTTTGCTTAAAGTCTGCTACCCTAACAAGGAGGGACTTCCCAAAAGAACAGGAACTGATCTAGAAAATGAAGTATATGGATTAGGTAATTTTACACTTAACCTCATGATCCTGAACGTTGAATCTGAAGCTACACCAATCTTGCCCGCCATGTCAGTATTCCCAGTAAAAGGAGAATTATGTATAAGAAAGAATGGTTCCATACACATGGGCCATAGTAAATGCACCACTGTAATAAAATTCAGTGATCAAGGCAAGTCTACATTTAGAGCTTCCCATCATTCCTACTTCATATGTGGCCAGACCGCATATATATGTCTACCTCTAGATTGGGATGGTACTTGTTACATAGCATTCCTTCTGCCACCTGTTTTCCTAGCTCCTCCTGATTATCATAGAAATACCCATTTAGTACACAATAGACAACAGAGAGATCTCCCAATTGTCGATTACACCGAAACAGCGTGGGAAAAATACACAGATTTCAATAAAGGTTTCTTTCCCTATATAGGTACAGTCACTAATAGTAAGCTGATACGTAGATTAACCAGAACCCTTGAAGCAGTAGTGAACGAAACTATTTCCGCCTTAGGCAATTTAACAGAAGAGCAGTCTGCTATGCGGATTGTTGTGCTTCAAAATCGTCTTGTCCTTGACGTCATCCTGGCCGATAGGGGCGGAGCTTGTAGGGTCATCGGATCAAGTTGTTGCATTTTCATACCAGAAAATTCGCCGTCAGTATATAAGGCCATAACTCGCCTTCATAAGATTGTAAGCCAGATACACCAGAGTCCAGGCACCTGGACTTGGTCCGGTTGGTTCTGGGGCGTGTTGTCAGCCTGGGGATGGAGAATATTATCCTTCCTAGGTATTGGCCTCCTCATACTATTCAGTTGCTGCTTATGTCTACAATGTGGGCCAGCGATTTGTGGTCTGTGTGCCACCTCGTGTATCCCACATCCAAGTTTTCGTTCGAGATCCCGGAAGAAGAAAGAAGAACAAATGATGCTATATGAACAGATCGATGGATTGATGAAGATCGATATCTCCTAAGGGTCCGAAGGGGACAAGGAGGGAATGAGGAAATATGAATTTTGTGATCAGTTATGTCCCCTGTCGTAGACCCCAACGGCTCCATGTGCATGCTATAAGTACATGTATGTTCCCTCCTGCTCCAGTTCTGAAGACGCAAACATATGTGCGTCCACCGTCAACATGTCCTCTTTCAGATCCGCCATGAATGGGTCAGATATTCCATTCCTAAGTATGAAAGGCCACCGACTTTATATGGTTCCCTTTCCACATTTTACAGACTCAGGCGAGTAGGCCCGAATCCTGTCATCAAGCCTTTTTCTGCCTTCTGCCTCTGAAAGCTCCAGTCTGAGCCTGCATCTGTGACCATGAACTTTGTCTTACTCCCTGCGCGGCTAACGGTGCCTGATCCAGCCAGTTGCCTGCCAAAAACTGTATTTCACCTTCAAGATTATCTGCTTCGCTCCCCATCCGATGCATTCCTGTCTAGTAGTTTAGGTAAACATTCCTCCAGCTACCGTGCAAAGGGGCCAGGTCTCGCTGCCCTCATGCAAGTAATTCATAGCTCCGTTACCATGGAATATTCCTACCCCCTCGCATCTAGTGTAGACACTTAGACGCTTGTACACGCACTAACAGTCAGTATAGTCAGTATAGAATAAGATTCTATCCTAAGAGACCTCTCTTTTTGGATAACACAGTTCTTTAAACATAGGATATTAGATATGATTTGGGATTAGGTTGACATAACCCCAGACTTCTGTCTCCACATGTAGGGCTAAATGTCAAGTCTCCTCCACTCTCTAGTTGCACGTCAATCACACGTCATGCGGCTGCGCGCGCATCTTTGCCAGACATTTCTGCTGACATTGCAGGATTCTTTTATGGATCCACCCACTTGTGACATCATGTTTAGTGACGTTTCTTGAATTACGCCCTCTATTAGCTACGTATGCACCTTTTATCAGCTGTTACGCCTCTTGCATCTGTTTCACTGTAATGTATTTTCTATAAAACTGCCTACCTGTCAATAATATATGCGCCCTTCCTTCCTGAACTTCCGTGGTGATGGAACAGAAGGCCCACAATTCGAATTGTCTTCCTTTATATTGGAATAAAGCCCTTTTAAACCCTCTAATACCACGGATTCTGCCTCTTATATTTACTGAGTTATTCTTAATAGATTTTACCGCATAACAAATAGTACCGGTAACAAAATATTTACCACAGTAACTGGGTCTGCCTGTCCTCCCTCCGCTCAACGGTTGCAATCACCGAGTTGGACCGAGGCGTGCAGGCTGGCAATTGAGCCCAGACTTCCCTACCGGATCTGTGCGAGTGAGTGGAAACTATTAAATCAGTTTACAGTGCCGTTTTTAAAAATGATTCGTAATTTTAAAATTTCTTTAGAAATAAAGATTGTGCAGCGCTGACCCTTCCACTGAGTCTAGTTCGCTTCCTGCAGCGCTTGCTGGCGTCTAAACGGATCAGGGGAGACTCTGCCACCGTCAACACCTTACCGCCCAGAGCCCACCGTTCCTCGCTGCCTTTGTAGTCCTCGCAGCTGAAAAAGCTAGAGCGCTAACCGCTCGTGATGCGGAAGTAACTGGGTCTACCTGTCCGCCCTCCGCTCAACGGTTGCAATCACCGAGTCGGACCGAGGCGTGCAGGCTGGCAATTGAGCCCAGACTTCCCTACCGGATCTGTGCGAGTGAGTGGAAACTATTAAATCAGTTTACAGTGCCGTTTTTAAAAATGATTCGTAATTTTAAAATTTCATTAGAACTAAAGATTGTGCAGCGCTGACCCTTCCACTGAGTCTAGTTCGCTTCCTGCAGCGCTTGCTGGCGTCTAAACGGATCAGGGGAGACTCTGCCACCGTCAACACCTCACCTTCATCATTCAATTGTGACAGTACAGCCCCTACCCCCAATTCAGATGCATCTGTTTGGACAATGAACTTTGGAGTAATCAGGACTCTGTAGAATGGGAGCAGTGCACATGGCCTACTTCAGGTCATCAAATGCCTTTTGACAGCTAGCTGTCCACTGAAGCTTTTTGGGCATTTTCTTAGAAGTTAAGTCATTCAGGGGTGTGACTATTGATCCATACCCCTTGACAAATCTATAGTACCCAGTCAGGCCTAAGAAGGCTCTCACCTGAGTCTGGGTGGTTGAAGCAACCCGGTCCATGATGGTCTGGATTTTGCACTTCAGTGGTTGAACCTGGCCTCCACCTACAAGGTGGCCCAGGTACACAACTTGACTCTGCCCTATCTGGCACTTGGTAGCCTTGATAGTGAGGCCTGCCTTTTGCAGGGCCTCCAAAACATTCCTTAGGTGGACCAGGTGATTCTCCTAGGTGGAGCTAAAGACAGCAATATCATCTAGATAAGCTGCACTGTAGGCTTCCAGACCTGTGAGAACTGTATTCACCAACCTTTGGAAAGTGGCTGGTACATTCTTCAAACCAAAGGGCATCACCACAAATTGGTAATACCCACTGGGGGTCGAAAATGCTGTTTTGGCTTTGCATCATCAGCTAATCTGATCTGCCAGTAGCCAGCTGTCAAGTCAAATGTGCTAAGGTACTTGGCTGAGGCCAAAGTATCTATAAGCTCATCTGCCCTTGGAATTGGATGGACATCAGTCCTAGTGACTGCATTGAGACCCCTGCAGTCCACACAAAACCTCATCTCTCTTTTCCCACCACTGGTGAGGTTTTGGCACAAGTACCACTGGACTAGCCCAAGGACTATCTGAGGGTTCAATAACTCCCAAATCCAACATTTTCTGGACTTCTGTCCTGATACAGTCCCTGACTTGGTCAGGTTGCCTATAAGTCTTATTTTTAATAGGCAGACTGTCCCCAGTGTCCACTTCATGAGTGCACCAGGTAGTCTGACTTGGAGTCAGAGAAACCATGTTTCTGAACTGATTGAGCACCTGTCTGCAATCAGTTTGCTGCTGGGCAGTGAGGCTGCCTGCCAAGGCCACACCATCAACTGACCCATCATCAGGGTTCTGTGAGAGGAGGTCAGGGAGTGGGTCACTCTCTTCCTCCTGTCCCTCATCATTAGCCTTGAGCAAGCCCATGTCAGCCCTGTCTACATGTGGCTTTAGCCTGTTGACATGGAGAACCCTGTTGGGATTCCTGGGAGTTCCTAGGTCAACTAAATAAGTAACCTCTCCCTTCTGTTCAACAATAGTGTGAGGTCCACTCCATTTGTCTTGGAGAGCTGCTGGGGCCACATGCTCCAACACCCACACTTTCTGTCCTGGCTGGTAAGCAGTCAGTACAGCCTTTCGGTCATGCCAGGCTTTTTGCAGATCCTGGCTAACCTCAAGGTTTTTAGTTGCGTTTTTCATGTACTCAGCCATCCTGGAGCAGAGACCAAGTACATAGTCCACTATGTCTTGCTTTGGGGGCTTGAGAGGTAACTCCCATCCTTCCTTCACCAAACACAAAGGACTCCTGATAGAGTAACCAAACAAAAGTTCAAAGGGGCTGTAGCCAACCCCCTTTTGTGGCACCTCCCTGTATGCAAACAAAAGGCAGGGCAAGAGAATGTTCCATCTTCGCCTACGCTTTTCTGGGAGCCCTTTAATCATGCCCTTTAAGGTTTTGTTGAACCTTTCAACCAAACCATTGCATTGTGGGTGATAGGGAGTGGTGAACTTGTAAGTCACACCACACTCCTTCCACATTGCCCTTAAGTAACCAGACATGAAGTTAGTACCTCTGTCTGATACCACCTCCTAAGGAAAACCCACTCTTGAGAAAACTCCCAACAGGGCCCTTGCCACCACAGGTGCTGTAATGGTCCTAAGGGAATAGCTTCTGGGTACATGGTAGCATGATCCACTACCACCAGGATAAATCTGTGCCCAGATGCTGTTTGGGGATCCATGGGACCAACAATGTCAATCCCTACCCTTTCAAAGGGCACCCCCACCACAGGTAGTGGTATCAGGGGGGCCACTGGCTTGCCAGGTTACACAGGAGGGACAAAACTCTTTTGTGTCTTCAGACATGTGGGTCCAGTGAAAGTGAGGGACAAGTCTGTCCCAAGTCTTGTTCTGGCCCAGGCGACCTGCTAAAGGGATATCATGGACTAGGGTCAATAGGAAGCCCCTGAACTTCAGAGGTATAACCAACCTCCTGGTGGCACCAGGCTTGGGGTCTCTACACTCTTGAGTACAGGAGTCCATCATCCCAATACACCTTATGGGTACCACTAGCACTCCCAGCAGCCTCAGGAACAGCTTGCTGTCCGAGGGGTTCAAGAGAGGGGCAGCTCTGCTGCTCCTGGCTCAGATCTGCGCTGGAAGGGCCCCCTGTCCCCAAGAACTCAACCTGATCAGGCTCAAGCTCCTCTGGGACAGTTCCTTCTTCAGGACTGTGATTATATCCCTCAAGAGACTGATCCTCCTTCTGAGTCAGGGGGAAAGGCTCTGCCTTAACCCTTCTGCTCCTCCTCTTGGATGGCACTTGGTCCATTATTCCAGAATCCAAGGCCTGTTCAGTTTCAGACATTTTGGCCTGTGACCTGGTCACAGCACAATCAATCAATCAATCAGTCATTTGTAAAGCGCACTACATACCCATGAGGGTCTCAAGGCGCTGGGGGGGGGGGCGCTACTGATCGAACAGCCAGGTCTTGAGCATCCTCCTGAAGGTCAGTAGGTCTTGGGTCTGTCGTAGGCTCAGTGGGAGGGTGTTCCATGTCTTGGCGGCGAGGTGGGAGAAGGATCTCCTGCCGGTGGTTGTTCTACGGATGCGCGGGACAGTGGAGAGTGAGAGGTCGGCGGAGCGTAGCTGGCGGTTGGGGATGTAGGAGAGCTGTCTGTTGAGGTAGGTTGGGCCGGTCTTGTGGAGTACCTTGTGTGCGTGGGTGAGGAGCTTGAAGGATATCCTCTTGCTGACGGGGAGCCAGTGCAGATCCCTCAGGTGGGGGGTGATGTGGCCGTGGCGTGGTACATCGAGTATCAGTCGTGCCGAGGTGTTTTGGATGCGTTGAAGTCGTTTGATGAGCTTGGTCGGGGCTCCCACGTAGAGGGCGTTTCCGTAGTCGAGTCTGCTGCTGACGAGGGCCTGGGTGACTGTCTTTCTTGTATCTGTCGGGATCCATCTGTAAATCTTGCGAAGCATGCAGAGGGTGTTGAAGCAGGAGGAGGAGACGGCGTTGACCTGCTTGGTCATTGAGAGCGTTGAGTCGAGGATGATTCCCAGGTTGCGTGCGTGGTCGGTGGGTGTCGGGGCTGCTCCCAGTGCCGTCGGCCACCAGGAGTCGTCCCAGGCTGAAGGGTTGGGCCCGAGGATAAGGACTACCGTCTTGTCCGAGTTCAGCTTCAGACGGCTGGTCTTCATCCAGTCGGCGATGGCCTTCATTCCTTCATGGAGGTTGGCTTTGGCAGTGATGGGACCTTGATGAGGGAGAGGATCAGTTGAGTGTCGTCGGTGTAGGAGATTATGTTGCGGTCGTGCTGTCGGGCGACGTGTGCTAGCGGGGCCATGTAAATGTTGAATAGTGTCGGGCTGAGGGAGGATCCCTGGGGTACTCCACAGATGATCTCGGTGGCTTCGGACCGGAATGGGGGGAGGCGGACGCTCTGGGTTCTACTGGAGAGGAAGGAGGTGGTCCATTCTAGTGCCTTGTCTCGGATCTTTGCGGCTTAGAGGCATGCTCGTAGTGTGCGGTGGCAGACGGTGTTGAAGGCGGCAGAGAGGTCTAGGTGGATGAGTGCTGCGGTCTCGCCATTGTCCATCAGGGTCCTGATGTCGTCGGTGGCGGCGATGAGGGTGGTCTCGGTGCTGTGGTTGCTGCGGAACCCTGACTGGGAAGGGTCCAGAATTCTGTTTTCTTCGAGGTATCGGGTTAGCTGTCTGTTGACGATTTTCTCGATGACCTTGGCCGGGAAGGGGAGCAGAGAGATGGGCTGGAAGTTCTTGAGGTCTCTTGGGTCAGCCTTGGTTTTTTTCAGTAGGGCGTTGATCTCGGCGTGTTTCCAGCTCTCTGGGAAGGTCCCGGCCTCGAGGGAGAGATTGTTGATGTTGTGCAGGTGGAGTGCGATGGAGCTGCTTGCTTTGTTGAAGACGTGGTGCAGGAAGGGATCTGACAGAGAGCCGGAGTGGATTGTGCTCATGGTCTTGATGGTGTCATCGATGCTCACGCTGGCCCAGGCTAACAGGGGGTCGTGGTCGATGGTGTGCGGAGGGTCTGTTGTGTTGCTGTCTGTTGGGTCTGTCTGGGTGTTGAAGCTGTCGTGGATGTCTGCTATCTTGCGGTGGAAGAAGGTGGCGAGGGAGTCGCACAGGGCTTGCGACGGCGGGATGTCGTTGGTGTTGGAGCTGGGGCTGGAGAGTTCCTTCACAATGTTGAAGAGCTTGCTATTGTGTGCATTGTTGTCGAGGCGGTCTTTAAACGAGGTTCTCTTGGTGGCCCTGATGAGGTGGTGGTTGCAGATGGCGTCCTTGTGTGCTGCGCGGTTGTCCGGAGTTTGTTCCCTGTGCCATTTCTTCTCTAATTTCCGGCAGGCTTGCTTGGAGGCTAGGAGTTCTGGGGTGAACGAGCTGGCCCCCTTGCTGGTGTCTCTGTGGGGGGTTTCTTCAGCAGGGCGAGGTTGTTGGCACAGTCTTCGATCCAGCGTCTGAGGCTGTGGGCAGCGTCGTCGGTGTTGGAGGGTTCGGTGGGTAGGCTGAGAGCGAGGTTTGCATGTAGTTGGTCTTTGGTGATTTTGCTCCAGTAGCGGCGGGGGATCTGTTGGGTGCGGTGGTGTGTGGTGGGTTTCTGGAAGGTGAAGTGGATGCAGCGGTGGTTGGTCCAGAGGAGTTCGGTGGTGTGGCTGACAGAGACGTGCGGGTTTGAGAAGACGGGGTCGAGAGTGTGGCCGGCGGAGTGGGTGGGCGTTGTGATGAGTTGCTTTATGTTATGTTATAATATTTCTAAAGCGCAAACTGTTACCTGAAGGTGTCCTGGCGCTATCTACAAAGAACCTCCCGAAGAGCTCACCAAAAAAGCCACATATTACACATTAAACATCCATGTTTTTAAGGCTTTCCTAAAAGCCAAAGAGATCCATGCTATTACGAAGCTGAAACGGGAGGGTATTCCAAGCTTTGGCTGCCCCCACGCGAAAACTCCTGCCTCCCCAGCTAGTTTTTTTGAAGGCTGGAACTGCTACCAATTTAGCTCCTAGGGATCGCAATGGTCTATTTGGAACATACCACTGAAACTGCTGCTTCAGATGTTCTGGGCCGGTCTCATGAAGAGCTTTAAAAACAGTGCAGAGTGACTTAAACTGCACCCGTCTCTTAATAGGCAACCAGTGGAGTCTTCTAATGTCGCCAGAAACAGAGGCGAACTTAGGTGTCCCTGTGAGCAATCTGGCTGCCGAGTTCTGTAGAAGTTGTAATCTATGCAACAGACGCTCCTGGATATTAAGGGAAAGGCTGTTGCAATAGTCCAGCCTTGTCATAGTCAATGCAGTCACAACTGTGCGTTGATTTTCCTTTGGAAGATACTGTAGAATTTTCTTACAGGTTCTCAGGGCAAATGTGGTAGCCGAAACAACTGAGTTGACTTGATCTTCAAACTGAAGCCTATCATCAATAAAGACTCCCAGGTTCTTTACTTTCTTGGAGGGGGTTGTAAGTGAGCCCAGCGAAACTGGCCACCAACTTGGGGTCCAGAACTTGGGATCATTACCAAAAAAATGACCTCCGTCTTGCTTGAGTTGAGTTTTAAGCAGTTCTGGGACATCCATATACCCACTGCGTCCATAAAATCATGAAATCGTACTTCTGTCCCCCTCTCTTGCCCTGGTCGCAGAGACACCACCATCTGAGTGTCATCTGCATAGGATGTAAGATCGAATCCAAATGACCTGATCAAAGGGGCAAGAGAGGACACATATACATTAAATAGTGTTGGACTGAGGGAGGAACCTGTGGGACCCCACAGGGCAGGGAAAACGGTTTAGAGCAAAAAGTGCCAAGAGACACTGTCTGCTTTCTGTCTGAAAGGAAGGACTTCAGGAGTTCCCATGCTTTGCCTTTAGTCCGAGGTTGGCGAGGTTATCGATCAGGGTTGTGGAGTTGTTGTTGTTCTCAAGGTGAAAGTTCAGGTCTCCGAGTAGGATGTAGTCGGTGGAGGTCAGGGCGTGCGTGCTGATGAAATCAGCGATGGAGTCGCTGAACCGGGGGCGGAGTCCGGGGGGTCGGTAGACGAGGGTGCCTCTGAGGGTGGAGTTGGGGGTCTGTGTGGATCTGGAAGTGCATGTGTTCGGCGGTGCTGATCGCGTCGTCGGTGCTAGTCGAGACCCTGATGCTGATCTTGTGGACGATGGCGATTCCTCCTCCGACTCCTTTGGTGCGGTCTCTGCGGGTGATCTTGTAGCCATCTGGGATGGCTATGGCGATGTCGGGTGCTGAGGAGTCGTTCAACCAGGTGTCTGTCAGGAAGGCGACGTCCGGGGATGTTGTGTCGAGCAAGTCCCAGAGCTCGATGGCGTGTTTGCGCGCGGAGCGAGTGTTCAGTAGTATGCATCGCAGGTGGGTGCTGTCTTTCTTGGCGGGTGGTTCATCGGTTCTGAGGCTGGTGTAGCTGCAGTTCCGGCAGGTGAAGGGGCCGTGTGTGCGTTTCGGGGCGGCCTTGAAGCAGGTGTGGGTCCGTCCGGGGTTGAGGGCGTGGAGCGTGCTGGCATCGTAGTGGTGGCAGTCGTTGTGGCGGGAGCGGGGGGCAGGGGTTCTGGCGCTGGGTGCGGTCCAGGCGCGGACGGGCACAGATGGTCTTGCCAGCCAGCGGCGCGGCCACGCATCGGCTGGCATATATGGGGAGGTGGGAGGGAGGAGCAGCTGGGAGGCGGGGGCAGTGAATGGGCAGTGGGCAGTCAGGGGGCGGGGCCGCAGGGGACACAGCGGCGGGGCGGTGAGGGACGACGGAGGGAACAGAAGGAAAAAGGCACAAAAACGAGGGAAAACGAGTGGAACAGAAGGCAAAAAGGGCACAGAATTAGGGCAAAAGGGCACAAAAATCAATGGAAAACGAGTGGCACAGAAGGCAAAAAGGGCACAAAGTCAGTGAAAAAAAGTGGCACAGAAGGCAAAAAGGGCACAAAGTCAGTGAAGAAACGAGTGGCACAGAAGGCAAAAAAGGCACAAAGTCAGTGAAAAAACGAGTGGCACAGAAGGCAAAAAAGGCACAAAGTCAGTGAAAAAATAAGTAGCACAGATTGCAAAAAGGGCACAAAGTCAGTGAAAAAATGAGTGGCACAGAAGGCAAAAATGGCACAAAGTCAGTGAAAAAACGAGTGGCACAGAAGGCAAAAAGGGCACAAAATCAGTGAAAAAACGGGTGGCACAGAAGGCAAAAAGGGGGCGAAATCAGTGAAAAAAAACGAGTGGCACAGAAGGCAAAAAAGGGCACAGAAATACTGGGGCAGTTAGGAATCAGGAGGCAAAACCGGGCAGAGAGGCACGGGGACAGCGAGGGGAACAGAAGGGAAAAAACGGGCAGAGAGACACGGGGGCAGCGAGGGGAACAGAAGGGAAAAAACGTGCAGAGAGACATGGTGGCAGCGAGGGGAACAGAAGGGAAACTGGGCAGAGAGACACAGGGGCAGCGAGGGGAACAGAAGGGAAAACCGAACAGAGAGACACGGGGGCAGCGAGGGGAACATAATGAAAGAAAAATGGGCAAGGACCACGTACAGGCAGCGGGGGAAGACAGACAGAACCAGTCACAGACACAACAATGAAAATACAGGCAATACAGTAAACAATAAGGCAGAAGATTACGGCCTTCCACTGGCCACCAGGTAAGTAATACAGTTAGGCCCTAGGGGCCACGCAAACCATATACTAAGTAAGTGGTATAAGGACCACTGTCACGGAAATAGAATAGGCCTAGGCCTAGGGAATCGCTGGGGCTACACTATACTATCCAAGGTTAGGAAGTGGGAGGCCCACGGGATTCAGGTGCAGAGTGGAAACACTCACGCGTAATGCGTATAATCGAGGAAAACAGTACAGTTCGGAAATAAAGAGATTTAGTACACTTCTGAAGTAACTAGGAAGTCGAGACTTGAAAACTAGACACTAGGATAGTCAATACCCTACTGAGCACCGCAGTACCCAAGTTACCTAGCCCATGGGCTGCGGGTGCATAGGTGTGAACTGGCATCGGGTTTCATCGTCGACTCCTATGGATGCCTGAAGGAAAGTTGCTGACAGGCAGTCAGTGAAGAGTGTCCGGTGGATCCCAAGGTGGGGATCAAGAAGGAAGGAACCTGCAAGCAGAAGGGACAGAGTCTAGGTCACCAGCCAGGAGCCGGGAAGGGACCAGGAAGGAACCAGGCGATGTCGTGAAGTTGCAGGTGAAGAGGTGAAGCTTGTCGCAGCAGCCACGGGTACAAGGAGACGTCGAGGACAACCAGGACCAGGAGGCGAGCTGTCCCACGAAGGCTCTTGCTGTCGGCGGCGTCGAAGTCGAACTAGGACTTGGCAAGCGGAACCCACGCAGGATGGAGGACTTGCTTCTGGTGCAGACCAGGAAGGTCTGGGGTGCTTCTCTTGCACAGAGGAGCAGGAGCCAATCTGGAGGAGCCAAACCAGCAGTGGAAAGTTGAAGGTGTGTTGTCACAGAGGTTACTAGCCAACGGGCAAGCAACCGGACAGACGCGGCAAGCAGGAAAATGCAGAAGGGCCCCACGAAGGACTCGTGGAGTGTGGGGGGCTGATCTTCAGTGCAGATGGTGCTTGGGGTTGGGGCTTCTCAATCCCCAGTGCACAACCTCGAGGGTGCCTCAGAAGCTGCGCTGGAAGATACTCGCCAATTTTCCCAGGTAGCCGGTCCCACGTCTCTCGTCGCCTCCACGGATCTCAGCTCAGCTGTGGATCAGGGTCGGAGAAGTCTGGAAGTCAAGGCTCTGGTCAGGCTCTGTAGTCGCTCCCTCGTAGAACTTCAGCAAAGCAAAGGGTAAGTCTCTTGGTGGTGCCTGTTTGCACAGGGTGGCCACTTCTTGGCCACAAGAGAGATTCCTCAGTCTTCTTCTTTCGTCGTATGTCGAAGGTCCAGAGTTTCTGTTCAAGTTGCAGGTTCAGGATAATCTAACCTCCTGGGGCCCAGCTACCACTCTTATACTAATCTGGGGGGCTGGGTTGCCTGCTAGGTCACGCCTTATGGGTGGGACCTGGGAGGGGGGTGGTTACACCCCCTTTCCTTTGTCCAGTTTCGCGCCAGAGCTGGGGCTGGAGTGCCCCAGCGCCGGTTTGAACTGGACTATGCATGGGACACCTTGTGTGCCCCAGGCAGTGTCTAGTTTCCTTCATCCCTCCCTGCCCCAATACACTAAGGCCTGTCTGGGGTGGTGCTAGCACCTCCCAAGGCAGGAAACCTATTGTCCAAGCCTCCCTTGCCGGGATCACTCCCAGCAGCAGTAGTTCAGACTTGTGTCGTGGCAGCAGCATCCATTTTGTGATGCTGGGGCTCTGGTTAACTTTAACCGGGTAAGTAGGTTTCAACATGTCTTCTCCCTCTAGAAGGGAGGAATAATATCCTCATTGCCAGAAATGGTATGGGGGTATTATTCCAAAGTGTTAGACACCTTACACGACATGTTTTGATAAAGCCAAACCATAGTTACCATAACCGTTTAAGATTATAAGGCACTTTAACCCCTTCTCTGCTCATGACGGAACCACTCCGTCATGAGCCACGGTTGCGCTGTGCTCATGACGGAGTGGTTCCATCATGCTGCGGCCGTTGGTCGCCACTCCGCCCACGCGGCGCTAATTCCCCGCCTGTGCGGGCGATTAGCGCAGTGGGCGGAGACGTGGCGGAACCACTCCGTCATGAGCACAGCTCAACTGTGGCTCGTGACGGAGCGGTTCCGTCACAAGCACAGCTCCACCGCGCTGCCCCCAAACCCCCCCCCCCCCCAGCGCCGCGGCGGAATTCCTGCCGCGGCGAAGGGGTTAAGAGTATATGGTAGGCTATATCATAGAACAGCTATAAGGACATGGTTCCGAAAGCTGCAGACAGGCTCAGCTCATGCTAGAGCACCATCTCACATGTTACCAAGCACTCTGCCTCCAGGATTGTTAAGGCCTGCCATAGGAGTGGCTGATAGGTACACATGTGTCTATATATAAGGTAGGTGTAGGAATACTACACCTAAGCAAGGGGTGTTTACACGACCTTGCCCCAGCTGAGAGATCAGCCAGTTGTGTCATAATGGGAGGCCAGGGGTGGCATAATACATGCTGCATCCCTTGGTAGGCCTAGGGTACCCCTATGCCCTGGGTACCTAGGGTACACTATACAGGGTCTAATAAGGTGGTCCCTACCAATTGGGTTATGCACCTAAAGTACATAGTATGAATTTAGAGAGAGAACAGCAGGGCTGTGGGTCTGATTAGCAGGCCCACAGCCACATCTAAGTCGAAAACCAGTAAAGCAAAAGCAAAAAGTGGGGGTGAACATAGAAAGCAGACCCTATTCTCCTACACTTGCCCCAGCTGAGTGATCAGCCAGTTGTGTCATAATGGAAGGCCAGGCCAGGGGTGGTATAATACATGCTGCAGCCCCTGGTAGGCCTAGGGTACACCTATGCCCTGGGTACCTAAGGTACACTGTACAGGGGCCAATAAGGTGATCCTATCCAATTGGGTTATGCACCTAAAGTACATAGTATCAGTTTAGAGAGAGAACAGCTGGGCTGTGGGTCTGATTAGCAGGCCCACAGCCACATCTAAGTCGAAAACCAGTGGAGCAAAAGCAAAAAGTGAGGGTGAACATAGAAAGCAGACCCTACTCTCCTACACCCCTCCCCAGGAGAAGTTAACAACTGCCAGAGAATGGTCCGATCTGACATTGCTAGCATTGGTCACTTGGTACATTTCACCAAGTATAATCTGCCCAGGAGCCACAAGATCTTTTGTCACCATAGTGACACTTGCTCCTGTGTCCCTGAATGCCAAAGCCTGTACTCCATTGATTAAAGGCTGTTGCCTGTACTTGCCCAAGTTACTGGGACTCACAGAGGGGGTCATATCCATGCCCCCATCACTGACAAGAACACTGTACTTTACAGGCCCTCTCCAAGGCAGTTATCCATTTGTGGATGTCATCCCCACTCTGGTAGGGAGGGACAATCTTACTTAGGTTTCTATGGTCATAAGACCTTTCCCTATCTCTAGGGAAATTGCTGCCACCAAGGGACTCTACTCCCTCCATTTTGCTTGCTCTGTAGAGCTTTAGGGCTTCCCTATCTAGGGCCTTCTGCTGCTTTCTGAGGTTGAACTTATCATCTTGCTCATACTTCAGCAGTCTCTCTCTCCTCTCCTGGGAGGTTTCCCTCCCTCTGTAAGAAGAAACAGAGGTCCCTATAAATGAGGTAGACTGTACAGACTCCCTTGAGAGAGATCTATCCCTTCTAACTCTTCTTGGAGGGACAAAGAGGGGAGCATTAGGCTCATCCTCATCCAGTTGAGCTGTGGTCACCAGATCCTGATCATTGTCATCAGTCTGGTCAGCAGCAGAGTTTGGGCCAGGGGGAGTTCCACTCCCAGATTCACCCTCAACTGCTTCCCCACCCACTCTGCCTACCCCTTCAGGCCGTCTAGGCCCTGAGAGATCATCCCGCCTGAGTATCTGTAAAAGATGCTGGGTGGTTGGGCTTTTGCCTGTCTTCAGCTTCCTAATGGAACATAAGGCCCTAAGCTGTGCAAAGGTGAGATCCTCATATTTATAGGGAAGAAGCCCATTGGCTTCTGGCAGGGACCCACTGGTTCCTGACTGATTAGACATTACTAGTGTGGTGTTGTGTATTGCACTACCTACACTAGTGTGGCCTACTAAACTTTTGAGTTGTAGAAAGGGTGTGCTAAGCCCTTGACACACAACTCTAAGTTCAGTAGAACTTACTGTATACTAAACTTGATATTATATGTACCTAAAGTACCTTTAGTGGTTTTCAGTTGATCAATTCAATTGAGATTATCTGGTAAAACAATAGCAAGCTGGAATCCCACACGCTGCACACCAATGTGAGAAGTTGGCATAATATATGCTGTCCACTAGTCCTCCAGTATTGAATCTTTCATAGACTCACATGCTTGTATCTTCCCCGTCGTCATGGTGGGAGTCTCACGGTAAAAGAATAACCATAGCAGTAAAAGAAAAAAACTGCCTGAAAAACCATAGAGAGTAAATCCTTGTGTAACCACTTATCCTCATTATATAGTCCAAACCACAGCCAATCAGCAGCCAGCCCTGAGATACACCATCCCCAGCAGAGCCACCATACCTCAGATTTCCAACCGCCATTGTGTGAGAAGGAGTCTCCCTGAGCCTAGCTCAGTTTGTTTCTTTGCTGAACTTTTGGCCTTCAACAGTTGGAAGTGAGGTACTGATTTTTTATCTCTATATTATTCAAGATGTCTGAAAGCTCTAAAGAGACTCTTCAGATCCTGCAAATCCTGTGGAAAACCCAGATTGTTTTCTGAGGATCTACACAAGGAGTGCTTGTACTGTCTGTACCCCAAGCATGTTCCAAAGGAATGCAAGCATTATTGTACCTGTCAGCTCGTTGACGAAGGCGTCGACAACTCCGATGATGATTTCCTCGTCGACGACGATCTCGACAACGACTGCGTCGTCAACAGAGGCTTCGACGTCGACAGTGAGTATGAAGCCATCGTCGACGTCAACATCTATGCCGTCGACGATCCCATCGACGATTAAACTGTCGTCGAGCAAGCCGTCGACAGTGACTGTGTTTAAATCTCCATCTACGAGGTCTTCCACATTCATTTCAATTAAATGTTATGCTCTGTCGACGGGCTCGTCGACGGGCAAGAAAGCAGAGTTTTCTACACCTAAAATATCTTCGCTTCTCCCATCCACTATTCTGGATTGTCAGGAGTCTGAAGACGAAGGACCTTATGGTGTAGCCTATAGTCCCTCTCAATTACACATTAAAAGTCAAGAGTCTGATGATGAAGAGTTCCAGGAAGTTCAGGAACAGGTCTCTTTTAAAGATCGTCCGGTTCAAGGTTCTAATGGTTATGAATCTTTCCATCAGGCTTATAATTATGAGGAAGAGGAGGAAGTGAATTCCAATGTCCAGGAGGACTCTATGTCAGTGCCTATATCCTTAATAACTGATTTAAGGCACATGATAAACAGTTATTATCGGCGTTTTTCAGAAGATAATGCTCCGGCCTCCACCTCAGCAAATATACCACAGACAATTGTGCAGACACCAGTGGTTCAGACGCCTCCAGTTTGAAGAGTAGACACCCCGAAAATGATAACTATTCGGGATGATTTAGTGGAGAGTGATCATGAAGATCAAACAGAGGAAGGAGAGATACCCCAAGATGACGTATAAGGAGATGAATGGGATCAATATATTGTACCAACATCGCCTTCATCACCGTTACCTCAGGCGAGCTCCCCGCCAGAAGACATTGCCAGTTTCCATGATCTGATTGAAAAAGCCTCAGAGAGGTTTGAACTTTCATTACCTGTAAAGGAGAATTAATGTATTTTTTATTTATGTTTTTAAGGAAACATATCGAAAATCTATAAGGGCTATCCCGATTATTCAGCATATATAGGATGAAGACTTGAAATTAATGAAGAATCCGGCCTCAGTTCCAGCCTCAATTCCAAAAATTGAAAAGAAATACCGTGCTCCTGAGACTTCTCCAGCGTGCCTGATTGGACAGCCACGTCCTGATTCTGTGGTAACACAGGCAGCTCAAAGAAGTTCCAAAAATCCAGTCTCTTCCTGTTCGGTCCCCCCTGACAAGGAGGGAAAAAGCTTGGATAGCGTGGGAAAGCGTTTTGCAGTTATGGCAGCAGCTTCCATCAGGGCAGCAAACGCTCTAGCTCTCATCAGCAGGTACAATAGACAAATGTGGTCACATATAGCACCAATTCTGTCCCACCTTCCGGACGACAAGAAAGAGGAAGCTTCTACAATTCTCCAGGACGGAGCCAGAGCAGCCTCGAAGTCCATAGATATAGTGATGGACATCGTGTCAGTGAGCTTCAGGCAGATGGCTGGAGCGGTCGCACTTCGCAGGCAGGGATGGCTGAAGTCAACATCTTTCAGACCTGAAGTCCAGGCAAAAGTCATGGACATGCCTTTTGATGAGGAGAGTCTTTTCGGTAAACACATTGATGAAGCTCTTCAGGGGATAAAGGCAGACACGGACACGGCTAGAGCTCTGGGGTCCGTACAACAGGGCCGTTTTCAATCTTTTCGTGGCAGAGGATCAAGAGGACAATACCATCAGCATTCTTCTGTTCAATCAAACAGATACCAACCTTACCAACAGCAGGGGTACCGCCAATTCTCAAACAATCAGCAATATCGGTCCTCTAATACCAACTACCAGCAGCAGGCTAGGAGGAAACCTGCTACCAGAGGAAAGACACAGGATTCTGGTAGGAGGCAGTGACATTCTTCTGGCACCCTCAGCCCCGTATCACATCAAGCAGGTCCATTACCTCTCTCGTTATCTCAATCATTGGAAGTCAATAACATTGGACAAATGGGTGTTGGATATTGTAGAACAGGGCCACACCCTAGAATTCTTGCAAAAACCTCCACCTCAACCTCCTATTCACAGAAAGCAGAAACATCTTTCAGCCCTCAAGGCAGAAGTCTTAGCTCTTATTGTGAAAGGAGCAATAGAAGAAGTTTCCCCAGAACAACAAGGGAAAGGATTCTATTCGCACTTTTTCCTTATAAAGAAAAAGCAGTCTATCAAATGGAGTCAGGTAATGGACCTCAGGGATCTGAACAAATACATAAAGAAAATGTTGTTCCGCATGCTGTCCTTGCAAGAAATCCTTATTTTACTACGCAGAGGAGATTGCATGACATCTTTAGACCTCTTGGATGTGGACTTCCATTTCCCAATCCACAGAAAGCACAGACAGTATCTGCGGCTCGTGGTGGCGGGGCGCCATTACCAATTAAAAGTATTACCCTTCGGCCTCAGATCTGCACCAAGGGTTTTCACAAAGTGTATGGCGCCGATCGCAGCACATTTGAGACAGCAAGGTCTCCAAATTATTCCATATTTGGATGACTGGATGATAAAAGGTGCTTCGTATCAGGAAACGCTAATAAGTTGCATGGATCTATTCCAAAATCTAGGGTTTCGGATAAACAAAGAAAAGTCTTCCCTTATTCTGGCACAATCGCTTCAATTCCTCGGAGCAATGTTAAATACTCGGGAAGTGAAAGCATACCCTTCGGAAGAACTAATTCAAAAGATTTCGCATTTAACAGCATCAATAAAATCAAAAAAGTCCACTTCAATCAGGATCTTCAAATCCTTGCTGGGAATTATGTCATCCTGCATCCCATTGGTTCCCAATTGTCGTCTGCATATGAGACCACTGCAAGAATCTCTAGACAAGCAATGGGTTCAAGCCCTGGGTTCATTCGAGGACACATTCAAAATCAACACCCGGATCAAACGCGAATTGTCATGGTGGGGCATCAGGAGCAACTTAACAAAGGGTCTCCTCTTCGAACCTCAATCTCCCAGTTACGTCATGACATCAGACGCTTCATTAAAAGGTTGGGGAGCACATTCACAAGACCTAGAGATTCAAGGTCATTGGTCAGCTCAAGAGGCAACGCTGCACATCAACCTTTTAGAATTAAAAGCAGTATTCCTGGGTCCTCAAGCTTTTCTCCCCAGAATTCGTGACTCGTCAGTACTTGTCAGAACCGACAGTACGACAACCATGTTTTACCTTCTGAAGCAAGGTGGCACAAAGTCAAAATCCCTGTCAGCACAGGCCCAGGAAATTTGGAATTGGCTCTTACTACACAACATCGCTCTGCAGGTAGAGCACGTTCCTGGAGTTCACAATACAAGAGCAGACTGCCTAAGCAGATCACCTTCCCTTTGCCACAAATGGGAACTGAATCAAGATCAACTCCTACGAATTTTCAGTCTATGGGGAAAAACGAAATTAGACTTGTTTGCGAATCAAAACAACAAAAAATGCAAACATTACGCAAGCAGATTTCCGCAAAAAGGATCGAGAGGAAATGCTCTACACCTTTGCTGGACAGGAATGTTTGCATATGCATTTCCACCATTCTCTCTAATTCCAAGGATTCTGAGAAAAATAAGTTCGGAACCATGCCACATAATTTTGATAGCCCCGGCTTGGCCGAGACAGTTCTGGTACACGGAACTTCTCTGATTGTCAGTGGAGCCCAGGGTGCAGTTTCCAATAATTCAGGATCTAATCTCCATGAAACAAGGACAGATTCTTCATCCGCAATTGACCTCTCTAAAATTGTCAGCTTGGAACCTTATGAGCATGAATTTAAATTGCAAGATATTCCTCAAGAGTGCCGAGAAATTTTAGCAAGTGCTAGAGCAAATTCTACTAACAAGACCTATACGGCAAAATGGAAGAGATTTTGCAATTGGTGTTTAACAAGAAACCTGCATCCTTTTAAATCTTCTGCGGAGCAATTACTTCCATATCTACTTCACCTAGCCAAGGCCGGACTTTCTCATGCTTCTATAAAGGTGCATCTGGCGGCTATCTCCAGATACCGCAGATCACCTGATTGTCCATCACTTTGGTCTCAAAGACTGATTAAAGAATTTTTAAAAGATTTGTTCAGACAGTTTCCACCAATTAAACATCCACCACCTCCTTGGCAGCTCAACACGGTTTTGTCTTAGCTTATGAGGACTCAGTTCGAACCAATTCACAAAGCTGAATTACAGCTTATCTCATGGAAAGTGGCTTTGCTTCTTGCCCTCACCTCGGCCAGGAGGCTCAGTGAGATCCAAGCATTTTCGGTTTCGGAGCCCTTCTTACAATTCAGACAAGATAAAGTAATTCTTACGACAAATCCAAAATGTATTCCCAAAGTTCCTACGACTTTTCATCTCAATGAGCCAATTGTGTTGCCCACATATTTCAAGAACCCTTCAACTGCAGCAGAAAGATCTCTGCACACGTTGGATATTAAAAGATGCCTCAAGTTTTACATAGAGAAAACAAAATCTTTTCGTAAAACTAATCAAATACTTATAGCTTATTCTGGACCCAGGAAAGGTTTGGCCATTTCAAGAACTTCAATTTCTAGATGGATTGCATCTGCCATTGTTTTATGCCATGAAAGAGCAGGAAAACCTTTGCAAACGAGAGTGCGCCCTCATTCTACTAGAAAGATGGCAACTTCAACAGCATTGCTGGCGGGTGTCTCGCTCCCGGACATTTGCAGAGCGGCAACTTGGACAAATGTGCACACGTTTACCAGACATTATTGTCTGGACACACAGTGGAAAGCAGATTCAGCAGTGGGACAAGCAGTTCTGCAGCACCTGTTTCACTGAGGTACTTGTCTGTCTCTTTATAATTTGTTTAATACATAATTATATATATATATATATATATATATATATATATATATATATATATATATATATATATATATATATTCACTTAAAAAAACCATAGGTTTCACACATGTTATAGTTAGCTGGACATTTCACTCATAAAAAACCAATGAAATTCCCCCGTTATAGTTACTGCAGGCAACTATAACTCACGCGACCGCAATCCTCTGCTGATGACGTCAGATATTACATCACTGTATTTAGACACTTATTTACCCATGTCTTCTTCCATTAATCTTTAGCTATACATATATTACAAATATTTATTTTTCAGAAAGACACATATGTCATCAGTGATGTAATATCTGACGTCATCAGCAGAGGATTGCGGTCGCGTGAGTTATAGTTGCCTGCAGTAACTATAACGGGGGAATTTCATTGGTTTTTTATGAGTGAAATGTCCAGCTAACTACAACATGTGTGAAACCTATGGTTTTTTAAGTGAATTTGCAAGGTTTTTTAAATGCTAATTCCTAACTATAACGTGTGTGAAACCTATGGTTTTTTCAGTGAATTTGTACGGTTTTTAAATGCTAATTTATTTATGTATTATTATTTTATATATTTATTTTACAATAAACTACGTATTAAAAATTATTATTATTTTTTTTGGTTTTCACCCTGCGAATTTAAAAAAAAAAAAAAATTTGGGGGGTTTTTCAGGGTGCGCGCACTGTGCGCGCACCCCCGCGATTTAAAAAAAAATAATTTTTTTTTGCCTTCGGGGTCCTTCAGGGACCCCCTGACAAAGGCTAGGGGGTCAGGAACTCTCTACCCTGCCCCCTTTTCACGTTCGCCACCTTCCTTTTTCCCTCTCGCACTGAAAACAAACAAAATGGCGGCCGACACTTCCTGATTTCGACCGATTCGAACGTTGACTAACATGTAACCACCAATCAGAATTACGCTCACGCACGTTAGGGTGCTCGCACGGTGCTCGCACGGTGCGCGCACCCTGCGCGCGTATAGATATATATATGCTTTTAAATGCTATTTTCTCCGGAAATACTGAACAGATTTACACCAGTGTAAAAAGTTAGAACGGGGTATTCAAAAATTAGGAAGAAATGGCGCTCTGCAGATAAACGTAGGTAATGTGAACTTCAATGTCTGTATGGTGCAAAACAGGGAGGGGAGACCCCTGAAACCCCACGAATTGTGTAGGACAAAAAAAATTTGACCTAAAACCAAGCAAAAAGAACAATCCTGTGCACACATACAATTAATTAAATCAAAATTGACATGAGTAAGTACAACTTGACAAAAGAAACATCCGCATATATATTAGTAATTCTGTTTAATATGCGTATCCAGCCGACACGTGTTTCATCGTGGGACGAGTAAACCACGACTCTTCAGGGCTGGAAAGAATACAAAACATTTCATGCTAAGACATGTGCCACAAGGCAAACGATTGCAAAAATTATATTACATAGTCCAAACGTAGAATACCACGCCAATGTGGAGATAAAAAAGAAGAAGAACACCACTGCTTCAAGAAGGTACTGAAGTGCTGATAAGACAAAGGTATAGAGTAAGCCTGCACCACCAATCGGTGAAAAGACACAAAGAGAGGGAAGGAAGGAAAAAAGAACGAAATTATCCCCAATGCACCAAAATCGAATGGAAGGTACAAAGGCTACATTCCCTGTGAGTACAAATTCCACAAAAATAAAATAAAACGTCCATACCTGAAGCTAATGCCAAAGTGACAGTAGATACTGAAAAATAGAACAGTACGAACAAATAGTAAAACGAATGTGTGTTCAAAGGTGCCAAGACAATAATCCAAAAAGCAAGTCTAAAACACAGTAAACGAGAATATCTTACCCCTCCACCGGTGATAAGGGTGGGAATGTTGTTATCATGAACCGGGTAGACTATAACAATGAGATTCTATCACAGCTTAGTGATCACTTATGTTATCATACTGTCACTCACAATCCTATGGGACATTTGACTACATTGATCAACAAACACCTCTCAGAGTGGCATACTGCAGGCCTTTTAGATGCAGATGAGGTGGCCTATCTGAAGGTCTTTAGACCTACTTTTCCTGTATTATACACATTGCCAAAGATACACAAACATCTTCCATTTCCTCCTGGAAGACCTATTGTCTCTGGCATAGGAGGACCTACAGAGAGACTTTCTGAGTATGTCGACTTATTTTTGGGCCCGTTGGTACGGAATCTAGCATCTTACATACAAGATACTAAACATATTCTTAGCATTTTGTCTGACTTTCAGTGGCAACCTGGCATGATTTTGGCCACCTTGGACGTAGTGTCATTGTACACCAGTATTGATCCTGAAATAGGTCTCAGAGCAGTCACTAAAACTCTTGAAAATAGGCCAGCAACACTCTGGCTACACAACAACATGCTGATTACCATGATGCAGCTCATACTTCATAACAATTTCTTTCTATTTGAGAACACATGGTACAAACAGGTGAAAGGAGTAGCAATGGGCTCACGTTTTTCACCATCGTTTGCTAATCTATTTATGGGCTGTTTGGAGAAGGAATGGATTTGGGGCCCTAATGGAACAGAATGGATCAATTCCATCATCTATTGGGGCCGCTATATAGATGATTGTCTTTTAGTGTGGTCCGGTAGTGAGAATGAGCTGTTGAGGTTCTGCACCTATCTCAACACCAACAGCTTTGGAATACAATTCACCATGGAGTATAGCACTACTAGTGTAACATTCCTTGATGTTGAACTTTTTGTAAAGGATGACAAATTAAACAGTCGATTATTCCGTAAGGGCACCTCTTGCAATTCTTTATTACATGCACACAGTAACCACCCATTTCATCAGGTGAACGCAATTCCCTATGGAGAATTTTTAAGAGCCAGACGCAACTGTAGTGATGAGTTGGAATTTGCAGATTGCATTAAAGATATGAAACAGAGATTTCAGAAACGGGGCTATTCTCCTTTAATTCTTAAAAAATCAGAAAACAGAATAGCCAGGGTGAAACGCACTAATACCCTACTACCTAAAACCACCAATAAGGCTACTACAGAGCGCAACATACGTATGATAACTGAGTATAATGCATGAAGTCACATCATGAGGAAGAGCCTCAACAAACACTGGGGTATTCTCCAAACAGACACCTCTCTTCGAGAATTCCTGACCAGTTACCCACAGATTACATACAGACGAGGCTACAATCTATGTAGTAGACTGAGTCCTACTGTACCAAAAGTTCAAAGGAAACAGTCTTGGTTTACACCTCTGACATTGGGCTTTCACAAATGTGGCTGCTGCGGAGTGTGTAGATGGGCGAAACATAAGACTCTATCTTTTGCTGGACATAATGGTAACATATACACTATCAAATCCAACATCAATTGCACTACCAAATTTGTGGTCTATATCATAGAGTGCAATTGCGGGAAACAATATGTGGGTAGCACCATCAGGGCGCTTAAGGAAAGAATTGGTGAACACACCAGGGCAATTCACCAGGGCGATGCCAGATACCCAGTAGCTCTACACACTGCTAGCTGCTCTACACAGAATAGCCGGAAAGGTTTCCAATTCTTTGGGATAGAAACTATTGATGTAGGGGTGCGAGGGGGCAACAGAGAACTTCGCCTAAGACAGTGTGAGGCTATGTGGATAATGCGCCTTCAGACAGTTGAGCACGGGCTCAATTATGACTCAGAAATGCAATATTTCTTGGGTTGAGACGAACATACACACAAAGATTTTGTCTCGGCTCTCTAGCCGTTCCGTCAATGATGTAATGTGATGTTGCTCCTTCTGCTACTTTTGCTAGTTTGCAATACTGTGTGTTGCTCCCTTGCCCTGTATAAGTTTTGATTTTGTAACATAATAATAGCTGGGTCTCAAAATGCAATATACATGTGGGTTGATAAATGCCATCTAGCAATTTTATTTCTGCGATTTGGTTTTCGTGACATCAACTGTATTCGAAATTTGTCATGTCCCCACTTCCATATACTTGCCTTTTTCCGGCCTGCGTATTGCCTTTGAAAGTTTGAGTTTTTGTAAATGTTGCTGTAATTTATGTACTCGCTTACTCTCTTAATTCTGCTATATCTTTTGGATTGAACTTTCTACTTCATTTTATGTAATTCAGAACAATGACGTTTTAAGTGCTCTGTGCTTCAGTACATACTCTCTCTTGTTGTTGAACTATTTTTAGTGCCTATAATTTGGCACTTGTGTTTTATCCTCTATAATTTCTTACTGTATTCATATTTTTTCATTGACTGGTGTAATGTTTGATAACTGTCTGTCCAGTCATGTGTGATTTAACGCGCCACATGTCATACACTTCGTGTTTCAGTTGACCTTTGTGATAGTCTAGGATATACAAATAGTGATACATTTTGACTAGTTTTCTGTTTTACTAATGCTGGACGGGGATGCCACTGGTATTCACTGTCCTACCTCCTTCTCTCTTTCTTCTGCCTCTCTCTTTAACCTCCCTCTTTTCTATCCTCTATTGAGGGGATTGAATCAGATATTTATATCGTAGACTAGATTGGCTCCAGGTTGTGATTGACACTTTTTAGATGAGCTTAATTGATTGTTTTACACCGTATGCTCCGAGTTTTGTTTTTCCCTTGTGGATCATTAGAGACTTATATTGAGGTTAGAGAACCGTGTCTCTTTTAGGGGATTACTTTGTACCACTCGCGTTTTGCAGCTGTTGTATTTTGTGATGTTTTTCTCTTTTATACATACGGCGGGTAAACAACAGCTTGCGACACATCATGCGTGGTGCCTGGGTCATGTAAATATTGTGGGGGTCACCATAATGTAAATAAATTAGGAGTAGATTCAATTTTCTTTATTTCCGGCACTTCGGTCTCGATCGGCTACAGCGCACTACGGTCCGTCCTCTTCCGGTGCTACTTAATATACGTATTCAACGTTCTAGTGTTTGGGCTTTTCCTGATATATAAGCACTTCCGGGTTACGGGTCTCAAATTCACTCGCATACGGAATGGATGCCGCCAGGATGTTTTGATACACCTTTCTACTTGTAAGTACCGAATAAATTTCTAATTTTGTTTGTTTCTTTTGATTCCGACATAGATGCTGACTTGGTACCTTTTCTATCTTTGATTAAACATCGTGGGGGGCATTATCGTTACCTGACTTTGGCTCCTGCTTTTGTCTTTATTTCAGACACTTGTTTGCATAGACGTTTTCTAGCAGAAATCGTTGCCTGACACTTACGGGCTGGAATTACTATTTAAGGATACGTTGTCTTTACCACTGATTTATACGTGACTGGCGGCTGGAAGCTATCTAAGACCCTTGTTTTTGCTGAATTTTTGGAGGTACGAATTATTTATGTATGTGGTTTCTGACCTACGTATCACATACGATTTTTCGTGCCATCTATATCGGGTGTGTTATTTTTTATTTGTACAGAGATTATACCTATTTGCCCAGATCTACTGACCCACCGCTTACATTTTGCGTTACCCTACCGGGTTGGAATTATCACCGGTGGAGGGGTAAGATATTCTCGTTTACTGTGTTTTAGACTTGCTTTTTGGATTATTGTCTTGGCACCTTTGAACACACATTCGTTTTACTATTTGTTCGTACTGTTCTATTTTTCAGTATCTACTGTCACTTTGGCATTAGCTTCAGGTATGGACGTTTTATTTTATTTTTGTGGAATTTGTACTCACAGGGAATGTAGCCTTTGTACCTTCCATTCGATTTTGGTGCATTGGGGATAATTTCGTTCTTTTTTCCTTCCTTCCCTCTCTTTGTGTCTTTTCACCGATTGGTGGTGCAGGCTTACTCTATACCTTTGTCTTATCAGCACTTCAGTACCTTCTTGAAGCAGTGGTGTTCTTCTTCTTTTTTATCTCCACATTGGCGTGGTATTCTACGTTTGGACTATGTAATATAATTTTTGCAATCGTTTGCCTTGTGGCACATGTCTTAGCATGAAATGTTTTGTATTCTTTCCAGCCCTGAAGAGTCGTGGTTTACTCGTCCCACGATGAAACACGTGTCGGCTGGATACGCATATTAAACAGAATTACTAATATATATGCGGATGTTTCTTTTGTCAAGTTGTACTTACTCATGTCAATTTTGATTTAATTAATTGTATGTGTGCACAGGATTGTTCTTTTTACAGATTTACACCAGACCTGCAAAAGGCACTTCCTTGACCCTATGGCTACCTCTCTGCCAAATTTCAAGTAATTCTGTTCAGCTGTTCGGGCTGTAGCTGCGACTAAAGGTCCTATGGAAAAATGCATGGGGAAAACGCGTTTTGGGACCCCCCTTTTTTCTCGGCCCCCGCTTGACGAATCACCCCGAGACTTTCAGGGTAGGAGCTGAACGGAGCGCCCCATTAGTTTTGAAAATTTCGCGAGGATTCGTCAACCGGCGCCAAAGTTATTCAAAATAGAATTTTCAGATTTCCTATGGAAACACGGTCCTAACTATAACTATCTACTGGCGACCGCCAGTAGATAATATATTTATATATATATATATATATATATTTTCACAACTGTTAAGGTTCGTTTTGTAAGTATTTTAATGAATCTTTTTTCTTTCAGCAATTTTTCTATAAATGCAGTATAGCGTTTAAAAAAAAACACAATGCAGAGCCCTGGAGACAAAGGGGTCTATCCTAGAAACGCTATATATAATAAGGACTGCTATCTAATCTGGTACAAGCATGTGAATCTATGAAAGATTCAATACTGGAGAAAACACTAGTTACTTACCTGTACACTATGGTACTCCAGTATTATCTTTCATAGATTCACATGCGGCCCGCCCACCGCACTGTTTCTTCGTAGGTAGACCGCCTTTATCTCTGGATTCATCCGTAGCTCACTCTTGGGCTGTTGGAAATCTGAGGTATGGTGGCTCTGCTGGGGATGGTGTATCTCAGGGTTGGCTGCTGATTGGCTGTGGTTTGGACCATATAATGAGGATAAGTGGTTACACAAGGATTTAATCTCTGGTTTTTCAGGCAGTTTTTTCTTTTACTGCTATGGTTATTCTTTTACCGTGAGACTCCCACCATGACGACGGGGAAGATACAAGCATGTGAATCTATGAAAGATAATACTGGAGAACCATAGTGTACAGGTAAGTAACTAGTTTTTTATAGTGGGCGCCTTGTATCAGTCCAAACAACGTCTTATGGTGATAGGTTAAAGACAACTTTTATTGAAAGCTATCCTAGTGGTAGCTATGGAGAGCAGCCTTCAGGCTAAGTCTTGAAGGAATGTAAAGCAGCTTGTTTTACCAGTCTATAATCTCTTGAATGACCAAATGAAAGGACAACCACACCAGGTATATATTTAAAATATATGTATTCAAGATAAAACACACCCCTCTAGTCTCTTTATGAGGCTAGAGTTCGAAGTACTTAAGTTACAAATCCGTATTCAACAGTAATAGCACAAATACACGTTTGGGCCCTAGGGGCGTACCAAACCATATACCAATAAAGTGGTATAAGAACCACAACTGAACTAGACACAAGGCCTAGTGCCTGTAGAAGTGCTTGGACCACAAGGAACCACCCAAGGTAGTGACACAGGGGACCCACGGGGGACCCGTGCAGTGTGAGAACACAGCCGCGAATCGCCGTTAACTTCTATGGGGAAAGTCGCGGTTGGAAATTTAGAGTTTAAGGACACTTAGAGGATGACTACGAGCGAACCCTTTTGGACTTAGAGGTGTCTAGGGCCAACACCCACGGGAGCACCGGAGTACTTGAGTTACCTCACCCAGGGAAGCCGGGTGCATAGTTGTCAAGTGTCGGGTCGCGGCGTCGTTTTCAATGGAAGCTGCTCAAGAAGTGCTCTTGCCGTGAAGAGGAGAAGTGTCCGAAGAGATCCAAGCCTGGATCGAGGATGGAAGTAACCTGAAAGCAGAGGGGACGGGTGTCTTGACTCTTCAGCGACGAGGTCCAGGAGGCGTCGACGACGACCTGGAGCTGGTTTCGAGCTGTCCCACAAAGTCTGTCGAGTGCTGCGGTATCGGCGACCAAATTGGGCCCAACAAGCCTTGGCAACGGCAAGTCACTTGGAAACAGAGAAAGGACTTTGGTGCAGAACAGCAAGGTCTGGGGGACTCACCCAGCGGGGGTAAGTCGGGGCACATCTGGAGCACCAGGAAAGCTCAATCGGAAGAGGAGTTACCTTTGTGGGGACCCACTAGCCAACGGGCTAGTGATCGCAAAGGAGCCTCGAGCGGTCCCACATGAAACTGACCCACGGGTCACTCGTGGAGTGGAGGCCAGAGATCGTCGGTGCAGGAGGTGCTCAAGGCTGGGACTGCTCAGAGCCCAAAGAACAACTTCGAGGTAGACCAGGAAGATGATGGATCAGCAAAAGATCACGGTGTCCAGGCGTAACGGTTCCACGTCACCCACGATAGCCACGGTCCTCAGCTTTGCTGTGGACTCAGGGTAGCCTAAGGGAAGTCTGGAAATCCACCTCTGGTGATGCAAAGACTTTGGCGTCCGGCGGGAGCTTCAGAGTTGCAGACCAGACAGTTGCTTCTTTGGTGCCTGCCAGCCAGGGGAGTCACTCCTTGACCCAAAGGAAGATTTCTTCAGTCTTCTAGCGAAAATAGAAAGTCGAAGGTCTAGGATATATGTTGCAGAGTTTTGCCCAGGGTAATCTAAAGTCTCAAGGACTGGGTTCCCATACTTATACAAAGTTAGGTGGTTGGACATACTCTGGGGACCCACCTATGGGAGGGTTTGGAAAGAGGGGTGGTTACACCCATTTCCTTTGTCTAGTTTCGCGCCAGAGCAGGGGCAGGTAGCCCCTGCAACCGGCTTGAACTGGACTATGCACAGGGACACCAAGTGTGCCCCCAGTACAGGACTTCAAAGCACCAGAGAGTGCTCCCGCCCAGCCCCAATACACATCTGCCTGTCTGGGGAGGTGGTTACACCTTCTTGGGACAGGAAACCTATTGTCCAGGCCTCCCCTGCCGGAGCTTCGGTCAGCAGCAGGAGGCAAGACCCGTGTCTGTGGCAGTGACATCCATTTTGTGATGCCAGGGCTTTAGAAAGTCTTTACCGGGTAGACCAGTGTGAACATGTATCTCCCTCTAGAAAGGTGGAATTCTACCCCAACCGCCAGAACTGGCGGGGGGGTGGGTAGTATTACAAAGCGTTTGACACCAAACACGACATGTTTCCGTGCAGCAAGTCCAAAGTTAGCATTTACCGCGAGGTTATAATGCACTTAAGAGTATATGGTCAGGCTGCACCACAAACAGCATCAGAGGAGGTACTCCGAATGCTGCAGAGGGGCTCTGCTCATGCAGGGGCACCCTCTCACATAAAAACCCAGCACGCTGCCTTCAGGATTGTTAAGGGCTGCCATAGGAATGACTTCTAGGTTTTATATTTGTGTGCAATGGTAGTGATATAGGTGGCCTATACCACAGTAAGGGGTGCAGGCACCACCTTACCCAGGCTGCAGTAGCAGACCTGTGGTGTCATTTTGGAGTGCTTCCCAGGGGTGGCATAATACATGCTTCAGCCCCTGGTAGGCCTCTGAGGTACCTATGCCCTGGGTACATAGTATACCATATATTAGGGGCTTATAAGGCACTCCAGAACCCAATTAGAAAGGTACCTAATGTACATGGAAACAATTTTAGAGAGGAAGCAACTAGACTGGGGTCTTGATTAGCAGGGCCACAGCCACACTAAGGTCGACAAACAGTGAAACACGAGCAAAAAGTGGGGGTACCCATGTGAAGCAGATCCTACTCTCCTACAAGGAGCAACTGTCTTTATTCACAAATTGCACAGATAGGCACCAATATTAGACAAGAGCAAGGCACAAAATGCAGAGGCAGGTGGCACACAGCAGTGAACGACAAGGCCAGTGGGCAGGATAAAGTGCAGAGTGAGTCCGTGAGAAGCTGCACAGGGAACAGTTTAACACAGCAGTGAACAACAAGGCCAATGGGCAGGATAAAGGAGCAACAAGGCCAGTGGCCAATACAAATTTCAGAGTGAGTCCATGCGAAGCTGCACAGGGAACAGTTTAACACAGCAAGGAGCAACAAGGCCAGTGGCCAGTTCTAAGTGCTGAGTATGTCCGTGAGAAGATGCACAGGCAGGGGGCAAACAGCAAGGCCAGTGGCCTGTCCGAGGTACAGCTGAGGTACATGAGAAGCTGCACAGGGAATAGTCCAACACAGCAGTGAACGACAGTGGGCAGGACAAAGTGCAGAGTGAGTCCATGAGAAGCTGCACAGGGAACGTGTGCGACTGTACCCTGTCATGGTCAGCAACACAGTCAGGGGTGTCACGATGGGCAGCACAGGCCCCGCTGTGGGGGAGACAGGTGTGTGAGGTTGACCAACATTCAGACTTGGCTGTCAGGCGGACTGGGAGCTGGCTGTGTGTCGGGCACAGTTGGAGCACTTGACTGGGGAGAGAGAGGCCCAGGTGAGCTTGTGCCATCAGTGGATTGGCAAGCCAGAGGGCTGCTTGGACCAGGTGGTGTAGTGGCACGTGGAGGTGGAGTCATGCAGATGTGAGACACAGTGTGGGTGGGAGATTGTGGAGGGGTGCCTTTCCACTTCTTGGGGATTCTAAATGGCTTGCCTGACTTTGGATCAATGGGAAAGTGTGTGGACACAACTGGCACACTCAACACCAAGGCTGCAGCAGGTGCAGATGCTGGACCTCCCTCTGGGGACTTGCTGGACCCAGCGGGACGCTTCGCCTGGCCTTGCCTCTGCCCCTCCATCCCCTGTTTACCAGGTGTTCCCCCTACAGTGCCCTCCTTTCCCTGCTTCACTGAGCTTGGAATGGGAGTCGAGGTGGTGGGTGAATCGGACTTGGAGCCCTTCTTATGTGTAGCCTTGGCAGGCACCACCTTCTCAGTGGGCACGGAAACTGTCTGCTTGTCTCTGCGAGATGCTTTTGGGACAGGAGAGTCCTAGGCTGGGGATGCCTCTGAGGCATGTGACCCTGAGGTCTGTTTCTTCACTTTTTGGGTCTTGGTGTCGCCTGACGGGGTTTTCTCTTTGTGCTCTGGGGTGGCTTTGGTTTTCTGTGGGGATGGTGTCTGCGACCTGGACCGCTTTGGCTGCTGCTGCTGCTGTGTGCTACGTGTGCTGCACCATGACCTTGAGGTCTGTGGAGCGTGGTCACTATCGTCAGACGTGGCCACTGGCAAAGGGACTGGAGCTAGACTACGAGATTGTGCGAGTTAAAGGGCTGCCGTCACTGCGGAGGACATTGACTGGACAGTCCAGTGTAGCCCACCCACATCTGAATGTATGCCCTCCATGTAAGCAAGCACCTGTGCCAATTTTTGGTCGTGGTCTATGAATGAATTGAGGAGAGCTGTCTGGCCTACACACAGCTGGCGCAAAAGGTCCACAGACTCAGCTCTGATGGCAGCAGGGGGGGCAGGGGCAGCAGTGCCTGGGCTGAAGGACACTCTTCCCCTCTTACTGGTGCGAACACGGGCAGCACCAGATGAAGTGGCTGGGAGGGTGGGCACTGTTCGCTGTATGGTGGAAGATAATGCCGAGTCCCCGTTCCCTGTGCCCACCAATATGGATGCATCACCGCTGGCATCAGATGACATTGAGCTTTGCGTCTCGGGCTGTGATTCCTCCAGCAGATTCCTGTCCCCCTCCGAGGCGCTGGTCACATCTGTGTCACTGGGCTCCTGTGCAGCTGTTGTGCTTGTTTCCCCACCACTGGTGTCCGTCCCCTGTCCCTCCATGACCACGGGAGATGCTGCATGTGAGAGAGAGATGTAGGGTCAGTTCAGCGGCAGCAACAGGACAAACATGTGCAAGCAAAGCTACACTGTGGCTGACTAAATCTACATGTTGCATGCCAACCTGTGCAATAACATTGTGGAAACATACTTCTGTCACTCAAACAGTGTGTGTAAACAAGAAAACCAGGCATAAGTGAACCAAGTGATGACCACACAGCACAACATCCTACATGTGGCTCAGTTCAAACAGTAACACAAATAGCTCAGACATGAAGCCCACCGCCCAGAATACTATTGAAGTGCCCAGGACTCTAATTCCCTTAGCTAGTACAGGTAGGACAAATGCATGACAGCTACACCCAGCACAGAGGCCACTCACAAGCCACTGCATCACACTACCAACATCACATAGCCCAGCGCTGGCACAGGCTTGGTACTCATGCAGCCCCACACAGCCAAAGTCACCCTTCCCAGAATACTCACCCCCACTTTGCTGCTTATGCTCCTTCAATCGTGCATCCAGCTTAGGGTGTGTCACGGCCAAGATGCGGCACATCAGTGGTGTCATGCTGCGCCGTGCCAACCTGCCACTGTGAGGGAGCAGCCCCAGTTTCATCTCTGCAACGTTCTTTGCCAGCCGTGAAATGTCGTCCCACCTCTTGTGGCAGTGGGTGCGCCAGCGGATTGACACACCCAGGGCCCGCACCTTGGTCGCAGTGGCCCTCCACACGACCTTACGCTGGTGTACTTTGAGCTGCAGGCATGGGAGACAAGAGTGGGAAAACATCAGTGACACAGTGTTATGTAACAAAATCCCTCAGTACAGTAGCATTATACTGACTTATCTCAAGTCCACAGATATGTCTTGCAGAGACAGGAATGCATCTCACAGGGTACATCAGCATGTGAGAAGCACACATAAATGCATGCAGGTGTGAGGGGGACACAGTACCTGCACATCTCACATACAAGCAGGATGCTAGCACAGAAAGCCATGTGCAGTCTGCCCACATCTACTGTCCATTTCCAGGTACAGCAAGACATATGTCACATGTCAACATGTGTTTGGGGGAGACTCACTGTGTCCAAAACTGCGCAGGCCTCAACGACCTTGCCCTGGGAATAGCTCACTGTGTCATGGATGTCACATTGAGGGACATGATCTCACATACCCACACCCTTCTCACAGGGCAAGTTGTGTGCGATGTTCAGGGCTGAGATGGCTCATTGATGGAGAGTAATGAAAAAAGACACATGTAACACTGTACATTCAGTGATGGGTCCTTGTCAGATTGGGCGGTGACTGTGCAGGCCAGGTGGGCTCACACTGAGATGGACAAAAGGGACCCACACAGCCATTCACACCAGCAATCACTTTCCTGACTCCTGCATTACCAACTTGCTGCGTCACTGTATGGCTGACAAGACAAGACATGTCCCTCCAATCTTGATGTGAAGGCAGGGAAATGTGTGAAATAGGCTACACACCCCTTACCCATGGAGACAGCATGTTAGGCACTGCATGACCCAACCCCACACTCTCAGGCACATACTGCATCAGACCGACTACATGTGTGCCCCCCTGCACTCTCACCCCCACTGTTGAAGACTCACCATGACATTTGAGGCACCATATAGCCTTGGGCACTGTGTGAGCACCTCGTCTACCAGGACCTCTAGCTCCTCGCTTGTGAAGGGACTGGCACGGATCTTCTCAGTCCTTGCCATCACTGTGGACATGAGATAGCAGAGGCGGCAGTGGGTGGTGAGAGGTCTCAGGCAGCTGTCCCCGGAGGCAGCAGCAGGTGAAGGGTCTCAGGCAGCAGTCGCTGGAGGCAGCAGCAGGTGAGGGGTCTCAGGCAGCAGTCCCTGGAGGCAGCAGCAGGTGAGGGGTCTCAGGCAGCAGGCTCTGTGAGCAGTGGAAATGTGGGGCTGTCTCCCACACATATATAGGCCCCTGGTGTTGTTTCTGTGGTTCTAAGCTGCTGCAATTGATGTTCCAGGTCAGCCTTTTTCAAATGCATCCAATGACTGGCTCCGCGGTGGTGGAGCACGCCTACTGCCATTTTCAAAATTGCATCATGCTACCGCGATGGCGGATCCCATTGGCTGTAAGGGCATGGTCCATGGCGGTGACACACCGCAGGGGCCAGGCGGGCGCTACCGCGGTGGTGCATCTTTCAATTGCATCCAATGACCGGCTCCGCGGTGGTGGAGCACGCCTACCGCGATTTTCAAAATTGCATCATGCCACCGCAATAGCGGATTCCATTGGCTGTAAGGACATGGTCCATGGCGGTGACACACTGCAGGGGCCAGGCAGTAGCTACAGCGAGTTGGGTGCCATACAGTGACATGGGTGATCGGGATTTGGGTGGCGGAGCATGCCAACCGCCATTTGGCAACACATATATATCAATGACTACCGCGATTGTGTCCCTGGCATTGGCGGTGAAACATCGCAGGGGCCAGGCGGTAGCTACCGCGAGTTTGGTGCCATACAGTGACATGGGTGACCAGGATTTGGGTGGCGGAGCATGCCAACCGCCATTTGGCAACACATATATATCAATGACTACCGTGTTTGTGTCCCTGGCATTGGCGGTGACACACCGCAGGTGCCTGGCGGTAGCTTCCGCAAGTTGGGTGCTATACAGTGACATAAGTGACCGGGATTTGGGTGGCGGGTGACTGTGACAGCACCAATGGACATATCATGCTGTGTCAATGGCCATCTGTCAGTCATCCACAGTGCACAGTGTCCCCATGGTTGATGGCACGTCACAGTGCACACAATGCCAATGTGCCATGTACCCCACTGCTGAGCACACATGCCATGTTTGTGTATGTGATGTCTTAGATTGGCATGTACTCCCTCACATGTCATTTTTTATATGGATGTGCCTGTACACAGGACAGTGTTGTTATGGATTTCCCAATGTGTACACATGTCAAGGTGTAAAAGTGCAGGGAATATCACTGTGATGTATTACAAGTTGAAGATTGTCCATAGGTGCCTGTTCACTTATGTTTGACCATGCACACACTCGTCATGTATGCTCAGCCTGTGGTCATTGTGTTGTTGATATGTGCCAGGTTCGACTAACGCCTGAAGGTGTGTCAGGTGCAGCAGCTAGGTGTGAGGCACCGAGTGGCATTTTTATACTAAGGCTGGACGATATACTCCCAGGCTGGCCCATGGTGAACGCGGCCATATCCATATATGCATTCTCATATGGCGAGTATGATTTGGATGTACTTGCTGGGTGTCAGTTGACAGGAGTACAATCAGTGTAGCTGAAGGATTCCCTACATGTCAGCTGGTCTGTAATACAACTTAGATGACAGTCACTGTTGGCGTTGTGTCCACCAAAACGTGAGATGCTGTGCCCATCTCATGATGTATTTCATTGACATGTGTCCACTTTCATCTCAACCTTGGAGGAGACCAAATCTGCTTCGTCCCTTTACAGTGCTGGCAGACATGGAGAATGAGGAGATCAGCCAGAAATTCCATCTGGATAGAGCCACCTTACAGACCCTTTGTGCTCAGTTGGAGCCCCAGCAAAGATAGCGCTGCACCAGGTTACGAAGCACCAGATTTAAGGTGCATAGAACAAGCTGTTTACCGTTTTTAGTGTTTTCTTTTTATTCTAATTTTTAATCTTGCTCATTTGGCGCACTTGTGTTCTGTGGGGGGATTTTCTCTCTGCTTCCTCGGTCCACCTCTAGGACTTCTACTCGATTGTTGCGGAGGGAGGCAGACACCATCAGGGGCTTAGGCAACTTCCGGACACCCAGCGGGGACGACTTCCTGTGCAGGTGGCAGTCTAGTGTTGGGGCCAGAGCAGACTTTTATTACCCATGCTCACACGGACGCGCAGCGGACGCGCGCAGCGTATGCGCCAAAGGCAAGCCCGTATGCGCCCATCCGCATCCGGACAGCGCCCGGCGCCAGGCATGCTGCTCAATCTGACTCAGTCGGTTTAAAACCCATTATCTACTCAGCAAAATTGTTAAGAGAAATTGAAATGCTGCAAGGTACAATAATTGTATAGACACCATATTTCCCACAGAGATTGAACTAGATTATCCTAGTCAAGCTTGCACCACATGCGGCTTTTCTATCCCCTCCCAAACAAACTTTTTGGCTAACCACAGAAAAGGGTAAACTGACAACCCCACTGGTGACCACACCAGTTGACATAAAAGGCTACAGAGGATTATTGCTTAATGCACGGTCTCTTAGTAAGCATAAAACTGAGTTTTCAATGCTCATTGAGGATCAGGAACCTGATTGGGTTTTTGTAACTGAAACCTGAGCAAACGCCGCCTCGGGGCCTTATCTAATTGACGCTATCCCAGATCATTATTCCATTCAAAGATCAGATAGGGTAGGTCGCTACCTATTGTTTTTAAATCTCAATATAAGTGTATTATCGAACCAGATCAGAAGACTCTTACCTGTGACGCTTTTAACTTTAAACTCATTCTCTACCTGTGACGCTTTTAACTTTAAACTCATTCTCTCACCCACCTGTACTTTTGGAGGGTTACTGATTTATAGACCCCCCCGGTCCTGAGTGCCTTTTTTGCAAGAAATTAAGCAACTTCTGGAGACAGTCATAGCTGACCATTCACAAACTATCCTAGAGGACTTCAATTTTTAACACAGACTCAAATACCCTCCTAGAGACACTTGAGAGTATGGGCTTCGTCCAATTAGTGACAGCCCGACTCATAAGGCAGGACATACGCTGGATGGTATTTTTTCCAATGATTCACGTATTTCCTTCCACACACAATACCTATTTGTTGGTCAGACCACACTGCAGTTCAGTTTGACTTCCTGCCTCCAGTAGCTAGCAAAGAACAGAGACCCTCCCAAGGTCCTAGTACATTTAGAAACTGGAAAGGTATTTCAGCCGCCACTTTGATTAATTCCTTAGAAATTATTCCCTGTACTATCCAAGAGGACTCTAATCTGGGAGTTGAGGCCTTTGATACACGGCTTAAATCAGCAGCGGATATAGTGGCACCACCTAAATTATACACTCAGAAAAAATGCCGCTCCCCAGCTCCTTGGTACAATGACAAATTAAGGCATTTAAAACAATGCTGTCGTCGTGCTGAGCTGGCGTAGAGACGAACCCTAGAAGATCAGGACAGAATTATATAAAGCTAGGGTCAAGGAATATAAAGGTGCACTTGCGAAAGAAAAAGCTATGTACTGCACACAGGTAATTGATTATTCTAAATCTTCCAAAGAACTGTTTCAGCTGGTACAACAGCTCTCATCTTCCCAATCCTTGACAGAACCTGACACATCACAAACATTCTGTGATCAATTAGCTACTTTTTTTTCAAAATAAGATCACGGACATATACACTGGCTTAGAGTCAAACTCAAAAATGCCCATTTTAAATCCAACAGTCAACAGCCCTACCAAAGATGGTACACTGATGTCCAACAGTAAACACAGAGGTTTCTCAACATTTTGTGACCTTACGCCTCCTATTCTTGTACATTATCTTAGGAAAATGCATTCAGGCTCTCCTATGGAGGCATGCCGTCCAACAATTTTACATATGGTTGCTGATACCATAGCGGAACCCCTCTGTAAATTAATGAATATCATTATTCGTTCTGGAATTTATCCTCATTCTTGCCTGAGTGCGGAACTAACTCCAGCCATCCATACACTGGGATCTGAGTCTGGTCGAGGACACACGTGGTCCACAATGTAACACCAAATACAGACATGGAGCACAATACTCACCCGTGATGGCCTCAAGCTGCTGATGGGGGGCTTACAATACTGCTCAGACAGACCAATTTGGAAGAGTATCATGAAGGTGTAGAGGTCATGGGTCATGTTGAGGTGCCCGGGGAGGGAGTCCCAGGTCTGTTTGGCGAGGTGGGACGGTGCCGCAGGTGAGGCAGCAGCAGGTGGAAGGGGTGAGAATTTACGCAAAGAGTAGCACACAAAGACAAGGAGGTCAGAAAGGCACAGTGCAACAGGTGTATGTAAAGGAAGGAGTGTCAGGTTACTCATGGGTCGCCACAAGAAAATGTATGAACAATCAACCAAAATTAAGGCCACAGGATCAGGCAACAGAATGCGGAGCTGCGCACAGGAGACACAACATCATCAGGCATTCACGTCCCGTTGTGGGGAGCAACCTGCAGAAATTCCTACACAACCAGGGACTACATGCACAATAGAGATCATTAGCCATGAAGCACTGTATGCATGTTGTCGAAGGACACATACACACAGATGCTCAATCTGTGACAATTATGCCATAGATGACGCATGCAAACTGGCAAGACAGCTGCAGTGACAGAGAGGAGGCACTTAGGATTGTGCTGAACACCTTTATTGCACATACACACACAAAGGGATATGCATCCATATGAACAGACTCACAGGTCAGTTGACAGAACATGTGGGACATATGCTGGACACCACCTTCACAACACGGATGATGTAAATCCCAATGAACTGCCACACAAGATTAAGCGGATGACCCAAACATATCCTGCTGCACACGGAGAGGATGCAATTCCCCATAGAGTCTGTTGTTGTGAGGTCCCACACTATGTCCACCCGTAGCATCCGCAATGTTTCAGAGGCAAGTTTTACACACATTGATGCCTTCATCAGACGCCACACTCCACTACAGATGACTGTCAAGAAGGGTGACTATCATGTCATGGGAGTGATGCTACATGTGATTTGGTCCATGGTGAGAATACATGTATGCATTGTACCACAACATGCACAGCAGCAGGCCCACACAGTCCCAACCCGTACCACCACCAAATAGCCTTGTAGCAATCCTTACCCAAACTGACATTTCCACATGTCCGTGCATTGAACGCTGATTCAGCACACGTTGAAATACTCATGAGGAATAGCAGGAGGACAACGATGACACGAGCAGACAACAGGCGCAAAACCCTGTGAATGACAGACACACAAGAAGTCACCTAAAACAATTATCGTCCCACACATGGACATTTACAAAACATGAATAATGTTGGACACATGTACAGTTGAAAGACAGTCTCTCCGCCAAACTGTGTGGCATGACATCATCACTCGAGTGACACATCAGAACACACATCAAAGTCAATTAGCATTCATTCAGTTGGACACACACATTGCAACACATGCCACTCAATGCTACAAGCTTCCACACCCATACCCAGTCACTCACCATCATGAGAAGAAGTTGCGTATGAGCTGACTCTGGATATCATTCTCCTCCTCCTCATCACTAGCCTTGTGACCAAGCCCATCAACCTCCACGGGTGGATGTTCCTGCTCATATGGATCGAGGATGAGTGGCACTGCCTTGTCAACTGCCATGTTGTGCAGCATGCAGCACACGAGGAAGATTTTGCAGATCTTCTCCGGGGCATAAGGGAGGGACCCGCCTGTCTTGTCGAGGCACCGGAATCGGCTCTTCAGGAGTCCAAACGTCCTCTCAATCACGCGCCTGGTCTGCCCGTGTGCATTGTTGTATCGGTCATCTGCAGCTGTTCTTGGGTTGCGGAGAGGTGTCAGCAGCCATGGCATGTTGGGATAGCCAGAATCTCCTACATGGAAACATCATGTAAAGAAGTGGGTCAGGAGATGCCGTAAGAGACAAAGATACCGCCACACACAGGACAAAAAGACTATACCCACCAACAAGACATGCTTGTTCGTTGTGCAGCCGCTTCATCATTTGTGGCACCCTGCTACGCCTCATGATGTAGGCATCGTGTGCTGATCCTGGAAAACGTGCACAGACATGGGAAATCAGCATGTTAGCACGACACACCACAAGGGCATTTATCGAGTGGTAATGTTTGCGGTTGCGATAGGCTACCTCCTGTGCCTGTGGTGGTATCGAAACCACATGTGTACCATCAATGGACCCAATTACATGGGGCATCCCTCCCAGGGCATAGAAATCACCCTTGACATCTCTCAACTCCTCTGAAGTGGGAAATTGGATGAATTCATCAAGGTGTCCCAACATGGCTGCTAAAACATCATGCAAGACACGGCTGAACATGGTCTGCGACATCCCACCCACATCACCTATGGTCAATTGAAACGTACCTGTGGCAAAAAAACTGTAAGGCTGCCATCACCTTCACCTTGGGGGTCAGCGCAGTAGGATACCTGTGTCGCGGTTGGAGGTCTGCTGCCAGCCTGTCTGTCAAGTCCTCAATCAACTCCTGAGTGAATCGGTACCGGCGGATGCAGGCACGTTCCCTCATGGTACCCAAGTTTGGCATTCGTCTTGGTACAGGTGGTGCCCTGCAAAACATTGTTTAGAAGAAGGAAGATTGAGAGTGGGGAAACATCAATGTCAATGAACCTAGCAGATGCTACACTGCCAATACACATCAGGTAACTATGGAGTCGGGTGGGTACAATACATACAGGACACATATGCCAGCTTGCTGCCACTCCTACAAAAATCAAGATACACCTGTTGATTGTCAAGTCTACAAGACATGCCTTCAAATTAGCTGAGGGCCAGTCTGAGTGAAAAGCCACAGTTATCACTGGAGTGACACACAACCACATAGCTGCATTGGAAGGATGTCATCTCATCCAGACAGCTGATTGCAAGGCACACGCACAGGTCACATGGAATGTGAAATGTACATATCAAACACATTGCGATGAAGGGGAACACGTGACAACACAAACACACAGCCATTGAGACACGAAGACATGTATGCCTGGGAAACACGATGTCTGATGCACACTGACAATACAGCCGTGGGAATCCACATGGGGCATGGTGTGAGTAGATGTGTTCCATGGCCATATCCACACAGACCCATGTTGGACGCACCAACAGCAGATGCAGTTGACGGAACACTGACATCAAGGTCATGTGAACACATGACACACACGTGACATAGTCACAAAGGGGCAAGCTGATCGTGACCTGTCAGTTGATGGAGTGTCCCTGTCCCTGCCATCAGGAGACAGGTGCGGGTGTTGATGACTGTGCCATCCCACTGCTGCTGTGCATGACACAGTTGGACTACAGACACACATGTGGCAAATGTCAAGGTGATGTGTGCCACATATTGCACCATCACACATGACATGTGTCCACAGGTCATCACACATCAATTGTGCAACTAGATGAGATGACCTGTGCAATATCACTGGCTAACACACCTAGTGCCTGCACATGACAGTATGCAATGACAAGTACATAATGGACATCCGTGTGCGACTCATAGCCCTCCATTCCTGGCATGTGTACGCCTGTATTACCATTGTAAGCGTGTGAAATGTGTACACGTACGTGTACGCACTAGTAGCACACGTACGTGTACTACCAGTGCATAGACGTATGTGTAGGCACTGGTAGTACACGTACCCGTACGTGTACAACTAGTGCTTACACGTACGTGTACGCACTAGTTGTACACGTATGGGTACGTGTACTACCAGTGCCTACACGTACGTTTAGGCACTAGTTGTACACGTACGTGTAGGCACTGGTGGTACACGTACAGGTACGTGTACTACTAGTGCCTACATGCAGTGCCTACACGTATGTGTAGGCACTGCTAGTAGACGTACGTGTAGGCACTGGTAGTACATGTTCGTGTAGGCACTGGTAGTACACGTACCTGTACGTGTACAACTAGTGCGTACACGTACGTGTAGGCACTAGTTGTACACGTACGTGTAGGCACTAGTTGTACACGTACGGGTACATGTACTACCAGTGCCTACTCGTACGTGTACTACCAGTGCCTACACGTACGTGTAGGCACTGGTAGTACACGTACCTGTACGTGTACTACCAGTGCCTACACGTACATGTACAACTAGTGCCTACACGTACGTGTACAACTAGTGCCTACATGTACATGTACAACTAGTGCCTACACGTACGTGTACGCACTAGTTGTACACGTACGGGTACTACCAGTGCCTACACGTACGTGTACTACCAGTGCCTACACATACGTGTAGGCACTGGTAGTACACATACCCGTACGTGTACTACCAGTGCCTACACGTACGTGTAGGCACTGGTAGTACACGTACCTGTACGTGTACTACCAGTGCCTACACGTACGTGTACAACTAGTGCCTACACGTACGTGTAGGCACTGGTAGTACACGTACCCGTACGTGTACAACTAGTGCGTACACGTACGTGTAGGCACTAGTTGTACACGTACGTGTAGGCACTAGTTGTACACGTACGGGTATGTGTACTACCAGTGCCTACACGTACGTGTAGGCACTAGTTGTACATGTACGTGTAGGCACTGGTAGTACACGTACCTGTACGTGTACTTCCAGTGCCTACACATACGTGTACTACCAGTGCCTACATGTATGTGTAGGCACTAGTTGTACACGTACGTGTAGGCACTAGTTGTACACATACGTGTAGGCCCTAGTTGTACACGTACGGGTACATGATGCATTGCCTGATATGCACTGTGACCAATTGTTCTTGTGCTCATGTGTCAGATGTATACAGGTGACTGATGCTTTTTTGTTTCTTCGCCTTGCCCACAGCATCATCATCCACAAGCGAAGGAGACACCTGCATGGACCTTGAGGAGGGACACAGTGACAGTGCCACCAGTGCTGTGGAGGCAGAAGGAGCCAGTGGCACGGAGGGCGAGGGGAGTCAGTCGGAGGACCTGTCTGGAGGCGAGAGCATGTACGACACCGACGGGTCCCAGGCTGACATCCTTGAGGAGGCGGAGGATGCAACAACAATTGGCAGCATACCACCATCTGTACCCATCTCCTCCATTGCCATCTCCGCCCTCCCAGTTGCTCCTGTCCCTTCTGTCCGTGCAGGGTCCCACCGTGTCTCCTTCGTACCAGGCACTGCAGCCCCTGCCCCTGCCCCTGTCACCCCTGCTGCCCTCAGTGAAGAGTCTGTGGACACACTGCGGCAGTTGCAGGTTGGTCAGGCATCGATCTGCATGTCCTCCATGAACACACTAGACTGCTCACACAGTTGGTGTCGCTTGTGGAGGGCATGTCATCAACGATGACTGATCAACGCAGGTTTCTGCGGTCCATGGACTCTTCACTGACGGAAGCAGTGTCTCTCCTGCGGCGCTCCGTCCCCCCCTACCCCGGACCCATCCAGACTGCTCTCTCCCATGCCTGACCAAAGCACACACAGACAGTCACAGGCACACACCCCAATAGAAACATCCAGCACACCCCCAAGAAAGGCATGTCGCACATCTCCTGGCACGCACACTCAGGGGGATGTAGGCACACCCACAGGGTCTGGGGGCAAACGGCAGACACACAGCCACAGTCGGAGTCCACATTCCTCACAACCCACTTCCTCCAAAACCACTCCCCTTAGCTCCCCTACCAAACTGTCAGACAAAGACACCTTCATGGCTAGTCTGTCCCTTAGCCCCACTGTGACACCACCCCGCAAGCGGCTGAGGAAGTCCCCGGGCAGGGGAGTTGAGCCCCCCCCCATCATCCCCCCTCCCCAAGAGCGCTGCACCCCATCCCTCGGACACCCCCCCCCCTCCGTTGGCTCTGGGGTTTCTTCCAGTGCAGGGCTTACTCTGGACGCCCTGGCAGCAGTGTGCAGCGAGGTGCTGACATCCACCTTTGGCGCTGCCCCACCCCCTGTTGTGGAGACATCCACCCCTGCACCCACCACACCTACCCAACCCACTCCTGTCCCTGCGGTGCCTGGTACTCCCACTGATGATGCCCCCCCGTCCCGGTCGACAAACCTTGAGGTGACTTTGTGCAGGCAAGGTAGGGGTGGACACAGTTGCCTACGTCCACCCTTGGACTCAAACTATGGACTGGCCATTGGCCTTTGTATACAGTGTCTTGTTCAAACTTTTTTTTTGTGTGCTGAATAAAGCCTTTTCATTTAGTTTCAACACTATTGCATTTCAGGTACTTGATGTTGGTGATGAGGCTCCTGAAGTTGGTGTTCTGGTAATGTGTTAGGGTTCTGAGAAAGGTTTTAGTATGATGGTCATGAGGTGGACCATGGTATCTGTGTGCCATCACAATGTCTGTGCAAATATTAATTGGTAGTGTGTGTTCCTTTGGATTGGGAGACATTGTCCCAAGGAGTGTTCCTTCCTCTGTGGCACCTGACATGTTCCCTGCAAACAGTTGCACAATTGTTGTGCTGACATGTGTCCACATATCCTTTGTTGGTGACGGATCCCTTCAACAATGGCCATGCATGCTCACCGATGTCTCCTGCTGAATCGTCTGTGCCATCCTTGCCAGTCACTGTACTTGTGTTTTGGGTATGTAGAAATGGCATCAGGGACCAATTGCCCCTTTTCAGCACAATGCATGTGTGTAATCACGGGCTGACACACAAATGGCACGTGTAATGCAGGGTATTTGGGCACCTGACTCACAATTGTGGGCATTGTATCTAGTCGCAGTGAACCCTATTCCTTCCATGAGAGACAACATCTGGGTGGCTGGACCAGCACCTGGACATTCCTATCACTCCTGTGATGTGTGTGACAGTGTGTGTTCCCTTTGGCTAACGTATTTTTGTATGCATTTCCATGACTCTACAGCCTGTTGGCATGACATCAGGGTGTGTATTGTGCCGCATCCGCCATGGGTGGGTATGCATGTGTTATATGTCCTCACACCCACATGTGGTGTGTCATGCAGTGTGTGAAAGACATCCATCCTCCTGGGAGTGGGGCACTGCTGGGAGTCCTCTGCACCCACCCCTCATATGTCTGGACACTGCTGGGAGTACTCTGCACCCACCCTTCATATGTCTGGACACTGCTGGTAGTGATATGCACCCACCCCTTATATGTCTGGACACTGCTGGGAGACCTCTGCACCCACCCCTCATATGTATGGACACTGCTGGGAGTCCTCTGCACCCACCCCTCATATGTATGGACACTGCTGGGAGTCCTCTGCACCCACCCCTCATATGCATGGACACTGCTGGGAGTCCTCTGCACCCACCCCTCATATGTATGGACACTGCTGGGAGTCCTCTGCACCCACCCCTCATATGTATGGACACTGCTGGGAGTCCTCTGCACCCACCCCTCATATGTATGGACACTGCTGGGAGTCCTCTGCACCCACCCCTCATATGTATGGACACTGCTGGGAGTCCTCTGCACCCACCCCTCATATGTCTGGACACTGCTGTGAGTCCTCTGCACCCACCACCATATCTCTGTCCACTGCTGGGAGTCCTCTGCACCCACCCCTCATATGTCTGTCCACTGCTGGTAGTGATATGCACCCACCCACGCACCCCCTTGGAGCTGTACACTGCTCGCCAGGACCTACACACACAACAATATGAAGGTAACATGCTTGGTCAGTCCTCTATGCCCACATTCCTGGCGTGTGTACGCCTCGTATGCTGGGAGTCCTCTGCACCCACCCCTCATATGTATGGACACTGCTGGGAGTCCTCTGCACCCACCCCTCATATGTCTGGACACTGCTGTGAGTCCTCTGCACCCACCACCATATCTCTGTCCACTGCTGGGAGTCCTCTGCACCCACCCCTCATATGTCTGTCCACTGCTGGTAGTGATATGCACCCACCCACGCACCCCCTTGGAGCTGTACACTGCTCGCCAGGACCTACACACACAACAATATGAAGGTAACATGCTTGGTCAGTCCTCTATGCCCACATTCCTGGCGTGTGTACGCCTCGTATCCAAAATTTACTGCTGCCGTAACGGGGTACGTGTGTACGGTGCGTACCACTGTTGTCATGGTGCCATATGGGTACGTGTGGTACGCGCCGTACCCACGTGGGTACGGTGCGTACCACACGTACCCATATGGCACCATTACAACAGTGGTACGCACCGTACCCACGCATTCATGTGTGGGTACGGTCCGTACCACACGTATCCCTACGGCACCATGCCAACAGTGGTACGGTCCGTACCCACGCATGAATGCGTGGGTATGGTGGTACCACTGTTGTAATGGTGCAATATGGGTATGTGTGGTACGCACCGTACCCACGCATTCATGCAGGGGTACGGTCCGTACCACTGTTGTCATGGTACCATATGGGTACGTGTGGTACGTACCGTACCCACGCATTTATGCGTGGGTACGGTCCGTACCACTGTTGTCATGGTGCCGTAGGGGTACGTGTGGTACGCACCGTACCCGTCCACTTCCGTTGTTGCGGTACGCAGGGGTTGCTGGACACGCCCCCCAAGTGACCAGTTCCAGGTGGTAATGTATGGCCTCCATATTATAGGTTTGTGTTTGGTATGGGGTATGTTTCCTGCCCCTCACCCCCACCCTGGCCCCTGGGTGTTGTTCTCACCTTCTGCGGCGTGTGCGTCGGTTGCGGTGCACCAGGTCGTAGGCCAAGAGGACCGGGATGACACGTAGGGCGGGGTTCATGGCTGTCCGTCGCGTACCGGGGCTCCGTGGCGTAGGGTTCTGCTTTCCCGGCAGTTTTTCGCTCCTGTAATGAAAGCGTGGTACGTGGTGACGTCGGGACGAATCGTACTTCCTGGGCCGGAAAACGCTGCTTAAATACGTGCAGAGCTCGCGTAGAAGCAGTTCCGGATCGGAATCGCTGGTATTTTTTGCCTGTATGGTCTTTTGTACGATTCGTACAGAAAAAGGCTTTCTGTACGAATCGTACTTCCTAGGTTGTAAGGAGATTTTACCGGGTACGAGTCGTACGGGTAAAACCCTCCTTACAACCATTTGTAAGGCCTTTTTACAGGATCGGAATCGGCCCCATAATGTTAAAAAAAATAAACATATACATATAAAATATTATATATATACTTACTTAATAATATTCATAAATAATTATTTTAATAACTTATAAATTGTTAAAGATATTTTATTAATTATAAATACAGACATACACATAAACATTTTTATTATTAAACATTTTTAAAATATATTTACAAATTAAAAAAATTACAATATTTTTAATTTTTGTAAAATATATTACACACAACATTAAGTAAAACAATACAGAAATATATTGGATAGCGTAGGGGTAAAAATTACTATTCCCACTCCTCATATGTATGGACACTGCTGGGAGTCCTCTGCACCCACCCCTCATATGTATGGACACTGCTGGGAGTCCTCTGCACCCACCCCTCCTATGTATGGACACTGCTGGGAGTCCTCTGCACCCACCCCTCATATGTATGGACACTGCTGGGAGTCCTCTGCACCCACCCCTCATATGTATGGACACTGCTGGGAGTCCTCTGCACCCACCCCTCATATGTATGGACACTGCTGGGAGTCCTCTGCACCCACCCCTCATATGTCTGGACACTGCTGTGAGTCCTCTGCACCCACCACCATATCTCTGTCCACTGCTGGGAGTCCTCTGCACCCACCCCTCATATGTCTGTCCACTGCTGGTAGTGATATGCACCCACCCACGCACCCCCTTGGAGCTGTACACTGCTCGCCAGGACCTACACACACAACAATATGAAGGTAACATGCTTGGTCAGTCCTCTATGCCCACATTCCTGGCGTGTGTACGCCTCGTATCCAAAATTTACTGCTGCCGTAACGGGGTACGTGTGTACGGTGCGTACCACTGTTGTCATGGTGCCATATGGGTACGTGTGGTACGCGCCGTACCCACGTGGGTACGGTGCGTACCACACGTACCCATATGGCACCATTACAACAGTGGTACGCACCGTACCCACGCATTCATGTGTGGGTACGGTCCGTACCACACGTATCCCTACGGCACCATGACAACAGTGGTACGGTCCGTACCCACGCATGAATGCGTGGGTATGGTGCGTACCACTGTTGTAATGGTGCAATATGGGTATGTGTGGTACGCACCGTACCCACGCATTCATGCAGGGGTACGGTCCGTACCACTGTTGTCATGGTGCCATATGGGTACGTGTGGTACGTACCGTACCCACGCATTTATGCGTGGGTACGGTCCATACCACTGTTGTCATGGTGCCATATGGGTACGTGTGGTACGCACCGTACCCACGCATTTATGCGTGGGTACGGTCCGTACCACTGTTGTCATGGTGCCGTAGGGGTACGTGTGGTACGCACCGTACCCGTCCACTTCCGTTGTTGCGGTACGCAGGGGTTGCTGGACACGCCCCCCAAGTGACTAGTTCCAGGTGGTAATGTATGGCCTCCATATTATAGGTTTGTGTTTGGTATGGGGTATGTTTCCTGCCCCTCACCCCCACCCTGGCCCCTGGGTGTTGTTCTCACCTTCTGCGGCGTGTGCGTCGGTTGCGGTGCACCAGGTCGTAGGCCAAGAGGACCGGGATGACACGTAGGGCGAGGTTCATGGCTGTCCGTCGCATGCCGGGGCTCCGTGGCGTAGGGTTCTGCTTTCCCGGCAGTTTTTCGCTCCTGTAATGAAAGCGTGGTACGTGGTGACGTCGGGACGAATCGTACTTCCTGGGCCGGAAAACGCTGCTTAAATACGTGCAGAGCTCGCGTAGAAGCAGTTCCGGATCAGAATCGCTGGTATTTTTTGCCTGTATGGTCTTTTGTACGATTCGTACAGAAAAAGGCTTTCTGTACGAATCGTACTTCCTAGGTTGTAAGGAGAGTTTACCGGGTACGAGTCGTACGGGTAAAACCCTCCTTACAACCATTTGTAAGGCCTTTTTACAGGATCGGAATCGGCCCCATAATGTTAAAAAAAATAAACATATACATATAAAATATTATATATATATACTTACCTAATAATATTCATAAATAATTATTTTAATAACTTATAAATTGTTAAAGATATTTTATTAATTATAAATACAGACATACACATAAACATTTTTATTATTAAACATTTTTAAAATATATTTACAAATTAAAAAAATTACAATATTTTTAATTTTTGTAAAATATATTACACACAACATTAAGTAAAACAATACAGAAATATATTGGATAGCGTAGGGGTAAAAATTACTATTCCCACTCCAAAGAGTGCAATAGTAGGAAAAGTGTTGGATAGCGTAGGGTTAAAAATTATTATTTCCACTCCAAAGAGTGCAACAGTAGAGAAAGTGTTGGATAGCATAGGGGTAAAAATTACTAATACCACTTTCCCCATATCCCGTCCACATCCTGACATATTCATTCTGTCCTCTATCTGTTTCTTCTTCCCTGTCCATTGGTATTGGGTGCAGCACGTCAGGTGGTGAGGGAAGGTTGCTACTTGACACATGTGCTTGGCTTAAACTGAATTGCAATCCCTACCTCGAGAGGGCGCTGGAGCGTGCCTCTCCATTCCGAAGTTCACCCCTAGTATGAAGTCGCAAGTTAAACGCGGCAGGAGCCGCAAGTCCAATTTCAGCTGCGTCTGGAGCCGCTTATAATTTTCTTCACGTGGCCGAAACCGCGAGTGCCTCCCAGCGGCAGCCGGAGCCGCTAACCTTTGTTCTTCACGTGGTAAAAGCCGCGAGCGCACAACAGCTGCGGCCGGAGCCTCTAAAACCTTTTCTTGACGCGGCAGAAGCCGCAAGTGCATCACAGCCGTTGCCATGGTGAGTGCGTGTGCCTTTTTCTTTTCTCCATTTATTTTATTAGACAATGACTTTAACTAGAGTCTAGTCCCTGTATCTTTTCATTCCCCTCTTATAGTCCTCCACTCACTTTTGTCTTGCAGACCATCCACGCATTCCTACCATCTCCGAGGCTACCCTGCAGACGCTGTCTGTATTCCTCTCGTCTGATCCCGCCCTATCTGACATCCCTCCTAGTACCTTTCCTTCGTGTCCCAGCACACCAGGGGTGGAGTATTCCTCTTCCCTTTCCCCTAGGGACCAATTGCCTACACTGTCATCATCTGTGTGGGGACTTGTCCAGAGGTGAGAGGGGAGGCTCTCTTCGTTCCTGCGGTATCTGTTGGTCAGGTGAGTGGGGGTTGTAACAAATACTATTCCCACTCCAAAGAGTGCAACAGTAGGGAAAGTGTTGGATAGCGTAGGGGTAAAAATGACTATTCCCACTCCAGTGAGTGCGACAGTAGGGAAAGTGTTGGATAGCGTAGGGGTTAAAAATAACATACTTATCAATTAAATAATTGTTCTAAATAAATAATGATTTATTGATAAATTAACATAAAATTAATTATAAATACCAATAAATAAAAATGTATAATTACATTAATAACATTAAATTACTTCCCACCCTAATGTCCAATAAACACAAAACCCACTCCACATAAAATGTAACACAATTAATATAATTATCAATTAATCAATTAATAATTATTAATAATGAATAATTAAATAACAATAAATATTTATCAATACCAATAAATAATAATTAATACAAAATACTTACAAATTAATAATTAATCAGCAATAAATTAATTATCAATACCAAAACATATTAATCAATAATACATTAATTAATTAACCCCTTCCATGCGGGGCGGATTCCCCCGCTGTGCTGGCTGCTGCTTGCGCGGGCGTGGTCATGACGGAACGGTTCCGTCATGAGCACAGCTCAACCGACGCTCATGATGGAACCGTTCCGTCATGAGCGTCGAAGGGGTTAATTAAAATAAATTACTTCCTAACTTATTCCCCTATAAACACACAACCCGCTCCTAAACTAAATGAACACAATTAATATATTTAGCAATTAATTAATTATTAAAAAATAATTACCAATTAATAATTGATAAACAATAAATTGATTATCAATACCAAAAAATAAAAATTATTAATTACTGTATTATAATTAATTTACTTCCCAACCTATTCCCCTATAAACCCACAACCCACTCCAATAAAAAATGTATACAATTAATATAATTACCAATTAATCAATTATTAAAAATAATTACCAATTAATAATTAATTAACAATAAATTAAATATCAATAGCAATAAATACAAATTAATAATTACTTAATTATAATTAAATTACTTCCCACCCTATTCCCCTATAAACCCACAACCCGCTACAGAAGTAAAATGCAAAATGTAATTAAAAATAATTAATAATTTCTAAAAATTCTTAATTAATTTACTATAATTAAATTACTTCCCACCCTATTCCCCCATAAACCCACAACCCGCTACTGTACTAAAACACAAAATGTACTTTAAAAAAAATTACTAACTTCTAAATAATTAATACATATATTTAAAAAAATGATACAAAACATAACAAAACATGTGGAACACATACATATAAAATACATACTAAAATACATAACACTAACATAAATATCAATATTATTAACATCGATATTTTTAGTATCGATATTAATAACTTCGATATTAACAAAAACGATATTTCTTACCTTCAGGTCGATATTCTGGTCACCGATATTCTTGATGTCGATAATCTGTCCCTACGATATTTCAAACTCGATATTAATGTAGGTCGATATTTAAAAGTCGATATTTTGACTGTCCACCCCACCAGGCAGGAGACCAAGGTGGAGAGAAGTTACCAATAAGTACCACCTCTGTTTTGCTTGAATTCAGTTTTAGGCAATGCTTGCTCATCCAGCTACTCAGGGCAATCATGCAGTCATGTAGTTTTAGAGAATGGTTAACATCCTTATCCACTGCAGAAATCACCAGCTGGGTGTCGTCAGAGTAGGATGTTGGATTCAGGTTGAAACTTCTAATCAGAGGGGCGAGTTCAGAGACATATATATTAAAAAGATTCGGGCTCAACGAGGAGCCCTGAGGGACCCCACAAGGCAGGGTAAATGGTGAAGATTTAAACTGACCTAAATGTACAGTTTGCGATCTCCCTGATAAAAAGGTTGTTAGTAGAGAGAGGGCCATTCCTCTTATCCCTATATCGTTCAGACGGTGGACCAATAGGCCATGGTCCACCATATCGAACCCTGCAAACAAGTCAAGCAAAATAAGAGCCACAGACCCTCCACTGTCTAATGTCATGCGTATTTCTTCAGTAGTTTTTATCAAAGCGGTCTCAGTGCTATGATTTGGTCTGAACCCAAACTGACTGTGGTCCAAGAGCTGATTTTCTGAAATAAAATTAGAGAGTTCAACATTGATTATTTTCTCTATGATTTTTGCCAGAAGCGGGAGTCTTGATATGGGATGGTAGTTAGCAGGATCGCTAATGTCCAGATTTGGTTTTTCATAAGGGGGAGGATACAGGCCTGTTTCCAAATGCTAGGAAATGATCCTTGCATAAGCATTTGATTAAATACTGATGACAGGTAGGAGATGATGTACTGATTTGCGAGTTGTAGAATCTCAGGGGGGCAAGGGTCATCTGGGGATCCAGATTAAGCAGCATAGAGAAGCGTAGCTATTTGGGTTATGGATGTTGGAGTGAATTCTAAAAGCACCGTCTCATTGGTTGTTTCCTGATCTTTATGATTGGTATTAACCTTAGTTTTGTCAAAACGGTTGAAAATGTAATCAACTTTATTTTTGAATGTCTGGGCAAGCAAGTTACAGAAGTCTTGGTTGTGACTAGAAGACTTATTTTTGTAACTGTGGTAAGTTTCTTTATGACCTGAAACAGTTCTTTACTGAAATTGCCAGCATTTTCAATGTGTCATTTGGAATACTGACTTTTTTCATTGATGAGCTTCTTTTTATAATTTGCAAGAATAGCTTTATAGCAATTTTTTTCGAGTTCATCATAGTTTTTGTGCCAGATCCTCTCTTGCCTCCTACATGCTTGTTTTTCCAATCTTAAGCCCTCAGAAAACCAAGGAGCCGATGGTATACCTCTGAATTTATGCACGGAGAATTTGGGAGCTACCTTTGCAAAATTAGATTCAAGCCATGTGCTGTAGTTTATGGCTGAGGAATCGGCTTCCATTTCAAGGTCAGGTTGGCAGACGGGCTTGCCATGGGCGCGCCTTCGGTGCAACACCGGAGCGCCCGCAGCGTGCGTCCGCTGCTCATCCATTCCAGTATCCACCTAATCTGAAAGAAACACGTTAGTTAGATCCCTCACCTTAGAATGTCCCCAGGCGTCAAGCTGGATCCGGAAAGATTTTTCGTCAGCAATACCCTTGCGCGTCGCTAGGCGTCGTCTGTGGCTCCGCGTACGTTGTCGGCATCGTGCGACAGGATGACGTCGTCGGAGTACTTAGACGCCGCCCTCGCGCGCTGACGTCAATTCTTCTTTTTTCCGCGCCAGACAGCACCGATCCGGGAAGAGCATACCCTTTAGTCATTTTTTGACTAAACTTTTTTGACTCTTTTGGTCTCTCTGTCGACTCGACTCTGGTGCCGGTAGGATGCCTGGTTTCAAGCCCTGTGACTCCTGTAACCGACTGATGTCGGTTACAGACCACCACCGCCGGTGCCTCTACTACCGTGGGGCTGACCACGATTCCGCATCGTGCCTTGACTGCCGGGCCCTGACTTCGAAGGCTAGGCGGGAGCGGTCCCGCAAGCTCTTGGAGTACCGGCAGTCGGCTCCGTGCCGTTCACGGTCCCGGTCGAGGAGGAGGTCGAGGGACCGGTCGAGGAGCCGCAGTCATCACCACCATTCGTCTGGTTCCAATTCTTTGGTTAAGTCGAAGCATAGTAAGAAGTCCAAGAGGCGACATCGCTCTTCGGACTCCCCTCGCCGGTCGCGCGACTCGGCTGAGGGTTCGGGTGGTACCATCCACGCGGCTCCGTCAGAACCGCAGGAGTCGCGTCCGTCCCCATACACGCCGGTCCCTAGGACCGACGCGACTCCGGCGGAGGTCAGTGCCTTCCTCTCGGCCATGAGGGGCCTGGCTCCGCCGTCGATGCCTGCCGGCGTACCTTTGGGCCCCGCGGGCTCGACTGGGAGACCTAGCGAGCCGGCGGCTCCGGCCCCGGCGCCGGCGCCGACTTCAGTCACGACGCAGCAGGTCCCCGTGGGATCCAGACCTGGATCTCAGTCGGCGCCTGTCGACCTCACGACTCCTCTACCGGCACCGACTCGGTACCACCTCTGGCACCGCTTTCGGACGACGCCGTTCCCCGGTTCAGTCCGGGTCCGGCGTCGGAGCAATTTCTGTAGAAAATAGGCCTCAGCTAGGCCTACCAATGCAAGGGGTTCGCCCTTCTCTGCACAGAGTCCTCAGACTATTGAAAAGAAGTTGGCACAGAAACTGGAATAGAAAATACAGAGTTTAATAAACCTCATGAGGTGGAACTACATTCAAACAGCACCCTTCGGTATTGAGTGAAGTAGCACACTGAACAGAAGGGCCATGGTCCTTTTATACCCACACAGGGGCTAAAAGAAGACGGTACAAATATACTTGAGAAGAGTTATGCACATATATGGTCATACAGAAACTGCACAGTCGACAAGTGGGAGGAGTTAACAGTTTGCTAACACTGGTAAACATATCCTGACAGTTACATGCTACTAGCAGCTGCAAACTCAACTGGGCATGTGCAAAGGTAGAAGATACTAAATATAGTTTGTTTCTAGGCAGATTACAAAAGCAGTCAACACTAAGGGAGGACAAAGCACATGGTGAGCACATGGCAAACAAAATGGCTGCCAGAAATACAAAATGGATTCTACAACATGGACAAGATAGCCTCTAAATACCAGATGGATTGCGCTAATGCTAATCCAATGGCAGCCAATTTACAACAGACGACCCTTTTAGCATTAGCTGAAGACATCTGTTCCTCTAGGGTAATCTAAATATACATCCCGTACATCTATCAACATTATTTTGGCCACTTCTTTATTCAACATTTGTTGGGCCTTGGACTCTACAATATTCCTTTTAACAGGTATACAAGCAGAAATGCAAATGGAGCAGAGCATTGAACCACATTGAATACATACGCAGCATGTAAATAAAACAGTAATAATTATACACAAGATAGCTAGTAGCTTCCAGCCCCAAGCAGAAACGAGAGTCCAGAACCATCCAGCTAGAGTCCAGATACCAGTCTCTGGATGAATTTCTGCAGCAATCTTATGCAGTTTTGATATTGCGTCATACACTGAAGGCGAGTGATCCGGTATGAATACACAACAACTGCTACCGATGATGCGACATGCACCACCTCGATCGGCCAGAACAACATCTAGAACCATCCGATTCTGGAGAGCTACAATCCTTGCAATTTGCAGCTCCTCTGTAATATTCCCAAGCGCCAAGGCTGTCTGATTGGTAACAGCTTCCACAACTCTAGTCAATCGTCTAATTTTCCTACTGTTTAATGCAGCTCTCACAAAGATGAACAAACCCAGATTAAAATCAACATACTGTTGTAGAGTGGTATCTGTTTGGTCTACTTCGTCAACACTTATTGTCCTTTTATATCTGTTTTTAGAGATATCAGTAAATAACTTAAGGTCTCGGTGGTAGGAAGCAGGTGCCAGAAGCACAGGGGGCAATAGAAAAGATACATAGCATACGCCTGACCATCCAACAGGTAGGTGATAATATCCGTGGCTACCACAAACAAAGTAGGTATTGGGTGAGGCTATAAAAGTGCTATTATTTGTACCCTCAATAGGCAGAATCACAGTACATTCACTTTTCCCCACTGGAATTCTTCCAATACTGCTTACACATAAATCTGCTTTAGCTCTAGTAACAGAAATCACAAATTGTTTATTACTAGGAAAAGTTCTCATATTTGTGAAAATATATGGCGTTGAAATATTGTCCGGTTGATACTCTTCCCATTCCCATTTAGTCCCGTTGGCTTGAGGATAACCATCTTTATCTTGATAACATACTTTATTGAGGCGAAAAAGAAGCCCGCCTACTGTACGTTTCCCAGATGCAAACAAAAGCGCATACCAAGCTTGGCAAGAACCATTATGAGAAAAGGGAAGAGGAATAAAAGGTGTTCCTCCTTTCTTCTGATGTGCAGGTATCATCCCACACACCCAACAGTTGGTAGTATTCGTGGCATTGTGAGTGTGATGCAACATCTGAATGAAGGTATTATTTAAGTAGGATTGTCGATGCTTCCGCTCATGATAGGGAAGCGTGAAGTAGTGGTGTTCAACTGGTACCGGAGTAGTGGCGATCAAAAGTTCTCAAGCAGGAGCCACCTTCTCAACGAACCAGGTTATTACTGCTACTGCCACCATAGCAACAGTAAACCCTATAGTACAAATGATCTTCCTCTTAGAAACAGTGGATCTCATTGTGGACATGATCAGCTTATTTGTCAAAGCAACCGTTGGAGCTCTTATCCCTGGGCAGCCGTTGATTTCTTCACCGAGGGTCAAGACGGGTGTCGCTACACTACACAGAACTGATCCCCCCCCTTGCCACATCGGCATTCCGTTTCATTAACCCAGGGAGGTTGCTCAACCAGTCTCTTTCAACGATGCAGGTTCTTTCCGTGGTCTCAGTTGGTATCGAGATACTCCAGGAATCGTGTGGTCCGGGAAGACTTCCTCAGGTTCGTCAGGTGATATGGCCTGGCCTTTCTCTGTATCCAAGATGTCCCGATGGTCGATCAAAGCAACAGGATCCACCAAGGTAGACGGCACTTTCTTGCAGTGGGTGGAGTGCACCCAATTCCTCCTATTCGTTACTCGAACCGCAGTTCTCGTCGATAGGAGCACGTGCTCCGGGCCGCGCCACCTCGGTTCCAAGCTGCTCGACCTCTGGAACGATCGGATCATCACCTGATCTCCAGGCCGAAGTCCATGGCCTTCACCTGCAGACCTGTCCGGAAAAGCTTCTCGAACCTGTTGATGAATAGAGACCAAACTGTCAGTCAATTGTGCTAAATAGTCACTCATCAATACACACGGTACGTCGTGTAGGGGACGTGGCTTAGGAATTCCCCAAATGTTCATAGACCTGCCAAACACCACCTCATAGGGTGTAAGACCAGACCGCGAATGTGGCACTGATCTAATGGACAACAGTGCCAAAGGTAGCGCGTCTGGCCATTTCAGGGATGTGGAGGCTAATATTTTCGCCAATTTTAATTTAAGTGTGGCGTGATACCTCTCCACTAACCCTGCTGATTGTGGATGAAAGGCGGCGTGAAACTTCTGCTTTATTCCTAACCCCTTCAGGACATATTCGACAACTTGCCCAATGAAATGGGGACCGTTATCACTCCATAAAAATTTACAAACACCAAATCTAGGAAAAAAATCCTTCAAAAGCACGTTTGCAGTAGTGAGAGCTGTATTGTCCTTCGTAGGGTATGCCTCAATCCACTTACTGAAAGCGCATACCACTACTAGGACATACTTTAAGTTATTACAGCGCTCAAGCTGGATGTAATCCATTTGCAAAACTTCAAAAGGTGCAGTTGGCGTAGCACACCCTCCTGTTGGAGTTTGTGTCCCTTTTCCAGGGTTATGCTGAAGACAAATCAGACAGGACTGTACCATCTTTTTAGCTGTGCCGGCAATTTCTGGATGCTCCCAAACTTGCGTAAGCAATTTCGTTATCGAGGAGGCTCCAACATGTGCCGGCCCATGTGCCATATGAATCATAGGTTGTAAATAAGCTGTCGGCAATCTCCACTTACTCATCTCTTTATTTCTCCAACAGCCCTCATCATCCAATGTTCCTTCCTTGGACCATTGCTCAGTTTCTTCTGCAGAAGCAGATCTCTGCATATCTAGCACTTACTGCCTGGTATCATGCCAGCGTTCAGCCTGTGACTTCACTACATACATGGACGTGATGCTTCGCTGCATGGCGGTTTCACGGGCTGTTTGGTCTGCAAAAGCATTGCCTCGTCCTATCTTATCAACTACTTTCTTATGTGCGCTACATTTAACAATCGCTATTCTCTTCGGGTATGTTAAAGCAGTCAAGAGATTATGCACTAATTCTCCATGCATTATTTGCACCCCATGGGATGTAAGAAAACCCCTCTCCTTCCAGAGTAGCCCAAAATCATGAGCCACTCCGAAGGCATAGCGACTGTCTGTATAAATGTTCACAGATAAGTCAGTACTGAGTTCACACGCTCGTGTCAGTGCTATTAGCTCAGCTGCCTGAGCTGACTTCTGTGGAATACGAGCTGTCTCAACTATCGTCTGAAGTGTTGTAATTGCATATGCAGCTGACGTTGTACCATCTGGTAACTTCAAACAGGACCCATCTACCCATAGCTCCCCATCAACACTTAAAAGGGGTGTGTCTTGCAAATCAACACGACCCTTTGTCTGTTCCTCAGTAAGGAATATACAATCATGAGACTCCTGTGACTGAGACTGAGTCACCGGGTATGGCATCAAAGTGGCTGGGTTTAATGTCGCACATCTCTTTAGTGTAATGTGAGGGGCCAACAATGTCAATTCATATCCTGTCAGACGAGCGCTAGTTAAATGTTGCGTCTTCGTCTGATTTAAAAGGGCATCAACCGCATGGGGTACTAACATCAACAGCTTATGTGACAAAACTATCCCTTCACTCTGACGTATTGACACAGCTGTTGCTGCAACTGAACGGAAGCACCCAGGTAACGCACGAGCAACAGGATCAAGAACTGCTGAAAAATATGCACAGGGACGCTGTTTGTTGCCGTGTGTCTACACTAAAACTGACAATGCGCATCCATCTTTCTCGTGTACATATAATGAAAAAGACTTCGTATAATCTGGAGTTCCTAACACTGGCGCTGAACAAAGAGCTTGTTGTAACTGTCGGAAAGCAGTCTCACACTCATCTGTCCATGGAAGGGGCATTGGGGTGTCTTTGGTTAAAAGTGCCAGCAAGGGTTTAACAATATGTGAAAATCCTAATATCCATTGCCTACAAAAAGAAGTAAGGCCAATGAATGCATGGACATCTTTCTGAGTACGGGTCACTGGTGTGTCTAAAATGGCTTGAATGCGATCTGGTGTAAGTGCACGTCCCTCCTTAGACAGAAGGTGACCTAAGTAGGTTACCTTCGGTCTACAATATTGCAATTTCTTTCGTGATACTTTGTGATGATGGGAAGCAAGAAACGACAGCAAGGACAAAGTACATTTTTCACACTGTTCAGGGGTGTCAGCTGCCAGCAAAATGTCATCGACATATTGAATGAGAGCCACTCCTCCAGACAAAACAAAATAATCAAGTTGTCTTTTCAATGCTTGACTGTAAATACTAGGACTCTCAGTATAGCCTTGAGGAACTCTACAGAATCTATACGATCGATTATTCAGGGTAAAACCGAACAAATATCGGCTGTCAGGATGAATAGGGATCGAAAAGAAAGCATTCTTCAAATCTATCACAAAAATGTAGTCGCTGTCGGGGGAACCAGAGTAAGAAGTGTGGTTATGTCAGAAACCACGGGGTATTGTGGTACTACAATCTTGTTAACTTCTCGTAAATCAATAATGAATCTGTAGACCTTAGTGTCAGTATCTTTTTTCAGAATAGGAAGAAACGGACTGTTGCAAATATTGTAGGGAACTTCCTCAACAACCCCCACTGCAATAAGATCACGGACAATACATATGAGTGCTTCTTCACCTTCCTGTGAAATTTTGTATTGAGGCAAACGTGGCAATACAGCGCCCTCCTTGACACTAATATGTACTGGTGGAATAACCATTTGCCCTACATCAGTATCTGAAGTAGCCCACAAAGTACTAGGAAGTGAAGCTAATGCAATATCCTCTTTAACAAGACAAGCTCTCTCCGCCACAGGATGGTTGTCATTCAAGATAACACGTACACCTTCTGGAGAACAGAGTATCGTAGCCCTGAAATACTTAAGCATATCAAGACCCACAATATTGTCTGGTGTATTCGGGGAAAGCAAAAATGGACATGGAGCAGTACATTTATCCACATGGAATGCAAGTGGTTGCGACAATGGGCTAAGGGAAGGGGTTCCATCGAAACCTATCGATGTAATGGTTAAGCCAGACAGGGGAGCCCTTGGAACCAATTGTTTAGACAAGGCACTACGAGTAGCTCCTGTATCAACCAGAAACTGATCAGTGGAGCCCAGAACATTTGCTGTAACATAGGGACCCCTCTGATCTACTGGAACTTCAACTGATTCCTTACCCCATCTTAGGCAATCCTATGCATGAGCAGAATCTTGAGAATCAGATGGCACATAATCAGACATTTGATATTGGTTCCTTCTATCAAAAGTGTTAAATCCATCCTGCCCAGGTATATTAGTATCAAACCTAGCACGATCACCTGTGTTTCCCCTAGGCCCTGAATATCCTGGTTGATTCCTCATTTGTCCCCGACCACATGTATACTGCGGAGCACGTAGTGCTGGGCAATCCGAAGCCCAGTGGCCAAATTTCTTACAATATGCACACTGGTCAGCAGACAAATTTGAACGAGTATAGGAAGTAAAAGATGAACCATAAGACCCACATCCACCTCTATCGCTACCTCTGAAAGACGGACCATAAGCCTGAGCCAACATAATCTTCGTTTTCAATTCTTTAGTCTTTTTGTCCTCATTACCCTTTGCCTCAAATTCCTGGCGCTCATAATACTGGGCCATAGTCAAAAGGGAGACCGGGAAAGACGTAGTCCATGAACTCTCACTGGTTTTTAGGCGACTAGCTATTCCTGGCAACAGGTTTGCGACATATTTATCGACAAACAAATGTCTGCCTGTGTCATCTGTCAAAGACTGGCCACTAAAATCGTGGAATGCTTCTTCAAAGCGTGTAAAGAAATCAGAGACCGATTCATCTGCCTTTTGCTTACAAGATGCTAAAACAGTCCAATCTATCTTTTTAGGAGGAATAATCGTTTTTAACTTAACTAATATAGCTGCAGGGAGATCTAAAATTAACTGACACGGCTTTTGTGCAGGTTCCCTTTCGGCATCCATTCGTTCTAAGTCTCTCCATAATGCCCCAAAAGCTGCATGATCATCAATTTTACGAACAGTTCTCCACATATCAGGTGGTAATATCAGTCCGAAAAATAAATCAATATCAGGCAAAGTCATAGTGCAAGAACTAATAGCACCTTCAACTTCCTCAAAAAAAGCGGCTGGATTTTTCCGCGGATCAGGCAATGCAGTTTTAAGTGCCATAACATCCGTCCTATTCCAAGGAGTGTAAACCCAATTATAAATAAAATAACTCTTTGCATCAAGAGAGGCCTTATCATCGCTTGTACCCTGTCCTTTAGGAGGAACATACAAGGGCGCGGCCTCCCGCATAGGTTTCGCGTGAACTATTATAATCTTATCTGATCCGGGGGCAGAAGCTTGTGATATGCTGGTCTGAGATGTCTGCACAGCCCCATCTGCAGCCTTTTTCTCCTCTCGCAAACGGACTGCATCAACACGCAGCTTTACCAAACGCCTGATTGTATCAGCCACCTGGGAGAGAACAAAAAGACCATCACGCATTTGCTTACAATCATCTGCTATATCCCTAGGCTCTAACTCCTCAGAATATTTCCTAAACAGCTCAAGGACCTCTGCAGCAAACACCTCAGTAAAATACAGCTGCTCCCTTTCATACCACCCTCTCATACTATCTAGAATTTCAGAGACGGAGGCAGTACCATGAACTGCTTTACGAGCAGCAGATCGGAGCTGAGACGAACGCGCAGCAGTTAACATAGAACGAGTTTCTCGTGTCTTATCTTCCTCCAAACTAGAGTCCCCATCTAACTCATGGGGGGCAGAAGGAACAGTATACGGAGGTGGAGGACGATCTAATAATAAGGAATCATCTTGTGGTTTATTAAGTATAGGATAAAGGGGCCTCCGAACAGAGTATTGGCCAGTTACCTGTAAAGCGCGCTCCCTACCTTCTCTCTCCTTCAACTCTTTCATTTCTTTGTTCTTTAACTCTAATGCTTTCACATAAACGTTTTTTCGCTGTTCTTTTTCAATCAAGGCTTGCTCATGCTTCAGCCGTTCACGCACTTCTTTCTCCCACATTCGTACACAATCAAACATATCGTGCCTAGTCTTTCGTTTAAACATACATTGCTCCACATACTCAATCTTTCGTAAATCAAATGACCCATACATAGGCCAACGTAACTCAGTATCCTTACGCGTGTATTTATTCCATAATGCACTGTACATTATAGAAGAAAGACCATAATTAATATACATATCCCTATTAGGCGTCCCCTCCGGGGGGGCCGGTTGTGCTTCATCAAGTCTCAAATTGGTACCATTACAAAAGCAACACATCCTACGAAGTGTGCTAAAGACAGGCATGCCAAAAATAGTGCAGAATATGCAGTATTATAATCAAAGTAGCACTTAAGGTACCTTTAGTACGATGTGCCGTTCAAATCAATTCAGTTAGAGAAAATTCTCCTCATTACCTGCCTATGTGAATTGCATTACACAAAAATATACCATACTCAAAGCCACAGTAAGCGTTACTAAACTACCTTACCAATCCCAGGCATCAAAACCAACAGCAAGCGCCGCAGAAGGACACTTACCAATCACTTGGTGTCCAGATTCATCCTGCCAAGTTCTAAAATCGACCAAATGGTCACTGCACGGCGAATCAACAGAAGAGATCTCAGTCGAGGACCGGCGCCACCTGGATGGTCAGATCAGAAAGAAAGGAAAAGCCGCCGTGGATGCCAAGACTCGGGTCTTATCGGGCAGTGATCACGTCCAGAGCGAGATTCCAATCCTTCGTCGCGACCAATCCTTCGGGCATCCGAGTTCTCGATGAGCCCCACGAGTTGGGCGCCAATTTGTAGAAAATAGGCCTCAGCTAGGCCTACCAATGCAAGGGGTTCGCCCTTCTCTGCACAGAGTCCTCAGACTATTGAAAAGAAGTTGGCACAGAAACTGGAATAGAAAATACAGAGTTTAATAAACCTCATGAGGTGGAACTACATTCAAACAGCACCCTTCGGTATTGAGTGAAGTAGCACACTGAACATATCCTGACAGTTACATGCTACTAGCAGCTGCAAACTCAACTGGGCATGTGCAAAGGTAGAAGATACTAAATATAGTTTGTTTCTAGGCAGATTACAAGAGCAGTCAACACTATGGGAGGACAAAGCACATGGTGAGCACATGGCAAACAAAATGGCTGCCGGAAATACAAAATGGATTCTACAACATGGACAAGATAGCCTCTAAATACCAGATGGATTCCGCTAATGCTAATCCAATCGCAGCCAACATTTCATCTTCCGCCCGGCTCCGATCATTCCATCTGTCTATCAGGAATTGGATGACGGTGATGACTGGGAGGGGTCTGAGGACCCTCTGGCCCAACAGGGCCAGTTATCACAGGACTGGGCAGATGAGCTGGGGGATGCCAGTGGCCTTGAAACCTCCCCTGACACTGGCTTCATCTCTCCTCCGACAGTGGCTTCGGAGGAAGGTGCTGCATTTTCTGTGGTGCTGCGCAAGGCGGCTGAAGCTCTTGGGCTCGAGCTGCCTGCTGTGGCCGTGAGGACGAACCTTCTCACAGAAGTGCTTCAATCGTCAGAAAGCTCCCCGGAGCCTCTGCTGCAGTTCAATGACGTTCTGAAGGGCACCTGGTCCAAGCCCTCCACAGTTCCTCCTGTGGACCGGAACGTGGCCCGGTGCCACCGTCCTGCACCGGGCGACCCCAGTTTTCTGTCCCAACACCCCATGCCCGGGAACCTGGTTATCCAGGCCTCTACCTCCCAGACCTCCTTCCCGTCCGCTTCTCCGGATCGGGAATCCAAAAGGCTAGAGCAGTTTGGGAAGAAGCTGTTCTCTCTCAGTTTGGGGTTGCGGTCTATCAACACCGCCTGCCTTTTGGACTGTTACTACCACTCCCTGTGGGATACGGTGGAGGACGTGCTGCCTCAGTGTCCGGAGGAGGCCAGGACCCGGCTCGCCCAGGCTCTTGCCGATGGGCGGGATGCAGCACGGCATGCCATCAGATGTGGATTGGACACTACGGACTCGCTGGGTAGGGCAATGTCGACCACGGTGGCGCTTCGTCGCCACGCCTGGCTGCGGTCCACGAGCTTTTCTGGGGATGGCGGTGGTCACAGCTCATCTGCGCAGATTGGGGGTTCCAGTCTTCCCCTATCTCGATGTCTGGTTGTTGAAGGCGGGCTAGTCCCAGGCAGTCGTCTTCCACCTCCAAACTACGGCCAACCCCTCCTGCATTCGCTGAGGTTCTCCATCAATGTGCCGAAGTCGCATCTCAGTTCCTCCCAGAAGCTCCTCTTCATCGGAGCGGTTCTGGACTCGGCGCAGTTCCGGGCTTATCCTTCGGAACAGCGGGTCCAGTATATTCAGACTCTGATTCCCATCTTTCAGCCTCTATCCCGGGTTTCGGTCCGATTGGTGCTGCGGCTTCTGGGTCTGATGGCCTCCTGCATCCTGCTGGTACATCACACCAGGTGGCGGATGCGGGCTCTGCAGTGGGACCTGAAGTTTCAGTGGGCCCATCACCGAGGCAACCTGTCCAACCACGTCCTGATCGTCCTGATCTCAGAGGGCACTACAAGACAGTTGGAGTGGTGGCTCACGGACCGCGTTTGGGTCAGCGGCAGATCCCTCTCCCTACCCCAACCGGAGCAGGTGGTGGTGACGGATGCATCCCTCCTGGGATGGGGGGGGGCATATGGGAGAGGCGGAGATCAGAGGCCTATGGTCTCCGGGTGAGTCCCGGCTCCATATCAACCTTCTGGAGCTGAGAGCGATCCGACTTGCACTGAAGACATTCCTTCCCTCTGTCCGGGGAAGTGTAGTGCAGGTGTTCATGGACAACACCACCGCCATGTGGTATTGCAACAAGCATGGCGGGGTGGGTTCGTGGACCCTTTGTCAGGAGGCTCTGCGCCTCTGGACATGGCTGGAACATCAGGGCATCACCCTGGTGGTTCAGCATCTGGCAGGCTCTCTGAACGCCAGAGCCGACGAACTCAGCCGCCGGTGCATGATGGATCACGAATGGCGTCTACACTTGGACGTGGCGCAAGGCCTCTTTCGGCAGTGGGCAGAGCCTTGGTTAGATCTATTCGCCACCGAAGAGAACGCGCAATGTCAGCAGTTCTGCGCGTTGGAGTTTCCAAGACGGCACTCGCTCGGGGACGCCTTTCGTCGCGAGTGGAGTTGCGGTCTGTTGTACGCCTTTCCGCCTATACCACTTCTGCCCAGAGTGCTGAAGAAGATCAGGCACGACCGGACCCAAGTCATCTTGGTGGCTCCGGATTGGGCACGAAGGTACTGGTATCCCGAGCCACTCAGTCTGTCGCTCGATCCCTCGATACAACTGCCTCTTCAGGAGGACCTTCTGTCGCAGCAGCAGGTGACGGTCCTTCACCCGAACCTGTCCAGTCTCCACCTCCATACGTGGAGATTGAGCGGCGGCAGTTGATGCCATTTGACTTGCCTCCTGAAGTCTGTGATGTGTGATTCTGGCAGCCAGGCGTCCCTCCACAAAATCGGTATATGCCTGCAGGTGGAACAAATTTGTGGCATGGTGCACAGCAAAGGCTCCCCTTTCCGCCCCTCTTTCTGAGGTTCTCCTCTTTCTTCTTTCCTTGGCCCAGCAGGGCTGTGCTCTGGGCACACTAAAAGGATATCTTTCAGCTATTTCTGTTTTCTTACGGCTTCCTGATCAGCCTTCTCTTTTCAAATCCCATGTTGTTTCTCGATTCTTTAAGGGCATTACTCACATGTTTCCTCCTGTCCCTTTCGTAATGCCTCAGTGGGATTTGAATCTGGTTTTGACGTATCTGATGTGCGCTCCCTTTGAACCACTTCATAATTGTCCTCTTTGTCTTCTAACTCTTAAGACTGCTTTCCTGGTTGCCATCACCTCTGCTAGAAGGGTGAGTGAGCTCCAGGCTCTCTCTTCTAAGCCTCCTTTCCTTTCTGTTCATCTGGACAAGGTTTTTCTCGGGACTCGTCCTTCCTTTCTCCCTAATGTGGTGACTGCCTTTCACATCAGGCAGTCTGTTACATTGCCCACCTTCTTTCCGCCTCCGCATCCCTCGAAAGAGGAAGAGAGGCTCCACCGTCTGGATCCAAAACGGGCGCTGTCCTTTTCTTTGGACCGCACCAAGCAGTTCCGGGTGGACGACCAACTCTTTGTTGGCTACGTGGGCGCTACGAAGGAGCAGGCGGTACACAAATGGACCATTTCTCATGGGTCGTTTTGTGTATCAAAGCTTGTTACTCCTTAGCTAAGAGTGTCGGTCTCTTGCATGGCTCTGCATTCCTGGCACGGAAAGCTATGTACAAGAACTGATGTCAGCACGCGAGGGCGGCGTCTAAGTACTCCGACGACGTCATCCCGGCGCACAACGCCGATGACGGACGCGGAGCCGCAGACGACGCCTAGCGACGCGCAAGGCTTTTGCTGATGAAAAATCTTTCCGGATCCAGCCTGACGGCTGGGGATATTCTAAGGTGAGTAATCTAACTAACTAATGTTTCTTACAGATACATTGTTACCGAAGGTAAGTAACTTGTTCAATAGGTGCTGCAGGGAACTGGAGCGCTGACCCTCCCGGAGGCGTGTAACCGGAAGTGTGTCAACAAGGACTTCCCTCCACAAACAATCGGCGTGAAGCAGGGGCGGACTGGGGAAGCCAGAAGAGCTAAGAGCAGATTAAAAATACAGTGACTGTGCAAACTAAGCACAAGTGCGCTAATCAGGTTAAAAACACTCTACAGTCTTACAACTTTTAAGAACAAGCCAGGTTAAAAATGCGAGCAGTATAAGGAGCGAGTAGTCTTACTGTGGCAGGAAGTCTTGCTGTGTTAGCTATAGAACAGCGGTATGTCTAATCCGCTGCATGTCCGTTCGAGCATCCACCTAAATAGGTGCTTCTGGGAACTGGAGCGCTGACCCTGCCGGAAGCTTGTAACCGGAAGTGTGTCAAAAAGGACTTCCCTCCGCAAACAATCGGCGTGAAGCAGGGGCGGACTGGGGAAGCCAGAAGAGCTAAGAGCAGATTAAAAATACAGTGACTGTGCAAACTAAGCACAAGTGCGCTAATCAGGTTAAAAACACTCTACAGTCTTACAACTTTTAAGAACAAGCCAGGTTAAAAATGCGAGCAGTATAAGGAGCGAGTAATCTTACTGTGGCAGGATGTCTTGCTGTGTTAGCTATAGAACAGCGGTATGTCTAATCCGCTGCATGTCCGTTCGAGCATCCACCTAAATAGGTGCTTCTGGGAACTGGAGCGCTGACCCTGCCGGAAGCTTGTAACCGGAAGTGTGTCAAAAAGGACTTCCCTCCGCAAACAATCGGCGTGAAGCAGGGGCGGACCGGGGAAGCCAGAAGCGCTAAGGGCAGATTAGAAATACAGTGACTGTGCAAACTAAGCACAAGTGAAACTAATCAGGTTAAAAGGACTTTACAGTCATACAACTTTTAAGAACAAGCGAGGTTAAAAATGCGAGCAGAATTAGGAGCGAGTAGTCTTACTGTGGCAGGAAGTCTTGCTGTGTTAGCTATAGAACAGCGGTATGTCTAATGTTTTAATACTGTGAAGTAAATAAATGTATAAACAATAAAATAAAAAATAAAAAACCATTTATTTCAATTATATCAATAAGATTAACTATTTAAAAAATAAAACAAACAAACATATTAACAATGAGATATATCACAAATAATTAAAAATGGAATTAGAAATGTATAATTTGAATAAAATATTACATATAAAAATAATATAAACATCATAAATGTATACAATACTAAAAAATAACAAGAATAAAAATAAACATTAGTTAAAGTGTTGAGGTTCAAAGGACTCAGATTAACTAATCTAACTTCAACATGATCAAAAGCAGAGAATATATTGAAGTTTGGATGGGACAGATTTACTATTCCCACTCCAACTAAACAACAGTAAAGAGAGCGTTGGACTTTGGAGGGGTTAGATTTACTATTTCCACTCCAACTAAACAACAGTAGAGAAAGCGTTGGACTTCGGAGGGGTTAGATTGACTGTTCCCACTCCAACTAAACAACATTAGAGAAAGCGTTGGACTTCAGAGGAGTTAGATTGACTATTCCCACTCCAGCTAAACAACATTGGAGAAAGCGTTGAACTTCGGAGGGGTTAGATTTACTACTCCCACTAAACACCAGTAGAGAAAGAGTTGGACTTCGGGGGGGTTAAATTTACTATTCCTACTCCAACACAACAACAGTAGAGAAAGCATTGGACTTCGGAGGGGTTAGATTTACTATTCCCACTCCAACTAAACACCAGTAGAGAAATTGTTGGATTTTGGAGGGTTTAGATTTACTATTCCCACTCCAACTAAACAACAGTAGAGAAAGCGTTGAACTTCAGAGGGGCTAGAGTTCCTATTCCCACTCCAACTGATTTCAATCTCAGGGAAAATGGGAATCTAGGCCCAGCTTTGAAAGACCTGCTTCAAGCTTGCGAGAACATAAACATGCAACAGACGGTACTGCATCCAACTCACCAGGGTGGTCATGTTTTGGACTTAATACTCGCAGATAATAAATGTGTAAAGATGGAGGATATATTACCTCTATGTTGCACTGATCATTTCCTTGTTCAATTCTCGGTAATAATTCCTTGAACATATAATAAAATTGATTCTAGGGGAATTAATCAAAGTGGAAGGGAATAGAACAAATTGCTGAAAACTAAACACTCCCCGACATTCACGGAGATTAATTTCTTCAATGCCAGTAAATCGTTGGAGGAAAACTATCTTAGCTTTTGTGATGGAGTTAACCACACTCTCAATCAACTGGCCCCAGTGAAAGAGCTAAAAAATAGGCATAAACAATCAGCCCCCTGGTACAATGAGTAGCCATAAATATTAAAGAAGTGTTGTAAACAAGCTGAACGGAAATTGAGGAAACTCTATTAGGAACAGGATAAAATAGTACTAAAAGTAGCACTAGGCATATACAAAGGAACAATTGCCAAGGCAAAAGCCGAGTACTATGCAAAATCCATTCTAGAGGCATCTAGCAATGCCAGAGCTATATTCAAAATAGTGAATGACCTTTCCAAACCAGACTGTATGAAAAATAAGATCATTGCAACCCAGAGCCTCTGTGACAGTCTAGCAGCTTACTTCGAGGAGAAGATCACTAAAATTATTGGTGGTCTGGATAATAATAAGGGAGCGGAGACAGCTTTGGATTTGGATTATATGAGCTGATGACACTGGGGAAGCAGGAGGAGGAAGTAGATAAAGAAAACCTGGTAATACTGGATCATCTTCAGATTCCCACAGAAGAGGATTTTAGTAAACTTGCTCTTAGCGTCTCTTCCGGGTCACCATTGGACTCTCTCCCACACTGAGTGTTGAGTGAATTTAAGGAAGAGTTGTTTCCTCAGCTCCGTCAAATCTGCTGCCAATCCTTAAGCGAGGGAGTTGTGCCAATCTGCTGGAAACAGGCAATGGTGACACCACTATTGAAGAAAACCACGCTTGATCCTCTCCTTGTCCATCCAACTACAGACCCATCTCCCTGCTCCCTTACCCAGTAAAGATCTTAGAGCGACTAGTCAGCAAACCCCTCTCACAATTTAAAGAAAATAACCTTAAGTTAGATGATGTACAATTTGGGTTTCGCCCAGCTCTTGGAACAGAAACCGCGTTAGTCACTGTCTTAGATGAACTAAGAATGAAGCAGACACAGGCCAGTAAGTTATACTAGTGTTACTAAATATGTCAGCCGCTTCGACGCGGTTAGTCATAACATCCTTTTGAAAAGACTTATGGATGTTGGAATTAAGGGAAAAGTACTGGAATGGTTTAAGTCATACCTGTCGGACAGGCAGCAGGCAGTGGCCTTACCTCCCTTTACATCTAAATACCAACCCAATCAGGGATCGGCGATCAGCCCAATTCTGTTTAATATATACTTGAGTCCACTAATTTCCATTATTAAACCCTTCGGAATTAAATTGGTAAACTACGCTGACGACACACAACTTGTCTTCTCACTTGAGGGGAATCAATCAATATCACTTGACAGATTCCACGAGTGTTTGAGAAAAACGGCAAGCTGGCTCAGGGACAACTCTTTTCAGTTCAATGGTGACCAGATAGAAATCTTGTATTGCACAGCAAACAAAGTCCCATGCCCACTTCCGGCCAACTTTTGGCCAACTCCCACAGAAAAACAACTAATCCCCTCAAAGACAGTGCGTAATTCGGGGGTGATGTTTGATGATAACCTAAAGCTAGACTCTTAAGTAGATAAAACAGTGGGAACCTGTCTTTCTCTGATCAGAGCCTTACGGAAAATACTTCCAGAGTGCTGGTGATGAGAAGTGTTATCAAGAGTCGTCTCGACTACTGTAATGCTCTGCTATTGGGCGCACCAAACTCTCTGATAAAGAAACTTCAAAGAGTACAGACAATAGCGGCCAAGATAGCTTTCAAGAGACAGCGTAGGTCATCGGCTTCCTTGTCCCTCAAGGACCTTCACTGGCTGCCGATTATGCAGAGAATACAGTTTAAATTGCTCTGCATAGTCTTTAAGGCAGTACATGGAATGGCACCCAGACCACTGCAGAGCAGATTTAACTGGTATAATTTAGTCAGAAGCCTTAGGTCATCAACAGCTAAACTGAAGAATAACTCTAGAGTTAGAAAAACCAGGATGGGAGGCAGAGCTTTTAGCACTGTATCCGCGTGAATGTGGAATTAACTTCCCGGCAGATCTCAGACAAATGGACAATATTCTTCAGTTTAGAAAAAAGCTCAAAACTTGTTTTTTTCCGAGAGATTAAACAAACCCAGCCTTCGCTCTGAATAATTTTCGGTTTTGGATCGGTTGTGCATGTGATCAGTGAAACTTAAGGTAATCTCAGCGTCAGGATACCCGTGGGGTGATAGTGGACTTTATAAGTGTTTGTTACAATTACAATTACAACTAAACAACAGAGAAAGCGTTGGACTTTGGAGGGGTTAGATTTACTATTCTCACTCCAACTAAACAACAGTAGAGAAAGCGTTGGACTTCGGAGGGGTTAGATTTACTATTCCCATTCAAACTTAAGTGAAAACATGAAAAGTGTTGGACTTAGTAAATCTTATTATTCCAACTCCTAATCATTTGTAAACAATCATTTAAATACCTAACAAGATAAAATTATTTAAACTTATTAAACATAACAATATATAGTATAAAAAAAAATTAAAAAATAATTTAGCACAATATTAAAAATCTGGTTCTGTTCGTACTGCCATGGACATGCAATCACCCCCAATAATTACAATAAATTATACATAAAACAATAATAAAATCAAAATAATAATTAAATAAAACAAATAAAATAAAACCCTTAATAAATATGATTGCTCTTACAAATGATACTATTGAATACACTTATTGACCAATTAACAATTAATGAAAAATACCAAACAATGTACATAAATAGTCATTTACAAATTAGCATAATTACTTATCAATGAAATAACTACTTATCATATATATAAATATATATATTTGCACAGATCACTGTGAACAGCCGCTCACCCTCCTTATGACGCTGGTGCCAGCAGCGGTCACAGCACCGCTAATTATATTTCCCACACGGAAGTCTTCTTTCAGGATTATGTAATAACTTCCAGTTGCACACCATAGGAAGAGTCCAATAGAAGTTTATTGTCTCACAACCAAACAGTACGACACGTTTCGGCAAAGGCTTCGCCGAAACGCGTTGTACTGTACGTCGTACTCGTCCTATGGTGTGCCGCTGAAAGTTATTTCATAATCATGAAAGAAGACTTCCGTGTGGGAAATATATATATATATATAGTTATAGTTAGGACCGTGTTTCCATAGGAAATATGAAAATTCTATTTTGAATAACTTTGGAGCCGGTTGACGAATCCTCGCGAAATTTTCAAAACTAATGGGGCGCTCCGCTCAGCTCCTACCCTGAAAGTCTCAGGGCGATTCGTCAAGTGGGGGCCAAGAAAAAAGGGAGGTCCCAAAATGCGTTTTCCCCATGCATTTTCCCATAGGACCTTTAGTCGAAGGTACAGCCCGAACGGCTGAACAGAATTACTTGAAATTTGGCAGAGAGGTAGTTCTCAGGTCAGGGAAGTGCCTTTTGCAGGTCTGGTGTCAATCTGTTCAGTAGTTCCTGAGAAAATAGCATTTAAAAGCATATAAATATCTATAAGCGCGTACCGTGCGCGCACCGTGCGCGCACCGTGCGAGCACCCTAACGTGCGTGAGCGTAATTCTGATTGGTGGTTACATGTTAGTCAACGTTCGAATCGATCGAAATCAGGAAGTGTCGGCCGCCATTTTGTTTGTTTTCAGTGCGAGAGTGAAAAAGGAAGGTGGCGAACGTGAAAAGGGGGCAGGGTAGAGAGTTCCTGACCCCCTAGCCTTTGTCAGGGGGTCCCTGAAGGACCCCGAAGGCAGAATTTTTTTAACAAATTTTTTTAAAAAAAATCGCGGGGTGCGCACGGTGTAAAACCAAAAAAAAAAAAAGAAATGAATACGTAGTTTATTGTAAAATAAATATATATAAAAAATAATGATACATACATAACTTAGCATTTAAAAAACCGTACAAATTCACTGAAAAAACCATAGGTTTCATACACGTTATAGATAGGAATTAGCATTTAAAAAACCTTGCAAATTCACTTAAAAAACCATAGGTTTCACACATGTTATAGTTAGGTGGATATTTCACTCGTAAAAAACCAATGAAATTCCCCTGTTATAGTTAGTTCAGATAACTATAACTCGCGCGACCGCCACTCTATCACAAGGATGATGTCATCAGTGATGTCATGAGTGATGTCACTGACCATGTCATGAGTGATGTAATATGTGACGTCATCAGCAGTGCATTCCGGGCGCACCAGTTATAGTTATCTGAACTACCTATAACGGGGGAATTTCATTGGTTTTTTACGAGTGAAATATCCACCTAACTATAACATGTGTGAAACCTATGGTTTTTTAAGTGAATATATATATATATATATTCACAGAAAAAACCATAGGTTTCAGGCACGTTATAGTTAGGAATTAGCATTTAAAAAACCTCAGAAATTCACTGAAAAAACCATAGGTTTCAGGGGTGTTATAGTTAGCTGGACTTTTCACTTGTACAAAACCATTGAAATTCCCCCGTTATAGTTAGTTCAGCTAACTATAACTCGCGCGCCCGCAATGCACTGCTGATGACGTCACATATTACATCACTCATGACATGGTCAGTGACATCACTCATGACATCACTGATGACATCTCAAATGACATCACTGATGACATCACTGATGACATCATCCAGTGAATGTGTGTTTTTCTGAAAATTAAATATGTTTTATATATGTATATCTCAAGGTCGATGGAAGAATAAATGGGTATATAAGTGTCTAAATGGATGATTTGTTTTTGAAAAATTGATTGTGTAACTGACTGATTAAGTGTATCATAGTGAATACATGGCTTAGTGAGTAATGTTTAAATATGTAAATATCTGTATCAGTCTCTCACTTTGTGTATAAGTGGCTGCATGGGTTGGTGAGTAGCTACATGGGTGTCTATATAGGTTATTAGTTGGTTTTTTGAGTATCAGTCTGAGTGTCTGCATGGTTCGGTGGGGGGTATTACGTAGTGCATAGGTGCATGAATGAGTGACTCACTGTTTGTATGGGTTGAACACAGCATGTGTGCAGGACTGTATGGGTGGATGAGTGTGTGTATGGGTGTGTTAGTGAGTGAATGACTGTCTCAATAGTGTCTTTATGAGTAACTACATATGTTTTAAACTAGTATATGTGACTATTGGTGTATATATGTGAGTATATGTGAGAGTGAGAGATTGAAAGAGTTCCTGTATGAATAAGTATGTGTTTCTATAAGTGATTGTTTAAAAGACTAAGTATGTGTAAGTTTCCGTAGAAGTAAGTATGGTGGTGTGTGTATAACTGTGTATGCAAGTAAATGTCTGTTTGATTCTTTATTAGCATGAGTGACTATGTGTGTGAGTAACTCTATGGATGAGTGGCATTGTGTAACAGGATGTATAGGTGTATGAGTACATATGATGAGTGAGTACATGTATGAGTGACTGTATAGGACTGTTGGTGAATGAGTGGATGTGTATGTGGATCTTAGAATTACTGAAGAGGTTGTTGTAACTGGTATTGGTATGTCCATTGTTTTGAAAATTTTAGTCTCTATTTTTGAATGTGTGTATCAAAGGTTATATTAGGGTGAGAGGAGGTCTGCCACTCTATCACAAGGATGATGTCATCAGTGATGTCATCAGTGATGTCATTTGAGATGTCATCAGTGATGTCATGAGTGATGTCACTGACCATGTCATGAGTGATGTAATATGTGACGTCATCAGCAGTGCATTGCGGGCGCGCGAGTTATAGTTAGCTGAACTAACTATAACGGGGGAATTTCAATGGTTTTGTACAAGTGAAAAGTCCAGCTAACTATAACACCCCTGAAACCTATGGTTTTTTCAGTGAATTTCTGAGGTTTTTTAAATGCTAATTCCTAACTATAACGTGCCTGAAACCTATGGTTTTTTCTGTGAATTTCAAAGGTTTTTTAAATGCTAATTTCTAACTATGCCTACAGAGATAGGACATGTGAAGAAAGAAGAAAAAATGCACAGAAAGAAACAAAAGAAGTGCAGAAAGAAGCAACAGAAGTCCTCAAATACGAAGATAAGTGCAGGAAGAAGGATAACGTGCAGAAAGAACAAAAAGAAGAGCAGAAAGAAGCCTTGTTGCAAAATCATCCTGTACCCTCAACTTTTTCAGACGGATACTGGTGGTAACTGAGTCTGACTAACCAGTCCTAGAGCCAGTGCTGTGTTAAAAGACACTTAGAATACAGTGAAAACACCTACATACACTAGGGAACATTATGCGTTGGGGTCCCCCTGTGATTAGCATGACCTCCTCTGTAAGCCCCTAGTATATAATAGGGCATGGGGATTAAAACTACCTCTTAAAACAGGCCACAGGGCGTTTTTGCACACGTTAACTCAGGCCCCGTCCCCTCCATTCACCACTGTGTAAACACGCCCTGTGTCCATTTTTAGTTGGGAGATTAAGTTCATTTGAATCCTCAGGGTCCCTAGGGTCCAACTAGCCCACTAGGTACCTCCAGTAAGTGCCACAGAGCTGCGTTGCAGAGAGGTGTAAAAAGTGGCACGGCCTGGACCACCTCTCTGCAATGCAGCTCAGTGGCGCTTACTGGAAGCACTTGGTGGGCTAGTTAGCCCCCAGGGGCCCTCAGTATTGAAGGGAAATTATATCCCCAATTTAAAACGTGCCATAGTGCGTGTTTGCACACGTCACCTCAGGCCCCGTCCCCTCCCTTCACCACTGTGTAAACGCGCCCTGTGGCTGTTCTAAGTTGAGAGATTAAGTCCCCTTGAATCCTAAGGGTCCCTAGGGTCAAACTAGACCACTAGGTACCTCCAGTAAGCGCCACAGAGCTGCGTTGCAGAGAGGTGTAAAAAGGGGCTTGGCCTCAGAACACCTGGCTGCAGCGCAGCTCCCTGGCGCATACTGGAGATGCCTGTTGGGGGCGCGTTTGCAGAGTGCTGCACGGAGGGGGCATGGCCTCCGGCACGATGCCAGTCTTTTATTTATTTTAGTTTTTTAAGAAGGGGGGCTGTTTGGTTCCCCTTCTTATTCTAATTTATTGGCCCTGATGACCCCATCCCCCAGGGCCAGTCTCCTAATTATATTTTTTTGACCCCAATCCCCAGGGCCGGCCACTGTTTTTTATTATTTTTAAAAAATATATATTCATAGACACACCTAGGACATGCTGGACAAACCGTACGTACCTATCACCATGACGATTTGCGTGATATTCATTAAAAGGCGACTATGCATGCAATGAATCCACGTGGAATGTATTTACACCACTAGTGAAGCTCTGACATGTCCGATGCCCTACCGTGCCTAATCCTGGTAGACACCCTTGTCGTTTATTTATACAAACATGGGTAGCTATTGACGGGCACATTTAATACACATGCACACCAAGCCATTCAAAGGGGATTCGACAAAAATTCGACCAAAACTATGCAAGAAACCCCCCTCACGGTTAATAAAACACACATCCACTGCCGGATGTGTAATACTTTTTATTTTACTCTCTGGAAAGGGGACGAACATCACTTGAGAGTCACAGCGTGCTCCTGACAGAGCCCAATGCTGTGTTACACCCACCATTGCCTGCCGAGTGCCACACACCTCTGTGTTGTATTCCACTAGCTAGTGCATATGCTATGACACTCTCTAGCCCATGTGCACTGTAACACCACCCCGTGAATATGTCATGCCACACTTGTCTTCGCACGGGTTATATTGCCCCATCTAACGTGCCTTTCTCGATGCCTATGTTATAACGCACAGTGCTATGCCATACATATTACAATCTGGGATCCATATCTTTGTCACAGTACATATGCAACGTTACACTCCCCAGCACATACACAACACTGCCCTGTGCATATTACACTCCAAGGCGCATATCGCATAGCACGCGCTAGTGCCTGTGCTATCTCGCGCTCTCCAATGAATCTGTCATTGCGCACAATGTATTGCATATTATATTTCACGCCCGGTTCATCTTATATCACACTTTTTGGTGCATAGTTTATACCATACACTATATCTAGTTTTCATTTTCAATCGTGCTCTCAGGACTATGTTCTATATAACACTGTGTTCACCTACCCTTTTCACGGGCATTACATTTTGCGATAGGGGGTGGAGGGTCAGGGGGTGTTTCTGCCAAGTGAGCCCGGAGTCACAGTCACAAACGTCCTCTTCTTCCTGAATAAAAGTGAGATTATGCTGCATACTTGTTCATATTTTAAGTAGTTCGCACAGACACAATGTTTTAAAAACAATAAAGTTCCTAATACCCGCCTTCTCTGAACAGTTAGCTTGCTGCCCCATCCCCTTCCTCCCTATCCTCTGTTGTGTGAATCCATGGACTAGCCTCCTCCCTCCTGCCATGCATGGTCTGATGTGCTGCCACTGCCCTCAGTTTAGTATGATGTACCAGTCCACTCCTCCTGCCCTCCATTGCCCAATTCTATGCCCCATCATTGACCTCCTGCTTAAACTCTGTGCTTAGCTTGCTGCCCCTATTCTCCTTCCCCCTGCCCTCCGATGTCTTTGTGCATGCCCCTGCTCCATCCTTTTTGCCCACCATGTCCCATGGACCTGCCACTCCTATCTACTCTGAGTGTTCTGTTGAGCTGCCACTCCCCTCCCACCTGCCTAGCATTGTCAGATGACTGTAACCTGTCCCTGCCACCTCCACCCTGCCTGTCCACATGCCATGCCCCTATCCTCTTCCTCCTGTCCTACATGGTCCATTGTACTGCCACACCCTTCTGCCCTCCCTGGTCTGTTGTGCTGCAACTGCTCCTCCTGCCTGCCCCGTGTGGTCTGTTGTGAGGTCCCTTTCCCTGAACTTTCTTGTCTGTGCACAGGTCCTGAACCTCCCTTCTATCCTCCATCGTCCTTTGTGCATGCCCCTCCACCCTCCTTCTTGCCCATCATAGCCATTGTGCTGCCACTAACCCTCCCACTTGCCATGCATGGTCTTCTGTGCTGCCATGGCCCCTCCCACCTTCCCTGTGTGGTCAGTTAGCTGCCCCTGACCCCCTCCCACCTTCCCTCCATGGTCTGTGTGTATGCCATCACAGTCTCACTGTTGCTCTTCATGGTGTGTCTTGCTTCTAGTGCCCATCCTGCCTGACCTCCATGGCTATCTTGCTGCTCCTGCCCTGCCCCCTTGCCCCCAGCCCTACTCCCTCCCTCCTGGCTTGTCTGTTCCATTGTAATGCCCCTGATCCATCCCTCCTGCCCTTTATGGTCTGTTATGCTGCAGCTTTCTCTCCTGTCTGTCCATTATGGTCAGCTAGCTACCATTGCCTCTTGCCCCTCTGTTCTCTGTTGTCCATGTGCATGGTCCTGTCCCCTCCCTCTTGCTTTCTATGGATTGTTGTGCTGCACTCCCGTCCTGCATGCCCTGTGTGGTGTATTGTGCTGCTGCAAACCCTGATGCCTGCCCTGCAGGGTCAGTTTGGTGCACCTCTCCATGTCCCTCCTGTCCTCTGTTATCCAAGTCCATGTCCCTATCCCATTTCCTTCCATGATCCAATGTACCATACTTGCGAACATTTTGAACTTGGTAAGAGGGAGATTTTGAAAAAAAACTGGGGTATTGATTTTCCCCTTTGAGTTACATTGAAAAAGAGGATATTGTAGACAGGAGACAGATCAAATAAAGCCCATTTGAGCTTAAAAACATTGGACGTTTCCTGGCTGAATCGGGTCTGTTGGCATGTATGGTTGTACTACCATTGCCTCTTCCTTCTGCCCACAATGGTCTATTACATTGCCACAGCCTTGAAGGAGGGTAGATTTTGTATCACAGGGGCCCCTGGCCCGTTCTGTCCACACCTGAAGTATGAGACCCTTGTCCTTGCCCTGCCAGCTGCATTTGTAGGCCGTATTAAATTGACCAGCGGGTCCTGTGTTGCTATATAATTATCCTGAGACATCCTTACCACTCAGCCAGCATAAACCCCTGTGTAGGCCCTTCTGTTCAATATGTAGGCCTCTTTGTTAAATTGACCAAAGCTCTGCAATTTTAGTGTATAGCAGTCTGAAGGCAGGTCTGCGAGGCCTTCTGATCCAAACTAGTAGCCCCCACCCTACCCGAGTGCTCCGTGCTCGGTATCAAAGTTCAACATCCCCCTGAAGCTGTCGACATACAGTAGGCTGCATCCTGGACTGGTACTTGCTTCCTGGGCAGGTTTCCCGCTTTTAAGGAAGTGGCAACCGCAGAGCGTCAAGTTAGGAGAACTGACGAGATTTTATACATGAATATATTGAATTCCCGTACAATACCCATTATTTTCTGCTTGCTCTATGGAACTTACGATAAGCGATTGGCCTGAGAGACTGACCTTTTCACCCAGTCCATTGTCAGCATTAAGTGGGTAAATGACGAAATGTCTGGTAAAATCTGCAGACGAAGCTTTTGGGTAGCATACGTAGGTAGATGTAGCGTGGAAAGGAGCCCACAAAATGATATAAAAAGGGAGCACCCACAGATATCGACGGACTACCTCGCCGTCTGTATGTAGGTTAACAGGCAGTGCAGGTTTTCCCCAAGAGCTGGGAGCTCTTGTCTTCCTTTGCTTAAAATGTCTTGCTCTGCTTTGCTTGAAGTATCTTATTCTATTTTACCTATATGAAATGTCATGTTATGTTTAACCATTGTTCTCTTTACTTTTGCATTTAAAAGATTTTGTATTGTAATTGCAGGAATGCTTGCTCTAAGAGTAAACGTGAGTGTTCCTAGGTAACATTTTCCTTGGTGTAACTTGTTTCTCATGATGCATTTATAGATGTGTTTTCTCTCTCTCTCTGTCAGTACATTAATTGAGATACAGAGAATATTATGACAGCTGTATGATTATCTGGATTCTGTATTTTGTACTTTATGTCTCTATTCTGCGGTTTCTTTGAAGTTGCATCTTCTCATTAAACTGCCATTGTATTCTGCCTCCAATTCCATGTCTCATATGTCTGTTTTCTTCATTTTTGGAGCAAGCGTTCCTAGGCACCCCGGCTCAAATTAAGGTGCCCCTTTTGTCCCTGACTCACTCTCCTGCTCAGTTCTGTGGTGGCTCCCGGGGATCTGGGGACCGCCCCTAGCTTCCTTGACCCGTAATAGATCTTCCCTCCAACAGCCTCTCTTGCAAGTCCTGTATTGTTGGTTTGTTGCCCCTGCCCCCCTTTCCACTGCCCTCCATAGTCTGTTGTGCTTCCACGGCCCTTCCTGCCTGCTCAGTGTGGTTAAATTGTTGCCTTTGCACCCTCCTACCTGCCTTCAATTTTCAGAGTCCGTGCCCCTGGCCTCTGCCTCTCAACAGTATCCTAATGAACAACTAGATTGCTAACATTCTATATTTATTACAAAAGTGTGGAACGCCTGACATCATCTTGATGTAATCAAAACTGTAATACCTAGAGCATTTCCTTTAGAAATTACATATATGAGAGGGTCTTATTGGCATCAAAATTATGGTTAGTGCTCTAAAAGACTAAAATAAGGACATATTTTCTGAGTTTTCAAATAGCGACAAAGCACTTTTAAATTATTTGTTATCTTTATGTTTTTTTATCCAGTTGACCACTTGATTAAATGTTGCACTTAGGGGAGAGGATGTGGTGTTACTTCCAGAACTGCAGACTTTGCAACTGGGGAACCAGGTTGCAGTTTCTGCTTCAGCTCGACATTCTGTGATTCTGGTCAAATCACTTAGTCTCCCCATGTCTACAACCAAAATGAATTTGTTGTTGTGTGATGTAACCAATGCTCATGTAAAGCACTCCAATACCTGACAAGTCTGCACTATATAACACTGCAAAAACACAAAATAATAAGTGTTTTGCACACTTCTGTCATTGGGCTATATTTGGGCTACATCTGGGTGATTTTGGGCTACATTTGGGCTCTTTTGTCTCCGGTGGCCATCTTGGGAGATTTATTTGTTATGAAGTTTCCTAATTTCCTCATGTACTGCAGTCTCCTCAGTAGGAAATGCTTTCAGTTTTTTACTTTGATTCCATCATGAAGGTATTCAGATATGTCACACATTTGCCATAAATTCTGAATGTTAGCACTCTAGTTGCTCATTAGATCACTGTAGTAAAACTACTGCACCATGGAAGTCTACTCCTGGTATTAAAAGTGCATGTTTCAGTCTGCATGTCAGAATGTTTTAATGAAATAGAAGAGGATTTGAGAAGTCACTCAAAATGTGCCCTCATTTTCTTTCTTCAGCATTAATCATAATTTCTATGGCAAAATGAACCTCCTCATTGTGTTCCTTTTTAAATTAAATGTTTTAAGTGTTACCAGTTTATTCCAATCAAGATGGCTTCAGGTGTGCCATACTTTTGTCATAATGAAGACAGTAAGCACTCTAGTTGTTTTTAAGAACATTCTGGGACATTCTGTCATTGGGCTATACTTGGGCTACATCTGGGTGATATTTGGGCTACATTTGGGCTCTTTTGTCTCTGGTGGCCATCTTGGGAGACTTATTTGTTATGAAGTTTCCTAATTTCCTCATTTACTGCAGTCTCCTCAGTAGGAAATACTTTCAGTTTTTTACTTTGATTCCATCAAGAAGGCATTCAGATGTGTCACACATTTGCCATAAATTCAGAATGTTAGCACTCTTTTTGCTCATTAGATCACTGTAGTAAAGCTACTGCTCACCAGGGAAAACTGCTGCTGGTATTGAAAGTGCATGTTTCAGTCTGCATGTCAGAATTTTTTAATGAAATAGAAGAGGATTTGAGAAGTCACTCAAAATGTGCCCTAATTTTTCTTTCTGCAGCACTAATCATACTTTTTATGGAAAAATGAACCCCCTCATTTTGTTCCTTTTTAAATTAAATGTTTTAAGAGTTACCACTTTAATCCAAGCAAGATGGCTTCAGGTGTGCCATACGTTTATCATAAGTAGGACTGTTAGCGCTCTAGTAGTTCTTTGGAACACTCTGGGAAGCTGCAGTAGAACACAAAGGAATCAACTGACAGTCTCTGCCCTTGTTGGATGTACATGTTTTACTGAGAATGTCAGACTTCATTCTCACATGACTGAGAAAGATAATGTGAATTTACAGAAAATAAGCTCTCAGTTTAGCCTATAGATCACCTTCCAAACCTCTGTGGTAAAAGCATGAGGAAATATTTTTCTCTCAATCATGATATCCCAGCAGAAGGCTTTTTCACATGGTGAAATCACCTTAGAACATACCACAATTCCTAAAATGAGTATGGTACCATCAACAAATGATTTATAATGTAACTAAAGTCTTAAAACCTTCTATTAACTGCAATGCTTTTTAATGAGGTGCTATCATGTATATTGGTCCCAAGATGGCTGCCAACACTTCTTGGATGAAGTGCTGACAGCCAATCAGATCTCAGGATGAGATGTGTGGTTAGGCTCCGCCCACATATATATATGCTTTTAAATGCTATTTTCTCAGGAAATACTGAACAGATTTACACCAGACCTGCAAAAGGCACTTCCTTGACCTTATGGCTACCTCTCTGCCAAATTTCAAGTAATTCTGTTCAGCCGTTCGGGCTGTAGCTGTGTCTAAAGGTCCTATGGAAAAATGCATGGGGAAAACGCGTTTTGGTACCCCCTTTTTTCTCGGCCCCTGCTTGACGAATCCCCCCGAGACTTTCAGGGTAGGAGCGGAGCGTAGCGCCCCACCTATTTTGAAAATTTCGCGAGGATTCGTCGACCGGCGCCAAAGTTATTCCAAATAGAATGTTGCGGATTTCCTATGGAAACAGGGTCCTAACTATAACTACCTACTGGCGACCGCCAGTAGGTAATATATATATATATGTATATATATATATATATATATATATATATATATATATATATATATATATATATATATATATATATATATATATATATATATATATATATATATATATATATGTATATATATATATATATATATATATATATATATATATATATATATATATATATATATATATATATATGAATGCTCCAAGGTTGCCCACAAGGTTGGGGAGCACTCAAGGACCAGCGATACCTCATGGACCGTGCAGCTATTGTGGTGCGGCCTGACGCGTTTCGCTTGTATAGCTTTCTCAAAGGCCGATCATTTCAGTTCTCCAGCGGCGTGCGCAGCCATTTAAATCACTCGTGCCGCTTGCTGATAGGTCAGCCATCTCCCACTGTATTGTGGGGCATGTAGTGTTCATGCTGTGCTCATCAAACCTTGTATAGGTGCCAGGAGACTGAAGATCTCTGATGCTTTCATATATATATATATATATATATATATATATATATATATATATATATATATATATATATATATATATATATATTACCTACTGGCAGTCGCCAGTAGGTAGTTATAGTTATAGACCTGTTGACGCAGCTACAGCCCGAACTGCTGAACAGAATTACACCAAATTTGGCAAAGAGGTAGTCCTCAGTTCAGACTCGTGCCTTTTGCTTAAATGGTGTAAATCCGTTCAGTAGTTCCTGAGAAAATTAGAGTTAAAAATATAGATATATCTGGGCGGAGCCTAACCACACATCTCATCGTGAGATCTGATTGGCTGTCAGTACTTCATCCAAGAAGTGTTGGCAGCCATCTTGGGACCAATATACATGATAGCACCTCATTAAAAAGCATTGCAGTTAATAGAAGGTTTTAAGACTTTAGTTACATTATAAATCATTTGTTGATGGTACCATACTCATTTTAGGAATTGGGGTGTGTTCTAGGGTGATTTTACCATTTGAAAAAGCCTTCTGCTGTGATATCATGAATCATGTTTGAGAGAACACTATTTTCTCATGCTTTTCCCACAGAGGTTTGGAAGGTGATCTATAAGCTAAACTGAGAGCATATTTTCTGTAAATTCACATTATCTTTCTCAGTCATGTGAGAATGAAGTCTGACATTCTCAGTAAAACATGTGCATCCAACAAGGGCAGAGACTGTCAGTTGATTCCTTTGTGTTCTACTGCAGCTTCCCAGAGTGTTCTAAAGAACAACTAGAGCGCTAACAGTCCTACTTATGACAAACGTATGGCACACCTGAAGCCATCTTGATTGGAATAAAATGGTAACTCTTAAAACATTTAATTTAAAAAGGAACAAAATGAGGGGGTTCATTTTGCCATAGAAAGTATGATTAGTGCTGCAGAAAGAAAAATTAGGGCACATTTTGAGTGACTTCTCAAATCCTCTTCTATTTCATTAAAACATTCTGACATGCAGACTGAAACATGCACTTTCAATACCAGCAGCAGACTTCCCTGGTGAGCAGTAGCTTTACTACAGTGATCTAATAAGCAACTAGAGTGCTAACATTCTGAATTTATGGCAAATGTGTGACACATCTGAAGGGCTTCTTGATGGAATCAAAGTAAAAAACTGAAAGTATTTCCTACTGAGGAGACTGTAGTAAATGAGGAAATTAGGAAACTTCATAACAAATAAGTCTCCCAAAATGGCCACCAGAGACAAAAAAGCCCAAATGTAGCACACATATCACCCAGATGTAGCCCAAGTATAGCCCAATGACAGAATGTCCTAGAGTGTTCTAACAAACAACTAGAGCGCTAACAGTCTTACTTATGACAAAAGTATGGCACACCTGAAGCCATCTTGATTGAAATAAAGTGGTAACACTTAAAACATTTAATTTACAAAGGAACAAAATGAGGGGGTTCACTTTGCCATAGAAATTATGATTAGTGCTGCAGAAAGAAAAATTAGGGCACATTTTGACTTCTCAAATCCTCTTCTATTTCATAAAAAAAATCTGACATGCAGACTGAAACATGCAGTTTGAATACCAGCAGCAGACTTCCCTGGTGAGCAGTAGCTTTACTACAGTGATCTAATGAGCAACTAGAGTGCTAACATTCAGAATTTATGGCAAATGTGTGACACATCTGAATGCCTTCTTGATGGAACCAAAGTAAAAAACTGAAAGTATTTCCTACTGAGGAGAATGCAGTAAATGAGGAAATTAGGAAACTTCATAACAAATAAATCTCCCAAGATGGCCACCAGAGACAAAAGAGCCCAAATGTAGCCCAAATATCACCCAGATGTAGTCCAAGTATAGCCCAATGACAGAATGTCCCAGAGTGTTCTAACGAACAACTAGAGCGCTAACAGTCTTACTTATGACAAAAGTATGGCACACCTGAAGCCATCTTGATTGGAATAAAGTGGTAACACTTAAAACATTTAACAAAGGAACAAAATGAGGGGGTTCATTTTGCCATAGAACTTATGATTAGTGCTGCAGAAAGAAAAATTAGGGCACATTTTGAGTGACTTCTCAAATCCTCTTCTATTTCATAAAAAAATTCTGATATGCAGACTGAAACATGCACTTTTAATACCAGCAGCTGACTTTCATGGTGAGCAGTAGCTTTACTACAGTGATTTAATGAGCAACTAGAGTGCTAACATTCAGAATTTATGGCAAATGTGTGACATATCTGAATACCTTCTTGATGGAATCAAAGTAAAAAACTGAAAGCAGGAGACTGCAGTAAATGAGGAAATTAGGAAACTTCATAACAAATAAATCTCCCAAGATGGCCACCAGAGACAAAAGAGCCCAAATGCAGCACAAATATCACCCAGATGTAGCCCACATGTAGCCCAATGACAGAAGTGTGCAAAACACTTATTTTTTGTGTATTTGCAGTTTTATATAGTGCAGACTTGTCAGGTATTGGAGTGCTTTCCATGAGCATTGGTTACATCTCACAAGATCAAATTCATTTTGGTTGTAGACATGGGGAGATTAAGTGATTTGACCAGAATCACAGAATGTTGAGATGAAGCAGAAACTCCAACCTGGTTCCCCAGTTGCAAAGTCTGCAGCTCTGGAAGTAACACTACATCCTCTCCCCAAGGTGCAACATTTAAGCAAGTGGTCAACTGGATAAAAAAACATAAAGATTACAAATAATTTAAAAGTTCTTTGTCGCTATTTGAAAACTCAGAAAATATGTCCTCATTTTAGTTTTTTAGAGCACTAACCATAATTTTGATGCAAATAAGACCCTCTCATATATGTAATTTCTAAAGGAAATGCTCTAGGTCTTACAGTTTTGATTACATCAAGATGACGTCAGGTGTTCCACACTTTTGTAATAAATATAGAATGTTAGCAATCTAGTTGTTCATTGGTATACTGTTGAGAGGCAGAGGCCAGGGGCACGGACTCTGAAAATTGAAGGCAGGTAGGAGAGTGCAGAGGCAACAATTTGACCGCACTGGGCAGGCAGGAAGGGCAGTGGCAGCACAACAGACTATGGAGGGCAGTGGAAAGGGGGGCAGGGGCAACAAACCAACAATACAGGACTGTCAAGAGAGGCTGTGGCAATATAATAGACAATTGTGGGAAGAAGGAAGAGGCAGTGGTAGTACAACCATACATGCAAACAGACCCTTTCAGCCAGGAAACGTTCAATGTTTTTAAGCTCAAATGGGCTTTATTTGATCTGTCTCCTGTCTACAATCTCCTCTTTTTCAATGTAACTCAAATCAATACCCCAGTTTGTTTTTCAAAATCTCCCTCTTACCAAGTTCAAAATGTTCGCAAGTATGGTACATTGGATCATGGTAGGCAGGAGGAATTGGGGTAGGGACATGGACTCGGATAACAGAGGACAGGAGGGACATGTAGAGGTACACCAAACTGACCCTACAGGGCAGGCATTCGTGTTTGCAGCAGCACAATACACCACACAGGGCATGCGGGACGGGAGTGCAGCACAACAATCCATAGAAAGCAATAGGGAGGGGAGAGGACCATGCACATGGACAACAGAGAACAGAGGGGAAAGAGGCAATGGTAGCTAGCTGACCATAATGGACAGACAGGAGAGAAAGCTGCAGCATAACAGACCATAAAGGGCAGGAGGGACGGATCAGGGGCATTACAATGGAACAGACAAGCCAGGAGGGAGGGAAGAGGGGTCTGCACATGGAAACAGAGGGCTGGGGGCAAGGGGGCAGGGCAGGAGCAGCAAGATGACCATGAAGTCAGGCAGGATGGGCACTAGAAACAAGACACACCATGGAGAGCAACAATGAGACTATGATGGCATACACACAGACCATGGAGGGAAGGTGGGAGGGGGTCAGGGGCAGCTAGCTGACCACACAGGGAAGATGGGAGGGGCCATGGCAGCACAGAAGACCATGCATGGCAAGCGGGAGGGTTAGTGGCAGCACAATGGCTATGATGGGCAAGAAGGAGGGTGCAGGGGCATGCACAAAGGACCATGGAGGATAGAAGGGAGGGTCAGGACCAGGGCACAGACAAGAGAGTTCAGGGGAATGAACCTCACAACAGACCGCGCGGGGCAGGCAGGAGGAGCAGTTGCATCACAACAGACCAGGGAGGGCAGAAGGGTGTGGCAGTAAAATGGACGATGGAGGACAGGAGGAAGGGGATAGGGGCATGGCATGTGGACAGGCAGGGTGGAGGTGGCAGGGACAGGTTTCAGTCATCTGACAATGCTAGGCAGGTGGGAGGGGAGTGGCAGCTCAACAGAACACTCAGAGTAGATAGGAGTGGCAGGTCCATGGAACGTGGTGGGCAAAAAGGATGGAGCAGGGGCATGCACAAAGACATCGGAGGGCAGGGGGAAGGAGAATAGGGGCAGCAAGCTAAGCACAGAGGCTAAGCAGAAGGTCAATGATGGGCCATATAATTGGGCAATGGGGGGCAGGAGGAGTGGACTGGTACATCATGCTAAATGGAGGGCAGTGGCAGCACATCAGACCATGCATGGCAGGAGGGAGGAGGCTAGTCCATGGATTCAGACAACAGAGGATAGGCAGGAGGTGGATGGGGCAGCAAGCTAACTGTTCAGAGAAGGTGGGTATTGGGAACTTTATTGTTTTTAAAATGTGTGTCTGTGCGAACTACTTAAAATATGAACAAGTATGCAGCATAATCTCACTTTTATTCAGGAAGAAGAGGACGTTTGTGACTGTGACTCTGGGCTCACTTGGCAGAAACACCCCCTGACCCTCCACCCCCATCACAAAATGTAATGCCAGTGAAAAGGGTAGGTGAACTCAGTCTTATATAGAACATAGTCCTGAGAGCACGATTGAAAATGAAAACTAGATATAGTGTATGGTATAAACTATGCACCAAAAAGTGTGATATAAGATGAACCGGGGCGTGAAATATAATATGCAATACATTGTGCGCAATGACAGATTCATTGGAGAGCGCGAGATAGCACAGGCACTAGCGCGTGCTATGCGATATGCGCCTTGGAGTGTAATATGCACAGGGCAGTGTTGTGTAACCTAACTAGTCTCTAAAGTTGTAATATAAAATATGTGCTGGGGAGCGTAACATTGCATATGCACTGTGACAAAGATATGGATCCCAGATTGTAATATGTATAGCATAGCGCTGTGCGTTATAACATAGGCATCGAGGAAGGCACGTTAGATGGGGCAATATAACCCGTGCGAAGGCAAGTGTGGCATGACATATTCACGGGGTGGTGTTACAGTGCACATGGGCTAGAGAGTGTCATAGCATACGCACTAGCTGGTGGAATACAACACAGAGGTGTGTGGCACTCGGCAGGCACTGGTGGGTGTAACACAGCATTGGGCTTAGCCAGGAGCACGCTGTGACTCTCAAGTGAGGTTCGTCTCCTTTCCAGAGAGTAAAATAAAAAGTATTACACATCCGGCGGTGGATGTGTGTTTTATTAACCGTGAGGGGGGTTTATAGCATAGTTTGGTTGAATTTTTGTTGAATCCCCTTTGAATGGCTTGGTGTGCGTGTGTATTAAATGTGCCCGTCAATAGCTACCCATGTTTGTATAAATAAATGACAAGGGTGTCTACTTGGAGAGTACTCACCGGCGCGGGCGCCGGGATTAGGCACGGTAGGGCGTCAGACACGTCAGAGCTTCACTAGCGGTGTAAATACATTCCACGTGGATTCATTGTATGCATAGTCGCCTTTTAATGAATATCACGCAAATCGTCATGGTGATGGGTACGGTTTGTCCAGCATGTCCTAGAAGTTTCTATAAATATATAAAAAAAAAATAATAATAAAAAACAAAGGCCGGCCCCGGGGGATGGGGTCCCCGGGGCCATAAGTGGCCTGAGGAGGGGGGCAACGCAGCCCCCCTCCTAAAGAATTTTTTTTTAAAAAGCCATGACCCGGGGGTTGGGGTCCCAGGGGCCGATTAAGGCCTTGTGAGGGCCAAATTAATTTTTTTCAACAAAAAAAATTAGGGTGCAGGCCCTGGGGGATGGGGTCCCCAGGGCCAATAAATTAGAAAAAGAAGGGGGGGGGCTACACAGCCCTCCTTCTTAAAAAAATAAAATAAATAAAAGACCGGCATCGCGCTGGAGGCCACGCCCCCTCCTTGCAGCACTCTGCAAATGCGCCCCCTGGCCAGTTGTAAGTTGGGGGATTAATTCCCCTTCTATACTGAGGGTCCCTGAGGGCCAACTAGCCCAACAGGTATCTCCAGTATGCGCCAGGGAGCTGCGTTGCAGACAGGTGTTCTGAGGCCACGCCCCTTTTTACACCTCTATGCAATGCAGCTCTGTGGCGCTTACTGGAGGTACCTAGTGGGCTAGTTTGACCCTAGGGACCCTTAGGATTCAAGGGGACTTAATCTCTCAACTTAGAACGGCCACAGGGCGCGTTTACACAGTGGTGAAGGGAGGGGACGATGCCTGAGGTGACGTGTGCAAACAAGCCCTGTGGAGCGTTTTAAGTTGGGGTAATAATTCCCTTTAAATCCTGAGGGACCCTTGGGGCCAACTAGCCCACCAGGTGCTTCCAGTAAGCGCCACTGCTCTGCGTTGCAGAGAGGTGTTGCAGGCCGTGCCCCTTTTTACAACTCTCTGCAATGGCGCTTACTGGACGTACCTAGTGGGGTATTTTGCCCCTAGGCACCCTCAGGATTCAAGGGGACTTAATCTCCCACCTTAAAAAACGGCCACAGGTTGTGTTTACACAGTGGGGAAGGGAGGGGACGGGGCCTGAGGTGATGTGTGCAAACACGCCCTAGGGCGCGTTTTAAGTTGGGGAAATAATTCCCCTTCAATCCTGAGGGCCCCTGGGGGCTAACTAGCCCACCAGGTGCTTCCTGTAAGCGCCCCTGAGCTGCGTTGCAGAGAGGTGGTCTAGGCCGTGCCCCTTTTTACATCTCTCTGCAACGCAGCTCTGTGGCGCTTACTGGAGGTACCTAGTGGTCTAGTTGGACCGTAGGGACCCTCAGGATTCAAGGGGACTTAATCTCCCAACTTAAAACGGCCACATGGCGTGTTTACACAGTGGGGAAGGGAGGGGACGGGGCCTGAGGTGACGTGTGCAAACACGCCCTGTGGCGTGTTTTAATCCCCTGCCCTATTATATACTAGGGGCTTACAGAGGAGGTCATGCTAATCACAGGGGGACCCCAACGCATAGTGTTCCCTAGTGTATGTAGGTGTTTTCACTGTAATCTGAGTGTCTTTTAACATGGCACTGGCTCTAGGACTGGTTAGTCAGACTCAGTTACCACCAGTATCCGTCTGAGAAAGTTGAGGGTACAGGATGATTTTGCACGTTATCCTTCTTCCTGCACTTTTCTTCGTCTTTGAGGACTTCTGTTGCTTCTTTCTGCATTTCTTTTTTTTCTTTCTGTGCGTTATTTCTTCTTTCTTCACATGTCCTATCTCTGTAGGCATAGTTAGAAATTAGCATTTAAAAAACCTTTGAAATTCACTGAAAAAACCATATGTTTCAGGCACGTTATAGTTAGGAATTAGCATTTAAAAACCTTAGAAATTCACTGAAGAAACCATAGGTTTCAGGGGCGTTATAGTTAGCTGGACTTTTCACTCGTACATAACCATTGAAATTCCCCCGTTATAGTTAGTTCAGCTAACTATAACTCGCGCGTCCGCAATGCACTGCTGATGACGTCACATATTACATCACTCATGACATGGTCAGTGACATCACTCATGACATCACTGACGACATCTCAAATGACATCATCCTTGTGATAGAGTGGCAGACCTCCTGTCCCCCTAATATAACCTTTGATACACACATTCAAAAATAGAAACTAAAATGTTCAAAACAATGGACATACCAATACCAGTTACAACAACCTATTCGGTAATTCTAAGATCCACATACACATCCACTCATTCACCAACAGTCCTATACAGTCACTCACACATGTACTCACTCATCATATGTACTCATACACCTATACATCCTGTTACACAATGCCACTCATCCATAGAGTTACTCACACACCTAGTCACTCATGCTAATAAAGAATCAAACATCCATTTACTTGCATATACAGTTATACACACACCACCACACTTACTTCTACAGAAACTTACACATACTTAGTCTTTTAAACAATCACTTATAGAAACACATACTTATTCATACAGGAACGCTTTCAATCTCTCACTTTCACATATACTCTCTTATATACACCAATAGTCACATATACTAGTTTAAAACATATGTAGTTACTCATAAAGACACTATTGAGACAGTCATTCACTCACTAACACACCCATGCACACACTCATCCACCCATACAGTCCTGCACACATGCTGTCTTCAACACATACAAACAGTGAGTCACTCATTCATGCACCTATGCACTACGTAATACGAATTTCGAAAAACTCGGGAGAGAAGGAGTGCACTGATACGCTATTACGTATTCAATCCGTGGCACTTTAATTTTGATGCATGCCCCACTATTTCACTGATAGTCGTGCATTTGCGAATGGGATAGACACTTATCTACCCTACGTTACTCTTTTCACACACAAGATGGCCACCAGCTTTCTCTTTCACCAGGTAGTCCTTCTTCTAATCATAGGATCCGGCAATTTTGCCATGACTTCTTGGATAGAGGCGGATAGCCTTCTTTAAGCGCCAGTTAGTCAGCATTACTTGTTGTTCCGTACTCGTACACATATTGATGCCGCCTGAGATCCGTTACTCTGGATTCCTGTAACTAAGGTAAGCGAGTCCTCCGATAAATTGTTGCTCGATGTTAGTATTTTGAGATGGGCTAGTTTCACCATTCTATAACGTGAGTTTAGACCTGGGCATGTTTTTTAATACTGCTAGCGAGTTCTTTGCTGGTTGTTTCATTACTTTTGGAACAGTTTGGGCTGTCCACATGATATGTATCTTTATTTTCAACCTTTCCCTCGGTTCACATACCATGTTGATATTAGTTTCACCTGTGGGCGACCCATACGTTTTGATGAGATATTGCCATCCAGGGATTTTACTGCACTTTCGGTTTCTTCCCCAATTTAACACACGCTTTACATATTTGAGATTTTTGGGGCCTTTTTCCTGTTTTGAACCTGCATAATTTGTGTAAGGGTTTTTACGTACGTTATGACTGCCACTAGCTGTGATAGGCTTTTATACGAGCACACCGGAGCAAGTGTGTTTTCTCGTCCTTTTTACTTTACTTTACGTTAGGGGCTTATGTTTATTTAGCCCATTCTTAGGATTGAAGATGTGACTATGACTTGGTTTGATATCTTGAACCTGATATCCTTTGTCCTAGATTTCACTCGAATTACGACTGGTTATTTTGGACCGTCTTACCATTACCCTTGGTTTGGAATATTTAGAATCCCTCGTGGGACGGAATTACAACCACGAATTATGTAGGTATTTGAGCCTTTTCTTGGTTGTGATCTTTTCAAATTTTAAGTTACTACTTCTCTCCTGTCATTACTCATTATTTTCTCGTCGGTTACATTTTGTGGTACAGCAATTGCATACACTAAGGACAGAGGTATTTATCACACACCCTCATCACTTGTCTTGGACTCTTTGGGACATATTGGGTGTTCTCTTGTATTTAGATCACTCTAAATGTCGTATGGAGACACTTAGCATGATTGAGTCTGTAGTTCTTACTTTTTGCTTTGTTCAGGGTTTGTTTTCAAACACCTGGATGCCTTTTCCCCTCACGGGTGTCATTTCCCCTTTTTCAACACCTAGACTGATTTATTGAAGTCAGGTTGCAAATTCACTCTCTTCCTTCTTGATGTTCACATGCATTTCTTGCGGATTTCACTTTCACTGAGTCTCCTTTTATTAATTTTGGGTCTCTCCGGGATTGGCATCTTGTGCATGCTGGCCTCTCTTTTGGAATTTTTTGTTTTGTTGAACCAATTTTAAATCTGCTCTCCTATGTTTGTAAGGAGATACATTGGTTTGTTTTGTATGTTACAGCCTTGAAAAAGTCACGGGTAATTGTCCCTTGGCAACGAAACACGTGTCGGCTGTATTTGTCCGGAGAAGTCTTTCAGTCTGAAGACATACAAGAATAAATGACAAGAGAAAACCTACATATGTCTTGAAGATATTTTATGCTGAATAATTTGCGTCTATATATTTTCTCTGTAAATTACTGTTGGACGTGTGCTGGGGATTTGTTTAATGTCTTGAATATATTTTGTCGACTTTGCTCACAAAGTTTTTCAGGAGATTGGTGGTTCTCCCCATCCTACAAGCACCGTCACCAAGATATAGCTGTAGCATGTAAATGTATTAGTGATATTCTCCTTAGTGGCGTCGCAGTACCTTTAAATACCACTGCTGCTAGCCTTATTTCTACTTACGTTTGTAGTTGGTATGCAGATTCCAAATGTCACAAACATATGCAATTCTTTCTTTGTCACACAGTACATATAATGCACCGCTCTCGTCAAGAATGGAACCAGTGATGGCACAATTTCCCTGTTGCTCCACACATAAATACATGTAAAGAACAAATCAAAATAGGTCCTAGATTTTTTCAAATTGCAAAACTTCTCTCTATTGGTTATTTTTTAACTTCCCACATAATCATTTTTTTTTTAATCTAACGACACATACAGGTGAGAAGTTCAACGTATTCTATCAACAGTTTCTAGAACATTCTACGGCACCTGCAGGTTAAAAGTTCATCATTGCTTTGAGTTCAATCAGTGCTTTCCATATACAAGTAGCAGGTGTGCTTGAACTGAGCAAAGTTTATCCCATCTTCTGAACTCCACGTTCAAACTGCTTTTTATTAACCAATGACAAAGATGCTTTTCCACAAACTAATATGCACCCTACTTTTTAGAAAACAATGCTTTGCATCTCCCAATCAGTTATCGTTTTGTATGAAAAAAAAGTTGTTCCCCATCTTTAAACATATCTCTTATTCTACAAACGGACTGCATGAGCTTCACACATCTATCCATACCTCCCAGCCATGCCTTATAATTGCTAGTGTGGATCATAGGACATAGCTATGTTTTCTGATGCAAGAGGTATGCAGAAGAGAGACATATTAACTTAGACCTAGGTTTACAAAATGTGGACATTAAATGGTTTGGACAGAGAGGATTGAAGTGGCACCAATTGTTGCCTTTGGTTAAAACCTCTTTGCATCGCCACCATCCTGACCTCATGATTCTGCACTGTGATGGAAACGACCTAGGCACATTGACTGGGTAGGTTTGGAAATGCTAAAGAAAGACACCTTTCAACAATTGATCTGCTTTTGCCTCAAACTGTCTTTGTATATTCCAATATATGCCAAAAACACAAATAAAATGGTCAAACTAATTTTGTCCTCAGATTGAAAAATCTAGGAAGAATGTCAACAAAGCTGTGTCTGCATACCGCAGAGACCATAGAATGGGGTCGATGTACAACAACAACATACGTTTTGATATGGCTGATATCTACAGAAGTGATGGAGTACACTTCACAAATCAGGGAAATCAAGTTTTTCTGAATAACCTGAAGCTGTGCATCTGCACGTATATGTAGCTCCAACTAATAAACACATGGGCTCTTTTTAGAGCCGCCTTATATTCCCAATATCGGTTCGCAGAGTGACAGCTGCGATCCGGCTAGCACTGGGAGACCTGCAGGCCGTCGGGCAGGCTCGCAGAGGGAGAGCTGCGGCCTCTGGGCTCGGCTCGCACAGTGTGAGCTACTGGCCGTCGGGTCGGCTCGCACAGTAAGAGCTACGGGCCGTCAGCTCGCAAACGCACACCAGCGTGCTGGCTCGCAGAGGTAGAGCTCCGGCTACACCAACGGGCCTACTAGCAGACACACCTATCACCTAACGGACTGACTCGCACATGTACAACTAAGGACAGGGCGGCTCGCAGACGCACAGCTGCAAGCCGACGGACTGCTACTGTTTTATGCTTTAGGGTACTACAGTGATGTTTGGGTAGTGTAGGGGGTTGTGCTGGGGGTAGTATTTTATGCTTTAGAGTAGTACAGTGCTGTTTGTGTACTGTAGGGGGTTCATGCTGGAGGTAGCGTTTTAGTGTTTAAGGTAGTGCAGTGGTGTTTCTCTACTGTGGAAATTCATGCAGTGACTACTATTTTAGGATTTACAACAGTGCAGTGGTGTTTGTGTACTGTCTGGCGGTTCATGCTGAGAGTATCGTTTTAGGGTTTAAGGTAGTGCAGTGACGTTTGGGTAATGTAAAAATCGTGCTGCAGGTAGTATTTTAGAGATCATCGAAAATGCAGTGGTGTTTCGGTAGTGTAACGGGTGATGCTGGGAGTAGTGTTTTTGTGTTAGAGTAGTGCAGTGGTGTTTGTGTACTGTAGGGGGTTCGTGTTGAGAGTAGTGTTTTAGGATTTAGGATAGCACTGTGGTGTTTGTGCAGTGTAGTAAGTCATGCAGCGACTACTCTTTTTGGATTTAGAGTAGTGCAGTGGCATTTGTGTACTGTTTGAGGGTTCGTGCTGGGAGTAGGGTTTTAGAGGTTTAAGGTAGTGCAGTGCTGTTTGTGTAGTGTAAGAGGTCATGCCGGGAGTAGAGTTTTACAGTTTAGGGTAGTGCAGTGGTGTTTGTGTAGTGTAGGGGTTCGTACTGGGGGTAGTGTTTCAGGGTTTACAGTAGTGCAGTGGTGTTTCTGTAGTGTAGGGGGTCATGTTGGGGTAGTGTTGGTGTTTGTGTAGTGTAGGGCTTCGTGCTGGGGTAGTGTTTCAGGGTTTAGTGTAGTGCAGTGGTGTTTGTGTAGTGTAGGGTGTCGTGCACGGGGTAGTGGTTTAGGGTTTAGGGTAGTGCAGTGGTGTTTGGGTAGTGTAGGGGTCATACTGGGGGTAGTGTTTTGGGTTTAGGATAGTGCAGTGGTGTTTGAGTAGTGTAGGGGGTCATGCTGGGGGTAGTGTTTTAGGGTTTAGGGTAGTGCAGTGGTGTTACGGTAGTGTAGGGGTTCGTGCTTGGGTAGTGTTTCAGGGTTTAGTGTAGTGCAGTGGTGTTTGTGTAGTATAGGGTGTCGTGCTCGGGGTAGTGTTTTAGGGTTTAGGTTAGTGCTGTGGTGTTTGGGTAGTGTGGGGGGTCATGCTGGGGGTAGTGTTTTGGGTTTAGGATAGTGCAGTGGTGTTTGGGTAGTGTAGGGGGTCATGCTGGGGGTAGTGTTTTAGGGTGTAGGGTAGTGCAGTGGTGTTTGAGTAGTGTAGGGGGTCGTGCTGGGTGCTGATTTAGGGTTTAGTGTAGTGCAGTGGTATTTGTGTAGTTTATGGGGGCGTGCTGGGGTAGTGTTTTAGCGTTTAGGGTAGTGCAGTGGTGTTTATGTAGTATAGGGGTTCGTGCTGGGGTAGTGTTTCACGGTTTAAAGTACTGCAGTGGTGTTTCTATAGTGTAGGGGTCATGTTGAGGGTACAGTTGGAGTTTGTGTAGTGTAGGGGTTTGTTCTGGGGGTAGTGTTTCAGGATTTAGAATAGTGCAGTGGTGTTTCTATAGTGTAGGGGGTCATGTTGGGGGCAGTGTTTAAAGGTAGAAAAGTGGTGTTTGGGTAGTGTAGGGGGTCATGCTGGGGGTAGTCTTTTAGAGTTTAGGGCAGTGCACTGGTGTTTGTGTAGTATACGGGTTCGTGCTGGGGAAGTGTTTCAGAGTTTAGAGTAGTGCAGTGGTCTTTCTGTAGTGTAGGAGGTCGTGCTGCGATAGTGTTTTAGGATTTAGGGTACTGCAGTGGTGTTTCCATAATGCTAGGGGTAGTGTTTCAGGGTTTACAACAATACAGTGGTGTTTCGGTAGTGTACAGGGTTGTGCTGGGGGTAGTATTTTAGGGTTTACGATAGTGCAGTAGTCTTTGGGTACGGGGTCGTGCTGGGGTTAGATTTAGGGTTTAGTGCTGGGGTAGTGTTTTAGAGTTTACGACAGCGCACTGGTGTTTGGGTAGTCTTTGGGTAGTGTAGGAGATCGTACCGACAGACTGACTCACAAAGTTCAGAGCCGACGGACTTGCTTCTTAAGGCATAGCCGCGACCTGGTGATATGAGAAGAGGCAGCGTGAAAGGCATATCTCACACAGAGACAGATGCCAGTGTTGCCTCGCACAGGTAAAACTGCAGATCCGATGGCTTCTACACGGAGAGATGCGAGCTGACAGAGTAAATCACAAAATGGCTGCCAACACTTCCTGGTTTCAACAGTTCACAGCCAATAAGCCGCATGCTGGTGCCTGTAACCCCTCAGCCAATCACATATAAGAATTCTCAAATATCCATTTCTGTAAAATTTGATATTTCTCAAAACCTACTGAACGGATTTACACCATTTAAACAAAAGTGTGCTTTCTGGACCAAGACCTTTCTCTCTGTCAAATTTTGCGTAATTCCGTAATGCGTAATTGGCACGATAGACCCTCTTTTTTCTCAGTCCCGCCTACACCATTCACCACCAAACTTTCAATATAAGAGCTAATCAAAAAAGAGAAACTTTTTGGTTAATTTCATAAAGATTCGTCAAACGAGGCCAAAGTTACAAGCACATACAAGGCTCCAGAAGGGGGGCCGCGCAACCCCCCTCCCAACATAAGTGAAGACCCGGGGCTGCGCAGACCCCAGCGAACCACCGCAACCCCTGCGAGCCCCCGCTATTATTTGTTAAGAAATACCCCCGGAACCTAGCCCACCCAAGGGCCTCATTAAAATGAAACACGAGAACCCGCGACCCCAGCGCGAATTTTTGCCGATTTCTTTTTTTTTTATGGTTTTTTGGGCCTTGGGGGTCTTCCTGGGACCCCCTGAGCAAACCTAGGGGGTCAGGGTTTTTCTACCCTACCCCCTTCTCTTGTTTTATACCCTTGTTTCTCCGTTTTTAGGTGCCTCGCTTCTACCGAGCCACAAGATGGCTGCCAACACTTCCTGGTTTCGAGTGCTAGCAGCCAATCACAGTGAAGCTCGCGCACATGACTTAGGTTCCGCCCAGGTATTGAAACTTTTATTTTTCTAATTTCTCAGCAACTACTGAACGGATTTACACCATTTTTAAAAAGGTCGCTTTCTGACCCAAGCACTACATTTCTTTCAAATTTGGGGTAATTCCGTTCAGTAGTTTCGGCTGTAGCCTTGCACAAAGTTTTCTATGGGAAAATTATTTTTTCACTCTTATTTTTTTAATTTCTCAAAAACTACTGAACGGATTTACACCATTTAAAAAAAAAGATCGCTTTCTGAACCAAGCTCTACCTTTCTGCCAAATTTGGGGTAATTCCGTTCAGTAGTTTCGGCTGTAGCCTTGCACAAAGTTTTCTATGGGAAAATTATTTTTTCACTCTTATTTTTTTAATTTCTCAAAAACTACTGAACGGATTTACACCATTTAAAAAAAAGATCGCTTTCTGAACCAAGCTCTACCTTTCTGCCAAATTTGGGGTAATTCCGTTTAGTAGTTCGGGCTGTAGCTCGTCGCAAAATGTCCTATTTAAATTAACATGGGGAAAACGCGTTTTGGGACCCCCCTTTTTTCTCAGTCCCCGCTTGACGAACCACCCCCAAACTTTCAGGAAAGGAGCTTACCTGAATAGACTTTTTTTAGGAGAATTTCAGGAAGATTCGTCAAACGACACCAAAGTTATTAGCAAATCAAAAAATGCTTTTCCTATGGGAGCTAGGTTCTAACTATAACTACCTACTGGCGACCGCCAGTAGGTTATATATATATATTATCTACTGGCGGTCGCCAGTTGATTGTTATAGTTAGGACCTTGTTTCTATTCAAAAAGTGTTTTTTTCTTTTCCCAATAACTGTGGCGCCGGTTGAGGAATCTTCGCAAAATTTTCAAAACGTTGGTCCAGCTCCGGTCAGTTCCTATCCTGAAAGTTTCTGGGTGATTCGCCAAGCGGGGGCCGAGAAAAAAGGGGGGTCCCAAAACGTGTTTTCTCCATGGTAATTCGTATAGGAAATTTTAGACACGACTACAGCTCGAACTGCTGAACGGAATTACACCAAATTTGGCAAGAATGTAGCCCTTAGTTCAGAAAGAGACCTTTTTTTTAAATGGTGTAAATCCGTTCAGTAGTTTCTGCGAAATTAAAAAAATAGTGGTCGGAAAATCATTTTTCCCATAGGAAAATTTAGACACGGTTACAGCCAAAACTGCTGAACAGAATTACACCAAATTTGGCAAAAAGTTGGTGCATGGTTTAGAAAGCGCCCTTTTTTTTAAATGGTGTAAATCCGTTCAGTAGTTTTCGAGATATTAAAGGAAAAAAACCTTTATATATCTGGGCGGGACCGAACAACACAAGCACCAGCTTGGCTCTAATTGGCTGCCAACACTTCAATCCAGGAAGTGTTGGCAGCCATCTTGGTGCAATGCTTTTTAGGTCTCACCTAGCGATGCAGCGCATGTGCTACACACTACACAAACACCACTGCACTGTCCTAAAACCTAAAACACTACCCCTGCACAACCCCTACACTGCACGAACACCGCTGCCCTGCTCTAAACCCTGAAACACCAGCCCCAGCACGACCCCCTACACTGCCTGAACACCACTGCACTGCCCTAAACCCTGAAACACCAGCCACAGCATGACCCCCTACACTGCCCGAACACCACTGCACTGCCCTAAACCCTGAAACACCAGCCCCAGCATGACCCCCTACACTGCCCGAACACCACTGCACTGCCCTAAACCCTGAAACACCATCCCAGCACACTCCTTACACTGCCCAAACACCACTGCACTGCCCTAAACCCTGAAACACCACCCCCAGCACGACCCCCTACACTGCCCGAACACCACTGCACTACCCTAAACCCTAAATCTACCCAAGCACGACTCCCTACACTACACAAACATCACTGCACTACCCTGAACCCTAAAACACTACCACCAGCACGACCCCTACACTACCCAAATACCACTACACTACCCTAAACCCTAAATCTACCCCCAGCACAACCCCCTACACTACCCAAACATCTTTTGAATGGAATCCTCAAGCCGTACCTCACCCGGAGGAGGGTGTCCACCTGACTACACCAAAAAATCTTGCAAAACAGATCAAGCAAAATGGCCATCCCTCCTAACCTCCGAATCCAATAATAATTAAATAATTTTTAGTCGAAATTATATTCGAAAATAATACTTTAAAAATACTTTTATTAATAAATTTAGACAAATACTTAAAGGAAAACTTTTATTTATAATTAATTTAAAGATATTTCATACTTTACAAATTACGCTGAAGTCGCGACACCGCGCGACTTTTCAAAATGGCTACGGAATGCACGCAGCCAAGGTGTAGGGTGCGCGAAGGGTGCGCGACTTCTGTATTATATATATTTTTTAAAAGAATGAATATAGTTTTCCTAACTAAAATTTATTTAAGGTTAAAAAAAAAATATATGACGTCAGATATTACATCAATAAGAAAAACAATAGTTGCATCAGAGATTTGCGCTTGACAGATATCTATTGTCGGGTTTGATTGAGATTCCCGCTCGTGACTGAGCTTTGTCCCTTAGATTTTCTGTTTTGGATAATATCTACAGGTATTTAATGGATCCGTTCATGCTCCTACTTCTCTCATTTTTATCTGATTAGCGTTATGGTGGTGCAACTATTGTTTTTCTTATTGCACAGTGGCTCTGGATTGTTATCTCACTTCGGGTGTTTTCTTGGGCGCATATCTTTCTTCTCTCTTTTTCTCAAATTTTGGTGTGATATGTTGGTGGCTCTTTTCACGCGGTGAATAGAGGTGATCATACTGTGATGTATTCTCCGCTATTATGTCTTTGCAAATGATGTTTTTTAAAGTTTTGTAATATGATGAACGTATTAGGATTAGTATGATTATGTCCTTGATCATGATTATGTCCTTGCTTGGTCTTCTCCTTTTGTGAGGGTTTTTCATTAGATTAGAGTTTTGGTTCTGATTTATGAATATTTATGTTGTGACTAATAACTTTGATTTTAGTCATGATTTTGTATCTTTCCAGCCCTGAAGATTCAGAGACTCTTTTTCTCTGATGAAACACGTGTCAGCTGGCCATTTATGCACAACTTATTAAAGAAGAACGGATACCTTCGTTGGATTCATCGGGCCCGATTCACAGAACTAACTTAAGACAAAATCCTAAACTTACTACCATTTTGGTATTCACAGAAGGCACTTACTCATTTTGGTATTCACAGAAGGCACTTACTCATTTCGGTATTCACAGAAGTTAGGAGTCCTAACTTTAGGACTCCTAAATGCCTTCTGTGAATACCGAAAGCCTTAAAATTAGGATTTTTCTCAGTTTTGTAGTAGTATAGTTAGGACTCCTAACTTTAGGACTCCTAAATGCCTTCTGTTAATATCAAAAGTCTTAAAATTAGGATTTTTCTCAATTTAGTAGTAGTAAACTTAGGACTCCTTACTTTATGACTCCTAAATGCCTTCTGTGAATATCGAAAGCCTTAAAATTAGGATTTTTCTGAGTTTAGTAGTAGTATAGTTAGGACTCCTAACTTTAGGACTCCTAAACTGAGAAAAACCCTAATTTTAAGACTTTCGGTATTCACAGAAGGCATTTAGGAGTCCTAAAGTTAGGACTCCTAACTTCTGTGAATACCGAAGTGAGTAAGTGTCTTCTGTGAATACCAAAATGGTAGTAAGTGTAGGATTTTGTCTTAAGTTAGTTCTGTGAATCGGGCCCATCTTGTTTTTGTTTCCAAATGTGGATTTTACCATTTGTGACGTGAATTGTGTGCACTGGTTTGCGTTAATTTCTATTGAGTGTTAGGGTTTCCCTGCACTAATTAAGGAGTTTCAGGGTTTCCCCTTCCAGTTTGCACCTTACTTATAATTTTGTGCAATTTGATATTTATACGTTTATCCTTTAAGCGCCATTTCTTCCTGCATCCTTTAAACCCGTTCCTTTTGATACATAAAAAAGACATATGTAATGGCAGCAGGTACAGGGAAAAAACGGGTCAAAGATATATTTCTCAGTAAACAAAAACTTGAAGTTACGGCCCATTATCCCTATTTAGGCATCATGAAAGACGATAAATTGAATTGGAAAGCCGCAGTTGAGGCACGAAAACATTCTTTCATGAGAGCCATTGCTGCACTTATAAGTTTCTCCCAAAGGCTGGGTAAAAGGTCCCCGGTAGAATTGTAAAAAATGTATAGTGCTAAATGCCAGGCAATAGCCCTGTATGGGGCGGGAGTATGGGGGCACGCTGATACAAGTGCCCTGCAGGTGGCAGAAAACACGTTTTTAAGGTTCCTTTTAGCGGCTCCCAAACGTATCTCCACATTAGCATGTCACATGGAACTAGGGATCCCGTATTGAGGGGACTTGGTAAAAATTCAACCACTCCTTCTTTGGCGACGAATATGGATCTCTGAAAAGAATCTATTAACTAAACAAATCATGACAGACTGTATGTTACTAAATCACTCAGTGAAAATTAGTTGGCTCCTCTATGTACGAAACTTCCTAACTGACTTAGGGTTAGAGTCTTACTATACATTACCTGAGACAATCTGTGAGATTTTAAGGAAGGATCTGAAAGCAAGGGCATTGAGCCATTTAGAAATCTTAAGGCTCACGAATGTAGCAACGAAAGCTTCTGCCCAACATGCAATTGCGGTCCAGACCACCTTGCTAATTCAGCCTTACCTAACACTTGACCTCAAAGTTTTTGAGAGACTTCTTTTGACGAGATTCAGGTTAAATCTTTTTCACTGATTAGTCGCTTTTCTTGTAAGAAATAGTTGGGACCTAATCCTTTCGCCATGCCCCTGCGATGAAATATCAGAACAGACGACTATACATACCGTCCTGTTCTGTAAGTTCTATCATGGTCATCGCAAACTCTGGTTATTACCTCTGTTGAAATTCTGGGGCTTTAGGCGTTGTCGCCCGGCTATGTTACGACTCCAGTTTCTAGATTCTGAATGTATCTGTTACCATGTCGTCAATTTTTTAAAATGTATTTTTAAACATAGAATAAATTTGTGAAAAGTTTTTTTTTTATTTGTGAATTGGACGACTTTCTTTTTTCTATGTACAGACAGTGACGACAAATGCTAGTATGGAATTGATATGTTGCTTTTATGGTTTTTCTATTTTCTAAAACCGAATAAAAAAGTTTTATTATTATTATTATTATTATTATAAATCATTTGTTGATGGTACCATACTCATTTTAGGAATTGTGGTGTGTTCTAAGGTGATTATACCATTTGAAAAAGCCTTCTGCTGTGATATCAAAAATCATGTTTGAGAGAAAACTATTTTCTCATGCTTTTCCAACAGAGGTTTGGAAGGTGATCTATAAGCTAAACTGAGAGCATATTTTCTGTAAATTCACATTATCTTTCTCAGTCATGTGAGAATGAAGTCTGACATTCTCAGTAAAACATGTACATCCAACAAGGGCAGAGAATGTCAGTTGATTCCTTTGTGTTATACTGCAGCTTCCCAAAGTGTTCTAAAGAACAACTAGAGCGTTAACAGTCCTACTTCTGACAAACGTATTGCACACCTGAAGCCATCTTGATTTGAATAAAGTGGTAACTCTTAAAACATTTAGTTTAAAAAGAACCAAAATGAGGGGGTTCATTTTGCCATAGAAAGTATGATTAGTGCTGCAGAAAGAAAAATTAGGGCACATTTTGAGTGACTTCTCAAATCCTCTTCTATTTCATTGAGGAATTCTGACATGTAGACTGAAACATGCACTTTTAATACCAGCAGCAGACTTCCGTGGTGAGCAGTAGCTTTACTACAGTGATCTAATGAGCAACTGGAGTGCTAACATTCAGAATTTATGGCAAATGTGTGACACATCTGAATGCCTTCTTGATGGAACCAAAGTAAAAAACTGAAAGTCTTTCCTACTGAGGAGACTGCAGGAAATTAGGAAACTTCATAACAAATAAATCTCCCAAGATGGCCACCAGAGACAAAAGAGCCCAAATGTAGCCCAAATATCACCCAGATGTAGCCCAAGTATAGCCCAATGACAGAATGTCCCAGACTGTTCTAACAAACAACTAGAGCGCTAACAGTCTTACTTATGACAAAAGTATGGCACACCTGAAGCCATCTTGATTGGAATAAAGTGGTAACACTTAAAGCATTTAATTTACAAAGGAACAAAATGAGGGGGTTCATTTTGCCATAGAAATTATGATTAGTGTTGCAGAAAGAAAAATTAGGGCACATTTTGACTTCTCAAATCCTCTTCTATTTCATAAAAGAATTCTGACATGCAGACTGAAACATGCACTTTGAATACCAGCAGCAGACTTCCCTGGTGAGCAGTAGCTTTACTACAGTGATCTAATGAGCAACTAGAGTGCTAACATTCAGAATTTATGGCAAATGTGTGACACATCTTAATGCCTTCTTGATGGAACCAAAGTAAAAAACTGAAAGTATTTCCTACTGAGGAGACTGCAGTAAATGAGGAAATTAGAAAACTTCATAACAAATAAATCTCCCAAGATGGCCACCAGAGACAAAAGAGCCCAGATGTAGCCCAAATATCACCCAGATGTAGCCCAAGTATAGCCCAATGACAGAATGTTCCAGAGGGTTCTTAAGAACAACTAGAGCGCTAACAGTCTTACTTATGACAAAAGTATGGCACACCTGAAGCCATCTTGATTGGAATAAAGTGGTAACACTTAAAACATTTAACAAAGGAACAAAATGAGGGGGTTCATTTTGCCATAGAACTTATGATTAGTGCTGCAGAAAGAAAAATTAGGGCACATTTTGAGTGACTTCTCAAATCCTCTTCTATTTCATTAAAAAATTCTGACATGCAGACTGAAACATGCACTTTTAATACCAGCAGCAGACTTCCGTGGTGAGCAGTAGCTTTACTACAGTGATCTAATGAGCAACTAGAGTGCTAACATTCAGAATTTATGGCAAATGTGTGACATATCTGAATACCTTCTTGATGGAATCAAAGTAAAAAACTGAAAGCATTTCCTACTGAGGAGACTGCAGTAAATGAGTAAATGAGGAAATTAGGAAACTTCATAACAAATAAATCTCCCAAGATGGCCACCAGAGACAAAAGAGCCCAAATGCAGCACAAATATCACCCAGATGTAGCCCACGTGTAGCCCAATGACAGAAGTGTGCAAAACACTTATTTTTTGTGTATTTGCAGTTTTATATAGTGCAGACTTGTCAGGTATTGGAGTGCTTTACATGAGCATTGGTTACATCACACAAGATCAAATTCATTTTGGTTGTAGACATGGGGAGATTAAGTGATTTGACCAGAATCACAGAATGTTGAGGTGAAGCAGAAACTCCAACCTGGTTCCCCATTTGCAAAGTCTGCAGCTCTGGAAGTAACACCACATCTTGTCCCCTAAGTGCAACATTTAATCAAGTGGTCAACTGGATAAAAAAACATAAAGATTACAAATCATTTAAAAGTTCTTTGTCGCTATTTTAAAACTCAGGAAATATGTCCTCATTTTAGTTTTTTAGAGTAATAACCATAATTTTGATGCAAATAAGACCCTTTCATATATGTAATTTCTAAAGGAAATGCTCTAGGTATTACAGTTTTGATTACATCAAGATGACATCAAGCGTTCCACACTTTTGTAATAAATATAGCATGTTAGCAATCTAGTTGTTCATTGGGATACTGTTGAGAGACAGAGGCCAGGGGCACGGACTCTGAAAATTGAAGGCAGGTAGGAGAGTGCAGAGGCAACAATTTGACCACAATGGGCAGGCAGGAAGGGCAGTGGCAGCACAACACACTATGGAGGGCAGTGGAAAGGGGGGCAGGGGCAACAAACCAACAATACAGGACTGGCATGAGAGGCTGTGGCAATATAATAGACCATTGTGGGCAGAAGGAAGAGGCAGTGGTAGTACAACCATACATGCCAACAGACCCGTTTCAGCCAGGAAACGTCCAATGTTTTTAAGCTCAAATGAGCTTTATTTGATCTGTCTCCTGTCTACAATCACCTCTTTTTCAATGTAACTCAAAGGGGAAAATCAATACCCCAGTTTTTTTTCAAAATCTCCCTCTTACCAAGTTCAAAATGTTCGCAAGTATGGTACATTGGATCATGGTAGGCAGGAGGAATTGGGGTAGGGACATGGACTCGGATAACAGAGGACAGGAGGGACATGGAGAGGTGCACCAAACTGACCCTACAGGGCAGGCATCAGGGTTTGCAGCAGCACAATACACCACACAGGGCATGCGGGACGGGAGTGCAGCACAACAATTCATAGAAAGCAATAGGGAGGGGACAGGACCATGCACATGGACAACAGAGAACAGAGGGGAAGAGGCAATGGTAGCTAGCTAACCATAATGGACAGAGAGGAGAGAAAGCTGCAGCATAACAGACCATAAAGGGCAGGAGGGACGGATCAGGGGCATTACAATGGAACAGACAAGCCAGGAGGGAGGGAATAGGGGTCTGCACATGGAAACAGAGGGCTGGGGGCAAGGGGACAGGGCAGGAGCAGCAAGATGACCATGGAGTTCAGGCAGGATGGGCACTAGAAACAAGACACACCATGAAGAGCAACAGTGAGACTATGATGGCATACACACAGACCATGGAGGGAAGGTGGGAGGGGGTCAGGGGCAGCTAGCTGACCACACAGGGAAGGTGGGAGGGGCCATGGCAGCACAGAAGACCATGCATGGCAAGCGGGAGGGTTAGTGGCAGCACAATGGCTAGGATGGGCAAGAAGGAGGATGCAGGGGCATGCACAAAGGACCATGGAGGATAGAAGGGAGGGTCAGGACCTGGGCACAGACAAGAGAGTTCAGGGGAAGGAGCCTCACAACAGACCGCGCGGGGCAGGCAGGAGGAGCAGTTGCAGCACAACAGACCAGGGAGGGCAGAAGGGTGTGGCAGTAAAATGGACCATGGAGGACAGGAGGAAGGGGATAGGGGTATGTCATATGGACAGGCAGGGTGGAGGTGGCAGGGACAGGTTACAGTCATCTGACAATGCTAGGCAGGTGGGAGGGGAGTGGCAGCTCAACAGAACACTCAGAGTAGATAGGAGTGGCAGGTCCATGGAACATGGTGGGCAAAAAGGATGGAGCAGGGGCATGCACAAAGACATCGGAGGGCAGGGGGAAGGAGAATAGGGGCAGCAAGCTAAGCACAGAGGCTAAGCAGGAGGTCATTGATGAGCCATAGAATTGGGCAATGGAGGGCAGGAGGGGTGGACTGGTACATCATGCTAAATGGAGGGCAGTGGCAGCACATCAGACCATGCATGGCAGGAGGGAGGAGGCTAGTCCATGGATTCAGACAACAGAGGATAGGGAGGAGGAGGATGGGGCAGCAAGCTAACTGTTCAGAGAAGGTGGGTATTAGGAACTTTATTGTTTTTAAAATGTATGTCTGTGCGAACTACTTAAAATATGAACAAGTATGCAGCATAATCTCACTTTTAATCAGGAAGAAGAGGACGTTTGTGACTGTGACTCCGGGCTCACTTGGCAGGAACACCCTCTGACCCTCCACCCCCCATCGCAAAATGTAATGCCCGTGAAAAGGGTAGGTGGACGCAGTGTTATATAGAACATAATCCTGAGAGCACGATTGAAAATGAAAACTAGATATAGTATATGGTATAAACTATGCACCAAAAAGAGTGATATAAGATGAACCAGGGTGTGAAATATAATATGCAATACATTGTGCACAATGACAGATTCATTGGAGAGTGCGAGATAGCACAGGCACTAGCACGTGCTATGCGATATGCGCCTTGGAGTGTAATATGCACAGGGCAGTGTTGTGTAACCTAACTAGTCTCTAAAGTTGTAATATAAAATATGTGCTGGGGAGTGTAACGTTGCATATGCACTGTGACAAAGATATGGATCCCAGATTGTACTATGTATGGCATAGCGCTGTGCGTTATAACATAGGCATCGAGGAAGGCACGTTAGATGGGGCAATATAACCCGTGCGAATGCAAGTGTGGCATGACATATTCACGGGGTGGTGTTACAGTGCACATGGGCTAGAGAGTGTCATAGCATACGCACTAGCTGGTGAAATACAACACAGAGGTGTGTGGCACCCGGCGGGCACTGGTGGGTGTAACACAGCATTGGGCTCAGCCAGGAGCACGCTGTTACTCTCAAGTGAGGTTCGTCTCCTTTCCAGAGAGTAAAATAAAAAGTATTACACATCCGGCGGTGGATGTGTGTTTTATTAACCGTGAGGGGGGTTTCTTGCATAGTTTGGTCGAATTTTTGTCGAATCCCCTTTGAATGGCTTGGTGTGCGTATGTATTAAATGTGCCCGTCAATAGCTACCCATGTTTGTATAAATAAACGACAAGGGTGTCTACTTGGAGAGTACCCACTGGCGGGGGCGCCGGGATTAGGCACGGTAGGGCGTCAGACACGTCAGAGCTTCACTAGCGGTGTAAATACATTCCACGTGGATTCATTGTATGCATAGTCGCCTTTTAATGAATATCACACAAATTGTCATGGTGATAGGTACATACGGTTTGTCCAGCACGTCCTAGGTGTTTCTATAAATATATATTTTTTAAAAATAATAAAAAACAAAGGCCGGCCCCGGAGGATGGGGTCCCCAGGGCCATAAGTGGCCTGAGGAGGGGGGCAACGCAGCCCCCCTCCTAAAGAATTTTTTTTTAAAAAGGCCATGACCCGGGGGTTGGGGTCCCCGGGGCCGATTGAGGCCTTGGGAGGGGGGCCACGCGGCCCCCTTCCAAATGTATTTTTTTCAACAAAAGAAATTAGGGTGCAGGCCCTGGGGTATGGGGTCCCCAGGGCCAATAATTTAGAAAAAGAAGGGGGGCCACACAGCTTGCATTCTTAAAAAAATAAAAGAAATAAAAGACTGGCATCGCGCCGGAGGCAACGCCCCCTCCTTGCAGCACTCTGCAAACGCGCCCCCCCCTGGCCAGTTGTAAGTTGAGGAATTAATTTCCCTTCAATACTGAGGGTCCCTGAGGGCCAACTAGCCCATCAGGTATCTCCAGTATGCGCCAGGTAGCTGCGTTGCAGACAGGTGTTCTGAGGCCACGCCCCTTTTTACACCTCTATGCAACGCAGCTCTGTGGCGCTTACTGGAGGTACCTAGTGGGCTAGTTTGACCCTAGGGACCCTTAGGATTCAAGGGGACTTAATCTCTCAACTTAGAATGGCCACAGGGTGCGTTTACACAGTGGTGAAGGGAGGGGACGGGGCCTGAGGTGACGTGGGCAAACAGGGCCTGTGGCGCGTTTTAAGTTGGGGAAATAATTCCCTTTCAATCCTGAGGGACCCTGGGGGCCAACTAGCCCACCAGGTGCTTCCAGTAAGCGCCACTGCGCTGCGTTGCAGAGAGGGGGTCTAGGCCATGCCCCTTTTTACATCTCTCTGCAACGCAGCTCTGTGGCGCTAACTGAAGGTACCTAGTGGTCTAGTTAGACCCTAGGGACCCTCAGGATTCAAGGGGACTTAATCTCCCAACTTAAAACGGCCACAGTGGGGAAGGGAGGGGACGGGGCCTGAGGTGACGTGTGAAAACCCGCCCTGTGACGCGTTTTAAGAGGTAGTTTTAATCCCCTGCCCTATTATATACTAGGGGCTTACAGAGGAGGTCATGCTAATCACAGGGGGACTCCAACGCATAGTGTTCCCTAGTGTATGTAGGTGTTTTCACTGTATTCTGAGTGTCTTTTAACATAGCACTGGCTCTAGGACTGGTTAGTCAGACTCAGTTACCACCAGTATCCGTCTGAAAAAGTTGAGGGTACAGGATGATTTTGCAACAAGGCTTCTTTCTGCTCTTCTGTTTGTTCTTTCTGCACGTTATCCTTCTTCCTGCACTTTTCTTCATCTTTGAAGACTTCTGTTGCTTCTTTCTGCATTTCTTTTTTTTCTTTCTGTGCGTTTTTTCTTCTTTCTTCACACGTCCTATCTCTGTAGGCATAGTTAGAAATTAGCATTTAAAAAACCTTTGAAATTCACTGAAAAAACCATAGGTTTCAGGCACGTTATAGTTAGGAATTAGCATTTAAAAAACGTTAGAAATTCACTGAAAAAACTATAGGTTTCAGGGGAGTTATAGTTAGCTGGACTTTTCACTCATACAAAACCATTGAAATTCCCCCATTATAGTTAGTTCAGCTAACTATAACTCACGCGCCCGCAATGCACTGCTGATGACGTCACATATTACATCACTCATGACATGGTCAGTGACATCACTCATGATATCACTGATGACATCTCAAATGACATCACTGATGACAATCATGTCATGAGTGATGTAATATGTGACGTCATCAGCAGTGCATTGCGGGCGCGCGAGTTATAGTTAGCTGAACTAACTATAACGGGGGGAATTTCAATGGTTTTGTACGAGTGAAAAGTCCAGCTAACTATAACGCCCCTGAAACCTATGGTTTTTTCAGTGAATTTCTAAGGTTTTTTAAATGCTAATTCTTAACTATAACGTGCCTGAAACCTATGGTTTTTTCAGTAAATAGATATATACAGCAATACTTTGCACATTTGCCTGCTCGCGCATTATCTGTAATATGGCCTTCATTAAGCATAATGATACTAAATCACAGAAGATTCCATGTCTATGACCATGTGACACAGGAAATAATTCACCCAGCATGTTTAAAAATGTTTTGGCGGAATGGCTCTCGGTGTGTGAACAAGGGCACGGCTGTGCTCGAAACGCGTCACAGAGTAAAAGAATAAAATCTACCTGCCATTTCTATCGGGGTCTGTTTCCCTCTGTTCGCCGCTGCTGGTGCGCTGCTGTGGAGGTTCGGAGAGTTCGTTTTGCTACATTTGGAGTTGCGGTCTGTTGCCGGAAGGGGGTCCGGCAACAGACCCCCTTCCTACAAGTCGGCAGCCGTCAACAACCAAAATTGAAGGAGGAATTCCGGAGAGGAATATTTGGCGGCAGCCCCCTACAGCAGCTGTGATTGGTGACACTAACCAGAGGACGACGGCGGCTGGGTCGGAGGACCTGCCGAACACGAAATCAGGTGGTGATTCATTCAGCATTGGCGCATAGGTGGGGAGGTGTTAGATATGAGCAGTGTGTGTGAGGACGGCGGACGCCTACCTCCAGTAGCAATTACTTCTACTCGACACCATGTCCGCCAACATAGAAAGAGAATGGGAAGCTGCGGCAGATGCATTATTTGGCAATCTGCCCAACATTACTGCAAGCACAAGAAGCTCGCACAATAAGATGCAGACAAAGACATCAAGGAATTGCTGAAAATATTAGAAAAGAAAATGAGAAGTGAAACAACCAAATGGTGGGAGCACAAATCTCTGACCAAATACGAGGAAGCTGGGAGAGTCCCTCGAGGACTCAGAATTCTGTTAGCACCAAGTTTCGAGGAGCCAAATCCTGAAATGCTCAAGGAGTGGGGAGAAAGTAATTTGGCCGCCTCTATGAACCTTGTCAAAGTCCTAATAAAGTATGCAATCATAGATCGACAAACACTTATCAAAGAAATAGACAAAATTAATGAAGAACTTAACAAGTCAGAATTAAAAGATTACATTGCAAAAACACATTTGGAGATTCCTGAAAGGCTGAACAAACATGAAGAAAAAATTAAGAAACGCAAAGTACACAAATTTGCCCGTGATTTAATGGATTATCAGCAAGGGCAAATCTATACATTTGCACGAAAATTTGAACAAGATCCCCCAGCGTATACAAGTAGAATCCAGTAAAGGTGATGAAGCTTCTGGAACGGATGGGGAATCACTAACAAGTGAGTCGGGCTCTGATGGAGATCATTTTGTAAGTAACGAAGATGTGGAAATACTAAACCTGGGTGAGGAGGTGGATTTTTTAGTAATAGACAGACGCCAAACGCTGAGACCGAGAAATCCCAACAAACAAGTAATCGAAAAAAGAGAAATGCAAGAAGAAAGGCAAGGCGCCAATGTCGAAAAAATGCCTCAAAAGAAAAAACAACAATGGCAGAGAAAGAGGCGATAGAAGAGCAAACTATTATTAATCTGTCAAATGTTACACTATCACAAGCAGAAAAACAACTTTTATCTTTAGAACTCAGTTTCTGCCCTGAAATCTCTTTTAACTATTCCAATACCAGAATTGAAATTTTTTGTTTCATTCGAAAGCTGAAATTAAAAAAATTCTTTACAATCAAGTCTGGTTTGGAATCATCCAAGACACTTCAGGCAATAGAACATGATAACACTACAGAACTCCAAGTTTCCGATGTGCCTGCCTTGTTGGCTTTACAAGAATTGTACAATGAAGACATTACAACACAGGAAACACGTGATAATGTCGTAACTAGCACCCAGAGCAAACTACAAGATGTAAGAATTAGCCAAAAAGGAGCAGGGATCAGCCCTTTCAAACCGAAAAGTACATTTCTTCCTATGATGCCTAAAGATTCAGTCGATATTTTCCATGAATGTGTTATCAAGGACATTAAAAAACTATATGCTCAAGTGAAGAAAAAACCTAAGAAATCTCTTTTTAAAAATCAACAATATGCCCAACTTATTAAAAAACTAGGAAAAAACCATGAAATAATTGTGAATACATCTGATAAGGGAGGAAATATAGTTTTATGGCCAAGAAAGGAATATATCACAGAAGCAAGGAGACAGCTGGACAATAAAGATTTTTTTTTTTTTTGTTTTGTTTTAACTTTCAAAAACCTTTATTTCAGCATTCCACAGTCCTACAGTCTCGCGCCTACAACCTCACGGGCCGGCTACAAATAAAACCACCCTCCCATCATTTATCACCATTTACACAGCCAATTGACCGACAACCCGGAGGTCCGGCGGCAAGACCCTACGACACATTCCTGATATCACATCTACTGGATGCGCTGCAACCCAAGGTCCACGAGATGAGTTCCTTGTCCTTCGTACGCACCTACACTGTATGCCATCAGCAAGGGCAGTCTCGGGGTATGGCTGTAAAGAATCCCACCACTAAACAGAAGTCCATATGTGACGTAGTCACGGTGGGCACACAACTATAATACTACGCAGCACAGGTCCCTAAGCCAGGTAGGTTCCACGCTTCTGAACAGCCCCCGCACCAGTAATCTAGAAAGCTAGTGGCAATAAAGGGCTAGACTCCAATGCGCCAAATCAGAATACCTGCAGTGCACACTTCGCCACCCACTTCTGTGGTTTAGCTACCATGACAGTCATGAAAGCATGTATACCAGGTCCGAGTATCTCTTCTACTTCCCCTGTCAACCCTCTGGCTCGGCAACATACCATCCAGCACCTTCTCATCTTAAATGCCCCCCCTGTCATATTTCCTACCACAGGCAGATCATCCCGACACTGTATCCTCCGCTCCAACAAAGTGATTCCTCACCTACTGCGAAGCCGCTATGAGCCGCTCCTACATCGATGCTATGTCTGTTGGCACTGCACCCACTATCTCCTGTCTTCCATCTCCAGCTGAATCGGAGCGAGCTGCCAGATATGCTCTAAATGGATCCCATATGTCCTTGGCCCGGCTATGTAGTGGTTGTGTGTCAGCGTACATTATGTTCTGTTCTTGGCAGTATAGTAAGTCCTCTATCCATTCCTTAAATTTCGATGCGTGACCCCTCCCCCATCGCTGGACAATAAAGATTGTTATATGAAAATGAATATAAAGGAATATAACAAGGCGAAAGAAACATTAAGGTAACAACTACTACAATACAAAAGGGAAGGTCTAATTTCAATGAATGAATACAAATTTTTAAATATTGACTTCCCTGTGATGCCAATCATGGATTTAATTCCTAAAGTCCACAAACAGATTCGGCCAGTACCAGGAAGGCCTATCATCTCGGCCATCAATAGTGTCAGCAAACACATCTCCCAGTATGTGGATTTCTTTTTACAAGACTTTGTGAAAAGACTACCAAGCTATGTGAAAGATACGGGTGACTTTTTAAACAAGATCAAAGATATTACTTGGGAAGAGGGCTTTTTTCTGATTGCTGTAGACATTGAATCATTATATACAAGCATTGACCACAAAACAGGTCTAAATGCAGTAAAACATTTTCTTGAAACTAGAGTTTGTGAATTTTACGAACATAACAAAATGCTGTTGGACTTGATATCATGGTGCCGACACAATAACTTTTTTCTTTTTAGGCAAAATACCCTAAAGCAACTAAGAGGCGTGGCTATGGGATCCTGTTTCTCCCCCAGCTATGCCTGTTTTCATGTTGGCTGGTGGGAGGAACAGGTCCTAAAGAAAGAACCTCAAGATCTTTACAATCAACATGTATTGTACTGGTTACGGTACATTGATGATGTTTTTTTAATTTGGAAGGGAGATGAGGAGAGTGCTACTAATTTAATTTCTACGCTTAATCAGAACTCTATGAATCTATATTTCACCTCCCAAATTAGTAAGACCACAATAGAATTTCTTGATGTAAGAATTTTGGTATCAAACAATAGATTAGAGACAACATTGTTTAGAAAGCCCACAGCAGGAAACAGTACTCTGCATGCCAGCAGTGGTCATCCAAAGCATTTGATTGATAGTGTTTCATATGGCGAAATGCTGCGGATTAAGCGTATTTGCAGTACAACTAAAGAATTTGAAAACTGTACACACAATGCTATGCAGAGACTGAAGAAAAGAGGTTACAGTGACAAGATTTTGACACAGGCCTTTATCAAATCACAGGGCAGACCAAGAGATACACTGTTACAAAGCAACGTAAAAGCAAAAGGCGCGTTAGAAATTGAAACCAGTCCCAGACTAATAACAACATATAGTAGCCAAGAAAGAAGAATTAAATCTATTATAAGAAAAAATTGGCCCATTGTATTAACAGATGGGGTGCTGGGACCCCGCCTTCCCAGCTTTCCAACCATTACCTTCAGGAAGGCTAAGTCTATGCAGAGCCAGTTGGTTAAGAACAGTCCGGAGGTAGGAACTACAGGTACATGGCTCAAACCAAGACAAGGTTTTTTTTTCATGTTCTTCTTGCCGTGTGTGCAAGTTTGGTATTAACACCACCAAATACACAACCCCATTTTCTGATAAAGACTATGACATTCAGGGCAATTACAACTGCCGCACTGAATATGCTGTATATGTTCTGGCGTGCACCTGCGGTTTGCGTTATTTGGGAAGGACCAAGCTGCAGGTGCACGTCAGGATATTGCAGCATATCAGGGCCATAGTCAACAATGATACATTCTACCCTGTAGCAAGACATTTTAAAAGTACACATGATAATGACCTGAGTTGCCTTTTGTATTTTGTGATTAATGCAATTTCACCCCTAAGAAGAGGGGGCAACAAGGAAAAGATGTTAAGACAACTTGAATCTCGAACCATTTTGGAGTTAGATAGCAAAGTTCCGCATGGACTAAACACAACTGAAGACATGCACAATTTTTTATAACGGGAAATGGAGAAGATTCCCTTGTGCATTACAAATCTATTCTCTATGATTTTTTCAGCTATTCAAATACTGTTTACACCTTTTTACCTTTGCAGGTAGTTTGACACGATGCATTTATCTTTTTCTAAATAGTTTATATATAGCAGAATTTTAGCTGCTTTCCATTTTCAACACTTTAATGATTAGTCTTATCACATTTTTTTAGGGGATATTTATATAAAAAGACTTTTTTTAATTAAAAAGATTTTTTTAGGGGTAATAGCACCGTGAATCACAAGTTGCACTTGCACTAGACATATGGCACCTTCTGGTACATAACACATGATACAACAGACATGGAAGACAACGTGTTTTATAATGAATCAATTTTTTATGCATTTTGGTATGGCGGAGTCAAAATCATGTACGAGCTTGGCATCTGTCTCATTCAACTATATTGCTTGAGACTAAGGGGAAAGATATTGCAATTAAATAGCATTCAGGGGGTCTGTAAAACAGCGCACGCCGTGAGGGCAACGGCAGCACTTCCTTACTCCTTGCACCATCCAGAGCTCCGTGAGGGGAACGGCAGGATCCGGCAGGACTACACTGCCCAGCAGTCCCGGGGGCGGCGCACACCACTCACGCACCTAACGTGCCCGGAGGCGCTTTAAGAACTCGGAGCACCAAGAGCTCCTGGGGTCTGTAAAACAACGCACGCCGTGAGGGCAACGGCAGCACTTCCTTACTCTTTGCACCATCCAGAGTGCCGTGAGGGGAACGGCAGGATCCGGCAGGACTACACTGCCCAGCAGTCCCGGGGTCGGCGCACACCACTCACGCTCCTAACGCGCCCGGAGGCGCTTTAAGAACTTGGAGCGCCGAGAGCTCCTGGGGTCTGTAAAACAGCGCGCGCCGTGAGGGCAATGGCAGCACTTCCTTACTCCCTGCACCATCCAGAGTGCCGTGAGGAGAACGGCAGGATCCGGCAGGACTACACTGCCCAGCAGTCCCGGGGGCACGCTCCTAACGCGCCCGGAGGCGCTTTAAGAACTCGGAACACCTCCCGCATCGCGGGACGCGCGCGGGCAGCGCCGGGCTGAGCCCGGGCAGAGGGCGGCCCATCTGGGGCCGTCCGGGGCAGGAGGAGGCAGGGCTGGGCCTGGACTCTAACAACTAACCATGGGTAAGCGCTAAAATGCTTCAAATCCGGAGGGAGGTAAAAAGGCTAAATTACCGAGACAGTCAGACACGATCATTTCTTATCTCTCATCAGCTGTGGGGGCCCTCCCTAAGGAAATTGCAAATGCTGAACAGGAGCTTGGCATAGCACTTCCCATTCCATCAGTTCTCTTGGCTAATGGCGACATTACCCATGCACAACACGTCCCCTTGGAACCGGAGGTGATGGTTTTGAATCATAACCCCAGCGAGGCTGGGGCCATTGGTCCCCTTACTGATAATACTTCTGTACCAACCCTGCTACAACAGGCTACAACAGGCTCAGGTGTCCATCCCTGAGACCAGGTCGACTATAAAAGGAGGAAGAAGGCAGCCGGGGCCCAAAAAATTGTTCCTGTGCCAATGGATGACCTTGGTGACCACCTAGAGAGACTGTTGACTGACCGCATTGAACCCTTGTTGGTGTGCATTGCAAAAGACATTGTGGAGACACTGAACACTTGTTTAGCGAGCTTATTAAAGAAATGTGCTCTTATAGAAACTTTGGCCAATAAACATGTCCTGACTCGGGAACCTCATAATGTGTCTGGGGATCTCTTAGGTAATAGTGCTAATGTCGCAGTAAGCCAGGGTAGTCTGATGTTGACCAATAGTGGTGTGGTCTCAAATAATCCTGGGACACAGGACTCTTGTTTAGCGTCCAGCAGTTTAGACCCTGCCTACTCTACCCCAGGCTCTCTAGACAGTCATATACTGCCACATTGTCCCCCTATTAGCTTACGGGCAAAAGGCTGCCATCTGAACATAAACCTGCCCCCGGAGGCTGCTCCTCTAGTTGCTACATTCATAGGAGTTGCCCCTCTTAAGTCGGGTGAATTAGGACACGTCATTGACCTAATATATAAGGCAAACAATGGTGTGCAGAATTCTCCAGTGGAGGGTTGAACATCGCAGATAGGATAATTATGGCTAGAAGGGTGGGTTGGATCGGAAACTCCACTAAGCACACATATGGGGACTGTGTCATAGTCAATTTTGACAGCCCTGATTTGGCTGATAGATTGTTTTGGGATGGTTCGGTGATTTCAGACTCTGGCCTTATGAGACCAGTCCCTTTGGGCTTCTTCTACCCACCTCCTGATACACACCATCTAGTACCCTCAACACACCACATCCCATATAGGCTAGAAAATGAAGGATGGGTCCGGAGTACAGTGCCAGGTGATACATGTCTAGGGAGGAATCGTCGCAAAATCATGTAAAGGGGGGCCTAAATGTTATTGCTAGACCCCAACTGCGGCCTGTGCCTATAGCTGGAGTGGGGCCTGGGCCGGTTCTGAGTAATCGCTTCTCTCCCCTTTCAGACATAGAGGAACTGGACTGACGGTCAGCCATAACACTGTCAGCTTCTCATGGGGCCTCTAAAACCAATGCATTAGCAGTCTGTAAACTTATCAGCTGGAACGTAGCTGGTATTAGAGCAAAAAAGACAGACACAGCCTGGTTAGATTTTGTCGCCAACTACGACATCATCGCCATACAGGAGTCTTGGGATCCATCCCCTAGTTTTAGGTTGGATGGCTATACTAGTCTTGTTATTCCAGCAACCCCCACTAGTGCGGGTAGAGCTAAAGGTGGCCTCATTTTTCTTTTTTCACTAAAATTACGAGGGTCATTAAAAATGATCGAGTCGGGCTCGCCCAACCTTTTAATTGTGGAATGGGTAGTTTCTACCTCCCACAAATTAATATTAATTAATTTTTATAATTCTTGGGAAAGGGAAGATGGGAACAAACATATTGTCTCATTGGAAAAATTCTTGTTAAACTTCAGTCTAAACAATCACACTAATTTCGACTTTATTTTAATGGGTGATTTTAATATTCATCCCTGTAGCAATTTATGCCACTTTGGTGAGCATGAGGGTCCGTCAGGCTCATTGGCCCCCCATTTTGAGCATACCAAAACAGGGGAGGCCCTTGAAGAGTTGTTGGCCAATTTTAATATGCTGGAATTAATTAATACTGAGGGGGGGCTACGCACAAATACCTATAAAGGGTCTGACCATGGCTCAGTCATTGATTATATCTTCTTAACTCCTGGCATTTTACATAGGGCGGTGATCTATAAAGTGATTGTCTCTATTTATAGTGACCATAATCCGTTGTTGCTTGAGTTATCTTGGGGAGAACTTATGGCCAAGAGGTCTCGCACCCTCCGAGGGGAGACTGCCCTAGTACCAACGGACCAAGGGAGAAGGCTCAAGTGGGCAAAGGTGGTCCCGGAAAATGTTATTGAAATTCTACTTCCCAAAATTGAGGACAACATAGTTATCTGTCAGGATATAAAAGCCACAAAGCCAGAAATTATGGGGGCTTTCGAGCGAATATGCGCCCAAATATCAAATGATCTGATGATAACTTCTAGTCAGCAAGGCGACAAACCACACAAATGGTTTGACTCAAACTGCTCGAAAGCTCATAGGGTTTTAAAAAAAGCACTGCTATCTACCCCGAGAGATAAGGCCCTTATTGCTAAACTGAGGAAGGAATATAAGTTAACCATTAGCAGCAGGAAAAACGCTATTAAAAATGACGCATGGGAAAAACTACTCGAAACAGATGTATTGCGCGATAGTAGCCAGTTTTGGGCTATTATTAACCAGCCCTTTTTCTCAGAATCAGACAATATGGTAATGGACTGTGTAATTAGCGATGATAAATGGCTGCTCCATTTCCAAGAAGTCTATGGTAACACAGATACTGACACACAATATAACCCACCATTGGCCCTTGCGTGTGCTCCCCTTGTTTTTAACTGTGAGGAAGTGGAGAAAGCAATTTTGGAGACCTCTAGAAACAAAGCACCCGGGCCTGACGGTGTGTGTGCCAGCAGATCTCTACACCTATTTACCAAAATTTTGGGCAAAGGTGCTAACTAACTTTTTCTGTGCCGCAAATGGCAATATTCTCCCCTCCACATGGGCTACCTCAATTATTGTGCCGATTTTTAAAAAGGGGCAGCGCGATGACCCGGGGTGCTATAGACCTATTTCCCTGTTAGACTCTGCGATTAAGATACTGGGCTGAGTCTTATTGCATAGGTTAAGGGATAACATAGAGAGCAATGGGGGTCTCTCTAACATTCAGTATGGTTTTAGAGAGAAAAGAGGCACCTTGGACCAATGTTCGAATCTCCACCTCCTGAATTCCAAGTATACGCTGGCCAAGGAGGGGTCTTTATTTTTGGCATTTATGGACCTCTCCTCGGCGTTCGATTTGGTAAACAGGTCTAAGCTGTGGCTAATCCTATTAGAGTTTGGGGTTGACCAAACACTCGTCCATTTCATGGCATCTCTTCATCAGGAGCTGTTGGCTGCGGTTAGGGTCACCAGGGAGGGCAGGTGTACGAGACGATTTAAGTCAGAGAAGGGGGTGCGCCAGGGTTGCATCCTGGCCCCCCTCCTCTTTACTATTTACATCAACGGCTTGGGAAAACATCTGGTGGAAGTGGGGGGTGACGTTCCGCGTGTAGGAGAGAGCTTAATTCCAGCTCTCCTATACGCGGATGACGCAGTATTACTAGCTCGTACTGGCGTGGGCCTTCAAAGATTGTTGGACCAATTTGTTTTTGTTTTGGACCAGCTAGACTTGAAGATAAACGCCAAAAAGTCACACACGATGGTGGTTGGTCAGCATAGACGTAGGTTAAAAGAAAAAACCTTTTTCTGTAAAGGGGAGGTGGTATCCAGGGTGGCTGTCTTTCCCTATTTGGGTGTCCTTTTTGACGAAAAGGGGTCAGGGGCCCCTCAAATTAAGACCAAGAGCATATCCATGGCCCGTTCCTCGTCAGCCCTTATGGGATTCTCAAAGCCCAGGCCTATGGAGGCTCTTCTAAAAGTTTACAACACCAAATGTATCTCGATTGCCTCCTATGGATCACCTTTGTGGGGTTATGTACCTGTGGAGAAAATAAAAGAGTGGAGAATAGATTTATTAGATACCTTTTGTCTGTCCCTAAATCCTCCCCGACTTTTTCTACTCATTCGGAGGAGGGTCTGGACTATTTCACAGACAGGTTGAAACTGGCCCCATTGATCTTTTGGGTAAAAACATGGCTTAATTCAGAGTTAACCTTGAATCATGCCATTATGACTGACATTATGGCAATGGATCTGGTTAATAAAATACCCTGGCTGGTTTATTTGAATAAAACTTTTCAACAGTTGGGCCGTATAGAACTCTTCCAGTCGCCATCTTGTATCAGGAGGGAGGATGTCAACTGGATCAAGACACAATTCTTAGACAGGGCCAGATTGGCTCGTGAGGAGCAGGAACTTGCGAAACCAGCTGCTAGATCGCATTTTATGTTAACTACTTCTCCCTCACTAGAGCCTTATCTCATAATTGTTACTAAACCCTTTCATAGGTTCCTGTTGACTAAATTTAGGTTTAATTTGATCCATTTTACTCTGGGTAGTTATCCATCATGGGCGAAACCAGATGCGGGCCCCCCCTGTAACTGTGATAAATCTTCTCAGCAAGACCCTATGCATTTCATTATGTTTTGCGAGACATACAGGGACATAAGGAAAAAATACCTGTTACCAATCCTGAGAGAGGCTGGCTTTACTCAAGTTAGGCCTGCATTAATTTATCTCCAGCTCTTGGGCTCCACCCGCATCATCTTTTGTGTGGCCAGCTTTTTAGTGGCGGCAATTAGGATTAAGAAAATGAAAGCCTCACCTAATGCATTATTTTAACCAATTATGTTTTTAAGTAGATTTTAACATGATCAACTGTCCTGCACTAACTAAAAAATGCTTTTCACTGTATTTATTTTTAGATACATGATTGTTCGTTTTTATGTTGTATGTATGTAAATTTTATGTCTTTTATGGGGCGAATAAAGTGTATTTGACTGACTGATTCAGGCTGAAACAATTAAGTTGCCCATTATATGTTTTCTAACAATGGTGCAAACATCACAAACATTGTGTAGTTTGAAGGACAATGCAAGGTTTCTAGCAGTGTTACAATAATATGCTGTATGATCAATTTAAGCAAGGATAACATCATTCCGTGCACGTTGCACCTTTCCCATTAATATATGGTGTTATAATTGAAAGGCATTTGTTGGATATTGATGGATTTTTTACATATTTATATTGTGTATTATATTAGAGACATTTATTTATATTTGTATCTTATTTATTGACAATTTATTGATGTTGTTTTTAAATCCAAAAAAATGTGTGTATATATTCATATTCATTTTTTACGTATATATCAAGTTTCCATTCCGCACTGGAGATGTTGTTGTAATATTTGTATTTGTATTTATACAGCAATACTTTGCACATTTGCCTGCTCACGCATTATCTGTAATATGGCCTTCATTAAGCATAATGATACTAAATCACGGAAGATTTCTTCCATGTCTATGACCATGTGACACAGGAAATAATTCACCCAGCATGTTTAAAAATGTTTTGGCGGAATGGCTCTCGGTGTGTGAACAAGGGCACGGCTGTGCGCGAAACGCGTCACAGAGTAAAAGAATAAAATCTACCTGCCATTTCTATCGGGGTCTGTTTCCCTCAGTTCGCCGCTGCTTCTGCTGGTGCGCTGCTGTGGAGGTTCGGAGAGTTCGTTTTGATATATATATATATATATATATATATATATATTACCTACTGGCGGTCGCCAGTAAGTAGTTATAGTTAGGACCAAGTTTCCATAGGGAGAACATTTTTTGTTTTTCTTATAACTTTGGTGTCGATTGATGAATCTTCATGAAATTTTCCAACCGAATTCTTTGTTCATATCAGCTCCTATGTTGAAAGTATGGGGGTGATTCGTCAAGAGGGGGCCGAGAAACAAAACGTGTTTTCTCCATGTTAATTTCCATAGGAAACTTTAGACAAGGCTACAGGTTGAACGGGTGAACGGAATTACCCCAGGGAGGGAGGGAGGGAGAAGGGTCTTGGTCTAGAAAGCATGCTTTTGTTTATTTGGTGTAAATCCATTTAGAAGTTTTGGAGAAATATCGAAATTTACAGATATCGATATTTGGGAATTCTGCCATCTGATTGGCTGAGGCGTTACGAGCACAAGCTTGCTGCTTATTGGCTGCGAGCAGTGCGAGCGGTTGCAACTAGGAAGTGTTGGCAGCCATTTTGTGATTCCGTTGAAATGAGTAAGGGAGAAAAAGGGCGAAAAGAGTAGGAAACAGGAGGATAGGAGCACTGTAACCTCTGTGGGGGAGTGCGAAGCGAAGTAGTCACCTCTACCGGACTGAAAGTGCGATGTTGCTCAGAGTGACATCGTGCTGAGATGAGATGCTGCTACACTCGGGTATGAAACCGAGAGCCTAAACCATGAGGTCATTGCTGTAAAGTGATGTGCTCTGGTGTTTGTAGCATACCTGTGGAAGTAGTGTTAGTAGGCGTTTATACCATACAGGGAGTGGGAAGCGAACTACTGACCTCTACTGTGCGTTTATACTATACCGGAAGTGGGAAGTGAAGTACTCACGCCTACCGGTGTGAAGACTCGGGGATCAAACCGAGCTGATTGTTGTAAAGTGATGGGCTGTGGGCGCTGTAGCATACTGGCCGCTGTAGTATAACTGTGTAAGTAGTGTTAGTATGCGTTTATAACTGTGTAAGTAGTGTTAGTATGCGTTTATACTATACAGGGAGTGGGAAGCGAACTACTCACCCCTACTGGTCTGAAGACTCTGGGATTAAACCGTGAGCTCATTGCTGTAAAGTCATGTGCTCTGTGTAGTATTCCAATGTAAGTCATAGTAGAATGTTAGTATGTAATGCTACTATAATGTAAGTATGTAATGTTAGAATGTAGGGCTGTCATGAGGGGAATCTTGGGGAGTTTGTACACTGTGCTGGAGAAGACGGTTGCCTTGCTGTCTGGTCCTGTTGGTGGCTGTTTAAGTAGTCTTCTTTTCCTGCAATAAATCTACTTATCAGATCCACTGCTGTCTTCCTCTTCACTACATAAATTTGGCGCGAGCGGGAGAAGGTAAAAAGAAGGCAGCACTCACCAAGATTTTGAGCTTGATTGCGTTCTGCTGAAGACCCGTTTTCTTGGTGAATCTGTTTCTACTCATCCCAGGGTCGTCGGCTGATCGAACTATGTGATCCTACCTCTGGTAGGATTTATATTTTTTAATTTTAGGCTTCCTCTGCCTCTTCACTATACTCTGGTTGCTGTACTACATGTGTGCAAGTAGTGTTATTATGCGTTTATACTAATTCCGTAGTTATGCATTAACCAATGCATCATGCTTTATGGCGCGCCACCTCCCAGGCGCAGGTCATACAATGTCCCGGGGTGTGCATCCGCAGGACATTTCTGTTTGCTATTACAGGGCGGGAGCATTGCTTCCACCCTGTGATAGTAAATTCTTGTTTGCCTCGTTGAAGCGAGAGGAGGAAAACCTCGTATCGCTTCAATAAAGCGGATCCGGGTGGTAAAAATGGAGAAAAAAAAATGAAGCGGGGTCTCACCCGTTCATTTAAATGAGCCCACTGGTGGGTAAGGTTCAGGGGCCAATCCTATTATTATATTGCGGGGTCTCTGCAGCACTGGGGACCTTAATCTCATATGTAAATTAGGCGTGGGAGGGCACAGAGAGGTTTCGCAAACTAGGGGATCGACACCTCCCCGGGTATTGTTTACAAATTGTTCGGGGGGCTTCGAGGCCAAGTCAAGACTGGGGATGGGCAACCTCCGGGGCTTTACTTAAATATGCAGGGTGGGCCTCGCCAGTCCATGAAGCCTCGGTGGCCCTAGGCAGTGCCTTATTGGTTCTGAAATCAGACGGGCAGTACTCATGGTGTTATAAAGTGATACACTCATAGAACCCTTGCCGTTGTAGAATTACCCAGGCTTCATTTATGTAATAGTCTGTTGGTTTATATTTGGTAGGTGCACCGCAAAATTAAAAATGTTTTCCCTCATAACCTACTATCAACTGCCGATTTTCACAATAAACTACAGACAAGTGTTGTCAGAAAAAGAAGACCCATACACTCACTTATTTATTGGTAAAATGAATTACTTTTATTAAAACGACACAAATAAATGGAAACGTAACTTTATTCGAACAACAGTAAAACATGAAAGAAGTGGGTGGGACTCCTCCGGAAGCAGCGTACAAATCTGCAAGAGAAAAAAGAAACATAAGTATGTGTGCGATGTCCAAGAGAACAAGTATTTGCAATGCAATAGGTCTCGCATTAACACGAGTTTAAGCTATTGGCATTGTAAATGACAATGCCTTTTATTGATGTTTTAAAAACAAAAACAAAAATAAAAGACATTGTTATTTGCATTGTCAATAGCTCAAACTCGCTCAAATGCGAGACCTATTGCATTGCAAATTCTTGTGAATTGCTTGCAGGTCTACGACCAGGAGGGACCCGGCCCACTTAAAGCCCTGCACACTGTACGCTTCAAGCAAGCGCCCTCTGCACAAGACTAAAGGCTCTTTGGCCATTGACCCAAGGCACCCTGCCCAGTGACACTGGCTCCTGCTCACAGTATGAGGATCCTATCCCTAAAACTCACCACCATTGGCTCACCGCATGAGACCAGAGGCAGCCTTAAGCCGCACTTATGAGCTGGCATCAGAAAAGAGGCAATACCAGCACGCGCCCTGAAGTTCTGGTAAGGCGCCACTTAGGCGCTTTAAAAACGTCAACATAAATAGAATAAAATAACAAGCCTGGGAGTTGTGTGCGCGCACGCTAAAAGAAAATTTTAAAAAGCAGGTGAGTGGTGCTCAGAGGCGCTTGAGTGAGTGCGCTGGTGATGAGCGGGTGCGTGATCGCGCATCCTGCTCTTTTTCAAAGCACATACTCATGCTTGTGGCGCGTGGCTGTGCACTCCCGCAAGCAGTATGCCACCACAAGCACAAGTATGTGCTTTGTAAAAAGAGCTGCACGACGACTAAAGGTCTCCTATGCAGTGCATGCGCACTGCGTAGGCAAGACCTAAAAAGAAGAAAGTCAGAATGGGACAGAGAGCAAGTGGATGGAAGGGAGAAGGGGAGGGAGAGTCAAAAGAACAGAGGGAGGAGGAGACAGAGCGTCGGCCTACTGCACCCAGCCTTCACTGTTCACCTCCTGTCACCCGTGTGTTTGGGATGCTGGGATCCGCGAGAAACTGTGCGGTCCAGCAAGTCTTTCAAATGAAACAGAGATATGAATGAGGCCAGAGATTATATTATTATCTACGGCAACATCGTTTGTCTGCACCTGTGCACCCCAGCCACTTCCCCGCACTGTGCTTAATTGCAGTTTCTGCGTACCGAGGCTTCACTGCTCACCTGCCACAACCGGGGTGTCCAACGACGTGCCGGTGCGAGCTCCAACTCCGGGGTGCCGCTCTTAGGGTGGCACAGCAGGTCTCTGGTCGGGGAGGGTGACTTGATACCACATTGGAAGGCGTCAGTGTCTGAAAAGGGAGAAATATTATAATGGTGGAAGCGTCTTAAGGTAAATGAAGGTTTATTTCAAGCTTAAGAGAGAACACCAGTTGAGTGCATCCTTCCTTCTTGAAGTACGATCTACCAACTGTTAGTGGTAATCGTGGTTCAAAGAGGAGTTGGAGTGCACGACAATACACAAGGGTAAATAATAATATATTATGCCAACTTTCACATACAAAGGAACAGAGCGCATGCAAGAAAGATAATGTGCGGGTGCAATGGAGTTGGGCAAGCCTGTGTGCATGTACACTTAGTAATCAGCTCACTACAGTGCCCCAAAAGACAACGCCACGTGTCTGTAGGGCAGCGCTGCCCGCTTGCTCAGGCCTATAGTTCGGTCCAGCAGGTCCTTAAAATAAGACAGAGATGTGACTGAATTAGGTCAGAGATCACATCATTACACACAGCATCATCACTTGTTTGCACCTCTGCAACCAGGCTGATGCACCCCATCCCTTCCGCCGCACCGAGCTCAATTGCACCCCTGTGCACCCAGGCCCCACTGCTCACCTGCTGTCATTGGTTTGTGTCCAAACACGACGGACAGTAGGGTTCACAATTCAGATGTAGTTTTGATTTCCAGGATGATGTACACCTCATGGATCCCTTTTTTTTATTGTGCATTGTGATATGCGAGGTGGATGCAGCCATATCACCTGAAGCAGTGTGGAAGAACTGGGACATGTGGCATCGTCGTTATCCTATTTATACGTACGCAAAGTGGGCTGGGCTTGCATATGCCAGGCCAGGGTAGGGGTGTGAATAATTATTCCGGGGACCTGGGCGTTGTTCAATTCCTGCCTGGGCAGGAAGTGTACTTATGTGTGTGTCCTTGTTGCAGTTTTGACGTCGCACAATCCGCAATTTACATTAATGTAGCATGTACCGGGAGGGTGGCAACTATCGCTAATGAGATGCTGTCCAAAAACATTGTATGGACAACATCACATGTCGTTGTGAAGCTTGTGGATATGCGCAGACACGCATGTCAATGGTGTACGGTATTATTGAAAGTGTTGCTATCGCGAAGCGCACACATGTTAATGTGCTCGGATGGAGGGAGGATCAGCATTGAGGCTACGTCATACACAGTGATAACGCTCATTACAGTCAACCAATGCATGTCAAACGTGAATCTGAAAGTCTCACGTATGACACACTACTATACTGGTAAAGCCTGACAACAGAGCATACTGCAACACAAAACTACACATTACTCTTTACTGTTTGTCACATGTGATCTAGGATGTGCACTCTGCCCGTGGCTGATGATACCCCTTCCAGCCACCAATACCCAGGCCGAAAAGCAGCACAATAATGCACGCACACACACACACCAGGGGCATCATGTAACACACATTTGTTTTTTGATGTAACGTTTCAGATGCATGGCTATCACACGTGGAAGGCTACTGTACAGAGCATGATTATTGATCAAGATGATCGTTGCATGTTGTGTGTACTATAAGATATGTGTACACAGTAAAAAAAAATCAAAAAAGCTCTGTAAGCAGAAGAGTAGTCTCATCAAGCACTGTAGAGAGAATGACTAAAATGGGTGGGGTCCTCCAACTCTTACAATGGGAAATGTTATGAACCAATCAAAAGCTTTTTTTTAAGGTCACATGGCAAGCGCGCAAGGAGGCCGCACCCGATGCGATTTTGAGAAAATATATTTACCATAATATAAGTTTATTACAGTTAGAAATATATAAATGTGTAAAATATTTTAGATTATCGCTTGCTCTCATATACACTTTAAACTTATTTAGATACAGTTTTGAGACATAAAAAAATATATGAGGATTGGCGTACCCAGCGCGATACCATATGTCTATGACGTAACACAGGGTCTGGCAGCGTGCACTCGTCGCATACGGAATGCGCAGCCGGCATGACCCTATACGTAGATGACGTAACGTGCGTATTGGTACTGCGCAGCCGTCGCATACCAAACTAGGAGCTGGTGCGACCTTATACGTATATGATGTTAGGGGGGACACAGTTGTACGAAGCCGTCGGATACGAAATGCACATCCTTAACGAGTTTCGCAATATCGCGGATAGTATTTGCGTGGTGATGGAGCTTGGTACACTACTGGCACGGGAGTCCAGTTTTCTAAAAAAAAAAAAATATATATATATATATATATATATATATATATTACCTACTGGCGGTCGCCAGTAGGTAGTTATAGTTAGGACCACGTTTCCATAGGAAATCCGCAACATTCTATTTTGAATAACTTTGGCGCCGGTCGACGAATCTTCGCGAATTTTTCAAAATAGGTGGGGCGCTACGCTCCGCTCCTACCCTGAAAGTCTCGGGGGGATTCGTCAAGCGGGGGCTGAGATAAAAGGGGGGTCCCAAAACACGTTTTTCCCATGCATTTTTCCATAGGACCTTTAGACACAGCTACAGCCCGAACGGCTGAACAGAATTACTTGAAATTTGGCAGAGAGGTAGCCATAAGGTCAAGGAAGTGCCTTTTGCAGGTCTGGTGTAAATCTGTTCAGTATTTCCGGAGAAAATAGCATTTAAATGCATATATATATCTATATGCGCGCACCGTGCGAGCACCGTGCGAGCACCGTGCGAGCACCCTAACGTGCGCGAGCGTAATTCTGATTGGTGGTAACATGTTAGTCAACGTTCGAATCGGTCGAAATCAGGAAGTGTCGGCCGCCATTTTGTTTGTTTTCAGTGCGAGAGTGAAAAAGGAAGGTGGCGAACGTGAAAAGGGGGCAGGGTAGAGAGTTCCTGACCCCCTAGCCTTTGTCAGGGGGTCCCTGAAGGACCCCGAAGGCAAAAAAAAATTATTATTTTTTTTAAATCGCGGGGGTGCGCGCACAGTGCGCGCACCCTGAAAAACACAAAAACCCCCCAAAAAAAACAAAACATTTTTAATACGTAGTTTATTGTAAAATAAATATATAAAAAAAATAATACATAAATAAATTAGCATTTAAAAAACCGTACAAATTCACTGAAAAAACCATAGGTTTCACACACGTTATAGTTAGGAATTAGCATTTAAAAAACCTTGCAAATTCACTTAAAAAACCATAGGTTTCACACATGTTATAGTTAGCTGGACATTTCACTCATAAAAAACCAATGAAATTCCCCCGTTATAGTTACTGCAGGCAACTATAACTCACGCGACCGCAATCTTCTGCTGATGACATATGTGTCTTTATGAAAAAAAAATATTTGTAATATATGTATAGCTAAAATTTAATGGAAGAAGACATGGGCAAATAAGTGTCTAAATACAGTATTAGCATTAGCAGAGGATTGCGGTCGCGTGAGTTATAGTTGCCTGCAGTAACTATAACGGGGGAATTTCATTGGTTATTTATGAGTGAAATGTCCAGCTAACTATAACATGTGTGAAACCTATGGTTTTTTCAGTGATATATATATATATACATACTTTTTTTGGAAGATATAAAAAATTACATAATTTTTCAAAATTTAAAAAAAAAAATTATAATTGAGTTGCAAAATATTACAAACAAAATAGAAAAAATATAGGTTTTATAAATATTAACATATGAAATTAACATTTAAAAAACCTTTGAAATTCACTGAAAAAACCATAGGTTTTACAGACGTTATAGTTAGGAATTAGCATTTAAAAAACCTTAGAAATTCACTGAAAAAACCATAGGTTTCAGGGACGTTATAGTTAGTTGGACATTTGACTTATATAAAACCAGAGAAATTCGCCTGTTATAGTTAGTTGAGCTAACTATAACTCACGGGTCCACAATGCACTGGTGATGACGTCAGATATTACATCACTCATGACATGGTCAGTGACAACACTGATGACATCACTGATGACATCTCAAATGACATCACTGATGACATCATCCACGTGATAATCTGATGTACATACTGATGGCCTAATATAAACTTTGATACACGCACTCTAAAATACAGACTACTATTTTTGAAACCATACACACAACAATGCCAGATACTACATACCACCCACTATTTCTAGGTCTACACTCACATCCACTCACTTATACATGCAGTTATTCATCAATACAGTATTATAATATGCACTCATACACCTATACATACAGTCACAGTCCGCCACTCATCCATAGAGTTACTGACACACCTAATCAGTCATGCAAAGAATCAATCACATAGGCATTTACTCATGTATACAGTTGTACACACCAACTGTGTTATTTATACACACACCACATCACTTATTTATGCAGATACTAACACATACTTATTGTCTTGTACAATCACTGATACAAGCAGACACTCTTTTATACACCCACTCTTCAAATAACTTACTCTCACGTATAGTCATTTATATACTCCAAAACTCACATATACTGCCTTAAAACATATGTAGTTACTCACCCATATACCAGTGAGACATTCATTCACTCACCTACACACCCATACACACACTAACTCACCCATACAGCCCTTCCCAGATGCACTTTTTAATTCATACAACCAGTGAATCACACTCTCAGACATGTATGCACAGAGTCACACACCCCCGCACCCTCCCATACAGACACTCAGTCAACAAATCAATAACCCATATAGACACTCATGTAGCTACTCACCAACCCATGGAGCCGCTTATACAACAACTGAGACACTAATACAGACTTTCACACAGTTAAGTCACTAACCCATATATTCAGTAACACATGTTCAATCACTCACTTATACAGTTAGTCACGCACCTACTAAATAATCCATTCAGGGATTTGTAAATTCACTCTTTCTTCAATACACCTTGGCATAGATATATATGAAAAATATTTCAACTTTACAGAAACACACATTCACTGGATGATGTCATTTGAGATGTCATCAGCGATGTCATCAGTGATGTCACTGACCATGTCATGAATGATGTAATATGTGACGTCATCACCGGGGCATTGCGGGCGCGCGAGTTATAGTTAGCTCAACTAACTATAACAGGCGAATTTCTCTGGTTTTATATACGTCAAATGTCCAACTAACTATAACGTCCCTGAAACCTATGGTTTTTTCAGTGAAAAAATATATATATATATATATATATATATATATATATATATATATATATATATATATATATATATATATATATATATATATATATATATATATATATATGTGTTCCCTCAAAGTGCCCTCAAGCAATGGAAGTGCACACGACATCACTCTGCCATCCAGCTGTACACATACAGCCTGCCTTGTTGCTCCACTTTATCTCTAGACTGCCAACGCGTTTCGAGGTTCCCCGACCTCTTCTTCATGGGCTGAACAAACGGCATCTAAATTTCGCATTGACTTTGTTTCAGGTAATTTATTAATTTACATGATTGCCCTAAGTGGGCGTAACCTTAATCCGGTAATTGTTCAAGTGCCTGCTGGGACACGTAGTCCCCAATGCGAAGAAAAGTATTTCCTTGGTAGGTTCAAATGTTCCGTTTGTGATTAATTCAAGTGTTTATTTCCTGAAACTAGTTTATAGCGCCCCTCCTGCCGTTCTCAGTATGATTGTAATGAAAGGGCACAAACTCCTCTTACGGGTACGCAAATAATATATTTATTTAAGCGTTTTCAGGAGCCATAACTCGTTTCGGTAACAGCCGTTACCTTGATCACATGGATTCAATACCTTTCCGTCTTAATTAAATACCACCTTCTTCACGTGACATCATTATATAGACATAGTAGAGTCTTGTTGACAATTGCTATCGTTCTCTATGTAGTTTGATCCGGAAATAGGAAATTCATTCTGCCTTAAAAATCTAATGTGGCAAACCATATTAAAATATTAAAGTATATTGAGGCAGGCTGACAGTTAGAAATAATCCCCCATATTGTGTATAACAATATTCAAGCCTATACACATAAATTATACACTTGTAAATTGTGTGACTGCAGCATCTGATTAACAAATAAATGTATAATAAAACATATTTGTCTCTCGCCCAGTATAAATTATTGAGAAACTGTCCGATTTGCATGTACAAATACCTTCAATAACTGCCTAAATGCATGTTGTATATCAAAATATGGTCTCCCTAAAGCATGAAAAATCTCAGTTTAAATACATATTGTTATAATAAGAAAAGGCAGATAAAAACACTCAAATTGGATAGCTGCAAGGTAAAATGTAATTATTTATTTATTTATTTATTTGAAAGGTTTTATATAGCGCTAACTACACCCAAGGGTATCAGAGCGCTTTACAATGACAATGAGAAATAGATTTGGACACAACAATAGCAATAATTAAAGCAATTAAACACACTGGTATATATGTATGTATGTGTGTTCTTATATAGCGCTCGACTTACCCTTGGGCATCTCGGCGCTTGCATTGGGAACCCGTCCTGGCTTTTTCCCTGTGAGATAACCCGTACTGGGCATCCCCAAGGTGAAAGCCAGGCATCCCGCCGCGGGGGGGCCGTAGTGGAGATTAAGCAAGCTATTGCCCAGAGTTGCAGAGTGTGAACCCATGATTCGAGTAGGCACCGAAGTGAGAATTATCGAGTCCGCGGACACTTGGGCTCAGACCCTGCCGCGTCGGGAATTGAACCCTGGTCCCGGGTCTGACCTCTGCTTCAGGGTATGCCTCCTCTAACCAGTGAGCCACACTTCTCCAAAAATAAAGGAAGAAATTAATATTACATGTTTGGCGGGTTGCGTAAACTGTAGACAGAAAACAAAATGAGAGGACCAGAATGAAGTTATAGGTAGTAAAATGACAAAATGCCTGGGGGGACATATTGCACATAGTAAGGAGGGGGGGTATGGTGAGCGGAGATCAGGGGAGTGATTACCACAATAATTTATTGAGCAGGTGAATTTTAAGGTTTCTTTTGAAGCTGTCGTAGGAGGGGTTGCAGCGGAGGACTTTGGGAAGGGAGTTCCAAATGGTTGGGGCCTTGCCAGAGAAGGAGCGGGATTTCGCTGCGGTTTTTTTTAAGAAGAGGGGGTATGAGCAGAAGAGTGTTGGAGCTTCTCAGCGTGCGGGCACTGCCAGCTCTTTTGAGTTTGGTTGAGAGGTAGGTTGGAGCATTCTGGTAGAGGGCTTTGTGCGTGATACATGCAATTTTGTAGGAGGATCTGCCTTCGATGGGGAGCCATTTGAGGGTCTTGAGGGCAGGGGAGATGCGGTCGAGGCGGTTGCAGTTGGTTGTCAGTCTTACTGCAAGGTGGAGGACGGCTTTGATGGGGGCAAGGTGGATTTTGGATAGGACCAGCGATTGGACAATTAGTTTGAAGTCATCAACTGGAATGAAGGGTTTGATTTTTTTGAGATGTCGTAGTGTGAAAAGTGCACTTTTTGCTGAGTTCTTTATATGGGAGTTGAGTGTGAGTTTATTGGTGCTGGTGATACCCAGTGATTTGACAGATTCGGCAAGGGAGAAAGAACAGTTTAGGGCATTAAGGTCAGCGATCCATGTTTGGATGGGGAAAGGGTTGTTTTTGGGGGAGAAGAGGATGATCTCAGTTTTATTGGGATTTAATTTAAGATGGTTATTATGGAACCAGGATTGGATCTTGGTAAGTGTAGTGTTAAGGTGAAGGATATCGGCGTGGGACTTAATTTTATAGTACAGTTGTGTGTCGTCAGCGTATAGGTGATAGTTGATATTTGCTTGTTTGAGTATGATGGTCAGGGGTTCCATAAAGAGGTTGAAAAGGGCGGGGGAGAGGATGGATCCTTGAGGAACGCCAAGGGAGACAGGGGTTGGCCTGGAGAGGCTGTTTTGAATTTTGATTTGTTGGGTTCTAAGTTGGAAGTAGGATGTGAACCAGGAAAGGACCGTGCTATTAATGCCGAAATATTCTTTGAGTGCATTGAGTAGGGTTGGGTGGTATACTGTGTCAAATGCCGCGGTCAGGTCAAGGAGGATGAGGAGGTAGCTCTCGCCCTTGTCCAGGGCTAAGTGAATATCGTCGACTATGTTGAGCTGTGCTGTTTCAGTGCTGCATCCTTTACAGAAGCCCGATTGAAGGGGGTCGAGGAGGTTAAATGTGTCAATGTGTTTGTCCAGTTGGCGGAGGGCGCATTTTTCGAGGACTTTGGAGAGGAGGGGGAGGTTGGAGATGGGACGGAGATTGGTAGGGTCATTGGGGTCGGCTTTGGGATTTTTGGGGATGGGGGTGATTTGTCCGAGTTGTAGGGAAATGGGGACATTTCCTGTAGAGAAAGAGGTGTTAATGATGTTGGTCCAGTAGGGAACGATGACGGTGTTTGAGATCTTGGACGAGTACGGAGGGGAGGGGGTCTTTAGTGTGGGAGGAGGGTTTGAGTTTCGTTAGGATGTTGAAGACTTCCTGTTCATAGACGGGGTGGAAGTTATGCCATGTGGCGTTATTTTTGAGCGGTAAGATGTTGGGCAGGCTTTCAGGAGGGATGTCCGATGGGATGAGGGGTGAGTGAGTCAATGTTGGGTTCAAGGGGAGAGGTGAATAAGGTGTAGTGTCCAGGGGGTGTTGAGAATTGGGCGAGGGTTGGGGGTGGAGGAAAGTACGGTCTATCCCAGCGATTTTTTCGCTGAAAAAGTTCGCGATTTCTTCACATTTGTCAGTGGAGGCCATAGGGTTAGGGAGTGCAGGTGAGGTTTGATTTCTAATAATATTGAACAGTTCTCTAGGTCTGTTTATGGCACGGAAGAGTCGATGACGAAAGAAAGAGGCTTTTTCCGAAAAAATTTGTTTTTTGTAGGAGTATCTTGCATTTCTGAGGAGAGCAAGATGGGAAGGGGAAGGGTGTTGTCTCCATGTTCTTTCAGCTAGTCTCAGTGAGCATCTTTCTTTATTAAGGTCAAGGGTGAACCAAGATTTAGAGGGGATATTTTTTTGCGTTTTTGTTTTCAGGGTGGCAAGATGGTCTAGAACCTCAGTGACAGATTTTTTAAAGTGCTCAGTGAGTTTGTTAGCATTAGAGGAGGGGGCAGTGAGTTGGGATTGGAGTTTAAACTCCAGAGTGCCGGGAGGGATTTGCCTAAGATTTCTGGTCACACTTGTAGTCTTATTTTTTTGTATAGGGCAGGTGGGGCTGGAGGGAAGATCGAGAACAAGATAAGATGGTGGTCAGACCAATCGATGGGGATGATGTTGGATAAGGATGTCAGATCAGGGTTGGAGATGATGGCGTCAAGCGTTGCTCCTTTGGCGTGGGTGGGGGTGTGGCAGAACTGTTTGAGGTCGCTGATCTCAAGAAGGTTGTTGAGAAGGACAATTGGAGGGTCGTCGGGCTCATTCCAGTGGAGGTTAAGATCTCCAAGGAACAGATCATTGGAGTTGGAGAGTAGTGATTTGGTAAGAAGGTTGGATAGTTCTACGGCAAATGGAAGGGATTCACCAGGAGGGTGGTATATGTTATGGAGTCGGATTGGGGGGGAATTTTTTATTTTTAAGTTCGGCTCCTAGGTAATCAAAGGTTGTGTAGTCAGTGTTGGGAATAGAGGAGAATTGAAGTTCTTCTTTGTAAATAATTGCTAAACCTCCCCCTATTTTTTCAGTTCTGTCTTTTCTGATAATAGAGTAGCCAGGGGGGGGCAGGAGGTCAAGGATGGGTGTGGAGTGGTCGTTGAGCCAGGTTTCAGTAAGAAAGGCAATATCAGCATCCTCTTTGAGGATGGTTTCAGAGATTTCGGTCGCATGTCGGACAGCCGAGCGGAAATTAACGAGCATGCAGGAGAGGGGTTTAGGATTTGTATTAGGGGCGGGGAGAAGTTGAATGTTGGTGAGTTGGGGGGGTCTAGGGGCGCTCGGAGCCTCAGGAATTCTGCTAGTCCCCAGGATAACTGGGATCTTGGCGTGGGTGGGGGAGGGGTCAGTAGGTGGGAGATGGTTAAGGTAGGCGTTGCAGAGGGCAGAGATGTTGTGGGTGGAGTAGGGATTCAAGGTTCGAAGGGGTCTGTCAGAGCGGGTGAGGAGAGGCGATGTTGTCCAATGTTTAGGATATGGGTGTTTTCTGTGGCTAGTATTAGGCGCATAGTGCCAAGTGGGGCGGGATATGGGTTTGTGGGAGTTGATCCCAATGAGATCCTTTCTGAGAAGGGTGAGTTCAGTGGTTAGGTTGGAGAGATTGTGGTTTAAATTGCGAAGTGTCTGACAGAGGTCTGGTAGGAAGGAAGTGGAGGAGACTGGGATGTAATGTGGAGATGGGGGGGATGTTGGCAGTTTGTAGTGGTCGTATTGCTAGGGGGCGATACAGCAGGTGGTTTGTGTTAGGAAGGGGGTTGGGAAAGGTTAGGGGAAAGGAGGGGTGTGTGTGCTGGTGTTGGCATGGAGGGCTGGGAATTGCATGGGATGGCTTGGCGGTGGTGGGGGGAGAGGGGGAGAGGAGGGGGTAGAGTATGGGGGGTGAGAGGGGATGCAGTAGTGGTAAAAAGGGTGGAGGTGAAGTTTGTGAGGGGAGGGGTGATGATCTGAGGTGTTACGGTTGTCAAGGGACTGGAAAGAGGTGTACAGGGGAGGTTACAGGGTGCTAGAGTGGGTTGGACATTGGAAGACAGGGGGATTAGGGGGAGTGTATTGTGGGGGTGAGAGGGGGTTGGATCCAGAGAGGAGGATAGGCGTTAGAGCGAGGGCTTTGTCACTGAGGTTGGGAGTAGCATGGGGGTGGGGGGTTGGTCTCAGGGGGGCGGAGGGGAGTTGTGAGGGGGTCTGGAAGGGGGTTGGTGAGGTGATGGGGGATCGGATTGTGACAGGGGATGGTTCAAGAGAGGGTGACTGAGTAGGAGTTGTTGAACTAGGACTGTCATTAGGGAGAGGGTTGGGAGTAGGGGCGATTTGGGGGGTAGATAGTAACAGCTGGTCGGTAAGAGTGTTAAAGATGAGTTCCAAAATTGCGAGGTGCTGTTCGGAGGCTTGAATCAGGATGTTTCCAGTTTTGTAGATGGAAATGGTTAGTTCACCAGGGAAAAGAGAGGTCGGGGAAGTGGCGAGTTTGTGACCATGGGGGTTTTTAATCGAGCTAGATACTGGGAGGTGTTGTAAAAGGGTGCTCTTCCATTTGGAGGGGCGTTTGGTGTAGAAAATGTAGTTGGTTTTAATGGGGGAAGTGAGGCTGTGGTAGTTGTCTTCAATAAGGGTTTCAGGATTAGGAGTTTATGTTTGAGGTTCTTTTTGGCCTTTTTTGAAAGGTTAGTAGGGTATGGAATTGTCCAAGAGTTGGGGCCATGTTTGGAGAGTGTAGGGAGCTTGTCAGTTAGAGCTTGAGAGGGGTGTGGTGTATGGGTGGGATTGGGGAGGCGCATTGGTGGAGAGGTTTGGCTGGGGGGGAAGTGGCGGCGGACAAAAAAGAGGCGGGCAATGATAGGGGGGAGGACAGGGGGAAGGGTATTTGGGTAAGAGTGATGAGGGGGTGGGTGTGGGGTGGGTGTGGGAGGGGCGGGCGGGGGTTCGGTTTTTTGAGACCCTGCTGCCTATCCGGAGGGGGGAAGAAGATGAAGGTGGGTGGGGTTGAAGGGGGGTAGTGAGGAGAAATTGTGCAAGTTAGTTGAGGGCAGGGGGGAGATTAAGGGGGCAGAAAGAGGTCTACGTTGGTGACCGAGCAGGGGTTCAGTGCTAGTAAGGAAGTGGGTTAGCGGGTTGGGGTAAGGGTTGGGATGAGGTGAGCAGGAGGGTAGGGGAGAGGTAAGTATCGGGAGATGAGTGGTAATACAGTAGAGAGAAACAACAACAGTAATGACGAATATAGGTATGAAATATGCAGTAAGTGGCACAAACAACAACAGCAATGATACACATACGTATGTAATAAGTAGTGAATGGTTCAACAACAACGGTAATGAAAAAGTAAATGATAAAGTAATGATAGTAAAGACAGTGAGTGAGATGAGAGAGACAGTATATTTTAAGTTATAGGATCAATACAATCAATTTAAAGTGCATGTTGATATTGATATAATAAGTGATGGGGGTATAAGGAGGAGGAGAACATGTAGGGGAAGAAGAGGAGAATAAGTTTAGAGCAGGTAGTCAGGGTGCGGGATAGATAGGAGGGGTGGAGGCTTAGAGTGAAAAAGAGAGATAATAAGAGAAGAAAGGAAGTGCAAGCGCGTAAAACAATGAGAAGTCGTCAAAGTATTGACAGGCCTGTCTGGTGGGGGAAGGTTAAAAAAAAAGTTCCGGATTCATGGGTGAAAGCGTATGGTTGTGGGCCCAGGGATCAGGTCCAAGGAATAGGGCACGGTCTTCTGTCATTGCGGGGGGTGAAGCAGGAGGAGTACTGGGCATGCCAGAGCATGGAGACGGTCTTCGGGTGATCGTCAGGACAGAGAAAGTTGGGGAGAATGCGGAATGTTAGCTCATGAGGAGCACCCCATGTAAGGATGCAGTTAAGTGAGAGTTGATGGAAAGGTTTTCTAGGACGGACCAATGACAAGGCAGCGTTGGGCTTTCAAGTACGGTTCAAAATGGTGGCAGCGAAACGCAATCAGAGTCTAAAATGGTAGCAGTGAACCAGAGTTTCATCCGAGGTTGCGAGTAAAAGAGACAGGGATCAGGGGGCACCAGTCGATCCCACAAGTAACCTGTCCATTCAAAACAGGCTCAAGCGGCTTCTGTTAGACCCCATGAAAGGGGTCTCCCTGGTTTCAAGTGAGGTGCAGAGCTTAGGGGATCCCGGGCCGTCATTGGAGAGCTCTCAAGCTAGTAGTATGGAGCCACTGCTCAACCCTACCTGCCAGTAGCCCTCGGGGAGAATCGGGCAGGCAGCGGGGAGTCACAGCTCGGGCCCACCAAATCTCAGGTGTTGATTCGGGCGGAGGCCTCAGTGGATTCGTTTGGGGCCTCGTTGGTGTAGCACTGCAGACCTCGGGTGCCTTTGTTCAGGTGTCAATGTTGGTTGGGTTTTTTATTTTTTATCTTTTTATTTCTCTCCTTCAAGGAAAGACCCAGACCACTAGAGCAACGGGGGGAAGGGGGGGGGGGGGCACCGAGCAGCCCCCGCCAATTCACTTTAGTTAAATACAAGTAAGGTATAGTAAAGGACCTCCCATAGAGCACCGTGAGCTCACCTTGAGCGAAAGCGCGCTGAAGCCGCAGTCCTCCGACACTGATCGGGGGATCACTCCGCTCCAGCGAATCCAACGAGCTGTCCACGAAGAGCGTCCTCCGTCCATCTTGCGGTGGTTCGGTGAGCCTGCAAATGGCCCCTGGTGAGCAGCGGGAGGGCAGGCTCCGGGCAGCGTCCGTCAAGGCCGTGTGCAAGATAAATGATCGGAAAGCCGGGTCTGTTCTATTGACTGTGCAGAGGTTGGGTCACAATCTGAGCAGCGGGCGCCCACAATGCAGGCCTCCGACGAGGGGGGGGGGGGGCTCTCGGTCAATTTCCTCGGCGTCGGATCCCGGGACACCATAAGGCAGTCCCCACCTCCGAGAAACAAACCGATTCAGCCAGGTCCGCGCCACCGGGTCTGCTCGGGTGTTCGCACCAAGCGGCAGGCTCCGCTTGTAAACAAGGTATTCACAGCCTAAAAAGTGCATAATATTTTATAAATTGCCAGTTTCTAATACCTAGGTGCTTATGTGCAAAAATAGTGCAATAATCTGTGCCTGGATGAGATATTCATTCACAGATAATTATTATTTCTTGTGAGAGAACAGCCCTCTTTTCCTCTCTATTTTATAATTGTTTTTGTATTTAAAAAATTAAGTTAAAATCTACGGCGGACTGAATATGGAGTAATTATATAAATAACCTTAGTTGTACCCACATCATTTGATTCTCAAAGTTAATTGATTTATAGATAATTATGCATGTCTTCATTATTATTCAATCTGTTGGGAGTCTTACTGTCCAGCTCCAGTATAAATCGTGTTTCTAGCTGGTACAGCATCTTGTCTCTGTTACCCCCTCTTCTTTAGCTAGGCACTGCGTCAGCTACAAAGTATTTAAGACATTCCAATTTGTTATTGTGAATAGCCTTAAAATGTCTGGCTACAGGATTTGTGACATCGCTGTTCACAATTGCCCCCAGATGTTGCAAGGTTCTCACGTGCACCTGTAGCTTTGTGCTTCCTACATATTTTAAGCCACAGGTGCCTGTGAGGATATAAACAGCAAAATCAGTTCGACAGTTGTAATTCCCCTTGATCTCTCTCATTTTTGTGCCAAAAGCTGTTTCATAATGGGTGGTGTTTGTCCCAAATGTGCAGGCTCTGCAAGATGAGCACTTAAAAAAAACATTTCAGGCTTTAAACTATGAGGTAGAGAGACTCAATTCAGGGCTAGTTTTAACCAGATGTGTTCTCATAGAGGGTGCTCTTTTAAATCTAAAGAGGGTGTCGTTGGTAATCTGGGGGCTAGGACAGCGTCAGTCATTACTATTGGCCAGTTTTTCTTGCTGATAGCTTTTATCTGTCTTTGTTGACTTTGTTGACTACTGAATCTGGTTATGAGCCTAGCGGTTTCAATCTGTTCCTACTGACAATGTCATGAATGATGTAATATGTGACATCATCAGCAGTGGATAGCGGGCGCGCGAGTTATAGCGAGTACAACTAACTATAACGGAGGAATTTCAATGGTTTTGCACGAGTGAAATGTCCAGCTAACTATAACAGCCCTGAAACCTATGGTTTTTTCTGTGAATTTCTAAGGTTTTTTAAATGCTAATTCCTAACTATAACATGTCTGAAACCTATGGTTTTTTCAGTGAATTTGGAAGGTTTTTTAAATGATAATTTTTAAATGTAATATTAGTTATACGTATTTTTTTATACTGATTTTTACAGTTTTTTAACTGTTTATATTTTACATATTTTATTTTTTAAATTACATTATATATTTTTAATATAAATGGAAATAAAAATGTTTTTTAAAATATTGAAACTGAAATATTGTTTTTTTTGTTGAATGTATAAGTGCAGAACTATAAGTGTGTTGGTTAGTTAGGATACTGCATGCATAGTGGATAGGGGTTTGAGGCAGTCCATGTGCTAATGCCTGGCTTCGCTGCATGAGTACTTGGATACTGACTGAATGATTAGAGTACTGCAACGAGAGTGCCTGGGTGAATTTATAAGTGTTTGAATTACTTTTCAGAATCAATACTGGTCTGAAAGATGCAGCCCTGAGGTCTCTCCTAATAACAGGTGAGTAAATCGGAATTTGTAGTTCGGCTGATTTGAGATGAATATTTTAAAGTTTCAAAACTGCACACCAGTCAATGTTAGCCTATGGAAGGAAATTCAAGTTACTGGTAAGTACGGTTAGAATTACTTTTCAGGATCAGTACTGGGCTCAAAGATGCAGCACTGAGGTCTCTCCATGTTCATGGGAGTACTATTAAACAGGAACAGGGGTTGGAGCACACCGCTTCACCTCCCAGCAAGGTTCGCCCCTGGCATTGTGGTAAATGCAGTTTCAGTTACTTGCTTGCTTCAAGAGTGTTCCGCCACAGTTGGCGCAGATAGTGCTGATCTCTAGACACGTGTTTCTGGTTCTTTAACCGTCATCAGTAGAGATTACAGTCTTTCAAATGTGGGGTTTGCTGAGTAGGCTGCCAACATCTTTCTCAGGTCAGGTACCTCTCACAGGCATGCGGGTGCTTCATCCAGGAGCTCGTCAGCTCAATGACTCACGGGAGTACTATTAAACAGGAATAGGGGTGGGAGCACACCGCTTCACCTCCCAGCAAGGTTCGCCTCTGGCATTGTGGTAAATGCAGTTTCAGTTACTTGCTTGCTTCAAGAGTGTTCGAGTGTTTCGCCACAGTTGGCGCAGATAGGGCTGATCTCTAGACACGTGTTTCTGGTTCTTTAACCATCATCAGTAGAGATTACAGTCTTTAAAATTTGGGGTTTGCTGAGTAGGCTGCCAATATCTTTCTCAGGTCAGGTACCTCTCTCAGGCATGTGGGTGCTTCATCCAGGAGCTCGTCAGCTCAATGACTCACAGGAGTACTATTAAACAGGAATAGGGGTTGGGAGCGCACCGCTTCACCTCCCAGCAAGGTTCGCCCCTGACATTGTGGTAATTGCAGTTTCAGTTACTTGCTTGCTTCAAGAGTGTTCGAGAGTGTTTCGCCACAGTTGGCACAAATAGTGCTGATCTCTAGACACGTGTTTCTGGTTCTTTAACCGTCATCAGTAGAGATTACAGTCTTTCAAATGTGGAGTTTGCTGAGTAGGCTGCCAACATCTTTCTCAGGTCAGGTACGTCTCACAGGCATGCGGGTGCTTCATCCACGAGCTCGTCAGCTCAATGACTCACTGGAGAACTATTAAACAGGAACAGGGGTGGGAGCACACCACTTCACCTCCCAGCAAGGTTCGCTCCTGGCATTGTGGTAAATGCAGTTCCAGTTACTTGCTTGCTACAAGAGTGTTCGAGTGTTTCGCCACAGTTGGCGCAGATAGTGCTTATCTCTAGACACGTGTTTCTGGTTCTTTAACCGTCATCAGTAGAGATTACAGTCTTTCAAATGTGGGATTTGCTGAGTATGCTGCCAACATCTTTCTCAGATCAGGTACCTCTCACAGGCATGCGGGTGCTTCATCCACGAGCTCGTTAGCTCAATGACTCATAGGAGTACTATTAAACAGGAAAAGGGTGGGAGCACACCTCTTCACCTCCCAGCAAGGTTCGCCCCTGGCATTGTGGTAAATGCAGTTTCAGTTACTTGCTTGCTTCAAGAGTATTCGAGTTTTTAGCCACAGTTGGCGCAGATAGGGCTGATCTCTAGACATGTGTTTCTGGTTCTTTAACCGTCATCAGTAGAGATTACAGTCTTTCAAATTTGGGGTTTGCTGAATATGCTGCCAACATCTTTCTCAGGTCAGGTACCACTCACAGGCATGCGGGTGCTTCATCCACGAGCTCGTCAGCTCAATGACTCACGGGAGTACTATTAAACAGGAACAGGGGTGGGAGTACACCGCTTCACCTCCCAGAAAGGTTCGCCCCTGGCATTGTGGTAAATGCAGTTTCAGTTACTTGCTTGCTTCAAGAGTGTTCGAGTGTTTCGCCACAGTTGGCGCAGATATTGCTGATCTCTAGACACGTCGTTCTGGTTATTTAACTGTCATAGGTAGAGATTACAGTCTTTCAAATGTGGGGTTTGCTGAGTAGGCTGCCAACATCTTTCTCAGGTCAGGTACCTCTCTCCAGCGAATCCAACGAGCTGTCCACGAAGAGCGTCCTCCGTCCATCTTGCGGTGGTTCGGTGAGCCTGCAAATGGCCCCTGGTGAGCAGCGGGAGGGCAGGCTCCGGGCAGCGTCCGTCAAGGCCGTGTGCAAGATAAATGATCGGAAAGCCGGGTCTGTTCTATTGACTGTGCAGAGGTTGGGTCACAATCTGAGCAGCGGGCGCCCACAATGCAGGCCTCCGACGAGGGGGGGGGGGAACTCTCGGTCAATTTCCTCGGCGTCGGATCCCGGGACACCATAAGGCAGTCCCCACCTCCGAGAAACAAACCGATTCAGCCAGGTCCGCGCCACCGGGTCTGCTCGGGTGTTCGCACCAAGCGGCAGGCTCCGCTTGTAAACAAGGTATTCACAGCCTAAAAAGTGCATAATATTTTATAAATTGCCAGTTTCTAATACCTAGGTGCTTATGTGCAAAAATAGTGCAATAATCTGTGCCTGGATGAGATATTCATTCACAGATAATTATTATTTCTTGTGAGAGAACAGCCCTCTTTTCCTCTCTATTTTATAATTGTTTTTGTATTTAAAAAATTAAGTTAAAATCTACGGCGGACTGAATATGGAGTAATTATATAAATAACCTTAGTTGTACCCACATCATTTGATTCTCAAAGTTAATTGATTTATAGATAATTATGCATGTCTTCATTATTATTCAATCTGTTGGGAGTCTTACTGTCCAGCTCCAGTATAAATCGTGTTTCTAGCTGGTACAGCATCTTGTCTCTGTTACCCCCTCTTCTTTAGCTAGGCACTGCGTCAGCTACAAAGTATTTAAGACATTCCAATTTGTTATTGTGAATAGCCTTAAAATGTCTGGCTACAGGATTTGTGACATCGCTGTTCACAATTGCCCCCAGATGTTGCAAGGTTCTCACGTGCACCTGTAGCTTTGTGCTTCCTACATATTTTAAGCCACAGGTGCCTGTGAGGATATAAACAGCAAAATCAGTTCGACAGTTGTAATTCCCCTTGATCTCTCTCATTTTTGTGCCAAAAGCTGTTTCATAATGGGTGGTGTTTGTCCCAAATGTGCAGGCTCTGCAAGATGAGCACTTAAAAAAAACATTTCAGGCTTTAAACTATGAGGTAGAGAGACTCAATTCAGGGCTAGTTTTAACCAGATGTGTTCTCATAGAGGGTGCTCTTTTAAATCTAAAGAGGGTGTCGTTGGTAATCTGGGGGCTAGGACAGCGTCAGTCATTACTATTGGCCAGTTTTTCTTGCTGATAGCTTTTATCTGTCTTTGTTGACTTTGTTGACTACTGAATCTGGTTATGAGCCTAGCGGTTTCAATCTGTTCCTACTGACAATGTCATGAATGATGTAATATGTGACATCATCAGCAGTGGATAGCGGGCGCGCGAGTTATAGCGAGTACAACTAACTATAACGGAGGAATTTCAATGGTTTTGCACGAGTGAAATGTCCAGCTAACTATAACAGCCCTGAAACCTATGGTTTTTTCTGTGAATTTCTAAGGTTTTTTAAATGCTAATTCCTAACTATAACATGTCTGAAACCTATGGTTTTTTCAGTGAATTTGGAAGGTTTTTTAAATGATAATTTTTAAATGTAATATTAGTTATACGTATTTTTTTATACTGATTTTTACAGTTTTTTAACTGTTTATTTTTTACATATTTTATTTTTTAAATTACATTATATATTTTTAATATAAATGGAAATAAAAATGTTTTTTAAAATATTGAAACTGAAATATTGTTTTTTTTGTTGAATGTATAAGTGCAGAACTATAAGTGTGTTGGTTAGTTAGGATACTGCATGCATAGTGGATAGGGGTTTGAGGCAGTCCATGTGCTAATGCCTGGCTTCGCTGCATGAGTACTTGGATACTGACTGAATGATTAGAGTACTGCAACGAGAGTGCCTGGGTGAATTTATAAGTGTTTGAATTACTTTTCAGAATCAATACTGGTCTGAAAGATGCAGCCCTGAGGTCTCTCCTAATAACAGGTGAGTAAATCGGAATTTGTAGTTCGGCTGATTTGAGATGAATATTTTAAAGTTTCAAAACTGCACACCAGTCAATGTTAGCCTATGGAAGGAAATTCAAGTTACTGGTAAGTACGGTTAGAATTACTTTTCAGGATCAGTACTGGGCTCAAAGATGCAGCACTGAGGTCTCTCCATGTTCATGGGAGTACTATTAAACAGGAACAGGGGTTGGAGCACACCGCTTCACCTCCCAGCAAGGTTCGCCCCTGGCATTGTGGTAAATGCAGTTTCAGTTACTTGCTTGCTTCAAGAGTGTTCCGCCACAGTTGGCGCAGATAGTGCTGATCTCTAGACACGTGTTTCTGGTTCTTTAACCGTCATCAGTAGAGATTACAGTCTTTCAAATGTGGGGTTTGCTGAGTAGGCTGCCAACATCTTTCTCAGGTCAGGTACCTCTCACAGGCATGCGGGTGCTTCATCCAGGAGCTCGTCAGCTCAATGACTCACGGGAGTACTATTAAACAGGAATAGGGGTGGGAGCACACCGCTTCACCTCCCAGCAAGGTTCGCCTCTGGCATTGTGGTAAATGCAGTTTCAGTTACTTGCTTGCTTCAAGAGTGTTCGAGTGTTTCGCCACAGTTGGCGCAGATAGGGCTGATCTCTAGACACGTGTTTCTGGTTCTTTAACCATCATCAGTAGAGATTACAGTCTTTAAAATTTGGGGTTTGCTGAGTAGGCTGCCAATATCTTTCTCAGGTCAGGTACCTCTCTCAGGCATGTGGGTGCTTCATCCAGGAGCTCGTCAGCTCAATGACTCACAGGAGTACTATTAAACAGGAATAGGGGTTGGGAGCGCACCGCTTCACCTCCCAGCAAGGTTCGCCCCTGACATTGTGGTAATTGCAGTTTCAGTTACTTGCTTGCTTCAAGAGTGTTCGAGTGTTTCGCCACAGTTGGCACAAATAGTGCTGATCTCTAGACACGTGTTTCTGGTTCTTTAACCGTCATCAGTAGAGATTACAGTCTTTCAAATGTGGAGTTTGCTGAGTAGGCTGCCAACATCTTTCTCAGGTCAGGTACGTCTCACAGGCATGCGGGTGCTTCATCCACGAGCTCGTCAGCTCAATGACTCACTGGAGAACTATTAAACAGGAACAGGGGTGGGAGCACACCACTTCACCTCCCAGCAAGGTTCGCTCCTGGCATTGTGGTAAATGCAGTTCCAGTTACTTGCTTGCTACAAGAGTGTTCGAGTGTTTCGCCACAGTTGGCGCAGATAGTGCTTATCTCTAGACACGTGTTTCTGGTTCTTTAACCGTCATCAGTAGAGATTACAGTCTTTCAAATGTGGGATTTGCTGAGTATGCTGCCAACATCTTTCTCAGATCAGGTACCTCTCACAGGCATGCGGGTGCTTCATCCACGAGCTCGTTAGCTCAATGACTCATAGGAGTACTATTAAACAGGAAAAGGGTGGGAGCACACCTCTTCACCTCCCAGCAAGGTTCGCCCCTGGCATTGTGGTAAATGCAGTTTCAGTTACTTGCTTGCTTCAAGAGTATTCGAGTTTTTAGCCACAGTTGGCGCAGATAGGGCTGATCTCTAGACATGTGTTTCTGGTTCTTTAACCGTCATCAGTAGAGATTACAGTCTTTCAAATTTGGGGTTTGCTGAATATGCTGCCAACATCTTTCTCAGGTCAGGTACCACTCACAGGCATGCGGGTGCTTCATCCACGAGCTCGTCAGCTCAATGACTCACGGGAGTACTATTAAACAGGAACAGGGGTGGGAGTACACCGCTTCACCTCCCAGAAAGGTTCGCCCCTGGCATTGTGGTAAATGCAGTTTCAGTTACTTGCTTGCTTCAAGAGTGTTCGAGTGTTTCGCCACAGTTGGCGCAGATATTGCTGATCTCTAGACACGTCGTTCTGGTTATTTAACTGTCATAGGTAGAGATTACAGTCTTTCAAATGTGGGGTTTGCTGAGTAGGCTGCCAACATCTTTCTCAGGTCAGGTACCTCTCTCAGGCATGTGGGTGCTTCATCCACGAGCTCGTCAGCTCAATGACTCATGGGAGTACTACTAAACAGGAACAGGGGTGGGAGCACACCGCTTCACCTCCCAGCAAGGTACGCCCCTGGCATTGTGATAAATGCAGTTTCAGTTACTTGCTTGCTTCAAGATTGTTCGAGTGTTTCGCCACAGTTGGCGCAGATAGTGCTGATCTTTAGACACATGTTTCTGGTTCTTTAACCGTCATCAGTAGAGATTACAGTCTTTGAAATTTGGGGTTTGCTGAGTAGGCTTCCAACATCTTTCTCAGGTCTGGAACCTCTCACAGGCATGCGGGTGCTTTATCCACGAGCTCGTCAGCTCAATGACTCACGAGAGTGCTATTAAACAGGAACAGGGGTGGGAGCACACCGCTTCACCTCCCAGCAAGGTTCGCCCCTGGCATTGTGGTAAATGCAGTTTCAGTTGCTTGCTTGCTTCAAGATTGTTCGAGTGTTTCGCCACAGTTGGCGCAGATAGTGCTGATCTTTAGACACATGTTTCTGGTTCTTTAACCGTCATCAGTAGAGATTACAGTCTTTGAAATTTGGGGTTTGCTGAGTAGGCTTCCAACATCTTTCTCAGGTCTGGAACCTCTCACAGGCATGCGGGTGCTTTATCCACGAGCTCGTCAGCTCAATGACTCACGAGAGTGCTATTAAACAGGAACAGGGGTGGGAGCACACCGCTTCACCTCCCAGCAAGGTTCGCCCCTGGCATTGTGATAAATGCAGTTTCAGTTACTTGCTTGCTTCAAGATTGTTCGAGTGTTTCGCCACAGTTGGCGCAGATAGTGCTGATCTTTAGACACATGTTTCTGGTTCTTTAACCGTCATCAGTAGAGATTACAGTCTTTGAAATTTGGGGTTTGCTGAGTAGGCTGCCAAAATCTTTCTCAGGTCAGGTACCTCTCACAGGTATGCGGGTGCTTCATCCAAAAGCTCGTCAGCTCAATGACTCATGGGAGTACTATTAAACAGGACAGGGGTGGGAGCACAACGCTTCACCTCCCAGCAAGGTTCGTCCCTGGCATTGTGGTAAATGCAGTTTTGGTTACTTTGCTTGCTTCAAGTGTGTTCGATTGTTTCGCAACAGTTGGCGCAGATAGTGCTGATCTCTAGACACGTGTTTCTGGTTCTTTAACCGTCATCAGTAGAGATTACTGTCTTTGAAATGTGGAGTTTGCTGAGTAGGCTGCCAACATCTTTCTCAGGTCTGGTACCTCTCACAGGCATGCGGGTGCTTCATCCACGAGCTCGTCAGCTCAATTACTCACGAGTGTACTATTAAACAGGAACAGGGGTGGGAGCACACCGCTTCACCTCCCAGCAAGTTTCGCCCCTGGCATTGTGGTAAATGCAGTTTTGGTTACTTTGCTTGCTTCAAGTGTGTTCGATTGTTTCGCAACAGTTGGCGCAGATAGTGCTGATCTCTAGACACGTGTTTCTGGTTCTTTAACCGTCATCAGTAGAGATTACAGTCTTTGAAATCTGGGGTATGCTGAGTAGGCTGCCAACATCTTTCTCAGGTCAGGTACCTCTCACAGGCATGCGGGTGCTTCATCCACCAGCTCGTCAGCTCAATGACTCACGGGAGAACTATTAAACAGGAACAGGGGTGGGAGCACACCGCTTCACCTCCCAGCAAGGTTCGCCCCTGGCATTGTGGTAAATGCAGTTTCAGTTGCTTGCTTGCTTCAAGATTGTTCGAGTGTTTCGCCACAGTTGGCGCAGATAGTGCTGATCTTTAGACACATGTTTCTGGTTCTTTAACCGTCATCAGTAGAGATTACAGTCTTTGAAATTTGGGGTTTGCTGAGTAGGCTTCCAACATCTTTCTCAGGTCTGGAACCTCTCACAGGCATGCGGGTGCTTTATCCACGAGCTCGTCAGCTCAATGACTCACGAGAGTGCTATTAAACAGGAACAGGGGTGGGAGCACACCGCTTCACCTCCCAGCAAGGTTCGACCCTGGCATTGTGATAAATGCAGTTTCAGTTACTTGCTTGCTTCAAGATTGTTCGAGTGTTTCGCCACAGTTGGCGCAGATAGTGCTGATCTTTAGACACATGTTTCTGGTTCTTTAACCGTCATCAGTAGAGATTACAGTCTTTGAAATTTGGGGTTTGCTGAGTAGGCTGCCAAAATCTTTCTCAGGTCAGGTACCTCTCACAGGTATGCGGGTGCTTCATCCAAAAGCTCGTCAGCTCAATGACTCATGGGAGTACTATTAAACAGGACAGGGGTGGGAGCACAACGCTTCACCTCCCAGCAAGGTTCGTCCCTGGCATTGTGGTAAATGCAGTTTTGGTTACTTTGCTTGCTTCAAGTGTGTTCGATTGTTTCGCAACAGTTGGTGCAGAAAGTGCTGATCTCTAGACACGTGTTTCTGGTTCTTTAACCGTCATCAGTAGAGATTACTGTCTTTGAAATGTGGAGTTTGCTGAGTAGGCTGCCAACATCTTTCTCAGGTCTGGTACCTCTCACAGGCATGCGGGTGCTTCATCCACGAGCTCGTCAGCTCAATTACTCACGAGTGTACTATTAAACAGGAACAGGGGTGGGAGCACACCGCTTCACCTCCCAGCAAGTTTCGCCCCTGGCATTGTGGTAAATGCAGTTTTGGTTACTTTGCTTGCTTCAAGTGTGTTCGATTGTTTCGCAACAGTTGGCGCAGATAGTGCTGATCTCTAGACACGTGTTTCTGGTTCTTTAACCGTCATCAGTAGAGATTACAGTCTTTGAAATCTGGGGTATGCTGAGTAGGCTGCCAACATCTTTCTCAGGTCAGGTACCTCTCACAGGCATGCGGGTGCTTCATCCACCAGCTCGTCAGCTCAATGACTCACGGGAGAACTATTAAACAGGAACAGGGGTGGGAGCCCACCGCTTCACCTCCCAGCAAGGTTAGCCCCTGGCATTGTGGTAAATGCAGTTTCGGTTACTTGCTTGCTTCAAGAGTGTTCTAGTGTTTCGCCACAGTTGACGCATATAGTGCTGATCTCTAGACACGTGTTTCTGGTTCTTTAACCGTCATCATTAGAGATTACAGTCTTTGAAATTTGGGGTTTGCTGATTAGGCTGCCAACATCTTCAGGTCTGGTACCTCTCACAGGCATGCGGGTGCTTCATCCACGAGCTCGTCAGCTCAATGACTCACGGGAGTACTATTAAACAGGAACAGGGGTCGGAGCACACCGCTTTACCTCCCAGCAAGGTTCGCCCCTGGCATTGTGGTAAATGCAGTTTCGGTTACTTGCTTGCTTCAAGAGTGTTCGAGTGTTTCGCCACAGTTGGCGCAGATAGTGCTGATCTCTAGACACGTGTTTGTGGTTCTTTAACCGTCATCATTAGAGATTACAGTCTTTGAAATTTGGGGTTTGCTGATTAGGCTGCCAACATCTTCAGGTCTGGTACCTCTCACAGGCATGCGGGTGCTTCATCCACCAGCTCGTCAGCTCAATGACTCACGGGAGAACTATTAAACAGGAACAGGGGTGGGAGCACACTGCTTCATCTCCCAGCAAGGTTCGCCCCTGGCATTGTGGTAAATGCAGTTTCGGTTACTTGCTTGCTTCAAGAGTGTTTGAGTGTTTCGCCACAGTTGGCGCAGATAGTGCAGATCTCTAGACACGTGTTTCTGGTTCTTTAACCGTCATCAGTAGAGATTACAGTCTTTGAAATTTGTGGTTTGCTGAGTAGGCTGCCAACAACTTTCTCAGGTCAGGTACCTCTCACAGGCATGCGGTTGCTTCAGCCATGATCTCGTCAGCTCAATGACTCATGGAAGTACTATTAAACAGGAACAGGGGTGGGAGGCAATGATAGCCTATGGAAGGAAATTCAAGTTACTGGTAAGTGCGGTTAGAATTACTTTTCAAGATCAGTACTGGGCTCAAAGATGCAGCACTGAGGTCTCTCCTGATAACAGGTGAGTAAATCGGAATTCGTAGTTCGGCTGATTTTAGAGGAATATTTGTAAGTTCCAAAACTCCACACTTAGAAACTTTTCTGTTGAAAACCACACAATGGATTCCTATGGAAGGAAATACAAGTTACTGGTAAGTACGCTTAGAATTACTTTTCAGGGTCAGTGCTGGGCTAAAAGATGCAGCACTGGGTTCTCTCCTGATAACAGGTGAGTAAATCGGAATTCGTAGTTCGGCTGATTATAGAGGAATATTTGTAAGTTCCAAAACTCCACACTTGGAAACTTTTCTGCTGAAAACCACACAATGGATTCCTATGGAAGGAAATACAAGTTACTGGTAAGTACACTTAGAATTACTTTTCAGGGTCAGTGCTGGGCTAAAAGATGCAGCACTGAGTTCTCTCCTGGTAACATGTGAGTAAATTGGAATTCGTAGTTCGGCTGATTTTAGAGGAATATTTTAAAGTTCCAAAACTCCACACTTAGAAAAATTTCCAAGTGAAACCAGTCAATGTTAGCCTATGGAAGGAAATTCAAGATACTGGTAAGTACGGTTAGAATTACTTTTCAGGATCAGTACTGGGCTTAAACATGCAGCACTGCGGTCTCTCCTGATAACAGGTGAGTAAATCGGAATTCGTAGTTCGGCTGATTTTAGAGGAATATTTGTAAGTTCCAAAACTCCACACCTGGAAGAATTTCCAAATGAAACCAGTCAATGTTAGCCTATGGAAGGAAATTCAAGTTACTGGTAAGTAGGGTTAGAATTACTTTTCAGGATCAGTACTGGCCTTAAAGATTCAGCACTGAGGTCTCTCCTGATAACAGGTGAGTAAATTGGAATTTGCAGTTTGGCTGATTTTAGAGGAATATTTGTAAGTTTCAAAAATCGACAATTTGAAACTTTTTCAGCAAAAAGCAGGCAATGATATCCTATGGAAGGAAATTGAAGTTACTGGTAAGTATGGTTAGAATTACTTTTCAGGATCAGTACTGGGCTCAAACATGCAGCACTGAGGTCTCTCCTGATAACAGGTGAGTAAATCGGAATTCGTAGTTCGGCTGATTTTACTCTGGTCCAGTACATATAGAGCCACTTTCCTACACCATCCCCTCCCTTCACCACTGTGCAAGCACGCCCTGTGGCGCACTTTAAGTTGGGGAAATAATTCCTCTTCAATCTTGAGGGTCCGTAGAGTCCAACTAGCCCACTAGGTACATCCAGTAAGCGCCACAGAGCTTCGTAGCAGAGAGATGTAAAAAGGCGCACGGCCTGCACCACCTCTCTGCAACGCAGCGCAGTGGCACTTCCTGGAAGCACCTGGTGGGCTACTTGGCCCCCAGGGTCCCTCAGGATTGAAGAGGAATTTTTTTCCCCAACTTAAAACGCACCACAGGGCGTGTTTGCACACGTCACCTCAAGCCCCGTCCCCTCCCTTCACCAGTGTGTAAAAGCGCCCCATGGCACATTTTAAGTTGGGAGATTAAGTCCCCTTGAATCCTGAGGGTCCCTAGGGTCAAACTAGCCCACTAGGTACCTCCAGTAAGCGCCACAGATCTGCGTTGCAGAGAGGTGTAAAAAGGGGCGTGGCCTCTGAACACCTCTCTGCAACGCAGCTCTCTGGCGCATACTGGAGGTACCTGGTGGGCTAGTTGGCCCCCAGGGACCCTCAAGATTGAAGGGGAATTAATTCCTCAACTTTGCGACACAGGGCGCGTTTGCACAATGGTGAAGGAAGGGGGCGGGGCCTAAGGTGACATGTCTGCAAACACGCCCTGTGGCGCGTTTTAAGTTGGGGAATTAATTCCTCTTCAATCCTGAGGTCCCCTGGGGGCCAACTAGCCCACCAGGTACCTCCAGTATGTGCCAGGAAGCGCATTGCAGGGAGGTGTTCAGAAGCCACGCCCCTTTTTACAACACTCTGCAACGCAGCTCCGTGGCGCTTACTGGAGGTACCTGGTGGGCTAGTTGGCCCCCAGGGGATCTCAGGATTGAAGAGGAATTAATTCCCCAACTTAAAACGCACCACAGGGCGTGTTTGCACACATATCACCTCAGGCCCCGCCCCTACCTTCACCACTGTGCAAACGCGCCCCGTGGCACATTTTAAGTTGGGGGATTAAGTCCCTTTGAATCCTGAGGGTCCCTGGGGTCCAACTAGACCACCAGGTACCTCCATTAAGTGCCAAAGAGCTGCGTTGCAGAGAGGTGTAAAAAGGGGCATGGCCTTAGAACACCTCTCTGCAATGCAGCCCCCTGGTGCATACTGGAGGTTCCTGGTGGGCTAGTTGGCTCCCAGGGACCCCCAGTATTGAAGGGGAATTCGTTCCCCCTCTGCAAACGCGCCAGGGGGCGCGTTTGTAGAGTGATGAAAGGAGGGGGCGTGGCCTCCTCCCGATCCCTTTTTTTTTTTTTTCTTTTTAAGAAGGGGGGCTGTGCAGCCCCCCTTCTTTTTCTTCTTTTTTGGCCCTGGGGACCCCATCCCCCAGGGCCTGCTCCCTAATTATTATTTTTTAATTTTAAAAATGTGGAGGGGGTCCGCGTGCCCCCCTCCGGAGGCCTTAATCTGCCCCAGGGACCCCATCCCCCGGGGCATGGGACTTTTAAAAAAAAAAAATTTTATGTTGAGGGGGGCTGCCTTGCCCCCCTCCTATTGCCACTTATGGCCCCGGGGACCCCATCCCCTGGGGCCAGCCCTTTTTAAAAAAAATGTTTTTGTTGAAAAAAACATTTTGGGGAGAGGGGCTGCGTGGCCCCCCTCCCGGGCCACTAATAGCACTGGGGACCCCATTCCCCGGGGCCTGGCCACCTCGTTGTGAAGTACCGGGTTTTTAGAACCCAGTGGTGCAGGGGAACACACCCTAAGACTTCGGATTCTTCCTGTTTCAGACCCACAGAAACACAGAGTCTTCTAGGTGAATTCAAAGAACGTCTTTATTGGCTGCAGACCAATCACAGATATCCGAGAAGTACAACACGATGTATGTTCTCAGGAGACTGCTCTCTTTACAAAACCAGTCTTCTCCTTATATACAAAATATCATGCTTCAGGCACACATTCCTTGTTTTACGATATGGTCATTCATATGTATTCATTACAAACGAAAAGGCAGAGTCATGATGACCATCCCACATTTCAGTTCAGCCAGCCCGCAATTATTTACCCAGCAAGGCTCAGATCCCTCATCAGATATCAGCAGACCCCAATAAACACGGGCACCTCCTGCTCGTAAAACAAGCCATAAAGTAGGAAACAGAGTCAGGTGTGAAAACAGCTTAGTCAGGGATCGTGTGCGAACAGGGACTTTATGATGGGTCGAGCCCTGATGCAAATCACATTAGGCCGTGAGAAAGGAACCGGTCGGACAAGATTGACCTCGGGCAGCGGAGTCGGCTTGCACAGGTCAGAGAGAAGTCACCGAAGGTGTACGTGTCCTTTAGGCCTAGGCATGGCCTTAGTGCGCAGCCTATGTGAGGGCAACCACAATAATGGCTACTACTGTAAAATGGAACCCATGGATAGTATCGTATACACCGTGAATGCATCAGTGGAACACGATGAAAACACTCATACATACCGCGTTGCTCATTTGCGGTTCGTTGATACCAAACTTGGCATGGTGGGACCATGTCACCTACATGGTTCCGATTTTTACAGTACCACAGACCCTCCTTTTGCCCTTACATAGGCAAGAACTATACTAATCTGAGTCCAAGTCTACATTCATGAAGTCATGGAGATGTTGCTGTAGCATCATCCTATTGCTTAGCTCGTCCTTCGATATAGGTTTCCTTACACATGATGTAACACAGAGGCTACACATTACAGGAGCACACTGTATACATAAACAGAACAGGAAAAGAATGGCTAAGATCATTCCAATGACTATTAGAATCTTCCATCCCCAAGCTGATATCAGTCCCCAGACCACCCCATCAGTGACCAATCTCCTTTGTCTACGTGAATGGATTCGGAAATCTTATATAGTTTGGAAATGGCATGGTAGACTGTCGGAGCGTTATCCGGTATGAAAATACAACAGCTTGATTGGATGACCTTGCATACCCCACCACGGTCTACAAGTATGACGTCTAGAACCATACGGTTCTGTAACGTCATGAGGCGATCCGCTTGAAGCTCAGCTGTCAAGTTACCAAGGGCACCAGCCGTCACATTAACAGTGGATTCAACTACACGGGTCAGTTGTCTCAGGTTCCGGCTATTGAACATTGGTCCCCAAAACTGCAGGAAACCCAGGAAAAAGTCTCCCGCTTCCTGACCGGCAGTATCTTCCTTACTAACAACGCCTCTCACAACTCTTGTCTTGTGATAATCAGAGGCGGCAGTAAATGTTGGCGGTAGCAAATTCGCAACATAGCATGTGCCCGAGAAATCAGGGGGCAACCATGTATATGCTCGATCATTGCAGACAAAGTATGTACCCTTGGCAGCCAAAAAAGCAGGGGAAAACTGTGATGGAAAAGTGTATGTTTCAGTACAGTTACTCTTCCCTAGTTGAGCTCTTGGATTCTGACCATTACCTTGTGGACAGAACCGACCTATGTGGGGTACGACCCAAATCGGAGATGAACTTTTGCGCTGTTTTTCACCCAAACTGATGCTATACCCAGTCGCGTTCCAACCTACATAAGCTCGCAACTCGTCCTTGGGAATAGATGTATATGCATCGATATCTCTACTCATATCTGCAACTCCTTTCATCAAGGCTTTATTATTCGAGTTAGGTCTAATGGAACGCGGTGGTCGCTGGGAGTAGGTTTCAAGCGCAAAAAGAAACATGGTCTGGAATGCCCATGATGAACCATTATAGCTGAATGGCAGTACCAGATATGGGATGCCCTTATTAATGGTGTGCGGCATCAAACCACACACCCAGCAGTTCGTTGTATTCATAACTAGTTGGTGCTGGTGCAGGAGTTGAATGAACGAATTGTTTACAAATTCAGCACGTCTAGCTTGTTCGTGTTCTGGCAGAGGGTGGAAAGAGTGTTGGGAAACAGTAGGAAGAGGTGTGGGCTGTACAGTGGGTGCAAGTGGCACTTGGAAAGATAATAATACGCAACCTACAGAAAACATCATTATGCTAGAGAGTACAAACAGACATAATACTACAAAACATTTGTTATTCATTATTTTACATATTCTGCTCTGGAAATTAATTTCCTCGGTGGGCTTCTTCATCCTGAAAAACTCCATCCTCTAATCGTGCTGCTCGCGGCGGATGAGTATCTTCTGCTAAGGAGTACACCTGTCAGTTCAGGGAACGCCCTAGACCAACCAGAACCGTTGACCTAACGTCTTCGGCTTGTACCCCAAAGTCTTGGCACCGCGACCCTGCAGCTGAACCCCGATGGTGGTTCGAAAAACAAAACGTCAAAAAGTTTCTCAGATGAGAGCTGCACTTTTGAAAATATCAAAGGGGAAAAAGGAATTTTTATTTGTCCATAGTTCTTGGCCTCAAATTATACCTATTTCTGCCAGACACTGTCTGGTCTTGAAACAAGAGTTCAGGCTCTGTGGTATCCAATCGAATTGATGGCGATATGGCTTCCTGCAGAATGTCGTCACTTTCTCGCTCTGTATTTGTCCCCTTTACATGTGCATCGCTAAATGGCACAAAACGAGGCACAGTCTCAGCCTCGGAGTCAGCGATCCCCTCCTGGACCCACCGATCATACGGTAGGGGCAAAGGGATCCTTTTATAGTGTATGCCGTGTATCCAATTCTTTTTCCCTTTCACTCGAACTGCCGATCTTGTTGATAGCAGTACTAGGTAGGGGCCGATCCAACGGGGCTCATCATTCTTTACACGTTGAAAATTTTTAACCAGGACCCACGTTCCAGGATTAATAGGGTGTCCTGGAGCTTCAGAGGCCTGGGGCAGAGTATCGTGAACCTGTTGGTGTAAGACACGCAATTTAGCCGTCAATTCATACAGGTAATCAACCAGTACTGGATTATTCAATTTCACTGAACTTTGTCGGCCTTGGCACTCCCCATACAATGGCCGGACGGCCAAACACTATCTCATAGGGACTAAGTCCCACTCGCGAATGTACAGTCATTCTTGTTGACAGGAGTGCTAAGGGCAGAGAGTCAGGCCATTTAAGGCCGGAGCTCGCCTGAATTTCGGCCAATTTAAGCTTCAAGGTGCCATTGTAGCACTCTACTAATCCAGCTGATTGGGGGTGATTTGCAGCGTGAAACTTTTGCTTAATGCCTAGTCCCTCACACACATTCTTCATCACTCGGCCTACAAATTCACTCCCGTTATCACTCCATACCATCCTTGGCATTCCGAACCTAGGAAAAAATTCTTTAACTAGGGCTTTAGCTGTGGATAAGGCAGTATTGTCTTTTAGGGGATACGCTTCTATCCATTTTGAAAAGGCACAAACAACAACCAGTACATATTTCAAATTGTTGCACCTTTCCATGTGGATGAAGTCTAGTTGCAGAACATCAAAAGGATATGATGGAGGCGCAAAATGACCAGGTGGAGTTGGGGTTCCCCTACCAGGATTGTATTTCAGACATACCATGCAATTTTTGACTACATTCTCTGCACATTTAGGGATTCCAGCATTCTGCCATACTGGAGCCAACAACTTACAAATCCCTTTCACACTGATGTGTGCCATTCCATGCGCCATCGTAACCACTGGGAGCACATACGCATCAAGTAACAACCAACGCCGGTGTTCTGACAAATCAATCCAACAACCGTTTTCATCTAATTTACCCTTACTCTCTTTCCACACACTTAATTCTTTTTCTGTGGCTTCAGCTTGAAGGGACTTCACACTCTCTATCGTGTCTTCACACATTCCAACATCACCAACCCATCTTGCGGGGCCTGCAACATACATTCGGGTTGTCACATCTTTTGCTGTTTCTTTCGCGATCTCGTCAGCAAATGCATTACCACGCCCAACATCATCGGTAACCTTCTTGTGTGCGCTGCATTTCACAATCGCAACTTGTAATGGCAAGGTCAGCGACTCAAGGAGATCATTCACTAACTCACCAATCTGAATCTTAGCTCCATGCAAAGTCAGGAACCCACGTTCTTTCCACAAACGCCCAAAACTATGGGCCACACCAAACGCGTACTGACTGTCAGTATATATGTTCACTTTCATTCCTTTCGACAACACGCATGCTCTTGTGAGTGCAATTAATTCTGCTGCTTGAGCCGAATTATGTGGTATGCGCGCAGTTTCAACAATCGTGTGCAGAGTCGTGACAGCATACGCAGCAGTCGTATCGCCATTCGGAAGCTTGAAGCATGAACCATCCATCCACAAGGCACCATCACATTCAACCAGGGGAGTATCTTTAAGATCCACTCTCCCTTTTGTTTCTTCTTCTGTTCTGAACAGACAATCCTGCTGTTCAACCTCATCTGTGTCTGCTGAAATTGGGAGTAATGTGGCTGGATTCAACGTATTGCACCTCTTTATGTGTACATGACTCGCTAGCAGCGTCAACTCGTAACTTGACAATCGAGCATTAGTTAATTGCTGTGTCTTGATCCTATTTAACAATGTGTCCACTACATGAGGAACCATTACAATCAATGTGTTATTCATCACTAGTCCAGCAGACTGTCGAATAGACGCAGCTGCTGCCACTGTAGCTCTTAAACAACTTGGCAATGCCCTCGCTACAGGGTCCAAAGTCGATGAAAAATACGCGCATGGGCGCGGTCTGTCTCCAAAAGGCTGTGTCAGTACTGACAATGCACAACCGTCTCTTTCATAAACATACAGGGTAAAAGGCTTACTATAGTCGGGGGTACCCAACACAGGAGCTGAACATAATGCCTCTCGTAATTCCACAAAACTTTTCTGACACTCTTCAGACCATGGGACAGGATTTGGTATATCTTTATATGTTAATGCTAGCAGTGGTTTTGCCAATAAAGAAAAACTCGGGATCCAGTGCCTGCAATATGAAGTGATGCCCAGGAAAGCACGCACTTCTCTCTTTGTCTTTGGCACGCTTAATTGTGCATTGGCCTGGATTCTTTCTGGGGTCAGCTTCCTTCCCTCCTTCGAGAAGAGATGACCTAAATAGGTCACCTCTTGTCGACAATATTGCAGCTTAGAGAGAGACACTTTGTGATGGAAGGTAGACAAATGACGCACCAATGATGATGTAGCTTGCTTACAAATCTCCTCAGTATCTGCGGCGATTAGTAAATCGTCAACATACTGGATAAGGGTAGCACCTTTAGGTAAAACAAGGGCATCAAGCTGTGCTTTTAAAGCCTGACTGTATATTGATGGGCTTTCACAGTAGCCCTGTGGAGCATGTTTAAAACGGAAGCTTCGACCTCCTAAACAAAAGCCAAAAATATCTCTGCTCTCCTCTGCAATCGAGATACTAAAGAAAGCATTCTTCAAATCAATTACTGAGAACCAAGCAGCGGAAGCTAGGATCATAGTCAACAAGGCGGTTATATCAGGGACCACTGGAAACTGTGGCACAACAACCTTATTGACCTCTCTAAGATCGATCACAAATCTGTAAATAGGTGGCTGCGAAGGGTCAGTACGTTTCAAAACAGGCAGAACCGGACTATTGCAAACGTTGCCTCTTGTCTCTTCAATTACACCCTTCTCAATTAAATCATAGATAATTGCTAACAACGCTTTTTCACCTTCCTTAGAGATCTTATACTGGGAATGCGGGGCAATTTAACATTGGCTTTTAGAGTGACAACGTAAGGCGGTATTTCCAAAAGGCCCACATCGTGGCCCAAAGGGCATCAGGAAGAGACGTCAATTCGGCTGGCAATTCATTCTTTGACAAATACATGGGAGAAATTACTTCCTTACCCAGCGTAAGTTGTACTCCTGAGGGAGAACAATATAATGTCGCATGTAATCTCTTCAACAGGTCTAATCCTAACAAGTTTTCATTACATCCTGTCGTTAGGATGAGGGGTGCTTTCAGCTCACAAGGTCCAACAGAAAGGGCCATAGGACTTGAGATCAGGTTCCTAACCGGGGCGCCAGAAAAACCTACGGAAACATTCATTTTGCCAGACAAAGGCGCGCCAGGGAGTTTGGAGCGCATAATAGAACTCTTTGCAGCACCAGTGTCCAGCAGAAAGGGCTCTGTTATACCCGCTGTAGTAACCTTAACATACGGTCCGCTCTGGTCCACTGGCACTGCAACAACTCCCTCTCTCTGTCTACGGCTGTCCTAGTAATCATCCCCTTCCGTATTATCATCTTCTGCATAGTAGTCATTATTATAGTACTGCGCTGTCTTGCCGGTCGCATTGGCTTGCTGATCAAAACTATTCATCGTCTTTTGAGGCGGAAGAGGACGCGCGTTCTGGGGAACATTTCCACGCCCTCTACCTCTTGGGGCTTGCTGGCCACCTCTACCTCTTGTGCCATAAGCATTATTCGTGCGTTGTAACAATCTGAGACAATTATTTTTAAAGTGACCCACCTCCTTGCAATACGAACATTGATTGGGAGCTATAGGGACACGTGGTTGATAATACCCATACATTTGCTGATTATTCTGAAACTGTTGGGGTTGCTGATAGATACCCTGTGTTTGCCTATAATTATTCTGACCTGCACGTGGCGGATAAGCCTGCTGTAAAAGAACCTTCGTTTTCAACTCTTTCGTTTTCTTATCTGTTCTATCCTTCTCATCTTTATCCCTATTTTCATAATACTGTGCAGTAGCCAGTATTTGTGCTGAAGAGGAAACTGCCCAAGAACTCTCCGAATCTTTTAATTTCTTACACAACTCTGGAAGCAAATTATGCACAAATTTATCGACAAATAACCGTTGGCCACCTTCTGTACTCATGTCCTGACCACTGTGGTCGACAAATGTTTCTTCAAACCTAGTGAAGAAATCGGACACTGTTTCATCTTTCTTCTGTTTGCACGCGGATAATTTATCCCAATTTACACGTATCGCGGGCATTAAAGTTTTCATATAATTAATTATTCTACCAGGGAGTTCTGCTACCACGGGATCAGGCTTGGCACCACCGACCTGTCCATTGTCCACATTAATGATATTAGCCCATGTGTCACCTAATTCTGCAGCATGATCTGCATTGCGAATCAATCCCCACAAAGGCTGCGGAACGACATTTACGAACAACATATCTATGTCTGCCAGGTTCATGACACACGATTCTGCAGTCTGTGATAACTCCTTATAATATCCTGCAGGGTTCTTACGGGGGTCAGCCAATGTCTGTTTAAGGGCTAAAACTTCAGATCGTTTCCAGGGAACATGTACCCAAACACGCTGAAAATGTGCCAGAACAGGTGGATTAGCATTCGCATCACCAGGTCTCCAAACTGGAGGAACCTCACGCATCGGATATTGTCGCGCTTTTACTTGTTTCCCTTCAGGGAATTCCTGTCCAAACAACGATTGCTGACCATCCCCATTCCTGAAAGACAGCAGTGTCGCAACTGCTTTCTCAACATCAGAACCCACAATCGTACCTTTTCCAAATTCAAATCGCACTTGACACAACTCTTGCGGACTGGAGTCTACATCATTATCTTCCAATTCCTCACATAGAATTTCACACATTGTCTCAAAAACGTACCGCTGTTGTGGCGCTTCCCACTGATGAAAAACATTAACAACAGACTCTACATCATATCTAGAAGAATAAACAATCCATCTACGTGCCATGCGGTCCAGTTCTTCTTTCTCCCTAGGACCAGGTATTTGACTACGTAACTGCTTACGCTGTGGACCAGGCGTCGTAGTAGACGACCCGAAGAGGGGTGACATAAGGCTAGTGACTGCACTAGCTATTCACTGTCGTGCAGAAGGAGAAGTCGAGGCAAGGAAAACAGGTGCAGATACAGATACAGGGGTAGCAGTAGGTAGGGCACCAAGAGAGGCAGCTGATGTGCTCGGAAAAGTCGCAAGGGGCGCAGAAGTGGTAGGTAGCAAAATCGGCAGCCCTTGGGAAGGCTGTGCTACCGGGATAGGAGCTGGCTGGGGAGGAGCTGGCGGCTGCGGGAAAGCTTGCTGCACATTAGCTGGAGGCTGCACATTGACGGGCTGTGGAGGCGCTGTAGCATTTTGCGCATAAGGGGGTGGCGAACTTAGCAAATGGGACATAAGGAAATCTTTCTCTTTCTCTTTTGACTCATCTTGTTGAAGGGGTGGCAACACTGGGTAACATTTATCAATGACTAGTTTGCGTTGCCTATGCAACTGCTCATCCATTCGGTCCTCGTCATTATCCTTAAACTGCAAAGCTGCTTGCATGTTCGACATACCTCTCTCTCTTTTATGTTTCTTTGCTAATTTAATTTCTTTTTGTTTGGCTTCCTTTCGCCATAGGCGGAAGAAATCAAACATTGCCGGCCGGGCTTTCTTCTTGAACAATTTAACTTCTAAATTATCTAGAATCTCTGTGTCGAAACTACCATTTTGGGGCCATTTTAAAACACCATCCTTTCTGGTGTATCGGACCCATACTTCATTATACGTAATGGGGCCCACGCCATGTTTCACATAAAGCTCATAAGTTGGAGTTCCAATTGGAGGAACCGGACACGAATCCTCCAATCGGGAGTCCCTTTTACAACCAAAACAAAACAAATTTCCAAATATACTAGAACCAGGCATCTTTGCTCACTAGTCTAATTTCAAACTTCAAAGGATTATCGAATACGATAGTCTCGTGAATACACGAGTCCTCTGGCTTTGGCACTTGCAAGACCAAAATCAAAGCGATCCCGAAGGATACCAAAATCCCGAAGGATACCAAACAAACTGGGAGACGCTCCACTTATACTTAACTGAGGTATCGATGACTTCACCAGAAGACTCTCTCAATTGTTTCGCTCTACCAAATCGTCAAGGGTCCAAAACAGGGCGATTAATCAGGGCAGCAGTCCTTAGTAGCCGTCCGGACGCTGGGAACCTCGCAGAAAAGACTTTCGGACCACGTCGACATGCAGGGGTCGATGAAGTGGCGGCCTTCCTCCAGAATTTCCACACTAAGCTCCTCACGAACCTCTGGCTTGGACCGGTACCACTGAAATCGCCCCATATTGGGCGCCAACTGAAGTACCGGGTTTTTAGAACCCAGCGGTGCAGGGGAACACACCCTAAGACTTCGGATTCTTCCTGTTTCAGACCCACAGAAACACAGAGTCTTCTAGGTGAATTCAAAGAACGTCTTTATTGGCTGCAGACCAATCACAGATATCCGAGAAGTACAACACGATGTATGTTCTCAGGAGACTGCTCTCGTTACAAAACCAGTCTTCTCCTTATATACAAAATATCATGCTTCAGGCACACATTCCTTGTTTTACGATATGGTCATTCATATGTATTCATTACAAACGAAAAGGCAGAGTCATGATGACCATACCACATTTCAGTTCAGCCAGCCCGCAATTATTTACCCAGCAAGGCTCAGATCCCTCATCAGATATCAGCAGACCCCAATAAACACGGGCACCTCCTGCTCGTAAAACAAGCCTTAAAGTAGGAAACAGAGTCAGGTGTGAAAACAGCTTAGTCAGGGATCGTGTGCGAACAGGGGCTTTATGATGGGTCGAGCCTTGATGCAAATCACATTAGGCCGCGAGAAAGGAACCGGCCGGACAAGATTGACCTCGGGCAGCGGAGTCGGCTTGCACAGGTCAGAGAGAAGTCAGAGAGAAGTCACCGAAGGTGTACGTGTCCTTTAGGCCTAGGCATGGCCTTAGTGCGCAGCCTATGTGAGGGCAACCACAATAATGGCTACTACTGTAAAATGGAACCCATGGATAGTATCGTATACACGGTGAATGCATCAGTGGAACACGATGAAAACACTCATACATACCGCGTTGCTCATTTGCGGTTCGCTGATACCAAACTTGGCATGGTGGGACCATGCCACCTACATGGTTCTGATTTTTACAGTACCACAGTACCAATCCCCTCCCGGTCCCTGCCGGCTCCCGCTTCCTGCGGGAGCCGGCATTGCTTTTCCACATGGGGAGCAGCTAACATGCTGCTCCCCATGTGGAAAAGCAATCTGCTTTGCTTCATTGAAGCGAGAGCAGGTTTCCCTGCTCTAGCTTCAATGAAGCAAAGCAGTTTGCAATGACAGGGCGGGAGCCTCGCGGCTCCTGCCCTGTCATTGCAAACTACAGTGTCCAGGGGTGGGCACCCCGGAACATTGCAGGAGCAGGCCCTGGGGGGTGGCGGTCCCCAGGGCCATCATTGGCTCCGGGGGGGCCCCTCACACTTAATTTAAAGCCCCGGGGGTGGTGGCTTGGGGGTCCGTAACGGACCCCCTATTTTAAATATTTAGTGCCCCGGGGAGGTGGCGGTCCCCGGGGCGTGTGGGGGGGCTCGAGCCCCCCCACACAGGTATTTTAATTATTGAACAAGCCCTGGGGGATGGCGGTCCCAGGGGCTGCGGGGGGCCATGAGCCCCCGTAAATATGTAAATAAAGCCCCGGGGGCGGTGGTCCCCGGGGCATGGGGGGGCCTTTGAGCCCCCCCACCCATTTTCTGGAAAGACCCGGGGGGTGGCGGTCCCTGGGGCTGGGGGGGCTAAGAGCACCCACCACATATTTCACAAAAGCCCCGGGGGGTGGCAGTCCCCGGGGCTGGGGCCCCCCATTACTATAAAATATTGCCCCGGGACTTGGCCCCCCCGGGGGCTAATTGTAAACGAAACGCGGGAGGCCGCGCTTCATTTTTTTTTTCGGGAGCGGGATGCGCGGATCCTAAGCGCATCCCGCAATTTAAGGCCTAGGGGGTCAGGGTGTTTCTACCCTGCCCCCTTTTTGCGTTTTTTGCGTTTTTTTGTGCTTTCTTGTGCCTCGGTTCTATCGAGGCACAAGATGGCTGCCACCACTTCCTGATTCCGAGTGTTGGCAGCCAATTAGCATTAAGCTCGTGCTCGGGAGGATCCGCGGCCCTAGATATATCTATCTTTTTACTTTTGAATATCTCAGGAACTACTGAACGGATTTACACAATTTAACCAAAAGGCACAAGTGTGAACCAAGGGCTACCTCTTTGCCAAATTTGGTGTAATTCCGTTCAGCAGTTCGGGCTGTAGCTGCATCAACAGGTCCTATGGGAAATTGCATGGGGAAGACGCGTTTTGGGACCCCCCCTTTTTTATCGGCCCCCGCTTGACGAATCACCACGAAACTTACAGGATACGAGCGGACAGGAGCTGACCAAAGGTTTGAAAAATTTCGCGAAGATTCGGCAACCGGCGCCAAAGTTATTCCCAATAGAATGTTGCGGATTTCCTATGGAAAATAGGTCCTAACTATAACTATCTACTGGCGACCGCCAGTAGATAATAAATATATATAAATAAAAATAATATATAAATATATATATATATGCAAGGCATTGTCACAGGCTACTGGAAACATTAAGCATCTGCCAAGGGAATAACGATCACCTGACTGAGAACTAAAAGCTAAGTTAACTTTGCCTTCACTGTTCAAACGAACTTTGTAATTCAAGTTAATCTAGGAACCATTATGATTCCAGTTGCGAAACATTACTACAAGTGTGAGGCATTGTGGGAACTGTATTCTAAAATGCCAGTCACGTGACTTTTTGAGTTTTAAAAGGTGCGCATTCACGCATGGGACATTGTTTGTTTCTCCTCCTGTGACCAAGGCATACTGCTGAAACGCGTAAGGATTATGGAGAATATTCAGCGCTACCTTACCTGTGATTAAACGCCTTTCACTCCGACAATGGGCCTCGCTGTTGTTTTTTGAGGTTAATTGATGGGCGTCTCCGTGCCCATTGTTACGAGGCCGCCCTGTAGGGTTGAGGGCTCCTGTGATCGGAGGCTGTTTGTGAAATATATATATATATATATATATATATATATATATACACACACACATATATATATATATATATATATATATATATATATATATATATATATATATATATATACATATATATATATATTACCTACTGGCGGTCGCCAGTAGGTAGTTATAGTTAGGACCACGTTTCCATAGGAAAACCTCAACATTCTATTTTGAATAACTTTGGCGCCGGTCGACGAATCCTCGCGAATTTCTCAAAATAGGTGGGGCGCTACGCTCCGCTCCTACCCTGAAAGTCTCGGGGGGATTCGTCAAGCGGGGGCTGAGATAAAAGGGGGGTCCCAAAACGCGTTTTTCCCATGCATTTTTCCATAGGACCTTTAGAACGAGCTACAGCCCGAACGGCTGAACAGAATTACTAGAAATTTGGCAGAGAGGTAGTCCCTAGGTCAAGGAAGTGCCTTTTGTAGGTTTGGTGTAAATCTGTTCAGTAGATTCTGAGAAAATAGCCTTTAAATCAATATATATATCTGAGCCCGCTTACGGTACGCTTACCGTACGCTTACCGTAAGCTTACGGTGGCGTGCGCGAGCGCGATTCTGATTGGCTCTTAGATCTTAGTAAACATTCGAATCGGCCGAAACCAGGAAGCGGCGTCCGCCATTTTGTCTCTCGCACTGAGTGTTGTTTATCAAACATGATGGCCAAAAACATGTTACGGGGCTGTTTTGACAACTCCCTCCCACATAGTCATGTTGAGGGAGTCCCCAAACATCCCCCAAGAGCAAAAACGGTTTTATTTTTTTTTCGGCAATTTCGCGGGGTACGCTTACCGTACGCTTACCGTACGCTTACCGTAAGCTTACCGTACGCTTACGGTAAAAAAATAAAAATAAAAAAAACACTATCCACACTTACCCCACCCCCTGTGCTTTTGGTGGCCGCAGGCCACCAAATGTGCAGGGCTTATTAATAGAGAAAAAAAACGTAATTTTGGCAACATGAAATTATAAAATCGAAATAAAAAAAACACTATCCACATTGACCTCACCCCCTGTGCTTTTGGTGGCCGAAGGCCACCAAATGTACAGGGCTTATTAAAGTTGATAAAAACCGTGCACGGAACGAACTGCGTTAAGTGGGCGCGCACGCCACAAATGGCGTAAAGTAACTTAGCATTTAAAAAACCGTACAAATTCACTGAAAAAACCATAGGTTTCACACACGTTATAGTTAGGAAATAGCATTTAAAAAACCTTGCTAATTCACAGAAAAAACCATAGGTTTCACACATGTTATAGTTAGCTGGACATTTTACTGATAAAAAACCAATGAAATTCCCCCGTTATAGTTACTGTAGGCAACTATAACTCACGCGACCGTAATCCTCTGCTGATGACATATGTGTCTTTATGAAAAAAAAATATTTGTAATATATGTATAGCTAAAATTTAATGGAAGAAGATATGGGCAAATAAGTGTCTAAATACAGTATTAGCATCAGCAGAGGATTGCGGTCGCGTGAGTTATAGTTGCCTACAGTAACTATAATGGGGGAATTTCATTGGTTTTTTATCAGTAAAATGTCCAGCTAACTATAACATGTGTGAAACCTATGGTTTTTTCAGTGAATTAGCAAGGTTTTTTAAATGCTATTTCCTAACTATAACGTGTGTGAAACCTATGGTTTTTTCAGTGAATATATATATAGATATATATATATAATATTTAAATATTTTCCACCCTATTTCCCTAAAAAAGCCACAACCAACAAGTAAAACACAAATTGCAATTTTAACTATACAAAATATAATATATATAAATATTTAAAATAACAATTAAACAATTTACATATTTAATCACCAATTAAATAGTTAATTCACTAAGGTTTGGTTTGCAGGTCTTTTGCTGCCAGTCTTGCTTTTTACTGGTGTGGGAGTCCCAGTCCCAGGGACCTATGTTTGCCCAGCAGGAGGGGCCTAACACTGGCTCTGCACCGCACACAAGTGTGCGACATCTCCTGGGCCAAGGGCGGGCCCGTCGTGCGCTCGTGAAGAACCGGGTTTTTAGAACCCAGCGGCGTCAGGGGCACGCCCAAAGTGTTACGTAGCCGTCAGAAGGGGGAAACCTCGTGGAAAAGACCTTCGATCCACGTTTTTGATATGCAGGGGTCGCTGAAGTGGGGGCCCTCCTCCAGAGTTTCCTCACGAAGTTCCTCTCGATCCTCGGGCTTGGACCGGTACCGCTTGATGTCGCCCCACATCGGGCGCCAACTGAAGAACCGGGTTTTTAGAACACAGCGGCGTCAGGGGCACGCCCAAAGTCTTCGGGTTCACCTGTCTTAGAATACAGAGACACAGGATACTTCTTGGTGGCGTCAGAGATCGAATTTATTGGCTGCAGTCAGTAACAGAAGTCCTAGAAGTCATCACGGTATGAGTTCTCAGGAGACTGCTCAAATTTACAAAGCAAGTCATCCCTTTTTATGCCAAAAACATCACATTCCAGACAGACACCCATTATTTTACAAATTGTCCAATCGCATGTAACCACACCAAAGTATCGCATGACGGTAAAACCCCCTTTTCAGGTGTCCGGCCCATGATCAATCATCGAACAATCCCAACATTCTTCTTTAGACAAGCCGGACAGACCCATGATAAAGAGACCACAACCCATATCGTAAATGGACCATAAAAGAAGAAACAGAAACAGATAGAAGTAGGATGGGGCATGTTTGTGTGCAATAAAACTTTATGAGATCCCGTGCTCTGACCCTTAATCAAGATCAGCTAGCGGGCGGGAACGGGTTTGGCAGGGTCAGCCTCGGGCAACGAGGTCAGTTCACTCAAGTCATGTAGAAGTCAGCACAAACTCGAGCTAAAGTGCGCTTGACTAAAAAGCTTGTTTAATCACAGTCATCGGCCTATGTGAGGGCAACCACAAAATGGCTACCATGCGCAAAATGGAACCCAGGGTTTGGAAAGAAAACCCTAAATACGCAGTGAATCCATTGGTGTAATGTGACGAAAACACACGTACTAGCCGAACTCACTAGTTACGGTTCGCTGTTACCTAAATCGTAACGGAACCATGATATTTATAGCGCAGATTCGGATTTCACAGAACCTCAGACCCTCCTTTTGCCGTTACATAGGCAATCTCAGTCTGCATCTGAATTGATGTCGATATTCATAAAATCATCAAGGTGCTGTTGAAGCATCATCCTATCTCTCTGTACCTTTCTCAAGACAGGCTGTCTCCTAACACAGGTAGTAGCACAAAGGCCTAATATGGCAGGACCACACTGTACACAGAGACAACACAAGAAAAGGATCGCTAAAGCCGCACCAATGATCGTCAGAATCCTCCATCCCCAAGCGGATAACTGTCCCCAAAACCATCCAGTTAACGACCAATCTCCTCCGTCCGTATGTATTGACTCGGAGATCTTATGTAGCCTGGAGATGGCCTTGTATACTGTCGGAGCATTATCTGGAATGAAAACGCAGCAACTCGATTGGATCACTTTACATACTCCACCTCGATCTGCAAGTATGACATCTAAAACCATACGATTCTGCAATGTCATAAGGCGATCCGCTTGAAGCTCAGCTGTCAAATTACTAAGGGCACCGGCAGTTTTGTTTATGGTGGATTCAACCACTCTTGTCAATTGCCGCAAGCTCCTACTGTTAACCATAGGTCCCCAAAACGGTAGGAAACCCTTAAAGAAGTCTCCTACTTCTTGTCCAGCGGTATCTTCCTGATCGAAGACACCCCTGACAACTCTCGTCTTGTGGTAATCTGCGGCAGTATACGCAACAAATATCCAACATAACACGTTCCCGAAAAATCAGGGGGCAACCATGTATATGCTCTGTTGTAGCAAACAAAATACGTACCCTTGGCTGCCAAAAACGGCGGGGAAGACTGAGACGTAAAAACATACGTTTGAGTACAAACACTCTTCCCTAACTGAGCTTTCGGATTCCTGCCAATACCTTGCAGACAAAAATGACCTCGGTGGGGTACGATCCAAATCGGAGGTGACCTCTTTCGTCTATGCTTTTCACTCAGGCTAACACTGTATCCGGTCGCGTTCCAGCCAACATAAGCTAGTAACTCGTCCTTGGGAATAGTCCTATACATGTCGATACCCCTACTCATATTCGCAATTCCCTTCACCAATGCTTTATTACTCGAGTTATCTCTTATGGAACGCAGGGGATAGATTTGGATAGCATAAATGAACATCGTCTGGAAAGCCCATAAAGACCCATTCTGACTAAACAGCAGAACCAGATAGGGAATACCTCTATCCATAGTATGTGGCATAAGACCACACACCCAACAATCAGTGATGTTCACTACTATCTGGTGTTGATGCAGAAGCTGTACAAATGAATTATTTGAAAAATTCTGACCTTCTAATCTACTCGTGTTCGGGTAAGGTATGAAAAGAATGCAAAGAAGTAGTAATAGGAAAAGACGTAGGTTGGGAAGTGGGTGAAAAAGTCAATTGGGTAGAAAAAACAATCCAACCCACCAAAGCTAGCGTCATGCTAAGAAACATCATAGTACATGTAATTGGAAAACATTTGAGATGCATTATCCTGCATAGTTTCGTCTTAAAGTTCGTTTTCTCAACAGCTCTCTTGACTTCGAAAAATTCCATCCTCTCGCGGCGGTTGTTTTTCTTCTGCTAAGGAGTGCATCTGTCAGTCCAGGGAACGCCCTAGGACCAACCAGAACCATCGACCTTATGTCTACACGGCTGCAATCCCAAGTCTTTACACTGCGACCTTACAGCTGAACCCGGATGGTGGTTAGAAAAAAAGAAAAAAAAAGAGATCAAAACAGTTCCTTGACTGAAAGAGTGCTGTTCTCAAACTGAAAGAAATTACTTGTTCTTTATTAGTCCATTGTCTCTAGACTGTAGGTTATAACGACTTTTACCAGGCTCTGTCTGACTTTGATACAACAGTTCAGGTTCAGTGGTGCCCAATCTTAAAGGTGAAGGCACAGCTGCTTGCAAGACATCGTCATCTCCTTTCTCAGACCTTGTCCATACCAATTCAGCGTCGCTAAACGGTGTGAATTTCGGTAATCTCTGTTTCTGTGTCTGTGATACCTCCGCGGATCCACTGGTCATACGGCAGTGGCAAAGGTACCCTCTTACAGTGTACGCCGTGGATCCAATTTCTTTTTTCGAAGACTTTTACAGATGTCCTTGTAGACAACAACACCTGGTGAGGGCCCGTCGAACGGGGCTAGTCGTTATTAGTCCTCTGAAAATTCTTTACCAGGATCCAATCACCAGGGCTGATAGTATGACCTGGGTCCACGGATGCTGGTGGCAAGCTATCATGAACCTGTTGATGCAAGACACGCAATTTAGCCGTCAGGTCATACAAATAGTCCACCAATACAGGATAATCGATGTCACTAAATTTTGTTGGTCTCGGCACTCCCCACACATTTGCCGGTCGACCAAAAACAATTTCATACGGACTAAGACCAATTCGGGAATGCACTGTAGTTCTAGTTGACAAAAGTGCCAATGGCAAGGCATCGGGCCATTGGAGACCAGAGCTCGCCTGAATCTTGGCTAACTTCAGCTTCAGAGTGCCATTATAGCACTCCACTAAACCAGCTGATTGGGGATGATTCGCAGCGTGGAATTTCTGCTTTATGCCCAAACCCTCACATACTCTCTTCATGATCCTACCCACAAACTCACTTCCGTTATCACTCCACACCATCCTTGGCAACCCGAACCTATGCAAATATTCTTTGAGCAAGACTTTAGCTGTGGACAAGGCAGTATTATCTTTTAGGGGGTATGCCTCTACCCATCTAGAAAAGGCACAAACAACTACAAGGACGTATTTCAAATTGTTGCATCTTTCCATGTGGATAAAATCCAATTGCAAAACCTCGAACGGATATGTCGGAGGCGCGAAGTGACCAGCTGGAGTTGGAGTTCCCTTACCAGGATTATACATCAGACACACCATACAATTCTTGACCACATTCTCCGCACACTTGGGAATTCCTCCATTCTCCCACACTGGAGCCAACAGCTTACAAATCCCTTTCGCACTGATGTGAGACATTCCATGTGCCATCGTAACCACCGCAAGCACATACGCATCGGGCAACATCCATCTTTGGTGTTCCGACAACTCAACCCAACAACCAGTCGAATCCAATCTACCCGTAGTTTCTCTCCACATGTTTTTCTCACTCTCCGTAGCTTCGGCCTGAATCGATTTTACACTCTCAATCGTATCCTCACACATTCCAGCCGTACCAGTCCATCTCGCAGGGCCTGCAACATACATTTGACCCATCACATTTTTCGCTGTTTCTTTCGCAATTTCGTCCGCAAATGCGTTACCACGGCCAACATCATCCGTAACCTTTCGGTGAGCGCTACACTTCACGATCGCAACTTGCTTCGGCAGAGTAAGTGACTCAAGAAACTCATTCACCAACTGTCCATGTTGGATTTTAGTCCCATGCGACGTAAGGAATCCTCTCTCTCGCCACAAGCGTCCAAAACTGTGTGCTACACCAAACACATACTGACTATCGGTATATACATTCACTCTCTTCCCTTCAGACAAGACACACGCTCTTGTTAATGCGATCAATTCCGCTGCTTGTGCTGAATTATAGCTCACTCGTGCAGTTTCAACAATCGTACACAATGTCGTCACGGCATATACCGCAGTCGTATCACCATTCAGGAGCTTGTAGCGTACCCATAGCGTACCATCTGGATTTGAAAGAGGAGTATCTTTTAGATCAACCCTACCCTTCGTTTCCTCTTCTGTCCTAAGAAAGCAATCATGCTGTTCTTGACCATTCCCATCCACAGAAATCGGCAACAATGTCGCTGTATTTAATACGTTACACGTTTTAATGTGCACGTGACTGGCCAAAAGCCTCAACTCATAACCCGACAACCTCGCACTAGTAAGATGCTGAGTCTTTGTTCTGTTCAATAAAGTATCCACTGCATGTGGAACCATCACCACCAAAGTATTATCCATCACCAACCCAGCAGACTGTCGGATGGAAACAGCCGCTGCTGCTGTAGCTCTCAAGCAACTCGGCAATGCTCTAGCTACCGGATCCAGAGTCGACGAGAAATACTCACATTGACGCTGCTTCTCACCAAACTGCTGCTTCAACACTGACAATGCACAACCCTCTCTCTCATGAACATAGAGTGTAAAAGGCTTACTGTAGTCAGGAGTACCCAACACCGGAGCAGAACACAACGCGTCACGCAATTCAGAAAAACTTTTATGACAATCGTCAGACCAGGGAAGAGGACTCGGTGTATCCTTACAAGTCAAAGCCAACAAAGGTTATGCCAACAAGGAAAAATTCGGAATCCACTGTCTACAGTACGACGTGATACCCAGAAAAGCGCGTACCTCTCTCTGCGTACTAGGCACAGTCATTTGAGCAATCGCTTGGATTTGTTCTGGGGTCAACCTTCTTCCCTCCTTCGACAAGAGATGACCTAAGTAGGTCACCTCTTGGTGACAGTACTGTAACTTTGAAGGTGACACTTTATGATGCATATCAGACAAATGTTGCAACAACGAAAGAGTAGTTTCTTTACAAGTTTCTTTATCATCAGCAGCCACTAACAGATCGTCAACATACTGAATAAGAGCAGCACCCGCAGGCAACACAAAAGTATCAAGCTGTGTTTTCAAAGCCTGACTATAGATGGACGGACTTTCAATATAGCCTTGAGGAGCACGCTTAAACCGGAAGCTTCGTCCTCCCAAAGAGAAGCCAAAAATATCTCTACTTTCTTCGGCGATTGGAATACTAAAGAAAGCGTTCTTCAAGTCTATGACGGAGAACCAGGCAGCTGAAGCCGGAATCAAAGTCAACAAAGCAGTAATGTCTGGAACAACCGGAAACTGGGGCACAACAATCTTATTAACCTCTCGAAGGTCAATCACAAACCGATACTCAGGCTGCTGAGAAGAATCAGTACGCTTCAAGACAGGCAGAACAGGACTGTTACACACATTACCTCTCGTCTCTTCGATTACACATTTCTCAATTAAAGCATAGATAATCGCTAAAAGCGCTCTTTCACCATCACTCGAGATCCGATATTGGGGAATACGTGGCAATCTAACATTCGATTTGAGCGTCACAACATATGGTGGAATCCCCAAAAGACCCACATCATTAGGACCAGTAGCCCAAAGAGTATCAGGGAGACAACGCAATTCCAGTGGAAGCTGATCTCTAGACAGATACATCGGAGAGGTCACTCTCTTACCCAATGTAAGGTGTACTCCCGAAGGAGAACAATACAATGTCGCGTGCAGTCTCTTTAACAAATCCAGACCCAACAAATTCTCACCACAACCTGTCGTTAGAATAAGGGGTGCTTCCAATTCACAAGGCCCAATAGAAAGAGACAAGGGACTAGAAACTGGATTACAAACCGGGGCGCCAGAAAATCCCACTGAAATATTCGTTAAGCCAGACAAAGGTGCGCCAGGGAGTTTAGAGTGCATGATAGAACTCTTCGCTGCACCAGTATCCAAAAGAAAAGGCTCTACCACACCCGATGTAACCCCTGCAACATAAGGTCCATCCTGGTCTACTGGAACTGACACTACTCCCTCTCTTTGTCCTTGGCTGTCCTAGCAATCATTATAGCCAGTACTCTCACTCTCAACATAGCGATCGTCAACGTAATATTGTGGAGATCTGCCAGTCTGTATGTTCTGCTGATCAAAATAATTCATAGACGTCTGTGGGGGAAAAGAACGTTCGTTCTGGGGGAACGCGCCACGTCCTCTACCCCTAGACACCTGCTGGAAACTACCACGACCTCTTGGAGCCAACATACCGCTCGCACATTGTCGTAAAACAGGGCACTCATTCTTATAATGACCTTCCTCTCTGCAATACGCGCACTGATTCAGACCCAAAGGTGGTCTTGGAGGAAAATACTCAGGTTTCTGTGACAGTCTCTGAAACACGTGTCCAGGGATGGCTAACGCTACTCATACTTGCATGCATTACACGGGCATAGGCGTACTCACCGACGCTGACCTCAGGGACCATTTTTCATTGGGGTAACACGCTTGGTAGGTGGAGCAGTGTGCGACCAATTAGACGTAACTTTATTTCAGGCTCCCTTGAGCCGTTGGAGCCGACGGGCTCATGGTTACGCACCTGCGCGCTACGAGAGGTACTTGACCTGATAACGATTTTAGCAGCTTACACAGCAACCCTACACACTTTCCTACTCCCTGCTGACGAGAGGCAACTACCTCGAAACACGTGTCCAGGGATGGCTAACGCTACTCATACTTGCATGCATTACACGGGCATAGGCGTACTCGCCGACGCTGACCTCAGGGACCATTTTTCATTGGGGTAACACGCTTGGTAGGTGGAGCAGTGTGCGACCAATTAGACGTAACTTTATTTCAGGCTCCCTTGAGCCGTTGGAGCCGACGGGCTCATGGTTACGCACCTGCGCGCTACGAGAGGTACTTGACCTGATAACGATTTTAGCAGCTTACACAGCAACCCTACACACTTTCCTACTCCCTGCTGACGAGAGGCAACTACCTCGAAACACGTGTCCAGGGATGGCTAACGCTACTCATACTTGCATGCATTACACGGGCATAGGCGTACTCGCCGACGCTGACCTCAGGGACCATTTTTCATTGGGGTAACACGCTTGATAGGTGGAGCAGTGTGCGACCAATTAGACGTAACTTTATTTCAGGCTCCCTTGAGCCGTTGGAGCCGACGGGCTCATGGTTACGCACCTGCGCGCTACGAGAGGTACTTGACCTGATAACGATTTTAGCAGCTTCCACAGCAACCCTACACACTTTCCTACTCCCTGCTGACGAGAGGCAACTACCTCGAAACACGTGTCCAGGGATGGCTAACGCTACTCATACTTGCATGCATTACACGGGCATAGGCGTACTCGCCGACGCTGACCTCAGGGACCATTTTTCATTGGGGTAACACGCTTGGTAGGTGGAGCAGTGTGCGACCAATTAGACGTAACTTTATTTCAGGCTCCCTTGAGCCGTTGGAGCCGACGGGCTCATGGTTACGCACCTGCGCGCTACGAGAGGTACTTGACCTGATAACGATTTTAGCAGCTTACACAGCAACCCTACACACTTTCCTACTCCCTGCTGACGAGAGGGAACTACCTCGAAACACGTGTCCAGGGATGGCTAACGCTACTCATACTTGCATGCATTACACGGGCATAGGCGTACTCGCAGACGCTGACCTCAGGGACCATTTTTCATTGGGGTAACACGCTTGGTAGGTGGAGCAGTGTGCGACCAATTAGACGTAACTATATTTCAGGCTCCCTTGAGCCGTTGGAGCCGACGGGCTCATGGTTACGCACCTGCGCGCTACGAGAGGTACTTGACCTGATAACGATTTTAGCAGCTTACACAGCAACCCTACACACTTTCCTACTCCCTGCTGATGAGAGGCAACTACCTCGAAACACGTGTCCAGGGATGGCTAACGCTACTCATACTTGCATGCATTACACGGGCATAGGCGTACTCGCCGACGCTGACCTCAGGGACCATTTTTCATTGGGGTAACACGCTTGGTAGGTGGAGCAGTGTGCGACCAATTAGACGTAAGTCTCTGAAACGATGGAGGTTGCTGAAACTGTAGACGTTGCTGTGATTCTTGCTGATTCGAGCGAGGCGGATACGCCTGCTGCAGAAGAACCTTCGTTTTTAAGTCTTCTGTCTTTTTCTCTAATCTATCTTTCTCATCCTTATCCCTATTCTCGTAGTACTGTGCAGTCGCCAAAATCTGGGCCGACGAAGAGACAGCCCAAGAACTCTCGGAATCTTTCAACTTATTACACAGTTCGGGAAGTAAATTAAAAACAAACTTATCTACGAACAATCTCTGGCCACCTTCCGTACTCATATCTTGACCGCTATGATCTATAAAAGTCTCTTCAAACCTAGTGAAGAAATCAGACACACTTTCGTCCTTCTGCTTACATGCTGTCAACTTGTCCCAATTCACTCGTAACGCTGGCATCATCGTTTTCATCATATTAATAATTCTACCGGGTAAATCCGCAATTAGAGGCTCAGGTTTAGCTCCTCCTACCTGTCTAGCATCTACAGTCGCGATATTCACCCATGTATCACCTAATTCTACCGCATGATCCTCGTGGCGAATCTTCGCCCACAACGGTTGAGGAACTACATTACCCAATAACATATCCACATCAGCTAGATTCATAATGCATGCGTCGACTGTCTGGGACAACTCCTTATAATACCCCACGGGATTCTTATGGGGGTCGGGTAAGGTTTGCTTAAGAGCCAAAACCTCAGCTCTCTTCCAAGGGACATGTATCCAAACTCTTTGGAAATGAGCCAAAATAGGTGAATTAGCGTTTGCGTCTCCCTCTCTCCAAACTGGAGGAACCTCTCTCATTGGATATTGTCATACCTTCTTTCTAACTGAGGCATCAGGCTTAAACAATGGCTGGGGAGGAAGTGCAGACCTATATGTAAGAAGTGTCACTACCGCATCCTCGACACCAGCTCCCACTATCGTCCCTTTGGCGAACTCACTCTGAATATCAAGCAGTCCAACAGGAGCCAACTCCAATTCATCATCTTCCCACTGTTCCCGAAGCAAAGTACACATCATATCAAAAACATACCGCTGCGTCGGTTCTTTCCACTGTAGGAACGTATTCAGCACCGCTCCCGGATCATTTATTTATTTAATTTATTTAAGGTTTTTATAGAGCGCGTAGTCACCCATGAGTATCCCAGCGCTATACCTCGTAATCCTGATGGGAGAGGGTGCGGAAAATAAGAATGGTTTATGGAAAGAGGAGGGTTTTGAGCGATTTCCTAAAACGGAGGAGATTCGGTTCTGTTCTTAGAAACATTCGTAACCCACCTACGAGCCAACGAATCCAACATTCCGGGGTCCACAGAACCAGGGAGCTGACTACGTCTCTGTCTGTCATCAGAAACGGGGGTCGTGACTAGCGACCCAAATAGAGGAGTTAAGAAATTAGTAAAAGTGTCAGCTACTCGCCGACGAACAGAAGGGGAAGCAGCCATGAGAACAGGAGAAAAGGTACCTTGCGATGGCAAAGGAAAAGACGCAGAAGTGGAGGAAGTCGAAGGGACAGGAGCAGGAGGCAAAGCAGTCTGAGTCAAGGCAGGCAAAGGTAAAGTAGGCAACCCAGGAAGAGGGGGTGCCGGAGGAACCTGAACCAACTGTGGAACAGGAAAAGGGGTTTGCGGAGGGACTAAAGGCTGACAACAAGCGGTAATATCGGTGCAGTAGCACCTTGCACGTAAGGGGGAGGTGACTTCAACAAGTAAGACATTAATGGATCCTTTTCGGCATCCTAAACAGGATTCACAGGAGGGGGTGACAAAACAGGATAACATTTGTCAATAGCCATATGATGTTGCCTATTTGACACCTCAATCGCTTTACCTTCTTCATCTTCTTTAAACTGCCTGGCAGCTTGCATTATCGATACACCCTTCTCTCTCTTATCTCTTTTAGCTTGTTTTATCTCTCATTGTCTGGCTTCTTTGCGCCAAAGGCGGAAGGATTCGAACATTGCCGGCCGGGCTTTCTTCCTAAATAATTTCGCTTCCAAATTGTCTAAAATCTCTGTTTCAAAACTACCATGTTGGGGCCATCGTAAGACACCATCTTTCCTAGTGTAGCGGACCCATACTTCATTAAACGTAATGGGGCCCATGCCGTGTTTAGAGTAGAGCTCATAAGTTGGAGTTCCAACTGGAGGTATCGGACACGGATCCTCCAATCGGAACTTCCTGTTATAACCACAACAAAAACAAGTACCAAATTTGCTACGATTAGGCATCTTTGCTCACTAATCGAGCTTCAAACTTCAAGGGGCTATCTCTACCGATACACTCGTAAATATACGAGACCCTCGGCTTTGGAAATTGCAGTTTTCAAATCAAAACTAAGGACCAAACAAACTAAGAACCAAACTAAGACCAAGCAAAACCAAGAACCGATCAAGCTAAGGACGAGGTAAAACTAAGAACCAAACAAATTAGTGGGAGCGACCCACTTATACTTAACCAAGTTGTCTGCTACGCCACCCAGAAGATCCGTCGGTCGTCTCGCCTTACGAAGTTTCACAAAGGGGGGGGGTGTCCAAGACAGGGCGACAGTCAGGGCAGCAGTCCTTACGTAGCCGTCAGAAGGGGGAAACCTCGTGGAAAAGACCTTCGGTCCACGTTTTCGAAATGCAGGGGTCGCTGAAGTGGGGGCCCTCCTCCAGAGTTTCCTCACGAAGTTCCTCTCGATCCTCGGGCTTGGACCGGTACCGCTTGATGTCGCCCCACGTCCGGCGCCAACTGAAGAACCGGGTTTTTAGATCCCAGCGGCGTCAGGGGCATGCCCAAAGTCTTCGGGTTCACCTGTCTTAGAATACAGAGACACAGGATACTTCTTGGTGGCGTCAGAGATCGAATTTATTGGCTGCAGCCAGTAACAGAAGTCCTAGAAGTCATCACGGTATGAGTTCTCAGGATACTGCTCAAATTTACAAAGCAAGTCATCCCTTTTTATCCCAAAAACATCACATTCCAGACAGACACCCATTATTTTACAAATTGTCCAATCGCATGTAACCACACCAAAGTATCGCATGACGGTAAAACCCACTTTTCAGGTGTCCGGCCCATGAACAATCATCGAACAATCCCAACATTCTTCTTTAGACAAGCCGGACAGACCCATGATAAAGAGACCACAACCCATATCGTAAATGGACCATAAAAGAAGAAACAGAAACAGATAGAAGTAGGATGGGGCATGTTTGTGTGCAATAAAACTGCACGAGATCCCGTGCTCTGACCCTTAATCAAGATCAGCTAGCGGGCGGGAACGGGTTTGACAGGGTCGGCCTCAGGCAACGAGGTCAGTTCACTCAAGTCATGTAGAAGTCAGCACAAACTCGAGCTAAAGTGCGCTTGACTAAAAAGCTCGTTTAACCACAGTCATCGGCCTATGTGAGGGCAACCACAAAATGGCTACCATGCGCAAAATGGAACCCAGGGTTTGGAAAGAAAACCCTAAATACACAGTGAATCCATTGGTGTAATGTGACGAAAACACACGTACTAGCGGAACTCACTAGTTACGGGTCGCTGTTACCTAAATCGTAACGGAACCATGATATTTATAGCGCAGATTCGGATTTCACGGAACCTCACCCGTCTGCGACAGGAGAAGGCGGGGTGGGGCCACCCCCTTGGCTGTAAAAACTGTACCACAAAATGAACAACATTACACTGGCTCCTAAGTGGACCTCTGCAACGACAAGCTTGAGTAGAGTGAGGCCGCTGTCTGCGCTACAACTGCTACTCTGTTACAAGGGCAGTTACATCAGCTCGCCTCGTGTGCCTTAAATCGGGTTAGATCAAAACTAAGCACTACTTGGAAATTAGCACGGCATGAGAAGCATTTTTTCAACCAGGCAAACTGCATGCAAGGTACTTTCTTTGTCCCTGCTCCGGTATTTTTCCCTCTACCCTATTCTTTTACTTCCAATATTTTACAAACACAATTGCTGCACTTATGAAGACATTTTGTACATATATTTTAGGATTGTACAACGGGGAGCTGAACCTGATTCCTGATCGTTGGCCCCGTTGGACCACTGATTAACATTGGTTGCATTGATTACCACTGATTAACATTGGTTGCATTGATTACAACTGATTAACATTGGTTGGCATTGATTACCACTGATTAACATTGGGTGGCATTGATTACCACTGATTAACATTGGGTGGCATTGATTACCACTGATTAACATTGGTTGCATTGATTACCACTGATTAACATTGGATGGCATTGATACATTGGTTGGCATTGATTCCCACTGATTAAATTTGGGTGGCATTGATTACCACTGATTAACATTGGTTGCATTGATTACCACTGATTAACATTGCGTGGCATTGATTACCACTGATTAACATTGGGTGGTATTGATTACCACTGATTAACATTGGGTGGCATTGATTACCACTGATTAACATTGGTTGCATTGATTACCACTGATTAACATTGGGTGGCATTGATTACCACTGATTAACATTGGGTGGCATTGATTACCACTGATTAACATTGGGTGGCATTGATTACCACTGATTAACATTGGTTGCATTGATTACCACTGATTAACATTGGATGGCATTGATACATTGGTTGGCATTGATTCCCACTGATTAAATTTGGGTGGCATTGATTACCACTGATTAACATTGGTTGCATTGATTACCACTGATTAACATTGCGTGGCATTGATTACCACTGATTAACATTGGTTGCATTGATTACCACTGATTAACATTGGGTGGCATTGATTACCACTGATTAACATTGGCTGCATTGATTACCACTGATTAACATTGGGTGGCATTGATTACCACTGATAAACATTGGGTGGCATTGATTACCACTGATTAACATTGGGTGGCATTGATTACCACTGATTAACATTGGTTGCATTGATTACCACTGATTAACATTGGGTGGCATTGATTACCACTGATTAACATTGGTTGCATTGATTACCACTGATTAACATTGCGTGGCATTGATTACCACTGATTAACATTGGGTGGCATTGATTACCACTGATTAACATTGGTTGCTTGATTACCACTGATTAACATTGGTTGGCATTGATACATTGGTTGGCATTGATTACCACTGATTAACATTGGGTGGCATTGATTACCACTGATTAACATTGGTTGCATTGATTACCACTGATTAACATTGGGTGGCATTGATTACCACTGATTAACATTGGTTGCATTGATTACCACTGATTAACATTGCGTGGCATTGATTACCACTGATTAACATTGGGTGGCATTGATTACCACTGATTAACATTGGTTGCATTGATTACCACTGATTAACATTGGGTGGCATTGATTACCACTGATTAACATTGGTTGCATTGATTACCACTGATTAACATTGCGTGGCATTGATTACCACTGATTAACATTGGTTGCATTGATTACCACTGATTAACATTGGGTGGCATTGATTACCACTGATTAACATTGGTTGCATTGATTACCACTGATTAACATTGGTAACACGCTTGGTAGGTGGAGCAGTGTGCGACCAATTAGACGTAACTTTATTTCAGGCTCCCTTGAGCCGTTGGAGCCGACGGGCTCATGGTTACGCACCTGCGCGCTACGAGAGGTACTTGACCTGATAACGATTTTAGCAGCTTACACAGCAACCCTACACACTTTCCTACTCCCTGCTGACGAGAGGCAACTACCTCGAAACACGTGTCCAGGGATGGCTAACGCTACTCATACTTGCATGCATTACACGGGCATAGGCGTACTCGCCGACGCTGACCTCAGGGACCATTTTTCATTGGGGTAACACGCTTGGTAGGTGGAGCAGTGTGCGACCGATTAGACGTAACTTTATTTCAGGCTCCCTTGAGCCATTGGAGCCGACGGGCTCATGGTTACGCACCTGCGCGCTAAGAGAGGTACTTCACCTGATAACAATTTTAGCAGCTTACACAGCAACCCTACACACTTTCCTACTCCCTGCTGACGAGAGGCAACTACCTCGAAACACGTGTCCAGGGATGGCTAACGCTACTCATACTTGCATGCATTACACGGGCATAGGCGTACTCGCCGACGCTGACCTCAGGGACCATTTTTCATTGGGGTAACACGCTTGGTAGGTGGAGCAGTGTGCGACCAATTAGACGTAAGTCTCTGAAACGATGGAGGTTGCTGAAACTGTAGACGTTGCTGTGATTCTTGCTGATTCGAGCGAGGCGGATACGCCTGCTGCAGAAGAACCTTCGTTTTTAAGTCTTCTGTCTTTTTCTCTAATCTATCTTTCTCATCCTTATCCCTATTCTCGTAGTACTGTGCAGTCGCCAATATTTGGGCCGACAAAGAGACAGCCCAAGAACTCTCGGAATCTTTCAACTTATTACACAGTTCGGGAAGTAAATTAAAAACAAACTTATCTACGAACAATCTCTGGCCACCTTCCGTACTCATATCTTGACCGCTATGATCTATAAAAGTCTCTTCAAACCTAGTGAAGAAATCAGACACACTTTCGTCCTTCTGCTTACATGCTGTCAACTTGTCCCAATTCACTCGTAACGCTGGCATCATCGTTTTCATCATATTAATAATTCTACCGGGTAAATCCACAATTAGAGGCTCAGGTTTAGCTCCTCCTACCTGTCTAGCATCTACAGTCGCGATATTCACTCATGTATCACCTAATTCTACCGCATGATCCTCGTGGCGAATCTTCGCCCACAGCGGTTGAGGAACTACATTACCCAATAACATATCCACATCAGCTAGATTCATAATGCATACGTCGACTGTCTGGGACAACTCCTTATAATACCCCACGGGATTCTTATGGGGGTCGGGTAAGGTTTGCTTAAGAGCCAAAACCTCAGCTCTCTTCCAAGGGACATGTATCCAAACTCTTTGGAAATGAGCCAAAATAGGTGAATTAGCGTTTGCGTCTCCCTCTCTCCAAACTGGAGGAACCTCTCTCATTGGATATTGTCATACCTTCTTTCTAACTGAGGCATCAGGCTCAAACAATGGCTGGGGAGGAAGTGCAGACCTATATGTAAGAAGTGTCACTACCGCATCCTCGACACCAGCTCCCACTATCGTCCCTTTGGCGAACTCTCTCTGAATATCAAGCAGTCCAACAGGAGCCAACTCCAATTCATCATCTTCCTACTGTTCCCGAAGCAAAGTACACATCATATCAAAAACATACCGCTGCGTCGGTTCTTTCCACTGTAGGAACGTATTCAGCACCGCTCCCGGATCATACCTAGAAACATTCGTAACCCACCTACGAGCCAACGAATCCAACATTCCGGGGTCCACAGAACCAGGGAGCTGACTACGTCTCTGTCTGTCATCAGAAACGGGGGTCGTGACTAGCGACCCAAATAGAGGAGTTAAGAAATTAGTAAAAGTGTCAGCTACTCGCCGACGAACAGAAGGGGAAGCAGCCATGAGAACAGGAGAAAAGGTACCTTGCGATGGCAAAGGAAAAGACGCAGAAGTGGAGGAAGTCGAAGGGACAGGAGCAGGAGGCAAAGTAGTCTGAGTCAAGGCAGGCAAAGGTAAAGTAGGCAACCCAGGAAAAGGGGGTGCCGGAGGAACCTGAACCAACTGTGGAACAGGAAAAGGGGTTTGCGGAGGGACTAAAGGCTGACAACAAGCGGTAATATCGGTGCAGTAGCACCTTGCACGTAAGGGGGAGGTGACTTCAACAAGTAAGACATTAATGGATCCTTTTCGGCATCCTAAACAGGATTCACAGGAGGGGGTGACAAAACAGGATAACATTTGTCAATAGCCATATGATGTTGCCTATTTGACACCTCAATCGCTTTACCTTCTTCATCTTCTTTAAACTGCCTGGCAGCTTGCATTATCGATACACCCTTCTCTCTCTTATCTCTTTTAGCTTGTTTTATCTCTCATTGTCTGGCTTCTTTGCGCCAAAGGCGGAAGGATTCGAACATTGCCGGCCGGGCTTTCTTCCTAAATAATTTCGCTTCCAAATTGTCTAAAATCTCTGTTTCAAAACTACCATGTTGGGGCCATCGTAAGACACCATCTTTCCTAGTGTAGCGGACCCATACTTCATTAAACGTAATGGGGCCCATGCCGTGTTTAGAGTAGAGCTCATAAGTTGGAGTTCCAACTGGAGGTATCGGACACGGATCCTCCAATCGGAACTTCCTGTTATAACCACAACAAAAACAAGTACCAAATTTGCTACGATTAGGCATCTTTGCTCACTAATCGAGCTTCAAACTTCAAGGGGCTATCTCTACCGATACACTCGTAAATATACGAGACCCTCGGCTTTGGAAATTGCAATTTTCAAATCAAAACTAAGGACCAAACAAACTAAGAACCAAACTAAGACCAAGCAAAACCAAGAACCGATCAAGCTAAGGACGAGGTAAAACTAAGAACCAAACAAATTAGTGGGAGCGACCCACTTATACTTAACCAAGTTGTCTGCTACGCCACCCAGAAGATCCGTCGGTCGTCTCGCCTTACGAAGTTTCACAAAGGGGTGGGGTGTCCAAGACAGGGCGACAGTCAGGGCAGCGGTCCTTACGTAGCCGTCAGAAGGGGGAAACCTCGTGGAAAAGACCTTCGGTCCACGTTTTCGACATGCAGGGGTCGCTGAAGTGGGGGCCCTCCTCCAGAGTTTCCTCACGAAGTTCCTCTCGATCCTCGGGCTTGGACCGGTACCGCTTGATGTTGCCCCACGTCCGGCGCCAACTGAAGAACCGGGTTTTTAGATCCCAGCGGCGTCAGGGGCACGCCCAAAGTCTTCGGGTTCACCTGTCTTAGAATACAGAGACACAGGATACTTCTTGGTGGCGTCAGAGATCGAATTTATTGGCTGCAGCCAGTAACAGAAGTCCTAGAAGTCATCACGGTATGAGTTCTCAGGATACTGCTCAAATTTACAAAGCAAGTCATCCCTTTTTATCCCAAAAACATCACATTCCAGACAGACACCCATTAATTTACAAATTGTCCAATCGCATGTAACCACACCAAAGTATCGCATGACGGTAAAACCCACTTTTCAGGTGTCCGGCCCATGATCAATCATAGAACAATCCCAACATTCTTCTTTAGACAAGCCGGACAGACCCATGATAAAGAGACCACCACCCATATCGTAAATGGACCATAAAAGAAGAAACAGAAACAGATAGAAGTAGGATGGGGCATGTTTGTGTGCAATAAAACTGCACGAGATCCCGTGCTCTGACCCTTAATCAAGATCAGCTAGCGGGCGGGAACGGGTTTGGCAGGGTCGGCCTCAGGCAACGAGGTCAGTTCACTCAAGTCATGTAGAAGTCAGCACAAACTCGAGCTAAAGTGCGCTTGACTAAAAAGCTCGTTTAACCACAGTCATCAGCCTATGTGAGGGCAACCACAAAATGGCTACCATGCGCAAAATGGAACCCAGGGTTTGGAAAGAAAACCCTAAATACACAGTGAATCCATTGGTGTAATGTGACGAAAACACACGTACTAGCGGAACTCACTAGTTACGGTTCGCTGTTACCTAAATCGTAACGGAACCATAATATTTATAGCGCAGGTTTGGATTTCACGGAACCTCACCCGTCTGCGACAGGAGAAGGCGGGGTGGGGCCACCCCCTTGGCTGTAAAAACTGTACCACAAAATGAACAACATTACACTGGCTCCTAAGTGGACCTCTGCAACGACAAGCTTGAGTAGAGTGAGGCCGCTGTCTGCGCTACAACTGCTACTCTGTTACAAGGGCAGTTACATCAGCTCGCCTCGTGTGCCTTAAATCGGGTTAGATCAAAACTAAGCACTACTTGGAAATTAGCACGGCATGAGAAGCATTTTTTCAACCAGGCAAACTGCATGCAAGGTACTTTCTTTGTCCCTGCTCCGGTATTTTTCCCTCTACCCTATTCTTTTACTTCCAATATTTTACAAACACAATTGCTGCACTTATGAAGACATTTTGTACATATATTTTAGGATTGTACAACGGGGAGCTGAACCTGATTCCTGATCGTTGGCCCCGTTGGACCACTGATTAACATTGGTTGCATTGATTACCACTGATTAACATTGGTTGCATTGATTACAACTGATTAACATTGGTTGGCATTGATTACCACTGATTAACATTGGGTGGCATTGATTACCACTGATTAACATTGGGTGGCATTGATTACCACTGATTAACATTGGTTGAATTGATTACCACTGATTAACATTGGATGGCATTGATACATTGGTTGGCATTGATTCCCACTGATTCAATTTGGGTGGCATTGATTACCACTGATTAACATTGGTTGCATTGATTACCACTGATTAACATTGCATGGCATTGATTACCACTGATTAACATTGGGTGGCATTGATTACCACTGATTAACATTGGGTGGCATTGATTACCACTGATTAACATTGGTTGCATTGATTACCACTGATTAACATTGGGTGGCATTGATTACCACTGATTAACATTGGGTGGCATTGATTACCACTGATTAACATTGGGTGGCATTGATTACCACTGATTAACATTGGGTGGCATTGATTACCACTGATTAACATTGGTTGCATTGATTACCACTGATTAACATTGGTTGGCATTGATACATTGGTTGGCTTTGATTACCACTGATTAACATTGGGTGGCATTGATTACCACTGATTAACATTGGTTGCATTGATTACCACTGATTAACATTGCGTGGCATTGATTACCACTGATTAACATTGGGTGGCATTGATTACCACTGATTAACATTGGTTGCATTGATTACCACTGATTAACATTGGGTGGCATTGATTACCACTGATTAACATTGGTTGCATTGATTACCACTAATTAACATTGGGTGGCATTGATTACCACTGATTAACATTGGTTGCATTGATTACCACTGATTAACATTGGTTGCATTGATTACCACTGATTAACATTGGGTGGCATTGATTACCACTGATTAACATTGGTTGCATTGATTAACACTGATTAACATTGGTTGCCTTGATTACCACTGATTAACATTGGTTGCATTGATTACCACTGATTAACATTGGTTGCCTTGATTACCACTGATTAACATTGGTTGCATTGATTACCACTGATTAACATTGGTTGCATTGATTAATACTGATTAACATTGGTTGCCTTGATTACCACTGATTAACATTGGTTGGCATTGATTACCACTTATTAACATTGGTTGCCTTGATTACCACTGATTAACATTGGGTGGCATTGATTACCACTGATTAACATTGGTTGCATTGATTACCACTGATTAACATTGGTTGGCATTGATTACCACTGATTTAACATTGGTTGCATTGATTACCACTGATTAACATTGGGTGGCATTGATTACCACTGATTAACATTGGTTGCATTGATTATGACTGATTAACATTGGTTGGCATTGATTACCACTGATTAACATTGGTTGCATTGATTACCACTGATTAAGATTGGTTTGCATTGATTACCACTGATTACATGGGAGTTGTGTCATTTACCCGTGGCTTTGGTGGCGGTGGACACTTTGAAAACTATTTTGTATGAATTCTGTATTGCCTTTTTAATTCGGTGCTCAGAGTTGTAATAATCTACAGATTTTATATGATAAGACCTTCCTACCTAAACAAAGTAGTTAATTAAATATGGGAGCGAGAAAGCCCCATGTTACTGTGAGAAAGCCCCACACTCACTCCCCTCACAAATCAGAAGTGTTTTTTTTTAAATATATGGGTGAGCCATGGGGGCAACAGATGGACACGAATCACCGGTTGAAACATCACTGTTTACTTGTGGGGAATCGACAACAACATCGGTGACCTCGACTGACGCCACTTCTAAGGACACAAAAGACTCTATCAAGAAGAGCTTTACAACCAGCAATGATGGGAGGGGCGATGAGGCGAGGGGGGGGCAGGAGATAATGGGTGGATTCAATGTATCTCTGAATCCATCCCACGATCTGAATCTAATTCACCACCACCATCCAAACGAGTAAGGAAACCCCCACATAACCCCCAGCCACCTGTGCTACAAAAAAAGACTCCACGGGAAAAAAAAAAAACTAACCACCATCCCAAAGAGGGCCCCAAGCAATCGAAGGCACCCCCCGATAACCTCAATAGTAGACATTGGATGCCCTAGGTGGAGCTTTTAAGTTTAATAATGCATTGGGGGTCACACATACACGGTCAGCAAAAGTGCAAATTGAAACAGAATTGTGTTTGGACCTATTGAATTCCCTTGCAAAGGGGGAAACGTTAAATGCAAAACTGCCTATGACTGGCCGCCCTCCAATGAGGGACTGAGCAGCCTCGTCACTAATAAAACTGCTTCCCATAACTCTAACTCATACCTTAGTAGCAATCCAAGCAGCCATAAAACAAGAATGTATGAGGAGGGAAGTTTCATTCAGGAAGTGACTGGCACCGGGGTGGATGGTGGCAGACGTCAGGGCCCCGCTGCAGCAGGCTCAACCATAGATGGTCATTCTTGTGACTCCACGGAGGCCCCGCTGCAGCAGTCTCAATCATAGATGGTCATTCTTGTGACTCCACGGAGCAGGTGGATGACCACCTTGAACTCCACCTGCGGCCACCCCTGGTGTGATAGCTCTAACGTATACCCTAGTAGCAATCCAAGCACCCATAAAGCAAGAATGTATGAGGAGGGAAGTTTCATTCAGGAAGTGACTGGCACCGGGCTGGATGGTGGCAGACGTCAGAGCCCCGCTGCAGCAGTCTCAACCATAGATGGTCATTCTTGTGACTCCACAGAGGCCCCGCTGCAGCAGTCTCAACCATAGATGGTCATTCTTGTGACTCTGCGGAGGCCCCGCTGCAGCAGTCTCAACCATAGATGGTCATTCTTGTGACTCCACGGAGGCCCCGCTGCAGCAGGCTCAACCATAGATGGTCATTCTTGTGACTCCAGGAGCAGGTGGATGACCGCCTTGAACTCCACCTGCAGCCACCCCTGGTGTGATAGCTCTAACGTATACCCTAGTAGCAATCCAAGCAGCCATAAAGCAAGAATGTATGAGGAGGGAAGTTTCCTTCAGGAAGTGACTGGCACCAGGGTGGATGGTGGCAGACGTCAGGGCCCCACTGCAGCAGGCTCAACCATAGATGGTCATTCTTGTGACTCCACGGAGGCCCCGCTGCAGCAGTCTCAACCATAGATGGTCATTCTTGTGACTCCACGGAGGCCCCGCTGCAGGAGTCTCAACCATAGATGGTCATTCTTGTAACTCCAGGAGCAGGTGGATGACCGCCTTGAACTCAACCTGCGGCCACCCCTGGTGTGATAGCTCTAACTTATACCCTAGTAGCAATCAAAGCCACCATAAAGCAAGAATGTATGACGGGGGAAGTTTCCTTCAGGAAGTGACTGGCACCGGGGTGGATGGTGGCAGACGTCAGGGCCCCGCTGCAGCAGTCACAACCATAGATGGTCATTCTTGTGACTCCACGGAGCAGGTGGATGACCACCCTGAACTCCACCTGCGGCCACCCCTGATGTGATAGCTCTAACGTATACCCTAGTAGCAATCCAAGCAGCCATAAAGCAAGAATGTATGAGGAGGGAAGTTTCCTTCAGGAAGTGACTGGCACTAGGGTGGATGGTGGCAGACGTCAGGGCCCCACGGCAGTAGGCTCAACCATAGATGGTCATTCTTGTGACTCCACGGAGGCCCCGCTGCAGCAGTCTCAACCATAGTTGGTCATTCTTGTGACTCCACGGAGGCCCCGCTGCAGCAGTCTCAACCATAGATGGTCATTCTTGTGACTCCAGGAGCAGGTGGATGACCGCCTTGAACTCCACCTGCGGCCACCCCTGGTGTGATAGCTCTAACTTATACCCTAGTAGCAATCGAAGCCGCCATAAAGCAAGAATGTATGACGAGGGAAGTTTCCTTCAGGAAGTGACTTGCACCGGGGTGGATGGTGGCAGACGTCAGGGCCCCGCTGCAGCAGTCTCAACCATAGATGGTCATTCTTGTGACTCTACGGAGCAGGTGGATGACCGCCCTGAACTCCACCTGCGGCCACCCCTGGTGTGATAGCTCTAACATATACCCTAGTAGCAATCCAAGCAGCCATAAAGCAAGAATGTATGAGGAGGGAAGTTTCCTTCAGGAAGTGACTGGCACCGGGGCGGCTGGTGGCAGATGTCAGGGCCCCGCTGCAGCAGTCTCAACCATAGATGGTCATTCTTGTGACTCCAGGAGCAGGTGGATGACCGCCTTGAACTCCACCTGCGGCCACCCCTGGTGTGATAGCTCTAACGTATACCCTAGTAGCAATCCAAGCAGCCATAAAGCAAGAATGTATGAGGAGGGAAGTTTCCTTCAGGAAGTGACTGGCACCAGGGTGGATGGTGGCAGACGTCAGGGCCCCACTGCAGCAGGCTCACCCATAGATGGTCATTCTTGTGACTCCAGGAGCAGGTGGATGACCGCCTTGAACTGCACCTGCGGCCACCCCTGGTGTGATAGCTCTAACGTATACCCTAGTAGCAATCCAAGCAGCCATAAAGCAAGAATGTATGAGGAGGGAAGTTTCCTTCAGGAAGTGACTGGCACCAGGGTGGATGGTGGCAGACATCAGGGCCCCACGGCAGTAGGCTCTACCATAGATGGTCATTCTTGTGACTCCACGGAGGCCCCGCTGCAGCAGTCTCAACCATAGATGGTCATTCTTGTGACTCCAGGAGCAGGTGGATGACCGCCTTGAACTCCACCTGCGGCCACCCCTGGTGTGATAGCTCTAACTTATACCCTAGTAGCAATCGAAGCCGCCATAAAGCAAGAATGTATGACGAGGGAAGTTTCCTTCAGGAAGTGACTTGCACCGGGGTGGATGGTGGCAGACGTCAGGACCCGCTGCAGCAGTCTCAACCATAGATGGTCATTCTTATGACTCTACGGAGCAGGTGGATGACCGCCCTGAACTTCACCTGCGGCCACCCCTGGTGTGATAGCTCTAACATATACCCTAGTAGCAATCCAAGCAGCCATAAAGCAAGAATGTATGAGGAGGGAAGTTTCCTTCAGGAAGTGACTGGCACCGGGGCGGATGGTGGCAGACGTCAGGGCCCCGCTGCAGCAGTCTCAACCATAGATGGTCATTCTTGTGACTCCAGGAGCAGGTGGATGACCGCTTTGAACTCCACCTGCAGCCACCCTTGGTGTGATAGCTCTAACGTATACCCTAGTAGCAATCCAAGCAGCCATAAAGCAAGAATGTATGAGGAGGGAAGTTTCCTTCAGGAAGTGACTGGCACCAGGGTGGATGGTGGCAGACGTCAGGGCCCCACTGCAGCAGGCTCAACCATAGATGGTCATTCTTGTGACTCCACAGAGGCCCCGCTGCAGCAGTCTCAACCATAGATGGTCATTCTTATGACTCCACAGAGGCCCCGCTGCAGCAGTCTCAACCATAGATGGTCATTCTTGTGACTCCAAGCAGGCCCCGCTGCAGCAGTCTCAACCAGAGATGGTCATTCTTGTGACTCTACGGAGCAGGTGGATGACCGCCTTGAACTCCACCTGCAGCCACCCCTTGCGTGATAGTTTAGGCAAAGGTTGCAGCTTTACCTATAAACAGGACAGAGAATTGGGATGCGTTAACCCACCCGAGGACCAGCTCCCTATGAACATCTAGGTTTTGTAGCTGGAATGTGGCAGGTTTGCTGAGCAAGGGACAAACTCTTGAGACCTGGCTTCTGGAGCCCAGTCATATGAATGGCCATAGAACATACTTTACCCCTGGCATTCCTTCTGCACACGATAGACCGATGGGCGGATTGCGCACATATGTATCTAACTGTTTACCATTTACTAAAATTTCTTTGGAAACACATAATCCTTATTATTAATGAATATTATGTGATTCGGCTGGCTTTGCCAGGTTAGTTACAATTAATACACCATGCAAGCCATCACAGAAATATTACAGAAATTGAATGATGATTTGGGAATATATTTACAGAAATAATAGTAAGTATACTATTATTTTATGGGAACGAGACTTTATTTTATGTTTGTGTACTGCACAGTCAGGAAACGTATGTGTTATGATAAACACAGAAGAGGCGAATCCAGCCATTTCAACCATAAAGCCTTTGGGGGTAAGTTAAATGAATTATTATTCAAATTCAACTTGGCTTTTCAAGCGAGATTTCCTCCGCTACGCTCAACGCAAGTGCACTTTGAATGGGAGAAATATTGACCATACAGGTGCGCTGCCAGGCACTTCATTTTCTTTTTTTTTCTTTTTCTTTTCCCTTTTTTTTGTTTTTCTTTTTTTTGTCCTCATATGCCACCAGGGTTCTATATGCGCAATCAATAGGTTTACAAGCGATATGCTGTCACAGTACATACCAACTGGAAGGGACAGACATAGAGCGAGAGCCTCGTCCCACAGCGATAGGGCTTGACATACCAGCGATCACCCTACCTCAGGAGTTCAGCCAGAGTGCTGCCAGAGTGCTGAAGAAGGAATCAGAGCTCCGTTTATACCTAGGAATGGGATAGATGGCTTAATCATTGGACCTGGGGGGAAAAAAAAAAAAAACCCAGAACCTCACTGATCCCATTTAAGAAGGTGCCAAAAAGATCTTTTGTCTGGGTTCCCTGCTCTAGCCAAATCAAACTTAGAAACCTGCAGGGCAGACGCGTACCATTCATTGATAGAAGGAGGTAAAGGGTCCTTCCACTTCCTGCATATCTCCCTTCTAGCCAGTAGTATAGCGTAAAATACTAGCTTCTTCGCCAAGTTGGAGACCCCCTCTAAGATTCCGAAAATCACCAACTGGTGATTCAATTGGAGCCTATTGAAGACGACAGGATCTTACAAATGGCTTCCCAAAACTGGGACAGAAGAGGGCATTCATAAAACATGTGAATGTCGGAGGCTGCTAGGAGCCCACATCTAGCACACACCACCATATTCCCCTGAATAAATTTAGAAAGTCGGAGGGGAGAGTAGTATGCTCTGTGGATAGTAAAGATGTGGTTCCTACGCAACCACGCTGGTTTCACCACATCCCACAGCAGTCGACAAGATGTACTCCATAGCTCTTGCAAGTTGGTGTTACTTATATCAGCCCCCCAGAGCTCATCTGGAAGCACGAATACTCCGTCTATCTCCTCCAAAATCAGGTTATACCAAGACGAAATCTCCTTCTTAGCAGGGGGTTTATCAATTAACAAAGTAATAAGGGTACTATAACCACCTAATGGGAACTTATGTTTTCGAGAGGGCTGTGCAGTATAAGAGCGAGACCAGCTGGACATCTGCAGATATTTAGCCTAGCTAGGCCAGGGCCAATCTTCCTACTCAGACACTCCCAAGAGAGCAGTTCCCCCTCAACAAATAGTTCTCCCAAAACCTCCACCCCTGCCTCTCTAATAGGTACTGCAAGTGAGTCTCCCAACCAGGGTGGATTATCGGGCAGATCCCATAAGGGAGTCCTACAGCTATAGTACCCTATTTTAATGGATTTTGATACCTGGGCCCAAGTCCTTGCCATTCCCAAGAGAATTTTCAATTTAATTTTTTTAAAGAACTTGGGATCTCCAAATTTTAGTAGGAACCCAGACTGGCTAACCCCTTCTCCCATAAGCAAAGTGGTATATAAAGTTCCCACCCCATACTCTAATGGTTTCTTTAACAGCATCCTGGCATACACCTGGATGTCCGGGGCAGCCAGCCCCCCCTTTTCCCAGCGCCTCCTTAACTTTTTCCACGAAATTCTTGGAAGATGTTTATTCTAGATAAAGGTGTTAATCTCGGCCTGAAAAGTTTAATCGGGCTTGGATCAAAATACAGTGGGATAGTGTAAAAAAGAAAGGAAATCTTTGGCAAGACAGCCATCTTGACCAAGTTAGCCCTTCCTAGTAGAGACAATGGAAGATGGGACCAAGACTGAAGCAGCTTACGGCAGTCCTTAGCTACCTTGGAAAAATTAGTATTTACGATCTGATCTATATCCTCCACAATATCGAGGCCCAGGTATCTCATCTTATTTCCTGGCCGAATACCCGAGATACAAAAGCTCTGATCCATACCCCAGGTCAACATCTCGGTTTTTGTAGAGTTGATCTCATACCCGGAAACTACCCCAAATTCCGAGGCTAGCTTGAATATTTCCGGGAGAGCCGTATGGGCATCAGAGGTAAAGATGAGGATATCGTCAGCGTACAGGGCCATTTTTCTTTCCCAACCCCTATACGCGAACGCCTTGATGTTAACATTATCCCTAAAATTTTGAGCGAATGGTTCAACGTATAGATCGAAAAGAAGTGGGGAGAGGGGGCAGCCCTGTCGTGTACCCCTCGAGATGTTAAAGGGATCAGATAATATGCCATTGATCAGTACACAGGCACTTGGGTTCCGATATAGTAGACCGATTGCCCGGCGAAACCCTGCTCCCACATTGAACTTTGCCAAGGCCTCCGACAGATACAACCAATTGACTCTGTCGAAGGCCTTGGTGGCATCCAAGGTAAGAACCGCCAGGGGGAGAGACTCCAAAACTGCCAAGTCGATAGCCCCTATTAAATCAAAAGTTAATTCATATAGCTGTCGCCCCTTGACAAACCCCTTCTGATCCGGGTGTAAGATGTTGGGGGCAACAAGAGCTAATCTGTTGGCCAGAATTGAGGCAAATATTTTATAATCTATATTTAGTATGGAAATTGGCCTATAGGAACCACATGCAGTAGACGGTTTCCCTGGTTTTAAGATTACAGTAAAAGATGCACTGTCCCATGACGTCGGGGGCCGACCACCATCCAGTAGAATATCGTTAAATGGTAATACCAGGAAGGAGACAAGTTCCCGCTCCAAGGCTTTGTAGATTTCAGCCGGTAGGCCATCTATACCAGACGCCTTCCCCTTTTTGGCATTGTGTATAGCCTTAATAACTTCCTCCTTCATTTTCGTACTCATTCAATTTTATTAAGTGATCACTACCCTTTGAGCATCAAACTATTGTCAAATCTATTTTTTAAGCAGCGGCACAATAATACTACCTCACAAGCAGATAAAATCGAGTTAGTAATCAATAATGGGTATACCCTGCGATGGACACAGATTGTGCCGGAGGGGTTCCTTAAGCAATTGATAGCCAGTAACAGAGAGGCCTTTAAAACCTGTCTAGATCAGTCGATAGCGCCCAATGATATCTTTAACGCCTTTTTGTCAATTACACAGGGGGTGAAGGAGAACGTTGCTGTTGTAACTAAAAAAGCAAAACAGGAGAATAAGGATTGGTTTGATACCACATGTACTAGGGCCATTGAACAGCTAAAAGAGGCTCTACGCACACCGCCCAGATGTAACCTTGAGGTCCAGACTTGTAGAACATATTGTAAGACGGCGGTGCGGCTGAGAAAGTCACAGTTATGGGAGAAGGCTTGGGATCTTTACGAGAAGCGTCCGCGAGTAAGGACAACAGAGCTTTCTGGAGAGTAATTAACTCCGCTCCATTGATAGCAGGTGAGGATCCCAGGATTGAGATGGCCATGATGGAAGCAGACTGGATAAAGCACTTTACCACCATTTATTCTCTATCTACTGTGGTGCCTACAAAAGAGCAAGGACATAGTCATATAATAATAGTAGATACCCCACAGACTACCTCCATGGCCCCCTTTAGTATGGAAGAAGCTAATGAGGCCCTATTAGCCAGCAAAGGCGGCAGAGCCCCAGGTCCAGACGCAATCCCCGTTGATCTTTTTAAAGCCAATATTGCTTTATGGGGGCCTTTCTTGACCTTAGTTCTCAGGGCATGCTGCACGTTCTTGCCAACATGGGCCAAATCAAAGATCGTCCCTATTTGTAACAAGCATTTGCAATGCAATAGGTCTCGCATTTATGCAGTTTGAGCTACTGGCATTGTACATGACAATGCCCTTTATTTATGTTTTGGTTTTCAAAACATAAATAAAAGGCATTGTCATATACAATGCCAATAGCTTAGACCCGCGTAAATGCGAGACCTATTGCATTGCAAATGCTTGTTTCCCTTTACAGTCATTTTTGTCAACAGAAATTACCCTTATTTACTCTCTGGACTACTGTGGATCGATTTTATTTTTAAAATGACAAAAATACGATTCTTTCCTCTCATTTCATTCTGAACATTTCCGATGTCGGTGACAATCGTGAAGGGTGTAAACATCTGGAGTTTCAGCCAATGAGAAGGCGGCTTTTCACAATTCAAGCATGACCCTGTTCACACACTCAACACAGAATCAGAACCACTGCATTCACTCGGGGCACACCTTGGGGTTCTTTATTTCTTTAAAAAAGTATACAAGAAATCGAACAAGCATTTGCAATGCAATAGGTCTCGCATTTACTAGAGTTTGAGCTATTGGCATTGTAGATTACAATGCCTTTTATTAATGTGTTGTTTTTTTTTTTTATTTTTTTTTTTTTAAAAACCTTTATTCTTCAAAAACATGGACACAGCTATTCAGCCGACAACCCGGAGGTTCGGCAGCTTTAGGAGAGCAGAGCAAAGAAGCGTCCACAGTGCAGTAAAGGAGCAGCGAAAAGGTTTCATTTTTAAATAAACACAAACACACAACAAACCCCAGCAAGGCGAAAACACTGAATACCAATGGTGATTGCCCCTCAGGGGAGACCGGACCCCCTTCGTCTAACAGTCACAGTACTATGATAAGAGGAAAAAGGGTGAAAAGCAGAGGTACAAGAAGTCAACTAACAATCAAGTCTATATACAGAGCTGGAGAGAATGTTAAGAAGAAAGCTGTTCCTCGGGGGGATCCAGATCCGGGGCAAGACATATGCCCCCTCTGTATTGGTTCCACCGCCCCCAGATGGCATGCCACTTCCGAGGGCGCCCTCTAGCGCAATATACTGTCTTTTCCCTGAGCATACTCCAGTCCATATTTTCCTTCCACGCAGTCAATGTGGGGGGCCCCACGGAGCCCCACAGGTGCGCAATGTCTCTCTTAGCCACCATGTTACCCAGAGTCACCCACTGGGTCTGTGCCTCATCATGATCAGTGGGCCCCCAAACATTCAGGAGACAACACCGCGCCTCCGGCTGCATAGCAATGCCCGTCACCTCCCCCATCACTGCATGAACTCTCCTCCAAAATTCCATGATGACACCACATTCCCAAATGATATGTAGGAAAGTACCCACCATACCACAGCCCCTCCTACATAAGCCTTCCTCTGAGAATCCCATATGAACCAGCCTTGGCCCCGTCACATAAATTCTATGGAGTATTTTGAGCTGCACCAGCCTCAGACGTGATGGGATCGCGACCTCCTTAGGAGAGGAAACAGCAGACTGCCAATCCTCGTCATCCAGCTCAAGTCCGTCCCTAGTCCACTGGTCCCGCAGCCCCAACAACATATCCGCCCGAACATTTATCAATTTCTTATAGATGAGAGAGATCGTGCTTTCTGGCATATGACCATCGAGGATCCGGTCCTCCAAAGGAGAGGACTCAGGCACCTTCTCACCTTCTACAAGAACTGACCGCAGGGCATGACGCACCTGAACGTAGCGAAAGAACTCGGATGTCCCCAACTCGTACTCCTTCTGCAACTCTTCAAAGGACTTCACCCTCCCCTTAATCAGCACATCTCCAACCCTGGAAATACCGATCAAGTCCCATTTATCAAAACCTTTCGTACGCCAAAGCCTACCCAGTTTTTCAGATTCAAACAACGGGGTAGCAAGGGTGAGCCTATCTTTCCAGCCCAGCGAGTCAGTCGCCAACTTCCACACACGCACCGCCACTCCAGTGGGCCCCGTGAGGGACGAGTCCAGGGACCGCGAGTACAACGCTCTATGATAATTACCGCCGCGCAGCAACCATCTGTCCATGGCGTAACCCGGGCTGAGGGCCGGGCCATAGAAACCATGATTAATCGCGCTCAACTGGGTGGCCCAATAGTAGCGTCGAATGTCTGGAAGCGCAATACCCCCGTCATACCATGGAAGCGTCAACTTAGCAATTGCTATGCGCGGCCGCCCATCCCACAACAATGATCGTTGGAGGCTTTCGACCTCCCGAAAGTAACTGGCCGGTACCCAATCGAGAGTATTCTGCAAGGCGTAGAGGAACCGGGGAAGAGACATCATTTTGAACAAGGCGGCTCGCCCGACGAGGGAGAGCGGCAGCCTCCGCCAGCCCTCAACATCCCGCCGCAAACGCGCCAAGGGGGGGAGCAGGTTCCTTTCATATCGCAAAGTGGAATCCGTGGAGATAAAAATCCCCAGGTACACGAAGCCCTGCCGAGCGATCTGGATCGAGCAAGTTCGCGGGACAGGTGGTACATCGCCACTCAGAACATATAGATACGATTTACTCCAATTGATGACGAGACCCGAGTTCCTACCAAAAGACGTCAGAACGTCACAGACCACTATAAGCGAGTTCTTGGGCGAGGCAAGATATAACAGGATGTCATCGGCATATAGCGAAATGCGGTCCTCGTGCTCGGGCGACCATCTAAGTCCACGTATATCCGGGTGCCAGCGTATCCACGCCGCCAGCGGCGCGAGGGCGAACAACAAAGGCGACAGGGGACAACCCTGCCGAGTGCCCCTCCCAAGCTGAAACGGAGTCGACGCCCGCCCATTTACCACAACACTCGCAAGGGGACCCTCATATAGCAACCTCACCCAGCTCACAAAACCAGGGCCAAAGCCGAACTTGGCAAGCACCGCCCACAAATATGCCCATTCCACCGTATCAAAGGCCATCGTGGCATCAAGAGACGCCACAATAGCTGGTTCCCGCAGCGTGCTCGCCCTGGCAATCACACCATGAAGGCGCCGAAGGTTTAACGCGGTGTTACGGTGCGGAATAAAACCGGATTGATCCGGGTGGATCAAGTCTCCAAGCACCCTGACCAAGCGGCCCGCCATAATTTTAGCCAGAATCTTCGGCTCAGCATTAAGGAGTGATATAGGCCGATAGGAGGCACACTTATCTCGGGGTTTACCATCCTTGTGTATCACAACAATCGTCGCCAGTCGCTGATCCAACGGGAGGGTCCCACTCCCCCGCGCCTCCACAAACATGGCGCGCAGGTGAGGGGCAACCCTATCCGGAAACAGCTTATACAGGTCAATCGGCAAACCATTAGGGCCCGAGGCCTTGCCCGACTTCAGCGCGCGGATAGCACCCGCCACCTCATCAACCGTTATGTCTCCATCGAGATCCTCTCTGTCTACGTCAGATAGGCAGGGCAAAGCGATATCACGCAGGAGGTCAAGCGAATCCTCGGTCGGCCTATCCGAAACTGAGGCATAAACCATACGGAAATAATCCGAAAAACACTGTACTATCCTCTCAGGGTCTACAACCACCTCTCCCCCCTCTCTCGTCAACTCCGGCACCACTCTATTAACCCGTTCTTTTTGTCCAGCCAAGCTAGGAGCTTCCCGGCCTTGTCACCAACATCATACAAGCGGCCCTGCTGTTCCCTACTGAGGGTCTTGGCGGCATTCGTCACCAGGTCCTTATATTCGACTTGCTTCAAGCTCAGTTCATGCAGTGAGGCCTCTGTAACCTCCCCTTCTAGCGCCCCTTCTAAAGCCGCGATCTCCTCCTCAACCTGCATAACCTGGCCATCTCTCCGCCGCTTGGCTGCCACTACCAAGGAGAGGGCCTCTCCTCTCAGCACGGTCTTAAACGCTTCCCACAACGACACGGCCGAGTCAACGGACCCCTGGTTGTCCTTAAAAAAGTTATCCACACTCTTCAACAGCGCACTGCGCATCTTGGGGTCACGAAAGTACCAGGGGTTAATAGGAGCAACCCTGCCCCCTCCCTCGCGGCCGACGTCCAGCCGGACCCACACTGGCGAATGATCCGATATGCCCCGTGCCATATGCCTGGCCTCAGATACCAATGAGGCGTGCACAGCCAGAGTGAGCAGGTAATCAATCCTAGAGAGGCTACCATGCGCCCCGGAGTGGAAAGTGTATTGGCTCTGTGTGGGGTGCCGGAGCCTCCAGCAATCTACCAGGCCGAGTGTGTCTAGAAAGTCTGGAAGCCACTTCTGAGCCCCCCCGGTGTCTCTGGGCGGGTACCTATCCAGCAGCCCAGAGCCGACAGCATTGAAATCACCCCCCACCACTAGCATACCCTCCGGGAGGTCCAACAAGGCCCTACCCAGATCCATAAACGTGGAGGCCTGCAGGGCAGGAGGGACATAGACCGAAACTAAAACCAAAGTTCTTCCTTCCCACCTCCCCGCCACCGCCACAAACCTCCCCCTATCATCAACAATGGTGGAGTTCACCTCGAACGGTAGTGAAGCTCTAACTAGGATGCCCACACCCCTGGAGCCGGAGGAGAATCCCGAGTGAGCTATGAATTTGTACCCTTTCCTATTAAGAGCATAGCAAGTGTTACCTATAAGGTGTGTCTCCTGCAGTAGGGCAACATCCGGCAAAGACCGTTTCAAGAACTGCAAGACTATCCCCCGCTTAATGCGATCCCCCAAACCATTAACATTCCAGCTAAGAACACTTAAACCCCTACCCCCCATCCCCACACACAGAGAGGCCCACCCCACACCCGAAGAGCCACCATGGAACAATCCTGACAATGATTACTACGCCTTGCAGAAACAACCCCCCCAACAACAAACCCAAAATCCCAACTATCCCCCCCACCCTGCACCCCTGCTGCAGCTTACAAAGCCCCCCCAACTTGCAGTGTGCCTGTCGCCCTACCAAAATCTACAAAAAGTACCCTGAGGGAGGAAAGAGCTCCCGTCGTCCTCCCGCAACCCTCCGCATTTACTGCAATCAGTTCAAGTCATTATCTAGAACCAAATCGAGTCAGTCCAGCTCCAAATGCATCAACCTTGCCCATCCCGGCCACTGTCCCCGTCTGCGGCAGCGTCCTCTCCAGTCCGTCGTCGGGGCAAAGCGTCCAGCCATTCATCGGCCATAGCAGGCGACTCAAAGAAGAAAGTTCGGTCCTCGTACACCACACGTAATCTGGCAGGGAAAAGCATGGCATACTTCAGGTCCCTCTCCCGAAGCCGTCTCTTCACCCCCAGGAAACCCTGCCTTTGCTTTTGCACCAGCTGGGTGAAGTCAGGATAGAAACTCACCGACGCGTTCTGAAAAGGGACCGGGCCCGTCACCCGCGATGCTTGCAGGATAGCGTCCCGATCTCGGAAGTGAAAGAGCCGGGCGACAATCGGTCTCGGTGGAGCTCCCACCTTGGGCCTCCCACCCGGCACTCTGTGAGCTCTCTCAACTGCGAAAAACTTCCCAAGGCCCTTAGGCTTCAGATGGTTAAGCACCAAGTCCTCCACGAGCAGGTCTACAGAAATCTCGTCCGAGGACTCCGGGACCCCAATAACGCGCACGTTGTTGCGCCTGGCCCGGCTCTCAAAGTCCTCGAGCCTACGGGCGGAGAGGTCACTCTCAGCCCGCAGTTTACGAACCTCAGTCTGAAGTTCCGAGACATCATCAGCGAGGCCCGTGGTCTTGAGATCAAGGGTTTTAACCCGTTCATTTGTTTTGCCCAAATCCGCGCGAATCAGGTTGACGTCCACCAAGATGGTATCCACTTTGTGCGCCAGGGCATCAAACTGTCTCCCAATCGAAGCCTGCATCCCTTCGAGCGCGCCCATGACATCCTGCAACGAGAGCTCCGAGGCCGAGGGTGAGGCAGTCTTCTGTACATCCGGCGGCTGGCTCGATCCACCAGGCGACCCCTTCTGCTGGGCATATCGGTCCATGTTATTGGCTTGAGTATAGGCTCCCCGCCTGGTAGCCTTGGGTTTCAGCCGATCCACCTCCGCCTTACCCGACATGTCTGGCCCCAAGCAGACCGGTGCAAAAAGTCGGCCCTCCCTCAGTAAGAGGGATCAGGAGAAATCAGTTCTGCAATAGCCCGGCAGAATAGGGCGCAGAGCGTCCAGAGGATAATAAAGCAGCCGAAAGCACTCCCGGGGCAAGGCAGACAAAGGGCGAGAAAGTGAAAGTGAAAGGGCGGGGACCTCCGTCCGACAGTTCACACCTCGCCTGGCCGCTGTTGTTCAATTAGAGGTCGGGCATCCTGCCAACGCCAGCCCCTGGCATCCCTCGGAGATAGGCCTCAATCTTCCGCCGTGCATAACTCCGGTTCCCGGTGGGCGATCCGAACTCGGGCAGCATCAATCTCCTCCATAACGAGTCATCTGCAAGATGCCGTGCATATAAACAGGATTAAAGACAGGATAGTCGACGGAGGGCGCGTGGGTCTCGGGAGCTCAAAGCTCACGCGGCCATCTTGGTCAAGCGCTAGGCTCCTCCCCCCAATGTGTTGGTTTTTTAAACAAATAAATAAAAGGCATTGTCATTTCCAATGCCAATAGCATAAACTCTCGCAAATGCGAGACCTATTGCATTGTAAATGCTTGTTTTTGTTGGACTTGTATATAGCGCAAACTCGACCATAAAGTATCAGAGCGCTTTACATGAGCATAAATTGCATTACGGATGGACACATTCATTTTGTTAGGTAAAGGGGATATTAAGTGATTTGCCCAGAATCACAGGGTGCTTGAGCTGACGCCGAGACTCGAACCTGGTCGGTTCTCCAACTTCAAACTCGGCCGCTCTAGCCACATCCTCTCCTTGACCTACAATGCAATTTTACCAATGCTAGCGACAATTATTAAGCTCAGAGTCTACAGTAGTCCTCTCTGTGCTACCCCCTAAGAGGGAAGCAGGGATGACAGGGAAGCAGAGGAGACAGAGAAGGAGAGACAGGGCAGCAGAGGAGAGACAGAGAAGCAGAGGCGAGACAGGGAAGCAGAGGAGACGGAGAGGCAGAGGACACAGAGAAACTGAGGAGGCAGGAAAGCAGAAGAGAGACAGGAAAGCAGAGGAGAAACATGGAAGCACATGCGAGACAGGGAAGCAGAGGAGACAGGAGCAGAGGAGAGACAGGGCAGCAGAAGAGAGACAGGGAAGCAGAGGAGACAGAGAAGCAGAGGAGAGACAGGGAATGAGAGGGGAGACGGAAGCAGAGGAGAAACATGGTAGCACATGCGAGACAGGGAAGCAGAGGAGACAGAAGCAGAGGAGAGACAGGGCAGCAGAGGAGAGACGGAAGCAGAGGAGACAGAGAAGCAGAGGAGACAGGGAATGAGAGGAGAGACGGATGCAGAGGAGAAACATGGAAGCACATGCGAGACAGGGAAGCAGAGGAGACAGAAGCAGAGGAGAGACAGGGCAGCAGAGGAGAGAAGGAAGCAGAGGAGACAGAGAAGCAGACGAGACAGGGAAGCAGAGGGGACAGGGAAGCAGAGGAGACACAGGAAACAGAGGAGACAGAGAAGCAGAAGAGACAGGGAAGCAGGGATGACATGGAAGCAGATGAGACAGAGAAGGAGAAACAGGGCAGCAGAGGAAAGACAAAGAAGCAGAGGAGAGACAGGGAAGCAGAGGAGACAGAGAAGCAGAGGAGACAGAAGCTGAGGAGGCAGGAAAACAGAGGAGAGACAGGAAAACAGAGGAGGAACATGGAATCACATGAGAGACAGGGAAGCAGAGGAGACAGAGAAGCAGAGGAGAGACAAGAAAGCAGAGGAGAGACAGGGAAGCAGGGAGAGACAGGGACATAGAGGAGTGACAGGGAAGCAGAGGAAACAGAGAGGCAGAGGAGACAGGGAAGCAGAGGAAACAGGGAAGCAGAGGAGACACAGGAAACAGGGGAGACAGGGAAGCAGAAGAGACAGGGAAGCAGGGATGAAAGGGAAGCAGAGGAGACAGAGAAGGAGAGACATGGCAGCAGAGGAGAGACAGAGAAGCAGAGGAGAGACAGGGAAGCAGAGGAGACAGGGAAGCAGAGGAGACAGAGAAGCAGAGGACAGAGAAGTTGAGGAGGCAGGAAAGCACAGGAGAGACAGGAAAGCAGAGGAGAAACATGGAAGCACATGAGAGACAGGGAAGCAGAGGAGACAGGAGCAGAGGACAGACAGGGAAGCAGAGGAGAGACAGGGAAGCAGAGGAGAGACAGGGAAGCAGAGGAGAGACAGGGAAGCAGAGGAGACAGAGAAGCAGAGGAGAGACAGGGAATGAGAGGAGAGACTGAAGTAGAGGAGAGGCAGGGAAGAAGAGCAGAGACGGAAGCAGAGGAGACAGAGAAGCAGAGGAGACAGGGAAGCAGAGGAGACAGGGAAGCAGAGGAAACAGGGAAGCGGAGGAGACACAGGAAACAGAGGAGACATAGAAGCAGAAGAGACAGGGAAGCAGGGATGACATGGAAGCAGATGAGACAGAGAAGGAGAGACAGGGAAGCAGAGGAGAGACAGGGAAGCAGAGGAGAGACAGGGAAGCAGAGGAGAGACAGGGAAGCAGATGAGACAGAGAAGCAGAGGAGACAGAGAAGCAGAGGAGACAGAAAAGAAGAGGAGAGACAGGAAAGCAGAGGAGAAACATGGAAGCACATGAGAGACAGGGAAGTAGAGGAGACAGAGAAGCAGAGGAGAGACAGGGAAGCAGAGGAGAGAGAGGGAAGTAGAGGAGAGACAGGGACATAGAGGAGAGACAGGGAAGCAGAGGAAACACAGAGGCAGAGGAGAACCGGGGAAGTAGAGGAGAGACGGGGAAGCAGAAGAGACACAGGGAAGCAGGGCAGACAGAAGTCCTGGAACTGCGGCACACAGGCAAGAAACTGGGCAAAATTAGGAAAGGAAAAGGGGTAAGTGGAAGGCAGGGAAATTGGCAGAGTATTGAGACAGTGAGTTGCAGCACAAGGGGCAACGGTGTTACGTCTTCCAGATTGTGAACCGTGCTGTGAATTGGAGATAAAATTCCGGAATCCTGCAGGGGCCCGCGCTCTCCTTCGAGCCCCGAACAGAGCTAAATACTTTCCATACAAAGGGGAAACAGAAAGGAAGACACTCAGTGGGGCAAATGGCAAACATGCCAAGCAAACACCAGCATCTAACCGAGAGAGGAACACATCTAAACTGTACATTCCTGAAGGTCACTGCTTCCTTGCCCTTGGTAACCACTGCAGGGTTCGCAAACCTAAGGTGCATACACACACACTTCTGGACACAACTTAAAATAAATATGCACAAACACATAGTAGAATTATCAAAGCGTCCAGAGATGCCTGGTAGCCACATTCCGTGCAGCGGTGCATCCATCGCAGGGACGAGCACAGACAGCAGCAAGCTGCACAGGAGCAAGGGGAGGGACCGGTGAGTGAGAGAGAAAGAGCGAGAGGGAAATAATGAGAAAAGTACGGGTGTGGGGGGAGAGAGATGAGAGAGATGGGTGAATATTAAGAGGGCACCGCTATACACAGGTATACAGGGAGAACAAGACATGCCTTGAAACATGCGTGGACATGAGCCACACACCTCCCTAATAACATACATGCAGGACCTTCTAGTGTCCTGTTGTTTGGTGAGTTTTGCTCTGTACAATGTTGTGTTTGCATGGTAAACAAATTAAACTCGGCATAAGCGTGTTTTGTAAGGAGACAGAGAAGCAGAGGAGACAGAAGCTGAGGAGGCAGGAAAGCAGAGGAGAGACAGGAAAACAGAGGAGAAACATGGAAGCACATGAGAGACAGGGAAGCAGAGGAGAAAGAGAAGCAGAGGAGAGACAAGAAAGCAGAGGAGAGACAGGGAAGCAGGGGAGAGACAGGGACAGAGAGGAGTGACAGGGAAACAGAGGAAACAGAGGCAGAGGAGACAGGGAAGCAGAGGAAACAGGGAAGCAGAGGAGACACAGGAAACAGGGGAGACAGGGAAGCAGAAGAGACAGGGAAGCAGGGATGAAAGGGAAGCAGAGGAGACAGAGAAGGAGAGACATGGCAGCAGAGGAGAGACAGAGAAGCAGAGGAGAGCCAGGGAAGCAGAGGAGACAGGGATGCAGAGGAGACAGAGAAGCAGAGGAGACAGAGAAGCAGAGGACAGAAGTTGAGGAGGCAGGAAAGCACAGGAGAGACAGGAAAGCAGAGGAGAAACATGGAAGCACATGAGAGACAGGGAAGCAGAGGAGACAGGAGCAGAGGAGAGACAGGGAAGCAGAGGAGACAGAGAAGCAGAGGAGAGACAGGGAATGAGAGGAGAGACGGAAGTAGAGGAGAGACAGGGAAGTAGAGGAGAGACGGAAGCAGAGGAGACAGGGAAGCAGAGGAGACAGGGAAGCAGAGGAGACAGGGAAGCAGAGGAGACAGGGAAGCAGGGGAGACACAGGAAACAGAGGAGACACAGGAAACTGAGGAGACATAGAAGCAGAAGAGACAGGGAAGCAGGGATGACATGGAAGCAGGGATGACATGGAAGCAGATGAGACAGAAGGAGAAACAGGGCAGCAGAGGAGAGACAGGGAAGCAGAGGAGAGACAGGGAAGCAGAGGAGACAGAGAAGCAGAGAAGACAGAGAAGCTGAGGAGGCAGGAAAGCAGAGGAGAGACAGGAAAGCAGAGGAGAAACATGGAAGCACATGAGAGACAGGGAAGTAGAGGAGACAGAGAAGCAGAGGAGAGACAGGGAAGCAGAGGAGAGAGAGGGAAGCAGAGGAGAGACAGGGACGTAGAGAAGAGACAGGGAAGCAGAGGAAACACAGAGGCAGAGGAGAACCGGGGAAGTAGAGGAGAGACGGGGAAGCAGAAGAGACACAGGGAAGCAGGGCAGACAGAAGTCCTGGAACTGCGGCACACAGGCAAGAAACTGGGCAAAATTAGGAAAAGAAAAGGGGTAAGTGGAAGGCAGGGAAATTGGCAGAGTACTGAGACAGTGAGTTGCAGCACAAGGGGCAATGGTGTTACGTCTTCCAGATTGTGAACCGAGCCGTGAATTGGAAATAAAAATCCGGAATCCTGCAGGGGCCCGCGCTCTCCTTCGAGCCCCGAACAGAGCTAAATACTTTCCATACAAAGGGGAAACAGAAAGGAAGACACTCAGTGGGGCAAATGGCAAACATGCCAAGCAAACACCAGCATCTAACCGAGAGAGGAACACATCTAAACTGTACATTCCTGAAGGTCACTGCTTCCTTGCCCTTAGTAACCACTGCAGGGTTCGCGAACCTAAGGTGCATACACACACACTTCTGGACACAACTTAAAATAAATATGCACAAACACATAGTAGAATTATCAAAGCGTCCAGAGATGCCTGGTAGCCACATTCCGTGCAGCGGCGCATCCATCGCAGGGACGAGCACAGACAGCAGCAAGCTGCACAGGAGCAAGGGGAGGGACCGGTGAGTGAGAGAGAAAGAGCGAGAGGGAAATAATGAGAAAAGTACGGGTGTGGGGGTAGAGGGATGAGAGAGATGGGTGAATATTAAGAGGGCCCCGCTATACACAGGTATACAGGGAGAACAAGACATGCCTTGAAACATGCGTGGACATGAGCCACACACCTCCCTAATAACATACATGCAGGACCTTCTAGTGTCCTGTTTGGTGAGTTTTGCTCTGTACAATGTTGTGTTTGCATGGTAAACAAATTAAACTCGGCATAAGCATGTTTTGTAAGGGTTCAATTTCCACGTGCTTTCTCTTTCAATAAAGGGAATTTATTTCCAAATGAAATGCGCCCTGGCTTCGGAAAACGAGGGCGAGAGAGGCAGGGGAGTGAGAGTAGAGCAATATAAACAAGCGCGCATGGCGACTTTAATTACAAACAGATGGCCCCTTTCTATAGGTCACTCCTAGAGCAGCGAATCGAGCAGAGCATCAAAGGGCTGGGTGAGAAGGGAGGGGGGAATGGAAGGAGCAGAGGAGCAGAGCGGCTAAAGTGAAAGAAAGCTATAGAGAAGGGAGGGGGGAGTGGGAGCAGCTGTGCACGTGCATGCGATCGTGCACTCAAGGTTTAGGCCAGCCAAAACTGTGGTTAGCACTTTGAAAATCCCACATATAAAATGTCTCTTCGAGCCTTTGGCTCAGCGAGACCTTAAAATGGGGATCGGTCAAACCCGGCTTGCTTCTCTACTTGATTCCCTGGTGAAGATTGCAGGCCGCATTATCTTGAATAGATTACAAGACTGGGCAGACACACATAATATCCTATCAGGTCTACAATATGGATTCCGTTCTGGGGTTGGAACAACAGACAAGATTCTCAACTTAAGCATACTACTTGGGAAACATGTCAAAATCATGAAGGGGAATATGTATTTATCTTTTGTTGACCTCTCCCCAGATTTTGACTGCGTTATACAAGCCAAACTGTGGTCAATTATGAAAAAGCTGGGGATAGAGAAGCCAATGAATCGTTTTCGGAGGGACCTATACTACGGTTTCAAAGCAAGGGTAAGATATGGTATCAGAGGGGAATGCACCGAAGCATTTAGGGTGGAGAGGGGGGTGAGACAGGGCTGTGTCCTGGCCTCCTTTCTATTCTCCTATGTATAGACAGTGTGTGCGCGGTTCTTGCTGCATCCTCCAAAGATCTTCCGCAAGTAGGGACTCGCCCTGTACCGGCTCTCCTCTATGCCGACGATGCCGTTTTAATGGCACATTCTCTTCTTGTTCTTCAGTCCCTGTTGACAATCTTTGCAGAATGCATGCAGGATCTTGGGCTTTTAATAAACCAGTCAAAAACATTTGTCCTGAAATGCGGGAGGAATACTGCTAATTACCGTGACCTAAAGATAAATGGTACAACTGCAGGCTTTACGTGACTTTTTCCTATCTGGGTATTTTATTTGATAATAAGTGCCAATGGATAAAGGCTATTTCCGATAGCAAGCTACCATTGGTAAAGCTTGTATGGCACTCAGAGGGTTTCCTAGACGACTAGGTTCTAATCCACCTGAGCTGATGATGTCAATTTATAAAGTTAAATGTCTTAGTGTTGCACCTTATGGGGCGGGTGTGTGGGGATATAAGAAATGCAGAGATATACAGCTGGTTGAGAACAAGTTTTTTAGGTATCTTCTTGCTACCCCTAAATGCGCACCAGTACATGTATGTCATGCCGAATTTAGAGCTCCATTTATTACAGACCAGATAATGTTACAGCCTATTTTACTCTGGTATAAAGTATGGACTTCGGTATATACTGATTTAAATCGTGCTATAATTAAGGACTGTCTTAAATCAGCTCATTTCGCGGCTTGTCCATATTCAACGTTTTTTTCAATGATCTCCGTCATCCTGAGTATTTTGAGAAGCCTGAAACACTACACCTCATTTTCAGGGACTTTTTAAAAAACAAAGCCATGCCTCATTTGGAGAATGTTAGATTTCATTTGAAATTTGTAAACACAGTGTTTTGAAAAATCAACTGATTTTAACTACCTTCGACATGCAACCCTATCTTAAATCAGTTTTAAATGCAAGACACAGGTTTATCCTGACTCGTCTAAGTCTAGGCACCTTCGACCGATTGGTCAGCTTACCAAATATGAATGAATGGTCTACAGTTTTAACAGATTGTCCCTGTAGTGATGTAATGGCTCAGGATACTATGCGTGTGGTCTTTTCCTGCAAGTTTTTTAACCAACAGAGGAAGCAATATATTATACCAATTATAAGAGGGGAAGACTTTACGCACTGTCGACCTGTGTATTTATACCTGCAATCTCTGCCCACCCTGGAGATCTGCAGCAGTGTGGCATATTTTCTGTGGGCTGTCTTTTATGCCAGAAAAAATAAATCTTCACCTCGCCTACAGTAGTGAGACATAGGGGATGATTGCGATGTCGTGCGGATCGCCCCTGCCAGCATGGCTGTGGCGATCCGCCCGACATTTTCCTCCGCCCGCCACCCATTTCCCCCCTACCATATTAGTATGGCGGGGGGACCCCAGCGGACAGAAAGACCGTCCGCCGGTTTTCCGCCGGTCGACCAGTCGGAAAAGGGGCTGGATATGATGGCGATGTCTGCTAGACACCGCCATCCATATTAGAATGGGCAGCGGTGCAGGGCTTTCCATGGCGGAGACCCCGCCATGGAAAGCCAGGCTGAGTTTGCTTTCGGGGGGCCCGTTGCAGGACCCCAGGGTTTTGGAGGGGTGGGGGTGCACATGGGGGCATTGTCATGGACATGGTGGCAGGCACTGCGTGGTGCCTGTCACCTTGTGCATGACAATGCACAATGTGCATTCCCAGCATTGTGGCGGGTGGTGCTGTGAGTACCGCCCGCCACAATGGTGGGAATAGGGGATGCCACTGTGGCGTTGGCATCCTAATTGCTGGTGTGGGACTGCTGCACCACTGGCGGACGGTCCCAGCACCGCTAGGGTGGCATCCTAATCGGCCCCATAGTGTACAATTCTGCGCTGTTATGCTGGGTGGTGTTATGTGTGTTAAGTACACTCCACCTACTGTACTTCCATGTTTCCACAATTGAAAAGATTTAAACATGCTTGATAGCGCAGGTGGAGAATGCATGGCAGACCCTTTATGAGGTTTGGTCCTCCTTCTCCGTTCTAGTTTTGCTGAATTTCAGCTGACTATGTTGTAGGAACTTAGTGTAAATGTGGGGAAATAATCCACCTAGATGTGAATGTTTCTTATCTTCTATTTTTAATTGTCGCACAGCTGTTTTTTATCATTGTTATACTGCGGTATTGCTATTTGATTCCAAATTTCCTCAAATTCTGTGTTCTTACTGTCCAATTGGAGATATATTTGGGAAGAGGTGTGGCGCCACGGCCAGGGTGACTGAATCTGGGGATCACGGTTCGATCCCCGGCACCGGTGGCAGATTAGCCCAGCACCATGTGACTCTGGGCAATAGCTTGCTTAATCTTCCGGACGGCCCCCAGCGCCTAGAGACCCTTACGGGTGATTGTTCACGCTTTACAAATGTGGATTAATATTACTTGGAGTGTGTGCTATGAATTGTATCTTTTATGCTTTTTATATTTTTACTGTTTTATATATTGCTTTTATGGATGGCTAATTGCCTCCGAATAAAGTTATTGAATTGAATTGAATAGTTAATTCACTAACAATGATTAAAAATTAAAAATAAAACAATTTAATTAAACAGCACCTAGACTAGTTTGCATGTGGCCAGTCTTTATTTAGCATGGCATAGAAATTACAAAATGATGGACTGGAATGCCAGTGGCTGAGATTAATTCAAGCATTGTTCCCATTACTTTTGTTGCTTGCTGCTTTTAAAATGCCCAGCACCGGCATTTTCCACACTCTGGGGCATAATCACCAACTGCATTTTGAAGTATGCATCTCCTATCTTTTTTGTGTGGAGACCTCCACCCCAAGTGTGGTGTCGCCGCACACGTAAGAATATGTTTTAATAGCAAATGTGGGTGGAACAGAAACGAGTGGCTGGAAAATTGAGACTACTTATTACTAATGGGGCGGGCCATAGGCTTGCCTTATACATGAGGTGACCGCTTGATAAAGTCAATAGGCCTGTTTTATTTAAAATGACACCGCTTAGATTGTGATATTCTATCTGTTATCGATGGGGAGGTATTGTGATTTCAGAATGTCACCAGAGGTAATTCCATCAGCCTCGTGTATATATTGGTAAATTAGTGTGCAGTATTCAGCAGTGTGGATAATTATTTATTGAGTGTTATTATCACGTGCCAGCGAATGGTACTTACTTTCCCATGCCACCTTCCCGAGTAGGCCTTGAACTGCTCTGCTGTACCACCCTTAGAGAGTCAAGTGCTACAGTGGGGTTTTTGGTTCCCAGTAAAAAGGCCATTTTAGACCTATTACTTGCACAGGACTCACCTCAAGCAAAACGAATATCCCAGTTTCTTGAAGGGCACATACAGCGAGGAAGCAGGGGGGGAAGCCGAGGAAATCAATAAAGGGAAAAACAATGAAGGTGAGGAAATAGAGACACAGGTGAGACCTAAAGCATTATCCGAAAGAGTAAAAACAACCGATTTTGCCAGACAGTGTCTTCAGCGTCAACTAGACGCTTCTAGTGATCTGCTCCCTCTGAGATGATAGTTGGGGCAGCATGTATGGGACCCCATCTTAGAACTTGTTGTCCTACATTATCTTAGTCTTTACTACCCCTATCTCAATTTCCTCAATGTGGTATGCTTTCTGATTATCTTATGTAGCGTCCTATGTAGGGGTGGGCGGTAAACTCTGCTCTGCTCTGAAGTTCGTGGAGTTTATCGGCACTGCCCACCACCACAGAAAAGAAAACAGTAGAATAACAGGACGTAGGTGCTGCAAGCACTGATCACCTAGAGGAAATTCATCTTTAGGGGAAAAAATGTATTCACTTGCATGTTCTTCATTCACCTAGGAGGTTTAATGTTTGCAGTGTAGCGCTACATGTGCACATCGGCCTAAACGAAGACGAGGCGCGTGCTGTGTCCACGTGAATAGTCAGACGAGGAGCCGGGCAGCATGCCTACAAGAAAACTTTGTTTCATCTGTCCTTCATTCAAATATGTCACAAATGCATCAACCGTTCGAGCGCCTCCTGTACCTGAATGAGAGAAGTGCAAACCTCCCACTGAATTCAACCTGAATGAGAGAAGTGCAAACCTCCCACTGAATTCAACCTGAATGAGAGAAGTGCAAACCTCCCACTGAATTCAACCTGAATGAGAGAAGGGCAAACCTCTCACTGAATTCAACCTGAATGAGAGAAGGGCAAACCTCTCACTGAATTCAACCTGAATGAGAGAAGGGCAAACCTCCCACTGAATTCAACCTGAATGAGAGAAGTGAAAACCTCCCACTGAATTCAACCTGAATGAGAGAAGGGCAAACCTCTCACTGAATTCAACCTGAATGAGAGAAGGGCAAACCTCTCACTGAATTCAACCTGAATGAGAGAAGGGCAAACCTCTCACTGAATTCAACCTGAATGAGAGAAGGGCAAACCTCCCACTGAATTCAACCTGAATGAGAGAAGGGCAAACCTCCCACTGAATTCAACCTGAATGAGAGAAGGGCAAACCTCCCACTGAATTCAACCTGAATGAGAGAAGGGCAAACCTTCCACTGAATTCAACCTGAATGAGAGAAGGGCAAACCTCCCACTGAATTCAACCTGAATGAGAGAAGTGCAAACCTCCCACTGAATTCAACCTGAATGAGAGAAGGGCAAACCTCTCACTGAATTCAACCTGAATGAGAGAAGGGCAAACCTCCCACTGAATTCAACCTGAATGAGAGAAGGGCAAACCTCCCACTGAATTCAACCTGAATGAGAGAAGTGCAAACCTCCCACTGAATTCAACCTGAATGAGAGAAGGGCAAACCTCCCACTGAATTCAACCTGAATGAGAGAAGGGCAAACCTCTCACTGAATTCAACCTGAATGAGAGGAGGGCAAACCTCTCACTGAATTCAACCTGAATGAGAGAAGGGCAAACCTCTCACTGAATTCAACCTGAATGAGAGAAGGGCAAACCTCCCACTGAATTCAACCTGAATGAGAGAAGTGCAAACCTCCCACTGAATTCAACCTGAATGAGAGAAGGGCAAACCTCTCACTGAATTCAACCTGAATGAGAGAAGGGCAAACCTCTCACTGAATTCAACCTGAATGAGAGAAGGGCAAACCTCTCACTGAATTCAACCTGAATGAGAGAAGGGCAAACCTCCCACTGAATTCAACCTGAATGAGAGAAGGGCAAACCTCCCACTGAATTCAACCTGAATGAGAGAAGGGCAAACCTCCCACTGAATTCAACCTGAATGAGAGAAGGGCAAACCTCCCACTGAATTCAACCTGAATGAGAGAAGGGCAAACCTCCCACTGAATTCAACCTGAATGAGAGAAGGGCAAACCTCCCACTGAATTCAACCTGAATGAGAGAAGGGCAAACCTCCCACTGAATTCAACCTGAATGAGAGAAGGGCAAACCTCCCACTGAATTCAACCTGAATGAGAGAAGGGCAAACCTCCCACTGAATTCAACCTGAATGAGAGAAGTGCAAACCTCCCACTGAATTCAACCTGAATGAGAGAAGTGCAAACCTCCCACTGAATTCAACCTGAATGAGAGAAGGGCAAACCTCCCACTGAATTCAACCTGAATGAGAGAAGTGCAAACCTCCCACTGAATTCAACCTGAATGAGAGAAGTGCAAACCTCCCACTGAATTCAACCTGAATGAGAGAAGGGCAAACCTCCCACTGAATTCAACCTGAATGAGAGAAGGGCAAACCTCCCACTGAATTCAACCTGAATGAGAGAAGGGCAAACCTCCCACTGAATTCAACCTGAATGAGAGAAGTGCAAACCTCCCACTGAATTCAACCTGAATGAGAGAAGTGCAAACCTCCCACTGAATTCAACCTGAATGAGAGAAGGGCAAACCTCCCACTGAATTCAACCTGATTGAGAGAAGTGCAAACCTCCCACTGAATTCAACCTGAATGAGAGAAGTGCAAACCTCCCACTGAATTCAACCTGAATGAGAGAAGTGCAAACCTCCCACTGAATTCAACCTGAATGAGAGAAGTGCAAACCTCCCACTGAATTCAACCTGAATGAGAGAAGGGCAAACCTCCCACTGAATTCAACCTGAATGAGAGAAGTGCAAACCTCCCACTGAATTCAACCTGAATGAGAGAAGTGCAAACCTCCCACTGAATTCAACCTGAATGAGAGAAGGGCAAACCTCCCACTGAATTCAACCTGAATGAGAGAAGGGCAAACCTCCCACTGAATTCAACCTGAATGAGAGAAGGGCAAACCTCCCACTGAATTCAACCTGAATGAGAGAAGGGCAAACCTCCCACTGAATTCAACCTGAATGAGAGAAGGGCAAACCTCCCACTGAATTCAACCTGAATGAGAGAAGGGCAAACCTCCCACTGAATTCAACCTGAATGAGAGAAGTGCAAACCTCCCACTGAATTCAACCTGAATGAGAGAAGGGCAAACCTCCCACTGAATTCAACCTGAATGAGAGAAGTGCAAACCTCCCACTGAATTCATCCTGAATGAGAGAAGTGCAAACCTCCCACTGAATTCAACCTGAATGAGAGAAGGGCAAACCTCCCACTGAATTCAACCTGAATGAGAGAAGGGCAAACCTCCCACTGAATTCAACCTGAATGAGAGAAGGGCAAACCTCCCACTGAATTCAACCTGAATGAGAGAAGGGCAAACCTCTCACTGAATTCAACCTGAATGAGAGAAGGGCAAACCTCCCACTGAATTCAACCTGAATGAGAGAAGTGCAAACCTCCCACTGAATTCAACCTGAATGAGAGAAGGGCAAACCTCCCACTGAATTCAACCTGAATGAGAGAAGTGCAAACCTCCCACTGAATTCAACCTGAATGAGAGAAGTGCAAACCTCCCACTGAATTCAACCTGAATGAGAGAAGTGCAAACCTCCCACTGAATTCAACCTGAATGAGAGAAGGGCAAACCTCCCACTGAATTCATTTTGTTACCTCTGCAAACTGACCCACACAGTTACAGGTTCTGTATTTTTACATTAAAGAGGGTCTCCTTGCATGTTGAAACCAATCATACTTCTAACATGCACACAGTATTTAACACCCAGCACTATGAATGTTCACTTAAAAGTGCACTAAACAGCTCAAGTGCCCCTCACGCATACTGTGGGGGGTGGCATGGGTGAGACACCATCACAGGGCTGTGGTGAGAAACCGCTTCAAGAATGAATACTCCACCCCTTGTCGTTCTCCCTCAGGCTTAGGTGAGGCACGGAGTCTTCTGACGCTTCTCACCTTGAGGGTTGATAAGCTGAGCGACGCAGGTTCTTGAGTGCACTGTTCACCTGAACGCCTCGCTCTCTGCTGACCATCCCGGGTAGACTCCCTTGCAGGGCACATTAAAGACGCCCGCCCTGCTCTCTGGGGTGAGCTCAACAACAGATCTACGTCTCATCACATGTTTAACCGTCCAAGAAAGAATTCCACGCCAGAACTTCACACGGGGGCTCATTACGATGTTGGACGGATGACACCGAAGCGGTATGGAACCGCCCCACCTTAGGTCGGCGCTTCCAACATTAGGATTAGGCTGAGACCATCCATAGGGTGGTCGCAAATATCCGTTTTTCAATTGAAGCTTGTGCGGCGGGTGTAAAAGGCCAGCAGCACAAGCTTCCATTGAAAAATTGATCTTTGTAAACATCTCTGCACCGTGTGGCAGGCACCGTGCAGAGCCTGCCACACGGTGCAGGGATTATGTACCCCCCAGGCCGCATAGTAGAGTCCCGGAGGTAAGGGGGCCCTAAAAGGGGCCCCCAAAGTCACTGTCTGACAGCCTTTCCATGTTGGAAAGGCAGACATGGAAAGGCTGTCGGAAACTGACATTGTAATCCTCACGGCAGAGCTGAGACTGGCTCCTCTGTCATTCAAGGGATTACAATTCCTCTTCTCTTCTGACTGGCTCACAGAGAAGAGGAGCGGAATGTCACTGAATGCCACAGAATGACACTGAATGCTATGGGATGTCACTGAAAACCACAGGATGTCACTGAAAGCCACTGCATGCCACGGAATGACACTGAATGCCATGGAATGAAATTTAATGCTATGGAATGTCACTGAATGCCACAGAATGAGACTGAATGCCACGGAATGAGACTGAATGCCACGGAATGACACTGAATGCTATCGAATGTCACTGAATGCCACAGAATGGCACTGACTACCACAGAATGTCACAGAATAACACTGAATGCAACAGAATAACACTGAATGCAACTGAATGACACTGAACGCCACGGAATGTGCTGAATGCCATGGAATGACACTGAATGCTATGGGATGTCACTGAATACCATGGAATGACACTGAATGCCACGGAATGACACTTAAAGCTATGGAATGTCACTGAATGCCACAGAATGACAGTGAATGCCACGGAATGACAATGGATGCTATGGGATGTCACTGACTACCACGGAATGTCACTGAATGCCACGGAATGACACTGAATGCCACAGAATGACACCTAATGCTATGGGATGTCAATGAATGCGACAGAATGACACTCAATGCCACGGAATGAAATTTAATGCTGTAAAATGTGACTGAATGCCACAGAATGACACTGGATGCTATGGGATGTCACTGACTGCCACAGAATGTCACTGAATGCCACAGAATGACACTGAATGCCACGGAATGACACTGAATGCTATGGAATGTCACTGAATGCCACAGAATGACACTGAATGCCACAAAATAACACTGAATGACACTGAATGACACTTAACGCCACGGAATGTCACTGAATGCCACGGATTGACACTGAATGCTATGGGATGTCACCAAATACCATGGAATGACACTGAAGGCCACGGAATAACACTTAATGCTATGGAATGTCACTGAATGTCACAGAATGGCACTGAATGCCACAGAATGACACTGGATCCTATGGAATGTCACTGACTACCACAGAATGTCACTGAATGCCACGGAATGACACTGAATGCCACAGAATGACACTTAATGCTATGGAATGTCACTGAATGCCACAGAATGTCATTGCATGCCACGGAATGACACTCAATGCTATGGAATGACACTCAATGCCACGGAATGCCACTGAATGCTATGGAATGCCACTGAATGCCACGGAATGCCACTGAATGCCATGGAATGCCACTGAATGACACAGAATGACACTGAATGCTATGGAATGTCACTGAATGCCACGGAATGACACTGAATGCTATGGAATGTCACTGAATGTCACGGAATGACTCTCCACTTCAGACCAAAGTCAATATGTGTGCTTATTGGTGACTGATATTTGTGGCTCAACAGGACGGACTCGAAACTGGCCACCACGCAGACCTCTTCTTTCAACAAGCTCAGGGCCTGCTGCAGATATCTAAGGCCTCTGACCAATACTTCTTGTAGAGTACCAGGCCATGGGCTATTCCATTACAAAGGCTTGCTGGTCCATACTGCTTTGATGCTTGCACAGATCATATCAGGACTGCCATTTGCGATTTACAAGCTGTATTTCTGCAGCCGCCATATTTTCACATGCTCTGTTCTCATTGCCGCATTTGTGGGTATTTCTTATGTTGTGTATCCACTTTGGAAAGCAAGGAGAGGCTGCACATATTTTATTTATTTATTTATTTTATGAGTTTTATATAGCGCTGGCTAGACCCGTAGGTATCAGAGCGCTGTACAATAGGTTACACCATGTTACAGAAAAAGATAACAATTACACATAACATCAAAAATAAGCAACACATTGAGAGAGGAAAGGAGGAAGGGGGAGTGTGAAGGGGAGGATGAGGGAAAAGACGGTAGGAGAGACGAAAGGAAGTCTGCCCAATGACCGACTGGGTAGGTGACGTCCTAGGAGGGAATCCATTGTCCGTCTCCCCTTTAGCTAAACAAGGTAGCTCCATCGGGCATCAGTCAAATAGATAGGTCTCAACTGACGAGGGGAAGTTCACATAAGGAAGTCCAGTTGGTAATCAGGGTGGGGACTCTGAGCAAGGACGGGCGAGGGCAAAGGTCAATAGCTGGAAAGAGGAGAGGGGTAGAGCGAAAAGGGGTAGAGGGTAGGGGGAAGGGAGAGGAGGGAGATAAGGAAAGGAGAGACGCAAGAGAGTTTGCCCAAAGACCGGCTGGGTAGGTGATGGTCAAGGAGGGAATCCATAGTCCATCTCCCCTTTAGCACGTGAGGTAGCTCCACCGGGCATCAGTCAAAATGGCTAGGTCTCAGCTGATTAGGGAAAGTTCTCAGATTAAATGTCCTGGTGGGTGAGCAGGAACAGGGTCAGGTGAGGGCTGATCAAGGTGGCAGGTGCAACAGTACTTTTCAGGGATTTGGGCCAGTCTGCCTTAGTTCTTAAAAGGTCACAAGATCTCCCAAGCGTCAATATGTGATCGGGGGTAACACAGTCCATTTAAAAGCCCACCTGGACGCATCTCCCCTCTCGGCGGGACAAGCGTGGTAGGAGCCGCCATTTTGCCTGGCGCTGGAGGGGGGGGGGGGTCCGCTTACCTCAGCCTCCAGCTACAAGTGGTCAATAGCTTAGCCACAATAATAATGACAGGACTTGAGGTGCTGTGGTAAAATGGTAGGTGGATGTCAGGGTATCCGCAGGATATTTTAAATGCTGATGATCCCGGCCATGGGAGCATCTTAACCAACTACAGATCGGCGGCCATCTTGGTAATGACCGACTAAGTGCTGAAGGTCCTTGGAGTTTAATGGACCAAATCTGACTCGGGCGTGAAGGTCTTAGGGCGATGATCCTGGGACAAGGGCTCGGCAATCTCTGTTGTTATGAGGCCACCAGTGGATGTTAGATGAGTGGCAATCATCCGCTCGTTACTGCCACGCGATGATGGGATTCGGTGAGTGCAGCCATTAAGGGGTCAGGCAGTCCGGACTGGGACCCGGCGCCTGTTTGTGACAGCGGCCATATTGTCCATACATTTTTATTCTGTGGACCAGTATATGAAAGCCCAATTTTTTGCCACAAGTCAGAGAGCCCATTCTGGAACATTCTGATGGACTTGGATGCCTGACAGCTTGAGGGATGCGCTCTTTTGGGAGCCACAAACAAGGTATGTGGGATTTGGGTATATTTGTAAATATCAAAATAAAATGCAGGATTCTTTTAGAGCCTTAAGTACATTTAGTATTTTCTTTTGAAATTACTTACCTATTGATCACTGCTAATGCTTTACTTAATGTTACTATTATAGTAAGGGTTTATACTCTGTCAGCATATAGTAAAAATTAGGAACCACATCACTGTTGTACATCTTGATTTCTCGGAACCAAGGTGGAGGTCTCTTATCAGGTCTGATCAGTCTCTATCCTTACTTGTATCTGTGATTTAGACCAGCTGTGATCCACTGAGACCCCAGCGGTGAGCCACTGAGACCCCGTCTGTCCCTGTGATGTACCCCAGAGGTGAGCCACTGAGACCCCAGCGGTGAGCCACTGAGACCCCAGCGGTGAGCCACTGAGACCCCAGCGGTGAGCCACTGAGACCCCGTCTGTCCCTGTGATGTACCCCAGAGGTGAGCCACTGAGACCCCAGCGGTGAGCCACTGAGACCCCAGCGGTGAGCCACTGAGACCCCAGCGGTGAGCCACAGAGTCCCCGTCTGTTTTTCCAGATCTGCAGGGCCACGTAGGTGCAAGGGCAAAGGGAAATCCACTCAGAGTACAACCCCCCCCCCTCGCTCGCGTCAGCCCCACGCTCAAAACGAGTTAAGCCCCAGATCCTATGTTTGCCCTTCCCCTGAGAAGGTCTGACACAGATTTGCATCCTCAGACTTCTCCACCAACCTGTCAAATCTGAACTACAAATCCATGAGGAAGGATATTGTTCCTGCCCCATCAAGCACTTCAGAAATTAGCAGGTGAGTTTCTGAAAAGCAACGATACTGCCTAAACCAACCAACCAGACTCAACAGACCTAGAAACCTCGAGAGACAGCCGCTGCCGCAACATATAATGAGTAACAGATATCTTAGATGGAGGAAAAGCGAGAAATACCAAGCTGAGAGTCACACTAATCAACAAGGAGGTCAGTGGAGAACAAACTGAACTAAAGCATTTCATCAACATTCTGGAATCACAAAACTGTAAGTTCCAGTGCAAGGAGGAAAGGATATTCTTCAAAGCGCACAGAACGGGCTACCAAAAAGATATAAAAAGAAGTAAAAGGGTTCACTTCCTGAGCCCATCAATAAGAAATCTAATCAAATAAAAGAAAGCCACACAGCACTACGCATGTGTGTAAAGACCCATTTTGAGTCCAAAATGACCAAAATCAGCAACGGCCTCCAATAATTTGGAACTACACACCTCACCACCATGGTTACACTCTTTTTTAAATAACACCTCTGAAGATCTCTGAGGCGCTAAGGATGTCCAAAGTCTCTGCCCCGATACAATCCCATCAGGGTATCGAGTTGCTGGGGGGGGGGAGGGGGTGCTGCTGTCTATCTGTTGAACAGCCAGGTTTTGACTTTCTTTCCGAACTCTTGGAGGGTAGGTGTTGATCGGACTTGCAGAGGGAGTTCGTTCCAGTGTCTGGCACGTGGGAGAACAAGGGGCGTCCGCCGCTCCTGCTTTTTTGGATTTGGGGGTGTGGGCCAGGTGGAGCAACACAGAGCTTAGTTGTCTGGTGGGTTGGTTGAAGTTGGCTCTGTGGGTGAGGAAGGCAGGCCCGAGTTGTGGAGGGCTTTGTAGGCGTGGGTGAGTAGTTTGAACTGGCACCGTTTGTTTACAGGGAGCCAGTATAGTGCTCTAAGTTGGGGTGTCATGTGGGCTCGCCTCAAGACGTCGGGGATGAGTCTTGCTGCTGCATTCTGTAGGATCTGGAGTCTGTCCCGAAGTTATGTGGTAATCCCTGTGTAGAAGGTGCTGCCGTAGTCCAGGCGGCTGGTGATCATTGCATGGGTGAATGTGCGTCTAGTGTCGGTGGGCAGCCACTTGAAATGTTTCTTCAGCATGAGGAGGATGTGAAAACATGCAGAGGAGATGGTGTTTATCTGCTTTCTCATTGAGAGCTTGCTGTCAAGGATGTTGTGTGGATATGGGGGGGGGGCTGAGTTTGGTTGGCCACCAAGTGTCATTCCAGGGGAAGGTGGTGCTCCTGAAGATGACGACAACCGTTTTGTCGGTGTTGAGCTTGAGGCCCTTGTTCTGCATCCAGCTGGGTGAAGTCGTTCAGACGTGTAGGAGAGTAGGATCTGCTTCACATGGGTACCCCCACTTTTTGCTGGTGTTTCACTGTTTTTCGACCTTAGTCTGGCTGTGGCCCTGCTAATCAGGACCCCAGCCTAGCTGCTTCCTCTCTAAAATGGTTTGCATGTACATTAGGTACATATCTAATTGGATTCTGGAGTGGCTTATAAGTCCCTAGTATATGGTATACTATGTACCTAGGGCATAGGTACATCAGAGGCCTACCAGGGGCTGAAGCAAGTATTATGCCACCCCTGGGAAGCACTCCATAATGGCACCACATGTCTGCTACTGCAGCCTGGGTAAGGGTGTGCTTGCACCCCTTACAGTGGTATAGGCTACCTATATCACTACCATTACACACACATATAAAACCTATAAGTCCCTCCTATGGCAGGCCTTAACAATCCTGAAGGCAGAGTGTTAGAAATGAGGGGGCTCTGGTTGACGCAGGTGTGAACCCACAACAAGCAGGGACCCTTTACTTCTTGTCAGGGCGAAGGATGACTCCCCAGAATAACCCCTGCTCACCCTCTAGGTGCGTGGCGCGAGCAGTCTAGGCTAAGTCTCAGGCGTACACGGTTAAGCAAATGCAATTACACCTACAGTAAACCCCTTGCATGCACCACAAACGGACACCAATCAGCAGGTATATAAAAATAAGCTTTTATGTAGATTCAGCAGATTCAAATACAAGGCCCAGTAACGTTGAACTGATGGGGCCACAATTCGCAGGAATACGGTAAAGTTCTCTTGGTTTTACGGAAAGTTCTTTAGGCGGGCCCAAGGTAACTGTAGGCCTCAGCGCACTTCGTGCTGAGGCAGCGCCCAGGGAGCACACAGCAGATGACAGGGAAATAAGAACGTTGCGGACCCTGGATCCGATGCGAGCTCGCGGTCGAGTTCGTAAGTACAGTACCTTGTTTCTTGACGCAAAGGCGGGTGCGGGATTTCAGCGGCTCTTCGACGGAAGAGCGAGGCGGCGTCCGGGGCTCCCACACTTCACGAGGGTGTCTGATCTTCAGGCTCACGACAAGAGCGGGGTGTTGCAGGTGGCGTGTGAACAAAGCGGGGCAGCCGGGCACGCAGATACGTCCGGGCCGTCCGAGGCTTGGAGATGCTCACAAACGCCGATTCCGGCGGGAGGGTGAAGGTGCACAGCGAGCCTCCAACGAGCGAGGTGACGGGGCAGCCCAGCACAGCGTAGGGGGAGCGGCTCCGATCGAGCGAGGCTCTTCCCAAGGCGGGGGCGGCTAAGCAGTCCTGGTCACGGCTCAGGGAGGGACTGGGCACGAGGGTCACAGCTCCGGCGAGGGAAAGGACACCACAGTCCAGCAGCAGGCGAGTGAAGATCAGGTAGAGCCCAATGGTCCTGGGGCTCAGTTCAGGGGGCAAGCTCAGTTCCAAGCCCTTGGAGATCGTTTTGGAAAAGCACAAGTCTTGAAAGTAAAAGTAAAGTAAAAGTCTTCAGCAACAGTTTCTCTTCTCTCCTTTGGCAGCAAGGTCACCACTGCAGGCCAATCCCCCAGGATAGGGACAGTCTTCCTCCTACAGCTTTCCCGGTGCCTCCTCCTCAGGCAGAGATTCTTCTTGGTCAAAAGCGGATCTAGTTTCTTAGGAGCAGGGCTCCTCCATTTATACCACAAATCTTTTGTTCTCCCAGGCCAGGGGGGCCCTTGCCTAGTTCAGTCCGGTTTCTGAGCACTTTGTTTACGTGATGCAGGCTTCTCCTTTCAGAGTGCAGGGCAGAGTCATCAGACGCTCCACAGGGGGTGGAGCCGGCATCGAGGTAGCGGAGCACTGTCCTATTCAGAGCCTAGGAGCACTCCTCCCACCCATCTACCTGTCGATCGTCCTATTCATACCAGGCTACCTAGCCCTGCCCATCTGGGTTCCCCCAGCCCTGTCACTCACACCAGCCAGACATCAGATACACATCACGCAGAGGCGGCTGAAATGGTTAGGCAAGCAAAGGCCAACTTTCTAAAAGTGACATTTGCAAACCCGGAATATTAAAATAAACCTTGCGAAAAGATGTACCTTATCATTCCGAGTTCAGGCATACTAAACTCGATCTCCTACCATGTTCCCTGGGTCGGTTAGGATCATAGGGTGTAATAAACCAGGCCGCCAATACTGGCCTATGAGAACAGGGTAGCCTTACAGTAGTGAACAACAAAATGGCGGTCATTCACTACCAGGACATGCCACGCATCTAGGCTTGTCCTACCTCAGGCTCACAATGCACCCTGCCCGTGGGCCTACCAGGGGGGTGACTAACATGCAGCTAAGGGAAGGTTTCGGGGACCGGCAAGTGTGGGCACTTGTCGGTCGGCGCGTCAGTACCAGACTGCACGCAGGTTCTGCGATGGCAGACCTTAGACGTATTTTACCGGCCGCTTCTGTGGGTGGCACAACCCGTGCTGCAAGCCCACCAGCGGTGTTTGCCTTTACATGCCCTGGCGCTCCTGGCGCACTTTACTGGGGTCTGATAGTAAATCAAACAATCCAATCATGGAATCCAACCAACATATACAATTTACATAGGGAGCACTCGCACCGTGACACTGGTTGGCAGTGGCACAGCGCGCTGAGCGGCCAACACCATAAAAACACATGAGGCACAGCGACAAAAAGAGGAAGGGAGACTCACGCCAAGGTGCCAGGTCTAACACGTGTCCCCTCCAGCTGAAAAGTGGGGAGAACTACCCTACCCCAGGGAGTTCCTCATCACTAAGGCGGAAAAATCTGGACAGACCGTCTGCATTGGCGTGATCTGTACCAGGGCGATGTTCCACCGTGAAATCCATACCCTGTAGGGAAATGGACCACCTCAACAGCTTTGGATTCTCACCCCTCATATGCATCAACCATCTGAGGGGCCTGTGGTCCGTCTGAACCCGGAAGTGAGACCCAAACATGTAGGGTCTTAGCTTCTTCAGCGCCCAGACCACAGCAAATGCCTCACGCTCAATAGCACTCCACCTTTGTTCCCGTGGAAGTAACCTCCTGCTAAGAAAGGCTACGGGTTGATCTAGGCCCTCCTCATTAATCTGTGAAAGAACAGCCCCCACACCATGCTCTGAAGCGTCTGTCTGAACGATAAACTCTTTGGAGAAGTTGGGAGCCAAGAGCACGGGCGCCGTGCACATAGCAGTTTTCAAGGCCTCAAAAGCTTTCTGACAGGTGTCAGTCCAGATCACTTTCCTGGGCTGCTTCTTCGAAGTCAGCGCTGTCAAGGGGGCAACCATGTTGCCATACCCCTTGACAAACCTCCTGTAGTACCCGGTGAGACCTAGGAAGGCTCTCACCTCCGTCTGGGTTTTGGGCGCCTCCCAATTCAGGATGGTTTCTATCTTGGGCTGAAGGGGTGCCACCTGGCCACTCCCAACTTGGTGTCCCAAGTACACCACGGAACCCTGCCCGATCTGGCACTTACTCGCCTTGATCGTGAGGCCTGCCATGCGCAGCGCCATCAACACTTCCCAGAGGTGACGCAAGTGTTCCTCCCAAGTGGAGCTGAACACGGCGATGTCATCCAGGTAGGCTGCACTGAACGAATCCAGCCCAGCCAACACCTGGTTGACCAATCTCTGGAAGGTGGCAGGGGTATTCTTCATCCCAAATGGCATGACCCGGAACTGGTAGTGCCCATCTGGGGTGGAAAATGCTGATCTCTCTTTGGCCCCCTCGGTCAAGGCGATCTGCCAATACCCAGACGTTAAATCAAACGTGCTGAGGTAGTTGGCAGCCCCTAGCCGATCGATGAGCTCATCAGCTCTGGGGATGGGTTGTGCGTCGGTCCTAGTGACCGAATTGAGTCCTCTGTAGTCCACACAGAACCGGAGTTCGGGTGTGGCTCCCGGCGCTCCAGCCTTTGGGACCAAGACCACGGGGCTGGCCCAAGGACTGCTAGAAGACTCAATTACCCCGAGGGCAAACATCTTGGAGACCTCCTCCTTGATGCAGGTCCTCACCCTGTCAGTCACCCTGTAGGCCTTGTGCCGCACAGGTGGACTATCCCCAGTGTCCACATCATGGACGCACCAATCAGTGACACCAGGGACCAGGGAAAACAGGTCAGAAAACTGTCCCAGCAACTGGCGACAATCATCCTGTTGCTCAGGGGTCAGGGTGCAAGAGAGGATGACACCATCCACTGACCCATCTTGCTCCTTGGCTGACAGGAGGTCAGGAAGAGGTTCTGTCTCCTCTTCCATCCCAGCATCTGTTGCCAAGAGCATGCCCACTTGGGACCTCTCCAAGTGGGGCTTGAGGCGGTTGACATGTAGGACCCTTAAGGGGTTCCTAGGAGACTTCAGGTCCACCACGTAGGTAACAGGACTCTTGCGCTCCACCACCTCAAAGGGACCGGTCCACTTATCCTGGAGCGCACACGGCTCCACGGGGGCCAAGACCCATACTTTCTGTCCAGGCTGAAGCTCTACCAGAGTGGCATTCTGGTCGTACCACCGCTTCATCTCCTCCTGGCTGGCTTCCAGATTTGCCTCAGCAAGTTGCCTGAATCGCCTAGTCTGATTCCTGAAAGCCAGCATGTAACTAAATACAATCTGGGGAGGCTTCCTGGGAGATTGCTCCCAGCCTTCTTTGACCAGACTTAGAGGTCCTCTGACTGGGTGACCATACAGAAGCTCAAAGGGACTGAACCCCAGAGACTTCTGTGGCACCTCACGGTAAGCGAAGAGAAGGCATGGTAAGAGGACGTCCCACTTACGCCTCATGGCTCCTTCTAGGCCCATTATCATGCCTTTGAGGGTTCGGTTGAATCTCTCAACCAACCCGTTTCCTTGGGGGTGGTAAGGTGTGGTGAACTTGTAGGTTACACCACACTCTTGCCAAAGAGATTTCATGTACTTGGACATGAAATTGGTACCTCGGTCAGACACCACCTCTAGAGGGAATCCCACTCGGGAGAAAATCCCCATCAGTGCCCGTCCCACCACGGGGGCCGTCACTGTCCTTAGAGGAATGGCTTCCGGGTACCGGGTGGCATGGTCCACCAGGATGAACCTATTGCCCATCGCTGTCCTGGGGTCCAGTGGCCCTACAATGTCAATCCCCACTCGCTGGAATGGGGTACCGACCACAGGGAATGGCTGGAGTGGAGCCTTCTGCTTCCTCCCACTCTTTCCACTTGCCTGGCAAGTCTGGCATGTCCTGCAGTGAGTATCCGAACTCCTGCGCATTTGAGGCCAATAAAAGTGGGTGACAAGCCTTTCAAAGGTCTTGTCCTGCCCCAAATGCCCTGCCAATGGCACATCGTGAGCCAGCCCCAGTAGGAAGGCTCTGAAGTCCTGGGGTACCACCAGCGCACGGGCTGACCCAGGCTCAGCAACCTTAGGCTCTGTATACAGGAGGTCGTTCTCCCAGTAAACGAAATGCGATCCTGACTGATCACCTGCGGCCTGGTCTGCAGCCTGCTGCCGCATACCCACGTGAGAAGGACACTCCTTCTGTGCCTTGCAAAAGTCCTCCCTGGTGGGACCCCCTTCCTGCTGCCAATGGGTCAGCTCCGGCAGGTCTCCCAGTTCAGCTATCTGCTCCCCTGTAGGCTCCAGGGCATCCCCCTCAAGGTCTGCTTCCTCCTGGACCGTGGGAACTTCAGGGGCCGGCTTCCCGCGCCCCTTGCTCCTTCTCTCTGAGGCCGGTTCCTGGGCCTCCCTCTCAGGCTCCAGGACCTCTTGAGTACCTCTACTGGCTGCCATGGACCGTGTGGTGACACACGCCCAATCCGGCATACCCAACATCTCCAGGTGAGCACTCCGCTCCACCTTAGCCCAAGGTGAGCTCTCCAAATCGTTCCCTAACAAACAGTCTACAGGCATGGCGGGCCTCACAGCTACCTGAAGAGTACCAGAGACCCCCCCCCACTCAAAGGGAACCTGAGCCACCTTGCAGTGTCTCTCTGTGTTGTCAGCGGCAACAACGGGATAGAATGCATTGGGGACCACCTGCTCCTGAGACACCAGGTGACACCTGACAGCTGTCACACTGGCCCCTGTATCTCTAAGAGCTTCCACTCTATGGCCATTTATGGTCACCCACTGCCTGTACTTCTTAGTGTTCTCAGGCAGCTGGGTTGGAGGGACCACTTCACGGTCTCCTAGCGAGACCAGGGACATCTCTGCGGGACCCCACCCACCTTGGACATCCCTCTCCTCCCCCAAGGCTACACTAGTCACCTGCCGGGGTGGAGCACCAGTGGGTGCTGGTTTACCAAACAATGGACACTTTACATCAGAGGCAAAATGCCCCAAATTGTTACACCTGTAACATCTTACGGGCCCCTTTTGAACAGGAGGACCTGTCGGGGCCCCGGTCGGTTTCTGGGGTGGGGGAGGCTGAGAACCCTTCCCTTGGTTCCCTTGGGGACTATTTTGGGGCCCTTTTTGGAACTGCTTTTGTTTACCCCTGTCCCCCCCACTCTTCTGCTGGGGACCCTGCCCACCTTTGGCGGAATCTCCCACGGTACCCTTGTGGACCCGGGTACTGACCCAGCGGTCCGCCTCCTCAGCAAGCTTCCTCGGGTTAGTCAGCTTACTATCGATCAGGTGCTGGCGTAGCTCAGGAAAACAATTACTGGACAAGTGCTCCCATGCCATTAGATCAAGAAGCCCTTGATAATCATTCACCTTACTACCCTTCACCCAACCATCCAGCGCTCTGCAAAAGAAAGTCACATACTCCACATACGTACTATTGGGAATCTTAGTGCAACCCCTGAACCTCTGTCTATATAACTCAGGGGTCAACCCATACCTAGCCATCAATGCTTCCTTCATATGGGCATAAGAATTACGAACATCAGCAGGTAAATCTAACAGTGTGTCCCGCCCTTCACTCAGGAACCTTCCCCACAACCCCGCTCCCCAATCTTTCTCAGGGACCCGGTGGGAAGACATGGCTACCTCGTAGGCTCTGAACCACTGCCCGATGTCGTCATTCCTGAAGAACTCCTTCACTACATCCTTGGGAATATAAACTCTTGGTTCCGCCGGTACTGGCGGTGTGCTGCCACCAGAGGGATTAAGCTCCAAACTTGCTTTCAGCTCCAGCTCCCTCAGCTTCATGTCATGCTCTAATTGTAGTTTCTTTTCTTCCATGGCTAATCTTTGTTTTTCCATATCCATCTGCCCATGAAGTTTTGCCATTTCTACCTCGTGTGCCCGGGTTGCGGCCCTGTCTGCCAACTCTTCTGGCGACAGGCATCTGCCGAACTCATGGACACTTTCTGGTGGAACCACTTCCACCTGATTCTCTGGTGCCTTTGACTCATACCAGGCCCTCAGTGCCTTCACAAATTGGGTCTTGTTTTTCAATCCAGTCTGGGCAATCCTGAACTTGGAGCAAAGACCTTTCAAGTCTTCATTGGTACGATTCTGAAGTGCGTCTTCCTCCCAATCTACGTCTTCAAATCCAGAGATGATGGAAGCCGCCCTTCCGGCGGAAAGTGAACCAGGCATGGCTCTAACAACGGAGACTCTTGGCAAAACAAAAACAAATGCTAGCCTTGTGGCTGTGTTACTGGTCTGCTCTCACTACGTGGTGATCAGTGATTCACTATACGCAAACCACAAATGCAAATCCGTAAATCCCACCGCTGCCACCAATGTTAGAAATGAGGGGGCTCTGGTTGACGCAGGTGTGAACCCACAACAAGCAGGGACCCTTTACTTCTTGTCAGGGCGAAGGATGACTCCCCAGAATAACCCCTGCTCACCCTCTAGGTGCGTGGCGCGAGCAGTCTAGGCTAAGTCTCAGGCGTACACGGTTAAGCAAATGCAATTACACCTACAGTAAACCCCTTGCATGCACCACAAACGGACACCAATCAGGAGGTATATAAAAATAAGCTTTTATGTAGATTCAGCAGATTCAAATACAAGGCCCAGTAACGTTGAACTGATGGGGCCACAATTCGCAGGAATACGGTAAAGTTCTCTTGGTTTTACGGAAAGTTCTTTAGGCGGGCCCAAGGTAACTGTAGGCCTCAGCGCACTTCGTGCTGAGGCAGCGCCCAGGGAGCACACAGCAGATGACAGGGAAATAAGAACGTTGCGGACCCTGGATCCGATGCGAGCTCGCGGTCGAGTTCGTAAGTACAGTACCTTGTTTCTTGACGCAAAGGCGGGTGCGGGATTTCAGCGGCTCTTCGACGGAAGAGCGAGGCGGCGTCCGGGGCTCCCACACTTCACGAGGGTGTCTGATCTTCAGGCTCACGACAAGAGCGGGGTGTTGCAGGTGGCGTGTGAACAAAGCGGGGCAGCCGGGCACGCAGATACGTCCGGGCCGTCCGAGGCTTGGAGATGCTCACAAACGCCGATTCCGGCGGGAGGGTGAAGGTGCACAGCGAGCCTCCAACGAGCGAGGTGACGGGGCAGCCCAGCACAGCGTAGGGGGAGCGGCTCCGATCGAGCGAGGCTCTTCCCAAGGCGGGGGCGGCTAAGCAGTCCTGGTCACGGCTCAGGGAGGGACTGGGCACGAGGGTCACAGCTCCGGCGAGGGAAAGGACACCACAGTCCAGGAGCAGGCGAGTGAAGATCAGGTAGAGCCCAATGGTCCTGGGGCTCAGTTCAGGGGGCAAGCTCAGTTCCAAGCCCTTGGAGATCGTTTTGGAAAAGCACAAGTCTTGAAAGTAAAAGTAAAGTAAAAGTCTTCAGCAACAGTTTCTCTTCTCTCCTTTGGCAGCAAGGTCACCACTGCAGGCCAATCCCCCAGGATAGGGACAGTCTTCCTCCTACAGCTTTCCCGGTGCCTCCTCCTCAGGCAGAGATTCTTCTTGGTCAAAAGCGGATCTAGTTTCTTAGGAGCAGGGCTCCTCCATTTATACCACAAATCTTTTGTTCTCCCAGGCCAGGGGGGCCCTTGCCTAGTTCAGTCCGGTTTCTGAGCACTTTGTTTACGTGATGCAGGCTTCTCCTTTCAGAGTGCAGGGCAGAGTCATCAGACGCTCCACAGGGGGTGGAGCCGGCATCGAGGTAGCGGAGCACTGTCCTATTCAGAGCCTAGGAGCACTCCTCCCACCCATCTACCTGTCGATCGTCCTATTCATACCAGGCTACCTAGCCCTGCCCATCTGGGTTCCCCCAGCCCTGTCACTCACACCAGCCAGACATCAGATACACATCACGCAGAGGCGGCTGAAATGGTTAGGCAAGCAAAGGCCAACTTTCTAAAAGTGACATTTGCAAACCCGGAATATTAAAATAAACCTTGCGAAAAGATGTACCTTATCATTCCGAGTTCAGGCATACTAAACTCGATCTCCTACCATGTTCCCTGGGTCGGTTAGGATCATAGGGTGTAATAATCCAGGCCGCCCATACTGGCCTATGAGAACAGGGTAGCCTTACAGTAGTGAACAACAAAATGGCGGTCATTCACTACCAGGACATGCCACGCATCTAGGCTTGTCCTACCTCAGGCTCACAATGCACCCTGCCCGTGGGCCTACCAGGGGGGTGACTAACATGCAGCTAAGGGAAGGTTTCGGGGACCGGCAAGTGTGGGCACTTGTCGGTCGGCGCGTCAGTACCAGACTGCACGCAGGTTCTGCGATGGCAGACCTTAGACGTATTTTACCGGCCGCTTCTGTGGGTGGCACAACCCGTGCTGCAAGCCCACCAGCGGTGTTTGCCTTTACATGCCCTGGCGCTCCTGGCGCACTTTACTGGGGTCTGATAGTAAATCAAACAATCCAATCATGGAATCCAACCAACATATACAATTTACATAGGGAGCACTCGCACCGTGACACTGGTTGGCAGAGGCACAGCGCGCTGAGCGGCCAACACCATAAAAACACATGAGGCACAGCGACAAAAAGAGGAAGGGAGACTCACGCCAAGGTGCCAGGTCTAACACAGAGTGCTTGGTTTTTATGTGAGAGGGTGCCCCTGCATGATCAGAGCCCCTCTGCAGCGTTTGGAGTACCTCCTCTGATGCTGTTTGTGGTGCAGCCTGACCATATACTCTTAAGTGCATTATAACCTTGTGGTAAATGCTAACTTTGGGATGGCTGCACGGAAACATGTCGTGTTTGGTGTCAAACGCTTTGGAATACTACCCCCCGCCAGTTCTGGCAGCGGGGGTAGCATTCCACCCTTCTAGAGGGAGAGACATGTTCACACTGGTCTAACCCGGTAGGACTTTCTACAGCCCTGGCATCACAAAATGGATGCCTATGTCACAGACACGGGTCTGGCCTCCTGCTGCTGACCGAAACTCCGTCATGGGAGGCCTGGACAATAGGTTTCCTGTCCCAGGGAGGTGTAACCATCTCCCCAGACAGGCAGATGTGTATTGGGGCTGGGCGGGAGCACTCTCTGGTGCTTTGCAGTCCTGCACTGGGGGCACACTTGGTGTTCCTGTGCATAGTCCAGTTCAAACCATAGCAGGGGCTACCTGCCCCTGTTCTGGCGTGAAACTTGACAAAGGAAATGGGTGTAACCACCCCTCTTTCCAAACCCTCCCATAGGTGGGTCCCTAGAGTATGTCCAACCCCCAAACTTAGTATAAGTATGGGAACCCAGTCCATGCGACTTTAGATTACCCTGGACGAAACTCTGCAACATATATCCATGACCTTCAACATTCTACTTTGCTTAGAAGACTGAAGAAATCTCCCTTGGGGCCAAGGACTGACTCCCCTGCTTGGCAGGCACCAAAGAAGCAACTGACTGGTCTGCATCACTGAAGCTCCCGCCGGACGCCGAAGTCTTTGCATCACCAGAGGTGGATTTCTAGACTTCCCGAGGCTACCCTGAGTCCACAGCAAAGCTGAGGCCCGTGGCTATCGTGGGTGACGTGGAACCGTGACACCTGGACACCGTGAACTTCTGCAGCCACACCATCTTCCTGGTCTTCCTCGAAGTTGTGCTTTGGGCTCCGAGTAGCCCCAGTCTTGAGCACCTCCTGCACTGAAGATTGCTGGCCTCCACTGCACGAGTGACCTGTGGGCCAGTTTCAAGTGCGACCGCTCGAGGCTCCTTCGCGATCGCTAGCCCGTTGGCTAGTAGGTCCCCACAAAGGCAACTCCTCTTCTGATTGGGCTTTCCTGGTTGCTCCAGATGTTCCCCGACTTACCCTCGCTGGGTGAGTCCCCCACACCTTGCTGGTCTGCACCGCCATCCTTTCTCTGATTCCAAGTGACTTGCCGTTGCCAAGGCTTTTTGGGTCCAATCTGGTCGCCAACACCGCAGCACTCGACAGACTTGAATCCAGCTCCTGGCCATCATCGGCACCTCCTGGACCTCGTGGCTGAAGAGTCAAGACACCGGTCAACTCACCTGAAGCACCCGACGTCTGTGGGCATTGGTCTATCGTGCCCGTGGTCACTGACCCAGACTCTGTCCCCTCTGCTTTCAGGTTCCTCCAATCCTAGATCCAGACTTGGATCGCTTTGGACACTTCTCTTCACGGCAGCAGCACTTCTTCGCCAGCTTCCATTGAAATCGACGACGCGACCCAACACCAAAAGACACCTATGCACCTGGCTTCCCTGGGTGAGGTAACACGAGTACTCCGATGCTGCCATGGGCGCTAGCCCTAGAACTTCCTTAGTCCAAAAGGGTTTGGTCCTGACTCGATTCTAAGTGTCCCTAATCTTTAAATTTCCAACCGCGACATTGCCCATAGAAGCCAATGGGAACCCGCTGCTGTGTTCACACACTGCACACGGCCCCCGTGGGTCCCCTGTGTCTCTACCTTGGGTGTTTCCTTGGGGTCCCAGTGATTCTACAGGCTCTAGGCCTTGTGTGTAGTTCAGTCGTGGTTCTTCTACCACCTTATTGGTATATGGTTTGGTACGCCCCTAGGGCCCAAACTTGTATTTGTGCTATTACTGTTGATTGCTAACTTGTAAATTAAGTACTTCGAACTCCAGTCTCATAAAGAGACTAGAGGGGTGTGTTTTATCTTAAATACATATATTTTGAGTATATACCTGGTGTGGTTGTCCTTTCATTTGAACATTCAAGAGATTATAGACTGGTAAAACAAGCTGCTATACATTCCTTCAAGACTTAGGCTGAAGGCTGCTCTCCATAGCTACCACTAGGATAGCTTTCAATAAAGGTTGTCTTTAACCTGTTCACCATAAGACGTTGTTTGGACTGATACAAGGTGCCCACTATAATTAGTGGACAGCTTATATCAGGCCAACATCTCACAATATGATTGTAGAAGTTTGCTTTGGTGGTGGTGGGATCTGCAGCTCCAACCTTCTGAAAATCTTAACCCTCTTAGAACAGGCCCAACAAACATTAATTCCGCAAACCTCTCTTGTGGTGTTTTGAGGAATTTGGAACATGTCATTATCACGCCCTCCTGAAAAAGTATTCACAGATCTGAAGATACTGGCAAACTACCTCTCGAGCCAATGCGAAATAATAGGAAAGGAGATGACGAGAGAACTGAAAGACCAAGGGGAATGAAAAATCTGTTCTCATACCTCGACTCATTCGTGGTCTACAACACTCTTGACCACAATACTGAAGAAAAGGCTGGACATCTGAGCCAGCAAATTGAGTCCGAATATAAGGACCCGCTGTATTGTGTATGAGATCATTTTTCTATGACCCCAGTTATAAAGGTAGGATAGGCAGTGCCGTCTTAACGCATGGGCACGCAGGGCAGTGCCCCGGGCCCAGGGGCCCATGCTATTCTATGCACAGACCAGAATTGTTTGTACTGATTCATCTTTGGTGTACAGTGTGTTCTTTTTAAGGTCAAAACACTTGGTTGAGGTACCAATAAATATAAGTTTATTGTATCTATAATTTCCATTTTTATTCCTGTGTAGGCTGGGCCCCGTGCACTGCTTTACCCAGGGGCCTATAATGCTGTTAATACGGCCCTGAGGCTAGGGTCACTCCATTCGTTCACTCACCCGTTGCCTTGTGCTTGTTTTCTTTTCAAAATGTATATGTGCCCACATGCTCAACTCCTTGAGCAGTGTGAGGTGAATAACCAAACGTATGCAGATGGCAGACAAATCCACTCAAGGGTCTTCTACAATCTCCTTTTACGGTGAGCTACACCGGACAAAGGAGTGATTCCTCTGCATGGATAGAGCCAAGACTGAGAGTCCGGTTACAGGAGAGTCTGAGCCCATCTCATTCCCCTTCGACTAACCTCAAACACAACAAAAGTACTTATTGGACACTTACATGAATCAATAAACACTTATAAGTAGTTGTCTTATTACGAGTAGTGATCCCAATTATATCAAAATGCGTTTGAAATCTCATTCAAGATGAACACGAATACCATCATGAACTCATTACAATACGTTACAGGTATAACAAGTGGGGCTGAAGGGATGATCAAGTGTTGAGAAGCACTGACTGCTTGTTAGGAAGCGCCTTTAAAGTAATACCTGGTCACTCACTATGTGTCATGGACAGGCGCTGCATCTGCATGTTCATGTGCTCAGCACCCTTGTCTAGCAGGAGCTCCTTGGGTCAGTTGCCAGAGATGTGGGTCTGCTCAGGGGCAGCTCTGCAAGCTGTTCATATACACTGTGTTTATTTATCTGGGCACGCACAGAGGTCTCTGTAGAGGTTGTGGCGTTGGGATTTCCTTTTGCGAGGTCCATGATGCCTAGCCCCTTGGACACTGGAAAGCCTGACACCTGCAATCCCACTGTTAGGTTTCCTTTGCGGCTGCACCATATTTTGCATGCTGGGATCCTCTAACATGACTGGCGCTGTCAGGGGACTTTGTTTGAATACTCTAGCATCAAGGACAAGCGTATTAGAGGAAAAGAGGCAAGCCTGGCACACATCTACTCATCCTAAAGCTGCTGAACAGGGTTTTGGTGGGACTGCAAACATACACAGCAACACATGCACAGGTACAGCTGCACAAGCGACACACTTGTGTTCCTGTCTCTGCTTTTGTAGGCACATCCACTACATGCATATTTTTTAGAGCCTCTTCCCTTGTAAATAATAAGCATTGGCATAGCCAATAGGTATCGCCTTATAAGTGTTTAGCCATGCAGCACATGATCCTGGGTTAGAAGAGTGTTACACCTGGCACCATTGGCGTGGGTCTCCCTTCCATTTTCTGCTGTTGTGTTTTTGCTGGTTTTAGATGCTTTGGGCACTGTGCCACTGCTATTCAGTGCCACAGTGCAAGTGCTCCCTATGGTAAATTGATGTATGGATTAGTGACTCCATGATTGGTTTAGTTTACCTGTCAGACCCTAGTACAGTGCACTGAGTGTGCCCAGGACTGGTAAGCCAAATGCTGCTGGTGGGCTTGCAGCACTGGTTGTGCCACCCACAGAAGCAGCCTGTAAAGTGTGTCTCAGGCCTGCTATTGCAGAACCTATGAGCAGTCTGGTACTGCCATGTTGACTGGCCAAGTGCACTCACATGCCAGTCCCTAAACCTTCCCTTTTCTTCTTATCAGACACCCCTAAGGTAGGGCCAATGGCAGGGTGCATTGTAAGTATAAGGTAGGACATGCCCTGGTGTGTGTGGCATGTCCTGATAGTGAATTACAGCCATTTTTTGTTTTTCACTATTGCAAGGCTAACTGTTCCCCATAGGCCAGAATGGGCAGTTTGATTATAACATCTTATAATCCTAACTGACCCAGGCAACATGGTAGAAATTCGAGTTTAGTATGCCTGAACTCAGAATGATAAAATGCATCTTTTAGTGAAGTTGGTTTTAACATTCTATGTTTGAAAACACCACTTTTAGAAAGTAGGTATTTTCATGCCTAATTATTCAAGCCTGCCTCTGCTAGGTTGTGTATTCCTTGTCTGGAGTTTAAGTGACAGGGGCTGGGGGATTCCAGGAGACAGGGCGAGTCAGCACAAGGCTGAATAGAGAGATCTTCTTGGAGATTGGTGGGAGGAGTTGCACATGGGTCTGAATAGGGTTGTGTCTTCCCTCCACAATGCTGGCTCCACCTCCTGTGGTGCATCTGATGTCCCTGGCCCACACTGTCAAAGGAAAGAAGGATTCATGTAAACAAACTGCTCCAGGACTGACCAGAACTGATTTGGACTAGGCAAAGGCCTCTCTACCTTCAGAGAACAAAGAGAATATGGTTATAAAAGGGGTAATCAGACCCCAGAATTTTAGATCACATTTGGGAAACAAGAAGAACCTTTGCTGAGGAGAGGAACCAGAGAAACTTACAATGAGACTATCCCTAAGCTGAGTGCTGTTTGGGGGATTGGCCTGCAGTGGTTGCCTGACTGTCAAAGAAAGGAGAAAGGATCTTTGTGCTACTTTCATCAACTTGTAAAGGATCTCCAAGGGCTTGAAGTTTGAGCTTGCCTCCTGCTGAAGTCTCAGGGACAACAGACTTCACCAACCAGCTCCCCTGCATTCCCTTGCTGGGAATTGAAGTGTCTGCTGTTGAGCTGGGCCTTCTGAGAGACTGTGTGTCGCTTGGAGCTGGAAGCGTGACTCAAGACGTAGAAGCGTGTCACCGCCGCAGCAGTTGTCGGCATCGCCGAGAAAGCGTGCCACCGCTTCCGCTGTCGCCATTGCATCATCGAAAGCGCCTCGCCGGAGAAGAGTGTCGCCGTCGCAGCAGGCGCTGTTGCATCACTGGAGAAGTGTGTCGCCGCCGCAGCAGTTGTCGTCGCCTCGCTGAGGAAGTGTACCGCCGCTGTGGCTGTTGCATCGCATCACCGAAGCGCCCCGCATCACCGGAGAAGTGCGTTGCTGTCGTAGCAGATGTTGTAGCATCACTGGAGAAGCGTGTCGCAGGGCCTGTCACGGCTCAGAAGATTCGTTGAGTTGCCGCATGGCTGTCGGGCGTGCACGCATCGTTGTCGCATCAAGAAGAAGACGCCATTTTGTTTCATTGCACCGGATCTTCATCGCATCACGGCGCTACTGGTCGCATCGCCACGGGAGCACAATAAGAAACCGACGCATCACGTCCCCACGCCGAGAAGAACCGACGTATCATCGTCTGCTACGCAGCAGTAGGGAAGCGAAGCATCACCGTTCTTGCGTGTAAGGAACCGACGCATCACCTTCCCTGCAACACTTTCGTTGTATAGCATTACACATCCAAAGGAACATTGAACTTAAGTGTCACATTTACCATCATAAGAGAACTAAGCTATTTCTACCATTTTAAAGTACAGTATTGTGGATTTTTGTGGTTTGTGGTCTTGTGATAAATCTATATAAAGAATACTTATTTTTGATCTAAAACCTGTGTGGTGTCCATCTGTAGTGTTGTCACTGGATTACTGTATGTGTTCACAAATGATTCACACACTGCCTCTGAGATAAGCCTGCCTGCTAGTGCCAAGCTACTAAGGGGGTGAGCTGGAGTTATTTTAAGAGTGTACCTCCTTACCCTGACTAGAAGCAAGGGTCCCTATTTGGTCAAAGGTACCTACCTCTGCCAACTAGAGACCCCCAGTTCTAACATTGGTGGTCAGCGGTGGGGATTCCGGACTTACATTTGTGACTCATATACAGTGATTGGTGAACACTACTAGTGAGTGCAGACCAAAACGCAACCACATACATTTAGTAGACTGTTTTTCCTGGGATTTCCTATTGTTGCCAAGAACTGCCAAGTTTAGGCACCATGAGTAAAGCAGCATCCATCGCATCTGTTGATTTTGATTGGGAATAGGAGAAACTAGAAAGCTACAATGTGAAATAGCAAACGCACTTCTGCAGGACATTTAAAGTTGCTATGACCTCCAAGAAGGATGAGTTCCAAAAGGCGCTGAGGGCCTGGATGGAAGCAAGGAATACCCCTGAGAATGAGGAGGGGGTTGAAGATGCAGAAGGGCCGCTGGAAGAGCCATTGGGTCCAGGGGGGGAGGAGAGCATATTCCCCAACAGGTAGCAGTGTTTCTGCCAAAGGTCTGTCCCCAGAGGAGCTGGAGGACAGGAAGAAGTGTAGGATGCATGAGATGGAGCTGACCAAGCTCAAGTTGAATGGGCAGTTGGAATTGGAAAGTAAGTAATTGGCCCTAGAGGAAAGGAGGATGCAAATGGAGCATGAGAGAAGTTTGAAGGAGTTAGAGTTGAAAGCTAAGAGCTTAGAGATTACTCCTTCTGGTGGCAGCACACCGTCCAAGCCTGTTGAAGCAAGAGTGTATATACCTAAGGATGTGGTTAGAGAATTTTATAAGAATGATGATATTGGGCAGTGGTTCTAGGCCTATGAGGTAGCTATGCCATCCCACCGGGTCCCTGAGAAGGATTGGGGAGCGGGGTTGTGGGGGCGGTTCCTTAGTGAGGGGCGGGATACCTTGTTAGACTTACCCTCTGAAGTCCATAATTCTTATAGCCACATGAAAGAAGCATTGATGTCCAGGTATGGGTTGACTCCTGAACTGTATAGACAGAGATTTAGGAATTGCAAAAAGATGGAGTCAAGCACATGGGCAGAGTATGTAACTTTCTTTTGCAGAGCATTTGATGGTTGGGTGAAGGTTAGCAAAGTGAATGATTTTGAGGCGCTCTTTGATTTAATTGCATGGGAGCATTTGTCAAGTAATTGTTTTCCAGAGCTACGCCAGCACCTGATTGAAAGCAGGCTGACTAACCCTAGGAAGCTTGCTGAGGAGGCGGACTGCTAGGTGAGCACCCCGGTCCACAAGGGTCACATGGGAGACTCCGTCAAGAGTGGGCCGGGTCCACAGCAGAAGAGTGGGGGGACAAGGGTAAACAGAGGGAGTTCCAGAAAGGGCCCCAAAGTAATCCCCAAGGGAACCAAGGGAAAGGTTCCCATCCGCCCCCTGTGACGACGCCCGGGCCCCGACAGGTAAACCTGTTCCTAGGGGACCCCTGAGGAGCTTCAAGTGTGGTGAAGAGGGCCCTAAGTCTATTGATCCCACATACCCACAGTTTGGAAAGACAGCACCCACTGGTGCACCACCCCGGCAGATGGCGAGTGTAGTCCTGGGGGAGGAGATGGATGCCCAAGGTGAGTGTGGTCCCGCAGAGCAGTCCCTTGTCTCTTTAGGAGACTTTGAGATGGACCCCAGGACCCAAATGCGTGATAACACAAAAAAGTACAGGCAGTGGGTGACCATCACTGGCCATCGAGTGGAGGCTCTGAGAGACACAGGAGCCAGTGTGACAGCTGTCAAGTGCCACCTGGTGACTGAAGAGCAGGTGGTCCCCAATGCATTTTACACAGTTGTTGCCGCTGACAACACAGAGAGCCACTGCAAGGTGGCTCAGGTTCCCTTTGAGTGGGGGGTGGGGTCTCTGGTACTCTTCAAGCAGCTGTTAAGCCAGCCATGCCTGTTGACTGTTTGTTGGGAAACAATTTGGAGAGCTCCCCTTGGGCTAAGGTAGAGCGAAGTGCTCATTTGCAGATGTTGGGCTTGCCTGAGTGGGCGTGTGTGACCACACGGTCCATGGCAGCCAGTAAGGGTGCTCAAGAGGACCTGGAGCCTGAGAGGGAGGCCCAGGTGCCTGCCTTAAAGAGAAGAGGCAGGGGTGTGGGAAACCAGCCCTTGAAGTTCCCATGGTCCAGGAGGAGGCAGACCTTGAGGGGGATGCCCTGGAGCCTACTGGGGAGCAGGTAGCTGAACTGGGGGACCTGCCTGAGCTGACCCATTGGCAGCAGGAAGGAGGACCCTCAAGGGGAAGAGTTCTGCGAAGAGCAGGAGTGCCCATCTCTTGGGGGTTTGCGGCAGCAGGTTGCAAACCAGGCAGCAGGTGATCAGTCTGGATCATATTGGATTTACTGGGAGAATGGTCTCCTGTATAGTGAACCTAAGGTTGATAAGCCTGGGTCAGCCCGTGTGCTGGTGGTACACCAGCGCTTCAGAGCCTTCCTACTGGGGCTTGCTCATGATGTGCCTTTAGCAGGACATTTGGGGCAGGACAAGACCTTTGAGAGGCATGTCACCCACTTTTATTGGCCCCAAATGCACAAGAGTTCAGACACTCATTGCAGGACCGGTCAGACTTGCCAGGCAAGTGGGAGGAAGCAAAAGGCTCCTCTCTAGCCATTCCCTGTGGTCAGCACCCCCTATGGACGGGTGGGTATTGACATTGTGGGGCCACTGGACCCCTAGATAGCCATGGGCAACAGGTTCATCCTGGTCTTTGTGAACAATGCCACCCGGTACCTGGAAGCCATACCTCTCAGGACAGTGACTGCCCCCATGGTGGGATGGGCAATGATGGGAATTTTCTCCCGTGTGGGGTTCCCTAGAGAGGGGGTGTGTGACCAAGGTACAAACTTCATTTCCAAGTATATTAAGTCCCTGTGGCAGGAGTGTGAGGTAACTTATAAGTTCACCACTCCTTAATACCCCCAAGGAAATGGGCTGGTTGAGAGATTCAACCGGACCCTAAAAGGCATGATTATGGGTCTTGAGGAACCTATGAGTCGTAAGTGGGACGTCCTCTTACCATGCCTTCTCTTTGAATACCGTGAGGTGCCACAGAAATCTCTAGGATTTAGCCCCTTTGAGCTTCTCTATGGTCACCCAGTGAGAGGACCTCTGAGTCTGGTCAAGGAAGGCTGGGAGCAATCTCCCAGGAAACCTCCCCAGGATGTATATAGCTACATGCTGGCCTTCAGGAACCAGACTAGGCGTTTCAGACAACTCGCTGAGGCGAATCTGGAAGCCAGCCAGGAGGAGATAAAGCGGTGGTACGACCAGAATGCCACTCTGGTTGAGCTTCAGCCTGGTCAGAAAGTGTGGGTCATGGCTCCAGTGGAGCCCTGTGGGCTCCAGGTTAAGTGGACTGGACCATTTGAGGTGGTATAGCGCAAACATCCTGTTACCTACTTGGTGGACTTGAGGTCTCCCAGGAACCCCTTGCGGGTCCTGCATGTCAACCGCCTGAAGCCCCACTTGGAGAGGTCCGAAGTGGGCATGCTCTTAGCGACAGATTCTGGAATGGAGGAGGAGACTGAGCCTCTTCCTGACCTCGTGTCGGCGACAGAGCAAGATAGGTCAGTGGATGGTGTGAACCTCTCTTCCACCCTGACCCCTGAGCAACAGAATGACTATCACCAGTTGCTGGGACAGTTTTCTGATCTGTTCTCCCTGATTCCCAGTGTCACTGATTGCTGCGTCCATGATGTGGACACTGGAGACAGTCCTCCTGTTAAGTACAAAACTTACAGGGAGACTGACAGGGTGAGAGCTTGCATCAAGGAGGAGGTCTCCAAGATGCTTGCATTAGCGGTAATTGAGTTCTCTAACAGTCCTTCTTGGGCCAGCCCGGTGGTCTTGGTCCCGAAGGCTGCCACACAGGGTGCCACGCCAGAACTCCGGTTCTGTGTGGACTACCAAGGGCACAATTCAGTCACGAGGACTGACGCGCACCCCATCCCCAGAGCTGATGAGCTCATCGATTGGTTAGGAGCTGCCCGGTAACTCAGCACGTTTGATCTAACGTCTGGGTACTGGCAGATCGCCTTGACTGATGGGGCAAGAGAGAGGTCAGCATTCTCCACATCAGATGGGCACTACCAGTTTCGGGTTATGCCCTTTGGCCTGAAGAATGCCCCTGTCACCTTTCAGAGGTTGGTCAACCAGATGTTGGCTGGACTGGAAGAGTTCAGTGTCGCCTACCTGGATGACATTGCAGTGTTCAGTGCCAGTTGGGAAGAACATCTGCGCAACCTCTGGGAAGTGTTGATGGCACTGCAGAGAGCAGGCCTCATGATGAAGGCAAGTAAGTGCCAGATCGGGCAGGGTTCCGTGGTGTACTTGGGACACCAAGTTGGGAGCGGCCAGGTGGCACCCCTACAGCCCAAGTTTGAGACCATTGTGGTTTGGGAATCCCCCAAGACCCAGACAGAGGTGAGAACCTTTTTAGGATTCACTGGGTATTACAGGGGGTTTGTGAAGGGGTATGGCAGCATCGTTGCCCCCTTTACAGTCCTGACTTCCAGGAAGCAGCCCAAGAAAGTGATTTGGACTGACACCTGTCAGAAAGCTTTTGATACCCTGAAGACTGCCATGCGCACGGCGCCCGTGCTCCTGGCACCCAACTTCTCAAAAGAGTTTATCATTCAAACAGGCGCTTCAGAGCATGGTGTGGGGGCTGTTTTGTCACAGATAAATGAGGAGGGCCTAGATCAACCTATAGCCTTCATCAGTGGGAGGTTACTTCCACAGGAACAGAGGTGGAGTGCAATTGAGCGTGAGGCATTTGCTGTGGTCTGGGCACTGAAGAAGCTTAGACCATACTTGTTTGGGACTCACTTCCGGGTTCAGACAGACCACAGGCCCCTCAGATGGTTGATGCAGTTGAGGGGTGAGAATCCAAAGCTGTTGAGGTGGTCCATTTCCCTACAGGGGATGGATTTCACAGTGGAAACCGCCCTGGTACAGAGCACGCCAATGCTGATGGTCTGTCCAGATTTTTCCGCCTTAGTTATGAGAACTCCCAGGAGGTAGAGTAGTTCTCCCCACATTTCAGCTGGAGGGGAAACGTGTTAGACCTGTCACCATTGGAGTGGGTTTCTCTTCTATTTGTTGCTGTTGCATCAGTGCAAGGTCTCCCTATGGTAAATTGATGTATGGATTAGTGACTCCATGATTGGCTGGTTTGGTTTACCTGTCAGACCTAAGTACAGTGCACTGAGTGTGCCTAGGGCTGGTAAGCCAAATGTTGTTGGTGGGCTTGCAGCACTGGTTCTACCACCCACAGAAGCAGCCTGTAAAGTGTGTCTCGGGCCTGCCATTGCAGAGCCTATGTGCAGTCTGGTACTGCCATGTTGACTGGCCAAGTGCACCCACTTGCCAGTCCCTAAACCTTCCCTTTTCTTCATATCAGACACCCCTAAGGTAGGCCCAAGGGCAGGGTGCATTGTAAGTATAAGGTAGGACATGCCCTGGTGTGTGTGGCATGTCCTGATAGTGAATTACAGCCATTTTCGTTTTTCACTATTGCAAGGATAACTGTTCCCCATAGGCCAGAATGGGCAGTTTGATTATAACATCTTATAATCCTAACTGACCCAGGGAACATGGTAGAAATTCGAGTTTAGTATGCCTGAACTCAGAATGATAAAATACATCTTTTAGTGAAGTTGGTTTTAACATTCTGTGTTTGAAAATACCACTTATAGAAAGTACTTGTTTTCTTGCCTAACTATCCATGCCTGCCTCTGATAGGTTGTGTATTCGTTGTCTGGAGTTTGAGTGACAGGGGCTGGGGGATTCCAAGAGACAGGGTGAGTCAGCACAAGGCTGAATAGAGAGATCTACATGGAGAGTGGTGGGAGGAGTTGCACCTAGGTCTGAATAGGGCTGTGCCTTCCCTCCACAATGCTGGCTCCACCTCCTGTGGTGCGTCGGATGTGCCTGGCCCACACTGTCAAAGAAAAGAAGGAGTCATGTAAACAAAGTGCTCCAGGACTGACCAGAACTGGTTTGGACTAGGCAAAGGCCTCTCTGCCTTCAGAGAACAAAGAGAATATGAGTATAAAAGGGGGGACCCAGACCCCAGAATTTTAGATCAATTTTGGGAAACAAGAACCTTTGCTGAGGAGAGGAACCAGAGAAACTGAGAAAGAGACTATCCCTAAGCTGAGTGCTGTTTGGGGGATTGGCCTGCAGTGGTTGCCCGACTGCCAAAGAAAGGAGAAAGGAACTTTGTGCTAATTTCATCAACTTGTAAAGGAACTCCAAGGGCTTGAAGATTGAGCTTGCCTCCTGCTGAAGTCTCAGGGACAACAGACTTCACCAACCAGCTCCCCTGCATTTCCTTGCTGGAAATTGAAGTGCCTGCTGTTGAGCTGGGCCTTCTGAGAGACTGCGTGTCGCTTGGAGCTGGAAGTACGACTCAAGATGAAGAAGCGTGTTGACGCTGAAGCAGTTGTCGTCGCATCACCGAGAAAGCGCGCTACCGCTGCCGCCATTGCATCATTGAAAGCGCCTCGCATCACCGGAGAAGAGTGTCGCCGTCGCAGCAGACGCGGTTGCATCACCAGAGAAGCGTGTCACCGCCTCAGCAGTTGTCGTTGCCTCGCTGAGGAAGCGTGCCGCCGCTGCCGCTGTCACATCGTATCACCAGAGAAGAGTGTCGCCATCACAGCAGACGCCGTCGCATCACCGGAGAAGCGTGACGCAGGGCCTGTCGCGGCTCAGAAGATTCGTTGAGCCGCCGCACGGCCGTAGGGTGTGCAAACGTTGTCACATCAAGAAGACGACGCCATTTTGTTTCATTGCACCGGATCTTCATCGCATCACGGCGCTGCTGGTCCCATCGCCACGGTAGCGCAGTAAGAAACCGACGCATCATCATCCCCTATGCAGCAGAAGGGAACCGACGCATCATTGTTCTTGCGTGTGAGGAACCGACACATCACCTTCCCTGCAACACTTTTGTTGTATAGCGTTACACATCCAAAGGTACATTGAACATAAGCGTCGCATTTACCATCTTAAGAGAACTAAGATATTTCTACCATTTTAAAGTACAGTATTGTGGATTTTTGTCATTTGTGGTCTTGTGATAAGTCTATATAAAGAATACTTATTTTTTATATAAAACTGTTAGAATTGGGGGTCTCTGGTTGGCACAGGTAAGTACTTGTGACAAGCAGGGACCCTCTCCTCTCGTCAGGGCAAGGGACTTACTCTTTAAAATAACCCCTGCTCACCCTCTAGGTTGCGTGGCGCGAGCAGACAAGGCTAATCTCAGAGCGTTATGGGTTAAGCATTTGTAAATACACACAGCAACTCAGTGAAAACACCACACCAGGGTTTGTATAAAAATAAGTATTCTTTATATAAAAGGCTTAGCACAAGACCCAAATAACGTTTTTAAAAAGAGGCCACAATACTATCTTAGGAAAGAGCGTTCCTTGTTACAAAAATGCGTATCTTTATGTCCCGTGCGCTTCGTGCTGACTGTGCGGTTCTTTTTGGGGAAGATCGTATTAAAAAAAAGAGTTAGCTAAACGTCGCGGACTCGCGAGTCCGATGCGCACACAGTCAGGGGCGACTCTCACAGTACCTTTGAAGTTCGTAGGGGTCGACGCGGATGATGCCGCAGGTGAAGGTGTCCCAGGAGCGTGCGTTGGCTCTCCTCCGGTGCGGGCCTGGCTCGGGTAGTTACCTCGGTTCGGGGCGTCTGGGCGGGGCTGCAGGGCGAAGCGGATGGTCCGGGTTGTAGCGGCTTCACTGTGTGGCGCAGGATGCGCGTCGTGCCTTGGAGCGGGGATGACAATCCGAACCCAGCGGCTCAGTATGGGGCGGCCGGTAAGCTTCGAGCGTACGAGCCGTACCCTTCGGTGCGCGGCTGTGGGTTCGGGTCCTGGAGTGCGGTGCCAGGGGAGCCGGTACGCTTTGGCGTACGGGGCGGATTCTTCTTGCGGGGTGCTCTGGTCCTTAACTGCCAGCGGCAGGGGCGGCGAGACGAGCAGTGCGGCTCACGGGGGGAGGGTGCAGCAGGGTGTAGGCGGCCCGGCAGTGGACAGTGCGGGTTATGGCTCGTACAGAGCGGAGCCACACGGTGCGGGGCGGCCACGGACACGGCTGCAGAGCCAACAGGGTTTCGAGTCGCACTTTGATCGCGGCTCCAGCGGCAGGGCAAGTTTTGAGGCAATGTTCAGCGGCTCTTGAGGCAGGAGGGATCCAATATTCCTGGGACTCCGTTCAGGGGGCAAGCTCACCCACAAGCCCATGGAGATTAGGTTGAAGCACAAGTTCTGCATAGTCTCTTTCCGTCTTTACCTCTCCTTTCTCAGTAAGGCACCCACTGCAGGCCAATCCCCCAGGTCAGGGACAGTACTCCTCCTTCAGCTTTCCCAGGTCCTTCTAGTCAGGCAGAGGTTCTTCGTGGTTCAAGCAGGATCTGATTTCTTAGGAGCAGGGCTCCTATCTTTATACTGCATTTCTTTTGTTCTTTGAGGCCAGGGGTCTTTGCCTTGTTCAGTCCAGTTCTTGAGCACTTTGTTGTGGTGACTTTGGCTTGTCTTTTCAGTGTGCAGGGCAGAGACATCAAACGCTCCACAGGAGGTGGGGCTAGCATTGTGGTGGCAGAGCACAGCCCTATTCAGAGTCAAGGGGCACTCCTCCCACCCATCCTGGTGTAATCTTTCTATTCCCCACCTGGCTGCCCAGACTGTCTCCTGGAATTCCCCAGCCCTGTCACTCACACAAGCCAGACAGCAGATACACATCAGAGCAGAGGCGGGCTGAAATGGTTAGGCAAGCAAATACCAATTTTCTAAAAGTTGTGTTTGCAAACACAGAACATTAAAATAAACTTTTCTAAAAGATGTATTTTATTATTCTGAGTTCAGGCATATCAAACTCGACTTTCTACCATGTTCCCTGAGTCTGCTAGGATTATAGAGTGTAATAATTCCAGCAGCCCATTCTGGCCTATGAGAACAGGTAGCCTTACAATAGTGAAAAACGAAAATGGCTGTAATTCACTATTAGGACATGCCACACACATCAGGGCTTGTTCTACCTTACACTTACAATGCACCCTGCCCGTGGGCCTACCATAGGGGTGACTAATATGAAGTTAAGGGAAGGTTTAGGGACTGGCAAGGGGGTGCCCTTGCCCAGTCAGCATGACAGTACCAGACTGCATGCAGGTTCTGCAATGGCAGACCTAGACCCATTTTACAAGGCTGCTTCTGTGGGTGGCACAACCAGTGCTGCAGGCCCACTAGCAGCATTTGGATTTACAAGCCCTGGGCACTCCTGGTGCACTTTACTGGGGCCTGACAGTAAACCAAATAAACCAATCATGGAATCCAATCAATGTATACACTTTATACAGGGAGCACTTGCACTGTGGCACTGATTGGCAGTGGCACAGTGCTCTGAGCAGCTAACACCAGGAAAACACATGAGGCAACAGCAACAAAAAGTGGAAGGGAGACCCACGCCAAGGTGCCAGGTCTAACACGTGTCCCCTCCAGCTGAAATGTGGAGAGAACGACCCTACCCCAGGGAGTTCTCATCACTAAGGCGGTAAAATATGGACAGACCGTCAGCATTGGCGTGATCTGTGCCAGGGCGATGTTCCACCGTGAAGTCCATACCCTGTAGGGAAATGGACCACCTCAACAGCTTTGGATTCTCATCCCTCATTTGCATCAACCATCTAAGGGGCCTGTGGTCTGTCTGAACCCGGAAGTGAGTCCCAAACAGGTAGGGCCTTAGCTTCTTCAGCGCCCAGACCACAGCAAATGCTTCCAGCTCAATAGCACTCCACCTTTGTTCCCGGGGAAGTAACATCCTACTGATGAAGGCTACAGGTTGGTCAAAGCCCTCCTCAGTCACCTGTGAAAGAACCTCCCCTACACCATGCTCTGAAGCGTCTGTCTGTACAAGGAACTCTTTGGAGAAGTCGGGTGTCAGGAGCACGGGCGCCGTACACATGGCAGTCTTCAGGGTGTCAAATGCTTTCTGACAGGTGTCAGTCCAGATCACTTTCTTTGGCTGCTTCTTGTAAGTCAGCTCTGTCAAGGGCGCAACAATGTTGCCATATCCCTTGACAAACCTCCTGTAGTGCCCTGTGAGTCGTAAAAAGGCTCTCACCTCTGTCTGGGTTTTGGGGGGTTCCCAAGCCAGGATGGTCTCAATCTTGGGCTGTAGGGGCGCCACCTGGCCGCTCCCAACTTGGTGTCCCAAGTACACCACTGAACCCTGCCCGATCTTACACTTGCTTGCCTTGATCGTTAGGCCTGCCTTGCGCAGTGCCATCAACACTTCCAAGAGGTGGCGCAGGTGTTCTTCCCATGTGATACTGAACACTGCGATGTCATCCAGGTAGGCGGCGCTGAACTCATCCAGCCCAACCAACACCTGGTTGACCAATCTCTGAAAGGTGGCAGGGGCATTCTTCATCCCGAATGGCATAACCCGTAACTGGTAATGCCCATCTGGTGTGGAGAATGCTGACCTCTCTTTGGCACCATCAGTCAAGGCGATCTGCCAGTGCCCAGGCGTCAAGTCAAACGTGCTGAGGTACCGGACAGCCCCTAAAGAATCAATGAGTACATCAGCTCTGGGGATGGGGTGCGCGTCAGTCTTGGTGACTAAATTGAGTCCTCTGTAGTCCACAGAGAACCGGAGTTCGGGTGTGGCTACCGGCGCTGCAGCCTTCGGGACCAAGACCACTGGGCTGGCCCAAGGACTGCTGGAGGACTCAACCACCCCAAGAGCAAGCATCTTTGAGACCTCCTCTTTGATGCAGGCCCTGACGCTGTCAGTTACTCTGTAAGCCTTGTGCCTCACAGGTAAGCTGTCTCCTGTATCTATGTCAAGTTCTGGTGCTCCTTCCTCACGCACGGGAGCAGAATGTCGCAAGTTCCCAATGCCTCTCCTAGCTTTCCAAGCGTCACGCGCTGTTATAATATAAGCGAGTACACCAAGGAAATCCAAGGGGGGTAAAGGGGATGGGACAGAGAAGAGACAGTCACTCTACGTCTTCCTTGTTCTTCAATATTGGCGCCCTTCTATCTTCTTAAGGACTGGACAGGTGTAGGTGTACTGTAAAAGACATTTTTACATTAGTTATTTTCTTCTGTCTTGAACCTTGTTGTTCTACGTTAATGTGAATTCTTCTTCGGTGTGCCTACCCTGTCTGTAAGTGACCAATGCTTCTCTTCTTTTTCCTACTCTCTTTTGTGTAGTGTCTTCTGTGGTGCTGTAACTAAAATAATTAATGATATTAGTTTTGTCTTCTACTCTACTCTTCTAATTATTCTTTTATTTCTTTCAGCCTCCTCACCCACTGACTCTGGAAGAGTGCCTCAATTGGATTCTGCGAAGGTGAGTACTACTCTTATTTACACTCAATGCGCTGTCTCTAGACTCGCTGCTTATTAGTCTTAACTAAAATAATGCTGCTCGACCTGGCTTGAGGTAACTTCTACGTGTATGTGCTTGACTGAAAAAAGCACGCTTCAAGTAAATACTGGGAAACGTTTGTAAAAAAACAAAATTAGAACAGTCTTACTATTTAGCTTCCCTCCTCAGCTCCAAAACAAATGCTCGAATTCTTTGGTTAGCGCGACGAAGTTTATTTCCCTGACTAACTTCGCGACGCGTTTGTAAAACAACCTCCTCTCCTCAGGTGCTCAGTGAAGTGCACCGCGGCAACGACCCAACACCTGGATCTTCATGATTGTTAAGGAACGCTAGAGCGCTAACCTGTGGCTCCATAGTTCCAGTACCAGCGGCCATCTTGGATTCAGTTCGATCTTCAGCTAGGCTCAGGGTGCAGCGCCTCTTCCTTTGGTTGTTAGTTTTTAAGACTTTAGCCCTTCCAAAAGGCTTAATTATTACCTTTGGCCTGACAGTCCTGACAGTACCCCCCCTCAAAGAGCTTTCTCCCTGCTTGGGCTTATTAGGACATCTTCTATGAAACTCCTTAATTAATCTAGGGGCATGTACATTTGAAGATAGTTCCCAAGATCTTTCCTCTGGCCCATAGTTCTTTCAATCCAACAAATAATACAGTCGTCCCTTTCGTACCTTAGCATCTAATACTTGGTGTACCTCAAATTCCTCTCCATTCTCAGTTTGGATTGGTTTTGTTTTTTTTTTAATTCGTAGATCCTTTAAAACCTTCTTTAATAATGAGACATGAAACACGGGATGAACCCGTAAACCTTTAGGCAATTGCAACTGATAATTTACTGCACCTAGTTTTTTCTTTACCTGGTAAGGGCCTACAAATCTTGGCTGCAGCTTTCTTACACCTTTAAGTCTAAGATTCTTTGTGTTTAACCATACCTTATCCCCTGCCTGTAAATCTGGTTCCGTTCTCCTTTTCTTATCTGCATAAAATTTGTAACTTTCCTTTGCCTTGGTTAAATTTTCAGTGGCTAATTTATGTACTCGTGTCAGGTGTTCTACTAAATCAGTTACTGCTGGTACGTCTACATCCTGGAAATTTAGGGATTGATGGGGATGCCTTCCGGTGTTCAGGTAAAAAGGTGAGTAACCGGTGGACATATTTTTTGCATTGTTATGCGCAAACTCAGCAGCCCACAGATAATCCGGCCAATCGCCCTCCTGCTCTAACAAACACAATCTTAGGTATTGCTCTAATTCCTGATTGGTTCGCTCAGTTTGGCCATCAGTTTATGGGTGATAACTAGTGGTGTACCTGGAGTCTATACTCAATTTCTTTGTAAAGGCCTTCCAGAAATGGGATAAGAATTGGGAACCCCTGTCTGATATCAACACCTTTGGTATTCCATGGGCTCGAACTATGTTCTGACTAAAAGTATGTGCCAAAGTTGCCACCGTGGGAACCCCTTTTAGAGGTATAAAGTGGGCCATTTTAGTAAAAGCATCTACACACACCAATATAGTATCAACCCCTTTACTAGATGGTAAATCTACTATCAAATCTAAGGTTATGGTGTGCCATGGATAAGGTGGAGTGGGCAGGGGTTGCAATAACCCCTTGGGAGCTTGCTGTTCTGACTTCCCCCTAGCGCAGACCTCACAAGTGGTTACATAATGTCGTACATCCTTAATCATACTTGGCCACCAAAAACATCGCCTCACTAGATCTTCCGTCTTCGCAATGCCCTTATGCCCAGCCAATATGTCATCATGACTTTCCTTCAAGGCCTTTTGCTGCATTTCTGGTGTTGGCAGGTAAAGAGCTCCATGATGATACGGTAATCCTCCTCGAATCTCTCGCCCAGGATCTTCTTCTGCCCATTTTTCCATTTCAGCCGAAGACATCACGATCTGATTTCGTTCTTCCTGCGACTCTCGCAACACTGCTCCAATCACCTTATCAGCAGGTAAAATTGTCTGGGCCTTGACTTCTTCTAAGACTCCTTCAGTTCCCCTTCTGGACAAGGCATCAGCCTTACCATTTTGCGAACCAGGACGATAGGTAATGACAAAGTCATAATCGGCGAAATACAGTGACCAACGTAATTGTCTAGGAGTTAAGGTTCTGGCTGACTTCAAAAATTTTACATTTCTATGGTCAGTATAGACAGTCACCACATGCCTTGCCCCCATCAAATAGTGTCTCCACTCCTTGAACGCATCTTTGATGGCTAACAACTCCTTCTCAGTAATGCAGTTGTCCAGTGGTTTTGTGTCTTTGGGATAACACTCCTCCCAAGGCCCAATTGGAGGCATCAGTTTCTACAAAAAATGGCTCTGATGGATTTGGATGGAGTAATATTGGTGCCGTGGTGAAATCCTTCTTTAGTTGGTTAAATGATGCTTCAGCTTCCTTAGTCCATTCAAACCTGACACCCTTCTTGAGTAATCTTTTCATAGGAATCAATTTCTGAGAAAAATTGGGAATGAACCTCCTATAAAAATGTGCGAATCCTATGAAACTTTGGATTTCCTTCACTGATTTAGGAGACTCCCATTCCAACACTGCCTTGATCTTGTTTTCATCCATGGTCACTCCACTCGGGGCTAGCACAAAACCCAAAAACTCCACAGAGGAAACGCTAAAAGCATATTTCTCTAATTTGACAAATAAACTGTTCTCCCGCAGTTTCTGCAGGACCTTCTTAACGTGTTCTTCGTGTTCTTCTACGGTGTTTGAGTAGATGAGGATATCATCTATGTACACAATGGCATTCCTGTCAATGAATTCTCTCAACACATCATTGATGAAATGTTGAAAAGCAGCTGGGGCATTGCATAAGCCATAAGGCATTACCTGATATTCAAAGAGCCCATGCAGGTGCGAAATAAAACGTGGGCACTTCACTCTGTCAAGTTCTGGTGCTCCTTCCTCACGCACGGGAGCAGAATGTCGCAAGTTCCCATTGCCTCTCCTAGCTTTCCCAGCGTCACGCGCTATTATAATATAAGCGAGTACACCAAGGAAATCCAAGGAGGGGAAAGGGGATGGGACAGAGAAGAGACAGTCACTCTACGTCTTCCTTGTTCTTCAATATTGGCGCCCTTGTATCTTCTTAAGGACTGGACAGGTGTAGGTGTACTGTAAAAGACATTTTTAAATTAGTTATTTCCTTCTGTCTTGAACCTTGTTGTTCTACGTTAATGTGAATTCTTCTTCGGTGTACCTACCCTGTCTGTAAGTGACCAATGCTTCTCTTCTTTTTACTACTCTCTTTTGTGTAGTCTCTTCTGTGGTGCTGTAACTAAAATAATTAATTATATTAGTTTTTTCTTCTACTCTACTCTTCTAATTATTCTTTTATTTCTTTCAGCTTCCTCACCCACTGACTCTGGAAGAGCGCCTCAACTGGATTCTGCGAAGGTGAGTACTACTCTTATTTACACTCTATTATGCTGCTCTCAAGTGTGTCTAATTATTTTCCTTTTGCTACTCTCTTCACCCACTGACTCTGGAGGAGCGCCTCAACTGGATTCGGTGAAGGTGAGTTACTACTCTCTATTTTCTTGTAACGTTTCTTTCTACTCAATTTGTATGCCACTCCGCCAACGACTGTTGCTAACTGAATTGGCTAATGTCTACATTAGTGTGCGTGGTTAATAATATGTACAATGCGCTGTCTCTAGACTCGCTGCTTATTAGTCTTAACTAAAATAATGCTGCTCGACCTGGCAGGAGGTAACTTCTACGTGTATGTGCTTGACTGAAAAAAGCACGCTTCAAGTAAATACTCGGAAACGTTTGTAAAAAAAAAAAATTAGAACAGTCTTACTATTTAGCTTCTCTCCTCAGCTCCAAAATAAATGCTCGAATTCTTTGGTTAGCGCGACGAAGTTTATTTCCCTGACTAACTTCGCGACGCGTTTCTAAAACGACCTCCTCTCCTCAGGTGCTCAGTGAAGTGCACCGCGGCAACGCCCCAACACCTGGATCTTCATGATTGTTAAGGAACGCAAGAGCGCTAACCTGCGGCTCCATAGTTCCAGTACCAGCGGCCATCTTGGATTCAGTTCGATCTTCAGCTAGGCTCAGGGTGCAGCGCCTCTTCCTTTGGTTGTTAGTTTTTAAGACTTTAGCCCTTCCAAAAGGATTAATTATTACCTTTGGCCTGACAGTCCTGACAGTACCCCCCCTCAAAGAGCTTCCTCCCTGCTTGGGCTTATTAGGAAATCTTCTATGAAACTCCTTAATTATTCTAGGGGCATGTACATTTGAAGATAGTTCCCAAGATCTTTCCTCTGGCCCATAGTTCTTCCAATCCAACAAATAATACAGTCGTCCCTTTCGTACCTTAGCATCTAATAATTGGTGTACCTCAAATTCCTCTCCTTTCTCAGTTTGGATTGGTTTTTTTTTTTTTTAAATTCGTAGATCCTTTGAAACCTTCTTTAATAATGTGACATGAAACACGGGATGAACCCGTAAACCTTTAGGCAATAGCAACTGATAATTTACTGCACTTAGTTTTTTCTTTACCTGGTAAGGGCCTACAAATCTTGGCTGCAGCTTTCTTACACCTTTAAGTCTAAGATTCTTCGTGTTTAACCATACCTTATCCCCTGCCTGTAAATCTGGTTCCTTTCTCCTTTTCTTATCTGCATAAAATTTGTAACTTTCCTTTGCCTTGGTTAAATTTTCAGTGGCTAATTTATGTACTCGTGTCAGGTGTTCTACTAAATCAGTTACTGCTGGTACGTCTACATCCTTCCGGTGTTCAGGGATGCCTTCCGGTGTTCAGGTAAAAAGGTGAGTAACCGGTGGACATATTTTTTGCATTGTTATGCGCAAACTCAGCAGCCCACAGATAATCCGGCCAATTACCCTCCTGCTCTAACAAACACAATCTTAGGTATTGCTCTAATTCCTGATTGGTTCGCTCAGTTTGGCCATCAGTTTCTGGGTGATAACTAGTGGTGTACCTGGAGTCTATACTCAATTTCTTTGTAAAGGCCTTCCAGAAATGGGATAAGAATTGGGAACCCCTGTCTGATATCAACACCTTTGGTATTCCATGGGCTCGAACTATGTTCTGACTAAAAGTATGTGCCAAAGTTGCCGCCGTGGGAACCCCTTTTAGAGGTATAAAGTGGGCCATTTTAGTAAAAGCATCTACACACACCAATATAGTATCAAACCCTTTACTAGATGGTAAATCTACTATCAAATCTAAGGTTATGGTGTGCCATGGATAAGGTGGAGTGGGCAGGGGTTGCAATAACCCCTTGGGAGCTTGCTGTTTCGACTTCCCCCTAGCGCAGACCTCACAAGTGGTTACATAATGTCGTACATCCTTAATCATACTTGGCCGCCAAAAACGTCGCCTCACTAGATCTTCCGTCTTCGCAATGCCCTTATGCTAAGCCAATATGTCATCATGACTTTCCTTCAAGGCCTTTTGCTGCATTTCTGGTGTTGGCAGGTAAAGAGCTCCATGATGATACGGCAATCCTCCTCGAATCTCTCACCCAGGATCTTCTTCAGCCCATTTTTCCATTTCAGCCGAAGACATCACGATCTGATTTCGTTCTTCCTGCGACTCTCGCAACACTGCTCCAATCACCTTATCAGCAGGTAAAATTGCTTGGGCCTTGACTTCTTCTAAGACTCCTTCAGTTCCCCTTCTGGACAAGGCATCAGCCTTACCATTTTGCGAACCAGGACGATAGGTAATGACAAAGTCATAATCGGTGAAATACAGCGACCAACGTAATTGTCTAGGAGTTAAGGTTCTGGCTGACTTCAAAAATTTTAAATTTCTATGGTCAGTATAGACAGTCACCACATGCCTTGCCCCCATCAAATAGTGTCTCCACTCCTTGAACGCATCTTTGATGGCTAACAACTCCTTCTCAGTAATGGTGTAATTGGCTTCCGCTGCAGTTAATTTCCTAGAGCGATATGCCACCAGGTGCAGTTGTCCAGTGGTTTTGTGTCTTTGGGATAACACTCCTCCCTAGGCCCAATTGGAGGCATCAGTTTCTACAAAAAATGGCTCTGATGGATTTGCATGGAGTAATATGGGTGCCGTGGTGAAATCCTTCTTTTGTTGGTTAAATGATTCTTCAGCTTCCTTAGTCCATTTAAACCTGACACCCTTCTTGAGTAATCTTGTCATAGGAATCATTTTCTGAGAAAAATTTGGAATGAACCTCCTATAAGAATGTGCGAATCCTATGAAACTTTGTATTTCCTTCACTGATTTAGGAGACTCCCATTCCAACACTGCCTTGATCTTGTTTTCATCCATGGTCACTCCACTCGGGGCTAGCACAAAACCCAAAAACTCCACAGAGGAAACGCTAAAAGCACATTTCTCTAATTGGACAAATAAACTGTTCTCCCGCAGTTTCTGCTGGACCTTCTTAATGTGTTCTTCGTGTTCTTCTACGGTGTTTGAGTAGATGAGGATATCATCTATGTACACAATGGCATTCCTGTCAATGAATTCTCTCAACACATCATTGATGAAATGTTGAAAAGCGGCTGGGGCATTGCATAAGCCATAAGGCATTACCTGATATTCAAAGAGCCCATGCTTGGTTCTGAATGCCGTCTTCCATTCATCTCCTTCTCGAATCCGGACTAGATGGTACGCCCCTCGCAAATCCAACTTGGTGTAGATTTTAGCTTCCTTCACCTGATCCAATAGGACAGAGATTAAGGGCAAGGGATATCGATTTTTTACAGTTATCCGATTTATTGCCCTGTAGTCTATACATGTTCTCAATTCCTCATTTTTCTTCAGAATAAAAACAAGTGGAGAAGAGACTGGGGATTGCGATGGTCTTATAAATCCGTTCTCTAGGTACCTTTGTATATACTCTTTCAAATGTTCATCTTCTCGCTCAGTCAAGGCATAAATCCTGCTACAGGGAAGATTGCATCCCGGTTCCAAAACAATTTTACAATCAAAGTCTCTATGCGGGGGAAGCTTCTCAGCTGCCGCTTCACTGAAGACCTCCTGAAACTCAGTATATTCTTCAGGCAGTTCTATCGTATTTATCACACAGATAGTAGATTCTCTTTCACTTAAATGAAATGCCGGTGTCTTTTCTTGATCTCGCTGACATTCCTTAAAACAATTTTCCTTACAATAATCTGAGTTAAATGTTACTGAACAAGCTTCCCAATTGATGGTAGGGTTGTGTTCAGTAAGCCATGGCAGTCCCAATATCAATTGAAACTGTGGGGCATCTATCAAATTGAATTGTAAGATTTCTCGATGTCCTTCTTTAGATTCCATCTCCACTGGTTCTGTATGGCTTACTATGGGCCCTGATGAAAGGTTTGTTCCGTCAACCGCTCGGACAGCCTCACTTCTTTCTTTCTTGATTGCCCTCAATCCGATCTTCTCCGCAAACTTTAAATCGCAAAAATTGCCCGTTGCTCCTGAATCAATCATGACAGTTACTTGTTTCAACATTCTTTCTCTGCACCGTAGCGTCATCATCATTACCAAATGCGGAGCTGCAGACTGTAAGGTATTCACCAAGGTATGTGCTTTTGGAGCTGTTTCAGAATTAGCAACCACCAGTCCAACTCCACTTACTGGTGGTGCAAGGCGTTTTCCGACGTTTTCTGTTTAGGCTTCTTAGGACACTCCCGGACAAAATGTCCAGTACCTCCACAATAAAGACATTGCTTATTCGCCCTCCGTCTTTCCTTCTCTTCTTTAGAAAGTGGTCCTCGGATCGTTCCTACTTGCATGGGTTCACCCCCACGAGTCGAATCATTTTCCTTGCTGCCTTCTGTCCTTACTCGATCAAATCTGGCCACGCTTGGACGATAATCTCGTTTCCTCTCTCCTCTTCTCTCACTTTGACGGAAATCAATTTCTAAAATGAGGTCAATTAGCGCCGAAATCTCTGTGGGTCTATTGGGTACTTGTGCTAATGCATCCTTTAATTCGTCCTTTAACCCTCGATAAAACACAGCTGCTCTTTTATTCTCCGGCCATTCAGTCTCCACAACCAGTTTATTAAACTGGGCCAAATAAGCTACCAAATCTCGATTGCCTTGTTTAATCTCCAATAACTCGTTGTCTGTTGCCTGTGAAACTCTTCTTCTGTCAAAGATTCGAAGAAATTCTTTTTTAAATTCATCCAAATCATATAATATCGGAGCATTACTGGTCACCAGGGGCATAGACCAAGATGCAGCATCCCCACTTAAGTAAGACAGGATAAATGCCAAACGAGACTGCGCATCGGGGAAAAGTGCTGGACGACACATAAAGTGTAATGTGCATTGTGTCAGAAACACTTGAGCCTTTTGGGGATCTCCACTGAAGCGCTCAGGGGGAGCCAAGGGAATTACAGGGGACAGAGAGTGAATTACTTGTGTTGTAACCTTAGGTTGGGAAACTGGTGCGTTACTAGGACTCCCTTCAGGATATGCTGGGTATCTTAAACTTGGGCCAGACACAAGACTACTCATTTTTAAGGTTAAATCTTTACTTTCTTTTCTTAGCTCCCTATTCTCCTCTCTAACTGAAATCAACTCCCTTTGGATTCCCTCAAGCATTTCTCCTAACTTCTTCAAATCCAAACCTTCCGCCATTCTGCTCAGGTGCGTAATAAAACGTGGCCACTTCACTCTGTCAAGTTCTGGTGCTCCTTCCTCACGCACAGGAGCAGAATGTCGCAAGTTCCCAATGCCTCTCCTAGCTTTCCCAGCGTCACACGCTATTATGATATAAGCGAGTACACCAAGGAAATCCAAGGGGGGGAAAGGGGATGGGACAGAGAAGAGACAGTCACTCTACGTCTTCCTTGTTCTTCAATATTGGCGCCCTTCTATCTTCTTAAGGACTGGACAGGTGTAGGTGTACTGTAAAAGACATTTTTAAATTAGTTATTTCCTTCTGTCTTGAACCTTGTTGTTCTACGTTAATGTGAATTCTTCTTCGGTGTACCTACCCTGTCTGTAAGTGACCAATGCTTCTCTTCTTTTTACTACTCTCTTTTGTGTAGTCTCTTCTGTGGTGCTGTAACTAAAATAATTAATTATATTAGTTTTTTCTTCTACTCTACTCTTCTAATTATTCTTTTATTTTTTTCAGCCTCCTCACCCACTGACTCTGGAAGAGCACCTCAACTGGATTCTGCGAAGGTGAGTACTACTCTTATTTACACTCTATTATGCTGCTCTTAAGTGTGTCTAATTATTTTCCTTTTGCTACTCTCTTCACCCACTGACTCTGGAGGAGCGCCTCAACTAGATTCGGCAAAGGTGAGTTACTACTCTCTATTTTCTTGTAACGTTTCTTTCTACTCAATTTGTATGCCACTCCGACAATGACTGTTGCTAACTAAATTGGCTAATGTCTACATTAGTATTCATGGTTAATAATATGTACAATGCGCTGTCTCTAGACTCGCTGCTTATTAGGCTTAACTAAAATAATGCTGCTCGACCTGGCAGGAGGTAACTTCTACGTGTATGTGCTTGACTGAAAAAAGCACGCTTCAAGTAAATACTCGGAAACGTTTGTAACAAAAAAAAATTAGAACAGTCTTACTATTTAGCTTCTCTCCTCAGCTCCAAAACAAATGCTCGAATTCTTTGGTTAGCGCGACTAAGTTTATTTCCCTGACTAACTTCGCGACGCGTTTCTAAAACAACCTCCTCTCCTCAGGTGCTCAGTGAAGTGCACCGCGGCAACGACCCAACACCTGGATCTTCATGATTGTTAAGGAACGCTAGAGCGCTAACCTGCGGCTCCATAGTTCCAGTACCAGCGGAACATCTTGGATTCAGTTCGATCTTCAGCTAGGCTCAGGGTGCAGCGCCTCTTCCTTTGGTTGTTAGTTTTTAAGACTTTAGCCCTTCCAAAAGGCTTAATTATTACCTTTGGCCTGACAGTCCTGACAGTACTCCCCCTCAAAGCGCTTCCTCCCTGCTTGGGCTTATTAGGAAATCTTCTATGAAACTCCTTAATTAATCTAGGGGCATGTACATTTGAAGATAGTTCCCAAGATCTTTCCTCTGGCCCATAGTTCTTCCAATCCAACAAATAATACAGTCGTCCCTTTCGTACCTTAGCATCTAATACTTGGTGTACCTCAAATTCCTCTCCTTTCTCAGTTTGGATTGGTTTTGGGGTTTTTTAATTCGTAGATCCTTTGAAACCTTCTCTAATAATGAGACATGAAACACGGGATGAACCCGTAAACCTTAAGGCAATTGCAACTGATAATTTACTGCACTTAGTTTTTTCTTTACCTGGTAAGGACCTACAAATCTTGGCTGCAGCTTTCTTACACCTTTAAGTCTAAGATTCTTCGTGTTTAACCATACCTTATCCCCTGCCTGTAAATCTGGTTCCTTTCTCCTTTTCTTATCTGCATAAAATGTGTAACTTTCCTTTGCCTTGGTTAAATTTTCAGTGGCTAATTTATGTACTCGTGTCAGGTGTTCTACTAAATCAGTTACTGCTGGTACGTCTACATCCTGGAAATTTAGGGATTGATGGGGATGCCTTCCGGTGTTCAGGTAAAAAGGTGAGTAACCGGTGGACATATTTTTTGCATTGTTATGCGCAAACTCAGCAGCCCAGAGATAATCCGGCCAATCACCCTCCTGCTGTAACAAACACAATCTTAGGTATTGCTCTAATTCCTGATTGGTTCGCTCAGTTTGGCCATCAGTTTCTGGGTGATAACTAGTGGTGTACCTGGAGTCTATACTCAATTTCTTTGTAAAGGCCTTCCAGAAATGGGATAAGAATTGGGAACCCTTGTCTGATATCAACACCTTTGGTATTCCATGGGCTCGAACTATGTTCTGACTAAAAGTATGTGCCAAAGTTGCCGCCGTGGGAACCCTTTTTAGAGGTATAATGTGGGCCATTTTAGTAAAAGCATCTACACACACCAATATAGTATCAAACCCTTTACTAGATGGTAAATCTACTATCAGATCTAAGGTTATGGTGTGCCATGGATAAGGTGGAGTGGGCAGGGGTTGCAATAACCCCTTGGGAGCTTGCTGTTCCGACTTCCCCTAGCGCAGACATCACAAGTGGTTACATAATGTCGTACATCCTTAATCATACTTGGCCACCAATAAACGTCGCCTCACTAGATCTTCCGTCTTCGCAATGCCCTTATGCCCAGCCAATATGTCATCATGACTTTCCTTCAAGGCCTTTTGCTGCATTTCTGGTGTTGGCAGGTAAAGAGCTCCATGATGATACGGTAATCCTCCTCGAATCTCTCGCCCAGGATCTTCTTCTGCCCATTTTTCCATTTCAGCCGAAGACATCACGATCTGATTTCGTTCTTCCTGCGACACTCGCAACACTGCTCCAATCACCTTATCAGCAGGTAAAATTGTCTGGGCATTGACTTCTTCTAAGACTCCTTCAGTTCCCCTTCTGGACAAGGCATCAGCCTTACCATTTTGCGAACCAGGACGATAGGTAATGACAAAGTCATAATCGGCGAAATACAGTGACCAACGTAATTGTCTAGGAGTTAAGGTTCTGGCTGACTTTAAAAAAATTTAATTTCTATGGTCAGTATAGACAGTCATTACAAAAAAAAAGAAAACCTATGGTCAAAAGTTTCAAAGAATGAGAAAGCAAGTGAGAACTTTTACTGGTGAAAATGAATCCCATCAGCCACCAGGGTAGCAACCCACATCATCTGGGATCCAGTGGCCCTTGCTGTGCTCTCCTGATAGAACAAGGCAACAGCTTTGGCGGGCTACCAGAATCTTACTCACGGTATAAGATATAGTATCTACCGTAGTGCAAGGAAGATGTGGTTTAAGCGTTAATGGTGGTGAGAAAAGCAGTGCAGTGAAAAATGTGAATATTAAAATCATCTACTGAAACAGATATATTACTTTATTGGTTCTGTTTGAGTGATGAAAATAAAACCAGTGCAAGAGCTGCTTTGAAAAAATAACTGCCCACGTCCAGTTGGAAAACAGGTCTACATGTTTCAGCCTATGGATTATGTGGAAATTCGGCTTTCGTCAGGACCTAAGAAATTTTGCTACTGCTATATGATAATGTGTAATACCCAAAATGTGATAAAACAGAGTGAATGGAAATTATACAACCTACTTGGGTTGCGGAGTATATCTTTCAACACTCTTTTCTGACTTTTTCAGAAGTGTTCATCCATTTCCTAGAAGTAAAAGAACATTAGGAGCCAATTATAATACAGCCACCTGCTTTGTCATTTATAGCTATGTTTAGAGGGTTCTTTAACAATAAAATTGTAAATTGTAAATTGATACTTGTATAGCGCACTACTCACCCGCAAGGGTCTCAAGGCGCTTGTACGAATACCGCTGTGGAACCCATCCTGGCTTTCCCTGTGAGGCGTCCACTCCTGGGCACCCCCAAGGTGGAGGCCAGGCATCCTTAGCGTTGTGGGGGCCGTTGTGGAGATTAAGCAAGCTATTGCCCAGAGTTGCAGAGTGGGACTCCATGATTGGAATGGCACCGAGGCGAGAATTATCAGGTCCGTGGAATTTTTGAGCCCAAGACCCGCCGAGGCGGGGAATTGAACCTTGGTCCCGGGCTAGACCTCTGCATCAGGGTCTGCCGCTCTAATCATTGAGCCACACTTCTCCACTAGGTACAATTACGCAATTCATGGTGTACATTTAAAGTAACCCACAGAAAAAATAAACACGCTTACCCGTCGTTATACGGGGTCGCTCCTCTCCTCACCAGGCATCCGCTCTGGGAAATGAGGCCCCGCTCTGAATAAACATAAACGGGTGTATACTATGTTGAAACAAATCATACATATGTGCTAAGCACACTCTAAAGAAAGCGAACACACTTATTGCCAAGCGCCCACACAGAAGGAAAATAGATGGATCATAGATGCAGTCCAAAATCACTACCTCTTCCATTAAGAATTACCAAAGTTATGTAGAGAGACCCTCGATTTTAAAGGCTCACAATCGAAGGTTAGTATTATCGAAACATGATTTTGTGTCTAAACGTGCTACCGCAGTTTACTGTTTTCTTAGTAAAGAAAGGGCTCTGCTCAGTAATAAGAAAATCTTTCTCGGATGCTCCTTTTTGATTAGACAACAGCGGAACCTCCTTCTCATCTCGCAGACCATCTATTTTCCTTCTGTTTGGGCGCTTGGCAATAAGTGTGTTCGCTTTCTTTAGAGTGTGCTTAGCACATATGTATGATTTGTTTCAACATAGTATACACCCGTTTATGTTTATTCAGAGCGGGCTTCATTTCCCAGAGCGGATGCCTGGTGAGGGGAGGAGCCACCCTGTATAACGACGGGTAAGCGTGTTTATTTTTTCTGTGGGCTACTTTAAATGTACACCATGAATTGCGTAATTGTGCCTAGTATTGTTAAAGAACCCTCTAAACATAGCTATAAATGACAAAGCAGGTGGCTGTATTATAATTGGCACCTAATGGTCTTTTACTTCTAGGAAATGGATGAACACTCTGAGGAAATATGAATTTTGTGATCAGTTATGTCCCCTATCGTAGACCCCAACGGCTCCATGTACATGCTATAAGTACATGTATGTTCCCTCCAGTTCCAGTTTTGAAGACGCAAATACATGTACGTCCACCGTCAACATGTCCTCTTTCAGATCTGCCATGAATGGGTCAGATATTCCATTCCTAAGTATGAAAGGCCACCGACTTTATGTGGTTCACTTTCCACATTTTACAGATTCAGGCGAGTAGGCCCTGAATTCTGTCATCAAGCCTTTTCCTGTCTTCTGCCTCTGAAAGCTCCAGTCTGAGCCTGCATCTGTATCCATGAACTTTGTCCTACTCCCTGCGCGGCTAACGGTGCCTGATCTAGCATATTGCCTGCCAAAAACTGTATTTCACCTTCAAGATTATCTACTTCGCTCCTCATCCGATGCATTCCTGTCTAGCAGTTTAGGTAAACATTCCTCCAGCTACCGTGCAAAGGGGCCAGGCCTCGCTGTCCTCATGCAAGTAATTCATAGCCCCGTTACCATGGAAGATTCCTGCCCCCTCGCATCTCATGTAGACACTTAGACGCCCGTACACGCACTAACAGTCAGTATAGAATAGATTCCGTCCGAGAGACCTTTCCTTTTGGATAATACAGTTCTTTAAACATAGGATACGAGATATGATTTGGGATTAGGTTGACATGACCCTCAGACTTCTGTCTCCACATGTAGAGCTAAATGTCAAGTCCCCTTCACCCTCTAGTTGCACGTCAATCACACGTCATGCGGCTGCGCACGCATCTCTGCCAAATATTTCTGCTGACATTGCAGGATTCTTCTGTGGATCCACCCACTTGTGACATCATGTTTAATGACGTATTTTAGTTACACCCATGTATACGCCTCTATTAGTTACGTATGCACAGTTTATCTGTATTATCAGCTGTTACGCCTCTTGCATCTGTTTCACTGTAATGCATTTTCTATAAAACTGCTTATCTGTCAATAATATATGCCCTTCCTTCCTGAACTTTCGTGGTGATGGAATAGAATGCCTACAATTCGAATTGTATTCCTTTGTATAGGAATAAAGCCTTTTAAAACCTCTAATACCACGGATTCTGCCTCTTATTTTTACTGAGTTATTCTCACTAAGACTTTACCGCATAAAAATAGTACCGGTAACGAAATATTTACCACATAAATTGGCGCCCGAATAGGGACACTTTCTCATCTCACGCGCCGGCGGTGCGTTGCAGGCCCGGTCTCCTGCCACAGCTGAACGGACAAAAACGCGTACCCGCAGGATTTCCTGTATCTCCCTCCGGCCGAGCGGGGGTGACTGAGGCTGCGATCAACACCCAGACGAGGCGGTGAGAAGTGCGAAGTATCCCGACCAGAGCCTAGCTGAGAGAGCAAGATCCGAGGTATACAGAGGCCCACCAGGTTCCGAAGTTCCGAGTCCAGTCGAGTCGAGTCCAGTCTGGTCCAGTTTCAGTTCCGTTCCGAGGCCTTCCGTTCCGAGCTACCCGGTGAGTACCATTACCGGGGAGGCACTTAACGTGCACATAGTCTGTGCCGGTCAAGACGGGTTTGGGTACACAAATCCGGTCTGCACTGTTTCAGCAGTGTATCTGTACTGTTTAGCAGTATATATAGTATGTCTTGCATATAAATAAGTATTATCTAGTGTCAGTATTATGTCAGTAACTAGTTTTCTATTAGTTATCATTGTTCGTTAAAAATGTTAAGCGTTAAATGTTTTAATACGTTCTATATATTGTGGTGTGAATGACTGTTCATTATTTGCGTTTATTTGTATTAAGTGTGTTTAAGATTAAGTAACCAGATCTAAAAATGCTGCTCTTCTCGAAACTAAGACAGATCAAAACTAGAAAAGGTGTACTCGAAGAAGCTGTTCCCATCCCACCTAGGGACACTCCAGGATACTTTATGTATCATAAGCATGGCTTAGATGCCGTATTATTTCTTGATTTATGGGTGGACTACACCAAAGAATTACCAGAGAGTCAGAGATGGCCCGCAGCAGGGACCTGGGATGCAGATTGCATCATGAGAGTAGAAGAAGAATTATGGAAAAAGAAAGCCAGACAGTCACAGAAAGATGCCATTGAATTATGGCGTAAAGAATCATATAGACGTACAGAAAAAGCGCTCAGACAGGAAGAGAAAGGTAGAGAGAATTCAAATAAAACCCGAGAAAATCTATTACTTGAGGAAGGTACCCGAGTAAACTCAGAACAAGTGGACAGACAAAGAAATACTCTTATGAATGGTATGTATCCTCTTCTGGCCGAAGGGTTACCTAAGGCTACCCCGGAAATACCAAAAGATTTAACTTCTCCATTACTCCCGATAAAAGCACATCCCAAAACACATCCCAAAACAGCAAAGGACGTTTTCCTTTCCTCTTATTTAGATGACGTAGCTCCCGAGTATGCTAATGCCATACCGCACATACCGCTTGCCGATGGTGTTCAACACCAAGAGCATCCGTCTGTATCCCCGCAACTACAAACTCCTACACAAGTTCCCACAGGTCCGTCCGTTTCTGCAGTTTTTCCTGCATCTACAATCTCTATCCTACGCCCAACGAATCCTTTCGTGCCTAGCACCTCAGACGGTGCTACCGGAGGTACGACAGACATGTTTGCCACCCCGCCGCGAAATAAACAGACCCTTAGAGATTTAGCACTCCAACGTACACCCCAACTAGCGACATCCGACATGTTTAAAGAACAGCTTGTGGATTGTAGATACGACCCAGTACCAGGTAGACAGGATAAATTGCTCATATCATCACTACGTATAAGACGAGCTACATTATATTTAATGACAATACCAGGAATGGTTGAACACCTAGACAATATATATCGCTTTGTTCAAACAGGGCGAGGTTCAGAAAGTATTAACGAAGCTATGGAATACCAGAAAGTGGATGTACAAAGACAACTACTACGTTTTTTCATAAATTGTGTAATTAGGAATCAAGACAGGCCCGGGGCAGATCATGATACCATGCAAAAACTTGTCAAATGGGGTCAGAACATATCAGAAGAGAAACATGATAGACAGGCGTGTATAATCGCCATGTGTCGAAAAATCCGCAAGGAAGTAGAACGTATACATAAAGAAAGACGGGAAACAGACAGAGTAGAATCAGAAGAAGAGGAGGAGCAAGATTCAGAACAAGTGGAGACGATAGCTTACGTAGGTAGAGGAAGACCCCATAATAATACTAGAGGCTTTAATGATCAGATACGTCCAATACGTCCAGAATATAATAGGCATTTTCCAAATCCTATGTTAAAAACAAAATCCCCTGAACACCTATTCCAAGCCGTTGATAAATTACTCCGAGATCGAAGGGGGTACCATATGCTCGATTCCATGGACGAACAAGAATTAGCTAGGTCAGCAGTACAATGGGCTGACAGTCCCAGCGACTACAATGATGATGTACTTGCACACACGTTTCTGAATCTTGACCCATACGAACAGCGTTTAGCTAGTATATACATGATTCAACACCTCCTTATATTATATAAAAGTCAACACTCCGATCCAGGACCCTTACCTGACATATTGACAGAACTACTCACGAATATATGGAGAGGGTCAGGTACTGATTTGATTAAAGAGATTCTAGAATTCCGAAACCAATATTTAACTTTCGTATGTCCAGAACACGTTCCAGTTCCCATCATAGGAAGAAAAATGTATCACATAGATAGACAGAACCCGTTACGCGAAGTACACCCAATCAGAGGTGACGGTAATAACTTTACACGCGTGTTTGTGTACACGCCTATAACTAAACTAGAATTATTAGAAATGAAGAAAGTAGTACCCAGCCATGACAAGGATCCAGCAGGTTTCCACCGTGAGATAAAGGACATGTTACTCATGGGAGAGTATACCTACCCCGACATTATGAAAATATTAAAAATCCTATTACCAGCTGGTGTTTATGAGAAACTTAAAGAAAAGGAATGGGAGGTGGGAGACCAAAAGATAGATTGGACAGCATTAGAAAACGAAGAAAAGGCCCGAGCTGCAGGATCAGGGCTTGGGGAAAAGACTACAGCACTAGCAGGGCTACTAGTACAGGTACTGCCACGTTTATTAACTACGAAAAAGGAGGACTGGGGTGCAATCTCAGCCTGTAAACAAAAGCCAGATGAAGACACTAGTGATTTCTATTCCCGATTTGAAAAATGTTTCGGTATAAATAGTGGTATAAAAGCCAGTAGTGAGTCATATCCACATCTGTTTGTGACAAAATTAGTTGAAAATTCCCTGCTACAAGTCAAGAATAGAGTATTGAAATTCGAAAGTACCTGGCAAGGTAATACCCCATCACAGATGTTACAGATGTTACAATATCACCACAACAGAATAAAGGAAGAACAAGAACACGAACAAAGACGTATGAAAGATACAAAAATGAAAATGCTTGTTGCTCAGTCAGTCCCAGCTAATGGTCATCAAAAGGGTGATCCCGCAGGTCCTACAAAAGGGACATGCAACTATTGTAAACAACCAGGTCATTATATACACGATTGTCCAGTCCTGAAACATAATATTGCTACAGGTAGAACTCAGGAGAGACCACGTCCACCTAGACAGGATCAGAATCAACAACAAATCCCCCAGCATGCACAACCTAGGTTAGCTCCGCAACAACTAGCTCCGCAACAAGGAACTCCACAACAGACCGTAGCACCACCACAAGCGCAGCCTATTGCTGCAACACAAGCAACAACACAACAGATGTATCAGTATGCACAAGCAGAATATCCCGATTATCAGCGATACACATGAAATAGCCTAGAGAGGGAATTTGGCTTACCCCTTATAGAGGTTCCTGTAGACCAAGAGGGACCTTATGTACATAGTGAACTATTAGGGGAAGACAGAAAGTTTTTACTTGATACAGGGGCAAGCAGAACAACTATAAGACGCAGTGAAGTTCCAGGGGCACCCCTCTCAGGCTCACAAAATATTTCCCTTGGATTTTCAGGAAAACCTATAATAAATGACGTAACACAACCTCTTCCACTTACGATTGGTCCATTGAAATGTACTACAGATTTATTGCTTACCAAATCCTGTCCAGAAAACTTGTTAGGTATAAAAACATTGAAAGCTCTAGGAGCCATAATATGTTGTTCTCCGGAAGGAGTACGACTATTTCTACGTGACTTCAATGGTCACTACGTGTCCAGAGACATAGATCACCGACTGCAGAACTTACCTACACATTTATGGGCACAAGGCCCCACTGATGTTGGTTGTATGAATATTACACCATATCGTGTCACACTAAAAACAGGAGTAATACTACCACGAATGCGACAATACAAGTTACCACCCGATGCTGTTGTGGCTTTACTGCAAATTATTGACGAGCTCATTGCACAAGGAGTGGTTGTCGAAACCGACTCCAATGTATGTAATTCCCCGATAATTCCGATTCTTAAAAGAACGGATCCAAAAGCACCACCAGTATATCGATTAGTTATTGATCTGCGCGAATTAAATAAATGTATTGTACCACAATACCCCGTGGTCCCAGATATCTCTTCATTACTAACAGCTATTGACTCAGAAGCAACGTTCTTCACTGTAATCGATCTCAAGAATGCTTTCTTTAGCGTCCCAATAGATCCGGAAAGTCAATACTTGTTCGGGTTCAGTTTAAATGGACGAAGTTTTAAATTCACACGCGCACCTCAAGGATTTACAGAAAGCCCTAGCATCTATAGCCAAGCACTGAAACGAGAACTTGACAGTATCCACATGCCAGTTAACACTGCCTTGCTTCAATATGTCGATGATCTGCTGATCACCGCCCGAAGCGAACATGAATGTGAAAAAGCGTCACTGATGGTTTTAAAATTTCTGGCCGACAAGGGGCACAAGGTGTCCCCTTCTAAGCTGCAATTCTGTGTCCAGCGAGTTGTTTACCTTGGGCACTCGCTGTCCAAGGAGGGAAGGCAGCTTACACCCGACCGTATCCAGTTAATCGCTAACATGCCACCACCCAAGACACAAAAAGAGGTACGGGCATTCATAGGCCTCACTTCGTACTGTAGGCAGTGGATCCCTCAATATGCATTTCTAGCAAAACCACTCATCCAGTTGACAACACAGGAGGCAGCCACATTGACTGTCCTCCCTTGGACTCAAGAACATACACACGCCTTTGAAAGTTTAAAGAAAGCTTTATGCCAAGCACCTGTTTTAGCAACACCATGTTACAGTAAACAGTTTACACTCTTTGTTACAGAACGCGAAGGTACTGCCTTGTCAGTACTCACTCAGGAACAAGCAGGATCACACAAACCATGTGCTTATTTCTCTAGTACATTAGATCCAGTAGCTCAGGCTCTTCCTGCGTGCCTGAAATCGGTGGCAGCAACAGCTTTAGCAATCAGACAAAGCGATGCCATAGTGTTAGGACATCAATTGACAGTACAAGTACCACATGCAGTAGAGGTTCTCTTGAACCGCACACAAACACAACACTTGACTATAGCGAGACTCACCGGTTACGAACTGACATTATTTCAGCCACACATAGAAATCAGACGTTGCAATACGTTAAATCCTGCCACACTGTTACCAGTGGGCGGAACAGATCCATTGGCACATGATTGTGTCGAAGTCATTACTATCACGACGAAACCAAGACAAGACTTGACAGATATCCCTTTGTCAGATCCAGACTTGACATTGTATGTAGATGGGTCATGTATGAGAACAAGTACAGGAGAGTTAGTGGCCGCTTACGCAGTCACAACAGACACTGAAGTCATTGAAACAACTTGTATTAACACTTTGTCAGCTCAAGCAGCAGAGCTTATCGCTCTGACACAAGCCTGTATTCAAGCCAAAAATAAGAAAGTCAACATATACACAGATTCACGTTATGCATTCGGAGTCGTCCATGACTTCGGCGTACTGTGGCGAGAGAGAGGTTATTTAACTTCTCACGGTGCCCACATCCAACACGGACCCCTCATTCAAACCCTATTAGACGCGATTCATCTACCTACTGCAATATCGATTATGAAATGCAAAGCCCATACAAAAGTTACCGATATCATTTCTCAGGGTAATGACCTAGCTGACAGAACAGCTAAACAGACTGCTCAGAATCAGACTCTCACAACTGACATGACAAAGACAATAGGTCCGACACTAACACATTGCATGACAGTTAAGGATCCCGCCCTTGATGTAATTGACATACAGACACATGCTACACCAGAAGAAATAAAAAAATGGACTGAATTAGGAGGGATCCAAACGGATCAAGGATGGATGACGAAGGAAAAATCTATATGGTTTCTTCCCGACTCTATGGTTCAAGTCATCATTAACACAATACATAGTCCAGCGCACCTAGGAGAAAAAGCTATGCTAGACAGCATTCAACACATTTGGTTCAACAAACACTTGCGAGCAGAAGCTAAACAAAAGGTTCGTACCTGTATGATATGTTGTCAGTTTAATCCAGGTAAAAGCATCCCCGTAGAGCAGGGTGGATTTCAACCTCCCGATCATGCTTTTGAAGTTCTCCAGATGGATTATATCCAGATGGAACGATGTCGAGGATTCAAATATGTTCTCGTAGTTGTCTGTGCTCTTTCCCGTTGGACAGAAGCATACCCGGTTTCAGATTACACTGCTCCGACTACTAAATGGATGAACACTCTGAGGAAATATGAATTTTGTGATCAGTTATGTCCCCTATCGTAGACCCCAACGGCTCCATGTACATGCTATAAGTACATGTATGTTCCCTCCAGTTCCAGTTTTGAAGACGCAAATACATGTACGTCCACCGTCAACATGTCCTCTTTCAGATCCGCCATGAATGGGTCAGATATTCCATTCCTAAGTATGAAAGGCCACCGACTTTATGTGGTTCACTTTCCACATTTTACAGATTCAGGCGAGTAGGCCCTGAATTCTGTCATCAAGCCTTTTCCTGTCTTCTGCCTCTGAAAGCTCCAGTCTGAGCCTGCATCTGTATCCATGAACTTTGTCCTACTCCCTGCGCGGCTAACGGTGCCTGATCTAGCATATTGCCTGCCAAAAACTGTATTTCACCTTCAAGATTATCTACTTCGCTCCTCATCCGATGCATTCCTGTCTAGCAGTTTAGGTAAACATTCCTCCAGCTACCGTGCAAAGGGGCCAGGCCTCGCTGTCCTCATGCAAGTAATTCATAGCCCCGTTACCATGGAAGATTCCTGCCCCCTCGCATCTCATGTAGACACTTAGACGCCCGTACACGCACTAACAGTCAGTATAGAATAGATTCCGTCCGAGAGACCTTTCCTTTTGGATAATACAGTTCTTTAAACATAGGATACGAGATATGATTTGGGATTAGGTTGACATGACCCTCAGACTTCTGTCTCCACATGTAGAGCTAAATGTCAAGTCCCCTTCACCCTCTAGTTGCACGTCAATCACACGTCATGCGGCTGCGCACGCATCTCTGCCAAATATTTCTGCTGACATTGCAGGATTCTTCTGTGGATCCACCCACTTGTGACATCATGTTTAATGACGTATTTTAGTTACACCCATGTATACGCCTCTATTAGTTACGTATGCACAGTTTATCTGTATTATCAGCTGTTACGCCTCTTGCATCTGTTTCACTGTAATGCATTTTCTATAAAACTGCTTATCTGTCAATAATATATGCCCTTCCTTCCTGAACTTTCGTGGTGATGGAATAGAATGCCTACAATTCGAATTGTATTCCTTTGTATAGGAATAAAGCCTTTTAAAACCTCTAATACCACGGATTCTGCCTCTTATTTTTACTGAGTTATTCTCACTAAGACTTTACCGCATAAAAATAGTACCGGTAACGAAATATTTACCACATAAATTGGCGCCCGAATAGGGACACTTTCTCATCTCACGCGCCGGCGGTGCGTTGCAGGCCCGGTCTCCTGCCACAGCTGAACGGACAAAAACGCGTACCCGCAGGATTTCCTGTATCTCCCTCCGGCCGAGCGGGGGTGACTGAGGCTGCGATCAACACCCAGACGAGGCGGTGAGAAGTGCGAAGTATCCCGACCAGAGCCTAGCTGAGAGAGCAAGATCCGAGGTATACAGAGGCCCACCAGGTTCCGAAGTTCCGAGTCCAGTCGAGTCGAGTCCAGTCTGGTCCAGTTTCAGTTCCGTTCCGAGGCCTTCCGTTCCGAGCTACCCGGTGAGTACCATTACCGGGGAGGCACTTAACGTGCACATAGTCTGTGCCGGTCAAGACGGGTTTGGGTACACAAATCCGGTCTGCACTGTTTCAGCAGTGTATCTGTACTGTTTAGCAGTATATATAGTATGTCTTGCATATAAATAAGTATTATCTAGTGTCAGTATTATGTCAGTAACTAGTTTTCTATTAGTTATCATTGTTCGTTAAAAATGTTAAGCGTTAAATGTTTTAATACGTTCTATATATTGTGGTGTGAATGACTGTTCATTATTTGCGTTTATTTGTATTAAGTGTGTTTAAGATTAAGTAACCAGATCTAAAAATGCTGCTCTTCTCGAAACTAAGACAGATCAAAACTAGAAAAGGTGTACTCGAAGAAGCTGTTCCCATCCCACCTAGGGACACTCCAGGATACTTTATGTATCATAAGCATGGCTTAGATGCCGTATTATTTCTTGATTTATGGGTGGACTACACCAAAGAATTACCAGAGAGTCAGAGATGGCCCGCAGCAGGGACCTGGGATGCAGATTGCATCATGAGAGTAGAAGAAGAATTATGGAAAAAGAAAGCCAGACAGTCACAGAAAGATGCCATTGAATTATGGCGTAAAGAATCATATAGACGTACAGAAAAAGCGCTCAGACAGGAAGAGAAAGGTAGAGAGAATTCAAATAAAACCCGAGAAAATCTATTACTTGAGGAAGGTACCCGAGTAAACTCAGAACAAGTGGACAGACAAAGAAATACTCTTATGAATGGTATGTATCCTCTTCTGGCCGAAGGGTTACCTAAGGCTACCCCGGAAATACCAAAAGATTTAACTTCTCCATTACTCCCGATAAAAGCACATCCCAAAACACATCCCAAAACAGCAAAGGACGTTTTCCTTTCCTCTTATTTAGATGACGTAGCTCCCGAGTATGCTAATGCCATACCGCACATACCGCTTGCCGATGGTGTTCAACACCAAGAGCATCCGTCTGTATCCCCGCAACTACAAACTCCTACACAAGTTCCCACAGGTCCGTCCGTTTCTGCAGTTTTTCCTGCATCTACAATCTCTATCCTACGCCCAACGAATCCTTTCGTGCCTAGCACCTCAGACGGTGCTACCGGAGGTACGACAGACATGTTTGCCACCCCGCCGCGAAATAAACAGACCCTTAGAGATTTAGCACTCCAACGTACACCCCAACTAGCGACATCCGACATGTTTAAAGAACAGCTTGTGGATTGTAGATACGACCCAGTACCAGGTAGACAGGATAAATTGCTCATATCATCACTACGTATAAGACGAGCTACATTATATTTAATGACAATACCAGGAATGGTTGAACACCTAGACAATATATATCGCTTTGTTCAAACAGGGCGAGGTTCAGAAAGTATTAACGAAGCTATGGAATACCAGAAAGTGGATGTACAAAGACAACTACTACGTTTTTTCATAAATTGTGTAATTAGGAATCAAGACAGGCCCGGGGCAGATCATGATACCATGCAAAAACTTGTCAAATGGGGTCAGAACATATCAGAAGAGAAACATGATAGACAGGCGTGTATAATCGCCATGTGTCGAAAAATCCGCAAGGAAGTAGAACGTATACATAAAGAAAGACGGGAAACAGACAGAGTAGAATCAGAAGAAGAGGAGGAGCAAGATTCAGAACAAGTGGAGACGATAGCTTACGTAGGTAGAGGAAGACCCCATAATAATACTAGAGGCTTTAATGATCAGATACGTCCAATACGTCCAGAATATAATAGGCATTTTCCAAATCCTATGTTAAAAACAAAATCCCCTGAACACCTATTCCAAGCCGTTGATAAATTACTCCGAGATCGAAGGGGGTACCATATGCTCGATTCCATGGACGAACAAGAATTAGCTAGGTCAGCAGTACAATGGGCTGACAGTCCCAGCGACTACAATGATGATGTACTTGCACACACGTTTCTGAATCTTGACCCATACGAACAGCGTTTAGCTAGTATATACATGATTCAACACCTCCTTATATTATATAAAAGTCAACACTCCGATCCAGGACCCTTACCTGACATATTGACAGAACTACTCACGAATATATGGAGAGGGTCAGGTACTGATTTGATTAAAGAGATTCTAGAATTCCGAAACCAATATTTAACTTTCGTATGTCCAGAACACATTCCAGTTCCCATCATAGGAAGAAAAATGTATCACATAGATAGACAGAACCCGTTACGCGAAGTACACCCAATCAGAGGTGACGGTAATAACTTTACACGCGTGTTTGTGTACACGCCTATAACTAAACTAGAATTATTAGAAATGAAGAAAGTAGTACCCAGCCATGACAAGGATCCAGCAGGTTTCCACCGTGAGATAAAGGACATGTTACTCATGGGAGTATACCTACCCCGACATTATGAAAATATTAAAAATCCTATTACCAGCTGGTGTTTATGAGAAACTTAAAGAAAAGGAATGGGAGGTGGGAGACCAAAAGATAGATTGGACAGCATTAGAAAACGAAGAAAAGGCCCGAGCTGCAGGATCAGGGCTTGGGGAAAAGACTACAGCACTAGCAGGGCTACTAGTACAGGTACTGCCACGTTTATTAACTACGAAAAAGGAGGACTGGGGTGCAATCTCAGCCTGTAAACAAAAGCCAGATGAAGACACTAGTGATTTCTATTCCCGATTTGAAAAATGTTTCGGTATAAATAGTGGTATAAAAGCCAGTAGTGAGTCATATCCACATCTGTTTGTGACAAAATTAGTTGAAAATTCCCTGCTACAAGTCAAGAATAGAGTATTGAAATTCGAAAGTACCTGGCAAGGTAATACCCCATCACAGATGTTACAGATGTTACAATATCACCACAACAGAATAAAGGAAGAACAAGAACACGAACAAAGACGTATGAAAGATACAAAAATGAAAATGCTTGTTGCTCAGTCAGTCCCAGCTAATGGTCATCAAAAGGGTGATCCCGCAGGTCCTACAAAAGGGACATGCAACTATTGTAAACAACCAGGTCATTATATACACGATTGTCCAGTCCTGAAACATAATATTGCTACAGGTAGAACTCAGGAGAGACCACGTCCACCTAGACAGGATCAGAATCAACAACAAATCCCCCAGCATGCACAACCTAGGTTAGCTCTGCAACAACTAGCTCCGCAACAAGGAACTCCACAACAGACCGTAGCACCACCACAAGCGCAGCCTATTGCTGCAACACAAGCAACAACACAACAGATGTATCAGTATGCACAAGCAGAATATCCCGATTATCAGCGATACACATGAAATAGCCTAGAGAGGGAATTTGGCTTACCCCTTATAGAGGTTCCTGTAGACCAAGAGGGACCTTATGTACATAGTGAACTATTAGGGGAAGACAGAAAGTTTTTACTTGATACAGGGGCAAGCAGAACAACTATAAGACGCAGTGAAGTTCCAGGGGCACCCCTCTCAGGCTCACAAAATATTTCCCTTGGATTTTCAGGAAAACCTATAATAAATGACGTAACACAACCTCTTCCACTTACGATTGGTCCATTGAAATGTACTACAGATTTATTGCTTACCAAATCCTGTCCAGAAAACTTGTTAGGTATAAAAACATTGAAAGCTCTAGGAGCCATAATATGTTGTTCTCCGGAAGGAGTACGACTATTTCTACGTGACTTCAAAGGTCACTACGTGTCCAGAGACATAGATCACCGACTGCAGAACTTACCTACACATTTATGGGCACAAGGCCCCACTGATGTTGGTTGTATGAATATTACACCATATCGTGTCACACTAAAAACAGGAGTAATACTACCACGAATGCGACAATACAAGTTACCACCCGATGCTGTTGTGGCTTTACTGCAAATTATTGACGAGCTCATTGCACAAGGAGTGGTTGTCGAAACCGTCTCCAATGTATGTAATTCCCCGATAATTCCGATTCTTAAAAGAACGGATCCAAAAGCACCACCAGTATATCGATTAGTTATTGATCTGCGCGAATTAAATAAATGTATTGTACCACAATACCCCGTGGTCCCAGATATCTCTTCATTACTAACAGCTATTGACTCAGAAGCAACGTTCTTCACTGTAATCGATCTCAAGAATGCTTTCTTTAGCGTCCCAATAGATCCGGAAAGTCAATACTTGTTCGGGTTCAGTTTAAATGGACGAAGTTTTAAATTCACACGCGCACCTCAAGGATTTACAGAAAGCCCTAGCATCTATAGCCAAGCACTGAAACGAGAACTTGACAGTATCCACATGCCAGTTAACACTGCCTTGCTTCAATATGTCGATGATCTGCTGATCACCGCCCGAAGCGAACATGAATGTGAAAAAGCGTCACTGATGGTTTTAAAATTTCTGGCCGACAAGGGGCACAAGGTGTCCCCTTCTAAGCTGCAATTCTGTGTCCAGCGAGTTGTTTACCTTGGGCACTCGCTGTCCAAGGAGGGAAGGCAGCTTACACCCGACCGTATCCAGTTAATCGCTAACATGCCACCACCCAAGACACAAAAAGAGGTACGGGCATTCATAGGCCTCACTTCGTACTGTAGGCAGTGGATCCCTCAATATGCATTTCTAGCAAAACCACTCATCCAGTTGACAACACAGGAGGCAGCCACATTGACTGTCCTCCCTTGGACTCAAGAACATACACACGCCTTTGAAAGTTTAAAGAAAGCTTTATGCCAAGCACCTGTTTTAGCAACACCATGTTACAGTAAACAGTTTACACTCTTTGTTACAGAACGCGAAGGTACTGCCTTGTCAGTACTCACTCAGGAACAAGCAGGATCACACAAACCATGTGCTTATTTCTCTAGTACATTAGATCCAGTAGCTCAGGCTCTTCCTGCGTGCCTGAAATCGGTGGCAGCAACAGCTTTAGCAATCAGACAAAGCGATGCCATAGTGTTAGGACATCAATTGACAGTACAAGTACCACATGCAGTAGAGGTTCTCTTGAACCGCACACAAACACAACACTTGACTATAGCGAGACTCACCGGTTACGAACTGACATTATTTCAGCCACACATAGAAATCAGACGTTGCAATACGTTAAATCCTGCCACACTGTTACCAGTGGGCGGAACAGATCCATTGGCACATGATTGTGTCGAAGTCATTACTATCACGACGAAACCCAGACAAGACTTGACAGATATCCCTTTGTCAGATCCAGACTTGACATTGTATGTAGATGGGTCATGTATGAGAACAAGTACAGGAGAGTTAGTGGCCGCTTACGCAGTCACAACAGACACTGAAGTCATTGAAACAACTTGTATTAACACTTTGTCAGCTCAAGCAGCAGAGCTTATCGCTCTGACACAAGCCTGTATTCAAGCCAAAAATAAGAAAGTCAACATATACACAGATTCACGTTATGCATTCGGAGTCGTCCATGACTTCGGCGTACTGTGGCGAGAGAGAGGTTATTTAACTTCTCACGGTGCCCACATCCAACACGGACCCCTCATTCAAACCCTATTAGACGCGATTCATCTACCTACTGCAATATCGATTATGAAATGCAAAGCCCATACAAAAGTTACCGATATCATTTCTCAGGGTAATGACCTAGCTGACAGAACAGCTAAACAGACTGCTCAGAATCAGACTCTCACAACTGACATGACAAAGACAATAGTTCCGACACTAACACATTGCATGACAGTTAAGGATCCCGCCCTTGATGTAATTGACATACAGACACATGCTACACCAGAAGAAATAAAGAAATGGACTGAATTAGGAGGGATCCAAACGGATCAAGGATGGATGACGAAGGAAAAATCTATATGGTTTCTTCCCGACTCTATGGTTCAAGTCATCATTAACACAATACATAGTCCAGCGCACCTAGGAGAAAAAGCTATGCTAGACAGCATTCAACACATTTGGTTCAACAAACACTTGCGAGCAGCAGCTAAACAAAAGGTTCGTACCTGTATGATATGTTGTCAGTTTAATCCAGGTAAAAGCATCCCCGTAGAGCAGGGTGGATTTCAACCTCCCGATCATGCTTTTGAAGTTCTCCAGATGGATTATATCCAGATGGAACGATGTCGAGGATTCAAATATGTTCTCGTAGTTGTCTGTGCTCTTTCCCGTTGGACAGAAGCATACCCGGTTTCAGATTACACTGCTCCGACTACTGCCAAACAGTTAGTTCGAGAATTCTTCCCACGGTACGGTTTACCACGTGTTGTCTACTCAGATAACGGCCAGCCGTTCTCATCCGAACTAATGAAACACGTTTCCCTTTTGTTAGGCTACCAATGGAAATTCCACTGTGTCCGACATCCCGAGGCAGCAGGTCTCGTGGAACGTCATAATCAAACTCTGAAAATTAGATTGTCCAAAATATGTAGAGAAAAAGGTGTCGATTGGATAGTAGCCTTACCAGTTGCGCTCTTTTACATGAGAATGGTAGCACATTCTCGAACAGGGCTATCCCCGTATGAGGTGATCTTCGGTAGACCACCAAATATGTGGGGGATGCCTATACCTCGCAAAATCACTGATGTTGACTGTAATATGCTGACAGATTACCTGGCTTCCTTGATGTCTGCACTACAATCTTGTCGTTCACAGGTAACCGCAGCTTTTCCCGATAATACTGAGGTGAAGCCCCATGACGTGGTTCCTGGTGACCTGGTTTTGGTCAGGAATTTCGACCGGAAGACCCAACTGGATCCTAGGTGGAAGTCGCCTAAGTTGGTTCTACTGACTACAAGGACTGCCGTGAAGATTGAGGGTCGCAAAGGGTGGTTGCACTCGAGTCATATCAAGAAATTTTATGGACTACCATCCAGTGTGAATACTCAACACTGTATTCCCTCACAGACAGACTCAAAGCTCCCCTTGGTTGAGAAATCAAAACCAGAACTTTATAAACTAAAATTGAGGTCTAGCAAGTCAGACAATTTGATTGTTTAAGTCCTCTCCAAGGTGAATCGGTTGAATTTGTTTCTGACATGTATCCTCTAGACCGGAATAGAGAAAGAAATCAGCGAAAGCAGCTTAAAAAACATGCGTATTGTAAATCACTTCGTAGTCACTGTACAGTAACACTATTAATTTTGTTTTTTCTAAGTCTTCTGATCATTATTTTCAGCATACTATTGCATATGTATTACCCTATTCTTAAACGTGCTTACAATGTAACTGCAGAACATTCTTTTAGCGAATTACCTCCGCATGAGTTGTCATATAGATTTGCGCTGCGCAACAACACATTCATTAGTATGTTACATCATTCCCATCAGACCAGCAATGCCACAAATTGTTGGATATGTGGCCGACTCCCTCCCTATCAGAACTATAAGGGAGTTTTGCCCCTCTTTCCATATCCGTTCACACACAATGGCTCCTGTGGAGCATGGTTTAGTCTGATTAATTCCCTAGATTCAAATTCCGCAGTTTATCAAGACAACTGGGTATGGGGAAACCTGAACCTAGTTTTACTTAAAGTCTGCTACCCTAACAAGGAGGGACTCCCCAAAAGAACAGGAACTGATCTAGAAAATGAAGTATATGGATTAGGTAATTTTACACTTAACCTCATGATCCTGAACGTTGAATCTGAAACTACACCAATCTTGCCCGCCATGTCAGTATTCCCAGTAAAAGGGGAATTATGTATAAGAAAGAATGGTTCCATACATATGGGCCATAGTAAATGCAACACTGTAATAAAATTCAGTGATCAAGGCAAGTCTACATTTAGAGCTTCCCATCATTCTTACTTCATATGTGGCCAGACCGCATATATATGTCTACCTTTAGATTGGGATGGTACCTGTTACATAGCATTCCTTCTGCCACCTGTTTTCCTAGCCCCTCCTGACTATCACAGAAATACCCATTTAGTACACAATAGACAACAGAGAGATCTCCCAATTGTCGATTACACTGAAACAGCATGGGAAAAATACACAGATTTCAATAAAGGATTCTTTCCCTATATAGGTACAATCACTAATAGTAAGCTGATACGTAGATTAACCAGAACCCTTGAAGCAGTAGTGAACGAGACTATTTCCGCCCTAGGCAATTTAACAGAAGAGCAGTCTGCTATGCGGATTGTTGTGCTTCAAAATCGTCTTGTCCTTGACGTCATCCTGGCCGATAGGGGCGGAGCTTGTAGGGTCATCGGATCAAGTTGCTGCATTTTCATACCAGAAAATTCGCCGTCAGTATATAAAGCCATAACCCGCCTTCATAAGATTATAAGCCAGATACACCAGAGTCCAGGCACCTGGACTTGGTCCGGTTGGTTCTGGGGCGTGTTGTCAGCCTGGGGATGGAGAATCCTATCCTTCCTAGGTATTGGCTTTCTCATACTATTCAGTTGCTGTTTATGTCTACAATGTGGGCCAGCGATTTGTGGTCTGTGTGCCACATCGTGTATCTCACATCCAAGTTTTCATTCAAAGTCCCGGAAGAAGAAAGAAGAACAAATGATGCTATATGAACAGATCGATGGATTGATGAAGATCGATATCTCCTGAGGGTCCGTAGGGGACAAGGAGGGAATGAGGAAATATGAATTTTGTGATCAGTTATGTCCCCTATCGTAGACCCCAACGGCTCCATGTACATGCTATAAGTACATGTATGTTCCCTCCAGTTCCAGTTTTGAAGACGCAAATACATGTACGTCCACCGTCAACATGTCCTCTTTCAGATCCGCCATGAATGGGTCAGATATTCCATTCCTAAGTATGAAAGGCCACCGACTTTATGTGGTTCACTTTCCACATTTTACAGATTCAGGCGAGTAGGCCCTGAATTCTGTCATCAAGCCTTTTCCTGTCTTCTGCCTCTGAAAGCTCCAGTCTGAGCCTGCATCTGTATCCATGAACTTTGTCCTACTCCCTGCGCGGCTAACGGTGCCTGATCTAGCATATTGCCTGCCAAAAACTGTATTTCACCTTCAAGATTATCTACTTCGCTCCTCATCCGATGCATTCCTGTCTAGCAGTTTAGGTAAACATTCCTCCAGCTACCGTGCAAAGGGGCCAGGCCTCGCTGTCCTCATGCAAGTAATTCATAGCCCCGTTACCATGGAAGATTCCTGCCCCCTCGCATCTCATGTAGACACTTAGACGCCCGTACACGCACTAACAGTCAGTATAGAATAGATTCCGTCCGAGAGACCTTTCCTTTTGGATAATACAGTTCTTTAAACATAGGATACTAGATATGATTTGGGATTAGGTTGACATGACCCTCAGACTTCTGTCTCCACATGTAGAGCTAAATGTCAAGTCCCCTTCACCCTCTAGTTGCACGTCAATCACACGTCATGCGGCTGCGCACGCATCTCTGCCAAATATTTCTGCTGACATTGCAGGATTCTTCTGTGGATCCACCCACTTGTGACATCATGTTTAATGACGTATTTTAGTTACACCCATGTATACGCCTCTATTAGTTACGTATGCACAGTTTATCTGTATTATCAGCTGTTACGCCTCTTGCATCTGTTTCACTGTAATGCATTTTCTATAAAACTGCTTATCTGTCAATAATATATGCCCTTCCTTCCTGAACTTTCGTGGTGATGGAATAGAATGCCTACAATTCGAATTGTATTCCTTTGTATAGGAATAAAGCCTTTTAAAACCTCTAATACCACGGATTCTGCCTCTTATTTTTACTGAGTTATTCTCACTAAGACTTTACCGCATAAAAATAGTACCGGTAACGAAATATTTACCACATAAATAAACCCAAGTAGGTTGTATAATTTCCATTCACTGTGTTTTTTCACATTTTGCGTATTACACATTATCATATAGCAGTAGCAAAATTTCTTAGGTCCTGACGAAAGCCGGATTTCCACATAATCCATAGGTTGAAACATGTAGACCTGTTTTCCAACTGGACATGAGCAGTTATTTTTTCAAAGCAGCTCTTGCACTGGTTTTATTTTCGTCACTCAAACAGAACCAATAAAGTAATATATCTGTTTCAGTAGATGATTTTAATATTCACGCTTTCACTGCACTGCTTTTCTCACCACCATTAACGCTTAAACCACATCTTCCTTGCACTACGGTAGATACTATATCTTATACCGTGAGTAAGATTCTGGTAGCCCGCCAAAGCTGTTGCCTTGTTCTATCAGGAGAGCACAGCAAGGGCCACTGGATCCCAGATGATGTGGGTTGCTACCCTGGTGGCTGATGGGATTCATTTTCACCAGTAAAAGTACTCACTTGCTTTCTCATTCTTTGAAACTTTTGACCATAGGTTTTCTTTTTTGTTGTTATAACGTATTTGGAATTAGGGGGTTAGAAACCTATTGGTCTATAAATATTTTCCCCTAGACCCCTTTTGATGTATCTGGCAGATTCTAGCTATATCTAGTTATTCAGTATAGACAGTCACCACATGCCTTGCCCCCATCAAATAGTGTCTCCACTCCTTGAACGCATCTTTGATGGCTAACAACTACTTCTCAGTAATGGTGTAATTGGCTTCCGCTGCAGTTAATTTCCTAGAGCGATATGCCACCGGGTGCAGTTGTCCGGTGGTTTTGTGTCTTTGGGATAACACTCCTCCCAAGGCCCAATTGGAGGCATCAGTTTCTACAAAAAATGGCTCTGATGGATTTGGATGGAGTAATATGGGTGCCGTGGTGAAATACTTCTTTAGTTGGTTAAATGATTCTTCAGCTTCCTTAGTCCATTCAAACCTGACACCCTTCTTGAGTAATCTTGTCATAGTAATCAATTTCTGAGAAAAATTTGGAATGAACCTCCTATAAAAATGTGCGAATCCTATGAAACTTTGGATTTCCTTCACTGATTTAGGAGACTTCCATTCCAACACTGCCTTGATCTTGTTTTCACCCATGGTCACTCTACTCGGGGCTAGCACAAAACCCAAAAACTCCACAGAGGAAAAGCTAAAAGCACATTTCTCTAATTTGACAAATAAACTGTTCTCCCGCAGTTTCTGCAGGACCTTCTTAACGTGTTCTTCGTGTTCTTCTACAGTGTTTGAGTAGATGAGAATATCATCTATGTACACAATGGCATTCCTGTCAATGAATTCTCTCAACACATCATTGATGAAATGTTGAAAAGCGGCTGGGGCATTGCATAAGCCATAAGGCATTACCTGATACTCAAAGAGCCCATGCTTGGTTCTGAATGCCGTCTTCCATTCATCTCCTTCTCGAATCCGGACTAGATGGTACGCCCCTCGCAAATCCAATTCGGTGTAGATTTTAGCTTCCTTCACCTGATCCAATAGTACAGAGATTAAGGGCAAGGGATATCGATTTTTTACAGTTATCCGATTTATTGCCCTGTAGTCTATACATGATCTCAATTCCCCATTTTTCTTCGGAATAAAAAAAAGTGGAGAAGAGACTGGGGATTGCGATGGTCTTATAAATCCGTTCTCTAGGTACCTTCGTATATACTCTTTCAAATGTTCATCTTCTCGCTCAGTCAAGGCATAAATCCTGCTACAGGGAAGATTGCATCCCGGTTCCAAATCAATTTTACAATCAAAGTCTCAATGCGGGGGAAGCTTCTCAGCTTCCGCTTCACTGAAGACCTCCTGAAACTCAGTATATTCTTCAGGCAGTTTATCATATTTATCACACAGATAGTAGATTCTCTTTCACTTAAATGAAATGCCGGTGTCTTTTCTTGATCTCGCTGACATTCCTTAAAACAATTTTCCTTACAATAATCTGAGTTCAATGTTACTGAACGAGCTTCCCAATTGATGGTAGGGTTGTGTTTAGTAAGCCATGGCAGTCCCAATATCAATTGAAACTGTGGGGCATCCATCAAATTGAATTGTAAGATTTCTCGATGTCCTTCTTTAGATTCCATCTCCACTGGTTCTGTATGGCTTACTATGGGCCCTGATGAAAGGTTTGTTCCGTCAACCGCTCGGACAGCCTCACTTCTTTCTTTCTTGATTGCCCTCAATCCGATCTTCTCCGCAAACTTTAAATCGCAAAAATTGCCCCTTGCTCCTGAATCAATCATGACAGTTACTTGTTTCAACATTCTTTCTCTGCACCGTAGCGTCATCATCACTACCAAATGCGGAACTGCAGACTGTAAGGTATTCGCCAAGGTATGTGCTTTTGGAGCTGTTTCAGAATTAGCAACCACCAGTCCAACTCCACTTACTGGTGGTGCAAGGCGTTTTCCGACGTTTTCTGTTTAGGCTTCTTAGGACACTCCCGGACAAAATGTCCAGTACCTCCACAATAAAGACATTGCTTATTCGCCCTCCATCTTTCCTTCTCTTCTTTAGAAAGTGGTCCTCGGATCGTTCCTATTTGCATGGGTTCACCCCCACGAGTCGAATCATTTTCCTTGCTGCCTTCTGTCCTTACTCGATCAAATCTGGCCACGCTTGGACGATAATCTCGTTTCCTCTCTCCTCTTCTCTCACTTTGACGGAAATCAATTCCTAAAACGAGGTCAATTAGCGCCAAAATCTCTGTGGGTCTATTGGGTACTTGTGCTAATGCATCCTTTAATTCGTCCTTTAACCCTCGATAAAACACAGCTGCTCTTTTATTCTCCGGCCATTCAGTCTCCACAACCAGTTTATTAAACTGGGCCAAATATGCTACCAAATCTCGATTGCCTTGTTTAATCTCCAATAACTCGTTGTCTGTTGCCTGTGAAACTCTTCTTCTGTCAAAGATTCGAAGAAATTCTTTTTTAAATTCATGCAAATCATATAATATCGGAGCATTACTGGTCACCAGGGGCATAGACCAAGATGCAGCATCCCCACTTAAGTAAGACAGGATAAATGCCACACGAGACTGCGCATCGGGGAGAAGTGCTGGATGACACATAAAGTGTAATGTGCATTGTGTCAGAAACACTTGAGCCTTTTGGGGATCTTCACTGAAACGCTCAGGGGGAGCCAAGGGAATTACAGGGGACAGAGAGTGAATTACTTGTGTTGTAACCTCAGGTTGGGAAACTGGTGCGTTACTAGGACTCCCTTCAGGATATGCTGGGTATCTTAAACTTGGGCCAGACACAAGACTACTCATTTTTAAGGTTAAATCTGTAGTTTCTTTTCTTAGCTCCCTATTCTCCTCTCTAACTGAAATCAACTCCCTTTGGATTCCCTCAAGGATTTCTCCTAACTTCTTCAAATCCAAACCTTCCGCCATTCTGCTCAGGTGCGAAATAAAACGTGGGCACTTCACTCTGTCAAGTTCTGGTGCTCCTTCCTCACGCACAGGAGCAGAATGTCGCAAGTTCCCAATGCCTCTCCTAGCTTTCCCAGCATCACGCGCTATTATAATATAAGCGAGTACACCAAGGAAATCCAAGGGGGGGAAAGGGGATGGGACAGAGAAGAGACAGTCACTCTACGTCTTCCTTGTTCTTCAATATTGGCGCCCTTCTATCTTCTTAAGGACTGGATAGGTGTAGGTGTACTGTAAGATACATTTTTACATTAGTTATTTCCTTCTGTCTTGAACCTTGTTGTTCTACGTAAATGTGAATTCTTCTTCGGTGTACCTATCCTGTCTGTAAGTGACCAATGCTTCTCTTCTTTTTACTACTCTCTTTTGTGTAGTCTCTTCTGTGGTGCTGTAACTAAAATAATTAATTATATTAGTTTTTTCTTCTACTCTACTCTTCTAATTATTCTTTTATTTCTTTCAGCCTCCTCACCCACTGACTCTGGAAGAGCGCCTCAACTGGATTCTGCGAAGGTGAGTACTACTCTTATTGACACTCTATTATGCTGCTCTTAAGTGTGTCTAAATATTTTCCTTTTGCTACTCTCTTCACCCACTGACTCTGGAGGAGCGCCTCAACTAGATTCGGCAAAGGTGAGTTACTACTCTCTATTTTCTTGTAACGTTTCTTTCTACTCAATTTGTATGCCACTCCGACAACGACTGTTGCTAACTGAATTGGCTAATGTCTACATTATTATGCGTGGTTAATAATATGTACAATGCGCTGTCTCTAGACTCGCTGCTTATTAGTCTTAACTAAAATAATGCTGCTCGACCTGGCAGGAGGTAACTTCTACGTGTATGTGCTTGACTGAAAAAAGCACGCTTCAAGTAAATACTCGGAAACGTTTGTAACAAAAAAAAATTAGAACAGTCTTCCTATTTAGCTTCTCACCTCAGCTCCAAAACAAATGCTCGAATTCTTTGGTTAGCGCGACAAAGTTTATTTCCCTGACTAACTTCGCGACGCCTTTCTAAAACGACCTCCTCTCCTCAGGTGCTCAGTGAAGTGCACCGCGGCAAGGACCCAACACCTGGATCTTCATGATTGTTAAGGAACGCTAGAGCGCTAACCTGCGGCTCCATAGTTCCAGTACCAGCGGCCATCTTGGATTCAGTTCGATCTTCAGCTAGGCTCAGGGTGCAGCGCCTCTTCCTTTGGTTGTTAGTTTTTAAGACTTTAGCCCTTCCGAAAGGCTTAATTATTACCTTTGGCCTGACAGTCCTGACAATCTACATCATGGACGCACCAATTTGTTACACTAGGAATCAGGGAGACCAGGTCAGAAAACTGTCCCAGCAGCTGGCGACAGTCTTTCTGTTGCTCAGGGGTTAGGGTGGGAGAGAGGTTAACTCCATCCACTGACCCATCTCGCTCTGAGGCTACCAGGAGGTCAGGCAGAGGCTCAGTCTCCTCCTCCATTCCATCATCTGTTGCCAAGAGCATGCCCACTTCAGATCTCTCTAAGTGGGGCTTCAGGCGGTTGACATGCAGGACCCTCAAGGGGTTCCTGGGCGACTTCAAGTCCACCAAGTAGGTGACAGGACTCTTGCGCTCCACAACCTCAAAGGGGCCGGTCCACTTATCCTGGAGCGCACAAGGCTCCACTGGGCCCAAGACCCACACCTTCTGTCCAGGCTGAAGCTCTACTTGAGTGGCATTCTGGTCGTACCACCGCTTCATCTCCTCCTGGCTGGCTTCCAGATTTGCCTCAGCAAGTTGCCTGAAACGCCTAGTCTGATTCCTGAAGGCCAGCATGTAGCTATATACATTCTGGGGAGGTTTCCTGGGAGATTGCTCCCAGCCTTCTTTGACCAGACTTAGAGGTCCTCTTACTGGGTGGCCATACAGGAGCTCAAAGGGGCTGAACCCTAGAGACTTCTGTGGCACCTCACGTAAGCAAAGAGAAGGCATGGCAAGAAGACGTCCCACTTACGCCTCATGGGTTCTTCCAGACCCATAATCATGCCCTTGAGGGTACGGTTGAATCTCTCAACCAACCCATTTCCTTGGGGGGGGGGGGGGGTAAGGTTTGGTGAATTTGTAGGTTACACCACACTCTTGCCAAAGGGATTTTATATACTTGGATATGAAATTGGTACCCCGGTCAGACACCACCTCTAGAGGGAATCCCACTCTGGAGAAAATTCCCATCAGTGCACGTCCCACCACGGGGGCCGTCACTGTCCTCAGAGGGATGGCTTCCGGGTACCGGGTGGCATGGTCCACCAGGATGAACCTGTTGCCCATGGCTGTCCTGGGGTCCAGTGGCCCCACGATGTCAATCCCCACTCGCTGGAATGGGGTACTGACCACAGGGAATGGCTGGAGAGGAGCCTTCTGCTTCCTCCCACTCTTTCCACTTGCCTGGCAAGTCTGGCAGGTCCTACAGTGAGCATCTGAGTTCCTGTGCTTTTGAGGCAAATAAAAGTGGGTGACAAGCCTTTCATAGGTCTTGTCCTGCCCCAAATGCCCTGCCAATGGCATATCGTGAGCCGGCCCCTGTAGGAAGGCTCTGAAGCGCTGGGGTACCACCAGCGCACGGGCTGACCCAGGCTCAGCAACCTTAGGCTCTGAATACAGGAGGTCATTCTCCCAATAAATGAAATGTGTTCCGGACTGATCACAGTTGGCCTGGTCTGCAGCCTGCTGCCGCAGACCTATGAGAGAAGGACATTCTTTCTGCGCCCCGCAGAATTCCTCCCTGGAGGGGCCTCCTTCTTGCTGCCAATGGGTCCGCTCAGGCAGGTCCCCCAGTTCAGCTATTTGTTCCCCGGTAGGCTCCAGGGCATCTCCCTCAAGGTCTGCTTCCTCCTGGGCCGTGGGAACTTCAGGGGACGGTTTCCCACGCCTCCTGTTCCTTCTCTCTAAGGCCGGTTCCTGGGCCTCTCCCTCAGCCTCCAGGACCTCTTGAGCACCCCTACTGGCTGCCATTGACCGGGTGGTCACGCACGCCCAGTCAGGCAGACCCCCCATCCGCAGGTGAGTGCGTTTCTCCACCTTCTCCCAAGGTGAGCTCTCCAAGTCATTCCCCAACAAACAGTCTACAGGCATGTCGGTTCTCACAGCTACCTGAAGAGTACCAGAGACCCCCTTCCCACTCAAAGGGAACCTGAGCCATGGGACACTGGGTCTCAGTGTTGTCGGCGTTCACGACGCGGCAGAATGCATGTGGGACCACCTGCTCTTGAGACACCAGGTGATGCTTGACAGCTGTCACACTGGCTCCTGTATCTCTAAGAGCCCCGACCTTCTTGCCATTGATGGTCACCCACTGCCCATATTTCTTAGTGTTGTTGGGCAATTGGTTTTCCTGGACCATATCATAGTCTCCTAATGAGACAAGGGACATCTCTGCGGGACCTTTCCCCCCTTGGACAACCCATTCCTCACCCAGGGCTACACTAGCCATCTGCCGGGGGGGCTGCACTCAGGGGTGCAGGTTTACCAAACTGGCGACACTTTGGATCATTGGCAAAATGACCCAACTCACTACACTTGTAACACTTGGGGGGGCCCTCTTTGAACAGGGGTACCTGTCAGGGCCCCGGGTGATTTCTGGGGCGGGGGAGGCTGAGAACCCTTCCCTTGGTTCCCTTGGGGATTACTTTGGGGCCTCTTCTGAAACTCCCTCTGTTTACCCTTGCCCCCCCCCCCCCTCCTCTGCTGGGGACCCTGCCCACCCTTGGCGGAGTCTCCCACTTGACCCTTGTGGACCCTGGTGTTGACCCAGCGGTCCGCCTCCTCAGCAAGCTTCCTAGGGTTACTCAGCTTGCTATCAATCAGGTGCTAGCGTAGCTCAGGAAAACAATTACTAGACAAGTGCTCCCATGCAATTAAATCAAAGAGACCTTGAAAATCATTCACTTTGCTACCCTTCACCCAACCATCCAGTGCTCTGCAGAAAAAAGTTACATACTCCACATAGGTACTATTAGGAATCTTTGCACAACCCCTGAACCTCTGTCTATACAATTCTGGAGTTAACCCATACCTGCCCATCAAAGCATCCTTCATGTGGGGGTAAGAGTTATGATCTTCAGAAGGCAAATCTAGCAGTGTGTCCCGCCCCTCGCTAAGGAACCGCCCCCACAACCCCGCTCCCCAATCTCTCTCAAGGACCCGGTGGGAAGACATGGCTACCTCATAGGCCTTGAACCACTGCCCTATGTCATCATTTAAAAAAAACTCTTTTACCACCTCTTCAGGTATGTACACCCTTGACTCTACCTGCACTGGCGTTGCGCTGCCATCAGAGGGAGGATTGTCCAAACTTTTAGTTTCAGCTCACACTCCCTCAATTTCATCTCATGCTCATTTGGCTTCTTCTCTCTTCCATAGCCAGCCTTTTGCTTTCCATTGCCAGCAGTCCATTAAGTTTTGCCATCTCCATTTCATGTGCCCGGGTTTCCTTCCTGTCTGCCAACTCCTCTGGCGACAGGACTCTGCTAAAATCATGGAGCTTTCAGCTAATTCAATTTCCACCGCATTCTCAGGTGCCCTTGACTCCATCCAGGCCCTCAGCGCCTTTTGGTAGTGGGACTTGTTTTTGCACCCAGACTGCGAAACTCTAAACTTGAGACAGAAGCCCTTTAGTTGGGCTACGGTGTAGCTCTCTAGCCTCTCTTATTCCCATTCTATTCCTTCAATGTCATGGATGATAGATGCTGCCTTTCCTCCATTGAGTGAACCAGGCATGACTTTTCTTTAAAAAAATTGAGATTTCTCAGCAAAACAAAAATCACAAGTATGTGGCTGCGTTATTGGTCTGAACTCACTACGTGGTGTTCACCAATTAGTGTATAAATCACAAATGCAAATTCGAAATCCTCACCGCTGCCTCCAATGTTAGAATTGGGGGTCTCTGGTTGGCACAGGTAAGTACTTGTGACAAGCAGGGACCCTCTCCTCTCGTCAGGGCAAGGGACTTACTCTTTAAAATAACCCCTGCTCACCCTCTAGGTTGCGTGGCGCGAGCAGACAAGGCTAATCTCAGAGCTTTATGGGTTAAGCATTTGTAAATACACACAGCAACTCAGTGACAACACCACACATGGACACCACACCAGGGTTTGTATAAAAATAAGTATTCTTTATATAAAAGGTTTAGCACAAGACCCAAATAACGTTTTTAAAAGGAGGCCACAATACTATCTTAGGAAAGAGCATTCCTTGTTACAAAAATGCGTATCTTTATGTCCCGTGCACTCCGCGCTGACTGTGCGGTTCTTTTTGGGGAAAATCGTATAAAAAAATGAGTTAGCTAAACGTTGCGGACTCGCGGGTCCGATGCGCACACAATCAGGGGTGACTCTCACAGTACCTTTGAAGTTCGTAGGGGTCGACGTGGATGATGCCGCAGGTGAAGGTGTCTCAGGAGCGTGCATTGGCTCTCCTCCGGTGCGGGCCCGGCTCGGGTAGATACCTCGGTTCGGGGCGTCTGGGCGGGGCTGCAGGGCGAAGCGGACGGTCCGGGTTGTAGCAGCTTCACTGTGTGGCGCAGGATGCGCGTCGTGCCTTGGAGCGGGGATGGCAATCCGAACCCAGCGGCGCAGTACGGGGTGGCCGGTAAGCCTCGAGCGTACGAGCCGTACCCTTCGGTGCGCGGCTGCGGGTTCTGGAGTGCGGCACCAGGGGAGCCGGTACGCTTTGGCGTACGGGGCGGATTCTCCTTACTAGTTGCATAATTCACTCAACCCAGTCACATAATTTGGCCTTCTCCTGCTGCACATTTCCAGTGGTACTGGTTATAGGTAATCGACTGACCTCAAGGTCTTCAAGAACCCTGGGCTAGAGCTCAACTTAATGCCACACAAGTGCTAGATTCTCAAAAAAGGAGAGGGGTCCTACTAACCAAAGGGACAGGGCACAAAATGACAACAAGTCTGCAAGAATTTCCCTTTGGACTTTCTATAAGCATACCATCATAAACACATTCCACATATGCATACAGTCAACCATTCACCAACATAAATAGCAGATACCAACAAGCATTGGCATCGCCTTCGGGACCTTTAAGTGTTTAGCCTTGCAACAGTTGATGTTGTTGCACCAAGCATTATTGTGCTGCATAAATAAATACTTATAAGGTCCCAAAAGCGAGACCTATTGGCTATGCCAATGCTTCACAGAGGATGTGCCCCTCCCCCCCTGCAATGTGGACACTATGAGGTCAGCCACAGGTTTTCAATGGTGGAGAATCCCGTTGGCTGGGTGTAATTTGTGGATATTATAGTCGGTTTAACGATTGACCTTATACAAGGAGAATTAGAGATGAAAAAGCCCAACCATATTACAGTCCATCCACTACTTTGTGTACCACTGGGCCAGCAGTTGCAGCTGGCAGCGTTGGGATGGAAGTCATCGCTGCCGCTTTGGGGTTAACATTGCCAAAGCAGTGAGCAAGGCCGTAGGTCTAATATAGAAGCTATATAAAATGCAGCGGTAAGGAAACAAAAAATATCAAGCTTCTACCTCATCAGCACTGCAGAAAGCAACAGTAGGGCTCTCTCCATGGTAACCTGCAATTTGACATCCAGTAAGAACAGACCTTACATACTATGCCCTGACCGCTCAGCACTGGTCTCAAGATCATCAAGTAACAGCACACGTGATAGACAGGAGACAACCAGCAGGTGACAGACAGGAGACCCACTTTACGTGACAAAAGATGTGACAGACATGCAGACAGCAACCTCCCAATATGAGGCAGTAGTTATGAAAGTCCTATAGAGAGCTGACCCTCTGCAGGTAACAGAGATGTCACAGACATACAAAAGGTACACTATCATGACGTGACAGCAGATGTGACAGACAAAGACAGAGGATTTAAACCAACTCTAGTAGACAGAAGGCAGCTGCCAGGTGACGGTGGATGTGACAGTCACGGAGAAAGAAGACACCACCAGGTTACAGCAGATGTGATCGAGATACAGGTAGCAATCCCCCAGCAGGCGATAGAAGTTGTATGACAGGAGAACCCCACCAGGTGACAGCAGGTGTGGCAGGTATACAAGACAGGAGTCCCCCAGCAGGCGATAGATAGAGGGTATGACATATATAAAAAAGAAGCCCTTTACAAGATGAGAGCAGCGGTGACAGACCAACCAACAGACATGGACAATATAGAAAGGCAGACAAAAATGTTATCTAATAGAGATAGAAAGGCGCACACCCGAATTAATGGGCAGATATATAAATTGGTGCATGTGCAGAAACAGGGAAACCGGGAGGCGCTTGTAGACAGATGAAAAGATGAAGGCAGGCACGTTGACAGAGATAGACAACATGGCGGGTTTTTTCGATATTATCGGGCCGGCGTTTTATGACGAGCGATTCCGCGCCCGCAATTTTGAAGCCATAGCGGTATTGCGCGAGGTACGAGATCGATGGTGACCATGCCACTTTAATAAAGGGTAAAAATGAGCACTATATCCAATTGTCTCCTTACAGTTATTACTTCACTAACTTTGTTCTTAGTATATGGCCTTGCGCCCTTGAAGCTCAACGCGTGGCACGTTGTACCGATCACGGTTTTAAAGTTGTATACCATGCACAACTAATGTCATATTAAGGGTTGTTGTCTGATATGCATACCTCTTTGAGTAGAATCGTTTTGACACTCTTACGTTTCATTAATCATGTAGTTTACGATGAGAATGATGTGTATTATATACAACAAATACTATATTCAAGGTTATTGCCTAGAATTTTAGTATTTCCTCCTCCTTTTTTGTATTATGACGTCCCCACAAATTGGGTGTTTTCCTTGCTTGGGTGATTTCCTTAGGAACCTGAGTCGGGTTGATTAGTGCGACATTGCCGATTGGACCGTTCATGTGTGTTGTAATATCCTTATAAATGTTTACAAACTTTTATGTATTCTTTGGGCCATAAGCGTTGTATTTTGACTTTGAGGGTGAGCACTCTTCGGTATGTAATATTCGCAAACGGTTTAACGTTACCGTCTTGATACGATTGGGATATTTTTATCAAGATATACGTCAGGAACAAATTAGTAATATATTATTAAAAATACTTTATTGGATAAGTATGACTTTGAGGCTTGGTGCTAATGGGCATTGGACTTAAAACATAGGATATTAATACATTGCTCCGTGATGTTTGAATTCAATTAGGCAATGCCGTGATATTTCTACTTAAAGCATGAACCATGGAACATAGGGTGACTATTATATCACCACTTGATGATTCTAATAGAATACCGAAATACAGTAACAGCGTGCATTTCAACCTATAAGGTAGGCTGATGGCCATATTTTATTTTTATTGATACACAATTTGTACATGTATTCTCTGGTGACACTCCTCTTGTCTATTGTATTGAGTATACACATTGTTGGGTTTTTGTTTTTCCATATATGCTTTTCTACAGCTGATTGACAACCATTGGGCGGACAGACCTATTTACACCAGGACAACACGGTCATAAACACTCATTCTGCCTGTTTGTGGAAATCTAGAATGGTATGTTAATATATGATATAATTTATTCACTGCAGTTGTTCTCTTCCCTCTCCGGTTTTTCTCTTGCTTCTCTCTTCTCTCTTTTTTCTCTTTCTATGCCAGGACATATGTGTATTTCTATATGTCTTGGTACACTGATATATGCCCCTAACAAATCTCCCTATCACATTGCTATAGGTAATTTGATAGGATATGATTAGTTTTGTTCTAATTCGACAAATTTAGAATTTCGTGTACTTTTGTATCCTCTAATTACAGCTTCTGCATTCTTATTGGTACTTAGCGTTTGGGAATTTTTGGGATGAAAACGATATAAAGAATGTATTTTGGATGGATATACACTATGGATGTATATATTCTTTTGTGAAGTGGTCATACATAGGTTAATTGATTTGGAGCAATAAGTGCATGGATATCAGTATAATGCTATGCACTTGTGATATAATTGAGCATGTGACGTGTTCTGTTTTTTATATGTCACTATGTTATGTGTATTTGGTGCAAATATGTTGTGGCATTTTAAATGTTTGTGTATATATATATGTATGTTTTGTTTTATACATTTTGGATTTTTTATATGTTTTAATTTCACAGCCCTGAAGAAGTTCTCGGTGGAGAACGAAACGCGTTGGCTGTTTATTCTGTTTTATATCAAGAGAAAAGAAGAACATGAATCACCAATAAAGATGGATATTAATCATTAGATGGACTCAATGTGGACTATTCGCCTATATTGATTGAGAGTGGTGCAATCACGATATTAGTTTGTTTGTTCTATTGACCCTGAGTTTCGGGGTGGTTCCTTTTGGACAGAAGGTACCTTTGTGATTCCTGCACACGGAAGGATTTTTTCTGGTTAAGAAATATTTGTTGGTATTACATTTTGATTTGGTGCCCGTTGCTTAGTGGTCCACTGTCCGATTTGTATGTGAACAACGATAAAAGGAAATGCAAACAACTCCTGCCGCTTGCAAGCACACTCGCTGGGAAAATATAAATACAAATGGCTCCTGCCGCTTGATTATCGGGAGGTTCGTAGCTGGAGAATGCGGCTATTATTCACAACAGGAAGCTGCTAATGAGTCTCACTGTAGGGAGCCCCGTCGAGAGTCAAACTCCGCTGCGTAGGCGAGACCTAAAAAACCCATATACGAGTGCTTATTTATTAAGTGTTATTCATGAATTAAAAAGTTCTAGAACAATAAAAAATTCACATTAAATCACATGATTTTCAACATATACAGTGAATCACAAATAAAAACAGGGAGAATACAAGAATTAAAAACTGCAAAATTTGAAAGGCACAAACACTAGACCCAAAGAGTCATTCAAATTCTACAACAAAATGTGTACTTCTTTATATTTGTCAAACGAAAGCCTATAGGGTTTAGTAATCATAAAATCCAGGAAGTGACGCATTTCGGTGGTATTTAAACGATCCAACAACCTTCTTCAGGCTTAATCATATAATATCTCCCAACACCTTCATATATTCACTTACAGTGATGCAGTACATTCACTAAAGGGGCTGCTTCCTCCAAGATACCTATTTCTCCGTGGTGGTTTAAACTTTGGGCGGAAACACTCTCAACTCTAAAAATATATGTTATATATAGAAGGGAATATGTCTCCTCTGAAATGCCGGTTTTGCTATTTTGAATAGTCCACACCTTTTTCCGGACCAAATAACCACTCTCTTTTTAATAAAAATCTCCTTTTTCAGGACCTGTAGCACCACACAGGTATGGGTTGCTCCGTCATAAAATCAGAAGGTGGACCGATTTTCAATGGCGAAACAACAATCTTAATTGCACTGCAGGACAGATCTGAGTGGATCAAGGGAGTGAAGGCAGTTCATCTCAGGGGTAGTGTTGAAGAGAGATAGCTGAGCTGAGCTATAGCAATACCTTAGTGGGGCGGAGGGGCCAGGGGTTGTGGCCCCTGGACCCGGCAGGGCGCGGACGGGCGCAGACGGGCTTGCCTTAGGCGTGCCAGCGGCTCGCCCGCTGCGCGGACGCTGCATCAGCCTTTTTATCCCCTTACGACGGGTTCAGTGACTAGAACACTGACCCGATAATGGCCGCCAAGCGGGACCAACTAAACGCTAAAAACCCCCACGAGCAATGAACACAGCTCGGGCCACGAAGCAAGAGGGTGAGTGCAATCAGAATTGGGCAATAGTGCAAACAGTTACAACAATATACACATTCAATTTTAAAATAACAACACACTGGCTGTTTTTCTAAAAAGGAGGTAGATGCTGTGTTAAAATCAAGGAGAGTCAAGTTCCTCAGTAGCAAGCTAAAAACGGTATCAGGACCCGCTGCGCGGTCGCTGCATCGGCCTCTTTATACCCTTACGACGGGTTCAGCGACTAGAACGCTGACCCGATAATGGCCGCCAAGCGGGACCAACTAAATACTAAAACCCCCCACGAGCATTGAACACAGCTCGGGCCACGAAGCAAGAGGGTGAGTGCAATCAGAATTGGGCAATAGTGCAAACAGGTACAATATACACATTCATTTTTAAAATAACAACACACTGGCAGTTTTTCTAAAAAGGAGGTAGATGCTGTGGAAGATGTGGTACGGGCAGGGATTCATCGGGGCACCATAAGTGAATATATGAAGGTTTGGGAGATATTTTATGATTAAGCCTGAAGAAGGTGGTTGGATGGTTTAAATACCACCGAAACGCGTTGCTTCCTGGATTTTATGATTACTAAACCCTATGGGCTTTTGTTTGACAAACATATAGAAGTACACATTTTGTTGTAGAATTTGAATGACTCTTTAGGTTTAGTGTTTGTGCCTTTCAAATTTGGCACTTTTTAATTTTTGTATTCTCCCTGGTTTTATTTGTGATTCACTGTATATGTTGAAAAATCATGTGATTTATTGTGGATTTTTTATTGTTATAGAACTTTTTAATTCATGAATCACACTTAATAAATAAGTAATCGCATGTTGTTTTTTTGGTATCTTCTATTTATGTTAGTGAATGGTTGACTTGATGCATATCTGGAATGTGTTTATGATGGTATGCCTATAGAAAGTCCAAAGGGACCTTCTTGCTGACTTGTTGATACAAGTGCTAGAAACAATCAAAAAGTCATTGGCCTGTCATCTAGCATCACCGAAAAATATCTTTGGACCCTTTGCCTGCCAAAACTGCAACTGCACCTTCTGCCACGCCAACACACCAGCTCCTCTTGCCCTCCACCTGACTAACAGCACACACGTCCGGCTCAACTGCATCCTCCTCAATGTGCGATCCCTCCACAAACACGCCACAGAAATCTGGGACCTCCTTGACACCACCTCTTCCGACATCGCCTTCTTCACGGAAACCTTGACCAACTCGTCCTCTGGACCGGACATCACCATTCCCGACAGCAGCAAAATCACCCGCAAGGACCGCACTGACCGGCCAGGAGAAAGCATCGCCATCGTCCACAAAAGCAGTTAGACCACACAATCTAACGACCCAATTGGGACCATGGCATACCTCCACTTCCAGAAACGGACCAACCCCAACACCACCCTCAGCAGCACCCTAGTATACAGCCCCCTGGGCCCCCCACCACCCTTCACCGACACCATCATAGACCTCTTCGCACCCCAGGCTTTCGCTTCCACCGACAACATTCTACTTGGAGACTTCAACTTCCACTTGGACAACCCTAGTGACCGGAACACCACCTCCCTCCTTGAGAACCTGCCAACATCAGACTCAAACAGCTAGTCACTGCACCAACCCACACAGCTGGACACAAGTTCAACCCCGTCTTCTACGCCAGCGAGAACATCAACTACAGCCACACCATCGAATTCTCTTGGACCGACCATCACTGCGTACATCTCTCCTTCACCATGTCAACCATTCACCACCGCCATCATCGCCCCTTCTCCCGTCGCAGCTGGATCAAGAATACCGGACGCCAACACCACAGCATGCAACCTCCACCGATGGATCTCCAACTGACCCAACACGTGGCATCCCTCAAGAAAAGACCATGCAACACACTACAAGAAGGCCAGCCTGTTCACTCCCACCCTCCACAAGTCCAGATGCACCTGCAGACGTCTTGAGAAGAGATGGAGGCAAAGCAGAACCCTGGAAACTCACTCAATCTTCAAATCTGCCATCAACGCACACCACCTCCTCCTGAAAACCACTAAGAAAACAGCCCTCCAAGACAGAATCAACGCCAACGCACACACCAGCAAAGAACTCTTCGCCGTCATCAAGGAGTTCCCCAAGCACAACAACGAGACCAGCGACAGACATGCCCCCCTCCTAAGACCTTTGCACAAACTTGCCACCTTCTTCACCACAAGATCTGGAAGATCTATGACAGCTTCGACACCATAGACCCGACCACAATGCCCGCCACACAACCAAACAGCACCCCAACAGACCGTGCTCAGCTGGACCCTGCTCACAACAGAGGACACGCTCAAGTTAATGAAGAGAATCCACTCAGGTGCCCCGATGAATCCCTGCCTGTACCACATCTTCTAAAGCAGCCGCTACCATCGCCCCCCAGCTTCGCCTCACCATCAACTGCTCCATTGAAAACACCACCTTCCCCGACGACCAGAACCACGCCGAGATCAAACACCTGCTGAAGAAGCCATCCTCAGACCAGACAGACCTCAAGAACTTCAGATCGATCTAACTCCTCCCCTTCCCAGCCAAGGTCATAGAGGCCATCAATGCCCAACTCTCCGAATTCATCGAAGTGAACCACGTCCTGGACAACTCCAAATCTGGCTTCCGAAGCAACCACAGCACAGAGACAGCACTCCTCGCCACCACAAATTACATTCGATCCCTCCTCGACCAAGGTGAGACCGCAGCCATCATTCTACTAGACCACTTGCCCGCCTTTGACACTGTCCCCCACGCACCCTTATCACAAGTCTCCACAACGCTGGCATCCATGACAAGGCTTTGGACCGGATCTACTCCTTCCTCACCGGCCGGACCCAGCGAGTCAGACCACCGCTGTTCTTCTCTGAACCCATGGATGTGAGAAGTTAGCCTGGTATATGCTGTCCACTAGTTATAGTGGGCACCTTGTACCAGTCCAAACAACCCTTATTGATGATTAGGTTTAAGACAACCTTTATTGAAAGCTATCCTAGTGGTAGCTATGGAGAGCAGCCTTCAGGCTAAGTCTTGAAGGAGTGCAAAGCAGGTTGGTTTACCAGATTATAACCTCTTGAATGACCAAATGAAAAGAGATCCACACAAGGTATATATATAAAATATATGTATTTATTTGTGACCACTATCTACTAACCTCTTTATGAGATTAGAGATCAAGATACACAATATTAACACACTAAAACGACAGTAAATAGCACAATATACAATCCATCAAGCTCCTCATCCACGCACACAAAGCACCCCACAAGACCGGCCCAACCTACCTCAACAGACAGCTCTCCTTCTATATCCCCAACCGCCAGCTACGCTCCGCTGGCCTCTCCCTCACCACCGTCCCGCGCATCTGAAGAACAACCACTGGTGGGAGATCCTTCTCCCACCTCGCCGCCAAGACATGGAACACCTTCCCATTGAGCCTACGACAGACCCAAGACCTGCAGACCTTCAGGAGGATACTCAAGACCTGGCTGTTCGATCAGTATCGCCCCCCAGCACCTTGAGACCCTCGCGGGTATGTAGTGCGCTTTACAAATGTTTGATTGATTGATTGATACAATGGGCCCCAGGGGAAGACCAAACCATATATTAAGCAAGTGGTATAAGAACCACAACTTGACTAGACACAGTGCCTAGAGCATGTAGAATTGCTGGGACCCCAAAGAACCACCCATGGTAGTGACACAGGAGACCCACGGTGGCTGCGTGCAGTGTGAGAATACAGCCGCGAGCTCTGTACTATTCTATGGGAAAGTCGCGGTTGGAATTTTAAAGTTTAAGGACACTTAGGAGAGGACTTAAAGCAAACCCTTTCAAATTTAGAAGGTTCTAAGGCCAGCATCCACGTGAGCACCGGAGTACTCATGTTACCTAACCCAGGGAAGCTGGGTGCATAGGTGTCAAGTGGTGTCGGGAATCTTTGCTGTCGTCAATGCAGAGTTGCTGCAAAGTGCTGCTGCCGTGGAAAGAAGAAGTGTCCGGTGTGATCCAAGCCTAGATCGAAGATGTGAAGAACATGAAAGCAGGGGGGACAGAGTCTGGGTCACTTGCCAGTGACCAGGGGCACGATAGACGAATGCCCACCAATGTCGGGTGTTTCAGGTGCGAAGAGGTGAAGCTTGACTCCACAGCCTTGGGGACCAGGAGACGTCGACGACGGCCACACTCCGCAGGCGAGCTGTCCCGCGGAGGATGTCGAGTGCTGGGGGGTCGGTGTCCGGATTGGAGACCAACAAGCCTTGGCAACTGCAACCCACGTGGTGAGAGAAAATCGGCTTTGGTGTGGACCAGCAAGGTCCTGAGGACTCCCCATGCGGTGGAGTCAGGGCACGTCTGGAGCAACCAGGTAAGCCCACTGAAAGTCAAAGTACCCTTCTCAGGGACCCACAAGTCGACGGACAAGGGATCGCGAAGGGACCTCGAGAGGAATCTCTCAATACCAGCCCACGGGACACTCGGGAGTGTAGGCCAGTAATCTTCGGTGGAATCACTGCTTGGGGTCTGGACTACAAGTAGCACAAAGCACAGCCTTAGGGGTCGCTAAGAAGCATATGCTACTGCAAATGGTCGCGGTGTCCAGAGGTTCGGGATGCACGGTCCCCACAAGGGTTTTGGATCTCTGGTTTGCTGAGAGCACGGATCGGCCTCGGGGAAGCTTGGAAACCCACCTCCTGTGTTGCAAAATCGTCGGTGTCCTTCAGGAGCAGAGTTGATGCAAACCGGACAGATGCGTCTTTGGTGCATGCCTTGCAGGGGAGTAAATCCTTTACTACAAGGGAGATTCCTCGGTCATCCAACGTCGTGTAGATAGTAGAAGTTCTGGGATTCTGTAGCAGAGTTTCATCCAAGTAAATCTAAAGTCCTGTAGCCAGGGGTTCCTACTTTATACCCAAGGAAGGGGTGGGAAAAACTCTGGGGACCCACCTATGGGAGGGTCAGGACAGAGGGGTGGCTACACCCTTGTCCTTTATCCAGTTTCGCACCAGAGCAGGGGCTGGTAGCTCCTGCAACCGGTTTGAGGTGGACTATGCACAGGGACACCAAATGTGCCCCCAGTGCAGACTTCAAAGCACTCTTGGAGTGCACCCACCCAGCCCCAATACACTAAAGCCTGTCTGGGAGGTGGTCACACCTCCCTGTGACAGGAAACCTATTGTCCAGGCCTCCCCTGCTGGAGTTTCGTCCAGCAGCAGGAGGGCAGACTCGTGTCTGTGGCTAGCAGCATCCATTTTGTGATGCAAGGGCTTGCAAAGCTGGTACCGGTTATATCTGTTCTGTCATGGTTCTCCCTCTAGTTACGCAGTTACTGGTGTGGAGGTATGATTCCAAGGTGTTTGACACCAAACACGACGTGTTTCCATGCAGCCATTCCAAAGTTAGCATTTAACGCAAGGTTATAATGCACTTAAGAGTATATGGTCTGGCTTCATCACAAACAACCCCAGAATAAAGGCTCCGAAAGCTGCGGAGGGGCTCTGCTCATGCATGGGCACCCTCTCACATGAAACCCAGCACCCTGCCTTCAGGATTGACAAGGTCTGCCATAGGGGTGACTGATAGGTTTACATGTGCAGTGATATGGAGAAATATAGGTAACCTATATCTCAGTAAGGGGTGCATACACCACCTTACACAGGCTGCAGTAGCAGACCTGTTGTGTCATTTTAAATGGTATCCCAGGGGTGGTATAATACATGCTGCAGCCCCTGCGAGGCCTCTGCGGTACGTATGCCCAGGGTATATAGGATACCATATGCTAGGGACTTATAAGGGTACCCCAGAATCCAATCTGTGGTGTACCTAAGGTACATGCAATCAGTTTAGAGAGGAAGCAGCTAGGCTGGGATCCTGGATAGCAGCAGGGCCCCAGCCAGACTAAAGTCGAAAAACAGTAAAACATCAGCAAAACGTGGGGGTAACCATAAGAAGCAGATCCTACTCTCCTACAATGGAGATCAGCTGTGGAGTACCCCAGGGTTCCTCTCTGAGCCCCACTCTCTTCAACATCTACATGGCCCCCTTGGCAGCCATCGTCAGAAGCCACAGACTTAACATTGTCTCCTACGCTGACAACACCCAGCTGATCCTATCCCTCACCAACAAACCGACAACCAACTTTCACAGTGGAATGAAGGCCTTTGCTACCTGGATGAAAGACAGCTGCCTCAAGCTCAACTCAGCCAAGACCAAAGTACTCATTCTGGGACCCACCCCTTCAGCCTGGGATGACTCTTGGTGGCCAGCCGCTCCGAGATTTCGCCCCACCTCGACGAACCACGCACACAACATCAGCATCATACTAGACTCATCACTATGAATTGCCAAATCAATGCGGTTTCCTCAGCCTGCTTCCACACGCTCCACCTGATTTGAAAGACATTCAGATGGATCTCTACAGAATCCAGAAAGACGGTCACCCACATACTCATCACCAGCAGACTCGACCATGGCAACGCACACGTCACCCAGAAACAGCTGAAGAAACTGCAGAAAGTCCAAAACGTCGCAGCCAGAAAGGTCATTGACATTGTCCAGCCGCAGCCACATCACGCAACACCTCCGACAACTCCACTGGCTCCCAGTCAACAAGAGGATCACCTTCGAGCTCCTCACTCACACCTACAAAGCTCTACATGACGAAGGACTGGCATACTTGAACCACTACCTCACATTCTACGTACCCACCAGACAACTCCAATCCTTCCAACTCGCCTCCGTCCCCAGGATCCACAAGACCAGAACGGAAGTAAGGTGGTTCTCCTAACTCGCCGCCAAGACATGGAACACCCTGTCCCTGCACCTCAGGCAATCCGCGCCACTGACCCAATTCAGGAAGTATCTCATGACCTGGCTCTTCGAATGATCCTCCACCCAGTCCGACCAGCAGCACCGCTCCCCCAGTGCCTTGAGACTTTCAAGGGTGAGTAGCCACGCTTTACAAGTCTCTGATTTATTGGACACCCTTAGCGATCCGCCGCTTACTTTCATATACAAATAGCTGGCACTCACAACATTGTAGGCTGGCTTTCAAAAGATTCTGAGAGGGTGCTCATAGCATCCTAAGTTAGCCTCATTTCATGCTCAATGGACCCTCTGTCCACCCTGAAGTTGGCTCCAAGACATCCAAAGCCAGTGTAACCAGAACAACGCTGGCCTCCAGTTATTATCAATTGAGACCCTGTGCAGTCTGCTGGTCATCTAAGGGGTTGATGGGCCTCAGCAAGCCCTCTTAACACTTGCCATGACAGCTGCCTGCCCTCAACCAGCTGCCAAGGTGGACCTCGAAAAGTTTTGCTTGCCCACCACAGACCCTCAATTTGCTGGCACCACAGACCCTCAATTTGCTCTCACACTAAGACAGGCTTCCTTAGCCTTCATCGCAACCAATAAGAGCTTCAGTCAACCCTCACACACACATTTAGCATCTTGCCAGAACCCACAGTCCCTTTGATAGCTCTCAGGCAACGCTTGTCATCACTGCCCTCAGATGCTGAAAGTCGAGCCCTCAGGCATGCCTGTCAAGCTGCGAACTCTCCAATGCAAGTGAAATCACATGTTTATCAGTGTGATGCCCGTTGTCGTCCCATCAAGATGAATATGGGAAAAACGATTTGGAGGGCGCTACGAACATGCAAAGAGGGAGACCTTCCTGGGGGGAACTCTGCCTCCCACGGTGGTGAATACAAGTGAAAAGAGGATAAGACTCCTCAGATGAAGAGGAGCTCGCCAGGTATGCTCAAGATATCCCCTGGAAACTCCGTGACGCGCTTACCTGATGCAGATGCGCCCCACAGACCCCAAAAGGACATCACTCTGACACCAGCCAACCCTCCAGTAACTGAACCCTCAAATCACTGAACCCCCGATCACTGAACCCTCCAGTCACTGAGCCCTCTAATAACTGAACAACCAAATCACTGAACCCCCAATCTCTGGGTCCTCGCAGCCCCCAGGGTCCTCCTGCGCCCCTCCACTCCTCGGTGAAGCTTGAGCCCCTCGGCTGCCTCTGGACACAGACTGGCTCCCTCTCCCTCCATGGAGCCCTCTGTGGCTGGTGCCGCGCGGTATTGGTGGGGGGGGGGGGGGGGGAGAGAAGTGACGCGATGTCACGTGACCCGGCGCCGCCGTTGCCTGGCTCCCTCTTCTAATGGCGAAGAATCACTTCCGGGTCGGGAGCGGCCGAGGGTCTGTGCGGGGCACAAAGGGCTGATGCGGAGCCGGCGAGCGGGGGCTGGAGGCGGGGGCGGCGGGTAAGGAGCCCTCTGGGGGGCGGGGGCACCCCCTCTGTGCACGCCGGTACACACCCCTCAACAATGCACCCTCAGCTCCACTGCATGCACCCCCCAGCAGACCTCCCCAGCCTGAGCCCCTTCAATGCTCCCCCCGGCCTGCACCCCCAACAACCCTGCACCCCCGTTGCCCTCCCTCGCCCCCGTGCACCTTCAGCCCCGTGCACTCCTCTGAGCATACACCCCAGCCTGCACAATACTCTTCCCCCCCTACACACCCCTCAGCAACCCCAGGCTACGCCCCCTGAATGCATGCCCCCTGCGTGCACCCCAACTCGGTACACCCCATCAAACCTAACCAACGCAGTGCACCCCAGACCGCACCGTGCACCCCCATACAGTGCACCCTGCAGAGCAGAGACCATACTGTGCACCCCCCACTATGCATCACCACTAGCATCAATCAAGAGCAAAGACACGGTCCCACTGGTGTACCTCCAGACAGGAGACACCCTCCCGCGCATCTCCACACAGTGCACCTCCAAACAGGTAAGAGACTAAGACAGTGATTCTACAGTGCACCCAGAGAGAACAGAGACATATCCCCACTCAGTGTACCCCCACAGGAGACAGCAGAGATCCTACAGTGCACCCCCAGAGTGAAGAGGCACTGGCCAAACACAGTGCACCCCAGAGAGGAGAGGCACTGGCCAAACACTGTGCACCCCAGAGAGGAGAGGCACTGGCCAAACACAGTGCACCCCCTCATAGTGCACCCCAGAGAGGAGAGGCGCTGGACAAACACAGTGCACCCCCTCACAGTGCACCCCCAGACAGGAGAGGCACTGGCCAAACACAGTGCACCCCAGACAGGAGTGGCACTGGCCAAACACAGTGCACCCCCTCACAGTGCACCCTAGAGAGGAGAGCAGTGACCCAACTGTGCCCCAGCCAGTGCAGAGATCCTACTGTGCACCCCACTCGCATCAATCAAGAGCAAAGACACAGTCCCACTCAGTATACCCCCAGACTGGAGACAGCAGAGGCCCTCCTGCGCCTCCCCACACAGTACACCCCTAGTGCACCCAGAGAGAACAGACCCAGCCCCACTCAGTGCACCCCCACAGGAGACAGCAGAGATCCTACTGTGCACCCCCAGAGAGAAGAGGCACTGGCCAAACACAGTGCACACCAGAGAGGAGAGGCACTGGTCAAACACAGTGCACCCCCTCACACTGCACTCCAGAGAGGAGAGGCACTCGACAAACACACAGTGCTTCCCCTCACAGTGCACCCCAGAGAGGAGAGGCACTGGCCAAACACAGTGCACCCCCTCACAGTGCACCCCAGAAAGGAGAGGCACTGACCAAACACAGTGCACCCCTTCACAGTGCACCCCCAGAGAGAAGAGGCACTGGCCAAACACAGTGCACCCCAGAGAGGAGAGGCACTGGCCAAACACAGTGCACCCCCTCACAGTGCACTCCAGAGAGGAGAGGCACTGGCCAAACACAGTGCACCCCCTCACAATGCACCCCGGAGAGGAGAGCAGTGACTCAACTGTGCCCCAGCGAGAGCAGTGATCCTACTGTACACCCCCACTGGCATCAATCAAGAGCACAGACACAGTCCCACTCAGTGTACCCCCACAGTGCACCCCCAGACAGGAGAAAACAGAGGCCCTCCCGCGCCTCCCCACACAGTACACCCCCAAACAGGCAAGGCAGTGACCCTGCAGTGCACCCAGAGAGAGCAGAGATCCTACCGTGCAACCCTACACACTGCACCCCCAGAGAGGAGAGACACTGGCCCAACTGTGAACCCCACTCGCATCAATCAAGAGGAAAGACACAGCCCCACTTGATGGGCAGCCACATTTTATGCCTCCCTCTCTCTCGGGGTGCCTCGGCACAGAACTATGGCTCCCGGCGGTGTGGCGGGCAGCGCACACAACAAATGGCATCCAGGGGAGCATAAAACAGTTAGGGGAAAGTGAAAGTGCTCTCACGCTTTAGTGCCCCTCGGTCGCGCTGGCTTGAGGAATAAAGCGCTAACCATGCGCTCTTCAGCACAACCTGCCCGGGAGAATGCAGCGCTCAACGCGATGATGCATCCAGCTTCGCTTGGCAAGGGTAAAGTGCTTTACGCACACTTCCCTGTCAAAGCTCTCCCCACATTCTGCTCCTTTTACAGACAAAGTAATGAAGCCTCAGCTAGAGGGGAAAACAACCAGGAGCACTCCACTGCGCGCACTTCGCGCTGAGCTCCTTTGAGTGCACTGGGGGCACACAAGTTCAGGGAAGCAGGCAGCAGGTCAGCACACAGGGTCCTTGGGGCAAAGATGCGGTCCTTCCTTCAGGTCAGCACAACAAGTCAAAGTGTCGGTTCCCTGGCAGCACAGCAATCCTCTGGTGCAGTATGTAGAACCAGCAGCGTTTGGTTACAAGTCCCACGCAGTCTCTAAATTCATGGGTTCATAGCCCCTGTACTTATAGTCAGAAAGTCTTTGTTCTGAGGGGCACTTCAACCTCTGTTTAAAATTGCACGATACCCCCATTCACATTTCAAGCCCTGGCCCCAGACACACCACAAGGGAGCGGTGACCGCATGTTAGAAGGCAGACACAGCCATTTTCAGGTGCAGGTGCAACTCCTCCCACAAGTCCAAATGCAGGCTAGGCCTATTCATGTGCAAGAGACACTCCTCCCTTTACTCTAAATACAGCCATGGTCTATTCAGGCTAGCACCGAGTCACTCAGGAAAGGCAGGACACATGTCAGCCCCCCCCCCCCCCCCCCCTCCTTGTGACTGTCTAGAGTGAATGCACATCCCCTTCTCCTGTCAGTCAAAACAAGACGGTGAATACACATCCAGGCAGGGAACAAAGACACATAAGCACACAGAGATATCCACTTTTAAAAGTGGCATTTCTTTAATGGTAATGACAACTCTGCTTACACTAATAAGCAGGATTTATCACTACTATTCCAACCATACCAAACATGGCCATGCTACCCCCCTCATATCAGAAATTACCACTGAAGCACATATCAGAGAATCCCCAATACAAACCTATGAGAGGGCAGCCTCACGGCAGTGAGAAACCAAATAGGATGTTTGTCACTACCAGGACATGCCACACAGTTAAGGCACATGTCCTGCCTTTTACCTACACAGCTCCCTGCCCATAGGGCTAACTAGGGCCTACCTTAGAGGTGACTTGTATGTAGTAAAAGGGGACTTTCAGACGGTGCAACCACTTTGCATGCCACGTCACTGCAGCAGGAAACAGCGCACAGGCCCTGCAGCTGCAGAGTCCTGAGACAGGTTTGAAAAGCTGCTTCGGTGGGTAGCGCAAGCAGCGCTGAAGGCCCACAAGTAGCATTTAATTTACAGGAGCTGTGCATATGGGCTACCACTGTACAAGGGACTTACAGATAAATTAAATATGCCAAACCGGTGTAGACAAATCTTACCAAGTTTACAAGAGAGAGCACATACACTTTAGCACTGATCACCAGTGGTATAGCGCCCGCAGTCATAAAACAAGCATTGGCATAGCCAATAGGTCTCGCCTTTGGCACCTTATAAGTGTTTAGCCATGCAACAGTTGCATAACTAAATGCTTATAAGGTCCCAAAAGCGAGACCTATTGGCTATGCAAAGCGGCCGCGAAAGTGATCGCGATCGCGTTCAAACATCAAAGCAGCCGTGCGGCCGCGAAAGTGAAAGTAATCGCGGTAAAGCGCGGCGCGCGCGCCCGCGCACTTCACTGTAGCTCTAGGCTGGCCTGGTAGCACTTTTTGGAGCCCTCTCAATAAGTCTCGCCAGACCAGCGCATGCACTGGGTCAGGTGAAACCTAACCAGCAACAACACGTCAGGAAAAAATACAGGGGGAAGGCAAAAAGTTCTGGGATTGACCCTGCAAAAAGAGTTAAGTCCAACACACCAAAAAACCTAAACCCTAAAATTACCCTCCCAACCCAAACCCACCCTAAAATTACCCTTCCCACCATAAACCCTAAAATTACCCAGCCCACTCCAAAAACCCAAACCCACCCTGAACTTACCCATCCCACTCAAAAACCCAAACCCACCCTAAAATTACCCTTCCCACCCAAAACCCTAAAATTACCCGTCCCACTCAAAAACCCAAACCCACCCTAAAATTACCCTTCCCACCCAAAAAAAACAACCCACCCTAAAGCTTCTGGAAAATTCAGTGTCGACTATTTAAACGTAAAAGTATTCTTCTTGAAAAACGTACTTACCTGATCAAATTGATTCTGGTGCCTAAATATATATATATATATATATATATATATATATATATATATATATATATAAAAATACATGTTACTTTTATAAATTGGTGTGGATCTCCTTATTTAGTAATGCGTTACACTTATTAACTTGTTTGTGTATTTGTGAAAGTCTAACTCCCCTCTGTTAAGCGTAAGGCTGCTCAACCACACTACCCCCTGAAAGAGCACCATGGGATTGCTAGAGGAAGCCCCTGTCCACTCATAAGGGAATGCCTGGACTCTGCACGGTATACCTCTTTTTTTGTATAAAGAGCCAGCTTTCTACACTGTTGACATACAGTAAAACACTTCACACACTTGTGAGAAGTTGGACTGATATATGCTGTCCACTAATTATAGTGGGCACTTTGTATCAGTCCAAACCCTTTATGGTGAATAGGTTAAAGACAACATTTATTGAAAGCTATCCTAGTGGTAGCTATGGAGAGCAGCCTTCAGGCTAAGTCTTGAAGGAATGTAAAGCAGCTTGTTTTTTCTCTTTGATCCAAATGAAAGGACAACCACACCAGGTATATATTTAAAATATATGTATTTAAGATAAAACACACCCCTCTAGTCTCTTTATGAGACTGGAGTTTGAAGTACTTAATTTACAAGTTAGCAATCAACAGTAATAGCACAAATACACGTTTGGGCCCTAGGGGCGTACCAAACCATATACCAATAAAGTGGTATAAGAACCACGACTGAACTAGACACAAGGCCTAGTGCCTGTAGAATCGCTGGGACCCCAAGGAACCACCCAAGGTAGTGACACGGGGACCATGTGCAGTGTGTAAACACAACCGTGGGTTCCCGTTAGCTTCTATGGGCAATGTCGCGGTTGTAAATTTAAAGATTAGGGACACTTAGAATCGAGTCAGGACCAAACCCTTTTGGACTTAGGAAGTTCTAGGGCTAGCACCCACGGGAGCACCGGAGTACTCGTGTTACCTCACCCAGGGAAGCCGGGTGCATAGGTGTCTTTTGGTCGCGTCATCAATTTCAATGGGAGCTGGCGAAGAAGTGCTGCTGCTGTGAAGAGGAGAAGTGTCTGAAGTGATCCAAGCCTGGATCTAGGATGGAAGGAACCTGAAAGCGGAGGGGTCAGAGTCTGGGTCACTTGCCAGTGACCAGGGGCACGATGGACCAATGCCCACAGATGTCGAGTGCTTCAGGTGAGTTGACGGGTGTCTTGACTCTTCAGCTACGAGGTCCAGGAGGCGCCGATGATGACCAGGAGCTGGATTCGAGCTGTCCCATGAAGTCTGTCGAGTGCTGCGGTGTCAGGGACCAGATTGGACCCAACAAGCCTTGGCAACGGCAAGTCTCTGGGAATCAGAGAAAGGACTGCGGTGCAGACCAGCAAGGTCTGTGGGACTCACCCAGCGAGGGTAAGTCGGGGCACGTTTGGAGCAGCCAGGAAAGCCCAATCAGAAGAGGAGTTGCCTTCGTGGGGACCTACTAGCCACCGGGCTAGCGATCGCGAAGGAGCCTTGAGTGGTCGCATTTGAAACTGGCCCACGGGTCACTCGTGGAGTGGAGGCCAGCAATCTTCGGTGCAGTAGGTGCTCAAGGCTGGGGCTACTCGGAGCCCAAAGCACAACTTCAAGGATGACCAGGAAGATGCTGTTGCTGCAAAAGTTCACGGTGTCCAGGGGTCACGGTTCCACATCACCCACAATAGCCACGGGTCTCAGCTTTGCTGTGGACTCAGGGTAGCCTCGGGGAAGTCTGGAAATCCACCTCTGGTGATGCAAAGACTTCGGCGTCCGGCAGGAGCTTCAGCGATGCAGACCTATCAGTTGCTTCTTTGGTGCCTGCCAAACGGGGGAGTCACTCCTTGACCCCAAGGGAGATTTCTTCAGTCTTCTAAGCAAAGTAGAACGTCGAAGGTCCAGGATATATGTTGCAGAGTTTCGTCCAGGGTAATCTAAAGTCGCAAGGACTGGATTGATTGATTGATTGATTGATTGGTTCCCATGCTTAAAAGTTTGGGGGTTGGACATACTCTAGGGACCCACCTATGGGAGGGTTTGGAAAGAGGGGTGGTTACACCCAGTTCCTTTGTCCAGTTTCATGCCAGAGCAGGGGCAGGTAGCCCCTGCAACCGGTTTGAACTGGACTATGCACAGGGACACCAAGTGTGCCCCCAGTGCAGGACTTCAAAGCACCAGAGAGTGCTCCCGCCCAGCCCCAATACACATCTGCCTGTCTGGGGAGGTGGTTACACCTCCCTGGGACAGGAAACCTATTGTCCAGGCCTCCCCTGCCGGAGTTTCGGTCAGCAGCAGGAGGCCAGACCTGTGTCTGTGGCAGAGGCATCCATTTTGTAATGCCAGGGCTGTAGAAAGTCCTACCGGGTTAGACCAGTGTGAACATGTCTCTCCCTCTATTAGGGTAGAATGTTACTACCGCCGCCAGAACTGGCAGGGGGGTAGTATTCCAAAGCGTTTGACACCAAACACAACATGTTTCCGTGCAGCCATCCCAAAGTTAGCATTTACCGTGAGGTTATAATGCCCTTGAGTATATGGTCAGGCTGCACCACAAACAGCATCAGAGGAGGTACTCCGAACGCTGCAGAGGGGCTCTGCTCATGCAGGGGCACCCTCTCACATAAAAACCAAGCACTCTGCCTACAGGATTGTTAAGGCCTGCCATAGGAGTGACTTATAGGTTTTATATGTGTGTGCAATGGTAGTGATATAGGTAGCCTATACCACTGTAAGGGGTGCAAGCACCACCTTACCCAGGCTGCAGTAGCAGACCTGTGGTGTCATTTTGGAGTGATTCCCAGGGGTGGAATAATACATGCTTCAGCCCCTGGTAGGCCTCTGAGGTACCAATGCCCTAGGTACATAGTATACCATATACCAGGGGCTTATAAGGCCCTCCAGAGTCCAGTTAGAAATGTACCTAATGTACATGGAAACCATTTTACAGAGAAAGCAGATAGACTGGGGCCCTGAATAGCAGGATCCCAGTCCAACGAAGTCATAAACCAGCAAAACACCAGGAAAAAAGTGGGGTCAGATTCCACCTTCCTACATAACCCCCCCCCCCCCCAAACGAAAGGAGATAAGGCTAACCTTGGCCAGTTGGTTGAGCCTTTATTGACTAAGTGGCCATATAAGGAAGCACCTGCACTAGCATGGTTGCCCCCTCTCTTATGGTCCACTAAGCTATTCCTCACCCTAGGGGCATTAGAGGATCTCCAACATGGGGAATCCCTACCTGTGATGTGTTTTGGCAAAGTAGAAGGTTGGTGAGGTGTCTGAGTAGAGAAGTGAGGCCCTAATAAAGTTGGCCTCAGCTTCCTCAGGTCACCTGTCACCAATGATGCCTTACTTTCCATGACTGAGTTGTACTTTGCTCTAAGGGTCAACCTCTGGCTGCCTACAGCTGGGGGTTGGGTCCCTTTGGTGGAACACTGGAGGGGCTGGGCAGGTTTGGAACCTTTGGGTCCCATGTTTGCCCTTGCCCAACATGCGGGGAGAGGTCCCTACACATTGGTAATGGGGATCCCTCAGTGGGGTGAGGAACTTTCACCTGGCTAGGGCTACTAGCCTGGGAGCCCCTAATCTGCTGATTGGAGGGTTCCTCTGGACAGGGGCCCCTTGGGGTCCACTGACCTCCACAGCCCTGGGCTGTGGCAGGGTAGAGAGGGGCAGGTTACCTACTCCAGACTGGGTACCACCTTGAAAGGGTCCACTGCTATCAGGGGTGTTGCCAGGCCAGGCCTGACTACCTCTGGGGCAGTTCCTTCACAAGGGGTAGGATCAGTTCCCTGAGGAGGCTGACCCTTACCTATTGTCTGGGGGGAAGAAGACTTTTCTTCAACCTGTGTGCTCTCTTGTGGACGAGAGTGGGCCATTATTTCAGGCTCCATCACTCCAAAATGTTTCTGGGGTTGGGCTGTGGCCATCACAGCCCCACTACCCTTCTCAGGTGTGCCCAGCATTCTCAGATGGTCTTGGTGTTCAACTTCAGCCCAGGCTGAAATTTCCAGATCATTGCCCATTAGGCAATCTACAGGCAAGTTTGGGGACACTGCCACTCTCTTTGGGCCTGTGACCCCATCCCAGCTGAGATTGACTATGGCCATGAGGTGATCTGTGCTGACACCATCTATGTTGGTCACCTAAAGTCATGTAAAAGCTGCTGAGGGGGAACTAGTTTCTCTGTCACCATGGTGACACATTACCCCAGTATCCCTATAGGCCACAGCTTTCTGACCATTGATTATTGGCTCCAGTCTGTACCTGCCCAAAGTATTGGGACCTATGGTAAAAGTGGCAAATCCCACACCACCATCACAGACTGAGGAGGCCTGTGAGGGGACCTGTCTAAACTAGGGCCCGCCTCTGTTCCCCATGAGAATGCATTTACCTTTTTGGGTACATTACTACCACCTGGGTGATTACTACCAGGGGGAATGGTAGTATTGGTTGGAGGAACATTTTCTTTATTGCTAATCCTGGGGCAACTGGGATCAGTTTTCCTGTGCCCAGGCTTTTTACAGACATCGCAGTATGGTTTCTTTTCAGGAGAGGAAGGAGGTTGGGACCCACCCCCAGAAGAGAACTTTTGGGGCCCTGTAGTGGACTTATCTTTAGTTTTATCCCCACCTTTCTCTTGGGGCTTGGTAGAATCTTTCTTCTGGTCACCCCCCTGATTCTTAGGCCTTATCCTGGTTCTGACCCATTTGTCTGCCTTCTTTCCCAATTCTTGGGGATAGGTCAAATCAGAGTCCACCAGGTACTGGTGTAAAAGCTGGTTTTGACAATTACTAAGGATCTGCTCCCTCATAATCAAATTGTACAATCCCGAAAAGTCATGCACTTTGCTGCCAAGTATCCAACCTTCCAGAGCCTTAGTAGCACAATCAACAGTACCCAGTCTTGAGTCTGAGCTTTTTGGGTGTCTCTGAACTTTAACCCGTGGTTAGGCCAAACCCATCAATCAGAGCACTCTTCAATACCTTATAATCATCAGCATCCTCTTCTCTTAGAGCTTCTCTCTACCTTTGTCTGCAAAGGAGAACCATAAGATTGCTTCCCACTGACCTTGAGGGACCTTCTGTACTTTACAGGCCCTCTCCAAGGCAGTTATCCATTTGTGGATGTCATCCCCACTCTGGTAGGGAGGGACAATCTTACTTTGGTTTCTGTGGTCATAAGACCTCTCCCTATCTCTAGGGAAATTGCTGCCAGCAAGGGACTCTAGTCCCTCCTTTTTTCTAGCTCTGTAGAGCTCTAGGGCTTCCCTATCTAGGGCCATCTGCTGCTTTCTGAGGTTGAACGTATCTTGCTCATACTTCAGCAGTCTCTCTCCTCTCCTGGGAGGTTTCCCTCCCTCTGTGAGAAGAAACAGAGATCCCTGCAGATGCGGTAGACTGGATAGATCCCCTTGAGAGAGATCTATCCCTTCTAACTCTACTTTCAACTCTTCCTGGAGGAACAAAGAGGGGAGCATTGCTGTCATCGTCCTCATCCAGGGGAGCTGGGTTCACCAGATCCTGATTATTGTCATCATTCTGGTCAGTATTAGAGGTGGGGTCAGGGGAGTTTCCACCCCTAGACCCACCCTCAGCTGCTGCCCCACCCACTCTGCCTACCCCACCAGAACCACTAGGTCCTGGTAGATCATCCAGCTTGAGTATCTTTATGAGATGCTAGGTGGTTGGGCTTTTGCCAGTCTTCAGCTTCCTAATGGAACATAAGGCCCTAAGCTGTGCAAAGGAGAGATCCTCATATTTATAGGGAAGGAGCTCACTGGTTCCTGGTAGGGACCCACCGGTTCCTGGCTGGTTAGATATTACTAATGTGGTGTGGTGTATTGCACTACTTACACTAGTGTGGCCTACTAAACTCTCTTGAGTTGTAGAAAGGGTGTGCTATCCCTTAACACACGACTCTAAGTTCAGTAGAACTTACTGTATACTAAACTTGATATTATATGTACCTCAGGTACCTTTAGTGGTTTTCAGTTGATCAATTCAATTGAGATTATCTGGTAAAACAATAGCAAGCTAGAATCCCACTCGCTGCACACCAATGTGAAAAGTTGGCCTGATATATGCTATCCACTAATTATAGTGGGCACCTTATATCAGTCCAAACAACCCCTTATGGTGAATAGGTTAAAGACAACCTTTATTGAAAGCTATCCTAGTGGTAGCTATGGAGAGCAGCCTTTAGGCTAAGTCTTGAAGTAATGTAAAGCAGCTTGTTTTACTAGTCTATAATCTCTTGAATGATCAAATGAAAGGACAACCACACCAGGTAAATATTTAAAATATATTTATTTAAGATAAAACACACCCCTCTAGTCTCTTTGAGACTGGAGTTCGAAGTACTTAATTTACAAGTTAGCAATCAACAGTAATAGCACAAATACACGTTTGGGCCCTAGGGGCGTACCAAACCATATACCAATAAAGTGGTATAAGAACCACGACTGAACTAGACAAAAGGCCTAGAGCCTGTAGAATCGCTGGGACCCCAAGGAACCACCCAAGGTAGTGACACAGGGAACTCACGAGGACCATGTGCAGTGTGTGAACACAACCGCGGGTTCCCGTTAGCTTCTATGGGCAATGTCGCGGTTGAAAATTTAGAGATTAGGGACACTTAGAATCGAGTCAGGACCAAACCCTTTTGGACTTAGGAAGTTCTACGGCTAGCACCCACGGAAACACCGGAGTACTCGTCTTACCTCACCCGGGTGCATACGTGTCTTTTGGTGTCGGGTCGCGTCGTCGATTTCAATGGGAGCTAGCGAAGAAGTGCTGCTGCCGTGAAGAGAAGTGTCTGAAGCTATCCAAGCCTGGATATAGGATGGAAGGAACCTTAAAACAGAGGGGAAAGAGTCTGGGTCACTTGCCAGTGACCAGGGGCACGATGGACCAATGCCCACAACAGATGTCGGGTGCTTCGGGTGAGTTGACGGGTGTCTTCAGCCACGAGGTCCAGGAGGTGCCGATAAAAACCAGGAGCTGGATTCGAGCTGTCCCACAAAGTCTGTCGAGTGCTGCAGTGTCGGCGACCAGATTGGACCCAACAAGCCTTGGCAATGGCAAGTCTCTTGGAATCAGAGAAAGGACTGCGGTGCAGACCAGCAAGGTTTGTGGGACTCACCCAGCGAGGGTAAGTCGGGGCACGTCTGGAGCAACCAGGAAATCCCAATCAGAAGAGGATTTGCCTTCGTGGGGACCTACTAGCCACCGGGCTAGCGATCGCGAAGGAGCCTCGAGCGGTCGCACTTGAAACTGGCCCACGGGCACTCGTGGAGTGGAGGCCAGCAATCTTTGGAAGACCAGGAAGATGGTGTTGCTGCAAAAGTTCACTGTGTCCAGGGGTTACGGTTCCCCGTCACCCACGATAGCCACGGGCCTCAGCTTTGCTGTGGACTCAGGGTAGCCTTGGGGAAGTCTGGAAATTCACCTCTGGTGATGCAAAGACTTCGGCGTCCGGCGGGAGATTCGGCGATGCCGACCGGTCAGTTGCTTCTTTGGTGCCTGCCAAGCAGGGGAGTCACTCCTTGACCCCAAGGGAGAGTTCTTCAGTCTTCTAAGCAAAGTAGAACGTCGAAGGTCCAGGATATATGTTGCAGAGTTTCATCCAGGGTGATCTAAAGTTGCAAGGACTGGGTTCCTATACTTATACAAAGTTTGGGGGTTGGACATACTCTAGGGACCCACCTATGGGAGGGTTTGGAAAGAGGGATGGTTACACCCATTTCCTTTGTCCAGTTTCGCGCCAGAGCTGGGGCAGGTAGCCCCTGCAACCGATTTGAACTGGACTATGCACAGGGACACCAAGTGTGCCCCCAGTGCAGGACTTCAAAGCACCAGAGAGTGCTCCCGCCCAGCCCCAATACACATCTGCCTTTCTGGGGAGGTGGTTACACCTCCCTGGGACAGGAAACCTATTGTCCAGGCCTCCCCTGCCGGAGTTTCGCTCAGCAGCAGGAGGCCAGACCCGTGTCTGTGGCATACATTTTGTGATGCCAGGGCTGTAGAAAGTCCTACCGGGTTAGACCAGTGTGAATATGTCTCTCCCTCTATAATGGTGGAATGCTACCCCCGCCGCCAGAACTGGCGGGGGGGGGGGTAGTATTATTTATTTACTCACTTATATTGCGCAAGCGAATCATCCTCTGGGGGATCTCTCGGCGCATAGGAGAGGAGCACTAGGAAATGAAGGACAGCTTAGAATAGCCAGGTCTTAAGAAGCTTTTTGAAACTACGGTAATTAGTACAGGCACGGAGCTCATCTGGCAAGGAGTTCCAATGGGTGGGAGCCAGATACTAAAAGGCCCGACCTCCCATCCTAACCTTTCTAACTCTGCAAACGCTGAGCAGATTTCGGCTGCTGGATCTCAGCAGTCATGTAGGATGGTACCACTCGAGCTTCCTTGCCAGGTAGGATGGACCCAGCCCATGGAGGGACTTGTGAACTAGGCATAGCAGTTTAAAAATGGACCTCTTTTTTGTAGAAAGCCGGTGAAGTTGACGCAGAAGGGGTAACGAGGGGGTCCGAGCCGGCTTATTAAGAATAAGACGAGCCGCCGTATTTTGGACCACCTGTAACTTGGCGGCCAGGTCCTCCCTCATCCCAACCAGCAATGAGTTACCATAATCCAGTCGGCTAATCAAAAGTGACTGGATAAGGGTCTGTCTAGCCGTGAGCTGAATCCATGGAAAGATCCTACTGAGCATTCGCATGGTTCCAAAGCAGGCCCCGACCACTGATTTTACCTGCTCATCCATTGCTAGATTGTAATCTATTTTTATACCCAGATTCTTCGCCCAGCCTGTGGGGGAAGGGGCATCTCCTAATTCAGATGGCCACCATTCCGGAGTCCACATCTCCTTTGCCTTACCATATAGAATAATCTCAGTCTTTGAGGAGTTAAGTGGAAGAAAGGTCTTCCTCATCCACTCCGCTATACTGATCATACATTGGCGAAATTTGGGCTTAGTTACCGCAGGACTTTCCTCAATGGGGACTATCACCTGGGTATCGTCTACATAGGATATGGTTTCAAACCCAGACTCACGGATGATGGAGGCCAAGGGGGCCACGTATATGTTAAACAAAGTGGGGCTCAGAAATGAGCCCTGAGGGACCCCTTTATCAATAGTAGTGGTCCGGGAGCTAAACGGCCCAAGCTGGACACATTGAGATCGGTCCACCAAGAAGTTCTGGAGCCATTTAAGGGCCCTGCCTCCGACACCAATCTCTCGCAGCCGGTCTAAGAGGATTCGATGGGAGATGGTGTCGAAGGCGGCCGACAAATCCAATAAAACCAATATCACAGGGACGAACCTGCCCAGGGACATCCTTATGGTGTCTGTTACCTCCAACAGTCCCGCCTCGGTACTATGTGAGACACGGAAGCCCGGCTGGGAGGCATCCAGTATATTGTTCTGCTCTAGATATTGGTAGAGGTGCTGATTGACCAAGGTCTCCATAATTTTTGCGCAGCACGGCAAAAGAGAGATAGGTCTGAAGGTCGCTAGGATCAGCTAGCGCCTTCTTCAAAAGGGGCTTTATACGTGCCTCCTTCCACTTACGCGGAACAGTGGAGGTTACAAGCGAGATATTACAGACAGATGTAAGAGACTGCAAGAACTTAAGATAGTGCTGACATAACAGCAGGAGGCATTAAATCTGATGGGGAACCAGATTTTGCTCTAGCTATTAGAGAACACACTTCTTCCCTCGTAATGTTAGGGATCAGTTCTAGGGTAGGCTTACTCAGGATCTCCGAGGGTGAAGATTTGTCATACACACCCTCTTCAGGGTCAAAGGAACTATAGATCTTGTCAATTTTATTAATAAAATGACTGCCTAAATCCTCACAAAGTTCCTGAGTGGGCGGAGGAAGAGGATTATTTGCTCTGGGATTGGTGAACTCCTTTACGATAGCAAAGAGCTCCTGAGATGAATTTTTTGCATTCATAATGCGGGCACCCAGATACAGTCCCCTAGCGGAATTACAACTGTTCAGATATACTCTATGAGCACCTCGATAGAGCAGTTCATCCGGTTCCAACTTGGACCATCTCCATCTTCTCTCCTTAGCCCTGCAGATGGCTTTCTCCCTTCTGAGACCATCTGAAGGGGGCGGGGGCAGCCCTAGCTTGGATCTTTACCCTCTTAAAAGGGGATATGGAGTCTAAGGCCTTGGTTATAGCTGCTTCAAAGCGATCCAAAGCCATGTCGCCATCGTCAGCCTCATTGAAAATGGGATAAATAAAAGCCCTACTAAAGGAGTCCGATGTTACCTTTTTCCAAGATCTACGGAGATCCCTATGAGGGCGTGGGGGGCTGGAGGATTTTATAGGCACCCATGAGAAGCTAAGAGCTGAATGATCGGTCCAGCCCATGCTCCGCGGGGGTTCTACCACCAGCTCCTGAATGTTGGTAAAAATGGTGTCTAATGTATGACCCGCCACATGGGTAGCACCAGTGACTCTAGGAAAAAGATCAAGAGTCTCCATTGCCGCTATCAAACATGCAGATTCAGTGCTGGATGGTGCCTCCAGATGGTGATTAAAGTCCCCCACCAGCAAAAACCCAGCAGCCTGAAATGTATAAGGGGCGAGCCGTTCCAGTAAGGCAGAACAGAATTCTCTCTTTTTGCCTCCGGGGGGATGATACACTAAGGCACCTGTCCATTCAATAGCCTGGGCCCGGAGAACCCTAAATATCACCAACTCCCAAGTTTGAAGAGGAGATGGTGTCCAGGGTCTTAGCATGATACGGAGGGCGCGATGCAATGGCCAACCTTCCGCCCCGCTTGCCCTGTCTATGCAGCCGGACCACAGAGTAGTCCACTGGAAACGCTATAGCCAATGCAGGGGTGGCATCATTGTTAAGCCACGTCTCAGTAAAGAGACCGATGTCAGGTCTAAATTCATCCAATAGGTCCCAGATTTCAGCCTCGTGCTTAGAGATGGATCTGACATTCAGGTAAAGCCCCTCAGAGGGCTCTCCTGGCCCTCCTTCTAGGCCCCTGATGGTCCCCATTGTGAGTTTAGTCCGTAAGGTCTTGGGGGGGGGGGGGGGGAGGGGGTGTGATAGAGTATTCAGGAGTGGGTGTGTATCATCTTTACAGGTCCAGCCACATCCTCTACACCTCCCCTTCAGTGCGACAGTCCCTGACTGAGGTATAACTAGGCCTCCAGCACACAGGGCCGAGTGCCTAAGTTCCGCCAGCCTATCTTGTTGTGAATAGGTCAGCCTAGGCCTGGGGAAAGTCTGTGGAGGGGCGGACGGCATTTCCTGGCAGCGTCCGGTCGCGGACGGGCGCAGACGGGCTTGCCTTGTGATTGGCTTTTGTACCCGGCCAGTCCGTCCACTAGAGCGCTAACCGCTCCTCTGGCATCCTGCGTGGGGAGCAACGAACTAGAAGACTGACTCTCTCCACAACAATCAATCGGAAAGCCGATTGCGGTGGACCGGAGAGCCGTCTATACAGCAGGAGCCTTCTGCCACGGATCAGGTAAAATGGGTCCAAAACAAAGTTTAAAATTCTGGTGCCCCCCCTCATACAAGAATACAATTCAAAGTACAATTCCTAGTTATGTCGCAAGTTTTCTTTTTAAAAAATCAATTCCCTTCTGCACAGCGTTTGACATCAAACACAACATGTTTCCGTGCAGCCATCCCAAAGTTAGCATTTACCGCGAGGTTTTAATGCACTTAAGAGTATATCGTCAGGCTGCACCACAAACAGCATCAGAGGAGGTACTCCGAATGCTGCAGAGGGGCTCTGCTCATGCTTGGGTACCCTCTCACATAAAAACCAAGCACTCTGCCTTCAGGATTGTTAAGGCCTGCCATAGGAGTGACTTATAGGTATATGTGTGTGCAATGGTAGTGATATAGGTAGCCTATACCACTGTAAGGGGTGCAAACACCACCTTACCCAGGCTGCAGTATCAGACCTGTGGTGCTATTTTGGAGTGCTTCCCACGGGTGGCCTAATACATGCTTCAGCCCCTGGTAGGACTCTGAGGTACCTATGCCCTAGGTACATAGTATACCATATACTAGGGGCTTATAAGGCACTCCAGAATCCAATTAGAAATGTACCTAATGTACATGGAAACCATTTTAGAGAGAAAGCAGATAGACTGGGGCCCTGAATAGCAGGATCCCAGTCCAACTAAGTCATAAACCAGCAAAACACCAGGAAAAAAGTGGGGGCACCATATAGTCAGATTCCACCTTCCTACAACACTAACCCTCATTCATGCATCATTGAGAATATGCATTTTCTTCACATCCTGCGTGGATTCAGCAAAGGACCTGCTTGAGACTCTCGTGTCTTTTAACAAGAAAGACCTGTAAACTCCGCTCTACTGAAGTCGGTAAGCAAAAGGACTGCCCCTCCTATTGGACTGAAGGCGGCCACCACTGCCAGACCCCCTCATACCGGCGAGGCAGCAATCACACTGAAAATAAGTGAGGGATTTTGGGTCCCCCACGCTCTGGGATATCAAACCTCATTGACCAGGTGCGATTGTTGAACATCAAACTATGCAGAGGCACATCATGATTTTACTAGTGAGTAGTTCAGCTAAGGACACCGTCATGTAGAGGACAATTCCGTCCCAACAAAATGTCTGCCTATATTTCCCCTGAGATGCCTAAATTATTCGTACCAGAGCCTGGTATACTGTAGTTGGAAAGTGTATGTCATGCAAGTTAGTTCCTGTATGATTTTAGCAGATATGTGTGTGTCCTTTTGCGCTGCTTCGTTGGTGTTGTATTTGAAGATTGTTGGGATTGTTGATATTTTCTAACTGACTGTGGTAATGGAGTGGAGATTGATGCTCTGTCCCTTTTGGGGGTAGGAAGTTCATTTTTTTCACAACCCCCTCCTGGTGCCTAGCATCAGCCAGGAAGGCAGAGTTGGAGAGCTTGGAATTTAGTAACCTTCACACCCACACACCTGGGTCAGCAGAGGTAGAGATAATTAACACTGACTCCTTACCCCAGCAGTGAGCCTTTAAAGAGCCCCATCTACACAGCCGAAGCCGAAAACAAAGCACAAAACCATACTCCGGCAGCACCCTGACACTACAACCGATATTCTTTCACCAATCCCTACTCCTGCAGCACCCTGACCCGCGCACTGATAATCAACTGCTGACCCTAGAAGTGAGTGCCAGCCCTACTCCTGCAGCACCCTGGCACTGGTATTCTACTACTGACCCTAGAGGTGAGCTCCAAACCCTACTTCTGCAGCACCCTGGCACTAGTATTCTACTACTGACCCTATAAGTGAGCACCAGACCCTACTCCTGCAGCACACTGACCCTGGCACTGGTTTTCTACTACTGACCCTAGACATGCGCTCCAACCCCTACTTCTGCAGCACCCTGACACTAGTATTCTACTACTGACCCTAGAAGTGATCGCCAGCCCCTACTTCTGCAGCACCCTGACCCTGGCACTGGTATTCTATTACTGACCCTAGAGGTGAGCACCAACCCCTACTGCAGCACCCTGACCCTGGTATTCTACTACTGACCCTAGAAGTGAGCGCCAGCCCCATCTCCTGCAGCACCCTGGCACTGGCATTCTACTACTGACCCTAGAGGTGAGCACCAACCCCTACTGCAGCACCCTGACCCTGGCACTGGTATTCTACTACTGACCCTAGAGGTGAGCACTAACCCCTTCTCCTGCAGCACCCTGGCACTGGCATTCTACTACTGACCGTAGAGGTGAGCGCCAGCCCCATCTCCTGCAGCACTGTGAGCCTGGCATTCTACTACTGACCCTAGAGGTGAGCACCAACCCCTACTGCTGCAGCACCCTGACCCTGGCATTCTACTACTGACCCTAGAGGTGACTGCCAGACTCTACTTCTACAGCCCCTCCCCCTACTACTGGTATTTTACTACTGCCCCAGAAGTGAGTGTCAGCCCCCTCCCTGTGCAGCACACTTAAGAGTTGAACCTGAAAATTGCTCCAGCCATGTCCTCTGCCACCACCTTGTACTGACAGCGCCCCCAGAGAACAGTGATGCCCCCTGGGGCATTGTGCGTGGCCCCTGAATCCTGTTAAGCGCACTGCTGCCTTTTCGGAAGGTTCACAATATAGAAATACTATATACATACATTCATGCATACATAAGTACATACATGTTGCCTGACTTTAGATCAATTTACTGAAACATGTGTTAATTTTTATAACATGGACTTAGTTTGTATGTTGGTCCTAATCCACTGAACCCTGGTGGCTCAACACTTATTTCAGTTACTGTCTTCATGAGTCCTTGCTTTTTCAAATAATAGCTTCAGTTTGTGTCCTTCCTAAGTTCCCCGTGTTTGGCATGTTCAGCGGGTGTCGTGTAAGGTTTTCCAAGCCCCTCCCTACCTATCAACATAGATGCTTCATGAAGTGTGGGAACAGATGGTATTCTCAAATGACTGCAGGTGCTTGTTACTTCATCTCTCTAAATCTCCCTCCAATTCCAGCCTTTACTGGCTTGAGTTCTGTTGCACCTCTCTGCTCTGTCCTTCCTGCACAGAGCCAGACATGTATATCTTGGTGCCAGTAAGTAGTAAGCAGGCCTGGTTAACCCGCCCTGTGTTCCTACTGATGATCACAAACTGGTGTTTTCTGCCACCTGTACCATTATTCCAGGTCGCCTGGTATTCTAATGTATATAATGGCCTTTGTATTGTACATCCTTCTCTTGTCTCTTTCCTCACAGACTCGTACAACGTTAGAAAAAAGAACACAGCTGGAGCTTTCCTTGTGGTGCTGGTCTTCATCTCACACGAGCATTAAATGTCCTTTACAAGCTTGGCGATCATGTCTTCTCGGGCTTCAAAACAGGTAAGTTCTCTCATTTGTGCATTCTAGTGATGTGGCAAACCACTCCTGACCCCCTGCCTTCTCCCCTGAGATCTGAAGATGAGCCAAACCACTCCTGACCCCCGCCTTCTCCCCTGAGATCTGAAGATGAGACAAACCACTCCTGACCCCCCGCCTTCTCCCCTGAGATCTGAAGAGGAGACAAACCACTCCTGACCCCCCGCCTTCTCCCCTGAGATCTGAAGAGGATACAAACCACTCCTGACCCCCCGCCTTCTCCCCTGAGATCTGAAGAGGAGACAAACCACTCCTGACCCCCCGCCTTCTCCCCTGAGATCTGAAGAGGAGACAAACCACTCCTGACCCCCCGCCTTCTCCCCTGAGATCTGAAGATGAGACAAACCACTCCTGACCCCCCGCCTTCTCCCCTGAGATCTGAAGATGAGACAAACCACTTCTGACCCCCTGCCTTCTCCCCTGAGATCTGAAGAGGAGACAAACCACTCCTGACCCCCCGCCTTCTCCCCTGAGATCTGAAGAGGAGACAAACCACTCCTGACCCCCCGCCTTCTCCCCTGAGATCTGAAGAGGAGACAAACCACTTCTGACCCCCCGCCTTCTTTCCTGAGATCTGAAGAGGAGACAAACCACTCCTGACCCCCCGCCTTCTCCCCTGAGATCTGAAGATGAGACAAACCACTTCTGACCCCCGCCTTCTTTCCTGAGATCTGAAGAGGAGACAAACCACTCCTGACCCCCCGCCTTCTCCCCTGAGATCTGAAGATGAGACAAACCACTTCTGACCCCCTGCCTTCTCCCCTGAGATCTGAAGATGAGACAAACCACTCCTGACCCCCCGCCTTCTCCCCTGAGATCTGAAGATGAGACAAACCACTTCTGACCCCCTGCCTTCTCCCCTGAGATCTGAAGATGAGACAAACCACTCCTGACCCCCCGCCTTCTCCCCTGAGATCTGAAGAGGAGACAAACCACTCCTGACCCCCCGCCTTCTCCCCTGAGATCTGAAGATGAGACAAACCACTCCTGACCCCCCGCCTTCTCCCCTGAGATCTGAAGAGGAGACAAACCACTCCTGACCCCCCGCCTTCTCCCCTGAGATCTGAAGAGGAGACAAACCACTCCTGACCCCCCGCCTTCTCCCCTGAGATCTGAAGATGAGACAAACCACTCCTGACCCCCCGCCTTCTCCCCTGAGATCTGAAGATGAGACAAACCACTTCTGACCCCCTGCCTTCTCCCCTGAGAACTGAAGAGGAGACAAACCACTTCTGACCCCCCGCCTTCTCCCCTGAGATCTGAAGATGAGACAAACCACTCCTGACCCCCGCCTTCTCCCCTGAGATCTGAAGATGAGACAAACCACTCCTGACCCCCCGCCTTCTCCCCTGAGATCTGAAGATGAGACAAACCACTCCTGACCCCCGCCTTCTCCCCTGAGATCTGAAGATGAGACAAACCACTCCTGACCCCCCGCCTTCTCCCCTGAGATCTGAAGATGAGACAAACCACTCCTGACCCCCGCCTTCTCCCCTGAGATCTGAAGATGAGACAAACCACTTCTGACCCCCTGCCTTCTCCCCTGAGATCTGAAGATGAGACAAACCACTCCTGACCCCCCGCCTTCTCCCCTGAGATCTGAAGAGGAGACAAACCACTCCTGACCCCCCGCCTTCTCCCCTGAGATCTGAAGATGAGACAAACCACTTCTGACCCCCTGCCTTCTCCCCTGAGATCTGAAGATGAGACAAACCACTCCTGACCCCCGCCTTCTCCCCTGAGATCTGAAGATGAGACAAACCACTCCTGACCCCCCCGCCTTCTCCCCTGAGATCTGAAGATGAGACAAACCACTCCTGACCCCCGCCTTCTCCCCTGAGATCTGAAGATGAGACAAACCACTCCTGACCCCCCGCCTTCTCCCCTGAGATCTGAAGATGAGACAAACCACTCCTGACCCCCGCCTTCTCCCCTGAGATCTGAAGATGAGACAAACCACTCCTGACCCCCGCCTTCTCCCCTGAGATCTGAAGATGAGACAAACCACTCCTGACCCCCGCCTTCTCCCCTGAGATCTGAAGATGAGACAAACCACTCCTGACCCCCCGCCTTCTCCCCTGAGATCTGAAGATGAGACAAACCACTTCTGACCCCCCGCCTTCTTCCCTGAGATCTGAAGATGAGACAAACCACTTCTGACCCCCTGCCTTCTCCCCTGAGATCTGAAGAGGAGACAAACCACTTCTGACCCCCCGCCTTCTCCCCTGAGATCTGAAGATGAGACAAACCACTTCTGACCCCCCGCCTTCTCCCCTGAGATCTGAAGATGAGACAAACCACTTCTGACCCCCCGCCTTCTCCCCTGAGAACTGAAGAGGAGACAAACCACTTCTGACCCCCCGCCTTCTCCCCTGAGCGGTGCGCATTGCATTATTTCTTCATTGCTAAGTATGTGATTGGGGTGTGACGGGGAGTCCCGGGTCGCGCACCTGGTGACGGTGGGGCGTGACTGGGACTCCGTTTTCCAACAGGGCTCACTATGGTAAGCACAGATTTTTAGCTTGGGTGTTTTTAAGCCACACACGTAATTGTTACTCATGCCCCTTTGAGAGACGCCCCTCCCTCCCAATTTTTTTCCTCCCACTTAAAACTCTGGTGACTGGCTTTCTTTTTCTCGCTGAAAGCTTCTTTTTCGAGTGGGTTACACATTTACTGCATTTTTTTTTTAAAGTTGATGCACCTAGTTGGGTGGAATTCCTGTTGTAACTTGTATCTTGCTAGCGGCGAAATAGCCGATCTGAAATTTTCAAGGGCCTTTACCTCCCAGATAAACCTCCCGCCGCGATGATCCTCAGTTTTCATCCTTCAGCGTGAGACGCCGGCTCCTCCTAGAGCGCGGCTCCGTGTGATGCTCGAACGGTGCGTGTGTGGGTGGACTCCCCGCGCATACAGAAGCGCGCCCCGGACTCCACAACGCAGCACAGTTCACGTTCTAGTCTTTCCCATTCGTAGCATCGCCGTCTGCCGCAAGCACGGAGTTCCCGGTCCTGCACTGGCACCGAAGGCTTGCGGAGTCAGCACTGAGCCCACACGTTGCACATGGCAGCGGATTCAAATGCCGCACAAACGCCACAACAAACCGGTCAGGAGACACGCGCTCTAATGTGATGCACTCGCAGCCGAGGGTCGATCGGTACCTCCGATGGCTGGCACTGTGCAGCCCCCAACATATATAGACCGCATGCTGCACCGATGCCCAACCGTACATCGTGGAGCCATATGAACACCGGCTGCCCGCTTCCTCCAAATTCACGATGCGGCTGCTTCCCGGTGAACGCAGCTGCCAAACCCAGGCTTGAAGCGGGAAACTTAGCAGAGATGAATAAAAATCAAAAGTCCCGGCAGCTCGCTCCGTACAAGTGTCAGCTCCCCGTGTTTGCTGCAAACTGGCACGTAAGGTTACTGGAAAAGCTGCTGGTTTCGCACCGCATAATACTTGGGCTGCCCCTATGCACCGGATTTGTCCAAATATGCCTGGAATACATTTGCACGCGTAGAATGGTGCAGCGCACGATTCATTCACGGCTGGTCGCTGTTCAATAAAGATGCCAGTTCTCTCCCAATGAGCGCTGGAACTGCGGTCAACGCGGTGCATGCGCTGCCCTCAAGTGGCCTTTCCAAATACCGGATGCCAGCAGGCTTGGCAGTGGATTGTTTGTAGACCGGCTGCTTTCCAGCCACTCAATGTCGTTTCTGAAGGCTGTCAGCCTTTAAACCTCACTCGCTCGCGTCCAATTCATGTTCACATCCCCTGATTTGAGGAAGGTCCTAGGCAGGCTGTCCAGGTGGTAACGGATACTGGTGGGACTAGCGCGAATCACCCCGTCAGGGGTATCTCTGCGCCAGGACAGCAGGTAAAGTCAGACAAGTGGACCTAAGTAGAGATACGTTTTTAACAATTTTCAGAAGAGGGGAAGGCTCCGGCAATCGCCTAATTGGCGCGGGAGTTCATTCCAGAAGGTTGGGGCAAGGTAAGTAAACGCTTTGCCGCCCGACCGAGCCTTTTTGATTCTAGGAGCACAGAGAGGTAGCTTGGAGCCTGATCGAAGGGGCCGGGAGGGGGTGTATTTTAGCAGTTAGTCCGATAGGTAGGTAGGCCCCAGTCCATTAAGGGTTTTAAAGACTGTGCAGTAGATCTTGAATTTTACCCGCTTTCTCACGGGGAGCCACTGGAGTTTGTTGAGAAGTGGTGTGGAGGCCGTTCTCGGGGGGCCGTGCTCTGGACTCCCTGCAGCTGGCTGGGGCTAGCAGTGCATTGCAGTAGTCCAGACGGCTTGACCCTAGAGCTTGCATCAGTGTTTTTCTCCTGGAGGAAGGTAGCAGGGGAATCACTCTTCTGAGAAGACTGAGTGTGTGATGGCAGGAACCAGAAGTGGTAGTGGCATGTGCACCAAGTGTGAGATTCTGGTCTATCCTGATTGCTAGGGTCTTGACCACTGTTTTTGGGGTGGGAGCAGATCCCAGCTCCTCTGGCCGCCAGCTGGGAGACCAGCTTATTGCTGCACCTCCAAACAACATGACCCCTGACCTTTTGGCGTTAAGTTATCTCTCATCCAGGTAGTGATGGTCCTCATGCCCTCCAGGAAGGTGAGGTGTATGTTAGGATTAGACTTCTCAAAGGTGAGTCGGAGCTGGGTGTCGTCCGCGTCAGAGATGGGACTAAACCCCAGGGTCCTCATTGGTTTTGCCAGGGGAGCAACATAAATGTTAAAGAGGGTGGGGCTCAAGCAGGAGCCCTGGGGTACTCCCTTGGTAACTTTGGTGGTCTTAGATCTAAAAGTACCCAAAGTGACTGTCTGGGTTCTATCTGTTAGAAAGTCAGTCACCATTTCAGAGCAACTCCTTGAACCCCGATGTCCTGGAGTCTCTCCAGTAGGATCTGGTGAGAGATGGTGTGGAACGCTGCAGATAGGTCAAGCCGCACTAAAAGTGCTGCCTGACCCTGGTCCAGGGCCATTCTGATGTTGTCAGTTACCTCTATCAGGGCGCACTCAGTACTGTGCTTGGCCCGGAAACCAGACTGGGAGACGTCCAGGCAGTGCGAGGTTTCCACAAAGTTAGACAGGTGTCTGTTTATATGTTTTTCAAGGAGTTTGCTCTGAAGCGGGAGCAGAGAAATGGGGTGATAGTTTGATAGCTCAGAAGCGGGGATTTGGGGGTTTTACGAATGGGGACGTCTTGTGCTGCTTTCCAATCTGGGGCGAGTCTGCCAGCTCGCAGAGAGCTGTTGAGGATGGTGCAGATGGGTGTGGCAAGCTGTTGCACTAGGCGGGAGGATATTTTTGCGGGAATAACGTTTAGGGGGGGACCCAGATTTAACTTAGGAGAGATTCTACCTCCTCCGGCGTTAGTGAAGGAAAGACATGCATCTGCACAGTGTCGATCGGGGTTGTAGGACGCACTATGGGGAAGTTGATGGGAATTCCGTTGGATGTGATAATTTTATGGTAAATGGTGTCAATTTTCTGGGTTAGAAAGGACACTATATTATCACATAGCGACTGTGAGGAAGTCTCCGCGGTATCGCAAGCCTTGGGGTTAGTAAGGGTTTTCAGGATTTGAAAGAGGGTCTTGGAGTCGTTTCCAGCTTGTTCAAGTTGGTTTGCGATATGCAGTTTCCGTGCGGACTTTGTTTTTATGATAAGAAGGTAGCGCGGTTTTGAATCTCACTTTGTCCTGGTCATTGTGTGAATGTCGCCATTTCCGCTCCAACTTTTTACATTGGCTCTTTTCCTCCCGGAGGGCGGGGTAGTACCAACCAGTTGGGGAGTCTTTGGGAGGGCGGGTCTGCGCTTTCCTCGGTGCTATGTGATCTACAGTGGATTGAACAATGGTGTTAAAATGTGTTAACTGTTCTTCCACACTGTCTGTGGCAGTATCGGTATTCCAAGAATTGAAAGGGGTCTTGAATTGGTCGGGATTGAGTTTATGCCATGGCCTGTACCAGTATGTGGTGTGAGATTTAGAGGTGGGATGGGCTCTGGGACATGTGAGTTGGAAATCCACCAAAGAATGGTCTGAACAAGTCACAGGATGAGTTTCCCCACAGATGATGTTAGGGGAATTGGTTAAGACAAGATCTTGAGTGTGCCCTGCAGAGTGGGTGGGTGCGTTGTTGATCTTCAAGAGATCGAGTGTGGCAAGATCTGTTAGGCAGGCTGTGGCATCCGGATTGGAAGCATTTTCACTGTGAATGTTAAAATCCCTTAAGAGTAAAAGGTTCTGGGAAGAAATGACATGGGGGAAATGAGCTCCATTAGATGGTTAGTAAAGTCTGACAGAGGACCAGGGGGTCTGTATACAAGAGCCCTTTTCCAGCTATGCTGTGGGTGTAGATCGGGTCTAAAAACTAGGCATTCAATAGATTCCTTGCACCGCTGATCTAGAATGGTGATTGGCACAGATTCCTTATGTATAATGGCTATGCCTCCCCTGCCCGTTCTGGCCTATCGAGTTTTTTGGATTCGGTAGACATCCGGAAGAGCTACCGCAATGGCGGGGTTGGAAGAGGGTTTGATCCAAGTTTCAGTAAGAAACCCGATGTGGGGGTCTTTTTCTGTCAGGAGATCCCAAATGTTAACGACGTGTTTAGGGAGAGATCTGACATTGGCCAGAAAACAATTCCAGCCAATGTTTGTGGACTGGGGCTGGACGCAACTTTGAGGATTACTCCTGCAAGGCCCCACTCCCGTTACCTGATTGGGGAGCACACAATGAGATGGAGTGTATTGAGGTGCGAAGCTCTGAAATTTACAGATTCTGCAAGAGAAAGGTCCTTCTAGCAAAGTGAGGGAGTGTGCTATGTGTTCACAGAGGTTATACTTAGCTTTTAGTAATGCGTCCCGTGTGTAGGAGCAACGATGGCTTATAGGATTGACAGTATCTGGTGGAAAACTGGCAGGGGTCCTGGCGCGGACGGGCACAGACTGGCTTGCTTTAGGCGTGCCAGCGGTGCGTCCGCTGCGCGCGCCCTCTGTGCGTGTCCGCTGCCCGTTGCTTTAGGCATCTGTTTAAGTAGGGGGGTATGCAGCTAGACTGCTAAGCTTCTGTCTAGTCCCAAGCGGAAGTGGTTGTGCCTCACTTCCGGTAGGTGGAGCCTCCCTCCAAACTCACGGATCAATCCGCGCTGGACGGGGGAGGGACGCCGTTACTGAGTGCAACCAGTGAGGTTAATGTTTATACAGTGCAAGTTATTAAAATGCATAAAAAATGCTGGTACATCAATAAAAACGTGCTGGCGAGGAGTTTTTAACGCAAGTGCCCTTTCCCAGGCGCTCGACAGCTGCCGTAATGCAGTGTGCTAAGATCGTAGTTAAAAAGCAATAAATCGGGGAGAAGTAAAGGAGCCCTTTGCCAGGCTCTCCACGAGTTGCAAATGAAAGTGCTAATCACCTTGCTGACTTTGATCGCGTCCCTTCTTCTAGGTTCAAGTTTCTTTACATCAGGTTTCCTCAGTAGTTTCAAATAACTCCAAATCGTCGTCATTGTTACACTCCAAAAGAAGTCCGAAGGCAGCAATGAAGTAGGTTATAGGTAATAGGTTTATTAAGCTTAGTTCCAGAATGGTAAGTAGGATAATGAGCTCAGCCCTACCAGGAGCAGCATCCTCGCTGCTCAGACCACGCACTCCGACTGCCTCTCTCTCAACCACAGGGGTTCGTAACCTTTGGAATTCTGTGGACCCCTGCTCGATCATTACTAGTACCCGGGGCCCCCTCTTCATTACTAGTACCCGGGGCCCCTCTTCATTACTAGTACCCGGGGCCCCCTCATCATTACTAGTACCCGGGGCCGCCTCTTCATTACTAGTAACCCAGGCCCCCTCATCATTACTAGTACCCGGGGCCCCCTCATCATTGCTAGCACCCGGGGCCGCCTCTTCATTACTAGTACCCCGGGCCCCCTCTTCAATACTAGTACCCCGGGCCCCCTCATCATTACTAGCACCCGGGGCCCCCTCTTCATTACTAGTACCCGGGGCCCCCTCTTCATTACTAGTACCTGGGGCCCCTCTTCATTACTAGTACTCGGGCCCCCTCTTCATTACTAGTACCCGGGGCCCCCTCTTCATTACTAGTACCCCGGGCCCCCTCTTCATTACTAGTACCCGGGGCCCCCTCTTCATTACTAGTACCCGGGGCCGCCTCTTCATTACTAGTACCCGGGGCCCCCTCTTCATTACTAGTACCCGGGGCCGCCTCTTCATTACTAGTACCCCGGGCCCCCTCTTCATTACTAGTACCCCGGGCCCCCTCTTCATTACTAGTACCCGGGGCGCCCTCTTCATTACTAGTACCCGGGCCCCCTCTTCATTACTAGTACCCGGGGCCCCCTCTTCATTACTAGTCCCCGGGGCCCCCTCTTCATTAGTAGTACCCGGGGCCCCCTCTTCATTGCTAGTACCCAGGGCCCCTTCATCATTACTAGTACCCCGGGCCCCCTCATCATTACTAGTACCCGGGGCCCCTTCTTCATTACTAGTACCTGGGGCCCCCTCTTCATTGCTAGTACCCAGGGCCCCCTCTTCATTACTAGTACCCGGGGCCCCCTCTTCATTACTAGTACCCGGGGCCCCCTCTTTATTACTAGTACTTGGGCCCCCTCTTCATTATTAGTACCCGGGGCCCCCTCTTCATTATTAGTACTCGGGCCTCCCTCTTTATTACTAGTACCCGGGGCCCCCTCTTCATTATTAGTACCCGGGGCCCCCTCATCATTATTAGTACCCGGGGCCCCCGGAGCCCCCTCATCATTATTAGTACCCAGGGCCCCCCCATCATTACTAGTACCCAGGGCCCCCTCATCATTACTAGTACCCGGGGCCCCCTCATCATTACTAGTACCCGGGGCCCCCTATTCATTACTAGTACCCGGGCCCCCCTCTTTATTACTAGTACCCGGGGCCCCCTCTTCATTATTAGTACCCGGGGCCCCCCTCTTCATTACTCGTGCCCGGGGCCCCCTCTTCATTATTAGTGCCCGGGGCCCCCTCTTTAATACTAGTGCCCGTGGCCCCCCTCTTCATTACTAGTACCCGGGCCCCCCTCTTTATTACTAGTACACGGGGCCCACTCTTCATTACTAATACCCACAGCCCCCTCTTCATTACTAGTACACGGGGCCCTCTCTTCATTACTAGTGCCCTGGGCCCCCTCTTCATTACTAGTGCCCGGGGCCCCCCTCTTCATTATTTGTGCCCGGGGCCCCCTCTTCATTATTAGTGCCCGGGCCCCTTCTTCAATACTAGTGCCCGGGGCCCCCTCTTCATTACTAGTACCCGGGGTCCCCTCTTCATTACTAGTGCCCGGGGCCCCCTCTTCATTACTAGTGCCCGGGGCCCCCTCTTCATTACTAGTACCCGGGGCCCCCCTCTTCATTATTAGTACCCAGGGCCCCTCTTCATTACTAGTGCCCGGGGCCCCCTCTTCATTATTAGTACCCAGGGCCCCCTCTTCATTACTAGTACCCGGGGCCCCCCTCTTCATTATTAGTACCCAGGGCCCCTCTTCGTTACTAGTACCCGGGGCCCACTCTTCATTACTAATACCCACAGCCCCCTCTTCATTGCTAGTACCCGGGGCCCCCTCTTCATTACTAGTACCCGGGGCCCCCTCTTTATTACTAGTACTCGGGCCCCCTCTTCATTATTAGTACCCGGGGCCCCCTCTTCATTATTAGTACTCGGGCCCCCCTCTTTATTACTAGTACCCGGGGCCCCCTCTTCATTATTAGTACCCGGGGCCCCCTCATCATTATTAGTACCCGGGGGCCCCGGAGCCCCCTCATCATTATTAGTACCCAGGGCCCCCCCATCATTACTAGTACCCAGGGCCCCCTCATCATTACTAGTACCCGGGCCCCCTCATCATTACTAGTACCCGGGCCCCCCTCTTCATTACTAGTACCCGGGCCCCCCTCTTTATTACTAGTACCCGGGGCCCCCTCTTCATTATTAGTACCCGGGGCCCCCTCATCATTACTAGTACCCGGGGCCCCCTTATCATTACTAGTACCCGGGGCCCCCTCATCATTACTAGTACCCGGGGCCCCCTCATCATTACTAGTACCGGACCCCCTCTTCATTACTAGTACCCGGGGCCCCCTCTTCATTACTAGTACACGGGGCCCCCTCTTCATTACTAGTGCCCGGGGCCCCCCTCTTCATTGCTCGTGCCCGGGGCCCCCTCTTCATTATTAGTGCCCGGGGCCCCCTCTTCAATACTAGTGCCCGTGGCCCCCTCTTCATTACTAGTACCCGGGGTCCCCTCTTCATTACTAGTACCCGGGGCCCCCTCTTCATTACTAGTACCCGGGGCCCCCTCTTCATTACTAGTACCTGGGGCCCCCTCTTCATTATTAGTACCCAGGGCCCCTCTTCGTTACTAGTACCCGGGGTCCCCTCTTCATTACTAGTACCCAGGGCCCCCTCTTCATTACTAGTACCCGGGGCCCCCTCTTCATTATTAGTACCCAGGGCCCCTCTTCGTTACTAGTACCCGGGGCCCCCTCTTCATTACTAGTACACGGGGCCCCCTCTTCATTACTAGTGCCCGGGGCCCCCCTCTTCATTACTCGTGCCCGGGGCCCCCTCTTCATTATTAGTGCCCGGGGCCCCCTCTTCAATACTAGTGCCCGTGGCCCCCTCTTCATTACTAGTACCCGGGGTCCCCTCTTCATTACTAGTACCCGGGGCCCCCTCTTCATTACTAGTACCTGGGGCCCCCTCTTCATTACTAGTACCTGGGGCCCCTCTTCGTTACTAGTACCCGGGGTCCCCTCTTCATTACTAGTACCCAGGGTCCCCTCTTCATTACTAGTACCCGGGGCCCCCTCTTCATTACTAGTACCCGGGGCCCCCTCTTCATTATTAGTACCCAGGGCCCCTCTTCGTTACTAGTACCCGGGGCCCCCTCTTCATTACTAGTACCCGGGGCCCCCTCTTCATTATTAGTACCCAGGGCCCCTCTTCGTTACTAGTACCCGGGGTCCCCTCTTCATTACTAGTACCCAGGGCCCCCTCTTCATTACTAGTACCCGGGGCCCCCTCTTCATTACTAGTACCCGGGGCCCCCTCTTCATTACTAGTACACGGGGCCCCCTCTTCATTACTAGTGCCCGGGGCCCCCCTCTTCATTACTCGTGCCCGGGGCCCCCTCTTCATTATTAGTGCCCGGGGCCCCCTCTTCAATACTAGTGCCCGTGGCCCCCTCTTCATTACTAGTACCCAGGGCCCCCTCTTCATTACTAGTACCCGGGGCCCCCTCTTCATTACTAGTACCTGGGGCCCCCTCTTCATTATTAGTACTTGGGCCCCCTCTTCATTATTAGTACCCGGGGCCCCCTCTTCATTATTAGTACTCGGGCCTCCCTCTTTATTACTAGTACCCGGGGCCCCCTCTTCATTATTAGTACCCGGGGCCCCCTCATCATTATTAGTACCCGGGGCCCCCGGAGCCCCCTCATCATTATTAGTACCCAGGGCCCCCCCATCATTACTAGTACCCAGGGCCCCCTCATCATTACTAGTACCCGGGCCCCCTCATCATTACTAGTACCCGGGGCCCCCTATTCATTACTAGTACCCGGGCCCCCCTCTTTATTACTAGTACCCGGGGCCCCCTCTTCATTATTAGTACCCGGGGCCCCCCTCTTCATTACTCGTGCCCGGGGCCCCCTCTTCATTATTAGTGCCCGGGGCCCCCTCTTCAATACTAGTGCCCGGGGCCCCCCTCTTCATTACTAGTACCCGGGCCCCCCTCTTTATTACTAGTACACGGGGCCCACTCTTCATTACTAATACCCACAGCCCCCTCTTCATTACTAGTAAACGGGGCCCCCTCTTCATTACTAGTACCCGGGGCCCCCTCTTCATTATTAGTACCCAGGGCCCCTCTTCGTTACTAGTACCCGGGGTCCCCTCTTCATTACTAGTACCCAGGGCCCCCTCTTCATTACTAGTACCCGGGGCCCCCTCTTCATTACTAGTACCCGGGGCCCCCTCTTCATTATTAGTACTCGGGCCCCTCTTCGTTATTAGTACTCGGGCCCCTCTTTATTACTAGTACCCGGGGCCCCCTCTTCATTACTGGAATCTGGAGACCCTGAGTAGGGTCCATCTGTCCCCTCTTCCTGTCTTCCATTCTGCTCCCCGATACTGAACTGGCCTTAGCTTCCGTTCTGTCAACAGTAAAGTGCTTAGATTTTACTATTTTAACAATTTAAAACTGCACTTATGTTCTTGTAGAGAGCGGGTCGGTGCATCTTGCCTCGGGGAGAGCACTGGACTTTACAGACGTTTATCGTACAGTTTTCCTGAACCCCAGAGTCTTGGGTTACCAAGATCTATTGGCTTTGCACCCAGGATAATGTGCTGCATGGCTAAACACGTATAAAGTCCAAAAGGTGAGACCTATGTGCTATGCCAATGCTTGATTTCATTGTTTTCCCCCACTTTTTGCCACTGATATTGATGCTTTTCGACTGATGTGCACTAGATCCCTTTTAAACAGACCCTAGTGCCGGTGCTGTTTCCCAAAAACAAGGTAACATGTTCAGTTTTACACTCAATGGCAAGGCCTTTAGCACCCCTGTAAGTCTCTAGTAAATAGAACCTCTGCGACCTCGGCTGGCCTCAAAATCGACTCGCCCACATTTCATCAGCTCGAGCTATTTTTACCACCTACTAGTCCCATCTGGAGAGTACACTGAGGCTGAAAGTGAATGAGCACTAAAGATGCCATTAAATCTTGTTTTTTTTATCTTGACACATTTCCTGTCTGTTCAAGAAAAGAGGTCAAAAGTCACTTTGTCTATTAACTAATTGCAGGTTGGAAAGTTAGGTTTATTTTTCTCTCTCTTACTAGAGTTAGAGGTTTTTGTCAAGTGAGCTGTCTGAAGATGTTGGTTACTTTTCTCAAAAACATAACATTTAAATAAATAGCCTGTAAATTAATATTACAAATATTTCAAAATATATCTGGAGTCACAGAAGCACATTCTTTTTTGTAGTTAAGAAATGTGATGCAAACAGAGAGTTAAATAGGAGCAAAACAAACCAGAACCACTTTACTTGGTGACGTGCAAATGACACATATTTGCAGAAACTCTATTTCCAAACATTATTGTCTGTACGCTATATCGTTTTTATCAGTAAAGCCTTATGTTAGTGGGAAAGTTTGTGCCCATTTCAATGTAAAATCTGCTGATTGCAAGACAGTGCGCTGCCATTTTATGCTTTCGTTATGTATTTATTTAAAGTGATACTTTTTAAGCATGATTTGAGAAATATTTCTGTCCCCGCCCTGATGAGAATGCTGTTAATGAACTAAGAGGCAAGTCAGGGGTCATGGGTATCCTATATGTTGCTAGATTTGTATTATAGATGGAAAGAAAGTTTAGTCAATTAAATCAAACAGAATAGGTTTTCGTGCAGCAGCCATGCTGAACTCGCACATTTGAAGGTGCCCTCATGTGTGATAACCAAGAACTGTCGGCTCAATGAATTAAAGTATTTGCGCACGATCACATCATCTGAAACCAGTTCACGGGTCAAGAGCATTACAAAGAGGTCGAGTAGATTAATTGAAGTCACTAGACCTGCAGGTCTAGTAAAAAGTTTTTGATTTTTCGAGGCTGGCCTAGGACATGGGTCCTAAGGATGGTCCCTAAGGGCAGCAGCATGTATTGTGCCACCCTAAGAGACCTACACACAGACACATGCAGACTGCCATTGCAGGCTGCGTGACATGCTGCAAACCATGGTGAAAGCAAAACATGAAACACACCCTGTGTGCCATACCCACAGACACTGCGTGCAATGTATGTAGGTCACCCTTACAGCAGGCCCTATAGCTCTAAGGCAGGGTACAATATATTCCTTGTGAGGACATATTTGCACGAGCAGATATGCCCTTGTGATGTGTAGTTCCATTACTAGATATTACACGTGTACAAGGAAGCCATCTTAAGTATATGCGCTGGGCACTGGTCATTATGAGTTTCTATCTTAATGACGGCTTCACTGAAACGTTTGCTGTTTGGTATCAAACACCTTGTCTTAATAAAGCTGTGCTGTTGCCAGTACCAGATTTATTATGACATGCACCCAGAGGGGACCTTAGAGGTGCCCCCTGAAAAATCTACCACTACCTAGTGTGCTGGCTGACTGGTATCTTCCAGCCTGCCACTGTAGACATGTTTCTGACCCCCTGCAGGTGAGTGTCCGCGCTCTCAGAGGTTAGAAACAATGACTGCTCCGGAGGAAGGTGTTCACACCACCTCCAGTAGGATGACGAGTGCTTTAGTATATCAAGGGTAGGGGCTTCAAAACCCTGTCTCCTGTGATATGTGACCCCGGCTTCCCCCAGACCTGGAAGATGCCACTCCCTGCCCTGAGGCCCATTTGGCATCAGGACAGGCGGGAAATTAGCTATGCAGTATGCATGTTGCACCACCAGGCTACTCATACACCTAAGGTGGTCTACCTGATGTGTCCCACGAAATAAGGATTCCGCTAACTTGTTTTTCGTGGAATTAGGAACTCTGGGACAGAATTATGGCCATATAGGGGGAGTAGTGACCTCAGGGGTTAGTAGTCCATTGGCTACTACCCTTCACCCCCCTTAATACCCACATATTCACCATTTTGGTGGCCCCCTGACACCAGGAACTCAGATTAGTCTACTGAGAACAGAAGAAGGACCAAGAGCCAAAAACGCGAGAGCTGTGGGCCCGTACTGGACTTGGCGCAAAGCCCCGCCTGCCTGCTGTTGTCCCGACAATTGCAAAGACCCGACTTGTCCTGCAACTGTGCATCCTCCTACAGCCTTGGAGGGCGGCTGGCACTTTGCCAACCAGCCAACATCTCCCATGAAGTGGAGGAGCTACTTGGCTGCAGGCACCGACCGCATCTGCCCGGTCCACTGAGGCAGCAACTCGCCAGGAAGAGGTCACTGAGTGTCCAGGACGTCTTCTCCATCGATCCATCCAATCCTCGAGATGCTGAGCCTTCCCGGAGCCTCCCTGCACCAATACCCGGAGTACTGGAGCCATTTGCAAGCACCAAGGCTTGTTTGTGTTTAGTCTGAACACCACCGCCGCCAATCCTTACATGTATGTCGAAGGACTTCAAAAGAGGCCAGCTCCGCACCAAGAGTGGCCCTTATTTGTTTCTTTTCCCACTTTTGCAGTTATCCCAAGAACCCTGAGAGCCTTTAACTCACCAAACCGCCGGACAAAACCCCTCTGCAATAAACCGCCAGCGTCTCTGTGGTCCTGAGACCTTCAAGAGCAGAGCCTCCTTTAAGTTCCGCCGGACTGGTCCCCCAGTCCCCACTTGCTGCCTTTGTCTTACATGTACTTTTCACCATTTACTTAAGCGTGCAGCGTTCGAGGCACCCACTGTGTGCAGCACATCCGGACACCTCTGGGCAGGAAAACTTGAACTGTTGGTGCTTTCTTGGACCTTGCACCCCACTTACCTTAAGTTAGAAGAACAATTGTGTAAGTTGTTTGCAAGTATATCTATGCAGTGTATGTTTCTCCCATAGGATAACTACTGCGTTTGAGGCGCAGGCCTCAAATCGGATGGCTGTATTTTTACTGTTTTCTTGAAATTGCTAACTCGAAAAGTACTTACCTGATTCTGATAATCGTGGTGTCTAAATTAATATAAAAATCTGTTCTGTTTTTTCTAAATCGGTTTCGAATGCTTTCATTGAGTGAGTCTCATTTATTGACTGTGTGTACAAGTGCTTAACCCCCCCTTCCCCCCCCCCGCGCGATGAGCCTAAAGTGGCTCGACCACACCACTACAAAAAAAGAGCACTGTGGGATTGTTAAAGCAAGCCCCTGAAAACCAATAAGGGTCGCCTGGACTCTGCACAGTGTGCCTCATTTTGGTGCTCTTTACAGAGAGCCAGCTTCCTACAATACTTTGTTGAGGTCTGGAAATCGATGCTTGTAATTTCAAAGTGATAAATATGTTTTGATTGCTTGTGCTGTGTTACTCTCAAGATAGTCCGCATTGGTGCGTGTGTGAATGCTTGTGGTTAGAAATGCTGCCTAGGGTCCCTTCGCACAGTACAGTTTCAGGGATCTGCAGCCTAGTTTCAGCAGCAGTGACCTCATCAGCTAATCCAGTTGTTTGCTGCGTTTCTTTCCTCCTCCAGGGGTCGGTGACCTTCCATGATGTTGCAGTCTATTTCTCTGAGGAGGAGTGGGGGCACTTGCAAGAGTGGCAGAAGGAGCTGTACCGGAATGTGGTGGAAGAGGTTCACACAGCACTCCTCTCTCTAGGTACACTGCATGCTCACCTCCACTGCCACAAAAACCCTTCACAGGCTCTGTAAGTCTCAGGTTCACTGTTTCGCCTGAATGCTGTGCATGAGCTTAGAGGGGAAACAGTGTCTGTGGTCTACGGTGTGGAACTTATGCAGCCTAGCGTTAAATGAGGACTCTTCGTTCGTCGTGTCTCCTCTCTGTGTATATCTTAAGTTCACTGGCCCGTCTTTCAAGAATAGACAACAACCACTCAATCCATCAATGATAGTGGTTGAGGAAATAGAAAGGCCTGTGTGTAAGAACTCTAGAAATGTTTATGGGTATATTATAGATCCAGATAATGCTATCACCTTATGGTTTTATTTTATATATTATGAACGCTTTTTATTTGCATATATTAAAAATGCTATTCATTAAAGTTTTAGCTCTAACCAGACATTGAAATTGTTGAGCGTTATTCATTGTGCCACACTTTGTTGAGTTTCTAACCCCCTATCAGAAGCTTTGACTACTCGGCTTCCCTACTCTGACAGGTGCTTTAAAGAAGTAGCGTCCTGCCACAGTCGTTGTTATTTCGGGGTGCAGTGACCAGCATTTATTCAGGACATTGCACACTAACCTATGACTATCTCCGGGCCCCCTAGAAAAGTCCTTACGGGGGTGATTTAGAATTGGAGGTGCTGGCGATGGGGTGTGGCGGTAAAGAAGTGAAGAGATTAGCATTGGTTAAGCATGGCTGGGGTGCCCCTTAACCAATTGTATGACTTGGGGGTGCCCCTCCTTGGTCAGAGAACGGTAGGCGAACACAGCACTAGATTGAAAGGCATTACAACACAAGCTTGTTATTCGACTGGTTTAACAATAGAATGTGCCTCGACTCCTCTTCAGTTTTGTCTTTCTGGAATATTTTGCAATTGTTCTTTTTCTTTACTTGTATAAATGCAGTTTGTCCCTGTAACACACATTCTGTCTGTTCTTTGCAGCTCATCTCTCAAGTTTGCTTTGTGTGAGCATCCCCTTACTAGAGCTGTTTGTTTATGAAACTAGATTTCTACTTGTATGTCCCTACACCTCATCAGGGCAGACTCCTGAGTGTTTTGTCTATGCACTTTCTTTGCCTGCATGCTGAACTCTAATGAAACATCTTTTTGTGGCAGGTTACACCATCGCCAACCCAGACGTGCTGGTACACCTGAGGAAGGAGGAAGAGCAGCATCTTCGAGCCTGCCGCGACTCACAAGGAAAAGAAACCCTCAAGGAGAGGAGCACAAGTATGAAGAAGCCTTTTCATAATGTGTTTCCCAATTTTACAAAGTAACTCCCCGGAGGTTTGTGGCACTGCCCATCTCTCATCCTCGGTATCTAGTGATGTGTCTGCCTGGAGGTTTGTGGCACTGTCCATCTCTTGTCAGTGAACTGCTTCCCTTCCCTCACAGCTCTGCCTGGTAGCTGCTGCCCCCGACCCTTGCAGGTTCGCAAGTTCAAGGAAGCATCTCTGCTCCGCTGCTGCTCTGTACTCTCTGTCTCTGCTTTCTGCCTTTTCTCCTCTGATCTCTTTTCTTTCCTTTTCTTCAATTTTACTGATTTTCTGTCACATTTGTTCTCTTGCTATACTTTTGCGCTTTTCATGCCTTTTTTCTCTCCCTGTCCCCTCATCTGCTTGTTCCCCACCGCCTGCCCCCTCCAGCATCGCTTTCCTGCCTCCCACCTGTCCAGCCCTCCCCCTCAAGCTACTTAATGGTGGCCGCGCCGCTTGCGTGCCAAAGGCAAGCCCATCTGCGCCTGGACTGCGCCCAGCTCCGCAGACCCTGGTCCTCTGACTATCCACCGCTATGACACCATCACCCCCCACGCCCTTAACACCGGATGCCACTCCGCCTGAAACCCTTGTGTTGCCGAAGAACACACAAGGCCCATTATTATTAGTATTGTTATTACAAACATTTGTACAGCGCATGGCTACACAAAGACATCCCAGCGCTAGCAGTATCGCACAGACAACAACTAGGTGGCTTATGTGCAGAATTTTGGAACAGCCGGGTTTTAAGAAGCTTTCGGAAAGGAAGATGTTGAGTCACTGAACGAAGATGTTGAGGGAGGGAGTTCCATAACTTAGCGTTATTATATGAGAAGGAACGGCCTCCACATCTTTCCTTTTTAATTCTATGAACAAAGATGTTGAGGGAGGGAGTTCCATAACTTAGCGTTATTATATGAGAAGGAACGGCCTCCACATCTTTCCTTTTTAATTCTATGAACGAAGATGTTGAGGGAGGGAGTTCCATAACTTAGCGTTATTATATGAGAAGGAACGGCCTCCACATCTTTCCGTTTTAATTCTAGAAACTGAGGCCAAGAATAGGTTGGCAGAATGCAGATTTTTACTGGGACGACAGAAAGAGATGAGAGAGTGAGCCGTAGACAGGAATTTTAACTTTATTCTCTCGTTGATAGGTAGCCATTGTTAGGAATTCAGGTCGGACTAACGGACTGCTTTTTGGGGAAGCTGAGCAGCATCCGAGCTGCACAGTTCTGTACCATCTGTAGTTACCTTGTGCTTGACTTGGGGGCCCCTAGGTAAAAGCTTGCATAATCCAGGCGAGGTAGATTCAGAGCCTGGACCATAAGTATCCTTGCAGTGACTGGAAGACGAGGTAAGACTTTACGTAGCATCCTAAGAATGCCATAGCAAGTTGCTGCCAGCTTTACTGCTTGCTGATCAAATTTGAGGGAGTTGTCCAGCCACATACCTTAGCTTTTGATCTTTGTCTAAGGGGCAGAGCCGAGACAGTTTGGCTATGCCAATCCAAGGTCGATGCTAGCAGTGTTACCCAGGATCATAAGCTCAGTTTTGTTTCCTTTGAGCTTGAGATAGGAGTGTTCCATCCATTCTGCCACTTTCTCTAAAAGGTTCACAGTAAGAAGGGAAATTCTGCGAGGGATTCAGAGAAAAGACCAGTTGGGTATCATCAGCATATGTGACAATGTTCATCCCAAATGGCCGAGCAATCTCTGCGAGAGGTCTCAAATATACGTTAAACAATGTGGGACTCAACAACTTTGTTATGTTATGTTATTTTTATTTATACCGCGCACAGCTGCCCCAGCAAAGGTGCGTCCTGGCGCTTTGAGAAGGTGAACACAACACAGCACTAAAAGCGGACAAAAGGAGACGAGACACAACAGATGAGCTAAACAAATAAAAAGGTCTTGATAGCCCGTCTAAACTGAAGGAGCTCATCGATGGCCCGAATTTGTGGAGGAAGAGAATTCCACCAACTCGCTGCCAGGACTCGAAAGGAGCGGCCACCAATTCTGCTCAACTTAAAACGCGGGACCACTGCTAAGTTCTGGCCTAGCGATCTAAGAGTGCGAGAGGTGACATAGGGGATCAACAATTTCTCCAAGATTTGTGGGGGAGTACCCTTTAGGATTTTAAATGCAAAGCAGAGAACCTTAAATCTAATCCTCTGCTGCACAGGGAGCCAGTGGAGAGAGCGCAGAGTATTGGACACCGAGCATCGCCTAGGCAGACCTGTCACCAATCGGGCCGCAGCGTTTTGAACCCGCTGTAGCCGCAGAGATTCTGACTGGTTTATCCCCGCCAGTAGGGAGCTGGCATAGTCCAGCCTGGACAGCACTGATGCTTGGACCACCAGCTGTCTTGTGGGTGCATCAAAGAACTTGAGGATGGGTCGAAGTCCTCTGATGATGCCATAACAAGAAGCCGCCACCTTCTTGGTATGACAGATGAAACTCAGAGAAGGATCAAGCCACACCCCCAAGTTTTTTATCTCTGCCGCTGGGAGGGGAGTCACACCCAACTCCGAAGGCCACCATTTGTCATCCCACAAAGCCACCTGTTTACCAACCACCATAATCTCCGTCTTCTTGGTGTTTAACTGGAGACAGTTGGAATTCATCCAGTTAGCCACTTCCCGCAGACCATCACAGAACCTGGGAGCCTCCAGGTCTGGGTCCCCATTCAGTGTGACCGCCAGCTGCGTGTCATCTGCGTAAGAGACCATGGTCAGGCCCCACCGCTTGACGACCGCAGCCAACTGTCTCACATACAGATTGAAAAGGGTGGGACTCAGTGAAGACCCCTGTGGGACTCCCTGGTCTAGCGGGTAGGATGACGACTTACCGGGCGGGATCGCCACCTGGAATGACCTATCCGTAAGGAAGGAACAAAACCAGTGCAAGGCGGAGCCAGAAACGCCCACCTCCTCAAGACGCCGAATCAGAATCCCGTGCGAGACCGTGTCGAAGGCGGCACTAAGATCTAATAACAGTAGTGCCGCCGTCCGACCGGAATCCAGCACGGAACGCAGATGCTCGACCATCGAGAGAAGGGCCGTCTCCGTGATGTGACCCGCACCGAACCCGTTCTGGGTAGGGTCAAGAATGTTAAGCCTACCAAGATGGTCTGTAAGAGTGGCATTCACATGGGCCTCCGCTATTTTCGTGGCCCAAGGGAGAAGGGAGATAGGGCGGTAGCTTTCAGGTTTAAGGGGGTTAAGGGTCGCCTTCTTCAGAATTGGCATGACTACTGCCTGCTTCCATCTAACGGGAACCACTCCAGAAGAGAGAGACAGGTTGATCAAGGACAGCACCGGGGTACGGCAAACCGGTGCCAGGGTCTTGAGTTGGGCCGGTTTCAGCGGGTCTGCCGGAGATCCAGACTTGATTTTGGCGCTGAGAAAGTCAAACACCTCCAGAGATAAGGGGGGTAAGATGGAAAGACATTCCCCCTCACCTAAGGTGCGACCAACCTGCTCTAGCATCAGGGAACCCGTTGGGAAAGTGCGATAGATGGCTTGCACTTTTTCATGGAAGAAAGAGGCCAAACCCTCACAATGTGAGTCCGAGCATATTTCCACTGCAGTTGCTCTCTTCGCCATCAGGTCCTTTAATACTTTAAAAATAAGTTTCGATGGATTGGCAGAGTTCTGAAACTGTTGAGCATAAAAGGAAGCGCGAGTTTGACACACTGCCCTGTGATAAATCTTGACCTTGCGCAAAACTGCTGGTGAACAAACACCAGTGTACTGGGCGCACTGCTGGATGTGTGTAGAACACAATTACAACATATTTGCTGTTATGATTCTTTTGTTGGACCGACATGGTAGTTGCACATTCCATCAGACCTTTTGTTTTACACAAGTACATGACTTGCACAGACCACCTCATTTTCATTCTCATTTTTCATTTTCTCATATCACGTTTACGAACGGCTCACCTGCCTCAGCATTTATTAGTCTGTTTCACTGTACACCTTTACACACAGTTCACAGTGCAATCCCGTGTCACCAGTTACGTGAATCAATTTTCAAAGGTACATCCAGTCCTCTTTTCATGATCACCATCCATATTTATCACGTGACACCGCAAGCGTGTACTTAACCTCTTGGCACGGCACGCCCTCGATGCTTCCTTTTCCGGATGTTCACAGCAGCCGTTACCCCCTTTTTCTTCCGCACTTCACGCGTGAACGGTAAGCATTTCACATAGCGCCTCGCTGGTTGTTTATACATTTCCTTTATTGGTTCTTCTTTTTTGTTGCAGAGCTTTCAGAGCTTTTGATTACAAGATGGTTTCAATCATTCTCACCTGAATACCCTCGATTTCTCGTGCAGCAGCACCTCGCCATTTTATTGGTTCACTCACAGTGATCACTTCGCCATTTTATTGGTTCACTCACAGTGATCACTTCGCCATTTCATTGGTTCACTCACAGTGAGAGCATTTTCAGTAAGTCCCGTTTTTCAATGTTTATCTTTCGTTTTGCCGCTATCTCCCTTCACTCCGATTCACAGTTCCCTTTTTCCTTCACATTACTCATACAGTTGGAGCACTTCTCCTCCAGTTATCACCTGTGAACTCCGTCCCCGAGACAGTCGTCCGATTGAACCAGTAAGAACTCCTCAGGTTTCGAGTACAGCACAAGCTGAATTACTGACACAGCATACTGCCTCACTTCATGCATTTTGCAGTTACTCAGTCACGTTGATTTCACTTGAGTCACTTGGTGCATGCTCGTTATTTTCGTTTTTTTCCCACTCCTTCGGTTTGGTCTTGGTGCACAAACAGCATGGTTTTCGTCTTATTCACAGTATCGCTCAAGCTTGAAATAGATCAGCCTTTTTCCGCTTTGGCCACAGACACGCTGCATCTTGTATTGCAATTTTTCAATCATTCTTTTCATATTACGAGCCTTCATGAGACACAGGTTTGAATGTTATTCTTTTCTTCACCAGTTGCCCCTGAAGAAGGGATGAAATACATCCCGAAATGCATTGGGCTACCTTGCAAGAACTGACGACCAAGTTCACTGCCTTAGCGCAGTTGTTTTGATTGTATCAATGTGTTTTTCTTTTTGAGTCATTCTTCAATTGATGCTTTGTATAACTTTATTGTTTTTGTCAGATTGACTTATAAATACAGTTTTTTCATGATACGCTTCCATGATTTAATGGACTACTAGATCGCTGTTTCAACTAAGTTTATTACTGTTCCGTCTAGTTTGTGACTTCATAACAGCAAATATGTTGTAATTGTGTTCTACACACATCCAGCAGTGCACCCAGTACACTGGTGTTTGTTCACCAGCAGTTTTGCATTTAGTTACGAGGTGGGCTACCTCGCGTCTGAGTTGCACGCTTCAATAGTTCATTTGTAAGTAAACATAATAACTTATTCTTAAGATTTGGTGTGCGCTATCTTACACAGAATCCAAATCTTGACCTTGGCCAGATAACATATTTTCAGATCTGGGTCGTACGACTTCCTCCATAATCTTTCGGCCTGTCTACAGGCCCTCTTAAGAGATGCCAAGGAAGTGTCATACCAAGGGCTCGGCTCCTTCCGGTGACACTTGGACCAACGCATAGGAATCAGAGAGTCGAGGGCACCAGATATCCACTCACAGAAGGAGTCGTATCCACAATCCACCTCGGTGAGCGGACCTAAAGGAACCTTCTCGAGCTGATGGTAAAAGTCCTCCAGTCTTAATTTGTTCCAGAGTCGTTTAAGAACAAGTCTATCCTGAGATAGAAAAGGAGAGTCAGACAAAGAGCATGCCGTTTTCACCAGCATGTGGTCTGTCCAAACCAACTGGGAGGAACCAAGAACTCTGAATCCTTCTAGATTTGTAAAAAACGGGTCAAGAATATGACCACCTTTATGTGTGGGGAAAGTAATCATTTGCGAGAGCTGTAGAGCCTCAAGATCCGCCAGAAAGCTTCTAATAGAGGGTAAAGAAGGGCAGTCCAAATGGAGATTAAGATCTCCCACAACATTAAAATTTGCACATCCTAGTGCCTCTATGCTAATATACTCAGGAAGAGCAGCCCGGAGGCCGGTAAATTAATAGCCCAGAGAAGGTGAACTGGTGACTAAACGCTATTTTAAATAGGGCCCCCTCACACCCCAAAAGTTCAGCGGCTTTCCACTCGCAGGGATAACACCGTTTGGTGGCCATCGCAATACCTCCACCTCTAGTCGTCCGATTTAAAGTGAAAATAGCATACTCTGGGGGAAAGGCCAGGTTAATTATCGAGGAGTCAGAGTCCTGGAGCCACGTTTCCGTCAGAAAGAGCACATCCGGCGAACCATCAATAAGAAGGTCGTAAACCTCCTGATGGTGCTTTACCACAGATCTGACGTTTAAGCTCCAGATACTCAGGTCCCGTTGTCCTGCCCTCTTTATAACAGGCCCCAAGGGGCGTATAAGAGAGGGGGATTCCAATGACCAAGCACCACACCTACAATGATATGGGCCACACAGCGGGACTACAGGCGAAAACTCGCAGCGTGTACATCGGTCCCGAAGGGCCAGTAGATCGGCCCTACTATAGGTTCTCAAAGGTATAGTCATGATGGCCAGGTCCAGAGTTCTGCCGCGAGCCGCGCTTCCTTTGCAGCTGAGCGGCAGGCTCTTGGAGAGGTTGCTTCCTTCAACGACCTGGAAAGTTCTACCTTCCAAGAAGGACTGTAGCCAGGTAATAGCACCTCCTGAGATTCCGATGCTTCTGAGCCTGTTTAACAGGGTATTATGATTAACAGTATCGAAGGCGGTGCTCAAATCGAGGAGGATAATGGCAGCTGTTCCCCCCTTGATCGAGGATTTTCTTAGACTCATCGACCACCGTAAGAAGAGCAGTTTCGGTGTCATGTAGAAGCCGAAAAATAGTCTGGGCGGGATGAAGCAAATTATGGGTTTCTAGAAATTTAGACAGGATCGTGTTGACATATTTCTCCAGAACCTTGCTAATCCCGGGAAGAAGGGAGATGGGATGATAGTTGCTCAGAGTCTGAGGGTCCAAGTTTGGTTTCTTTAGCCACGCCCTCACCATGGCATGTTTCCAGAGAAGAGGAACTTGACTGGTTGAGATAGAAAGATTTATCAGCTCGATCATAACAGGGAATACTACTTAGCCGCCTTAAGTAAATGGTAAGGAGATGCCCCAGGCGAGCAGCCCTCCAAGTAAGCCAGCTGGTTCTCCTCCGCCTTCCAAGAGCCCAGACAGCCTGCAGACAGCTCGAGAAAAGATGGAGGAGCAGCAAGATCACAGCAGACCACGCAGCCTTCAAATCCGTCGGCCCCGCACACCACCACCTCCTCAGAACAACAAAGAACGCAGCCATCAAGGAACACATCAACGCCAACGCACACAACAGCAAAGAACTCTTCGCCATGGTCAATGAATTTGCCAAACCCAGCACAGAGACAGCAGTATTCCTCCCATCCCAAGACCTCTGCGATAACCTCTCCACCTTCTTCCACAGCAAGATCAAGGAGATCTACGCCAGCTTCACAACCCAAGACTCACCCACCCCACCCACATCCACAGTACCAAATGGCTCCAGGCCCCAGCAGACTTTGACCAACTGGACCACACTCATGCCTAATGACACCCCCAGGATCATGAAGAGCATCCACTCCGAAGCCCCCTCGGACCACTGCTCTCACCACATCTTCAACAAAGCCGGCACCTCCATCGCACCCGAACTCTGCCGCACCATCAACTGCTCCATTGAGTCCACTACTTTACTAGAAGACTGGAAGCACGCAGAGATAAACCCCCTGCTGAAGAGACCTTTGGCCAACCCGATGGACCTCAAGTACTACAGACCCATCTCTCTGCTCCCCTTCCCAGCCAAAGTCATTGATAAAGCCATCAACGCCCAGCTCTCCGAGTTTGTCGAAACAAACAACATCCTGGACCTCAAACGATCGGGCTTTAGAAGCAACCACAGCACTGAGACCGCTCTTCTCGCCACTACAGATGACATCCGCACGCACCCTCCTTGACCTATGTGAGACTGCAGCCCTCATCCTCCTGGACCTCCGGCCTCCTTTGACACTGTCTCCCACCACACCCTCTGCGCAAGACTCCACGACACCAACATCCACGACAAAGCCCTAGAATGGATACTCTCCTTCCTCCCAGGCCTAACGCAGAGAGTCAGACTTCCACCGTTCAGATCTGAACCCACGGCAATCAGCTGCAGAGTGCCTCAGGGATCTTTCCTGAGCCCCACCCTCTTCAACATCTAAATGGCCCCACTTGCAGCCATCGTCAGAAGCCCCAGACTCAACATCGTCTCCTACGTTGACGACACCCAGCTGATTCTCTCTCTCACAGACAAACTTACAGCCACCAAGAGCAACTTCCACAACAGGATGAAGGCAGTCGCCACCTGGATGAAGGATAGCTGCCTCATGCTTAACTCAGACCAGACGGAAGTCCTTATCCTGGTCTCCTCCCACTTTGCATGGGACGACTTTTGGTGGCCCGCAGTGCTAGAAATCCTCCCCACATCCACGAACCACGCACAAAACTTCGGCATCATCCTAGTCTCCTCGCTCTCAATGAACCACCAAATCAACGACGTTTCGTCATCCTGCTTCCAGATGCTCAACCTCCTTCGTAAGATCTTCCCGTGGATCCCCACCGAGTCCAAGAAAACAGTCACTTATGCGCTCGTCAGCAGCAGACTCGACTACGGCAACGCACTCTACATCAGCACCACCCGGAAACTCCAGAAAAAACTGAAGACTGTCCAGAACGCCTCTGCCAGACTCATCCTGAACATCCCATGCCGCAACCACATCACCGGCCACCTAAGAGACCTTCACTGGCTACCTGTCAACAAGAGAATCACCTTCAAGCGTCTCACACAAGCCTACACAGCCCTCTACAGTGCCGGACCTGCATACCTCAACCACCTCCTCTCCTTCTACACTCCCATGAGACATCTCAGTTCCCTCCAACTAGTCCAGGCCACCATCACACAGATTCGCAAGACCACGACTGGAGGAAGATCCTTCTCCTACCTTGCTGCGAAGACCTGGAACTCCCTGCCTCTGCTCCTCAGACAATCACTATCGTTGCAGCAATTCAGGAACGACCTCAAGACCTGGCTCTTTGACTGGGCTGCAGACCCAGCCAAGCCTCCCCTCCTACCATACGGGTGAGTAGTCACGCTCTATAAAATTACTGATTGATTGATCTCTCATCCTCTGTATCTGGAATGATGTGACTGCCCAGAGGTTTGTGGCACTGTCCATCTCTTGCCCTCGGTATCGGGAGTGATGGCTACCCGGATCTTCCAACATCTGTAGCACTGTGTGCTGCTTCCCCACCCCCCACTGCCCTGTATCAGCTCTGTCCTACTCTACGTCTGGTACTTGGTTTGCATCTCTGCTCTCTTGCTAAATGTCTAGTGAACTTTATCTCCTCTCTCCTCACACTGTTACTGCACGGCTGTAACTTTATCAGGAGTCTGAGGTCCCTCTGGGCTTGCTGGGCTTTGATTGACAGTCTGAACCTTTTACCACTGGTGTCCTGGGGCTCAGCCTGACTGTTGAACCCTAAACCGAGCACCAGGTCCAAACCTGCAGCTCTGGACCCAAAACCGAACACCAAGTCCAAACCTTCAGCACTGGACCCAAAACCGATCCAGCTCTGGACCCAAAACCGAACACCAGGTCCAAACCTTCAGCACTGGACCCAAAACCGATCCAGCTCTGGACCCAAAACCGAACACCAGGTCCAAACCTCCAGCTCTGGACCCAAAACCGAACACCAGGTCCAAACCTCCAGCTCTGGACCCAAAACCGAACACCAGGTCCAAACCTTCAGCACTGGACCCAAAACCGATCCAGCTCTGGACCCAAAACCGAACACCAGGTCCAAACCTCCAGCACTGGACCCAAAACCGAACACCAGGTCCAAACCTTCAGCTCTGGACCCAAAACCGAACTCCAGGTCCAAACCTCCAGCTCTGGACCCAAAAGCGAACACCAGGTCCAAACCTTCAGCACTGGACCCAAAACCGAACACCAGGTCCAAACCTTCAGCACTGGACCTAAAACCGAACACCAGGACCAAACCTCCAGCTCTGGACCCAAAAGCGAACACCAGGTCCAAACCTCCAGCTCTGGACCCAAAAGCGAACACCAGGTCCAAACCTCCAGCACTGGATCCAAAACCGAACACCAGGTCCAAACCTTCAGCTATGGACCCAAAAGCGAACACCAGGTCCAAACCTCCAGCTCTGGACCCAAAAGCGAACACCAGGTCCAAACCTCCGGCTCTGGACCCAAAAGCGAACACCAGGTCCAAACCTCCAGCTCTGGACCCAAAAGCGAACTCCAGGTCCAAACCTCCAGCTCTGGACCCAAAAGCGAACACCAGGTCCAAACCTCCAGCTCTGGACCCAAAAGCAAACACCAGGTCCAAACCTCCAGCTCTGGACCCAAAAGCGAACACCAGGTCCAAACCTCCAGCTCTGGACCCAAAAGCGAACCACAGGTCCAAACCTCCAGCACTGGACCCAAAAGCGAACACCAGGTCCAAACCTCCAGCTCTGAACCTAAAAGCGAACACCAGGTCCAAACCTCCAGCTCTGGACCCAAAACCGAACACCAGGTCCAAACCTCCAGCTCTGGACCCAAAACCGAACACCAGGTCCAAACCTCCAGCTCTGGACCCAAAACCGAACACTAGGTCCCAACCTTCAGCTCTGGACCCAAAACCGAACACCAGGTCCAAACCTCCAGCACTGGACCCAAAACCGAACACCAGGTCCAAACCTCCAGCTCTGGACCCAAAAGCGAACACCAGGTCCAACCCTTCAGCTCTGGACCCAAAAGCGAACACCAGGTCCAACCCTTCAGCTCTGGACCCAAGAGCGAACACCAGGTCCAAACCTCCAGCTCTGGACCCAAAAGCGAACACCAGGTCCAAACCTCCAGCTCTGGACCCAAAAGCGAACACCAGGTCCAAACCTCCAGCACTGGATCCAAAACCGAACACCAGGTCCAAACCTCCAGCTATGGACCCAAAAGCGAACACCAGGTCCAAACCTCCAGCTCTGGACCCAAAAGCGAACACCAGGTCCAAACCTCCGGCTCTGGACCCAAAAGCGAACACCAGGTCCAAACCTCCGGCTCTGGACCCAAAAGCGAACACCAGGTCCAAACCTCCAGCTCTGGACCCAAAAGCGAACACCAGGTCCAAACCTCCGGCTCTGGACCCAAAAGCAAACACCAGGTCCAAACCTCCAGCTCTGGACCCAAAAGCGAACACCAGGTCCAAACCTCCAGCTCTGGACCCAAAAGCGAACCACAGGTCCAAACCTCCAGCACTGGACCCAAAAGCGAACACCAGGTCCAAACCTCCAGCTCTGAACCTAAAAGCGAACACCAGGTCCAAACCTCCAGCTCTGGACCCAAAACCGAACACCAGGTCCAAACCTCCAGCTCTGGACCCAAAACCGAACACCAGGTCCAAACCTCCAGCTCTGGACCCAAAACCGAACACCAGGTCCAAACCTTCAGCTCTGGACCCAAAACCGAACACTAGGTCCCAACCTTCAGCTCTGGACCCAAAACCGAACACCAGGTCCAAACCTCCAGCACTGGACCCAAAACCGAACACCAGGTCCAAACCTCCAGCTCTGGACCCAAAAGCGAACACCAGGTCCAACCCTTCAGCTCTGGACCCAAAAGCGAACACCAGGTCCAACACTTCAGCTCTGGACCCAAGAGCGAACACCAGGTCCAACCCTTCAGCTCTGGACCCAAAACCGAACACCAGGTCCAAACCTCCAGCACTGGACCCAAAACCGAACACCAGGTCCAAACCTCCAGCTCTGGACCCAAAAGCGAACACCAGGTCCCAACCTCCAGCTCTGGACCCAAAACCGAACACCAGGTCCCAACCTACAGCTCTGGACCCAAAACCGAACACCAGGTCCCAATCTTCAGCTCTGGACCTAAAACCGAACACCAGGTCCCAACCTTCAGCTCTGGACCTAAAACCGAACACCAGGTCCCAACCTTCAGCTCTGGACCCAAAAGCGAACACCAGGTCCAAACCTTCAGCTCTGGACCCAAAAGCGAACACCAGGTCCAAACCTCCAGCTCTGGACCCAAAAGCGAACACCAGGTCCAAACCACCAGCTCTGGACCCAAAATCGAACACCAGGTCCAAACCTTCAGCTCTGGACCCAAAACCGAACACCAGGTCCCAACCTTCAGCTCTGGACCCAAAAGCGAACACCAGGTCCAAACCTCCAGCACTGGATCCAAAACCGAACACCAGGTCCAAACCTTCAGCTCGACCCAAAACCAAACACCAGGTCCAAACCTTCAGCTCTGGACCCAAAAGCGAACACCAGATCCAAACCTCCAGCTCTGGACCCAAAAACGAACACCAGGTCCAAACCTCCAGCACTGGACCCAAAAGCGAACACCAGGTCTAAACCTCCGGCTCTGGACCCAAAAGCGAACACCAGGTCCAACCCTTCAGCTCTGGACCCAAAACCGAATACCAGGTCCAAACCTTCAGCTCTTGACCCAAAACCGAACACCCGGTACAAACCTCCGGCACTGGACTCAAAAGCGAACACCAGGTCCAAACCTTCAGCTCTGGACCCAAAACCGAACACCAGGTCCAAACCTTCAGCTCTGGACCCAAAAGCGAACACCAGATCCAAACCTCCAGCTCTGGACCCAAAAACGAACACCAGGTCCAAACCTCCAGCACTGGACCCAAAAGCGAACACCAGGTCTAAACCTCCGGCTCTGGACCCAAAAGCGAACACCAGGTCCAACCCTTCAGCTCTGGACCCAAAACCGAATACCAGGTCCAAACCTTCAGCTCTTGACCCAAAACCGAACACCCGGTACAAACCTCCGGCACTGGACTCAAAAGCGAACACCAGGTCCAAACCTTCAGCTCTGGACCCAAAACCGAACACCAGGTCCAAACCTTCAGCTCTGGACTCAAAACCGAACACCAGGTACAAACCTCCGGCACTGGACCTAAAACCGAACACCAGGTCCAAACCTTCAGCACTGGATCCTACAAGTTGGAAAGTCGAGCAGTCCAAGGCTTACACCTGGAGATGGAGTGGGCCTCGAGATCCAGAGTTCCATAATCAACACATCCAGCTAATGTTTTTTGTTCAAATCACACACAACGAAATGCTGCACATAATGTGCCAGAAACAACTAAGTGCAGCTGACATTCTTAAGTAACTGCTTGGGAGGCAGCTTAAGCTGCTCGTGGTAGACAAAACCTTACGGTAGTCTTTGCACAGTAGTTTGAGTCACTGGGTCCTCCCTTGGAGGGGTCTCTTTATCAGTAGAGTCTCTTGGGGGAATACTGACCATGTTGTGGGGCTGTACATTGGAAAAACGGTTCCCCGATGGGTAGAGATCCTGTTTCCTCTCCCTAATTTTCTGGGCATGTACAGTTTTTTTCTGTTGTCTTCGTCCATGTCTGTGTTCTGCTGGCAGAGCCAGCTGCTCGGCATGGAGTGCCAAGCACAGCCCAAGGTATTCCAGGAGTAGTGATCCTGCCCCTTCTAATGGTTGCACAAGTGGCGTATTGGGCATTGGTGCGCAGTGAGCAGCGGCAACACCAGTCAGAGGTTGCAGTGGAGTTGCAGTGCTCACAACTCGACAGATCTTGCAGCTTGGATTCTTCCTCTGGCCCACATGCTAACCCACAACCTAAGACAAGGTAGGTTCACCCCCTTGTGGTCTTGGTCAGTAATTAGTTCTAGGTGCAAGCCTTTCTATTGTCATTGGATCTCTTCTTGTACTCTTTATTGTTCTTGAGGGAAGAGTGGGCTGTGATCCAGTCTTTATGCTTGGTTCTTAGCTCTTCATTAGAACTCAAGTTCTTCGGTACCCTTTAGTGACGGGGTACACAGTTCCATTCTGGTTAGTGGTCCACATCGGATCCCTGGGCCTCACCCTCACAGAGCAGTGCAGGTTCCTTCCCTGATGATTGAGTGGGTGTCTTTGGCTCATCCTGTTTCAGCTCCTTCAAAGCCCTCTTTCTGAGCAGTGTGTTCCTCATGCACGGGCACATTAGGAGCCCCTCCTGAGCACGAATCTCTCTCCTTTGAAATAGGGACTATACAGCTCCTCCTGGCAGCTTTGTTGACGTTTTCCCAGGTTCTGTCCAGAATTTAGCTTGGGATTGGGCGGCGACACCGAAACCCGGAAGCACAAAAGAGTTTCTTAGTCGCCAATGGGGACTCTGGTTTGTGATGGAGCACACTGTAAGAAAGTGGCTCTGTATATACTGCACCTCAGTAAGGTACAGTGTGTACAGAGTCCACAGTCCCCAGAGGTTTGGCAGAGGTTAAAGTTAAATAGAACCTTACTCTCTAAAGAGGTAGCTTGGTCTAGCAGTAAGGCAGTATCAGAGGACAGTGTAAAGCATTTGTTGCACACACTCAGTCAGCAATGGTCTCACACACTCGAGAACTGAACTCTAGGCCAATTGTTTTGTATATAAAAGCCAGGACTGGGAAGAAAGGGGCTTCTGTGTACTTCAAAGACCCTTCATTGAAATCACGCCCACTTCAAAGGCACAAATGGGTGTAAGTACTGGGTCTCTGATCTCACCAAAGCAGATCCTCCTGGGCCTGTTAAGAATTCTGCCACTCTGCTGGATTGCTGCTCTAGAAGAACTGATTTTCTGCTCTGCTGTGCTGCCTGCTACCCTCTGTCCTGCTGAGGAAAAGGACTGGACCCATCTTACTTGAACCCAGAGTGACTCTAGGGGCATGCTGGCTTGTCCCTTGGTCTTAAGTCAAAGGGACAACAATGACTTCTTGCAACCTTACAACAGCACTTAGACTTTGCCACCTGTGAGTCTGCCTGGTCAAGATGTACCAATGGAGTCCTGAGCCCTTGGAAGTGGGTTTTCTGTGCTACAAGTGAAAGTATCCGCATTTCTCAGACACAGCCTGTTTCAATTATGACGATGCGTCACGATCTCCAGAGGTGCTCGCCCGGGACACATCCAGGATTATTCGGCTCGACAACATTGCATACGAATCCTAGGGATTGGCACCGACGCATCGCGTCTCTTTGCTCCTCGCAGCTCGTCTGTGACGTTGACACACCAACAGGCCAAGGCGGATCCCTTTATCCAACCCGCACTCTATCGTGGTCGGCCTAAACTTTGAATTTACCATGGTCACCCGTGACCAGATATCCCAGTTGGAGCTTTAAGGCTCTAAACACTATATTTTTGTATATTCTTAAAAAATGTAATAACTCTGGTTATACTTGTTAGATTTTTGTTATTTTCGTCTTGTTTCCTTCATAAAAATATTGTCTCTGTTTCCAAGTCTGTGTGGAGTATTGTTGTGGTGGCTTCATTATGTTACTGTGTTGTGTTGCACAAATGCTTTACACATTCCCTTTTTAGAGAGAGAAGCCTGACTGTTCTGTGCCAAGCAACTTGAGGGTGAGCACAGGTTATCTTTTAGTGTGTATCTGATTTACCCTGACTTGGATTTTGGTTCCTGCTTGGACACGGTGCATACCTCTGCCAACCAGAAACCCGATTTCTAACACTGATGCATTGTGATTTATATATATTGAGTACGGAGTACCATTGTCTGTTCTATCCCTATGTAATGCTTTCAGATCAGGCTTGCTCTTGTCTGACAGTTCTGAGGGTTCCGTATGTTCTAACGCTGAGTGTTTTTTCTTGTTTAGTGTCATTTCCCGTCATTAAACCAGATATCTTATTGCGGATTAAACAGAAAGAAGAGCCATCCTACAAGAACACTCGCTGCTCAGTGGGAAGAGACAAGCACCACACTTCTGGTAAATATGTTATTTGAAACTGTTTGAAAGGGGTAGGAAGTATTTCTGTAAGTTACCAATACTTTTACTTTCTCTTTGTATCCATCACGTGCGTACCTTGTTTGCTTCTGCCCAGTGGGTGTTTTGTCTCTTGCCATTTGCCAGTGTAGGTGTTAACTGTGTGTTGGTGACAAATAGGAACCTGCATTTTCTCAGAGGATGCTGGAAACCTGTGGCTAGACGATGGAACCATTACTCCTTGAAATGTTAGTTGATGAAGCCTTTCTTGCTTGAGTGAGCATCGGGCAGTAAGCCACTGTCCACAAGCAAATAATAGTCAAATACAGGCAATGCAATTTGGAGAGAATTGACAAAAGGTAACCTTTTATTGTCATAAGTACCAAAATGTAATGGTAATGTGATCTAAGGTAAGTCCTGTTGCATAGAGGGAAAAGAGAAGGAAACCTGAGGGCAGACCCCAGTGTATCCCATAATCGACTGTGGTGGAAGTCGAGTGAATCAAGCACAATGATAACCGTGGAGGCCTGGTTAGCTATGCCAGAAGAGAGCCAGTGAACCAGGAATATGAATGTTTTAATGAACGCAGTGGTGCTATAGTTCTAGGAGTGCATCATGGTTAACATTTTGAGAAGTATTGGTTGAAAAGAATGAGCTTAAGCTATTAAGTGTTTGTGGTAGGCGGGCATGGTGAGTTGAAGGCATGAGAGAGACTAAGGGCCTTAGAGTTTGGAAAACCAGATGCTCCGTCACCAAATCAGCAGATGTCTTGTTTCCCTGTATTGCAAGTTCATCATAGCCTATGGCACTTGTGATATGACAGACAAGCTATTCGTCAAGTTATGACAGAGTATCCCAACCACCAAACTCTAAACAAAGCAGCTATTCACTTGTAACTTATTAGACGAGCTATCCATCACGTTTTGACACAGTATCCTGCCCACCAAACTCTATATAAGGCCCCTATGGCACTTGTAATACGGCAGGTGGATATCTATCATGTTTTGACCAGTATCACGGCAGCCAAACTTTATATAAGGCCCACTTGTAATATGGCGGGCAGATATTGATTACATTTTGACACAGTATCCCATCCACCAAACTCTATATAAGGCCCCTATGGCACTTGTAATATGGCAGACAGATATCCATCACGTTTTGACCAATATCACGTTGACCAAACTCTATATAAGGCCTCTATGGCACCTGTAATATGGCAGGCGGATATCCTTCACATTTTGACACAGCATCTCGTCCGACAAACTCTATATAAGGCCCCTATGGCATTTGTAATATGGCGGATGGATATCCATCACGTTTTGACCAATATCACGTCGACCAAACTCTATATAAGGCCCCTATGGCATTTGTAATATGGCGGACGGATATCCATCACGTTTTGACACAGCATGCCGTCCGCCAAACTCTAAATAAGGTCTCTATGGCACTTGTAATATGGCGGACGGATATCCATCACGTTTTGACCAATATCACTTCGACCAAACTCTATGTAAGGCCTCTATGGCGCTTGCAACATGGCGGGCCGATATCCATCGCATTTTGACACAGCATGCCGTCCGCCAACTCTATATAAGGCCCCTATGGCACTTGTAATATGGCGGACGGATATTCATCACGTTTTGACACAGCATGCCGTCTGCCAAACTCTATAGAAGGCCCCTATGGCACTTGTAATACAGCGAGCGGATATCCATCACATTTTGACAACAAAGTATCCCGTCCGCCAAACTGTGAATAAGGCCCTAATTCATGACTAGCAACTTGAGACCTTGAAAGGAGAGGAAGGAAGCAATGGATCAGTTGTAGATTTCCTAATGACAGCAGTTGCTTAGCACATGTATAATGGGCCACGGGGAAGTGTAAACGTTTGTTAGATGTGCAAGGATAGTTCGCTAAAGAGCTGTAATGCTTCATAGGGTGGATGCTTGTGATGGTTTCAGGTGTTGGGGAAATGGCATTGAGGTTGGTTGGTGAAGTGGAGGAGTCTATACAGATGGGCATGTTGAGTGGCTGCAGGTTTGAGGGAGGAGGAGAGCAGAGGGAAAGAATGTCGGAGTCTTTGAGAGTCAATTAGGCTTGTAGGAAAGAGCCCCTTTTGACATGGTCGCCCCACCTCTTCCCTGGTATGTGATGCAATCTTGACAAAGTGCCCTGGGTTCCTGCTGTCCAGGTCCCCAGTACCAGATCTCTTTCCCTAAAACTTTACAATTGTTACCTCAATTGGCCGTACCCTTAGCACCCCTGTAAGTCCCTAGTAAATGGTACCACGAGTACCCAGGGCAAGGAGGCTAACGAGGGTCCCTAGGGGCTGCAGCAGGTATTGTTCCACCCTAAGGGACCCCTCAGCACGCTCATGCAGACTATCATTGCAGCCTGTGTATCTTGTTGCAGATAAAAGTGAAAACACAACATGGCACTACATGTGTGCTCATGCAGATATGTCCACACATTTATTATAGGGCATTCTGCCTTAGGAATGTAAGGTCTACTGTAGGAGTGGCTTACCTATACTGCTTGCAGTGTCTTCAGGCATGGCACACAGGGATGTGTGATAATGATAGCAATTTGTAACGCACACAACTACTCCAAGGAGTGGCCCGGTGTGAGACAGCATAGAGCGGAAAGTGAGCAACTGAGAATTAAGCCTGCACAAAAAAACTGGCTTTCAGTTCTTTCTTAAACACTGCAGCATACTTTAGGCTTCCTCCAACCTGAAGAGAATGACACTGAAGAGCCATGAAAAGCAAGAGCTGAGGAGCTGCAACTGACTTCACGCCAACCCTGCCGGCCTGCCTGCTGTCCCCGACAATTGAACCAAACACGACTCATCCTGCAGCTGTTCTGCCTCCAAGGCACCTAAGAAGAACCACAAGGACTCTGGATCTCCAAGGACACCAGAAAGCACCACTGCACCCGTACCCGCCATCCCGCACCCTCACCCCTGCAGCCTGAGTCAAAGTGGACCAACGGTGCCTGTGAGGTCCTGAGACCCTCCAAAGTCGAACCCCACCTGAGGTTTGCCTGGACTGTTGTCCCAGTCGCTGCCTGCAACCTCTTTGTGCAGGCCCCCGCTACCTTGAGTGTCTCCTGCAGTAAAAACTCGACGCCTCACGACACCACTGCATCCGAGCCCCACAGTCTGAGGAGAAGTGCACCAAAGGTGTCCCTACATGCCAGAGCATCAAGAGACCTGAGCCCCTCCTGTTGGTTCAGCTGGACTAGTCCCCCAGTCCCTACATGCAGCCTCCTTGTCCCAGGACCATGCCCCATTGAAACCAACAGGGCACCTGAATCCGATAAGCACGTCTGCGCCCAGACACCCCAGAGCCTCCCCAGGTGACCTGTTGGTGCTACCTTGGACCTTGCCCTGTACTTACCTTAACTCCAGAAGATTGGTGCTGTAAGTCGCTGCTAAGTACCCGTATGTAGTATATGGGGTTTTCCCCTTAGGATAATGTAGTATTCCACCTCCTTTAGCCGTGTAGAATGTCAAGCATGGAACACAGGTTTGTGTGTGCCATGCTCGAGGGAGGTTCGGCGAATGACGGTTGGTGGCGGCTGAAGGAGAAGGAGCTGCTGGTGGCTCGCCAACGTACTTACATGCGGAAATATAGAAGTTTACCTTAGATACTTGTGATGCCTTGTTCTTCATCACTACATACATTTTGGCAACAACCAGGTGAGTCACCCACACAAACCCACGGAGGCTATCCACATCTGGAGGTTGCAGCAGTAATGGACTGAAGCAGGTTCGGCCAACAGAGACGGACTGTGGACGTTTCAGTCTTTATGCATTTGTCCATGAGACCATCTTCAAGACTATCATAAATGTAAACAGTTGACCCCTGAATAGTGTTTCCAAAGATTCAAGAATTATTAGTAATCCGACTGCAGACTGCCGAATTTTCGCTGCGCTACAAAACTTAACAGAATAAACTTCTTCAATTGAGAAGTTGCTGGGGACTGGAAATTTAATTAAACCGTCCAAAAAGCACCAGAGTTCACTTACCTGTATCTTTTAACGATTATTCATCTTAAACAAAAGCTACAGAACGACGATCGATTTGACATATACGCATCAATTGTATTCTATAATTCTTGAAGCTTTGGAAACACCATTCAGGGGTCAACAGTTTAAATTTATGATAGTCCTGAAGATGGTCTCATGGACAAATGCATAGAGACTGAAACGTCGACATTCACACTCTCTTCTGGAAAATAATGTACAATGAGAAGAAGTGTTTACAATAGTGACATTGAAGGATTATACAATTGTATTTATTTTCCTCTTGTTACATTGTTTGTATAACTCTGTAGTACCCTTGATAAATTTCAAAAGATAAAACCTTTTTCTATATATACCCGTGTTTTGAATATTTATTGTTTTGTGATTGGTTCATTGGTTCTTACGTCCTCACAAGGAACAAAAATATTTCTTAGTTAAAATACATTTGAATAATATCTCTCTGGCGAGTTTATCAATAATTCTTGCAGTTAAAAATATATATCAAAAGCAATAGAACAGAGTATTCCAAATAAATCCCTGGAAGGCACCTTTTACCCGTTCATTAGATTTGCCCAAGCCCTCAAGGGTGGATTGGATTTCCCATTATATTCAATTCCTTATGGAGTGAAGCTAGAGGAGGAGAAGTCCAAAGCTTGTTTTCTCCTGGAAACCCTGCTTCCTACACAGACCAGGAGCCAATTCCTACCCATGCTAAAAAGTGTGCTGGACCAGGGCAGGGAGGCCTTTAGGGAGCCAGCTGTATGCAAGTCAGTGACCCCAAGGACAGAAAAGAAATATAAACATTCCTCACAAGACCCAGCATATATTCAGGGATCAGTACCTGCTGACTCGATAATAGCATCGACAGCTAGGAAGAGGGCCAACGTGCCCACGAGCTCCGGACCACCTCCAGACAAGGAGAGCAGGAGGATGGACCTCACAGGGAGGAAGATGGAGAGGAGGGCAGCGAATCAATGGCGCATCGCCAACTCAAATGCCTTGATTAACAGACATGCCTACCAGCATTGGGAGGAAGTCGGCCAACTGCTTAAACACCTCCCAGAGCATTACCAACAGAGGGCACACCACCTCGTGAAAGAAGGCAGGATCATGGCAAACACATGCATGAAATCGGCCCTGGATGCTGCTGAGACATCGAGTAGGTAGATGATTGGGGTTACGGAGAAAAGGCATGCCTGGCTGAAGATCTCGGGCTTCAAGCCAGAAGTCCAAAATAACATCCTGAAAACACCCTTCAACGGAGAACAACTGTTCGGCACTCCGGTTGACGAAAAACTTACGCAGCTAAAAAAGGACAATGAAACCGCAAGGTCCATGGGAGCGCTGCAGTTCAGGGGGATGAGAGGGGGCAACCCCTCAAGGAGACCAGCAGGCAGAGAAAACAGCCAGCCGGGAACATCACATAAAGCCTTCCAACAGGGTTTCCAAGGAGGCAATTAGACACAGCAACTGGGACAGCAACAGCAAAGCTGGCAGTACCAGCCACGGTGACAATCCTTTCGAGGGCGCTCGAACGGACGAGGTCAGACAAGAAGAGGAGGACAGCACCCCACCTCAAAGTGACTCCGCTGTAAGAAGGACGCCCACCCACACTACACCTCGAGGGGGGCGACAATACAAGGAAGAAGACCAACTATTAGTATCACAAGACAAACAGTTCCCCGAGCACAGAACACCTGTAGGAGGCAGAATCAGGAATTTCTTCCCGGAGTGGAAGAAGGTCACAACCGACAAAGGGATACTAAACATCATACAACACGGCTACTGCATATAACTAGAAATGCCACCTCCAAACAAGAGGCCAAACTACAAGGGACACTCTCCAGCAGAACTATCACTCTTGCTGCTAGAGGCACAGGAGCTCCTAAAGGAGGAGTCAATAGAGACGGTGCCGTACAACGAAAGGAACAAGGGGGTCTACTCCAACTACTTCCTCGTACCAAAAGTAGACGAAACTTTAAGACCTGTCCTGGACCTACGGTTCTTAAACAAATTCGTAAGGACTCAAAGATTCAAGATGACATCTCTGCAAGAAGTAATACCCCAGATACAGGAAGGGGATTACATGGCAACTATTGACCTAAAGGACGCTTACCTACACACCTTCATGAACAAAAGACACAAACGCCTACTAAGGTGTGTGATCAAGGAAACGCACTACCAGTTCACGGTCCTGGCATTCGGGCTAAAGTCCGCACCAAGGGTGTTCACAAAATGCATATCTGCGGTGGCAGCACACCTACGGAGGCAGGGGATACACGTATACCCGTACCTCAATGACTGGCTGGTAAAGGCAAACTCATACAGCCAATGCAAACAACACATTCAGCAGGTCACTCAAACGCTAATGCAACTAGGGTTTTCAATACATTGGGGAAAATCCTCAACAGAACCAGAACAGGTGAAGATATTCCTAGGGGCAGAGATCAACACCTTACAGGGAAAGGTGTTCCCCAGCACAAGGAGAACACGGGCACTACTGAAGGAGACACATCGCTACCACAAGGGGGAAGCTCTGACAGTGAGGACGGTGAGCAAGCTCATGGGAATGATGGCGTCATGCATACACCTAGTCCCATATATACGACTCCACATGAGACCATTCCAAGAATGGCTCCAACAGTAATGGTCACAAGCAACAGGGAGTTGGGAAGATCTAATGGTTGTCACACACGCGGTGCAGGAGGAAATAGCGTGGTGGAACAAAGAAAACATAGCACAGGGGAAGCCATTCACACCACCAACTCCAACGGTGACCATCACAACGGATGCCTCCCACCCGGGATGAGGAGCGCACATGAACAAACTCAAGGTGATGGGTTATGGACACAGAAAGATGCGGTAAAACACATCAATTACCTAGAGCTGAAGACATTGTTCCTAGCCTTCAAGGCACTTTAGAAGGAGCTGTACGGGGACAGGGTGTTGATCCAAACAGACAACACCACGACCATGGTCTACATCAACAAGCAAGGGGGAACACACTCAGTAGCTCTATCGAAGCTAGCACAGGAAATATGGGCATGGGCCATTCCACTGAGAATAGACCTACTAGCAATACATCTCCCAGGGAAAGACAATGTGGAAGCAGATTGACTCAGCAGGCAGACGTCAGCATCCCACGAATGGGAGATCAACCAGCAGGAAATAGAAAAAATATTCCAAAGGTGGGGAACACCGCAAATAGACCTATTTGCAACACGCCAGAATGCAAAATGCCAACACTTCGCATCCAGAGAACCAGACCCTCGGTCACTGGGGAATGTGCTGTGGATAAGTTGGTCAAAGACATTTGCATACGCTTTTCCCCCGATCCCACTGATACACAGGGTACTCAACAAATGCAGGATCAGCAACATGACGCTAATACTGATAGCTCCTCAGTGGGCCAGACAGTCCTGGTTCTCACAGATAGTAGAAATGGCACAAGAACCAGCACACAGGTTCCCAAGAAGAAGAGACCTGTTAACAATGCAGAACGGAAAGGTACTGCACCCAGAACCAGAGAGGCTCAGCCTAGCAGCATGGCTCCTGAAGACCTAGAATTTGTGCACCTCAAACTACCAGCTAGTACTATGGCAGTACTCAGAGAGGCAAGGAGACAGACAACAAGGAAGTGCCACATAGCAAAATGGAAAAGGTTCTCCCAATGGTGCATCAAGGAGAAACTACAACGGAAGATCACGAGGGAATCCACAGTACTAAAATACTTAACACACCTGCTACAAAGCAACCTAAGCTACACATCCCTAAGGGTGCACTTAGCGGTGATAGTGGCTTACACAAGGGGAGAAACAGGGAAGAGTTTCTTCTCCTCCCAAGTTGTCAAAAGATTTCTAGAAGGAGCTAAAAGGATCGCACCCCAAAAAGGATTGCAGCACCAACATGGAACCTCAACGTGGTGCTAACTCAATTGATGAAGGCGCCCTTTGAACCTATTCACAAGGCGACACTGCGCATTCTCACGCTAAAGACAGCCTTCTTAGTGTCTATTACGCCGCTACGAAGAGTAAGTGAATTGCAAGCGCTAACACTCCAAGAGCCCTACCTACAAATACACAGCGACCGGATTGTAATGAGGACGGACCCACACTCAATACCAAAGGTGGTGTCTCGGTTTCACATTAACCAAACAATCTAAATATAGAGTTTTTCCCAAAACCTACAACAAGCACAGAAAGGGCGCTCTACACACACTGGACGCCAGAAGGGCTGTCATGCACTATATAAAGAGGACAAAGGAGTGCAGGAAAACTACACAGTTCTTTGTATCCTTTGCCAGCAGTTTTTTGGGACGGCCAGTCACCAAAAACACCATTGCACGGTGGATTGCACAAGCAATTCAACTCTGCCACAAGCGGGCAGTACAAGAGTTACAGGGAGCTGCTCAAGCTCACTGTACTAGGAAGAAAGGAGCAACAATTGCGTTTCTAACAAACACACCTATTCAAGACATTTGCCAAGCTGCAACATCGTCTTCAGTGCACACGTTCACTAAGCACTACTGTGTGGATATTCAGATGAATAAGGAAGCGCAAGTGGGACAGAAGGTCTTACACACACACACACATTTTCAGTAACCAGTGCTCATCTTCCACCCAACCACCACAATAAGTACAAACCGCTACTAAGTCTATGCACAGCATAGTGAATCCAGAAAGATTCATGCTGCAAAACGTATATTTTCTTACCTGTCAGTGTAGTTTTGCAGCTTGAAGACTTTCTGGATGCACCCTCCTCCGCCAGAAAGATGAGACAGGAGGAAAGGATGATACAAATTGCAATCATAACTAAATGGATCAACAAAGAAAGATAACACAAGATAAGAAAAAAGAATACGAAGATGGCGACCAAAGGTGGGAGCTTCCGCCAAAAGCGCGTCGACGTCACCAAATAATGGGATGTCGACGCCCACCTAAGCCACGAAAAAAAAAAAAAGAGAAGAAATACTACGATTCCAGACCCAACCACTAGATGGCAGGATAATGCACAGCATAGTGAATCCAGAAAGTCTTCAAGCTGCAAAACTACACCGGCAGGTAAGAAACTATACGTTACCGTCAAAACATTAAGTAATAGATTTGATACTCAGCGAGTTTCGTTGTGTTGAGGCACAAATCCTTCCTCTGCACTCAAAATGTTGGAGAAGATGTGGACACATATATTACTGCATTAAGAAGTCTGGCTGCTGAATGTCAATTCGGAAACTTTGCAGATCAGCTAGTAAGGGATCAGTTTATTTGTCATTGCAATGATAAGTCTATTAAACAAAAACTGCTCTCCATAGGAAAGCCTTCATTGGGTGAAACAATAAGAATTGCCAAAAGTGGTTAAACGTCTTAGGCAGCTTCAAAAGAACTGGAGGGGAAGTGTAATGATCCGGTAGGAGTGGTTCAAATAAAAGGTGAAGGAGATTTGAAGGACAACGAAAAGGGAGTCAAGTTTCGACAAGCTCAACCTGACAAACCCACGTCGTTTTTCTCCCAACAGAACATTTGTTTTTGGTGTGTCTACCGCACACATGGAAGAGGTGGAAGACAATGCCCAGCACAGTTCGTAACTTGTAAGTTGTGCAATAGGCAGGGTCACTTTGCTAAAGTGCATCAAGCTTCAAAGACTAAACAACTGTGATCTTTTGCACGGGTGTCAGACAATGATACTAGTAGGGAGATTGAACTGTATATAACTAAGGATCCTAGGGACATGGTCATGGTAGTACAAAGTGACGAAGTTGTAACTGGTAATCCTGATTTGTGCGTAGATCCGTATGTCGAGATCATGGTGGGGAACGAATCCCCGTGATCACACAAAGTTTATTTGAAAAGGTGTGGCCCACCAGACTGTTGTTACCACCAGACCAAAAAGCAGTATCATATGAAGGACGCAGTATAAATCTCTGTGGCTACATTGAGGACATAATGGAATTCAAGTGACGGAAAACAGCTGGAAAGGTTTATGTGGCTCACAAGGGGTTGAACATCTAGGGTGTTTCCACCAGGGTTTATTTGGGATGGTCCTCAAACCAGGTGCTTGTGAGCAGGTGATGGTGGTGAGGGACAGTTTTGAATGAGAGGATCTCATAAATAAATCCCCTCATGTTTTCTCAGGTAAGTTTGGAAGAAAACGTTGCTTAATAATAAAAGAAGGTGCTCAGCCTGTAAAAGATAAGCTCAGAAGTGTGCCATTCAGTGTAAGAAAAGATCTAGAAAGGGAGCTCAACACTTTAGTGAAAAATGGCATTATTGAACCCATTGATTTGTTGTTATGGCTTTCTCCCTTGGTAGTGGTTCGCAAACAGAATGGGGAACTCGGGATCTGTGTGGACTTAAAAAAAAGAAATCTGGGTAGTTTCACACCCTTAACCAAACATCAATGAACTACTCCCTAGTGTGAAAGGGGCCAGAGTCTTTACCAAGCTCGATCTAGCTTCGGCCTATCATCAAATTGAATTGAAGCCAGAATCACGGCATTTGACAGCATTTGTGTCCCCTTTTGGTACCTGTCAGTATTGCCGCATGCCTTTTAAACTAGAATCAGCGGCCTCCGTTTTTCAATGTACAGAGGCGGATATACTGAAAGGCATCACTTGATTATCTGTATTTCAAGACGATGTGTTAATCTTTGCACCTGATAGGCAGACACATGATAAGGTTCTAGAAGAAGTGTTAGACAGAATCCAAAAGAAAGGGGTAGTGCTGAGAAGAGATAAATGTATTTTCCTAACTGACAATGCTGAATATCTTGGATATTCTGTGAGCAGCAAAGGAGTTACCCCGAAGTCTAGTCTGGTTGACAGTATTAATCAGACAAAGCCACCTGCAGATAAGCCTGGTCTGAAGTCGTTCTTGGGGCTATGTGAATTTTATTCAAGGTTTATCCAAAGTTTTGCTACAAGGTTGAGACACTTATCATCCTTACTTATGAAGGAGGCAGCTTTTGTGTGGGTTGCAGAGTGTCAGGAAGTTTTCGATTGGGTGAATGCCCAACTTGTTTCACCCAAAACATCTTAAAACATTAGGATCCTGCTCTGCAATGCATTTTGACCGTGGATGCGAGCAATGTAGGTGTGGGGGCTGTAGTTAGTCAAGAAGAAGGCGGTGAGATCAGAACTATTGCATCACGTGTCTTAAATTCAGTGGAAAACAGTATTCAGTAATTGAGAAAGAGCTCTTAGCCTGTTGTTGGGCAGTTATGAAGTTCCAGAATTAGGTGTGGGGAAGGAAGTTCAGAATACAAACTGATCACAAACCTTTGATTTACATCTTAAGTGGAAGGAATGCCAGAGGGTTTACACCGTGCATAGCACGGCTCTCATCTAATCTTCTCCAATATGATTTTATGCCAGAGTACATCCCGGGTAGTAGGAATGGATGTTCGGACTATTTGTCATGTAGTTCTGAGTGTGTTGAGGATGAAAGTGAGGCAACAGATGATGATAAGATTGATTGTTTAGTTGCTGCAATTGATCTACCGGAGTTGTGTGCTATTTCTGAAAAGGAGTGGCGAAAGGCCTTGGAGGAAGAAACTTCTATCAAATTAGTTATGAAATATGTGGAATCAATATTTAGCAGTCAGGACTTTCATGCAGCTGTTAGGAATGATGGTATCATGCATTGCAATAATGCCTCATGCAAGATTACACATGCGTCCTCTACAAGAGTGCTTAGCACGTCAGTGGAATCAATCTCTGGGTCAATTAACAGATCTATTGTTGGTAGACAGCCGCACCCATCGTTCTTTGCAGTGGTGGAACACACAGAACTTGTCAAAAGGGTGGCCCTTCATCGACCCTGTTCCACAGATCGTGGTAACAGCAGACGCTTCTCTCATAGGTTGTGGTGCCCATGGCCACAATTTGACAATTGAGGAACTATGGGAGAACAAGCACAAAAGTCTTCACATCAACTATCCACAGCTTCTAGCTGTGTATCTAGCAATGAAAGCTTTTCAGTCTCACCTCATAGGGAAAGTTGTCTTAGTCAGCACGGACAATATGACAGCCATGTACTATGTGCAAAAACAGGGGTGGGGCACTCTGCAACTATCATGCCTCTCTTAGACCATTTGGCATTGGGCAATCCATCACAGAATTCATCGCCTGGCAGTGCACCTCCCAGGAGTGAACAATCAAATTGCCGACCTCCTCAGCAGGATGCAGCAACAAATACACGAGTGGGAACTTCATCCCCAAGTTCTGCTTCCATACTTTCAACAATGGGTATTCCCACAAATAGATCTTCCCGCCACAGTGGACAACTCTAAATGCCCAAACTTCGCCTCCAGGTTCCCACACCCTCTATCCAAAGGTAATGCCGTATGGATGAATTGGTCGGGGATATTTGCCTACGCTTTTCCGCCTCTCCTTTCTGGTTCGGAAGCTCAGACAAACACCGCTCACACTAATCTTAGTGGCTTCCACATGGGCCCGTCAGCCGAGGTTCACAACACTCTTGGAACTATCAGTGGTTCCACATCAAAAGCTGCATCTCAATTCCAAACTTCTCACTCAGAACCATGGGGGAATCAGACACCCAAACCCCAAGGAGCTCAATCTAGCGATTTGGCTCCTGAAGTCATAGAGTTTGGATACTTAAATTTGCCAAGAGATTGTAAGACTATTCTTAAAGAAGCAAGAAAGCCTACCACCAGAGCCTGTTCTGCAGCAAAATGGAAAAGATATGTTGTGTATTGTAACAACAACAACATAGATCCGCTGGACACCTCTATCCAAAATATTATTTGTTACCTTTTGCGTCAACAGCGAGCCGGTCTAGCTTACACATCCATTTGATTGCACCTTGCAGCAGTAGCCGCATATTTGCAAAACAGACCTTTATCTTAGTTGAAGGTTCCAGTAATTAAAGCCTCTATGGAGGGCCTTAAAAGAGTAATACCACTCAGAGTACCTCCTGCACCAGTTTGGAATCTGAACATTCTGCTTACAAGACTCACGGGTCCACCTTTTGAGCCATTAAACAATTGTCCATTACAGTTTCTTTCATGGAAGGTTGCCTTCCTCATTATCACTTCATTAAGGAGAATTGGTGAGCTACATGCAGTTCGAGGCATGTGGGCTGCTGAATTCATATCTGTGCATAGATCGCCGCCTAGTGTTGGGTCCGGATGTTTGCACGTTGTTGTCCTGGAAGAGTCTTCGAAGTATCCTTGGATAGGTGACTCCTCCCCTGGACTACAGTGCGCATGGGCATCCTCTCCATCCTCAGATTATTTTTTTCCGCCATTGGGTTCGGATGTGCTATCTTAACTCCAGTTAGGAAAAAACTTTGTCGAGGCCAAAAGGCCTTTAGTTCGCGTCGGTACTGTTCACTCGATCGGTTTCGACCCTGCCTGTTAGCTTACTAACTTCGGAAACAACTTTTCGCTTTTTACCTGACCATCGACGACACCGACAATGGAGTCCAGGACACCATTCAAGAGGTGCCCGGTATGTAATGCGAAATATCCCCATATCGACGTCCACCCGGTGTGCAACAAATGCTTGTCGCCGGACCACGACGAATCGACATGCATGGCCTGTGCCCGGTTCCGTTCCAAGAAGACTCTACGGAATCGACGAGCGGCGAGACTCGAAGCGCAGCACGCGGCACCGGCCCCGGCAGACATCTTCAATGCCGAAGATGTCGAGGAGTTGGAAATCCTACCCTCAAATCCCGGTTCCGAACATGACTCCGGTTTGGACGACGTCGACGAATCACTCTTTCGCAGAGATGAAGACAACGCCGAGGTAGGAGACGACGATGAGGCCTTAGGGGCCGAAGAGAGTAGCTCCAATGACGAGCAAGGCCTACCCGTTCAGACTGACGAGGGCCCAGTGCCACAGTCTATGGCTCCGGTCGAGGGATCGCCTTCGGGCCTTACCCGAGACCTATCCCGCGGTACTTCGGCCCCGCCCTCGGGCCCGGCCTCGGACGTTCAGCGGCAGCCATTATTACCTAAACCGGCTGGTTTCCCTTCTACCAAAACGAAACCGAAAGCTGCACCGGTACAAATGAAACCGAAACCGAAAGTGGCGCTAGTCGGATCGAGGCCTTCCACACCTTCGACGCCAGCGACACGCATCGGCACCGAGCGTACCAAACGAGACTTCGGTGCCGAACTTGAAGCGGCCGACGCCAGAGTCGGCATTCGGAAAAAGGCCCTCGGTGCCATCAAACCTGCTCGGCTCTCGGCGCCGACGCCATCGACTCCTAAACCAAAGGTCATACCACCTGCTGCGTCTCACGTCGCTTCCACGGCAACACCGAAGCCTCCTGCATCGAAGACGTCGACGGCCATTTCCGCCCCTCGACCTGATGACCCACCGGCGCCGAAAAAGTCCACGGCCGCCTCTACAAACCTGGTGGGCGCTAAGGCCTAGAAAGCGCTTCAAGCGCGAACCGTTGCAGCACAAAGCAGCAAAACCCAAGCGGTCCTCCAGGACACATCGGGCTCCGGCCTACTAAAAGCTCAAACAGCCTCTTCGGCGCCAGCCAACATAACTTTTGGCCTGCCGCCATCCACGATCCCGAAAATGTTCCAACTCAGGACACGGGTCCCCCACACCACGGTTACACCTGCTGAGACGTCTCCGTCACGTTACATCGACGCCAACACCGGCAGGATGATTATCCATGACCGGAGGATAACTTCAGAGCCACCCTTGGACCCTTTCAGGATCCCACTAAAGAGAAAGCTGCCTGTGGACTCAGAACCTGTGCTTTGCGAATCTTTCGACTCGCCCTACCAGGACCCACTATCATTCTCTCCCACACACTCCGACACGGATGCGTTGGCAGACTATATGGATGACCAAGTCCCTTACCACGGAGACATGGACCCTGATGACCAACAGGACCCTGATCAAACTTGGGGCGACCCTGCAGACCCCAGTGCACCTCTAGATGCACAGGACCCACAACTCTATGGAGCGAAAACATCTCCGACAGAGGACACTGCAGCGTTCAACGCTCTTATTGAACGTGCTGCAAATAATCATGGAGTGCAGCTTCACTCTGACACCGTGGAAGACGACTTCCTTATGGACACTTTCGCTTCCTCGGAAAGGCATGTAAAGACTCTGCCCATGCTGAAAGGAGTCCTCAAACCAGCCAAGGACATCTTCAAGGAACCCACCAGGGCACGGGTGATAAACCCCAGGATCGACAAAAAGTACAGATCAGCACCTGGGGACCCTACTTACATCAGAGGCCAATTACCTCTCGACTCCATTGTCTTTGCGAATGCTCGCAAGAGGGCACACTCGCAAACGACAGGTGACGCTCCTCCCCCGGACAAAGAGTCCAAGGTTTTAGAGACATCTGGCAAGCGAGTTGCCGCCCAGGCTGCCAACATATGGCGCATAGCCAACACTCAAGCGCTCCTCGCTCGCTACGATAGAGCGCACTATGATACAATGGAGCAACTACTCCAACATCTCCCTGACCAGTTCAAAGAAGGTGCAGAAATTCTTATCAGAGAGGGACAGCTACTCACACATGCTTCCATCAAGTGTGCACTAGATGCCGCAGACACGGCGGCCAGGGCCATAAACACAAGCGTCATGCTGCGACGACATGCCTGGTTGCGAATCTCCGGGTTCAAACCTGAGGTGCAAAATAATATACTGAACCAACCTGTCAACCCCGACTATTTATTCGGGCCGGAGGTTGACACAGCCCTTGAGAAAATAAAGAAGGACACAGACACTGCAAAGTCCATGGGGGCTCTCCAGACTCAGTCCTTTCGGAGCAGCTCCTTTCGTCGCCCCGGAAATAGGGGAGCAGGTAGAGGACAGGGGTCACAGCAGACATACAACAAAGGCAATACCCAAACCACCTACGATAAAAACACCCGGGGTGGATATCGTGGCTCAAGTACAAAGGGCAGAGGACGCGGCTACGGCAACACCAGGTCCTCCCCCAAAAACAAGCAGTGACGCCCTCTCCCTTCCTCCCGACCACATAACACCTGTCGGGGGAAGGCTACAAAGGTTCCTGTCCACGTGGAACTCCATCACCACGGACAGGTGGGTCAAAGATATTGTCAAATACGGTTACTGTCTAGAACTAACCTCCACTCCACCCACAATACCTCCAAAAAACCGTCCTATGTCCTCAGAGCACTTAACGCTCTTACAGCAGGAGGTGCAAAGTATGCTTCTAAAATTCGCAATAGAGGTAGTACCCGTCCAAGAGCAAGGTACGGGGGTGTACTCCCTGTACTTTTTAATACCGAAAAAGGACGGGTCACTCAGACCTATATTAGACCTGAGACCCCTAAACAGATACATTCTTTCCGAGCATTTTCACATGCTCACTCTACAGCAAGTCCTCCCGCTGCTCAAGCAGGGAGACTTTCTAGCCACACTGGACCTCAAGGATGCGTATTTCCACATACCCATTCACCCATCACACAAAAAATACCTCAGGTTCACTGTTCAAGGGCAGCACTACCAGTTCAGAGTCCTTCCCTTCGGCGTGACAACAGCACCAAGGGTGTTTACAAAGTGCCTAGCTACTGTGGCGGCACATCTACGGAGGCAGCACATACACGTCTACCCTTACCTGGACGACTGGCTCGTTCAAGCAAAGTCAGCCCAGCAATGTGCCAGCCACATGTCCCGCACCATTCACCTCCTTCACAGTCTGGGGTTCTCACTAAATTACCCAAAATCCCATCTACAGCCCGCACACGTACAACAGTACCTAGGTGCGACTATAGACACTCTGGTGGCCACAGCTCAGCCGAATTTGGTGAGAATCAACAGCATGCAAATGCTGATTTCAAAGTTCAAACCTCAACACTCCCTTCCGGCGCGAGTGTTCATGCAGTTGATAGGCATGATGGCCTCCTGCATCTTCATAGTCCCACACGCGAGACTACATATGCGCCCGCTTCAGGAGTGCTTGGCACGTCAGTGGAATCAGGCTCAAGGACAATTGAAAGACCTAGTGTTGGTGAGCGGTCGGGCATACAACTCTCTGCATTGGTGGAATCCACAAAACCTTTGCAAGGGCCGACCGTTCCAAGAGCCTGTTCCACAAATAGTACTGACAGCAGACGCGTCTCTCCAGGGATGGGGAGCTCATGTACTCCACTACACAGTGCAGGGACTATGGACGACACAACAGAAGAAAATGCACATCAACCTTCTGGAACTGATGGCAATCTTCCTAGCCATGAAGGCATTCAAAGTACATCTGTGCAACAAGGTCGTGTTGATCCGGACGGACAACATGACCGCAATGTACTACATACAGAAGCAGGGAGGGACGCACTCTCCACAGTTGTCTCATCTGGCTCAGAGCATGTGGAAGTGGGCTATTCAGAGGAACATGTTCCTCATGGCGGAACACCTCCCCGGCAAGGACAACCAAATGGCGGATCTGCTCAGCAGACACAGCCACCAGATGCACGAGTGGGAGTTACACCCATCAGTACTCCAGCCGTACTTCCAGCAGTGGGGTCATCCAGAGATAGACCTGTTCGCCACAAGCGAAAACGCAAAATGCCAAAGCTTTGCCGCCAGGTTCCCACATCCGCAGTCGCAGGGCAATGCGATATGGATGAACTGGTCCGGCAGATTTGCGTACGCTTTTCCCCCAGCACCGTTAATACCGCTGGTGGCTCGCAAACTCAGACAACACTCCCTGACACTCGTCCTAGTTGCTCCTACGTGGGCACGCCAGCCATGGTACACCACCTTCCTCGAACTTTCCGTGGTGCCGCATCAAAGGCTGCGGATCAAACCCGCGCATTTGACGCAGAACCATGGAGAGATTCAGCACCCAGATCCGCAACAGCTGAACCTGGCGATCTGGCTCCTGAAGTCCTAGAGTTTGGCTACCTCAACCTGCCACCTGACTGTATGGACATCATCAAGGAGGCCAGAAGACCCACTACAAGAGCTTGCTATGCAGCCAAATGGAAAAGGTTTGTTATTTACTGCGGTAATAATGACATTAACCCGCTGGACGCATCCATCCAAAACATCATTTGTTACCTCTTACACCTATACCGATGCAATCTGGCGTACACCTCTATACGTGTCCATTTGACCGCAATATCAGCCTATCTACAAACCAGGCAGCACCTCTCTCTATTCACAGTGCCTGCCATCAAAGCATTCTTGGAAGGACTCAAACGAGTCATTCCACCAAGCCACCCACCAGCTCCAATGTGGAACCTCAACCTGGTCCTCACACGCCTGATGGGTCCACCCTTTGAACCTCTCCACTCATGCGAGATTCAATTCCTCACCTGGAAAGTAGCCTTCCTGGTAGCGATCACTTCTTTAAGAAGAGTTAGTGAACTCCAGGCACTAACAGTTCAAGAGCCATTTATACAGGTTCATGCCAACAGGGTCGTACTACGTACCAACCCCAAATTCATGCCCAAGGTAATATCGCAGTTCCACATGAATCAAACTATTGAACTGCCCGTTTTCTTCCAAAACCCACAAACTGTCGCGGAAAGGGCACTCCACACACTAGATGTCAAAAGGGCCCTCATGTATTACATCGACAGGGCCAAACCCTTTAGGAAGACAAAACAACTGTTCGTTGCCTTTGCCCCACACCACAAAGGTAACGCCATCTCCAAAGCAGGGATAGCCAGATGGATAGTTAAGTGTATCCAAATTTGTTATCAAAAGGCAAAACGCACATTAACTATTCCCCCACGAGCCCACTCAACACGTAAGTTAGGGGCCTCCATGGCTTTCCTAGGAAATATTCCCCTGCATGATATATGTAGAGCAGCCACCTGGTCCACTACACACACATTTACCAAACACTATTGTGTAGATGTGCAATCAAAACAGCAGGCAGCTGTAGGACAGGCTGTTCTCAAAACCCTTTTTCAGACCGCTGCAGCTGGCACTGGTAGCCGCCGCTAATAGAGGGCACTGCTATACATTCTATGCACAGATATGAATTCAGCAGCCCACATGCCTCGAACTGAATATGCTACTTACCAGTATGCATCTGTTCTTGGCATGTAGGGCTGCTGACATTCATATCGCCCTCCCTCCTCCCCGGCGCCTGTAGCAGCTGCAGCTCTCAGAATTACTGTAAGCATAGTCATCACTTTCTGTATCTACTCCATCACTGCCACAATGGCGAAAAACAATCTGAGGATGGAGAGGATGCCCATGCGCACTGTGGTCCAGGGGAGGAGTCACCTATCCAAGGATACTTCGAAGACTCTTCCAGGACAACAACGTGCAAACATCCGGACCCAACACTAGGCGGCGATCTATGCACAGATATGAATGTCAGCAGCCCTACATGCCAAGAACAGATGCATACTGGTAAGTAGCATATTCATTAACCCTCGAAGAACCCTTCTTTCAGATTCACAAAGATAGGGTAGTTCTTCGCACCAATCCCAAAATTCCTTCCAAAAGTGGTTTCTTCTTTTCATATTAACTAATCAGTTGAGTTATCTGTGTTATTCCCTCAACCTGATTCAGTAGCAGAAAGAACTCTTCACACACTTGATGTTATGAGAGCGTTATTGTACTATATTGAAAGACCAAGCCATTTTCGTGAGACAAAGCAACTGTTCGTTGCATTTGCTACACCTCACAAAGGCAATCCTATCTCTAAAGCTGGTATTTTAAGGTGGATTGTTAAATGCCTTCAAATTTGCTAACTAAAGTTAAAAGAACTTTATACTCCTAGAGCACATTCCACTCATAAAATAGGAATGCATCTATGACCTTTTTAGGTAACATTCCTGTAGCTGACATCTGTAAGGCAACAACATGGTCCACACCACACACATTTACCAAACACTATTGTGTGGATGTGTTAGCACGTCAACTAGCCAATGTAGGGCAGGCAGTGCTAAAGACACTTTTGCAAACAACTACAACACCTACAGGTTAGCCACCGCTCTGGGAGAATACTGCTTTATAGTCGATGCAAAGCATGTGTATCTACAGCACACATGCCTCTAACGGATTATGTTACCCTGTAAGCATCTGTTTATGGCATGTAGCGCTGTAGATTCGTGTGCGGAGTGTCACGAACGTGGCGGGTCCCGGATGACTGCTACACCGCCGGATTCAGTCTGCTTCACTAGGTCTCCCCAATCAGTTCCTTGATCGTGGGACACAGAGGAGCCTCTCACCTTCCTCCCGCCGATGTCCCTTCGAACACGGCGCCTGTAATTATACATCCACCTGAATTTTTACACTAAGGATCTCCGGTCCCCAGTGGAGACCTTCTACCCCGGCAACACGCGATTGATGAACCGTGTCTTTTCCAGCACCGCTATTACCCACAACCCGGTCCTGATTGATAGGATTGAAACGTCGTCGACTCCTCAACACAACTGATGGTGCATTTCCTTCTGTGGCTCAAATGAAATTGTTTCAATTTCGCAAATCTAACATTGTAAATCATTGTCTTGAGCCACAACATCCACTGTATATATTTGTTCACATCGGCACCTTGTGCCGTTTTCACTGATTTCACAATTGTCACTTGCGTCGCCACCTGTTTGTGTCACGTACACAATTGAGCACCAAATCCAATTCGGGTTGTTCACGCATTATTTGCTTACAGTGCTGCTACAACTGTACCTTTCATCTTGAACATAATTATATGATGCCATGTGCACATTTCAAAATCATTTCAGAGTCTCCCGCTTTCTTTCCACGTAATGTATTATACATACATGTCTAATTGTCCTCTATAGTGCTACCAATTGAGATACTGTTTTTTCTTTACACTCCCACCTTCCCGGCACCTGTGGTTTTTGCAGTTCTCATTATTTACATTACATACGCATGGACATCTATATACTTCACTTACTCCATTCTCACCCTCTTGCGGAAAAACAATCTAACACTGGAGTCGATGCCCATGCGCACTATCACCGAAAGGAGGAGTCGCCTTACCTCGCGACTGGTAAGACTTCTTCGAAGAAAAACAACTTGCTAGCATCCGGACCCAACACTAGATGGCAGGAGTACGCAAAGCATGTGAATCTACAGCTCTACCTGCAAAGAACAGATGCCTACTGGGTAAATAACATAATCCTTTCTTCATGTCCCACCTTTAAATAACATGCACCCTGCCTTGTGGGCTACAAGGCCTACATAGGGGTGAGTTTTTAATATTCAAAAGGGAGCTTTTTCTTGTTAAAAAGGGTTATTTTGGTTGGACGCGCTGCGGTTTGTACCCTGCAGCAGTGAGGCTACACTCGTAGGCCTGTAACCAGGTTTACACTGCTGCTATAGGGGGTGGCACAGTAGGTGCTGCCGTCCACAGGTGGCATTGGACTTCAGCCCTCGGTGCACTTTCTATTCCATATACTAGGGTCTTACAGGCAAGTAAAATGTGGCAGTCAAGTATAAGCCAGTTTTACCATGTGTGAGAAAGTGCCATCTTTCTTGCATGGTATGCCCCCACTTTTTGCTAAATTGCTGAATGTACTTCGATTGAGTGTACCCTGGGTTCCTGCCAATCAGGTGCCCAGGGCCTATGTTCCTTCCTTAAACCACACAAACTCCAAATTGGCAAACCCTAGCCACATGTCAGCCCCTAGTAAATGGTACCCTAGGTACCCAGGGCCTTGTGACCAGGGAAGGCCTCTAAGGGCTGCAGCACTCATTGTGCCACCCTCAGAGGCCCTGTACCCTTACACACACACACTGCCCTTGCAGGCTGAGTGTCTGGGTGCAGGACAAAACAAAGAGTCGACATGGCACACATCACTGTGTACCATGCCCATCACCTACACTGCCAAGGCATATGTCAGCCACCCCTCTAGCTGGGTGCATTACGCCTATGGTGTGGGCACAGGAGCAGGAGCCCTGTGCCCCTACAGTACCCGGGTCCATTCCTGGGCACTGTAAGTGCAGTGCTGTCATTTAAGAATACATGGTGCTGAGAGCTTGTCAAACACGAGCTCCACAGCACCATATTGGCAACACTGAAGCCTGGGAAGTTTGGTATCAAACTTCTCAGCACATTGAACCCACACTGATGCCAGTGTAGGATTTAATGTACTAAGCACCCCAGAGGGCATCTTAGAAGATGCCCCCTTACAGCTAACTTACAATCCACGTCTGCTCTGAGGCTGCCCAGGCTGCCACACAGCAGACACGTTGCTGGACCCCTGGGTGGGAGAGCCCCTGCTCTCCCGGGCCTGCAACAATGCACATCCTGGGTGAGGTGAGAAAGCTCCTCCCCCAGGATGAGCAAAGGGAAGCTTCAAAGGCATGCCGCCAGTTGGAGTTTCCCCAGGCCACGGCAACCCCCCACTCTGGCGGAAAGCTTGGCCGGAAACCCCATACAAGGACAGGGGATGTGCCAGCCTGCCCACCCCACCCCTCAGGTGGGGGAGGCGAGGTGAAGCACATCTCCGGGCTCTCGCCATCTTGAAGATGGGAGGCCCTACCCTATCAGGATTAGGCTACTGCCCCCCTTCCACAGGAGAGAGGCAGGATAGGGGGTGTACCCACCCCAGGACAAGGACCCATTGGTCCCTGGCCTTCACCTACCTGTAACGCCCCTAAATCTAGTATTTAGGGGCCCCCTGAACCTTCCTTCCTTAGATTCCAGATAGAAAACGACAAGAAGAGCAAGAAGAACAAAGACCTGCCCTGCAGCTGCTAAAAAGAGAAGAAGACACCAACTGCTTTGGCCCCAGCCCTACCGGCCTGTCGACTCTCGAACCTGCACCAGCGCGGCATCCCACGTGGCCAGCAACCTCACCAACCCCGGAGGACCTGGCTACCTTTTAGCTCTAAGCCCCTGGGACTCCCACGAGTAGAGGCTCTACTCAAGAAACCTATTTGCTATCCCTGGCACCAGCCCGGGACCGCGGACCCAACACACTCTGCACCAGCCAAGCCTGGCCAGTGCCGGAGTGGACAAAGACCCAGAGGACGACCCCACGGCGACTGTGACCCAGAGTCCGGCACCCAAGGACCCCCCTCGACATCCCGGAAGAAGCCTGCAGCCTCAGAACCAAGTGCCACCCCAGCCGCGATCAACCAGAGGGTAAGATTCCCGACGTCAAAAGGCACCCCTGCACCCGGCGCCCTGCGACCCCCTGTGCCCAATCCCGGGGTACCCACCTAACCTACAACTACCCAACTTACCTCTCGAAGTGGTGGTGGCACCTGAAACATCCTCGTCCCCGAGCCTGCAGCCTCTTTCCAAACCGGAACATTCCCATTGATTTCCATTGAGCGCCCTAAGGCTCAAAAGCACCCTGCACCCAGCCGCCCGAGGGGCCCTGGCAGTGCCCTCTCTACACTAACCTACTTCCCCACTTGCCCTGAGTAAGTGACCAGGAGCCCAGCTCCCACAGCCGCGTGGCTTGCCAGACAGCAGCCACCAACCAAGGCCCCCCTATCCCTCATAGGATAACATTGGGCCCAACTCTCTCTGCACCCGGCCGTCCTGAAACCGCTGAGGGTGAACCAACTGTACCTACCTGACACTGGGGGACCCCTGAGTCCATGCCCGGAATTTCAACACTACCAGTCGAGTACTTACCCTTAAACCGCTAACTTCATTTTCCTCATAGGGTAACATTGACTGGCTTTTTCTTCAAAAATCTTCTAAGTGTGAACTTTTCAAAACTGCAAAAATTCACCAAAAATCAGCCAAGTGACAAAAACGAATTTACTCACCTGCTCCTAGGTGAGCTCCCAGTGCTGGATCTTGGTGCCCAGCCCTGACTCTGAAAAGTGTTCACAACTATACTTGCCTCTAACTCATTTTTCTCCCATAGGAAACCATTGTCTGCTTTTCTGTGGAATTTCTTCTAAGTGTCTACTTTTGCAAATTTGAAATATTCTTTTAAAATCGTACCATTTCTGCAAACGAAATTACTTACCTGCTTTTGATAAGGACCCCAGTCCTGGGTCTAGGCACCCAGTCCTGGATTACTAAAGTAACGATAAAGTACTCTACCTGCAATTTGAATTTCTTGTCATAGAGATCCATTGAATGTTTTCTGTGAAATATTTTCTAAGTGCTAACTTTTGAAATAGCTAAATATTATTTAAAAATCATTACAGTTGGGGGGAGGAGCCAAGATGGCGACCGGGACGGCAGCTTAGACTCCCGGCTCCGTGAACCTCCGCATCCCGCACGGATATCCTGCACGAGATCCTTAGTCTGCGCTATGCGATCGTGTTTGTGAATGAGAGTGGCACCCGAACGTGTGACTCCGAGGTTTCTGGCTGCGGTACCGCCGGAGAAATGTGCATTTGAACTTTGCGGCCCGTGCAGCCCTGGAGCCGGGACCTCGAGTGGACGCCTTGGCCGGGGGGCAGTCCAACAACAGCGGCCTGTGGTGACTGGGTGGAGTCGGTCCACCGGAGCGGTGCTAACCTCGGCCTGCATTTCGCCGTGGTCGCTCCCACTGCTAAGCGTAGCGGACTGAGGGCATGCCCGGGGGTGCAATTCTCAGATTTTCCGCTGTTTGCCCCTGCCTTTGACTGTGAGCTGCCCGGAAGCCGCCCGTGGCTCGCCCTGATCCTTGCGGGCTGCTCCCGGATTTTCGCGGGAGCTGGTCCGTGGTGGGGACGACTGTTGCCCGTGACCACGTAACGGATAAATTTTTGCCTGCCCCCGGAACCCTGTCTCCAGCGACGTGGACCTCGAGGCGCTTGTCCCTGGGTCCCGGCCCCAATACGGGTCAGGCCTCCTCGGCGGCCATCTTGTTGCGATGCAGCCTACCATCCTGTCCACGGGGTCGCAGCAGGATTGGGAGTGTGTGACTTTTGGGAGTGTGGTGGAGCGATCGCAGAGAGCTGTGCTGGGGTACGGCGACCTCCTAGAGGCCCTTGGTGCCCTTCATTTCTCCTTGGCTCGGGGCGTCGGGGTCTTGGGGAGTAAGCTCGATGGTGTGGCATCAGCGTTGGGACAGTGGCGGCCTGCCTGTCCACAGGTACACGGGGACTTCCCCCACTGCACACAGGAGGACAATGTCGCGGCCACCCCTGCGATTAGTGCACAGCTGGACACTCCGGACAGTATGCTACCGTGTGATCGGCTAGCTGAGGGTTTGATCTGTTCCGGAGGTATTGGACCTGAGTGGAAGGTGGTGGCCTCGTCCCGTGCACGGCCTCCGGCGACCCAGGGACAATTTTAGCAACAGTTGTCTGCTTTGGCTGATTCCGCCTTCCTGGACCTTGTGTGCAGTGCAGATCCTGGGGCAGCACTGGGAAAGACGTCCCTCCATGATGCGGACTGTGTTGGTATTCAGAGACTTCCACCCCACCTGTGTGCGTCGCTTCCCGGTCGTCTTTGGACACTCCTTTACCTTGGAACATCGGACATGGCGCTGGGTCGAGGGATAGGCATGGGCAGAATTGCAAAGAGTGGTCAAGGATAAGGCTGATCCTTCGGGGGTGGTCATCTAGTAGACGGGCTGACTCAGGGGTTGCGTACTCTCATGACATAGCTATTAGCATATTAGGTGCATAATGCTCCCCATCCTTTTTTTGATATGGTCGATTTTGTGCTGCTTATTGTTTGCTGTGGGGAGACCTCACCGTGCGGGAGGGAGAAGCCGGGGGTATGTTTTGAAGGCCCTCCTCCAGTTTATTATACTTTCTCTACCCCCCCGTCTGGTGGGGTTCTTTTCTTACTCCTTTTTCCCTGTTTCTTCTATATTTCGGGTCTAGTTCCAGGGCGACAGGCACACTGCTGGGGGGGGGGGGGCCGTACTCATTTGCAGAGGTGCAGGGTGGGGGGTTGGGGGAGGGGATTCTTTAGTCTCTCATCTCTTTTTCCATGGCCTCCTTTTTCTTCTCCGCTTCTTCTTGTTTTTTTTCTTTTCTGGGTTCAGCGTGGTACACCTCCTTTGTTGTGAATCGTTGCCTTTTCCTGTGTGCCATAGTTTCCGGGGTGTTCTTGGGCGTTAGGGCGGGGGCCTGCAGGCGCAACTGTATATGATATTCTTCCCCATCCTGAATTTCCTGTGTCTGCGCCATTGATCCAATAGATTGCTGTTTATTGCTTACGTCTATTATTCTGCCTGCCTCTTATCGCTGTTGGGAAATTGTTTGGCACCTGATCCTACTGTCTTGTTCCATTATAAAATGAAAAACCTTTTTTCTCCTGGTGTCCCACCTGCGCTGCTCACTGGCCGGACTATATTAGCATGAACATTCTGCTCTCCGAGGTGCCGCCTGTGTTCACATTTGATCCTTATTGCTTTGATTGCTTAGCGGCCGGCCCCGGGGGGTTGTAGGCCCATACTTGTTATTGCTTGAAATGTCAATAAAGGTTTTTCAAAAAAAAAAAAAAAAAAATCATTACAGTTATTAAGTCGACTTTCATCACTTGATTCTGAATACTGACCCCAGGCTGGTTCTAGGAGCCAGACCTGGAATTCCAAAAGTAATCTGAAAAGTAATTTATTACAAATAACCTGAATTTACCATTGAGCTCAATGCATTGTTATGTTTAGGAAATAGGATTGTTTATTGCAACCAACTGTGACTGTTACACAAATGTATTGCTTAAAACAAAAGGATTTATATTCAACCTCTCATTCTGAGAAAGTATATTTTTACCCCCTTTGTGGTTCTAAAAATAAAACAAGCATATATTTTATATATATAAACCATTGGCCTAGAGTTCAGTTATTGAGTGTGTGAGACCATTTGCTGACTGAGTGTGTACAACAAATGCTTTACACTGTCCTCTGCCCCAGATGTTTCGCCTTTCGCAGAGCCCTGTCTGTTCTGGTAATAGCACTCTGCTCTTTAACCCTGTTAACAAGGAGTAAAGTGCCTGTGTTTCATCTTTAAACATGGTGTGAGAAAGTGGCTCTGTATATACTGTTCCCTAATAGGTACAGGGTGTACAGAGTCCACAGTCCCCCAGAGGCTGATAGAGGTCAAAGTTAGGAATGACCTTACTCTCTAAAGTGGTAGCTTGGTCGAGCAGTAAGGCAGTACCAGAGGACAGTGTAAAGCATTTATTGTACACACTCAGTCAGCAAATGGTCCCATTTCCTGCATCATCTGTAGATCTATATGGAGCTGTTCATGCACTTTTAGATTACAGAGTCTGGCAGAAAACGAGCCCTGCCAGGCCGTCCTGTGAAGGTCTGACCAGGATTATCACAGTGCCAATGCTGTCCTAGCAGGGTCTGTCAGAGGGGTTACCAACACCAAACCCTTTGTCGTAGCTTTTCATAATAGATAGATTCACCCTTTGGCCTCCGACGCAGTCTTTGCCAATGAACCAATCAGACCCATAACCTTTAAAATTGCCTTCTCTCTGTAAGCAACGCAGGCCTGCTATAGTCACACAAGACAGCCCTGACATTATTATTGCATACACCATGACAGTCCAGAAAACAATACAGAACCTGTCCTACAGGGGCCTGATGCCAGTGCTAGCAGGACAGACCTCCCGCCTCCAGGGCTTGTCAAGTGTGAGATTCCATGCGACAAAATATCGGTTTATAGGGTTTAAAATAGTGCAGTACCATCTGCCCTTAAACACCGATTGACGTCAACATAGTAAATACATCAGGCCTACTGGCTTGGTCATGACGTTTAGTAATAAACAGATCAGACCTGTGGCTTCTGACATACAACTTCAGAAGGAACCAATTCAGGCTCGAAGCTTTCATCATAGGCTCGTCACCATGACAAACGCTCAAGCTCTCTCACAGCAGCCACCAGGCAAACCAGCCAGAACTGTAAATGTGTGTTGGAAAACAATAAGCAGCTTTGCCTAATGTGGGTTAACAATTAACATTTTCTATCGAGGGGGTCCATCCGAGAGGTGACTTACACACAGCCCCTGCCTACCACAAAAGCCTCTGAAACACCATGCAACGCAGCACGTGCCTGCAGGCTTCGGTGCAGCGCTCTATGTAACGCAGTACCTGCCTGCAGGCTTTGGTGCAGCGCCCATGTAACGCAGCACCAGCCTGCAGGCTTCAGTGCGGCGCTCCATGTAACGCAGCACCTGCCTGCAGGCTTCGGTGTAGCACTCCATGTAACGCAGCACGTGCCTGCAGGCTTCGGTGCAGCGCTCCATGTAATGCAGCACGTGCCTGCCGGCCCCGGTGCAGCGCTCCATGTAACGCAGCACCTGCCTGCAGGCTTCGGTGCAGCGCTCCATGTAACGCAGCACGTGCCTGCAGGCTTCGGTGCAGCGCTCCATGTAATGCAGTACCTGCCTGCAGGCTTTGGTGCAGTATAATAACAATCCACTGCTTTTCGCAATAAATTTGTCTCAACTGCTGTCTTTGTCACAACATCTTATAATAAACAGATAAGGCCTTTAGCTTTCATCATGGGCTTGTTACTATAATGAACGCAGCCCTGCTGTATTGAGCATACGCTTTCCACAGAGGTAAATTTCAATGCAAGCACTGTCCTTAAGTGGAAGCATACAATGCCGCCCGTTAAATGCTATTCTCTGTCAAGTCAATATATGGGTGCAGCCAGCGCCCCTCTTTCAGGAGGACTTTTTAAACCTTTTTTTGTTCCTGTCATAAGTTCTGGTGACAGCTGGACTATCAAGCCAGTAAAAAGATATTCATAGTAATGGGAACTTCTTAACTCTTTTTTGGGGGGGGGAAGGGGAGTTTTATAACGCGCAAACATGAAGGTATCAGAGGCTTTACATGAGCACTAGTTGCGCTACACAAGGACACATTCATTTTTAGGTCTCGTCTAGCGAGGCATATTGTAAGAAGGGTAGGTTTTAGAAGTGGAGTGGAAGCCCTGCCCCTTGTTTTCCTTTGCTTACGTCATCGTCCATGCTAAACGCTGACTTTTGATTGAAAATGAGGCTTATTAGTCCCTCCGTGTTATCGCCCTGTCTCCTTTTGGTACGGCCTATACGGACTGGATCTTTTAGTTGCGGCGTTACACTGTCTCCTTTATTAGCGGGTAAGCACTCTTGTGTTCATTCTGCTTTCGCAAGGCCGCTCGCGCTTCACGGGCGCCATGTACATAACTTAAGTAAGCACGGGCACCATGTTCATTCTGCTTTCGCAAGGCTGCTCGCGCTTCACGGGCACCATGTACATAACTTAAGTAAGCACGGGCACCATGTTCATTCTGCTTTCGCAAGGGTGCTTGCTCTTCACGGGCACATGTACATAACTTAAGTAAGCACGGGCGTCTCGTTATTGCACAGCGCTTGCTTTTTTTTATTGTCTACTGCTTTTTTTAATTTATTTACTTTTTAGTATTTATTTACTTTTTTTCAGTTTGGCGGCACAGGTGCTTTACCTTTAGCCATGTTAAGCTGAAGCGCGGGTGCCGCGATTGTTGAAAAAGTAAAGAAATAGATGTTTTTCTATTTATTTACTTTTGTCACAATCACTGCACCCGCGCATTACTTTAACATGGTTAAAGGGAAACCGCGGGTGCCGCGATTGTTGACAAAGTAAAGAAATAGAAAAAAAAATCTATTTGTTTACTTTTGCAGCAATCGTGGCACCCATGCTCTACCTTTAGGTCATCAACTATATTCAAAGAACATGTAGGGGTTTACCCAAATTACCCTTCTATACCTGGGTGAAGATACGATACAAAGATAAAGAAGAAAAAGTGGCAAGGAGGAAAAAATATATATATCTCTATTGACATAGGGAACTATATATTACCCTAATGATAGTGCATAGTCCTGTTATTCATTCACATTCCTTATTATCAATAAAAAATCACATACCAAGGACACATGATTACGTAATTTAATTATCGCAATCTTGATTTAGTTCAACATAATTTTTTTAATTCTTTTCTTAAACACACACATGTGTATACAAATCACATAAAATTCATAGGTTCCTTCTACCCGCTTGCTAGAAAAAGCAGTGTTCACCCATAACATAAAGGGAATACACTCAGAGGTCGTCTTATATGCACACCAGGTTCTTATTACTCTAAAACCTTAATCACAAAACTGTGCATTAAATAGTCAAAAGGTAAATCAATTCTCATCAGACTCATCTTGTCAAAACATGTCGACGCAGACGCGTTTCGGCCCTCATGTACTTCTTGGCCTCCTCAGGACAAGGGTGAGGAAACAGACCTGTATAAATACAAATTAATATATTGTACCTATCCATAGGCAAATACTGTCTTTATCTCTGTGCTGACCACCACAAGCACATGTGCCACCGGGGAAACCAAAACCCTAATAGAAAGATTAAAGGGGCAACAAAAATAATAATAATAAAGAGGGACCTCCAACACTGTGCGACGAACCAAAGGCCATCCGAGTCATATGTACAAAGCCACATATATTATATCCAAGTGCACAAAAGCATAAAAGAAAGAAAACAAAGGGAACCACTCTAGCATAGTCCCGTGTAAATCTCAATTAACTACCCTAGTATGAACGTGCTAGCCCTGAAGATAACACTCACATAATGAAAATAAATCCAGTTGCCATGTGGTCAGGACCCGGATATGCAAATGCCTCAAAGTCCAGGCGTGTCACTGTAACACTCAGATAATTCCATTATTGTGGCATAAGGGTAAAACAAATCTCTTTCAAACGGGGGAAACACAATTCCACATATTTTCAACTAGGGCTTACCTCCACTACTTGTCGCGTGAACTTCAATCATCAAATTATTAGAGCCACTCCAGGCTTTCTACACCACTCCCTTTTCCAAAACTTGGATGAACTATAGTTGATTTCAGAACATAGTGAATTTGAAAACTTCTAAGGTCACTAAAGACATAACAAATTTAAAAACTGAATTGGTTTACCCATATTTAAAAGAGGATTTCTTTAAAAATAACAACCCAAGTACTTTGAACCTACAATATCGGGGGAGATCCCGTAGAAAATTCATTATCTTTTCAGATTCATCTTCTGATTCAGACCAGGATTCAGGAGCATATTTTCAACCTTACCCGCCTTATCCATCCTACTACCAATACCCTAGAGCCCTTCCTTTTTTAGACAGAGGAAACAGGGGGACGGGATACAGAAGAGAATGGAGACCCCCGATGCCAGCTCCAGAACAAGGAATCTTCAGGACACGATGAAAAACATATAGGCGATAGGACATGAGCCGAATAGGGACAGGGATACCAACAATGAGCTAATTCCCATTTACAATCTATCGAGGCATCCATTGACAGATGTAGAAAGGCAGGTATTACGGAAAGGGTTTGTCGTTTGTTCCACTCACCATGCAGGACCTGGTTAACACCAAAACAGAGGTCCTCCAGTTCTTACGGAAAATAAGGTTGAAAGCTTTCTTCGCAGACCATGATGAAGCGAATGAGAAAAACATTTGTGGATTGCGAAATAAATCATAATTCTGCCCGGAAAGCGCATCTATGCCTAATGAAATTCTTTTCTTAAAAGATCAAGTATTGAGAGAAATTGATGATCTGAATACGTAAAGACTTTTCTTTACACCCAACTTTTCCAAAGAAGAACAAACCGCTTTGCAAGAATTGACTGACAATCCCCTTATAGTCATTAAACCGGCTGATAAGGGGGGTGGCATTGTCTTGTGGAACAGTAATGATTACGACAAAGTGATAATGAACCAACTAAACAACTTAGAACATTACCGTCCGATCACTGATAATCCCACTTCACGCCAAAAAGCTCAGATTTTACATCTCACCACACAGGTCTATGATGAGGGTTATATCTGTAAAAAAAGAATACAAATTTTTTAACACCACCACACAGAAAATTCCAAATATTTATGTATTACCAAAGGTCCATAAAGATACACAACAACCGCCAGGCCCGCCGATCATTTCGGAATGTGGTGCATTGTTGGAACCTTTAGCAAAATACATTGATGTTTTTTTTAAAACCGTTTGTACCTCAGACCAAGGCTTACATTAGGGATACCATGGATTTCATCTCGAAGATTGAGAATTCAATATTTATTGGTGACCAACAGTTGCTGGTCACCTTCTATATTGAAAGTCTCTACACAAATATCCCGCAAGAAGAGGCGTTAGTAGTTCTCAGTATGGTGTTAGATAAAAGACCAAGACCACATGCAGTATCGACAGACTTCATTACATCTTTGGCGAGGATTTGTCTTAAAAAACATTTTTTCGCATTTAAAGAAAACCTGTATTTGCAGGTCAAAGGTGTGGCCAAGGGGTGTTGTTTCACCCCAGAAATTGCGAATTTAATGATGGATTTCTTTCAGACACAATTTATATTCCAGGATGCCACCCCTTTTAGATCAAATATCACCTGGTGTGTCCAATTCATCGATGATATCTTTATGATATGGACCGGCAATCATGAATCACTACAACAATTTCACAGTTGGTTGAACTTTCGCTCACAGGATCTTAATTTTTCCATTGCGTATAGTGATACTAAAATTAACTTTTTAGATGTTTGGATACTCAATAATAATGGAATCTTTGAAGTAAGTCTTTATACCAAGCCTACCGACGGCAACACCTTGTTGCACTTCTCAAGTGGTCACCCGAGAAATCTCAAGGAAAACTCACCCTATGGGCAATTTTTAAGAATTCGCCGTAATTGTACCAACAAAACAGACTATTTTGAAAACGCTGAAACCCTACAAGATAAATTATGCAATAGAGGTTACCCCTGGAAATTGGTTAGGACAGCCTTAAAACGAGCATGGTTTACACCCCGTGAAAATGTTTTGACACCCAGGGAGAAACCGGAATCTAATCAGGTGACGTGTGCTCACATACAACCGAAAGGCCAACAAGATTAAACAAATGATCCTACGGAATTGGAGGATGATAAACCACTTGAATACTCCTAAACCTTTATTTGCATTTCACTAAGGCAAAAATCTCCGCCAACATTTAGTGAGAGCAGCACGTACTAACCAACCTAGGGGAGACTTGAGAAATATGTTGGGCCGTCCACCTGTTGTAGTACATTTTAAGTGCAATGGTTGTGCAGTTTGTCCATATACGAATAATTCAAAATTTGTGATGTTGAGTGGCAAAAAACACATTCAGAATAACTTTTCGAATTGTAACACGAAAAATGTAGTGTACTCCCTGACATGCCTATGTGGGAAAGTATACATTGGGCAGACTACACAAGTAGTAAAAATGAGAGTGATGCAACATCAGTCAAGAATACGTTGTAAGGTTCAATGAGAATGAGAATGAGATCAGGTGGTCAGTCCTGTTAGTGGTGAAATCCTTGAATAAAACAAATTTACAGACAACTCTAAATAAGTTGGAAGCTCGCATGATTGAGAAATACCATACTGCAAATGTTGGGCTAAACGACCGTGATGAGATCTGGGCACTGATTTAAATACATGCTGTTGCATTTCGTTTATTATGAGTTACAAATTTACCGAAAGTACCAATGTGATAGAGAATTTCTTGTGAATATGTATATATTGTATAGTTCTTGGATACACACCCCACTAGTTTTTGTCTGAAATTGTGTATTTATTGACATGCATATGTTTTTCTTCACATTTATGTTTTATTTATGTGTTTGTTACAAATATGTATTCACACATTGCAATGTATGAACCTTCTGTATATTACGCATTGATTATTGAAAGTGCGTTTGTATAATAGGACTAGAATGTAAGCTTGCTACTGCTATGTAGCGCGTCACTTGGGTGGATATAGATGGTATTTTTCAGTGGAGAGGGGGACTGGCTATTTGATGTCTTAAGATGGCGTTTAGGGCTCTAGGCGTTAGTGAGGCCCGTACATACTATTGTAGCTGTTCAATGTCCATTGAGTGAGATGACGATGGAGGATGAGTCCCTCGTCAGTTTTTCGGGTAGTGGTTCCCACCCGTAGTCCGTTGTTTTTAGGTCTCGCCTGGCGTTAGCAGCGCATCGCTGCTGTCGCCTTGCGAGAGCCTTTTGTAATCGAATCAGCCAAAGCTGAATATGCACGCGTACCGATGGACAGAGATGTGCACGCGCACGCCAATGTGGACAGGCTGACTCCATTTTGTTTAAATTGCAGGCGTTATTCAGTTGGACGCCCTATGAAGTTTAGTCCTCTGCGGTTTATACCATTCACTGGTAAGCATAAGACATTGCACCAGGGACTGGAGCCCATGGGCAACGAGGTCAGCAGAAGGCTCTGCAGTGGTGTCCAGGAAAGAGGCCGGGTCATAGCTCTTTTGAATTAGCCTTACTAATTGACAGAGACTCATTCCAATGGCAGTTATGAGAAAGCTTGCATGAGAGGGGATTCATTCAGTCTCAGATCGTTGCTGAGGTGCCTGCTCCTGGCTCGATGTCACAAGTTCTCACTGAAGGATTCATCAAGATTTATTGCGGGCATTGTAGGAGATGATCAGAGCATCTCAAGGTCAGAATGTACATCTTAGGCGTGCTCTTCAAAGCCATTGTGGAGAAGACAAGGCATGATTGAAATACTCATTCCCAAGGAAAGCATTGCAAAGCTACTCGAGTGCACCTGGAAGAGGCACTGAGCATCCCAGAGGGCTGTGGGCGTCACAGAGAGGCACTGGACATCCCAGAGGGCTGTGGGCGTCACAGAGAGGCACTGGACATCCCAGAGGGCTGTGGGCGTCACAGAGAGGCACTGGGCATCCCAGAGGGCTGTGGGCGTCACAGAGAGGCACTGGACATCCCAGAGGGCTGTGGGCGTCACAGAGAGGCACTGGACATCCCAGAGGGCTGTGGGCGTCACAGAGAGGCACTGGGCAGCGTCACAGAGAGGCACTGGGCATCCCAGAGGGCTGTCGGCGTCATAGAGAGGCACTGGGAATCCCAGAGGGCTGTGGGCGTCACAGAGAGGCACTGGACATCCCAGAAGGCTGTGGGCGTCACAGAGAGGCACTGGGCATCCCAGAGGGCTGTGGGCGTCATAGAGAGGCACTGGGAATCCCAGAGGGCTGTGGGCGTCACAGAGAGGCACTGGGCATCCCAGAGGGCTATGGGCGTCACAGAGAGGCACTGGGCATCCCAGAGGGCTGTCGGCGTCACAGAGAGGCACTGGGAATCCCAGAGGGCTGTGGGCATCACAGAGAGGCACTGGGTATCCCAGAGGGCTGTGGGCATCACAGAGAGGCACTGGACATCCCAGAGGGCTGTGGGCGTCACAGAGAGGCACTGGGCATCCCAGAGGGCTGTGGGCGTCACAGAGAGGCACTGGACATCCCAGAGGGCTGTGGCCGTCACAGAGAGGCACTGGGCATCCCAGAGGGATGTGGGCGTCACAGAGAGGCACTGGGCATCCCAGAGGGCTGTGGGCGTCACAGAGAGGCACTGGGCATCCCAGAGGGCTGTGGGCGTCACAGAGAGGCGCTGGACGTCATCAGGTCAATCCCATGCATGTTTGGTGCATGGCATCACTATTTAAACCCCTCCGCCTCAACCAAAAACGGCCTGATTGCTTATCAACAATCAAACTCCTCGGATTCCTCTCTGTGTCCCAGTATTTACTGCCCGTGATTGCGCCCATTCTCTGTTCTTAGACGGCGCCACAGCGGTTTTGGGAGGCAGGGTGGCCTTATGTAGGGAGACTGGGTAAGGCCGGGGGAGGGAGGGCATTTGGAAGGTTTTCTGGTTCACAGCGGGGCACAAGGTGGGAACGCTATCCAATGAGTAGAGAGCTGAGCCTTAGCAGAGCCCAGAGTCGGGCTTGTCTCCAAGAATAAAAAATTAGCTAGCATTCGCGCCAAGAATTTTCAATTCTAATAAGGACACGGAGGCGAGGATTATGCTTCTCTTTCTATTTATTGCTACTCACAGCAGCCAATGAAAACTTTTCTTATGTAAAACAAACAACATTTCCCATGATGCATATACCACATCACTTCCTGCTGGGCCCCATAAGAGCCAGTAACACCGGAACCAGTCCTCTTTCTTTGCTCCGAACAAAAGTCCAACAAGTATTAAAGTTCAACAACAGCTTCCAACGTGGAAGAACACTAGACCATATGGGAAGAACGTCAATCTGCACACCGGATTAATCCATCTTCTTATCAGAACCTGAAAGAACAGAGATAAAACAACCCGTAACTTCTGTAAAATCAGAATATATATACCACGGGTGGGCAAAAATTACATTACAGTAATTTAACCGGGTGGGATAATCCTCGCCTCCGTGTCCTTAATAGAATTGAAAATTCTTGGCGCGAATGCTAGCTAATTTTTTATTCTATTACAGGACCGGAGGCTTCGTATTATGCTAGTTTAACGCTGATTAAAAACAACAGAGGATATATCACCCACCGGTTTATAATAAAACTGCTTAAACGTTGATTCAGACGACCAGTCTGCAGAGCGCATAATATCCTGCACTGTAGAACCCGGCATGAAAGTCTTAGAGGCCATGGCGCCTCGAACAGAATGTGCACCAAACACTTGAGTTTCCACCCCTGCTTCATGCATAACATCTTTGAGCCATCTGGCTATGGTGGCCGCAGTCACAGGTTTATACGGTTTTTGCAAAGCTATTAACAGTTGCACCACACCATCAGGCCGAAGAGGCCTGGTACATTCTTCATAAGCCCTGAGGCATTGAACCACACAAAGCTTAGCATTATCGGGAAAAGCATGATAATCCACACTACGTGACATTGTTTTAGTCCTAGCCGTAATAGAGAACGAAACCCCCTCTGGAGTAAATACTCTACCTGTAATATCCAGTGCTCTCACATCGGAGGAACGTCTGCAAGCCGCTAAGCAAAGCAACATGGCTAGCTTTGCCGACAATTGTTTCCTGGACAACCTGTTGTTGTCCGGCCAGTTATTAAACAGAGACAGAACCAGTGAGACATCCCACAATGAAGTGTACTTAGGTTTAGGCGGGTTAGCTACTCTGATACCCTTCAGCAGTTTACATACTAAGGGATGCATTCCGACAGGCTTGCCCTCAATCTGAGAGTGGCCTGCCGAGATGGCGGAACAGAAGTTATTAACCGAGCGATACGCCAAACCCTCCGCCGCCTTTTCCGATAGAAAATTTACAATGTAGGGTAATCCTGCCCCCACGGGATCCACATGTTGTCCCATGCACCAACGAACCCAGCCTCCCCAGGCTGAAGCATACCGCTTCCTGGTAGAAGGGGCCCACGCTTGATTGATAAAGCTTGCAGCTTGGTCCGAAAATCCTGGCATTTGCCAACGTTGTTTGAAAGTCTGCAGGCCATCAGGGACAGGTGCCCCGATAGGACCATCGGGTGTCTCTCCCCCTGAGGGCCCTGGAGCATCGTCGAGGACTATGGGATCCTCCTGGGGAAGTCGCAGCTCGCCTCCAGCAACAATGGGAACCACGGCTGCGACTTCCACAAGGGAGTCACTAAAATCACCTCCGCTTTCTGGCGCATCACTTGAGTGAATACGCGGGGAATGAGGATGAATGGAGGGAACGCGTAATTCAATTTCTGAGTCCACTCTTGCGCAAAGGCATCCGTCGCCAGCGCCAGAGGGTCCGGCCTCCAGCTGAAAAAACTCGTCATCTGACGGTTCAGTCTGGAGGCAAACAGGTCTATCTCGCAAATCCCCCAAATCTCCTGTAGCCACAGGACCACGCGTGGGAGAAGTTGCCAATCGCTGTAGTCCCTGAGGTGGCGAGAATTCCAATCCGCCACCACATTGGACTGACCCGGAATGTATTCCGCTATCACCGAGATCTCTTGGTTCAGGCAATAATGCCAAAAGGCTTTCGCTATCTCCACCAATATTCAGGACCTCGTGCCCCCCAGTTTGTTGATGTACCGAACCGCCGAAATGTTGTCCATCCGAAGAAGGATGCAACATGAGAACGAAACCCCCTCCGGAGTAAATACTCTACCTGTAATATCCAGTGCTCTCACATCGGAGGAACGTCTGCAAGCCGCTAAGCAAAGCAACATGGCTAGCTTTGCCGACAATTGTTTCCTGGACAACCTGTTGTTATCCGGCCAGTTATTAAACAGAGACAGAACCAGTGAGACATCCCACAATGAAGTGTACTTAGGTTTAGGCGGGTTAGCTACTCTGATACCCTTCAGCAGTTTACATACTAAGGGATGCATTCCGACAGGCTTGCCCTCAATCTGAGAGTGGCCTGCCGAGATGGCGGAACAGAAGTTATTAACCGAGCGATACGCCAAACCCTCCGCCGCCTTTTCCGATAGAAAATTTACAATGTAGGGTAATCCTGCCCCCACGGGATCCACATGTTGTCCCATGCACCAACGAACCCAGCCTCCCCAGGCTGAAGCATATCGCTTCCTGGTAGAAGGGGCCCACGCTTGATTGATAAAGCTTGCAGCTTGGTCCGAAAATCCTGGCATTTGCCAACGTTGCTTGAAAGTCTGCAGGCCATCAGGGACAGGTGCCCCGATAGGACCATCGGGTGTCTCTCCCCCTGAGGGCCCTGGAGCATCGTCGAGGACTATGGGATCCTCCTGGGGAAGTCGCAGCTCGCCTCCAGCAACAATGGGAACCACGGCTGCGACTTCCACAAGGGAGTCAATAAAATCACCTCCGCTTTCTGGCGCATCACTTGAGTGAATACGCGGGGAATGAGGATGAATGGAGGGAACGCGTAATTCAATTTCTGAATCCACTCTTGCGCAAAGGCATCCGTCGCCAGCGCCAGAGGGTCCGGCCTCCAGCTGAAAAAACTCGTCATCTGACGGTTCAGTCTGGAGGCAAACAGGTCTATCTCGCAAATCCCCCAAATCTCCTGTAGCCACAGGACCACGCGTGGGAGAAGTTGCCAATCGCTGTAGTCCCTGAGGTGGCGAGAATTCCAATCCGCCACCACATTGGACTGACCCGGAATGTATTCCGCTATCACCGAGATCTCTTGGTTCAGGCAATAATGCCAAAAGGCTTTCGCTATCTCCACCAACATTGAGGACCTCGTGCCCCCCAGTTTGTTGATGTACCGAACCGCCGAAATGTTGTCCATCCGAAGAAGGATGCAACATGAGGTCCGTCTGGGAGCCAGTGTCTGGATCTCAAACGAGCCTGCCAGGAGCTCTAGACAATTTATATGAAGATCCAACTCCTCTAGGGACCAGCGTACCCATGTGGAAATATTTCCGCAGCGCGCTCCCCAACCCCAACGGCTGGCGTCGGATTCTATGACCACCTCTGGGAGAGAGCCAACAATGGCTCTGCCGTTCCATGCCTCGACATGGGCTAACCACCATTGCATCTCCTCTCTCACTTCCTGAGAAAGAGGGACTATGTCCGTGTAGGAAAGGCCCTTTTGTAAGTGCTGAATTTTGAGACGTTGAAGGGCCCTGTAGTGCAGAGGGCCCGAAAATATTGCTTGAATGGACGATGCAAGAAGTCCCACTATCCGGGCAATCCCCCTGAGCGAGACCATCTGTTTGGTCAGGAACGAGAGAAGTTCCTTCTTTATATCTCGAAGCTTGGAAGTTGGGAGACTGAGTTGGGCAGTCTGCGAGTCTATGACGAACCCGAGAAAATCGATCTTCTGTGTGGGAGACAGGACCGATTTCTGTTCGTTGACCACAAACCCCAGGGTCTGAAGTGTATGAATGGTCATGCGCAAGTGAAGCGCCACTAACTCCTGAGATTGTGCCATGATGAGCATGTCGTCCAGATAGACAATCATGCGAACCCCTTGCTCTCTGAGGTAAGAAACGACCGGTTTCAGAACCTTGGTGAAGCACCATGGTGCTGAGGAAAGTCCAAAAGGAAGGACCAAATATTCCGCCATTGAAATTGAAGGAAGCGGCGATGGGGGCGATATATGGGAACGGACAGATAGGCGTCCTTCAGGTCCAGCCGGACCAACCAGTCCCCCTGCTTTAGTAAGTCCGCCAGCAGATGGATGCCCTCCATCTTGAAGTGTTTGTAGGTCAGAAAGTGGTTGAAATCCTTCAAATTGAGTACCAACCTGTAACCACCGCCTTTCTTCTGTACCAGAAAAATATTGCTGCAGAAACCGCGAGGGCCCTCGTTGCAAGGTGCTATCGCGCGTTTCCGCAGCAATTCTCCTATTTCTGAATCTATAAAATCGCACTCGAGTTGGGAAAAAGAAAGCTGCCTGGGGCGATGTACCTGACGGGGGGTCTGAAAAAACTCTAGGTGGAACCCCTGAACTGTCTGCAACACCCATGCGTCTTGTGAGATCTGAACCCAATTGTGATAGAAATACCGAATACGCCCCCCCAAGGGAAGAGGAAGTAAATCTGGAGCGCTCACCTGAGGACTCGGTGGCCTGGAATCCTCCACGATAGGATCCCTTGTTGAAGCGCCGCTTGTTGAAGCGCTGCCTGGTGGGGTAGAAGGTGCCACCACGGGTGGAGTCCCAATCACCTCTGCCGCGTCCGAAATCTCCTCGCTGGGGACCTCGGGAATGCTGACGACCAAACGAGCGTCCCCGACCTCGTCCGGCCCTGTTGAAAACACCGGCGTGGAAAACGCGTTTAATCCCGGCCTGAGCCTTGTCCAGGGTCGTGAACGTGCCCACGTACTTTGCAACGTCCTTGACGAACCGGTCACCAAAGAGGTTGCCGTCCGCCAACGGCCCAGGTTCCGCCGCAGCCAACTCTGTAAGATTAGAGTCCATGCGCATCAATATTGATTTCCTGCGCTCCGTTGAAATCGCGCAGTTGGCATTCCCGAGCAGGCAGATAGCCCGTTGGGTCCAGCCTGCCAGCACATGGGAATCAATCGTGCTCCCCGATTCCTGTGCCTCCAGAGCCATCTCCAAAATTTTCACTAGGGGTCCGACCACGTCCAGGAGCTTATCTTGGCAACCACGCCAAGCGCGATCTATCCCCTTCTTGGGGTCTTTGGCGAATTTTTTCAGGAATGTAAGCATGCTTGGGTCAATGTCCGGCGTTTCCGCCACCTTGTCCGAGAGGTTCGGTCTGGGACATTCGGACCGCAGCCTGTTGCGCACCTCCTTATCAAACCCCTTGCGCAAATTCTCGTGCAAGTACGCAGCCACCTCGGGGGCGGGCAACCAGTCCAAGGATCTGGGGTGAACGATATCCGAGGGGTTGAATGTAAAGGGCGTGGGAGCCGGCGGGGAAGGCTCCACATGTTTGACCTTCCGGGACTTCTTCCTAGGAGGTGAGTCATCCGGGGTGGCAGTATAGGAGGAAGTAGACTCTGAGTCGGTGTCCTGTACCCTCTCACGCTCTCTAACCGGGCGCGGAAGTGACTCATAAGAATCGGAATGCGGCCAAGACTTAGCCTGGGAGTCTCCTGACGTCCCCTCTGGCTGCTTAGTGAAGCCATGCTGCTTCGCAAATTTTTCCAGCTGCTTAGTAATAGGCTTTAAAGCAGTCGCCAAAGCTTGCTGTACAGTTCCCGGGACAGCCTTTTCCAGGGCCTTGTTGACCGACTCCTGCACGGAAGCGTCCAGGGCCTCAACAATATTATCTTCAATGGCAGGTCCTCCTACCTCCTCTTCATACAAGGTATCATCCTCCTCCTCATAATGTACCCAATTGTCCATACTGGAGCCAAACTTGTAAACGTATTTGCTCATCAGGCAATAGCAAGGAGGAATAATCCAAGGGGGGAGCCAACCCACCGCACAGCAGCACCGGTACCTAGCTCCTCAGCAACAGCTGTAGATTAATTATTACAGCCCTCAGGGCGTAGTGGAGCCGAAGAGCAAGAATCAAATCCTAGGAGGTGTGCACCCTCCAGGCCCAGGTCGTTTTTGCAGCCAGCCAGGCGTCAGCAGTGCTCTCTAATGCAAAAACACAGCCAGAATGGCAAAAAACGAAAGCAAAACCCCTAAAGCCGGGCAGTTACGACGTGCGTAGCCCAAATCCTACTAAAAATAGCCCAATTGGGCTATGCACGTGGAAACCGATCGAGTGAAATAAATAAACAAATAAGGCTCCTGGCGTCACAGTCAGACAAGGGAAGCCTGAGCGCCACTTTTTCCTTCACAAATCACCCGCCGAAGGCGGGGCGGTACCGTGCCTGTTTGCATCTTTCTTAGTAACGAGCGCGCGCTCACGCGCTGCCCGGAGACACCGGCGCTGAGGTCTAAGCGCCGTCTGACACGTCAATTACCGTGCCGGAGCAGCCCTCGCTGCAATTTATGGCCCTGACTCCCCCGCTGTAACCGGGGACGCGTAGCGCCTCAGCGCGTGACTTCGTCAAAGGAATCGGGACTGTAAGCGAGCGCGCGAACCTAACACCATTCAAATCGCTCGCGCCACAAGTCTGCAACTAGCTCGCAATCACAATGCCATAACCTATGCCATATCATAATGCCATATCATAATACCATAACATAAATATCAATACTGTCCCAAAAGAAACGGAGCGCTCAACTTAACTGTCTGCGTGAGCAGCAAAGAAAGAGGACTGGTTCCGGTGTTACTGGCTCTTATGGGGCCCTGCAGGAAGTGATGTGGTATATGCATCATGGGAAATGTTGTTTGTTTTACATAAGAAAAGTTTTCATTGGCTGCTGTGAGTAGCAATAAATGGAAAGAGAAGCATAATACGAAGCCTCCGGTCCTGTAATAGAATCCGAGCATGCGTCAGGTCATCTCAATATTTGGCGTGAATCGTACAGCACACGTGATATAAACATACAACAAGTGTATTGATTTAACATTTACACGTGTTTCACTTTAGTACATTAGATGATGTCCCTGCTTTGAGTGGCATTTATAAGAAGTCATAGTTTCTAAACGTGAACTTATAAACATTCACGAACCGCCCCCTCCTTCCCCGATGATGACGCCATGAGTGAGGCAAGTCCGTTGCCACGTGCTCCTCTTTGAGTGCTGATAGAAATGACGCAACATTACAAAACAAGCATTTACAATGCAATGGTCTCGGCATTAGTAAAGTTAGAGCTATTGGCATTGCTCATGACATTTTTTTTGTTTATGTTTTTGTTTTTAAAACATTTAAAGAAATGGCATTGTCATGAGCAATGCCAATAGCTCTAACTTTAACAATGCCGAGACCGTTGCATTGTAAATGCTTGTTATTATTACAAATCTGAAGTTGTCGATCACAGCTCCGCCGTGACTGTTAATGAACTGTGTGATCTTGCGCAGGCTACAACGAATTGTTGGAATAAACTCTGCCCTGGACAGGTCTAAGCGCGTTTTCTTTAAAGGCCGCTTAGCATTGCTGAAAATACCTGCTGCTCTTCCAAAGCGTGGTGCCAAAAATCACCCTTCTGACCTTTCCCCCAAAGTTAACATGTTCCTTCGCACAAACACGTTCGTTTTAAATGCCTCAGGTGTGGCTTGAGGGGGGTCGAGCTCGGTTTAGGGTCACCTGCGCTGCCCTTTCCCTTGTCAAAAAGTTTACATTCCATTAGAGGTAATAGTGCGGAGGAGCAGAGCAGATTAAAGAGGGGGGGGGAGAGAACACATTTATTTCACTTACATCTCCTCGTGTTCGTGCAAGTTCAGACAGGGAAAACTTCAAAATACCTCGTGCACTTTAGGGTGATGTATGTTTTTTGGACATGTTAAGATGTTCGCAGATTTTCATTAAAAAAAAAATACTGCCCGTCAATTTAGAAACACAGGGAAAAAAATCCGCAGGACAGAGAGTGTACACACCAGGCGGGTAGGAAGTATGAAACAAAACATCTTCTACATGAGCTACCAAAAACCAAAGAAATGCACCATCCAGCCCTGTAAAATGCATATGTAAAATACAGATATTAGTCAAGGCGCAGTCGGGGTTGTATCCATCTTTTCCACTTATGTGGTTGAGAAAAATATACCGACTCGGCTACAGAACGGCGACGGAAAGCGATTTCGCGATCGGCTGCGCACCTACGTTTCGCGGATTCGAAACGAAATAAAAGACAACTCGTGCCCGGTAATTTCCGTTGTGTGGTGAACAGCGCCCTCGGATCAATACACCTCGAAATAGATCGAAGTGTCGAGCACTGGGTTGCGAATACTTCCGTGCGACCTACAACCATGCCACAGATGTAGTGGGCTCAGCGCGCAAATGCGTCTGCCCGCGCAGGCTCGTTTACCGCAGGCGGTAATCTCGGAAATTAGTCGTAATGTCTGCGTGTCGTTACCGCTGGGCCGTGAACTCTGGCGGCGTCGTTTGCGAAATGCAGATTAACGCTTCTTTTCTGGGTGTTTTTCGAGGGGCGGGGTGCCTGCGAGACACGTTCTTGCTACTTTCAAAACGCCATCCGTGCCTTAAAGTGCTGGGATTCCCGTGTGCTCTGCTGGGAGGCACTTTCGGTTTGTGTTGAGAGAGGAGGTACGAAAAAGGAGAGGGGGCAGAGAAACAAGCAGGTGTGTGTGAGACAGTGAGACGGCGCAAGACACAGGCATGCGGTGACTGTGTAAGAGAGGGCGAGGGAGGGAAGAGGGTGAAGGAGAGACAGAAAGAGAGGGCGGTTGGAAGATATAGGGACGAGGAGGACGCAGAGGGGAAGGCAGCGAGAGGTAACGGTGAGGTGGGCAGAGATATTTACAAACAGAGAAGCAGAGGAAATGGAGATAGACAGGAGACAGATCGTGAGAAAGAAAAATAGGGGTGGGAGGGCTACGTCAGAAGCATTACAAAAACGAGCATTGAGTGCAGCGCGCAGCTGCAGCCATGTGGAGCTCTGATTTTTTTTCAAACTATTTTGGACGCCCTCACGCTCCGCAGCTCACCTTCCATTCACTCGTCACATAGTCGATGTTCCATGTTCCTTCGATCGTGGCTAATCTCTGAAGTTTGGACGGGATGATTTGATGTCACCAGACGTTCGCCTGTAGCGCAACGCCCTACGCTCACTCATCACAGTGTTTTTGAAGAAACGTGAGCTGATTCTTTAAAAAACAAGGCAGAGCAAAAGGCACACCACTGCCTTTCTCCGAGGTCAAGAAGAAATGCCTCTGAGAAAGGTAGCGTCCTTTTAGGATTCGGGGGCGTGTTTTGCTGTTGTCTCCTCCCTGAGACTTCTCGCAAAAAACACGCCCCCCGATCCGAAAAGGACGGGGCCTAATAGGAATGACCCTCTTCTCCAAGTCATTAAATCTCGGAGCGAGACTGCGCAAGCACAGCCTTCGCAGCCGAGACCTAAAAAGGTCACACACCCTGAATTATTTGAAGATGCGCTCGAATGGGATGATGAGTGAGAAGCAGGCACAGACAATACAATAGTTTACTACGGCATCCCAGTCGGGTCAAGTAGCGAAGTTGGGCTGCAGCCAGCTCTCCTGCTATCCTTGTGCTGTTCAGCCTCTGGATGGGCTCCTCCCACTTTCTTCTGCTCGTCACCACAGGGCAGTGCTTTGTGTTTAATTTCATGAAGTGCTAAATGAATATACTGGGTTAAAGACATTCATTACATGGTAAATCGATATGACATGACGTTTTTCTAGAAATAAAATACTAAGTAAAGTGAACAGAGGGCAATCCGTTTTATTATGATATCTTCCACTCCCCTGACTTACCAAAGAGATGAGTTCAAGAGAGGCTGAACATCTCAATAAAACTAAATTACTCATATTGGCAGAAGAAAGAGTTTGTGTAGTCTCTCAGAAAGAGTGAAGCACTTAGCTGCAGGCAGACTTTCAAGCAGTGCTCACCCCCCCCCCCCCTTCCCTCCCACCCCCGTGTGTCTGCAGGCCTTTACCACTTTTAATGACCCTTTGGTAGGGAGCGGCAGTGCAGGATGGCTGATCCTCACGACGCCCTGGAGTGCTGTGGATATACAGTCCTCCAATTACAACTCATAGCGCTTAAACAAGCATCGGCAAAACAAAAGGGTTTGGCTTTAATTTGGCAACCCATGTAGACACAGGCATTCACAAATGCTCTTTACATGTGCTACCTGCACAAGTGCTGTTTATCACAGTAATTACTCCTCTGTTGGTGTAGCCGCTGCTGCAAAAAATGTAGCAAAAGGATTGTTTGATCTACAAATGCATTTAGGGCATAAGGATTGGATGTGACGTTCATTGCGCTGATTGAGGGTGCGTTCCCATAGAAGGATACCCTGGGAGATGGAGCCTTACACCAAACAGCCAATACCATGAGGTGAGAAGGAAATTGTCCTTGTAGTTGTGTTTATAGCGCTTCCTACTCCTGACGAAGCGTTGAAGCACCTTTCAGCGAGTAGCACGCTCCTCCGGAACCCACGAAGGATTAGCTGTGGATTAGTTTAGGGAAATATAAGTTGTTACTTTGAGCAGTGGGTCTGTTCGTCTGTTACTTTTATTGAATCTCATAGAGGAGGGAAGAGTCTAGAACAGGATCGGGGGGATCATGAGAGCAAAATGAGCTTTAGGACTGGTGAAACGAGGGACACGCGAAGGAAGAGTCTAGGAGGTGTTATTTGGGAGGTCACAGAAGTACCGTGAGGTTTGGGATGAGTCTCGGAGTGGAGATGGAGGACATATTGCGAGATTGAGAGAGGTTTAGCATGAGACACACAGCATTGCATTGGAGAGACTCAAGGTTTCCCCCTACAGTAGGACTAAAGAAATAAACACACAGATACATAACTACATAGAAAGGTATACATGTCTGAGGAAAACAATCACATGTGCAGAGTTGTCCCCTTCTGGTACATCTCTGCAGGTATGCTATCATTAGATCTGTTTTGCAGCTACTGACACATGTAATGTGCTGGAAACCCAGTGTACAGGGACTCGCACGCATTTTAATAAAGATGTCTCCCATGTGGTTTGCGGTTGTACATTGGTCATCAGTAACAATTGTATTGATTGATGTTGCAAATCAAATTATATGGAGTTTTTAAAGAAAGAGAAGCTTATGTTGGTTCCAAATCCAATAAAGTTTGCAAAGCGCATCGCTGCTGTCGCCATGCGAGAGCCTTTTGTAATCGATTCAGCCAAAGTTGAATATGCACACATACCAATGGACAGAGATGTGCACGCGCACGCCGACGAGGACAGGCCGACTCCATTTTGTTTAAATTCCGGCCCAGAGTTCAGAGTTCACGCGTGACTTATGATGTGCTGCCCTCTAGTGGACACATGACAATCTTCAGGGCTGCAGCAGCACCTGACTTAAACAACAACATTTTCAATGCTGGTCTTCGCTCTGTCTCTTCCTTCTCGTCTGTCTCCCTGTTCTCGTTATTTGCCTCTTTCTTGCATCCTTTGCCTCCCAATCTTCCTATCTACTCTCTGTTAGACCTGTCAGCCCTTTGGGTGGCCCCTCCTCATCATTATTTATTTTGTCCCACTTTTGCCTCAAACCCTGTTAGAATTTTTCCTTTTTGGGAACCACCAGACTTTTTGGTATTGATGCAGATTCAGGGAGCCATTTTATCTACCCCTGGAACTTCTGTCTGAGGGCCTGGAGCACAAAATGGTGGCCACCCATTATCACCTGTGACATCACTGGAACCTACTAGAACCTTCTGCAACATTCTGGAACCCTGTGACAGTTGGAGGCGGTTTAGAATGTTGGGAAGCTAAGTCAGAGTTGGCAGTTGGAGTTGGCAGTTGGCACCTGACTGGTGAAGAGAGAGCAGCAGAAACCTGAAGGAGGAAGGAGTGAGGCAGCAGGGGTGGAAACTTGTGCCTGGAGTGGGGTCCATAAACCCACCCTTGATACTAGTCCCTACTGACTGAGCCCACCCTGGAGCCCTGTGTGGGAGAAAGCAAGAAAAACCATCTTAAGGACCTGGACAGCAGGAACAGGCCTTAAAAGTAAAGAACAGCAAGTTCCTGACCTGGTTACTGGTAACTTCTTGAAGTCCGACGTCGAGAAGCCTGGAGACCTGGAGCCCGAGGTGGAGAAGCGGCGCTGACTGGAAAGCAGACGTCGTACCCGGAGCCGCCAGAGGTCGAGAGAGGGCGCCGACGGAGGTCGTGGAGAGTACCAGAGGTCGAGGAGGAAGTCACCCGAGGTCGAGTGTGCGGCGTCGACGGGGGAGTGAAGTCCGCCCCCCGGAGTCGCCGGAGACCGAGGTGAAGCGTGCCGGAGGTCGGGAGTGGAGATCGCACTCCGGAGTCGCCGGAACCTGAAGGGAATCGTGCCGGAGGTCGGGAGTGGAGGTCGCACTCCGGAGTCGCCGGAACCTGAGGAAAGGAGCCCCGGAGGTCGGGAGTGGAGATCGCACTCCGGAGCCGCCGGAAGTCGACATCGAGCCAAGGCCGGCCGACGTCATCGAACCGGAGCCGCCCGAAGTCGACATCGAGCCAAGACTGCCCGACGTCATCGAACCGGAGGTCGACATCGAGCCGAGGCCGCCGACATCGAACCGGAACCGCCTACCGGCGTCGTCAAGAACTGTCATTGCGCCGAGGCCGCCGACATCGAACCGGAACCGCCTCACGGCGTCGACACGACTCCAGCGGCGTCGGAGCTTCATAAAAAGGGCAGTAAGTGGAATAGAGGGCGCCTAAGGCCCTGTGGAGCCCTAAGAGACCACCCTAGGGGCTAGAGAGGTGCTGGAACCAGCTTGATTGTGCCAGGGGTGCGCTGAGACTAATACAGAGGGGTTGTGTAGTGTGGGAGAGCCAGATCTCTAGATTCCCCCTTGATCTACCTCAGTTTAGGCCTCAGCCTTGTCCAAGCCAGGGAGCATACCCCTCAGGCCATCCAAATCTCTACAAGCTGGGATTGGGTCAAATCATCCCATAGTACCTCAGAAATGTGAACTGATTTTCAAGTGTCACTGTTGGCTTTTATTATTTATTGAGAGCACTGTATTTATTGTATTCATCCTATTTATTGCCTCACAGTATTTATTGTTTCACAGTATTTATTGTCGCACAATATTTATTGTCTCGCAGTATTTATTGCCTCATAATATTTAATTGCCTGTTATGTAATGCACTTATATTTATGCCTTGATTATTTATGATCTACCTTATTTATTGAATCGTTGAAGTATTATTTATTTGACGTACCCTTCCACAGGAAAAGCCTTGTGTACTGTGATTGTATTATTATTTATTTAATCAGCAACTAAGAGAAAAGAAGATAAAGAGATATATTTTCAGTAAAATTTTGACGGTGTAGTGTCGTTTTTGGAATGGATGAACGCATGGTTATTGTGAGGGTGTGACGTATGCTTAACACGGTGCCTTCCTTCCCGCTCGAGCCAAGCTACCACAGTGTGTCTGGGAGAACACCACCACCCTTCCGGTGTGGGAGTGTGTTTTTCTAACATGATTGGTGTTCAGCGGTGGGATTGAGCTGTGCCTACGTATACTTGACAATAACTGTGGGTAGTCCATAGGCCTACACCGGAAGTTTTCTCAAAGCGGCCTTCCTAATAGTGAGTTTTTGTTTTTCCAAATTTACTCTGGTGGTGGGAGGAGGTATTATCAAAGGTACCCCCCTGCATAGCTTCTGTAAAAACCTGTCTTCTGTTCTGAGTGGGCAAAATGGAATTTGTCTTAGAAAATGTGGAAACCTATACTGTGGCCCAACTCAGGGAGTTTTGTCAGCGTGAAGGGGTGTATTGTCCCCCAGGTGCCAAGAAGGCTGAACTGCAGACTAGCTTGAGGGCTTGGGGGGAAGCACGACGAGAAAGCAAGGCTGAGCAGGAAGACAGGGATGGAGAGCCTGACAGCGAGGGGGCTGGGTTGTACCAACCTGAGGTGGGGAACCTGTTAGCGGGGCCCAGAACCATATCCAGGAAGGGCAGCACTGTCTCTAGCGGGGGCTTGTCTGAAGCAGAGCTAACTGACCGGAGGGAGAAAAGACAGCTCACATGGAAGTTAGCGGAGCTGGAGAAAGAGAAGGAGGGACAGAGGATGGCTCACGAGTTAAGGCTGAAAGAGATAGATCTTCAGATCCTAAGAGTCAGGGCACACCCTGTTCCTAATGGTGGCAGCGAAGAAAGAGAGTTCACTAGGGAACCCAAACCCTACTTGCCGAAGGACATAGTAGCTAGCTATGGGGCGGGTGACGATATCGCCAAGTGGCTAGCGGCCTATGAGGTCTCGTTAAGGGCCCATGGGGTTCCAGAGAAGTACTGGGGAGGGGGATTGTACAAGTACATGCCTCCAGCTGGTAGGGATGCTTTATTGGCCCTAGAGGAAGATGAGCAGACCCACTACCCCACCATGAAAGTGGCGCTCATAAGAAAGTTTGGACTAACACCCGAAAAGTACAGACAGAAGTTCCGGGGTAGTCACAAACTGGGCCCACAGAATTGGGTGGACTTCCTGGACTATGCAAAGAAGGCACTAGAGGGTTGGATACAGGGCAGTGAAGTGAGGAACTACGAGGGGTTGTTTGATTTAGTACTGAAGGAACACCTGCTCGAAAAATGTTTCCCTGAACTGCGTCAACACCTGGTGGATAGCAAGCTGACCAGTCCCCGGAAGCTTGCTGAGGAGGCGGACATTTGGGCTAGTACCCGGGTGTCCACAAGGGGGACTGGAGGGGATACTCAAAAGGCCGGACAGGGCGCCCCCCAGAAGAAAGAGGGAGGGGAAAAGAAAAAGGAGTTCTCCAAAGGCCCCCAAAATAATTTCCAAGGAAAGGGAACGGGAGATGGTTCCTAAGATCCAGGTGCCTGCAAATACCGTAAAGTATGGGCAGTGGGTCACCATCAACGGCCAAAGAGGGGAGGCTCTGAGAGACACAGGAGCCAGTATGACTATGGTACGTAGCCAACTGGTGTCTCCAGAGCAGGTAATTCCCGATGTACTCCACCCAGCCGCGATGGCTGACGGCAGAACCGGCCACTATCCGGTGGCCGAGGTTCCCTTTGAATGGGAGGGGGTTGCAGGTTCACTTCGAGTTGCCGTAAGCCCTGCCGTGCCAGTTGATTGTATGCTGGGGAATGACATGGAGCACAATGCTTGGAAGGAGGTGGAATACCGGACTCATACTGAGATGCTGGGTACACCTGACTGGGCCTGTGTGAGCACAGGGTCCGCGACTACCCGGAGAGGGAGTTCGTTTCGGCTGGAGCCTGGAACAAAGGCCCAGCCAGCTGCCAATCAAGGGAAGAACCGAGGAAGGAGGAGCCTGACTCGGCGTCCACACCCTGTAGGACGGATAGGCCACCGGAGGTGGTGGACCAGGAGTCTGCGGTGGGGGATGTCACCAAACTGGAGGACCTACCCATCCCGGCCGAGTGGCACGTGGAGGGAGGCCCGTCCAGGGAGGAATTCTGCCAGGGCCAGGAGGAGTGCCCTACCCTTGAGGGACTGAGGCGACAGGCCGCAGCCCAGGCAGCAGGGAACGTTGAAGGGAACTACAGTGTTTACTGGGAGGATGGCCTCCTCTACAGTGAACCCAAGGCACCCCTACATGGATCGTCATGAGCCTTGGTAGTCCCTCAACGTTATCGAGCCTTCCTTCTGGAGTTGGCTCACGAGATCCCATTGGCGGGACACCTGGGGCAAGACAAGACCTTCGCCCGTCTTGTCCCACACTTTTATTGGCCTCAAATGAAAGTGTCGTCCGATACCTACTGCCGGACATGTGTGTCTTGCCAAGCCAGTGGGAAAACAGGGGTGAAGCTGAAAGCTCCCCTGGAACCACTTCCTGTCGTTAGCACCCCCTTTGAAAGGGTGGGCATCGACATTGTGGGTCCGTTAGATCCGCCAACGTCAGCTGGTCACAGGTTTATCCTGGTTCTGGTGGATCATGCCACACGGTACCCCGAGGCAATACCTCTGAGGACCATAACAGCACCTGTTGTGGCTAGGGCCCTGATGGGAATCTTTACCCGAGTGGGTTTTCCCAAGGAAGTTGTGTCCGACAGGGGGACCAACTTCATGTCAGCGTACATGCGGGCCATGTGGAAGGAGTGTGGAGTGACCTACCGGTTCACAACTCCTTACCACCCCCAGACCAATGGTCTGGTGGAGAGGTTTAACAAAACCTTGAAAGGCATGATCAGAAGTCTGCCTGAAAGCCTGCGGAGGAAATGGGACGTCCACCTTCCCTGTTTATTGTTTTCCTACAGGGAAGTGCCACAGAAGGGAGTGGGCTTCAGCCCCTTCGAGCTTTTGTATGGGCACCCTGTACGTGGACCTCTCAACCTGGTGAGAGACGGATGGGAAAGGACTCCCAGAAAGCTTCCCCAGGATGTGGTGAGCTACATGCTGGCCTTCCGGAGCCAAATGGCTAAGTTGTGGAAGCAAGCTTCCGACAACTTGGAAGCCAGCCAAGCAGTAATGAAGGCGTGGTATGACCACAATGCTCACCCGGTGGAGTTGGAGCCTGGCCAGAAGGTGTGGGTGATCGAACCGGGAGAGCTTAGCGCCCTCCAGGATCGCTGGTCAGGACCCTTTGAGGTGTTGGAGAAGAACGGTAAGGCTACCTACTTGGTGGATCTTAAAACCCCTCGTCAGCCCCTACGGGTGCTGCATGCCAACCGCCTCAAACCCCACCACGAGAGGCCCGAAGTCATCTTGATGAGGGTGACTGACGGAGGAGAGGACGTGGAAAGCGAGCCTCTCCCCGATTTATTTGCGTCTCAAGAGAAGGATGGGTCGGTGGAGGGAGTGATTCTCTCCCCCTCCCTAACTCCTGAACAGCAAGAGGACTGCCGCCAGGTCCTGGGACAGTACTCTTCGTTGTTCTCCCTTGTTCCGGGTAGGACTCACCTGTGCGTCCATGATGTGGACACAGGAGACAGCCCACCTGTGAAGTCCAAGATCTACCGGATGTCAGACAAGGTGAAGGCCAGCATTCACAGTGAAGTCACTAAGATGCTGGAGCTAGGAGTAATCGAACCTTCCAGCAGCCCCTGGTCCAGTCCGGTGGTGTTAGTACCAAAAGCCGCACCACCGGGTGGCCAACCGGAACTGAGGTTCTGTGTGGACTACCGGGGACTGAATTCAGTAACCAAAACTGATGCTCATCCGATCCCTAGGGCGGATGAATTGATTGACCGGCTGGGAGCTGCCCAATATCTAAGTACCTTTGACCTTACTTCTGGGTACTGGCAGATCTCCTTGACTGATGGAGCAAGGGAAAGGTCAGCCTTCTCCACGCCCAATGGCCACTACCAGTTCTGTGTGATGCCCTTTGGGCTCAAGAACGCACCTGCCACGTTTCAGCGCCTGGTAAACCAGATCCTCACCGGAATGGAGAGTTTCTCTGCTGCTTATCTGGATGACATAGCCGTCTTCAGTAACAGCTGGGAGGATCACTTGCGTCACCTGCAAGCTGTTCTCCAGGCCCTGAGACAAGCTGGATTGACGATCAAGGCCAGCAAGTGCCAGATCGGGCAGGGGTCGGTAGTGTACCTTGGACACTTGGTGGGTAGGGGAACGGTGCAACCCCTCCAGGCGAAGATCGAGGCCATCATGGCCTGGGAACCCCCCAAGACACAGACTGAGGTCCGAGCTTTTCTGGGCCTCACGGGATATTACCGTCGCTTCGTGAAGGGGTACGGTACCATTGTAGCCCCCCTCACGGAGCTCACGTCCAAGAAACAACCTCGACGGGTAGTCTGGACGGAGGCTTGTCAGCAGGCCTTTGTGAGACTGAAGAAAGCCATGTGCGAGGCCCCGGTCTTAAGGGCCCCAGACTTTTCCAAGGAGTTCATTGTCCAGACGGATGCATCAGAACATGGCATTGGGGCAGTGTTATCGCAACTCAATGAAGAGAGTCTGGATCAACCCGTGGTCTTCCTATCCCGGAGACTACTTCCCAGGGAACAGAAGTGGAGTGCAATAGAGCGTGAAGCCTTTGCAGTGGTATGGGCTCTGAAGAAGTTGCGGCCATACCTGTTTGGCTCGCACTTCCTAGTTCAGACCGACCACCGACCCCTTCGTTGGCTGATGCAGATGAAGGGGGAGAATCCCAAGTTGTTGAGGTGGTCTATCTCCCTACAGGGAATGGACTTTCAGGTGGAACATCGGCCTGGAGTGGACCACGCCAATGCAGACGGTCTCTCAAGGTATTTCCGCTTTAGTGATGAGAACTCCCAAGGGGTTGGGTAGCTCTCCCCACTTTCAGCTGGGGGGGACGCGTGTTAGACCTGTCAGCCCTTTGGGTGGTCCCTCCTCATCATTATTTATTTTGTCCCACTTTTGCCTCAAACCCTGTTAGAATTTTTCCTTTTTGGGAACCACCAGACTTTTTAGTATTGATGCAGATTCAGGGAGCCATTTTATCTACCCCTGGAACTTCTGTCTGAGGGCCTGGAGCACACAATGGTGGCCACCCATTGTCACCTGTGACATCACTGGAACCTACTAGAACCTTCTGCAACATTCTGGAACCCTGTGACAGTTGGAGGCGGTTTAGAATGTTGGGAAGCTAAGTCAGAGTTGGCAGTTGGAGTTGGCACCTGACTGGTGAAGAGAGAGCAGCAGAAACCTGAAGGAGGAAGGAGTGAGGCAGCAGGGGTGGAAACTTGTGCCTGGAGTGGGGTCCATAAACCCACCCTTGATACTAGTCCCTACTGACTGAGCCCAGCCTGGAGCCCTGTGTGGGAGAAAGCACGAAAAACCATCTTAAGGACCTGGACAGCAGGAACAGGCCTTAAAAGTAAAGAACAGCAAGTTCCTGACCTGGTTACTGGTAACTTCTTGAAGTCTGACGTCGAGAAGCCTGGAGACCTGGAGCCTGAGGTGGAGAAGCGGCGCTGACTGGAAAGCAGACGTCGTACCCGGAGCCGCCAGAGGTCGAGAGAGGGTGCCAACGGAGGTCGTGGAGAGTACCAGAGGTCGAAGAGGAAGTCACCCGAGGTCGAGTGTGCGGCGTCGACGGGGGAGTGAAGTCCGCCCCCCGGATTCGCCGGAGACCGAGGTGAAGCGTGCCGGAGGTCGGGAGTGGAGATCGCACTCCGGAGTCGCCGGAACCTGAAGGGAATCGTGCCGGAGGTCGGGAGTGGAGGTCGCACTCCGGAGTCGCCGGAACCTGAGGAAAGGAGCCCCGGAGGTCGGGAGTGGAGATCGCACTCCGGAGCCGCCGGAAGTCGACATCGAGCCAAGGCCGGCCGACGTCATCGAACCGGAGCCGCCCGAAGTCGACATCGAGCCAAGACTGCCCGACGTCATCGAACCGGAGGTCGACATCGAGCCGAGGCCGCCGACATCGAACCGGAACCGCCTACCCTACCGGCGTCGTCAAGAACTGTCATTGCGCCGAGGCCGCCGACATCGAACCGGAACCGCTTCACGGCGTCGACACGACTCCAGCGGCGTCGGAGCTTCATAAAAAGGCCAGTAAGTGGAATAGAGGGCGCCTAAGGCCCTGTGGAGCCCTAAGAGACCACCCTAGGGGCTAGAGAGGTGCTGGAACCAGCTTGATTGTGCCAGGGGTGCGCTGAGACTAATACAGAGGGGTTGTGTAGTGTGGGAGAGCCAGATCTCTAGATTCCCCCTTGATCTACCTCAGTTTAGGCCTCAGCCTTGTCCAAGCCAGGGAGTATACCCCTCAGGCCATCCAAATCTCTACAAGCTGGGATTGGGTCAAATCATCCCATAGTACCTCAGAAATGTGAACTGATTTTCAAGTGTCACTGTTGGCTTTTATTATTTATTGAGAGCACTGTATTTATTGTATTCATCCTATTTATTGCCTCACAGTATTTATTGTTTCACAGTATTTATTGTCGCACAATATTTATTGTCTCGCAGTATTTATTGCCTCATAATATTTAATTGCCTGTTATGTAATGCACTTATATTTATGCCTTGATTATTTATGATCTACCTTATTTATTGAATCGTTGAAGTATTATTTATTTGACGTACCCTTCCACAGGAAAAGCCTTGTGTACTGTGATTGTATTATTATTTATTTAATCAGCAACTAAGAGAAAAGAAGATAAAGAGATATATTTTCAGTATAATTTTTAAGGTGTAGTGTCGTTTTTGGAACGGATGAACGCATGGTTATTGTGAGGGTGTGACGTATGCTTAACACGGTGCCTTCCTTCCCGCTCGAGCCAAGCTACCACAGTGTGTCTGGGAGAACACCACCACCCTTCCGGTGTGGGAGTGTGTTTTTCTAACACTCTCCCTTTCAACAGCTGTCAATGTCTCCCTTCTTTCCCTGCCCGTTCGTGTCCGGGTCGCCTCCCTTCACCCTTTCTCTACTCTTTTGCCGTCGCATCTTTCCCTCTCGCTTGGACTCTCCCTTCCGTGGTCTCCTGTCGCTCCTGTCGTCCCCCCCTCCCCCCTCGGGATCTCAGGGTTCCCAAGTCTCTGTCTCCCTCTCTCAATAACAACTCCATGCTTGTAATAAAAGTTAACGTAGAGGAACACATGAATAGTTCAGGAAGTTCAGCGGCCAATCTCCATACCTCGCTTCAGCTGAGAACTTTACAGCTGGTGCTGGCGGGTTTTAGTAAAACGCAAAACAATTCATCGTCTAGTTCAGCTGTTTTGCATCTGTTGATAATTTACAGATCGTTGTCATATATTTTTTATAAACCTGGTATTACAAATTCTGTCGATACCGTTTGCAGATGCCATTCATTCCTTTGGAAAATATTTGTCCAGATAGCTAGTACACTTTGATGTACAATCAAGTGAACCCGTGTACCGAGAACCCGAATTTTTTGGACTTAAAGTAACCTTCTTAAAAGCTTAAGCTAGCGAAGCTGGAAGTAATGGCTAAAGCTGTGTTTCACCTGACAGCAACGTGTAAAGTGGAAACAAAGGATCTCCCGGAACTTGGCGACCCTCCAGTTTTGTAAGACACTAGTAGACAGACACAAACCCACACACACACCTCCTCACACACACACCTCCTTACACACTCACTCCCTCACACACACACCCCTCCTCACACCCACAACCCTCCTCACACACACATACCTTCACACACCTCCTTACACACACACACCTCCTCACACACACACAAACTCCACACACAAACTCCACACACTTCACAGACAGCACGCTCTCTCACACATACACATACACACCACTCCACATATCGCACACACACAGCTCTCTCTCTTTCTCTCTCTCTCTGTCACACCCTCCCCACCTTCCACATATCTCACACCCATAACTTACGCTCCATACACATACACACCACTCCACATATCGCACACACACAGCTCTCTCTCTTTCTCTCTCTCTCTGTCACACCCTCCCCACCTTCCACATATCTCACACCCATAACTTACGCTCCCTTTTTTATCTGGAAAATACAAATATATTATCACACAACTGATTTTGGCAGCATTTATCAAGAAGTGGGCTTGGGACGCAAGATAGTGACAAAACAAAAAATTGCATGTGTGGCTTTTAGTATTTCTGTATAAGAGGCTGACATAACTTTGCTCAATATCTTATGAGACACAATTGAGTATTCTTCTGTGGCTTCTGTACCACCGTCTTGGAGGTGTATACTGAGATTCATGTGCTTGAAAGCACTTCCTTCGCCGTTGTTTGAGTATCACACTCCCCTGAAACAAAGGAGGCCACCTTTGGATGAAACAATTCTGTTGTGTATTCGAGGATCCTACCTTGTCTGCTTATTATACTCGTTGCTCTAGGACGGGGGTCTCCTGTAGTGAGAGCTACTTGCGTTCAATGAAAATCCTCCTGAGCTACTTATACTCTTAGAGGTGCGGTAGTAACCACATTGGACAAGATTACTGGCCCCCATAGGCAAGATTACTAGCAGGGATGATCTTCGTGCTTTAGGCATGGTTGCCAGCAGCAATGTAAACAAGCATTGAAAATGCAACAGGTCTTGCCTTTGGTAAAGTTAGTCATTTGCTTTGCTAATGGTATTGTATAGCAAAGCAAATGGCTTTAACTTAATAAAAGGCGAGGCCTATTGCATTTTTAATGCTTGTTGTTTACAGCTGTGTCACGATCATTTAACATGAACGCGCCGGATTGATAGCACTCCGTGCCGACGGAACGGAAGGAGGTCAGGAAGACGTATGCTCGGAAGCATAATAAAGTATTTTTGGAGTGGACCATGTATTGACTTGCGGCTGCGGGGCATATGAGGGAGACATACAAGTGTGAAAGTAAAGTTCTCCCTCTTCCCCCAGGTTTTGGAAAAGGGAGTGGTGTAGAAAGCCTGGAGTGGCTCTAATAATTTGATGATTGAAGTTCACGCGACAAGTAGTGGAGGTAAGCCCTAGTTGAAAATATGTGGTATTTTGTTTCCCCCGTTTGAAAGAGATTTGTTTTACCCATATGCCACGATAATGGAATTATCTGTGTGTTACAGTGACACGCCTGGACTTTGAGGCATTTGCATATCCTGGTCCTGACCGCATGGCAACTGGATTTATTTTCATTATGTGAGTGTTATCTTCAGGACTAGCACGTTCACACTAGGGTAGTTAATTGAGATTTACACGGGACTATGCTGCAGTGGTTCCCTTTGTTTTTTTTCTTTTATGCTTTTGTGCACTTGGATATAATACATGTGGCTTTGTACATATGACTCGGATGGCCTTTGGTTCGTCGCACGGTGTTGAAGGTCCCTCTTTATTATTATTATTTTTGTTGCCCCCTTAATCTTTCTATTGGGGTTTTGGTTTCCCCGGTGGCACATGTGCTTGTGGTGGTCAGCACAGAGATAAAGACAGTATTTGCCTGTGGATAGGTACAATATATTAATTTGTATTTATACAGGTTTGTTTCCTCACCCTTGTCCTGAGGAGGCCAAGAAGTACATGAGGGCCGAAACGCGTCTGCGTCGACATGTTTTGACAAGAGGAGTCTGATGAGAATTGATTTACCTTTTGACTATTTAATGCACAGTTTTGCAATTAAGGTTTTAGAGTAATAAGAACCTGGTGTGCATATAAGACGACCTCTGAGTGTATTCCCTTTATGTTATGGGTGAACACTGCTTTTTCTAGCAAGCGGGCAGAAGGAACCTATGAATTTTATGTGATTTGTATATTTTGTTTGTGTGTATATATGTATATATGTGTGTGTGTGTTTAAGAAACGAATTTCAAAAATCATGTTGAACTAAATCAATATTGCGATAAATATATTACCTAATCATATGTCCTTGGTATGTGATTCTTTGTTGATAATAAGGAATGTGAATGAATAACAGGACTATGCACTGTCATTAGGGTAATATATAGTTCTCTTTGTAAATAGAGAGTTATATTTTTATTTTTTCCTCCTTGCCACTTTTTCTTCTTTATCTTTGTATCCTACCTTTAGGTAAAGCGCGGGTGCCTCGATTGTAGCAAAAGTAAACAAATCGAAAAATAAAGAGTGGGCCGCCATTTATTTTCTGTTTGTTTACTCTTGTTTACCTGCACAGTGTGGCCGCTGGCACTGCAAAGGGTACAGGGGTGGCACTGGGGCGACGTGGCTTCTGTCACGCCTCAGACGCCCCAGCACGCGGCTCACGTGCATGCTTTCATTCATGTTTGCCTCTTCAGACCGGGATGTGCTTGTTAATCTTTCTGTTCGGTTCACCGTAAGGTGTGGAATTGTCATATCGTGCTTGTCACGGCTGCATAGCATGCATTATCTCCACTACCTAAATAGAGCGCCAGCTGTCTATTGTCTTGAAACGGTCTCTGCTGGCTGTTGTGTGTGGGTGGAGTGGACTTGCCCCTAAGTTTAGGGGGGAGTGGGCATGTGGGTAACATGAATGTCTACCCCGTGGACGTCCAGGGATTAGTTCATTCTGGCATCCTAAGTAAAGGGCTGAATAAAAGCGGAGATCGCTGTGTGCCAGGCGTGGCCTTTAGTATTTGATCATTATACTGTGTCCGTGTCATTTCATTAATCCTGCGCACTTTGGAGGCGCAATTCTACACTCACTGTTGCACTAGTACTTGCTAGCTCGGCGGATCCTTGGTTGTTTGAGTGTAAGCAAACATTCAGTGTGACCTTCTAATAACAAGCATTTGCAATGCAATAGGTCTCGCATTTACAAGAGTTTAAGCTATTGGCATTGGAAATGACAATGCCTTTTATTTATGTTTTAAAAACGAAAACAAAAATAAAAGGCATTATTTGCAATGTCAATAGCTCAAACTCGCGTAAATGCGAAGCCTATTGCATTGCAAATGCTTGTTTAGTTAGGCTCGGGGAGATTAAGTGATTGCCTAGAATCATTGGATGTTGAGCATCATTGCCAAGACTCGAACCCGGTTCCCCGGATTTGAGATCGAACGCCCTAGCCGTTAAACCACATCCTCTCCACCTGCTGTTGCCTGTGCTCTCTACAATTCCCCATAACTCACACTCCTTTATAAAAATCAGGAGGATGTGATACAGCTGTGAAGTACTGGCAAGCAGGAACTCTTTCTCGTCAACAACAAGTGTAATGTGTGCACCTCGCATGCTGTCTCATTAAACTGTCCTCCTTCTGCTTCCCTTTTATAGATGTCCATCCCATGGTCCCCGCTGGGACAATAAATATTGAAGACAACAAACCTCCGCCCAGGGTGCCCCCACACTCCAAGGACCTTAAAAGCAGCCCAGGTATGTGTGAGAGTAGAGCTCTGAATTGTCCCTACAGCCCAGGTGTGTGAGAGACCAGAGCTCTGAACTGTCCCTACAGTCCAGGTGTGTGTGAGAGAGTAGAGCTCTGAACTGTCCCTACAGCCCAGGTGTGTGAGAGACCAGAGCTCTGAACTGTCCCTATAGCCCAGGTGTGTGAGAGACCAGAGCTCTGAACTGTCCCTACAGCCCAGGTGTGTGAGAGAGCAGAGCTCTGAACTGTCCCTACAGCCCAGGTGTGCGAGAGAGCAGAGGTCTGAACTGTCCCTACAGTCCAGGTATGTGTGAGAGCAGAGTTCTGAACTGTCCATACAGTCCAGGTATGTGTGAGAGCAGAATCTGAAAGCAGAGCTCTGAACTGTCCCTACAGTCCAGGTGTGTGTGAGAGCGGAATCTGAGAGCAGAGCTCTGAACTGTCCCTACAGTCCAGGTGTGTGTGAGAGCGGAATCTGAAAGCAGAGCTCTGAACTGTCCCTACACTCCAGGTGTGTGTGAGACCAGAGCTCTGAACTGTCCCTATAGCCCAGGTGTGTGAGAGAGCAGAGCTCTGAACTGTCCCTACAGCCCAGGTGTACGAGAGAGCAGAGTTCTGAACTGTCCCTACAGTACAGGTATGTGTGAGAGCAGAGTTCTGAACTGTCTCTACAGTCCAGGTATGTGTGAGAGCAGAATCTGAAAGCAGAGCTCTGAACTGTCCCTACAGTCCAGGTGTGTGTGAGAGCGGAATCTGAAAGCAGAGCTCTGAACTGTCCCTACAGTCCAGGTGTGTGTGAGAGCGGAATCTGAAAGCAGAGCTCTGAACTGTCCCTACAGTCCAGGTGTGTGTGAGAGAGTAGAGCTCTGAACTGTCCCTACAGCCCAGGTGTGCGAGAGAGCAGAGCTCTGAACTGTCCCTACAGTCCAGGTATGTGTGAGAGCAGAGTTCTGAACTGTCCCTACAGTCCAGGTATGTGTGAGAGCAGAATCTGAAAGCAGAGCTCTGAACTGTCCCTACAGTCCAGGTGTGTGTGAGAGCGGAATCTGAGAGCAGAGCTCTGAACTGTCCCTACAGTCCAGGTGTGTGTGAGAGCGGAATCTGAAAGCAGAGCTCTGAACTGTCCCTACAGTCCAGGTGTGTGTGAGAGAGTAGCGCTCTGAACTGTCCCTCCAGCCCAGCTCTGAACTGTCCCTCCAGCCCAGGTGTGTGAGAGACCAGAGCTCTGAACTGTCCCTATAGCCCAGGTGTGTGAGAGACCAGAGCTCTGAACTGTCCCTACAGCCCAGGTGTGTGAGAGAGCAGAGCTCTGAACTGTCCCTACAGCCCAGGTGTGCGAGAGAGCAGAGCTCTGAACTGTCCCTACAGTACAGGTATGTGTGAGAGCAGAGTTCTGAACTGTCCCTACAGTCCAGGTATGTGTGAGAGCAGAATCTGAAAGCAGAGCTCTGAACTGTCCCTACAGTCCAGGTGTGTGTGAGAGCGGAATCTGAAAGCAGAGCTCTGAACTGTCCCTACAGTCCAGGTGTGTGTGAGAGCGGAATCTGAAAGCAGAGCTCTGAACTGTCCCTACAGTCCAGGTGTGTGTGAGAGAGTAGAGCTCTGAACTGTCCCTACAGCCCAGGTGTGTGAGAGACCAGAGCTCTGAACTGTCCCTATAGCCCAGGTGTGTGAGAGACCAGAGCTCTGAACTGTCCCTACAGCCCAGGTGTGTGAGAGAGCAGAGCTCTGAACTGTCCCTACAGCCCAGGTGTGCGAGAGAGCAGAGCTCTGAACTGTCCCTACAGTCCAGGTATGTGTGAGAGCAGAGTTCTGAACTGTCCCTACAGTCCAGGTATGTGTGAGAGCAGAATCTGAGAGCAGAGCTCTGAACTGTCCCTACAGTCCAGGTGTGTGTGAGAGCGGAATCTGAAAGCAGAGCTCTGAACTGTCCCTACAGTCCAGGTGTGTGTGAGAGCGGAATCTGAAAGCAGAGCTCTGAACTGTCCCTACAGTCCAGGTGTGGGAGAGAGCGGAATCTGAGAGCAGAGCTCTGAACTGTCCCTACAGTCCAGGTATGTGTGAGAGCAGAATCTGAAAGCAGAGCTCTGAACTGTCCCTACAGTCCAGGCGTGTGTGAGAGCGGAATCTGAGAGCAGAGCTCTGAACTGTCCCTACAGTCCAGGTGTGTGTGAGAGCGGAATCTGAAAGCAGAGCTCTGAACTGTCCCTACAGTCCAGGTGTGTGTGAGAGCGGAATCTGAGAGCAGAGCTCTGAACTGTCCCTACAGTCCAGGTGTGTGTGAGAGCGGAATCTGAGAGCAGAGCTCTGAACTGTCCCTGCAGCCTATGTGTGTGCGAGGGCAGAATCTGAGAGCAGAGCTCTGAACTGTCCCTACAGTCCAGGTGTGTGTGTGAAAGCAGAATCTGAGAGCAGAGCTCTGAACTGTCCCTACAGTCCAGGTGTGTGTGTGAAAGCAGAATCTGAGAGCAGAGCTCTGAACTGTCCCTACAGCCTATGTGTGTGTGAGAGCAGAATCCTGGACCAGAGCTCTGAAATGTCCCTACAGACAGTGTTTGTTGCTCCCGTCTGTCTCCCTATACATGCATTTCTCTCCAGCCTTGCTGTCTTTCTATTGAGCGTCCTTTCTTCTATACCCTGGCTTTCCCCAAATGCAGTTTTTATAAATCTGAATTTCCTATTGCCAGACCCCTTCTGTTCCTTCCTTTCTCCATCCAGATCATTCTAAGAGGTGTGTGAGTGAGTGACAAACAGCAGAGCTGCACTCCCTGTGTCATCAGTTAGGAAGTGTAGGTACAGACGTGTGTCCAATGCAAAAACAACCGTTGATGGACAGAATGCAGAACAATGTCATACATTCACCCCAGTACAGAGATCTGGGTCTAAATCCATCATTTTTTTGCTCACCATGCCGTTCCAGTTTGAACCCAGCCATATGCAAATCAGTCTTGACTCTGTGCCTCATGGGAACAGTCCAGCCCGAACTGCCAAGCCAGGTCCTCCCTGGACTGGAAACAGGCTTCCTAAGACCGGTTTCGGGGTTTCACCCCTCTTCAGCCAGGATAGCTTGACTCCAGTGGCGTAGTGAGCACGGGACCCACGTCTGGGCATACCCTTCCCACTCAGGGTGATAAATGCAAAAACAACCGTTGATGGACAGAATGCATAACAATGTCATATGTTCACCCCAGTACAGAGATCTGGGTCTAAATCCATCATTTTTTTGCTCACCATGCCGTTCCAGTTTGAACCCAGCCATATGCAAATCAGTCTTGACCCTGTGCCTCATGGGAACAGTCCTGCCCGAACTGCCAAGCCAGGTCCTCCCTGGACTGGAAACAAGCATCCTAGGACTGGTTTCGGGGTTTCACCGCTCTTCAGCCAGGATAGCTTGACTCCAGTGGCGTAGTGAGCACAGGACCCACGTCTGGGCATACCCTTCCCACTCAGGGTGACAAATGCAAAAACGTCTGTTGATGGACAGAATGCAGAACAATGTCATACATTCACCCCAGAACAGAGATCTGGGCCCAAATCCATCGTTTTTCTGTGTCCAGGCAAAGCCGCAAATCAACATTTGTCACAGCGAACAAACCTGGGCATCAGGCAATCCCACATACACAGTCTATGTTCATGGCAAGTGTACGATCCCTGTGCACAGGCTTTGCACGGGGCATGAGTGCAGTCCTCAAAGACGTTTTTTAAAGAAATGCTGAAACAACCTTTATTAAGATATAAAAAACACACACTTAGATGAAAATATTAATGGAAGAGACTGAAGATCCAGATTTGAAAGAATAGTTTTTGTTCAATAATAAATGGGGTGACAATATCTGTGTACAAAACCTAGATCTGCAACCCCCAGACTCACTGTAATGTCCGCGTGCAACATTTTAGATGCGTCCAGTTACACACTTGGAAACCAAGTACGTATAATGAAGCACACCCATTGGTTTGGCTGCCCTTTGATGATCAGCCTTAGGACAAGAAATGTTGCTTTCTAAATGAAAACATGCCCAACCTACCGTCACTCCAAAATAAATGCAGTCATCAACAGAGGTGTTCAAATAAAGCAGTCTTTGAACTAAGGGTGAGGCCCACAGTGCAGCACACTTATATTGTGATTGTACCAAAAGATCCGCTGGTTATTCCAGAAAAACATAATTGGTGGATGTGTAGGCAGCTTGTGTATGGTGTTAATAACAAGCTTCTTGGAGACCATATGTGTGATGTCTACAACAGGCTTCTAAGACACCATATGCAGGATGTTTACGACAAGCTTCTCAGACACCATATGTAGGATGTCTACAACAAGCTTCTAGACACCATATTTAGGATGTCTACAACAAGCTTCTAAGACACCATATGTAGGATGTCTACAACAAGCTTCAAAGACACCATATGTACGATATCTACAACAAGCCTCTAAGACGCCATATGTAGGATGTCTAAAACAAGCTTCTTAGACACCATATGTAGGATGTCTACAGCAAGCTTCTAAGGCACCACATGTAGGATGTCTACAACACGCTCCTTAGCGTGAGTGTGGCGTTTATAATCATCTTCTTAGGCATCGTATAAAGGATGTTGTGTGATAATTTGTAGATTTGTATAGCGCTGCTTATCACCCGAGAGTGTATCCAGGCTATCGACATGATCGATCCTCCATCACCCACCTTTTGATGATAATTCTCACCTTTCTTCAGATGCGGAACCTTCTTTTGTGTCTTCCCGACAGATTATCCGGCCATTGCATCCGTGGGATTCAAGGAGGAGCCAGATACCTACGACAACAACAGTCCGGATGACTTGGATGACGAAAGTATGTATAAGATCTTAGTGTTGTATTTGGATTGAAGGATTGTCTCTTCGAACAATTACCACATCATAAAAGGCAGCACTTATCAAACCTTGTCTGCTCTGTTTTTATTATCTGTATCCTTCTTTGAGATCCAGGTGTCAGTCAACTAGTACTGGCCTCTTGTGTACGTGCCTATCTTTTATGGACTGGGAGGAGTTTATGTTTTATTATTACTATATTTTTAATACATTAACGTAGGCAAACCATACCGGAGTGGTTTGTTAATAACATTATTTGTATTTATTGCATGTTGGATTGGCAGCCGCTTATCTCTTAATGATTGGTAGGCATTGAAATCAGACAATGCTGTGTCTGCTGAATGGCCGTTTGTCCAGTCTGACAGACACTGCCCTTCTTGACTTATTAGTTTGCAGCACTTAATATGTTGAGAATTTGGAGCCCAAAAAGAAAACCTAAAAGTTCCAGGAGGCCGAGTTCTGATGTCTGAACTGCCCACACTGTCTGAAGGTGTCACATGTAAAATGGAGTAACTTGGCACCACTGCAGGGACCACCTCTAAAGGGAACCATTGTTCTTTATATATCAAATGCCCAGGTTCCTAGGGACACAGGGTCACCCCATTTTGTTAATATACACCTCTAAAATGTGGCAGTTAATCAATGCATTCTGGATTTGCCATGGAATGTAGGCATGGTTGCCATGCCAGGCACACCTGTAAACTGATAGTAAACTGGTTCACGGTGGGTGGCAGTAAGGCTGGAGAAAGCAGTGAGAAACAAAGAAGCAAGGAGAAGGCACAAAAAATGGGTATAATACCAAAGTGAAAGCAGTGAAAACAAGAGAAAAGTAACATTCAAACACATATATAAAATATAGTTTTCCACTGCTTAAGAAAAGCCTTTAGTGGAGACCTTGTATTTCTTTTAACGGTTTGATGATTGTTTGTCCTGTTTCGCACATGCGCCTGCACACATAAAAGTGCTATAAGCTGTGGAGCTGAAGGCAGGTGTTTCACCATTTCTATAGCAGAGAGGATTTCCCCCTACAGGCCTGTTTCTCAACTAGTCTATAAGTGCATTTTGACAAGAATATTATCACTGCCACGCAGGCCCCTGCTCGCCAGCACAGACGCAGAATTCAGAATGAAAAGAAAAACTTCCGTTTCCTGTGCTTCTCTCCCCGCAAGTCTTCTCATGAAGCATTTGAAGAACCCATGCTTCCTTCCCTGACATTTGAGGTTGAGGATCTTGGAGCGTATAATCTATTGTATTGTATTAAGGTATTTGTCCAGCACATACGACCCCCAATGTGAGGTGCAAAATGAAATATTTCCTATTGTAACAGAATGTTTCAATTCTATCAAGGACATGGAGGTGAGGGTTATGTTCATCTTTCTTCACTTTAGAACAACCAAGGGAAAGCAGAAACAACAGTATAACCAATCATGCAACGGTCTCTGTAGTAAAGTCTCACGACTCTGCTCATACCCTCTTTCTCCGTGCAGCAGAATCTGTCCAAGTTGACAAGTGTTCCAATCCAACTTGATTGGAGTCCCCCTTGCCTCCCAAAGAAACAATCATGTAATATCACTCCACAAACTGGTGGGTCTCATAAAATAGGCCTGAAGTAACAAATAGGATGGAAACACAACACATTAGAATAATCATCACAAACCAACAATCCCTAAGGAGACATCTTAAAATCCCACCAAGGAGAGTGAACATAATGAAAATTACTTGTACATTAAACACAGATTCCTCCTTCTCAAAATGAAATACTAATCCTGGAAGAGGAAAGGATATAAAAACCATTTATACAGAAGGGAATAACCCTTGCCTTCGTGTCCTTAATAGAACTGAAACTATGTTACGATAGCTATGAAAGTTATCATTCAATGTCCGGAGCGGAGGCTTCGATTTATGCTTTTTCAAAGCTTATCCACTACCAGTGCAGCCATGTGAACCACTGGCTTAAAATGACATTTCTTGAATGTCGAGTCGAAGACCAGTCAGGCACATTCAAGATGTCCTCCAGATGAATTCCTATAGCAAATGCCTTTGCCACCATAGCACCTTTTGCCAAGTGCGCTCCAAAAATGAAAGTGTCAGTTCCGGCCTCTTGAAGGATAACCCTCACCCAGTGGGCTATGGTGGCAGCCGAAACTGCCCTGAACTGCCTATGTACAGCAATCGAGGATTGCCGCTCCTCAGGTGGGCAAAGCTCCTCCATAGCCGCTTCATAAGCCTTGAGACATGGAACAACGCATAACTTATGCTTCTGTGGAAAAGAAGGGCAGGAAACCAATCCGGAATGACACTCCGTCCTTCTAGAGACATAGAACGTAACACCCTCAGAGGTGAAGACTCCCGGAAATATCCAGGGCCCTAACATCAGACACTCTTCTGCAAGAAATCAAACACAATAACATCGCCAACTTACCTAATAACTGTTTCTTGGACAAATATTTATTTTGTGGCCAAGAGAGGAAAAGATCAAGAACCTTATTAACATCCCACAAAGATGAATACCTGGACTCGGGAGGAGCCGATAACCGTACTCCTCTCACCAGCTTTCTAACCAATGAGTGTTCTCCTACTGGAAGGCCCTTTATGGGCAAATGGCCCACAGAAATAGCAGATCAAAAAGTGTTTACTGAACTCTATGTCATCCTCTCTGAAACCAGGGATGAGACAAAATTAACGACATGAACGATTCTGGATTCCAAGGGATCGATGTCCCTTTGCAAACACCAGTGCAACCACCGTACCCAAGCAGACTTGTAACTCTTATGTTCCTTCTGCCCAAGCTTTGGAAAGGAGACCCTGAGCCGCTTCCGAAAGTACCCGGATCTTACTCGGATTTAACTGGCCCTCCAGAACCATCCATTCGTTAATGGTTCACCTGGGGATCCCGAAGGATCACCTGTCTCCGGGGTAAACGGATTGGAGAATCCCCAAAACGTTCCCTCATCACTGGAAACCATGCTTGAGGCCTCCAAAATGGCGAGATCACCAGCTACGCCCTCTGTCTGTGTAAGTGGGCGCCAACCTCATCAGCATTGTGAACAGAGGAAATGCGTACCCTGTCTCCGGACTCCAATCCTGCAGGAACGCATTTGTCACCACCACCTGTGCATCCGGCCTCCAACTGAAGAATCAGTTCAGGTGACAATCGAGACTGGAGGCAAACAGGCCTGCCGAAAAGGTGTCCCAAAGCCTCTGAATCATCATGAACAACTCTGGGTGCAGCTGCCACGCACTGAGGTCCTGAAGGTGCCTGGAGTGCCAGTCGGCCAAATCGTTGGATCTTCCCGGGATATACTCCACTGTCACCGAAATCTCACGGTCCAGACAGTACTGCCAGACTCCCTTTGCTAGGTCTGCCAACCTTTTGGATCGGAAACCCCCCTAGCAGTTGATGTACCTTACCACCGAGATGTTGTTCATCTTCAAGAAAACCGAGCACTTGATTGTGTCTTTCGTCCAACAGTGGATTGCAAAGGAGCCCACTAGATGCTCCCAGCAGTTTATGTGCATCGACCGTTCATGCAAAGTCAACATTCTTCCTGTGGACACTCCTCCACAACTGGCTCCCCAATCTGAGAGACGGCGTCAGACTGTATAACCAGATCGGGACTGGAGCAAAAGATGGCTCACCCGTTCCAGGCCTCCATGTGGTCTAGCCACCATCTCATTTCCTCCTTGACCTCATTTGCAAAGTGGAATCTGTGCGGCATAAGACAACCCTGCTTGGAGATTAAGTACTTTCAACCTGTGCAGAGACCTGTAGAGAAGAGGGCTGGGAAAGGTGACCTGCATGGAGGAGGCCAACAGCCCCACCAACCTGGCCAAGTTCCTGAGGGGCGTCTGAGGACGTGGCAAAGTCTTGCGCAGCTCCCAACAAATTCTCCCCATTTTCTTAGAAACAAGACTCGGGGTGGATGTCCGGGAATCTATCACAAAACCGAGGAAGGTAACCCTCTGCTCGAGAATGAACAACGACTTCTGTTTGTTGATCACAAATCCCAATCTCTCCAATAAATCCACTGCCATCTGAAGATGATCCACCAAAGTTCGTGGACATTGATCTATCCGCAGAATGTCACCCAAGTAGACAATCAAGCGAATTCGCCTGGCTCGGAGAAACTCCACCACAGGTTTGAATACCTTGGTGGAGCACCAAGGGGCGGAGGTCAGACCAAAGGGAAGAGTTTGAAACTCAAAGACCTGATGATTCCACACAAATGCAGGAACTTGCGATGAGGAGGAAAGTCTGTCACCGGGAGGTAAGCATCCTTGAGGTCCAAACACACGAGCCAATCCCCCGGATACAGAAGATCGTGTAGAACATGGATGCCCTCCATTTTGAAATGGCGATAAACCAACCATCATTGAAGTCCCTGAGGTTAATCACCAGACACTGACCACCATCTCTCTTCTACACCTGGAAAATATTGCTTATGAATCTGTTTGGATCCCTGGTTCACTGTACAATTGCCCCTTTGCTGAGGAGCTCCAAAATCTATTGATCGATGAAGGCCTGCTGAGAATGCAAAAAAAAAGACAAAGGTTGAGATTTGACTAGTTGAACAGTAGTAAATCAATTGTGCGTCTTTTGATTTCTCGCCCTAAGTGCGCCAGGCATGCCCAAACGTGGGGCTCACTGTGCCACTGGAATCAAGCTATCCTGGCTGAAGAGGGGTGAAACCGGTCCTAGGATGCTTGTTTCCGGTCCAGGGAGGACCTGGCTTGGCAGTTCGCGCTGAACTGTTCCCATGAGGTACAGGGACAAGACTGATTTGCATATGGCCAGGTCTAAACTGGTGTGCCATGGTGAGCAAAAGAATGATGGATTTAACCCAGATCTCTTGACTGGGGGTGAATGTTTTGATTTGTTCTGCATTCCGTTCTTCAATTCTGTGTCTTTTGTTTTCTCGCCCTAAGTGCGCCAGGTATGCCCAGACGTGGGTCCTGGGCTCACTGTGCCTCTGGAATCAAGCTATCCTGACTGGAGAGGGGTGAAACACCGAAACCGGTCTAGGATGCTTGTTTCCGGTCCAGAGAGGACCTGGCTTGGCAGTTCGGGCTGGACTGTTCCCATGAGGCACAGGGACAAGACTGATTTGCATATGGCCAGGTCTAAACTGGTGTGCCATGGTGAGCAAAAGAATGATGGATTTAACCCAGATCTCTTGACTGGGGGTGAATGTTTTGATTTGTTCTGCATTCCGTCCATCAATTCTGTGTCTTTTGTTTTCTCGCCCTAAGTGCGCCAGGTATGCCCAGACGTGGGTCCTGGGCTCACTGTGCCTCTGGAATCAAGCTATCCTGACTGGAGAGGGGTGAAACACCGAAACCGGTCTAGGATGCTTGTTTCCGGTCCAGGGAGGACCTGGCTTGTCAGTTCGGGCTGGACTGTTCCCATGAGGCACAGGGACAAGACTGATTTTCATATGGCCAGGTCTAAACTGGGGTGCCATGGTGAGCAAAATAATGATGGATTTAACCCAGATCTCTTGACTGGGGGTGAATGTTTTGATTTGTTCTGCATTCCGTCCATCAATTGTGTGTCTTTTGCTTAGTTGAACAGTAGTAACTACAAACTCTAGAGGGTAGCCCTGAACTATCTGAAGGACCCAAGCATTGCTTGTCAGTTCCCACCAGTTTTCCTGAAACAGTGACATCCGCCCTCCCAGTTTCTGTTGGGAAGAGCGGCGAGTCCTTACCCCAAAACGTGCAGGGTCTTGCAACTGATTTCGACTGAAGCCTTGGCCTTTCTGTGAAGCATTTGACATGAAGCAGCTGGATAAGTGTCCCCTACCACGCCCGGCCCCTCTAAAAATCTTGGAAGAAAATAGTTTCTTAATGGAGGCTTGTGCCTTGTCCAGAGAATCAAAAATCTGCAACGAACTTCCCTACTTCTCTAATAAAGGGGTCCCCAAATAAGTCCCCTTGTGTCGAAGGACCCGCCTCCGAGGACACTACGTCCCTCAACTTCAGATCCACTTTGATAAGGAGGGATCGCCTCTTCCCTGCTGACAACGTGCAATTGGCGTTCCCCAGAGGAATAAGAGCCCGCTGGGCATAGCCAGAAAGAATCTCAGGTGGAATAAGGGAGCCAGATTTTATTTTATTTATATCATTTATAGAGCGCCCGAATCACCCCAACTGGGGTATCTCCGCAGTGTGAACTGCCTTAGCTTACGAGGGAAAAGAGCATTTAAAACAGTGTGGTTTTTAGCAGCTTTCTGAAAAGTTGATAGTTGGAGCAAAGCCGTAGATGGATGGGCAGTTGGTTCCAGTAGAGTGGGGCCAGATAGGAGAAAGCTTCCCGCCCCCCCCCCCTCCCCCCAAGTTTATTGTATACGGGGTATGTGGAGGAGAGCCTTGGACCCAAAACGAAGGGTCCTGGTTGGATCTGTCAGATATCGTGGTCCTAAGTTGTTTAGGGATTTAAAGACCATGCAACAAATCTTGAATTTGATCCTTTTGGGGATAGGGAGCCAGTGTAGCTGTTTGAGTATGGGGAGGGAGGCTGTTCTGGGGGGCGCATTGGTCACTAGCCGGGCTGCTGTATTCTGTACTACCTTCAATTTGTTCAAGGAACATTCCTTGGCTGAAATCAAGAAAGCATTGTAGTAGTCCAGGCGGCTCACGACCAATACTTGCATCAGAGTCTTCCGCTTGGAGAGTGGTAGGAGGGGGAAGACTCTGCGGAGGAGGCTGAGTGTGTGGAAGCAGGCCCATGCTGTTGTGGAGGAATGCTCCTCTAGGGTGAGCTTTTGGTCAATTCAGACACCTAGATTCTTTACCACTCATTTTAGGGTGGGGGCCGGGCCCAGTACCTCTGGCGACCAGTTGGGCGACCACCTCACTTCTGCTTCTCTAAATAACATAATTTCGGTTTTGCCTGCATTCAACTACAGGTAGTTGTTACTCATCCAATCGGTAATCGCTTTCATGCCCTCCGAAAAGGTGGTCTGGATGGTAGTGTTATTTTTATCAAAGGAGAGAAGCAGTTGGGTGTCATCGGCGTAGGAAAATGGAGTAAAACCTAGGTTCCTTAGTCAACCAGCTGATGGGGTGACATATAAGTTGAATAGAGCTCAAACCTGAGCCCTGGGGTACACCCTTCGTTACACAAGTGGTCTGGGATCTGAAAGGGCCCAGGTTGATGGTCGGGGTTCTCTCAGCTCAAAATCAGTCATCCATTGCAGCGCGTTCCCCCGGATTCCTATGTCTCTGAGTCTCCGTAGCAGGGTCTGATGGGAGATGTGTCGAATGCTGCAGACAGGTCAAGCAGTATTAGAAGCACTGCCAGGCCATTATCTGCTAGCATTCGGATGTTATCTGTAACTGTCACTAACGCAAACTCCGTGCTATGTTTAGGTCGGAATCCTGATTGTGAGATTGTGAGGGGTCCAGGCAGTTGAAGTATTTAATAAATTCCGACAGGTGCTTATTTATGTGCTTCTCAAGAAGCTTACTAAGTAGGTAGGTGGAGCAAAGAAATAGGGCGGTAGGTGGAGACATCTTCTGAGGGGATTTTTCCTGATAGGAATAATCTGCGCTGCTTTCCACTCCTTGGGGAGCTTGCCTTCCTTCAAGGAGCTGTTTAAAATGGAGCGAATAGGTCCTTCCAGTTGCCTGGTGAGCAAGCCGGTGATCTTGGCTGGAATCAGGTCTAAAGGGGATCCTGGTTTAATCGTTTTAGGTCTCGCCTAGGCTGCGCCCATGCGTTGCTCTAGGAGAGGGCCTTTAGCAGTCGGTCTTCACTTTTCAAGCACTGTACTCGTGCTTGTGGCGGCATCCATGTTGCTGGAGCGAGCAGCGGCGCGGCCACGTTAATTACAAACATATGGATCCTGCGCACCCCTGCTCGCTCAGAGTGCCGCCACAAGCACGAGTGCTTGAAAAGTGAAGACCGCTTGTTTGCAATGTAATCGCATTTATGTAGCGCTGCATGCCACTGATGAGGCGCTGAATAGATTTGATGACAGATGCATGTGATGACTGTAATGCAAAAATATGTGTAAAAATACCGTTGAATGTTTCTACTACACCGTAGGCATATTTTTTTTCTCACTTGTTTTCCCGACATGGCTTTGAAGATTTGACTACTGCATTTTAAAAAGTGAAATTGGCGCACAACACCTTTTATGCAAAATAAAAATCTGTATCTTATTCCAGAGGCCTGGTGCTACGGCTTTGGCATTTGCTTCTGAGCAGCAAGAGATATGTTGGATCAAAAAAAAAAAACAAGCATTCTCCCTCGGCGTGCCTGAAGAGCGAGCGCTCTGCATTTTTTCTCCACGGCCAGGACTGGGGACCGGTACGCGCGCACGTGGCGCAATGCGCCTTGGTGAGCACGGCTGGTAGAAAACAACTGCGTACGTACCGCCCAGTTATGTTTTGCGTCGCTTCCATTTTGTTTGAAAGAAAAATAACAGTGACAGACCCACAAGCACTGTAAATTGCGGTGGACACCCGAAAAGGCAGGGGCCATTGCCTGCTGTGCTTTTGTGCATCGTCGATAAGAGCTAACTCTTTACGCAGTAGCATCTGACAACTGTAGTTTGAAGAAAACACAATTGTCTGATGGTAAACTGAAGTTAAAGATAACCCCTGCTCGAGGGTTTCAAGCTTGTGCAATACCTTACCCTCTGGCTTGCTGCTGCACTATGTAAGATGTCATTCGGTGTCGCCTGCTAAGAAAGCGCCCTGGGCAGACTTAATGTTGTGCCCTTCCTCATCTTTGTTCCCTCTGCTCTCTTTATGTCATCTAAGCGCTATAAATATAAGGAGCTACTTGAAAGGGAGCGACATCAAGTATGCGGAGCATTGAGAGAAAGAACAGGCAGCAGCATCTGGAACGAAAATAAATTATTAAAAGAACATTTGTAGGTAAGGTCAGCGTGCTCCTATGAAATTAGCAGCACAACTCGCCTCGGGCCTCGCTCCGTAAAAAACACAAAAAAACATTTCTTATTGAATGTAACATTATCATGGATACCCATCAGATACATTTGCATGCGATTTGCAGATGAACTCCCATATTCAGTGATTAATGTAAAAACCAGGCTTGAATCTAGACCGCCTGGATCTACTCTGTACACTACTGACTTCATGAAACATTGAAAAACCTTTAGGGGGCATCGGACAAGAAACTCAAAGTGACCAATGCCTTTGCATGGTTGAGATTTTCGGCTTCTGTGACCCTCTCTGAGACCATGCGCAAGTCCTGGCGTAGCAGCGTCACCTTTGATCACACCTCCGTCATCTTCCCTTCAAGGACCTCCCTGGAAGTATGTATTGCTTGCAATATGCCTGCATTGTCTGGCAGGGGTGTATATCCTCCCTCTGCCCCGCTGTTGTAGGTAGCACTTTTGCATAACAATCCATTTTCCCCTGTTTCATTGGTTTGGGGTCTTTATCTTTCTCCATCTTACTCAATTCAGTGTGAGTCCTCTCTTACTTGTTCAACACTTCAGGCTGCACCTGTGCTTGCCTCTTACGATTGGGATAGTCCAGATCTTTTCAGATCACGCTTTAGTCTTCTTTGCTCTTGGATTCTGGAAGTCTGATTGAGCAGTAATGGCTTGTCTTGAGTTGTTTTCTGTATCTCCGCCCTATTTCTGCAGTGTATCTGATTCTCTTGACAGTACCCTCCAAGGATGCTGCACTCGGGGTCTCTAAGGCCACCTCCCTGCCCCGAGGGCGTGCAGCACACTCTGAGTTCTGTATCGGGCCGCCAGGAGTGAGATTATTGGGGCCTCTGTGACTCTCACCGTCTGGTCTCCCAGCTGCCGCCTCCCCCTCTCACCAGGAATGGTACCGCTCTTCTAAGCACGGTGGTGCTAAGGAGTGTTCGCAGTCATCTCGGCGGCTAAGTTACTCGGGGCCACGTCGTCGTTGTCTGGTGTCGCCAAGGCGTTCCCCTCTGCTGGTGTTTCACTGTTTTCGACCTTAGTCTGGCTGTGGCCCTACTAATCAGGACCACCGCCTAGCTGCTTCCTCTCTAAAATGGTTTCCATGTACATTAGGTACATCTCTAATTGGATTCTGGAGTGCCTTATACGTCCCTAGTATATGGTATACTATGTACCCAGGGCATAGGTACCTCAGAGGCCTACCAGGGGCTGCAACATATATTATGCCACCCCTGGTAAGCACTACAAAATGGCACCACAGGTCTGCTACTGCAGCCTGGATAAGGGTGTGTGTGTACCCCTTACAGTGGTATAGGCTACCTATATCCACACCTACATACAGACATATATAAACCTATGAGCCACTCCTATGGCAGGCCTTGACAATCCGGAAGGCAGAGTGCTTGGTTTTGTGTGAGAGGGTGCCCAAGCATGAGCTGAGCCCCTCTGCAGCTTTCGGAAATACTTCCTTATGGCTGTTCTGTGATACAGCCATACCATATACTCTTAAGTGCATTCATACTGGCTTAACCCGATTAATCACTTTCAAAGCCCCGGATGCCACTGCCACAGACACGGGTCTGGCCTCCTGCTGCTGGGGGAAACTCCAGGAGGGGAGGCCTGGACAATAGGTTTCCTGTCACAGGGAGGTGTAACCACCTCACCAGACAGGCAGATGTGTATTGGGGCAGGGTGGGTGCATTCAGAGAATGCTTTTGAGACACTGCCTGGGGCACACTAGGTGTCCCTGTGCATAGCCCAGTTCAAACCGGTTGCAGGGGCACTCAGCACCAGCTCTGGCGCGAAACTGGACAAAGGGGAAGGGGTGTAACCAGCCCCACCCCCACCCCAGGCCCACCCATAGGTGGAGCTTTAGAGTTAGTCCATCCCCTAAACTTAGTGTAAGTATAGAAATCCAGTCCCTAGGACTTTAGATCACCCTGGACGACCGTCTGAAACATATATCCTAGACCTTCGACTTTCTATCACGACTAGAAGACGGAAGAAATCTCCCTTGGGGTCAAGGAATGACTCCCCTGCTTGGCAGGCACCAAAGAAGCAACTGACCAGTCTGCATTACTGAAGTTCCCGCCGGACGCCGAAGTCTCTGTATCCCCAGAGATGAATTTCCAGACTTCCCTAAGGTTACCCTGAGTCCACAGCAAAGCTGAAGCCCATGGCTATCGTGGGTGATGTGGAACCGTGACCCCTGGACACCGTGAACTTTTGCAGCAACACTATCTTCCTGGTCCTCCTTGAAGTTGTGCTTTGGGCTCCGAGTAGCCCCAGCTTTGAGCACCTCCTGCACCGAAGATTGTTGGCCTGCACTCCACGAGTGACCCGTGGGCCAGCTTCAAGTGCGACCACTCGAGGCTCCTTCGCGATCACTAGCCCGTTGGCTAGCAGGTCCCCTCGAAGGCAACTCCTTTTCTGCTTGGGCTTTCCTGGTTGCTCCAGACGTGCCCTGACTTACCCTCGCTGGGTGAGTTCCTCAGACCTTGCTGGTCTTCACCGCAGTCCTTTCTCTAAATTCCAGTGACTTGCCGTTGCCAAGGCTTGTTGGGTTCATTCTGGTCGCCGACACCGCAGCACTCGACAGACTTCGTGGGACAGCTCGAATCCGGCTTGTGGACTTCGTCAACACCTCCTGGACCTCGTGGCTGAAGAGTCAAGACACCCATCAACTCACCTGAAGCACCCGACATCTGTGGGCATTGGTCCATACTGCCCTTGGTCACTGGCTAGTGACCCAGACTCTGTCCCCTCTGCTTTCAGGTTCCTTACATCCCAGATCCAGGCTTGGATCTCCTCGGACACTTCTCCTCTTCACGGCAGCAGCAGTTCTTTGCAGGCTTCCATTGAAATAGACGACGCGACCTGACACCAAAAGACACCTATGCACCCGGCTTCCCTGCGTGAGGTTACTCGAGTACTCCGGTGCTCACGTGGGTGCTAGCCCTAGAACTTCTTAAGTCAAAAAGGGTTAGGTCCTGACTCGATTAGAAGTGTCCCTAATCTTTAAATGTCCAACCGCGACATTCCCCATAGAAGATAATAGGAACCTGCGGTTGTGTTTACACACTGCACATGGCCCCCGTGGGTCCCCTGTGTCACAACCTTGGGTAGTTCCTTGGGGTCCCAGCGATTCTACAGGCTCTAGGCCTTGTGTCTAGTTCAGTCGTGGTTCTTATACCACTTTTTTGGTATATGGTTTGGTACGCCTCTAGGGCCCAAAGGTGTATTTGTGCTATTACTAATGATTGCTATCTTGTAACTTAAGAGACTAGAGGGGTGTGTGTTAATCTAAATACATATATTTTAAATATATACCTGGTGTGGTTGTCCTTTCATTTGATCATTCAAGAGATTATAGACTTGTAAAACAAGCTGCTTTACATTCCTTCAAGACTTAGCCTGAAGGCTGCTCTCCATAGCTACCTCTAGGATAGCTTTCAATAAAGGTTGTCTTTAACCTATCACATAAGGGGTTGTTTGGACTGATACAAGGTGCCCACTAGAACTAGTGGACAGCATATATCATGCCACCTTCTCACAAAGTGGACCATGCATTAGAGAAAATTAAAAAGGACACAAAGATTGCCAAATGCAAGGGGGCACTCTAATCCCTCCCCCCTTCACGTGGCTCCTTGCGTAGATCCTCGTATAAACCAGGTGGAAAAACCACTTCAAGGCCTCTTCCTCATCATACAGGCAGCAGTGTCAAACTCCCCTTCACGGGGCAAGGGGCACGTACGAGGGTTACAACACGAAGGGGCGAAGCAATGGTGCTGCCACACGTGGTGCACCTTCCACCTCAAAACAGTGACTCCCTTCTCCTTCCCCCCAACCATCCAACACCGGTCAGGGGACAATTACAAGACTTTCTCCTGGCCTGGCGATCCATAGGCTCTGATCAGTGGGTGTTGGACATTATCCGACATTGTTATTGTCTGGAGCTCATCACCACACATCCAAACATTCCACCGCGCAGACACAAACTCTCTGTAGAACATCAACACCTGCTGAAACAAAAAGTGCAAGCTCTCTTACTCAAAGGAGCTATAGAATCCGTCCCTCATCAATTTCAGGAGTATACTCCCTATACTTTCTCATCCTCAAAAAGTATGGATCACTACGACCCATTTGAGATCTCAGGCCTTTAAATCGTTACATCTTGTCAGAACATTTACACAAATTTCTTTAAATAACGGCTTGTGTCGATATACATTTGGGGTATAATGCTAGTATTTGTCAGTGGATGTATTGTTATGTAATATTTGGCAGCTCAAATAGCTAAAACATGACAGACCTCAAAGTATAAGTGCACGTCTCTCATTTAAATAAATATGGAAATGTAGTTTTACACTTTCATTTATACGAAAAACACGAAATAGATTTGGATAAATACAGATGAAATGGCCAAAAAGTAAATTTGGATAAATACAGACAGAAATGTAAAAAAAAAAAAAAACCATAAAACCGGGAGCCGTAAAAATATTCCACTTTCCTACACACATATACATATTGTAGCCCAGACTTTAAAAGATGCTGACATGCCAGCGCTGCAACAGTAATGTTCCTCTTCGTTTTCTATTCAGACTCTAAATAAAGCCTTGCTCAAAAGCGCACATATACATGTTTGGCTCCCATTCTTCCTGCTGTCGCTCTTGATGACAACTCTTGTCTTCCAGCTGTCAACGCACACCTGACCCAACACAGCAGATTTCTCCAGGCTCCTCAAAACCCTGTTTTTGATGTGCGTGATCTTGTCAAAGTTTAAGAAATGCACGAGAGCCTTTTGTCCATGGCTGGATGTCAGTCTATGATGCAAGTGGTGGATGCATTTGTTTACCTCTTTTGGGAGGGGGGGGGGGTGATGGCTTGGGTCATGGGGGCTGTTTTAGGCTGCACAGGAAATGGGGCATCAGTGCTTCTTAGCGGTGTTGTGTGTCAGTTTTAGTACAGAAGCTGATTATTGTTTTTGTTTAATTACAGGTTGCTTCATAACCACACCGGAGACATACTCCTGGACTAAGACGGTAGGAACAGCCTATCCCAACCATCTTCAAAGCTATGCCGGAAGAGGACGTGATAAGTGCTCCATGCGTAAGTCCTAGCCGCCTTCTTTCCTTGGGTGGTGGAGGTTCTTTGTGTTTTGGGAGTGTGACAAAATAAACAGTGCTGCTGGTTTAGGTGTCCACAAAACGAACAGTACTGCTAGTTTCGATGTCCACAAAATAAACAGTACTGCTGGTTTAGGTGTCCACAAAATAAACAGTGCTGCTGGTTTAGGTGTCCACAAAACGAACAGTACTGCTAGTTTCGATGTCCACAAAATAAACAGTACTGCTAGTTTCGATGTCCACAAAATAAACAGTACTGCTAGTTTCGATGTCCACAAAACGAACAGTACTGCTAGTTTCGATGTCCACAAAATAAACAGTACTGCTAGTTTCGATGTCCACAAAATAAACAGTACTGCTAGTTTCGGTGTCCACAAAATAAACAGTACTGCTAGTTTCGGTGTCCACAAAATAAACAGTACTGCTAGTTTCGGTGTCCACAAAATAAACAGTACTGCTAGTTTCGGTGTCCACAAAACGAACAGTACTGCTGGTTTAGGTGTCCACAAAATAAACAGTACTGCTAGTTTCGATGTCCACAAAATAAACAGTACTGCTAGTTTCGATGTCCACAAAATAAACAGTACTGCTGGTTTAGGTGTCCACAAAATAAACAGTACTGCTAGTTTCGATGTCCACAAAATAAACAGTACTGCTAGTTTCGGTGTCCACAAAATAAACAGTACTGCTAGTTTCGGTGTCCACAAAATAAACAGTACTGCTAGTTTCGGTGTCCACAAAACGAACAGTACTGCTGGTTTAGGTGTCCACAAAATAAACAGTACTGCTAGTTTCGATGTCCACAAAATAAACAGTACTGCTAGTTTCGATGTCCACAAAATAAACAGTACTGCTAGTTTCGGTGTCCACAAAATAAACAGTACTGCTAGTTTCGGTGTCCACAAAATGAACAGTACTGCTGGTTTAGGTGTCCACAAAATAAACAGTACTGCTAGTTTCGATGTCCACAAAATAAACAGTACTGCTAGTTTCGATGTCCACAAAATAAACAGTACTGCTAGTTTCGATGTCCACAAAATAAACAGTACTGCTAGTTTCGGTGTCCACAAAATAAACAGTACTGCTAGTTTCGGTGTCCACAAAACGAACAGTACTGCTGGTTTAGGTGTCCACAAAATAAACAGTACTGCTAGTTTCGATGTCCACAAAATAAACAGTACTGCTAGTTTCGATGTCCACAAAATAAACAGTACTGCTAGTTTCGGTGTCCACAAAATAAACAGTACTGCTAGTTTCGGTGTCCACAAAATGAACAGTACTGCTGGTTTAGGTGTCCACAAAATAAACAGTACTGCTAGTTTCGATGTCCACAAAATAAACAGTACTGCTAGTTTCGATGTCCACAAAATAAACAGTACTGCTAGTTTCGATGTCCACAAAATAAACAGTACTGCTAGTTTCGGTGCCCACAAACTGCATTCTGGTTTCATGCCCTGGAATGCGCCTGATGCATCTACCACAAAACCCAACATGAATAAGAAGCCCCAAGAAATGATCATCTAAAAAAAACTGAAGAGCGGCCCTTAAAGGTAAGTAAAATGTCTCCTTGGTTTGTCACAGATGGTGTCATGTGGATGATGGCTGTGCGTGTCCATTCACCAGTGCCAAGGGGTCGATAAGCACAATTAATTGGTAGCCACTGGGCTATGTGGTGTGCATATTGAAACTGAGTGCGGACTAGGAGGCTAGTTGGCTGTAGATCTCGCTCTTGGATTTGTATGCCGTTAGTTTGTTCACGTCTGCTGGTCGTGGGAGAGGTTTCTGTTGAAGTGGGAGGAAACAACAGGCCCACTAGAGTCCAGTATACACTACACTACTGAGCTGCAGTATTGCTGGACTGGTGACACCTAACAATAGATTGCTACTACTTCGAGGATCATGGCGACCTCCTCCAGTCGATGACACTCCGCTCGCGCAGATTGAGGACTTCCCAAGAGAGTCCAGAGGTAGATTCAGGCGTTTCAGGGGACAGTGGGGTTCAGGACAGAGGAGACTCTCCTTCCCACCCTTTACGATGAGCCTAATTCCCAAGATGGCCTCCCTGTGACGGCTGCTCCACATCTACCTCCTTCAGGACCCACAGAATGCCGACTCCCCCCCCTTTCAATGTAGCCTGGAGTGACGTCAAACTATCATTCTACGTGGTGGTCCAAAGCCAATTCTTCGTAAAGCTTTGACTGCCTCCATTGCCACCTGTTGAGTGATTGTGGCCGTCGCCTATCTGAACTTCCCAGTGCAGCCGGCTGTGGAAACCTTCACTCTCCACTAACGGGGACTCCCGAGCTCCTCTACCACCTCAGGTTTATCATTCAGCCACTCTGCTGCCTCTTGAGCATTGAAACTGTCCAATCAATCAGTATTAGTAGAGCATGGCACTGTCACCCCTGGTGTGACCTGGGCACTAGGGTGCGAGGTCTCCTTCGTGCCAGCTCCCCCTGCGACAGATCTTGAGGAGATAGCTGGAAGAGGGGAAAAACAAGCTAAAAGGCAAAACAGAGGGCAGAAAAAGGAGCAAGAAAGGCAAAACAGAGGGCAGAAAAAGGAGCAAGAAAGGCAAAACAGAGGGCAGAAAAAGGAGCAAGAAAGGCAAAACAGAGGGCAGAAAAATTACAAGAACAAGGCAAAACAGAGGGCAGAAAAGGCAAAACAGGGGAAGAAATGACACAAACCGGGCAGAAAAGGTAAAACAGAGGGCAGAAGAGGGCATAAAAATGAGCAGCAAAGTCAAAACAGCGGGCAGAAAAACAAGCACGAAAGGCAAAACAGAGGGCAGAAAAACAAGCACGAAAGGCAAAACAGAGGGCAGAAAAACAAGCACGAAAGGCAAAACAGAGGGCAGAAAAATTACAAGAAAAAGGCTAAACAGAGCAAGAAATGAGCAGAGGAGGCACAAACAGAGGGCAGAAAAGGCAAAACAGAGCAGAAGAGGGCAGAAAAAAAACAAGCAGAAAAGGCAAAATGAAGGGCAGAAAAATGAGCAGAAAGGCAATACAGAAGGCAGCAAAAACTATCAGGAAAGGCAAAACAGAGCATAGGAGGGCAAAGCAGAGGGCAGAAAAACAAGCAGAAAAGGCTTGGTTTGTGTCATTTCTTCCCCTGCTTTGCCTTTTCTGCCCTCTGTCTTGCCTTGTTCTTGTAATTTTCTGCCCATTGTTTTAATGGGCAGAAAAATAAGCAGAGAAGACAAAACAGAGAAACAAGCAGAGGAGACAAAACAGAAATGAGCAGAGGAGACAAAACAGCAAGAAACGAGCAGAGGAGAGAAACTGAGGGCAGCAGGTAGACAGGCTTCAGAGGTTAGCGTACTGCGGGAAAGCTTGACAGGAGAGCTGTCGCAGGGAGAACTGACACGAGGACCTGCGCAATGGGGTCACGCTGCTGCCTCCATTAAGTAGCTTGTAGGGGAGGGTGGGGCGCTGGGTGGTGGGAAGAAACTAGCAGAAAAATGCAAAACAGTGCAAGAAACTAGGAGAGGGCAGCATGTAGACCGGCAGCAGAATAGCGGTCTGCGGGCAAGCTGGACATGAGAACTGTCCATGGATGTTTGTGCCAGACACTGACGTAGGGTCATCTTACTTACCAAACTCCTCTCCTAGTTGCTGGAATGAACTCCTCACCATGTAACGTTCCTACCTGGATTGATGTCCCCTGTCAGCGAAAACAGAATTGTTAAGTGATCATCTACGAAAACAGAGGAAGCACATTCAACAGAAGACAGAAGAGTGCAATAAAGCATTCATATTAAGTGTCTTTTTGTGTTTTTCAGCTGTGCCTAGTTCATGCCACATGGGACATGGATCCCACCTCTCCTTTCAGCACTAAAACATAACCCACTAATAACAGAGGCTGTTGCAATTATTGGCCATGTACGGACTGTCCAAGGATGGTAGTCTGAGCTCTCTTTTTGGCTATATTCAACCCTATAACTTGCAGGACTCCGCAGCGAGTTCTTAACTTGCTGTCACATCTTCCCGCCAATCATGTGGCTTCATGGCCACGAGTTCATGAATTTGTGGGATCCGTAAAATCATCACGACTCAAGCTCTTGTTTGTAGAGTAGCAGCTGTGGTCACTTGAGCTAATAAGATTACAGCCCACCATGGTACAGTTGTTCCACCAGTCACTGGTCTGCAGCCCTCTTGGATTTTTAGGTCTGAAGCCTGTATGAACTAGAGTAGGAGTTGCACATTTACAGAACCAGGGATGCACAGTGGATTCTTTTAAGATCCTAGAGTTCTCACAATTAGAATGATGAAGTTGTGATTAAATACATGGCAAAATGAGTGTCAATGATGAAAGAGCATACATTACCTGTTGGCATCCCAAAAAGTCCACCATTCTGTCTCAATTCTGTCAAAATTAAAGCTTTACAGGGGTGATCCAGCCAGTTCAATTCTAATCAAACTTCCCTCTGATTCCCGCAGGAAAGGAAGCCCGGCTGAGATGCGTGGAGGGGACGTTCCTGGGAGGATATAGTGAGCGCGGAAGAGTCTTGATGCCCTTCTCAGGCAAGGCTCATTTCAACACTGCACAGCGTTCCAACAAGGGGAGCCCAGGCACAGCTGGGCACTGGTCCGATCAGTATCCAGGGAAGACCTCACGACAGAGAATGGAGACAGCTGCTCTGATCCAGAGACATTTCACCAAAATAGCAATCCCTGTTGTCCAGCAATGCAGAAGCGCAAACAGCATGCCCACTTTCTACCGGGAAGCTGATGGCACATTCAGGATTGGATCTCCCCCAGGGATCTCCGGAGGAACAGGTCCCTACAGCTGCCATCAGTGCGACAAAAACTTTGACCTTCCATCAGAGCTTAAAATTCACCAGCGGGTGCACAGAGTGCAGGTCTACAAGTGCACAGAGTGTGACAAGATCTTCAAGCAGGTGTCCTCTCTCAAGGCCCACCACAGGATCCACACGGGCGAGCGGCCATACAAATGTACCCAGTGTGAGAAGAGCTTCAATCACGCCTCCAGTTTCACCATTCATCAAAGAACGCACACAGGCAACCGGCCTTACAAGTGTTCTGAATGTGACAAGCGCTTCAGTAACAAATCCAACCTGCTGAAGCACGAGAGAATCCATTCCAGGGTGCGGCCTTACCAGTGCCTGGACTGTACGCAGAGCTTCACCTACAAGTCTCACCTCTTGATACATCAGATCAGTCACTCTGGAGAGCGGCCGCAGTAACATACCGGAGTGGTCATGGACTAGATCATAGGAGTGGTCATGGACTAGATAGGAGTGGTCATGGACTTGGTCATGGGGGTGGCCATGAACTAGGTCATGCGATGTGCCCGGGAGGCCGCTGAGGCCAGAGACATGCTTCCGGGATCATGAGTTTGATTTCCAGTTTATTTAGATGCCAGAAAAGTATTGTAGAAGAAGCATTCGCTTGGAAACACTAACCCATAGAGAAGGAGGTTTTGGTAACAAGTGGTTACTTTGTGTTGTGTCTTATGCACCAGAATCATTGGAGGCAAAGACGCCCCTTTAAATAATGTGAGAAGTACACCATATTGTACACAAGCGTGCTCACTTAGCAGAGGGAGCCTGTCTGCACAGATAAGGTTCTTAGGTATTTGTAGATGGCAGGAAAATTGCTGGAACACATTAAAGTGAGAGGCCATGCATCTGCTGGGTTTATTTTGTTTTATGTTCTCTAGAAAGACAGATTGCTACTAAAATAATAATAAGCTCCGGATCCTTCCACCCTCCTATCATCTCACTGAAGTGGGCTGGTATATCAAAACCATAACTGATACAGTACAGGCTAAGAGTGAACGCGGTGCTATCATCAGCCCTCCAGTATCTGAAGAGCAGGAAACCGGAGACATTGAGGGGCATATTTATGAGCCCTATTGTGTTGCCCTTGCACCACGCAACGTGGTGCAAGCACGATGTAACTCAAAATACAGATTTATGAAGCCACGCAAGGCCACCTTGCGTGGCCGTGAGTGGTTTCATAAATCTGTAGTAACACAACACAGCACAAATCGCTGTGTTGTGTTACACTGCCCCAGTAAGCCGTTCCATGGGCATTGCATGGGTGTTCCCACTTGGTTTTAGACGCATTCCCAGATTTACCAGAACTGGCAAACCTAGAAATGTGCCAAAAAGGTGTGTCTTCCCAGGGGAGGCGCAACAAGGAGAAATATCTTTAGTGTGGCTGTAGATACACATGCTCTGCATACTCCTGCCATCTAGTGTTAGGTTCTGAGTTGTGCAAATTGTTTTTCTTCGAAGAGGTCTTTCAAGTCACAAAGTAGAGTGACTCCTCATCTAAGTGATACTGCACATAGGCATTAACACCTCTGTTAGATTGTTTTCTCTCTGCCTTTGGGTTCAGACATGTGTGTGGCTCTCCTCTGTGTGCAACTCCGTTTGGTACAAGTTTTCTGTCCAATCCTATCTTCAACAGTATAGTGAATGTCCAAACCTCAGCCGATCCAGTCAGACATGCGTCGATCACCTATTCAGGGTGCTACCTGACTTGGGCCTGCCTTTTCGCGTGCACTGTCGGTACGGAAGATGTGTTCCTAATGGAATGAACACCTTTTAATTTTAGCCCAGTGTCACTCCAAAGAACAACACACCGACCTAGATCAGGTGTGTAACCTCTGCTTGTTGCCATTCCAATGCAAATCCAACTGTGATGCCTGCAAATCTTCCAGAACCAAGAAGGCACTTGGTGATCAAAGGGCCAGTCGACTGGAAATGTCTCACTGCAACGACGATGATACTCTCAACATCTTCGGTGAGGAGCACGCCCAAGAAGAGCTGGAAAGTGAGGAGGAGGATGGAGCGTTCTCCGTTGAGATCTCCGTCTCCGATGTGGAGGAAGAGCTCGAATACTTCCTGCCTCTCATGCAACGTGTGAGTACTATTGCCCTGAACCCTGCTCCACTGAAAGAGTTCCAAATACTCCCCCCTTCCACTTCTAGATGGCCCTGGACGGCCACTGCCTTTGGGCCATGGTTAGGTCCGAAAAGAGATTTTGGATGCCCCGCCTTCAAGCCCGGCACTGAAAACTGCCGTTAACCCTAAGCCTTCCACTTCAGCACAGACCTCATAGGATCAATCAAAGCTTCCGTCTCTGCCAAACCTTCAGAAACAGCGCGGCAGCCGGCTCCATCTCAAACCCTCGAAGCATTCTTAAGTTTCTTTGTCTTCGGTCAAGCCAGTTCTTGAAAAGATGAACACTAAACAGAGGAAGATCCATATTCAAGAAGGCACCGGGCGAATCGTAGCCTCACCTCCCCCTAAGAGGCAGTTGGCATTTGAGGAGAACTTGACATTCCAGAACCTCCCGAAAAGAAGACAAAAGTCAAGGCTACAATCCTGCACATCCTCCACCACCTTCACCACCTCCGCCTTCTCCACATCAGGACCCTCTAAACCTTACACCAGCAGCTTCAACACCAGAGAGTTTAGGAAAACCATTAGGGGAACCATATCCTTGGGATGTTTAAGATACAGACCCCATAACTTCGAATGACCCAGATCTTTACTCAGCTCGCCCTTCACCATGAGAGGATGCTCGTGCTTACCAGCAAGTGATTGCTGGGGCAGCTCCCTATCATGGAGTCCAACTTCATAGGGAATCTCTAGAACAGGACTTCCTATTTAACACATTGCCAGCCACCCACAGAGACACCTAGTTTCTGCCTATACTTCCAGGCATCTTGCAGCACGCGGTGACATACTTAAAAAACCTATATGTGCCTGAATTATAACTTCATGGGTTCATAAATAAAATGTAAAGCGGCTCCCTCCAACCCACTTTTTATACGTAGCCAGGTCCTGCCAGATCCCATTGTGGCTACCACAGCTCGTAAAGGAGCACATTTCAGGCAAGTGGAAATACTTCTGTTAGGGAGAGCAAACTTATTGATGTTGCTGATAAACGGGTTGCAGCTCAAACAGCCAATCATTGGCATATTGCTAACTTCCAAGCCCTACTCGCACATTACGATAGGGCCCGCTGAGATAAATGGAAGAACTGCTGCAGTATCTCCCACAAAAAGGGGTCTACGAGTGGTTAGCGAAGGTCAGGCTATAACCAATAACTCAATCAGATGTGCCTTAGATGCAGCGAACACAGGCAGACCAATGGGTACTAGCCATTATCTAACATAGCTACTGTCCGGAGCTCATTACAACACCACCCAACATTCCACCTCGCAATCACAGCCTATCACAAAATCACTTAGTTCTTCTGAAACAAGAAGTCCAGGCCCTTCTTCTCAAAGGGGCTATAAAACATTTTCCCCTTCATCAAGAAGGCACAGGGGTGTATTCCATGTACGTTTTAATCCCAAAGAAGGACGGGTCACTAAGATCAATCCTAGATCTCAGACCTCTCAACTACTACATCCTATCAGAACACTTTCATGTGGTCACTCTACAAGATTGTTTTCCACTTCTACAGATAGGTGACTTTATGGCCACTTTGGACCTAAAAGACACCTAGTTCCATATACCTATCAATCCCGATCATTGCAGATACCTCAGGTTTATGATAGCAGGAAAACATTCCCAATTCAAGGTACTCCACTTCGGTGTGACTACCGCACCAAGGGTTTTTGAAAAGTGCCTAGTCGTAGTAGCAGGACACCTATGTCGACAAAACATTAATGTATTCCTGTACTTGGACAATTGACTAATCAAAGCCAACACCCATCTGCAGTGTCAGCACCACATACAGATGAGAGTAGACCTGCTGCACAAACTTCGGTTCACAGTCAATATCCCCATGTCTCCCCTTCAACCTCTTTAAATTCAACCATACATAGGAGCAATCCTCAACATACAGTCAGGACTAGCCTACCCCAGTCTTGCTCAGATACAAAACCTTCAGGCACTTCTACTTCAATTTCAGATAAACAGTGCACTCGCAGTTTGGACTGTTATGCGTCTACTAGGTGTGATGGCGTCGTGCATTGCCGTAGTTCCCAATACAAGACTAAACAAGCACCCATACAGCAATGTCTTTCACGTCAGTGAACTCAGTCACAGGGTCGCCTCCAGGATCTAGTGTTGATAGACCGCCAAACTCACCATTCTCTGCAATGGTGGAACCCAACAATTTGTTGAAGGGGCGGCCTTTTCTGGACCCTGTGCCTCAAACCACTCTTAAGTACAGACTCTTCAGAGATGGGTTGGGGTGTGCATCTCAAAAACCACACAATCCAAGGTCTGTGGGATGCCAAACAACAATCCCTGCATATATACTACTATCTATCGCACGAGGTTGTCCTAGTCTGGACCGACAATATGACAGCCATGTACTATCTACAAAAACAGAGGGGAGGGGGGGCACGGTCTTCTTACTTGTCACATCTCTCTCAAACCATATAGAACTGGGCACTTCACCATTGCATTAATTTGTTAGCAGAATATCTGCCAGAGACGGACAACCATCTTGCAGACCTGCTCCGCAGGACACACCAACAAACTCACAAGCGGGAACTCAACCTTCAAGTCCTCTCTCCCTACTTTCAAAAGTGGGGGATTCCTCTCATAGACTTGTTTGCCACAAAAAAAATGCAAAATGCCTAATCTTCGCATCCAGGTTCCCACTCCCACCTGTGGATGAGTTTATCTGGGATATCTGCCTGTGCTGTTTCACCTTTCCCTCTAATTCCACTCCTGGTTTAGAAACTCAGGCAAACATCTCTCCCCATGATCCTTGTAGCTCCAACCTGGGCAGGTCAGCTCTGGTTCACAACACTACTAGAACTCTCAGTAGTCCCACTCGAGAAGCTTCCCAACAGACCGTACCTTCTCACTCAGATCGACGACAAATCAGGCACCCAGATGCCAAGAACCTCAATCTAGCAATTTGGCTTCTGAGGTCTTAACGTTTGGTTATTTCAACTTACCATCACAATGCATGGATATTCTCAAACAGACACGCAGACCCACAACGAGAGCCTGTTATACTGCAAAATGGAAACGTTTTGTTTACTATTGCCAACCTAAACCCGTTCATCCTATCAAGGCCACTGTGCAGGACATTATTTGCTATTTACTTCTTTTGCAACGGTCCAATTTGGCATTCACTTCCAGTCTATGTCATCTTGCTGCAATAGCTGCCTATCTCCAAAATTGACACCATCTATCACTCTTCAGAATTCCTTTTATTAAAAGCATCCATGGAAGGACTCAAATGAGTAATTCCACCCCGTGTGCCTCATGCACCCTCCTCAAATCTAAACATTGTGCTTACTAGGCTCATAGGTCCCCCTTTTAAGCCTTTACACTCATGCCCACTTCAGTTTCTGTCACGGAAAGTGGCATTTCTAGTTGCCATTACCTCACTCAGGCATGTTAGTGAACTCCAGGCATTAGCCTTACAAGAACCATTGCTTCAAATACATAAAAAGAAATTAGTACTTCGAACTATTCTAAAATTCATATCGAAGATAATTTCTCAGTTTCATCTCAATCAATCCATTGAACTACCCGTTTTTTCCCTAACCCTCTTTCTGTAGCAGAAATAGCTCTACGTACCTTAGATGAAAAAAGAGCACTACATAGATAGAACTCAAACTTTCGTGAAAACAAAACTTTTTGTAGCTTTACCTGTAACTCCCAGTGCACACTACTCGTAAGAAGGGAGCACCCATGGCTTTTATTTTTTTATAGAAAATATCCCCAGAGCTGTAATTTGTAAAGCAGCTACATGGTCTACACCTCATACATTTACTAAACACTATTGTGTAGACGTGTTAGCAATCCACCAAGCCAATGTAGGTCAGGCAGTGCTATGTACATGTTTTCAAACTACTGTAATTCCCACACTATACCAAGGCTTCTTAGGAGGGACTGCTTTACATTCTATGCGGAGCATGTGTATCTACCACCACAAATGCTTTCGAACTGATTGTTACTTACCCTGTAAGCATCAGTTTGTGGCATGTTGTGCTGTAGATTCACGTGCATCCTCGCTCCTCCCTGGATGCTTGTGGCTGTTGCAGTAACGTTTTACACAATTCTCTTGGCACGGGCATTTTTATACTGACACTTTAATTACACTCCTTTCACTCACCCACCTCCTGGAAAGCAATTTAACAAAGGGGTTGATGCCCATGTGTAGTACTATCGAGAGGAGGAGGAGGGGTCACTCTACCTCGTGACTCAAACGTTGCACAGCTCCGAACCCAACACTGGATGGCAGTAATATGCAGAGCATGTGAATCTACAGCACTACATGCCACAAACTGATGCTTACAGGGCAAATAACATAATCCTTTGTCCTTGCTACTGCCTCTTTTTATGTGCGCTGCATTCTGAATGACACACAGAAAGAGGAATATGCCTCTCAGGATTTTTTTGTGCAGGAAGGTGTCCCTTCCTGCACAAAAAAAATCCACCGTACAATACAGTCATCGTTGTACTATGGTGCAAGGTTGCCTGTGTTGGCACTAGGCAGCCAAACTAACACACTGTGTGGAGCCTTCTATCCCCTGAACTAGGAACAGGGAATTGAGACATTTGTAAACCTTTAGTCCACTGATTTACTAGTAGTAATGAGTTTGAGTAGTATCTAGGGGTCTCGAGATAACCATGAGCCTAAATAGTAACTGCCCTAGTTCTAAGAAACTGCGATGTGAGGGTAGATGGAGTCTTTCCTTCTTCTGGACCCTTTAAAAATGGAGATCATGCATCCCGTCAATGCAAGAAAAACGAGAACAGGCATTTTCTGGAGCCACAGAAACCGCCAATTTCATAGCTGGTGGGCCATTATCCACACATTGCTGGGAAACTGAAGGAAATAGGCTACATCCAAGAGAATGAATGAAGAATCGGCATCCGAGACCACCCATTTCAGAGCGCAGGGGGAAAGGCTGATGTAGTTTTGGACATTTACATTGTAGAACAGAGGTGTTTCTGTAAGACTCATATAAAATCCCCCTGTAGACAGCATGTTGTGTGAAACATTTAATTTCGTGACTGCGCATTGAAGCACCGCGTGTCTTGGGTGTTGATGCTCCTGACTGTTGTTGAAGAGTTGAGCGCACACTGTCGTGCTGGACTCGCTCTTCATGGGAATGTGGGTGCAGCGGATGGTTTTTAGTGCTGGGGGCATGATTTTAACTGGGCTGGCCTCTTGATTCATTCGCATATAAACTGCATCTAAAAGGCTACATTTTGTAGGAGCTGAGTTGGGGTGAAGAGGACAAACCTTCCATGTGCTTCTGGGGCTTTAAACTGAGAGACTACTGGCTAGTCATAGGTGATAACTGTAGGAAAGTGACTCTTTTTGCATGGTTACCTCCCACCTTTTGCCTGACATCTAATGCAACCTCACTTGATATGCCCTGGGTCCCTGCCAATCAGGTTCCCAGGGCCAATGTTATTTCCCAAGATTGTACCTTTGTACCCACAATTGGCCCATCTCTAGCCACAGGTCAGCCCCTTGTAAAAGGTACCATGGGTACCAAGGGCACTGTGACCAGGGAAGGGATCTAAGGACTGCAGTACCTGTTGTGCCAACCTTTAGGGACCCTGTACCTTAACACCTACACATTGCCATTGCAGGTTGTGTGTTTTGGTGCGGAGAAAAGTGAAGAGCCAACATGGCATACATCCCTGTGTGCCATGCCTACAACCCTCTGCATGAGGCCTGAGTAAGTCACTCCTCTAGCAGGGTGCACTAGCCCTCAGGTGAGGGTACAGTGGAATGAGCCCTATACCCCTACAGTGTGTAAGTCCATTCTTAAACAAGCATTTGCATAGCCAATAGGTCTCGCTTTTGGGACGTTTTAAATATTTACCTATGCAGCACAATATCCTTGGTGCAACAACATCAACTGTTGCATGGCTAAACACTTATAAGATCCCAAAGGCGCGGCCTATTGGCTACGCCAATGCTTGTTATTTTTTATTCTTGATGTACTGTGTGTGTCCTGTGGAGGTTATAGGACGGATTGTGCGGTTTTAGCTTTTGTATGTGGGGCACAGCATTCCTGGCACGCTTAAATCATGCACAAGGCCTCGATTCTTTCCCCAGCAGGAGCTGCTGGGGATGAGGCGGCCAGACGCAGCCTGGGCCTCTTGCGGGGTGCCTCTCCTTTGGCCAACCCAGACCTTTATCCGACAGTATTTTGCAAACTGAGATATTTAAGCACAAACCAGTGGTGTAAGGAAAAATTATGCCACCCCCCTTCTAAGAAAGTGATACGGGCGAGCGACCCCATATCTCGATATACATTGGCCTTACTGAGGCCCCCTTGAATGGTTGCCGCGCCCCACCTTCCTGGAGCAAACTTGTATGGTTATAGTGAAACTTCAAGTCCCAGAATGCACAGCACCACTGGCTAAAGATGGAAAGCCTGGCCGAAGTCGTCAGTTAATGGCAACTATAGATTTGCTCAGCTGTTTAAGAAAATTATCAGCCCCCAACCAGCTCCAAGACTCAAACTGATTAAGTAGATTTACCAAATGACAGACGAACAGGAGACGCGCACTTGGTCATTTAAGCGCCAACAGTGGAGAAAGTGGTGACAAGCCAAAACCTATTGCTTCCCCCACCCCGTATGACGGAACAGGTGCGCAGGTCACCCCAACATCCACCCACCCCCTTCTACCCTGAGATCTACAAAGGAGGGCACCCTAACACATCTTTAGTGCTACGAAGTACGACCGCTTCACCCAAGGTGATGATGCGAGCGACTCCCCATAGATCAGATTCCTCGTGATAGCAGCCAGACGGTCAGCAGCCGCGCTCACAGCCCCTAGCGGTTAGAGGTATATACACCACCGCCCCCCCTCAGCATCGTCGTACTTTATGGGCACAGCAAGCGATCAGGCACGCCCAAAACCTACATTTAAATGTTATCAGAATGCCACATTACCCATAAAAGAATAGCTTCGTTTGTAATCCGCAGTGACCTCGGTGATGTGCAGTTTTTTTTCTAACTTTTTTTTTTAGCAAAGCTACATAAGTAACAGTGATTGGCAACAATAAAACAATCATAAAGGCACCAACTAGCTTGTTTGTTTAAAGGATAAGAGAACAAAGCAATCCTCAATGTCAAATCGATCAAACAGCCACTTCAGTGACGCACCACGCCTTAAACTTATTCTACCGTCGACTAAATAAAAATTGAAAAAAAAATGCTCCGTAAAGAACCCCCGCTCACCCCCTACAAATCATCGACATTTACAATAGTAATAATAGAAACTATCACATCCGCTTGAGACGAGAGCGACAGCTCGCTCGAAAAATATCAACAAAGTCACTTATTGTCTAGTTTGCCTCCATTTTATGTCTCTCCTCATGGAAGCAAAATGGAGATAAACTTCATCCATTTTGTGCCACAAGAACAAAGTTTAGCGATGCACAGAAGACACATAGAGCCCGATCGAATCAAAGAGGGCGAAACGGGAGATTTAGTACTGCCACGCGCCAGAGCAGCGGGTCTACAGAGTTAGGAAAAAATAATGAAATGTTCATAAGCGATTAATTTATCTCCCAATGAACGGATCATTTAATAGCGGTATCCGCCAACCGCAGAAACACCTCGTGGGTAAAGACGCACACAAAAACACCTAAAATGTAACTTCTGAAAGTTGCAGCCCGCTTACCATGACTGCTAGCTAACCGGTCCACGCCACAGTGAGAAGAAAAAAGGGTGAGGGGCGGGGGTAGTGCGAGAGAACACACAGCGATTCCCTTGCGGGAGCGAGCCTTACCAAAGCTCGCTTCCGCAAGGGAATCGACGAACGTGCACGCATTGCCATTGAAAGCAATGCAATGTGTGCACGTTTTTGGCTGAAAAGCCTAAGCGATTTCTAAAGGTCTCTTTCCTATGCAACACATGTGCACTGCGTAGGCGAGACCTAAAAATCCTATGGGAACGTATCACTTGTACCTGTATTACAACCAGGGTCAGGTATATTGGCCGTATTAAAAAAAACGGGGCACCGTGAACGGAGCTCGCACAAATCGTGCAACCTGACACCCACAGCAGGTTGATAAGCCCGCCGGTCTCCCGAGGAAGCCCGAAGCGAGAACCAAAGTTACAGGTACTCTTGACCGGTAACCTGTGACAAGAGGGGTAAGTGATTTACCTACCATTTGGGCTTTGCACAATTGGCAGCCCATTCTTCACTGGTCCTGAAGAAAGCCCCCTGACCCTTTTAAGTGAAAACTTGGGCTGAAACATGTCGACCACACACATGGACTCACAGGTGCCGTAGAGTAGTAGCTTTTCTATGTATGCACCGTCTTGCTTTTAATCTTGCCCCATCTCCAACTCAATAAAATTTCTATGTTGCTGAGATGTAGGTGATTTTAATATTCACTTCACTAAAATTCACTTGATTTCTGGTCACTACTGTTGTCACCAGTTGGTCTACCTCCAGGTGGAGGAAATACTACTTTGTAAAAAAGACCCAATGATGATGCTTTCACGGATAATCAAGATATACCGCTCCATCACTCCTCTACATGAATGAGGGTTTTTTAATACAGTCAATATACCTGACCCTGGTTGTAATACAGGTACAAGTGATCCATTCCCCTCTGATTTTGTATTCTCGCCTGAAAGCCAAATGGATCTCAGCTTCTCTCTCCCCCCACTATTTGAGTAAGTTCATTCTTAGACATTGTAAGCGTAGGAAAGCCATAAAGTGTGTATGATCTGGGAGTTGGTCATTACGAACTCCACAGCTCCCTAATGGCTTTACTAAAAACTGGGAAGTTTGGTAGCAAACTTCTCAGCACATTAAACCCACACTGATGCCAGTGTGGGATTTAATGTAAAGTGCACTCAGAGGGCATCTTAGAGATGTCACCTGAAAATTGACCACCCCTGGTGTGGTTCCTGAATGGCTGCCCGCAATTTGACAACACCAGACAGGTTTCTGGACCCCCGGGTAGAGCCTCTGCCCTATGAATCCAGAAACAAAGCCCATCCTGGACAGAGGTGTCATTCCTCCTCCCCTAAGATGGGCTGAATCCATGTAGGGGAAGCTTCAAAGGTCTGCCGCATTTGGAAGCTGACCTTGCCTTTTGCTGGCCCTAGCAACTGATTCCCACTGTTTCTGCCCCCCACTTGGGGCGGGAGAATCGTCAGTAAAACCAAGCTAGGAAAAGAGGTGTGCCCACCTTTGCCAACCCCACCCCTCAGGTGGGGAAGGTAAGGTGAAGCGCACATCTCTGTCCAACCATATTTAAGATGAGGGGACTCAGCCAATTAGGGAAAGGCTCATGCCCACTCCTACTGGAGGGTGGTATAATAGGGAGTGTACCCACCCCAAGGAAGGGACTCATCGGTCCCGACCTGCACCCCCCTTTCAACACCCCTAAATTTAGTATTTAGGGACAACCCTGAACCTTGCTTCTGGAGATTCAAGAAAGAAGACGGACCGAAGAGCCGTGCCGACCCAAGGAGATGAGGACACCAACTGCTTTGACCTCAGCCCTACCGGCCTGTCCCGACTCACACCTGCCTACCGTGAAGAAACGGCACTTCTAGCAGCCAGCAACCCCCAGAGCCTGAGGACCTGCCTGCCCCCAACTGTTGCAGGGATTCTGCAGAGTCACTGAACTATGCTTGGGAACATGGAACCTTAGTAGGCAGGGACTGAGTCATCCTGCCGCCTGAGTACTCATAAGCCCGGGACCGACTAGTTATAGTGTCTCACTTGCCCTCCTACTCACAGAGGAACAAGTGATTAGACACCCCAGAACACAACATTCCTGACCCTCACAGGAATCGCGATTGGAGGACACACCCTTTCACTCTCGTACTAGTCCACTATAAGTTCTGACAGAAACACGAGGTATAGTTCAAAGATGGATCTCAACTATCGTGCTCTAGTTTGCAATAATTAAGAAAATGTGTAACAAAAATATGGTCAGCATAGTAAGTAGTCCATAAATCCTAGGAAGAGCTGTCCTTATATACGAAAGGGTAGCCTATCCTCCCTCCCCTTCTACAGAAGCAAAATGATTATATATCCGAAGATCTCTGGGTGTTTGCAGCAGAAACCGTACCGTAGCATGCACAGATGAACGTTCTACTGCTCAGGTGTGTCAAGATCTGTTCCCTCTAGAGATCCCTCTCCAAGTGTGTATGTTGCCTTTCTGTGCACACCTATATGATAAAAGTATATGTTCCCAAACAACAGCTGCATCCGGGTGTTTTGTCTAGGTGATAGAGCGTGAATAGGACACTATGACCAGGGTCATTGTCTTTATTACCATATCTGCGGTGTTCGGACTAAATCCCAGGAAGGAACAGAACTCAAAAACAACAGTATGTTCTGTGTGAAAGTACAGTGTGGCACAAAGCAAAATAAGTTTGCGTAGTAACGTGTGCAAAGCAGAGGACTGTCTGCAACGTGCTCATGCTAACATAAGAAAAACGACAATGGGCCGCACTGGACTTATGACACACTCCCCTTGGTCAGGATGGTAGCACGAAATGACGTCAGCTGATAAGCAGAACAAAAGCGTGTAACCAGTTCTATTGGGAGAGTGTCTGACGAATAGTATTTGTAGAATAAGAATGAAAATTTTGTGCACAAAAATGTATCCAATTACAGCGTATCGTCAGGACGTATGATTCCAGGTGGAACAGACTTTAATTCCAGTAAAATATCCGAGCCTTCCAGAGTGAAAATAGCACTCATCCAATTAAGCAGGTCAAGGGGACAAACATGCTCCTCGTTTCCAGTTGTCGATAGGACCATCCAAGGAGAACCTATGTTGACCTCGATGAAACTGAGATCCAAGAGACGATGTGCATGTGCACAGGGATCAACTCCGACCTCTGGCCCCAACGCTGGGTTGTACACAAGCCGCATACCCAAGGAACAGTCCTGGTAATGGGCCCCTGAGAGACCCTTCAACAGTTCGAAATCCAGGGCAGTGTGTGATGGTGTTGCCAGGCAGATACTGAAGGGTGCACCGGATGCAATGAAACACAGGTTGCTGATGGTGAAATAAGCATATCGCAAGGTCAGACAAAAGCCGGCATCTAGAGCGTCTAAAGGCCCCATTCCAAATAATTGTTACATCCGCTCACGGTACAGCTGCAGCGATTCCTGTCTGGGCAGGACCGGTAATGGAGCAGCCACTGCGGAATAGAAGGAAGAGCACGATGATGCCCCAGATCAAGATGAGCAACAGAAGGTATCCACCGAGTTAGCTGGAAAATCTAGAATGTATAAAAGCTTAGATTACACCAAAATTAGTTTGAAAAGAAGTCACAAGGCCGGAGCCCAAGAGTCTAAAAAAGTGTGCTTGGCCCGTGGTATCGGACGCATTAAATAGTTGATGTATCCATTACCCAAAATGTAGGGGGAGATTTGTGTTTAACAATGACTGTATTTCACCAGATTGTCTCGCCACCTACAATTGAAGGTCTCACGTGCTGAAGTGAGAGCCACTTCTTGTTGAAACAATAACGATTTGAGTCTGCTTAGCTTATTGAAATCTGTTTGCAGGATTGGAATGGAAGGCCACAACAAACTATCTACACTCCCATGTGGAGGAGGAAACAGGACATTGTTAGGTTGAGCCAGAGCCAGCGTGCATGCGCTGCTCTGCGAGACTTATTGTAGACAGGTAGCGAATAGAAATTCCTCCCACTCTCCTCCTATATTTGCGATTGGCTTGTGTCATTGTCTGTCCTAAATGCTGGCTTCTGATTCATCAATAGGCTTGTTAGTCCCTCCCTAGTACCCCCTTCTCTTCATTTGTCACCTCCCATAGCGACTGGCCCCTTTACTTCGAGTGTTGCACAGTACCTATTAATTAGACTGTGAGCACTATTTTCTTTGATGTTGTCCGTGCCTTCTCCCCCCGCCCGACTTCCCTTCCGTTGTCTGTGCCTTCTCCCCCCGCCCGCACTCCCGTTGTCTGTGCCTTCTTCCCCCGCCTGACTTCCCTTCCGTTGTCTGTGCCTTCTCCCCCCGCCCGCACTCCTGTTGTCTGTGCCTTCTCTCCCCCCTCCCGCACTCCCGTTGTCCGTGCCTTCTCCACGCCCTCTCTCCCGTTGTCTGTGCCTTCTCCCCCGCCCGCACTCCCGTTGTCCGTGATGACTATCGTTTGCAATGCAATCGTTCTCGCGTAAATGCGAGTCCTATTGCATTACAAATGCTTGTTCTTTAATGACGGAAGAGATTGCAGCTCAAAAATGTCCAAGGGGACAACACTTTTTCTTGAAAGAGTACCAGGCTCATTTTATAAACAAACTGGACCCATTCCATGCAATCGCCTAGATACACAGGTGATTGTGGGCAGATCCCAATCTCCCTGCGCTGTAGTGCACGCGAGAAGTGTGTGTCGTGTCCTTGAAGCTCATCTCCCACGACCCCAAGCACTTGTAGTGTCCTCTGCTTCACAGCGAAGTTTGTGCACCATAAATACATGATGCACATGCAGTTTCGGTCAACAGACACCAACTGACGCAAATGCAACACGAACATTCATTCGGTCTGCGTCATGACAAATCTTTCCAAAAACAGGGCCGCATTACAAGCCACTTCGAAAGTGTGCTTTGCTTCCTCCACGGTGAGAAAGGGCAGTTCTTAGTTTTAGGGGATCTCACTCCTGTGACTGTCCTTGTCTGCCCTTGTAGCCATCCCTGGGGCATTCCAAGTGGCCTCGCGCCTCATCTGTCAGACATTCTGCAGAGGCTGAGATGAAGTCTCCCCATGAGATGAGAGGGGTTCTTACTCCGCCTTCTCAAATGAAAGACCAAACTAAGAGTCATTTAAAAAATAAATAAACCTACCTTTTTCTTAAAACTTTGGGTTTTTCCCTGCAAGCGATTAAACATATCAGGTACATCAGAGCCGGAACCTTAACACGAAAGGCCCCGAGTTTACTACATGTCTGACGCTTTCCAAGCCCACCCGTGAGCAGTCCATGCATCCAGGGCGTTCCTTGCATTCCGCGTCTTTCCTCTTAATCCCCTAATAACACTAGGGCGACTTGTAGAATGCAAGATGAAAGATTGGACCGAACCGGCCATTGTGGCATGGACCGGATTAGACCTGAGATCTCTGCACTGTGGGGGTGCAAGAACCCGGGGAGAGATTTGTGTATGAGCAGCGATGCTCGGTCTCGTCTTTTTGACTTTTCTAAGTGTTTAGCCAGAGCTATTGGCTTTGACAATGTGTTTAAGCTATGGTGTAGAGCAGCAGTGAATGTTACCATCCAACTAAAGAGTAATCAGTTAATCAACCTGAAAAGGATAAACGGTTGAGTTTACACAAACTGAATAGAATTTGTATCAAGTACAGAAAATGCATTAAAAAGCTGCGAATACACGATCTGAGGAAAACCCAGAAAGGCCGAATTCTCACCACTGCCTGCACATTACACACACTTCATTGAGGGGGGGCTCAACCTTCATACTATGCAGCCAGCTGCTCGACTGTCAAAAGGCTAATGTCTTGTGAGACATCTACGTTTATTTCTGTGTTTTTAGCCAGTGGTAAATTTCACTCTGTGATTGGGACTTTCTCTCCTAACACTGGAAAAAGTGTTAAAAAATGCAGGTTTTAATGTGCTGTTCGGCTAGTAGGTCAGGAGTAGCAGGAAACGGCCACTTAGCAGCTGTGTAAGTACTATAGAGTTGCCAGCTCTGTGCACTTTTACAAAACACTAAACCTTCTCGCCCCGACTTTTCGTATTAATCCATTGTTTTCTAAAGTGAGTTCATCCGAGCAGCTTAATTAAAGTAGTCCCCAGAGAGCATTAAGATGTCAAGCGAAAGTTCAACACGGATACCATAGTGCCAACATGGAACGGGGTGAAATGTCAAAGTCCTTTAAAGAGGATACACATGCCTGCTCCTTAGTAGCGCCATTGGCACCCCTCAGTCCCCCCTCCAACAAAATACATTACCCAATAATAACACACACTCAGACTGTTTGATTGGGTACAAAATGCTGCAGGTTTATTACATACATCTTTATGTAATAGGTGGGTTATCTTACGGGCGATCCAAGGGCAGGCAACCAACTGGGCCGCCTGCCCGCCTGATGAGCCGGGCTGCGCTGGGGCGAACCCCGCCTTTGCTGCCGTCCAAGTGATTCTCATACAGGATCCCGTGACCGTTGGTAACTTCATACTCACGCCCCTTCCCGGGGCGTAGCATAGCAAACCCCCCGGTTGTTCAGGCCCACAACCGCCTGAAGGACTAGCGGGGCGCCGACACGGCTTCCGGGACCCTCCCATGAGGCTCCTCGGATTTGGCTCTGGCACCCCCTATGGTGCCGCGCAGAGGTACCGTTGGTACCGGCCTGCTTCCAGATCGCCCTGTAACTCCGCCTTCAAGGAAAAAAGGAAATATTAGAATATTCTCACCCCCACCTGCCAACCACGCCGGGTAAGCGGTAGGGAGGGATGAGGCGTGCAAGGTGACAAGAGGTCGCCGGCATGGTGGGGGAGAGCAATATAGCCTCCCCCCACGCCCAGAGGAGCCCCGGAAGTGACGCACGTCGCGGTACTTCCGGGCAGGAAAGAGAGGAGGGGGACACCGGCCGGAGTCCCTGCCCCCAGGAGGGGGCGGGGAGGGGTTACCGGTGCCCAGGTGCCACTAGGGCGCCGACTGCTCTAGTGGCCCCCTGTGGGGGCCGCGGTCAGCGGCATACTTGCAACTCTGCTTCATGCTGCCAAGAAAGGGTTTATTCAATTTTTAAAATTAAAGGCTATTCGAGAAAACAAAAAGCAGATGTGGCGAAATGGTTGCTGCATCCGACTTTGAATCTTGGGTGTCTCAGTCCTGTCTCTGTAGGCGCTTTAACATCCGGGCATTTATGGCAATTACCTGCAGATCACCCTGCTGATAACTTATGCCAATGCTGTTTGCCTCTGTGATTACTGTCTCTTAGATACACTCATTTACTTCATTCACTCAACAGACGACTTCAAAACACTGCCAGGAGGGGGTTTCCCTTCTGTCCACCTGTGAGTAAATCCTTTTGGGGCATTGCACCAGTAAAAGTCTGAGCATTTGCAAACTGATGCTGTGTGGTAATGGAGAGGGATAGAGCGAGAGAGAGGAAAGAGAGAGTGAGAGTGAGTGTGAGAGAGAAGAGCGAGAGAGCGCACGAGAGACAGAAGGGAGAGAGAGAGCGCGCGACAGAGAGCGCCCAGGAGTGCTGTGTGCGCGCTCAGTCTGCTCTTTGTGGAAGCACACACTCGTGCTTGCGGCGCGCCGCTGCTCGCTCCCGCAAGGTGTGTGCCGCCACAAGCACGAGTGTGTGCTTCCAAAAAGAGCAGAGAGACCCTAAAGGTCCTCCTGCGCAGCGCACTGCGTAGGCGAGACCTATCAATGGGGCCAGGCACGTTAATTCAGAACAGCGGAGACGAAGGGCAATACTACAGAATTAGTAAGCACAATTCACATTTGAAATGAATTAACAATTGCTCGAGTAAATTGCACAAAACAAAATATTTTCCCGGGTTGCAGACTCTCCATACGAAGGAGCAGCTCGAGTGACTGCAGGGAGCACTGGACAAGAAGGTTTTATGCAGCGAGGGCAGCTGCGATTGGTGAAAGGTGCCCCCTCTGGCAGGTACAGGGCAGCTCCCAGGTAGGGTGGGCACAGGTTCAGCGCGAGGGCTTTGAACACGCACCCCCAGATTATGCGGCTGTAAAACAGCTGGATTTTATGACACAATCACAGCACCTCCGCGAGCCCAACGAGTGACCTTCAGTGATCGCAAGTGCAACTCGTATCTTTAATCCGCTTTCCCTACTGGCGCATGTGGGTCATCTGCACATAAAAACATTGGCCTCTTTAAAGATGAATTCCTAAGCACGCAGCTTTGGTGCTCGAATGCACGGCTGACACCGTATGGGTTGGGACTAGCCTTTGGACACTTCTCTGTGACATAAACATACCACGTGTATTTGTAAAGCGCACGTTCAACCCTGATGGGGCTGAATAACAGATGTCACCCAACTCAATGGTCCTCATTTTATCGACCTGAGATGGATGAAAGGCTGAGTAGACCCACCGGGGTTTGAACCTGTGACCATGCGGTCAAATACAGGCCCCTGCAGTGGGTGGATTAGCCCACTGAGCCACCAGACCCAGGGTCATTCTGGGTACTCTGACGCTAGCTGTTGAGTCGATCCATCCAATCAATCAAAGTCTTTATTCGACCAAAATCAGGTCATGAAAGAAAACAAAAAACCCTTTTACGTTATAAAATTATTTAACAAGACTGATCATAGCTGTGCAGTCAGTCAGAGGTGTGTAGACGTCCTATCGCTCGACGCCCAGGATGTGTCAGGGGCAGCACGTTTTCACGTTCACTTTGTCCGACAAGCAGGCATTACTGACCGGTGTCCATTACACAAACATGTGCACATCTTTGCAAAATGTAACCATTCTTGGCCAGGTACAATTCTTCAAGAATGCGTCCTGATTCAACGCAGAAGCATGACAGCAGGAGTGGGGACTCTTTGCTTTCAAAATAAAACACATAACATTTTGCAACTTGGAAAGAAAAGCATTTTGAACAATTTTTTCTACCAATTCTCTAAGGTATCTTTTTGTAAAATGTGCTCGATGCATTAACATATTTAAACACATTGAAAGAGAATCCCTGTAAAACCATTGTGGACGATTTGCACATAAACACTTTAGGGGGCAAATCCTACAAAAGACACAAAAGTGCCTCTGAAGATGTGTGTCTTTCCATTGCTGCCGATTTATGACTTTCAGGGATTTGCAGAAGTTGCCTGACCCTGGACGGAAAGTGTACTCTTAGCAGACTTCTGGGAATTCTGGTTTCACACAAGCAAATCTACATGGGCACAGGCATCCTGGTGGGTGCACTCAGCCTTTCATCATTCCGTGGTCACAGGAACCCTGGTGGGTGCACTCAGCCTTTCATCATTCCATGGTCACAGGCATCCCGGTGGGTTTACTCAGCCTTTCATCATTCCATGGGCACAGGCATCCTGGTGGGTGCACTCAGCCTTTCATCATTCCATGGGCACAGGCATCCTGGTGGGTGCACTCAGCCTTTCATCATTCCGTGGTCACAGGAACCCTGGTGGGTGCACTCAGCCTTTCATCATTCCATGGTCACAGGCATCCTGGTGGGTGCACTCAGCCTTTCATCATTCCATGGGCACAGGCATCCTGGTGGGTGCACTCAGCCTTTCATCATTCCATGGGCACAGGCATCCTGGTGGGTGCACTCAGCCTTTCATCATTCCATGGTCACAGGCATCCTGGTGGGTGCACTCAGCCTTTCATCATTCCATGGTCACATGCATCCTGGTGGGTGCACTCAGCCTTTCATCATTCCATAGTCACAGGCATCCTGGTGGGTGCACTCAGCCTTTCATCATTCCATGGGCACAGGCATCCTGGTGGGTGCACTCAGCCTTTCATCATTCCATGGGCACAGGCATCCTGGTGGGTGCACTCAGCCTTTCATCATTCCGTGGTCAGAGGCATCCTGGTGGGTGCACTCAGCCTTTCAATCATTCCATGGGCACAGGCATCCTGGTGGGTGCATTCAGCCTTTCAACATTCCATGGGCACAGGCATCCTGGTGGGTGCACTCAGCCTTTCAACATTCCATGGTCACAGGCATCCTGGTGGGTGCACTCAGCCTTTCATCATTCCATGGTCACAGGCATCCTGGTGGGTGCACTCAGCCTTTCATCATTCCATGGTCACTTTTTCTGCTCTTTTTCCCCCACCTGACAAACGTCTTAGCCCCGCCCATGTCAGAAGTAAACTTCCGACCTTTTTCGTGTGAGAACAGATTTTAAAGTAGTTGTGAATGCCCTTCTACATGGATGTTGGTGGATGTTAACAGGCTCAACAGGTCATGCCGGCACTACCTCCACATACATGTATTCTACACTCATATGTGGAATGAGAGCCTTGTGAGAATCCAGACCCCAGGAAAATGTGATGATAAGCAGACAGGCTGGTACCCGAGCTCTGGTATAATGACCACGCTGCCACAGTTCATCACCTCACTACATGCCATCGAAACAGTCAAGAAGATATTTGATAAAATGACACAACGCGGTCACTTCACTTCTGGACCTACTGTGGTGGCAGCAAGGAGCGGTGCACGAGAGAGTGTTAAACAAAGTGTTCAAAGGTGGGTGGGTGGATGGGCTGCTTGAAGTCATGGGTGGATTGTTGCACGAGAGTAGTAACGCGGGTGATTCATAAGCGCGGGCGGTGACTCCCTGCACAGTGAGGCACACCAAAGGGTCTTGATAGCATCATTAAAGTCCTCTGCGTCTCATGCTGATGCCAAGGATGCCCTGGATTATGAATGAATCCTGGTCCGTCTGGAGATGACCCTGGGCCTGACTCCTTTGACACTGGCCAGCAATGCCCTCAGTATTCCCACGGAATCAACTTCCACGTACCCAAAAGGAACCTCCGATCTTCCAACCTCACACTGAAACCCAGCGCATCCACAGAGCCAGAGCAGGCGGAAGATCCTTCTCTCACATTGCATCCAAGACCTGGAACGAGCTCCCGGCAGACATAAGACGCGCCCCTCCCTGAACACCTTCAGGAAGACCCTCAAGACCTGGAACGAGCTCCCGGCAGACATCAGACGCGCCCCTCCCTGAACACCTTCAGGAAGACTCTCAAGACCTGGAACGAGCTCCCGGCAGACATCAGACGCGCCCCTCCCTGAACACCTTCAGGAAGACTCTCAAGACCTGGAACGAGCTCCCGACAGACATCAGACGCGCCCCACCCTGAACACCTTCAGGAAGACCCTCAAGACCTGGATCGAGCTCCCGGCAGACATCAGACGCGCCCCTCCCTGAACACCATCAGGAAGACCCTCAAGACCTGGAACGAGCTCCCGACAGACATCAGACGCACCCCTCCCTGAACACCTTCAGGAAGGCTCTGAAGACCTGGAACAAGCTCCCGGCAGACATCAGACGTGCCCCCTCCCTGAACACCTTCAGGAAGACCCTCAAGACCTGGAACGAGCTCCCGGCAGACATCAGACGCGCCCCCTCCCTGAACACCTTCAGGAAGACCCTCAAGACCTGGAACGAGCTCCCGGCAGACATCAGACGCGCCCCTCCCTGAACACCTTCAGGAAGACTCTCAAGACCTGGAACGAGCTCCCGGCAGACATCAGACGCGCCCCTCCCTGAACACCTTCAGGAAGACTCTCAAGACCTGGAACGAGCTCCCGACAGACATCAGACGCGCCCCAACCTGAACACCTTCAGGAAGACCCTCAAGACCTGGAACGAGCTCCCGGCAGACATAAGACTCGCCCCTCCCTGAACACCTTCAGGAAGACCCTCAAGACCTGGATCGAGCTCCCGGCAGACATCAGACGCGCCCCTCCCTGAACACCTTCAGGAAGACTCTCAAGACCTGGAACGAGCTCCCGACAGACATCAGACGCGCCCCACCCTGAACACCTTCAGGAAGACCCTAAAGACCTGGATCGAGCTCCCGGCAGACATCAGACGCGCCCCTCCCTGAACACCATCAGGAAGACCCTCAAGACCTGGAACGAGCTCCCGACAGACATCAGACGCACCCCTCCCTGAACACCTTCAGGAAGACCCTCAAGACCTGGAACGAGCTCCCGGCAGACATCAGACGTACCCCTCCCTGAACACCTTCAGGAAGACCCTCAAGACCTGGAACGAGCTCCCGGCAGACATCAGACGTGCCCCTCCCTGAACACCTTCAGGAAGACCCTCAAGACCTGGAACGAGCTCCCAGCATTCATAAGACACGCCCCTCCCTGAACACCTTCAGGAAGGCTCTGAAGACCTGGAACAAGCTCCCGGCAGACATCAGACGCGCCCCTCCCTGAACACCTTCAGGAAGACCCTCAAGACCTGGAACGAGCTCCCGGCAGACATCAGACGCGCCCCCTCCCTGAACACCTTCAGGAAGACCCTCAAGACCTGGAACGAGCTCCCGAAAGACATCAGACGCGCCCCTCCCTGAACACCTTCAGGAAGACCCTCAAGACCTGGAACGAGCTCCCGGCAGACATCAGACGTACCCCTCCCTGAACACCTTCAGGAAGACCCTCAAGACCTGGAACGAGCTCCCGGCAGACATCAGACGTGCCCCTCCCTGAACACCTTCAGGAAGACCCTCAAGACCTGGAACGAGCTCCCAGCATTCATAAGACACGCCCCTCCCTGAACACCTTCAGGAAGGCTCTGAAGACCTGGAACAAGCTCCCGGCTGACATCAGACGCGCCCCCTCCCTGAACACCGTCAGGAAGACCCTCAAGAACTGGCTCTTCGGCTAAACAGATCTGCTGATACCCCCTCTCCCCCCCCTCAGCGCCTTGAGACCCTCACGGGGTATTCCCCCGGAAGAGCCCGTGCCATGTTCCTGCTTAGTTTCTAGTTCACTTACTTGGTTCTCTTTTCTCTTTCCTGACGGCTGCTGGTCTGACGCCCCCTTGGTGGTGGTATCATTAGCTGCAGGTGATTCCAGCCTGAAACCAAAGCAGAGTCCGTGCTCTGCAATGAACAGTCTGAAACATGACTGCATGGGCTCGAGTAGGAAGCGGGCTGCTACCCATTGTGGAAGCTCGTTAGATAGGTACTGCTCTAAATGTTCTGCGGGACAGGAGCTAGAGATGGACCTGAGAGAGTCTGGAGAAGGGTTTGAGTTAACCTGCGCATTACTGAATTTGTATGGTGATCATTTGAAGCAACAGATGAACAGAGTGCGGAACTGTTTTAATATATGACAACTTTCTTTTAATATATAGTGATTTAACCGCAGTTGGTTTTGTCAATGCTTGTTTTGTCATGGGTTTGAGTGGTGGCTTCACCTGCCCATTACTGAACTTGTATGGTGATCATTTGAAGCGACATATGAACAGAGTGCGGAACTGTTCTAATATCTTACAACTTTCTTTTAATATATAGTGATTTAACTGTAGTTGGTTTTGTCAGTGCTTGTTTTGTCATGGGTTATGCAAATGTTTATTGTTGGAGAAGCTGCTAGTCCCTCAAGAAAAAAACATGACTACAAGAAAAAATATGCTTTAAGTCTGGACAATCCGCCCAGAGCCGCAATAGTTCCCACCACTGAAGGGACCTGGCCTGTGGAGGCGCATCTCATAATAGGGCGCAACGAGGCCTCTCATAATAGGGCACAGTGAGGCTTCTCATAATAGGGTGCAACGAGGCCTCTCATAATAGGGCACAGTGAGGCTTCTCATAATAGGGCACAGTGAGGCCTCATAATAGGGCACCAGGAGGCCTCTGATAATAAGGCACAATGAGGTCTCTCATAATAGGCCACCACGAGGCCTCTCATATTAGAGCACAATGAGACCTCTCATAATAGGGCACAACGAGGCCTCTCATAATAGAGCACGATGAGGCCTCTCATAATAGGGCACAACGAGGCCTCTCATAATAGAGCATGATGAGGCCTCTCATAATAGGGCACAATGAGGCCTCTCATATTAGAGCACAATGAGGCCTCTCATATTAGAGCAAAATGAGGCCTCTCATAATAGGGCACAATGAGGCCTCTCATGATAGGGCACCATGAGGCCTCTCACAATAGGGTGCAATGAGGCCACTCACAATAGGGTGCAATGAGGCCACTCACAATAGGGTGCAATGAGGCCTCTCACAATAGGGCAGAATGAGGCCTCTCATAATAGGGCACCAGGAGGTCTCTAATAATAGGGCACAATGAGGCCTCTCATAATAGAGCACCATGAGGCCTCATAATAGGGCACCATGAGGCCTCTCATAATAGGGCACCATGAGGCCTCTCATAATAGGGCACAACGAGGCCTCTCATAATAGGGCACAATGAGGCCTCTCATATTAGAGCACAATGAGGCCTCTCATAATAGGGCACAATGAGGCCTCTCATGATAGGGCACCATGAGGCCTCTCACAATAGGGTGCAATGAGGCCTCTCACAATAGGGTGCAATGAAGCCTCTCATATTAGAGCACAATGAGGCCTCTCATAATAGGGCACAATGAGGCCTCTCATGATAGGGCACCATGAGGCCTCTCACAATAGGGTGCAATGAGGCCTCTCACAATAGGGTGCAATGAGGCCTCTCACAATAGGACAGAATGAGGCCTCTCATAATAGGGCACCAGGAGGTCTCTAATAATAGGGCACAATGAGGCCTCTCATAATAGAGCACCATGAGGCCTCATAATAGGGCACCATGAGGCCTCTCATAATAGGGCACCATGAGGCCTCTCATAATAGGGCACAACGAGGCCTCTCATAATAGGGTACAATGAGGCTTCTCATAATAGGGCACAATGAGGCTTCTCATAATAGGGCACAATGAGGCCCCTCATAATAGGCACAATGAGGCCTCTGACAAAAGGGCACTATGAGGCCTCTCATAATAGGGCACAATGAGGTCTCTCATAATAGAATCATCAATGAGAGTAGGATGCACACCAGATACTTTGATGTTTCGTTAAAGTTTGTTGATTTGTATTTCAGAGTGCGTGCAGATCGGTTGTATGCCATGCCCACTAGGCACCGAATAGACAATTCAATGTGAATAGGGGCGTCATTTCCGCCCCTACCGATCGCACAGCTAAGTGCCTATTTGGCAATGTTTAGTTCCAAGTTCATTTTATACTCCAAGTAATCCAATTTAGAACGTCTCTTGAAATTCTTTCTTTTCTGTTTTTAATCTGTTTTTAATCATCCACACAGGAAATGGTATGCCAAATTTTCAGATTTCTAATATTCAGGCTGTGCCCTGCCGGGCCTCTTTTTCAAGAATATGAATGACGCAATTTCATCGAAGACAGTGTTTAATTAAAAGCCCAATGTATTTCGGGCAACTGGTGCCCTTCGTCAGGGGTCACTATAAATAACAAACAAAGTATTAAAAATTGCAAATTACAAACCATCGCTGTTTGCATCTAGATTTGTTATCATACATTGTGACATATCAAAAAGTATTTTTATCAAAGGTGTTTTTATCAAAGTGCAACGTTACCATGCGATTTACGTGTATATCCCGATGTCGCTCCCTTCAACCAGTAGCACTGATGGTAACCAACCATTAACCCATCAAATCAATCCCTACGCTACGATCCTCCTCATCCTCCTTCTCGTGCGATGGCCCAATCACTCCTTCTTACTCGCTTTTAAGGTAACATTCAGGTTCTCCCCTTCTAGCGTCTCCCTTCGCATATGTGTATATTTCAATCTCTCGTTTTCTAATGTTACCTTCATCGTGAGTTTACAACACTGCCATTTTCTATGATTAGTGGTATTCTGATACCAGAATCTATAAATTTTATCGTACCTGTATCGCGCGTTGAGAACTTCAGACCTCATTTCCCATTTCATAAACGATAGTTTCCTCGCTTTCTCCTGTCCCTATATCCGTTACCTCCTCCCATTCTGCTCTCTCCCGATTGGTTAATTATTCAAAATGTTCCCGCTCACCTGAACCCATCAGTGCTAATATGCAAATTGCTAAATTTGTTGTCCATACTACGTTACCCATTGTGCACTTTGTTTATAAAATATCATATCAAACATCCTTAACACTTTTTAACTGTGAACAGTTGTTATCATTGATCAACATTTTGTCATAAGGTAACGATGACGGTTAAAGTTCCTTTCATCTTGATTTAAACACTGGCTTATGTGACGAACCACGATGTCTCATCGTAAGTGTGGATGCTGCTGTGGTGTAAACGTTATCCTCTTTTAAGTTTCAAATTTCAAACCGCGGTTGCTATCCATGTGAAGGGCATCTTCGTTGAGAATCATCAATGAGAGTAGGATGCACACCAGATACTTTGATGTTTCGTTAAAGTTTGTTGATTTGTATTTCAGCTAAGTGCCTATTTGGCAATGTTTAGTTCCAAGTTCATTCAGGGCACAGCCTGAATATTAGAAATCTGAAAATTTGGCATACCATTTCCTGTGTGGATGATTAAAAACAGATTAAAAACAGAAAAGAAAGAATTTCAAGAGACGTTCTAAAATGGATTACTTGGAGTATAAAATGAACTTGGAACTAAACATTGCCAAATAGGCACTTAGCTGTGCGATCGGTAGGGGCGGAAATGACGCCCCTATTCACATTGAATTGTCTATTCGGTGCCTAGTGGGCATGGCATACAACCGATCTGCACGCACTCTGAAATACAAATCAACAAACTTTAACGAAACATCAAAGTATCTGGTGTGCATCCTACTCTCATTGATGATTCTCAACGAAGATGCCCTTCACATGGATAGCACCCGCGGTTTGAAATTTGAAACTTAAAAGAGGATAACGTTTACACCACAGCAGCATCCACACTTACGATGAGACATCGTGGTTCGTCACATAAGCCAGTGTTTAAATCAAGATGAAAGGAACTTTAACCGTCATCGTTACCTTATGACAAAATGTTGATCAATGATAACAACTGTTCACAGTTAAAAAGTGTTAAGGATGTTTGATATGATATTTTATAAACAAAGTGCACAATGGGTAACGTAGTATGGACAACAAGTTTAGCAATTTGCATATTAGCACTGATGGGTTCAGGTGAGCGGGAACATTTTGAATAATTAACCAATCGGGAGAGAGCAGAATGGGAGGAGGTAACGGATATAGGGACAGGAGAAAGCGAGGAAACTATCGTTTATGAAATGGGAAATGAGGTCTGAAGTTCTCAACGCGCGATACAGGTACGATAAAATTTATAGATTCTGGTATCAGAATACCTCTAATCATAGAAAATGGCAGTGTTGTAAACTCACGATGAAGGTAACATTAGAAAACGAGAGATTGAAATATACACATATGCGAAGGGAGACGCTAGAAGGGGAGAACCTGAATGTTACCTTAAAAGCGAGTAAGAAGGAGTGATTGGGCCATCGCACGAGAAGGAGGATGAGGAGGATCGTAGCGTAGGGATTGATTTGATGGGTTAATGGTTGGTTACCATCAGTGCTACTGGTTGAAGGGAGCGACATGGGGATATACACGTAAATCGCATGGTAACGTTGCACTTTGATAAAAACACCTTTGATAAAAATACTTTTTGATATGTCACAATGTATGATAACAAATCTAGATGCAAACAGCGATGGTTTGTAATTTGCAATTTTTAATACTTTGTTTGTTATTTATAGTGACCCCTGACGAAGGGCACCAGTTGCCCGAAATGCATTGGGCTTTTAATTAAACACTGTCTTCGATGAAATTGCGTCATTCATATTCTTGAAAAAGAGGCCCGGCAGGGCACAGCCTGAATATTAGAAATCTGAAAATTTGGCATACCATTTCGTGTGTGGATGATTAAAAACAGATTAAAAACAGAAAAGAAAGAATTTCAAGAGACGTTCTAAAATGGATTACTTGGAGTATAAAATGAACTTGGAACTAAACATTGCCAAATAGGCACTTAGCTGTGCGATCGGTAGGGGCGGAAATGACGCCCCTATTCACATTGAATTGCCTCTCATAATAGGGCACAATGAGGCCTCTCATGATAGGGCACCATGAGGCCTCTCACAATAGGGTGCAATGAGGCCTCTCACAATAGGGTGCAATGAGGCCTCTCACAATAGGGCAGAATGAGGCCTCTCATAATAGGGCACCAGGAGGTCTCTAATAATAGGGCACAATGAGGCCTCTCATATTAGAGCACAATGAGGCCTCTCATAATAGGGCACAATGAGGCCTCTCATGATAGGGCACCATGAGGCCTCTCACAATAGGGTGCAATGAGGCCTCTCACAATTGGGTGCAATGAGGCCTCTCACAATAGGGCAGAATGAGGCCTCTTATAATAGGGCACCAGGAGAACCTTCGAACCTCCTGAGGCGGAAAGCCGGGAGTCAGACGCTAATTTGATTTTACAAAATTTTGTGTCACTGAATAAATTGATGTTTTTATAAACTTTTACTCACCTTGGCCTCACGGGACTCGGTCCTAAAAGCACACCGCACAGCTGCCCTGCGCTGTCAGCGGAATCACGAAAACTACCTCGGCGCCATTGCCGGCGTGCTGACAGGCCACGCCCCCTTGGAAGCCACGCCCCCTTCCGAGCAGGTACATAACGCCGATCTTTAGCGCTCACCTGCCAGAACCTTCGAACCTCCTGAGGCGGAAAGCCGGGAGTCAGACGCTAATTTGATTTTACAAAATTTTGTGTCACTGAATAAATTGATGTTTTTATAAACTCTTACTCACCTTGGCCTCACGGGACTCGGTCCTAAAAGCACACCGCACAGCTGCCCTGCGATGTCAGCGGAATCACGAAAACTACCTCGGCGCCATTGCCGGCGTGCTGACAGGCCACGCCCCCTTGGAGGCCACGCCCCCTTCCGAGCAGGTACATAACGCCGATCTTTAGCGCTCACCTGCCAGAACCTTCGAACCTCCTGAGGCGGAAAGCCGGGAGTCAGACGCTAATTTGATTTTACAAAATTTTGTGTCACTGAATAAATTGATGTTTTTATAAACTTTTACTCACCTTGGCCTCACGGGACTCGGTCTTAAAAGCACACCGCACAGCTGCCCTGCGCTGTCAGCGGAATCACGAAAACTACCTCGGCGCCATTGCCGGCGTGCTGACAGGCCACGCCCCCTTGGAGGCCACGCCCCCTTCCGAGCAGGTACATAACGCCGATCTTTAGCGCTCACCTGCCAGAACCTTCGAACCTCCTGAGGCGGAAAGCCGGGAGTCAGACGCTAATTTGATTTTACAAAATTTTGTGTCACTGAATAAATTGATGTTTTTATAAACTCTTACTCACCTTGGCCTCACGGGACTCGGTCCTAAAAGCACACCGCACAGCTGCCCTGCGCTGTCAGCGGAATCACGAAAACTACCTCGGCGCCATTGCCGGCGTGCTGACAGGCCACGCCCCCTTGGAGGCCACGCCCCCTTCCGAGCAGGTACATAACGCCGATCTTTAGCGCTCACCTGCCAGAACCTTCGAACCTCCTGAGGCGGAAAGCCGGGAGTCAGACGCTAATTTGATTTTACAAAATGTTGTGTCACTGAATAAATTGATGTTTTTATAAACTCTTACTCACCTTGGGCTCACGGGACTCGGTCCTAAAAGCACACCGCACAGCTGCCCTGCGCTGTCAGCGGAATCACGAAAACTACCTCGGCGCCATTGCCGGCGTGCTGACAGGCCACGCCCCCTTGGAGACCACGCCCCCTTCCGAGCAGGTACATAACGCCGATCTTTAGCGCTCACCTGCCAGAACCTTCGAACCTCCTGAGGCGGAAAGCCGGGAGTCAGACGCTAATTTGATTTTACAAAATTTTGTGTCACTGAATAAATTGATGTTTTTATAAACTCTTACTCACCTTGGCCTCACGGGACTCGGTCCTAAAAGCACACCGCACAGCTGCCCTGCGCTGTCAGCGGAATCACGAAAACTACCTCGGCGCCATTGCCGGCGTGCTGACAGGCCACGCCCCCTTGGAGGCCACGCCCTCCTTCCTCCCTTCCCATAAGGGATGTGTCAGTCCCGTACGCGCAGCGGACGGGCGCAGAGGGCGCGCCGTTTGCGCGCCGAAGGCGCGCCAAAGGCAAGCCCGTCTTCGCCCGTCCTCGCCAAGTCATCGCCTCTCGCCAGTCCCCCTGGCCTTTCTCCGTCACCACCCCTCCACTACGATAAAGAGCAACTACTTGACTGGAACCCTGGACGGTCCTGCGCTAGCATTACAGGTAGGCCTGGTCTCACTTGCCTACAATGTCAAACCTGCGATTTTACTACCGCTAACCCCCATTCTATTCGACAGCTACTAGAACCTGATAACACCACCTCCATCACGATCCTCCACCTCAACGTGAGGTCGCTAGCCAAACACCACCTTGAGGTCAATACCCTCATTCTGGAAGAAAACCCTGACATCCTCTTCCTCTGTGAAACATGGTTACGGGATGACACCTCTACCATTCCCAACCTTACGTTACCAGACGACTACCTTATGTCGACCATTAATAGAGACGGAAGAGGAGGCGGTATCGCTATAATCTACAAGAAAATGTTTTCTTGCTCATTCGCCAAGGAAGAAATGCCAGACTGTGAAAGCGCCCGCTTTACGATCACTATAAATCCCAATTTCACTGTGTCGGGTCTCTACATCTATCGCCCGCCTGGCCCCGCTTTAAAATTTATTGAGGCTCTCATTGAGACAACAACCTCTTTAATCACAAAAAATTCAAACTTTACGATTCTAGGAGATCTCAATCTTCACTTTGACCTGCTAAACGACGCTATGATCAAAAACCTCTTCGCGGATCTCTCCGCACTGCAACTTTATCCTGTTATTTCCACTCCAACGCACCTAGCTGGCCACATCCTAGACCCAGTTTTCTCAAACTTGGAAAAACATACTTCAGAGTCACCCTTACCGATGGTATGGACAGATCACTTCCTCATTAAATTGGCCATTCGGGTCAATAAATGTAGGCACAATACCGCCTCGACCCGTCGTCTAAAAAGACCATGGCACAAATTGTCTCGCAATGACCTCCACACCACCCTAGGGGAATTCCACCATGACACCAATTCGGACATCAACGCCAATTACAGTGCGTTTCATGAGTGGATCACGGGAGGGCTAGACATCCTCATTCCAGCAAAATGGTCAAAAGGACGTAACTCTCCATCCAACCCCTGGTACAACGATACCCTCAAAACCTTACGCAAAGATAGCAAAAGGGCGGAACATCTTTGGCGAAGGGAATATAACATGGAAGAAAAATCAAACTACCTACTTCTACAAAAGACGTACCACAAAGCCATCCGTGCTACGCGGACTGCTTTCTATGCTGACAAAATCAAATCTAGTCCCACCCCTGCTAAAGAAGTCTTTAAACTCGTGCAAGAACTTCAGAGCAGCAAATCTCCCCTCCCTAATATCTCCTCTGCGCAACAATGCGAAGATCTTGCTAGATTCTTTGTCGACAAGGTACAGAAAATCTATACTTCTTTTCCTCAGCACTCCCCTAGCCCTACCAGCATCCCTTCTCTTCCCCCCAACTACTCTACCCTGACTTACATCCCGGAAATCTCCGGTGATAACCTCATCAAAATATGCGAAAAAGTCAAATCTGGTTCCCCGGCTGAGCCCATGCGCCCGGCTCAATTCTTAGAGTCACTCAACTTCTTCCTACCGGCAATTACCTTTAATCTGAACCTCTCCTTCACTTCAGCGTGTGTACCATCTGCCTGGAAGCAAGCGTGGGTTTCACCCATCATCAAGAAACCCACCCTAGACCCATCAAAACCGGAGAATTTTCGACCGATCTCCCTGCTCCCATGGCTGTCTAAACTCGCTGAAGCGCATGTGAACAGTACTCTATCCCAGCACATGGTCAAAAACATCATTCTGGACCCATCTCAAAACGGGTTCAGACCAGGCCATAGTACTGAGTCTGCTCTCCTGGCCACCACAGAGCACCTCCGAACGATTTTAGACGCCGGTCAAAGTGCTGCGCTGATTCTTCTGGACCTCAGCGCGGCCTTTGACACGATATCCCATGACATCCTTCTCAATCGTTTGGAAACTTTTGGAGTATCTGGCCATGCTTTGGATTGGTTCCGATCATTTCTCGAAAACAGATCCTTTCGAGTCTCTGCCCCTCCCTTCTTATCCAAACCCCATCCCATCGCACAGGGAGTTCCGCAGGGCTCTGCGTTGAGCCCATCCCTTTTTAATCTCTATGTCCAGCCTCTGGCGGCAGTGGCCAAAGAGTGGGGCCTGACATTAGTGTCGTATGCCGACGACACACGGCTGGCCATCGCTCTTTCAGAAGGTCCTTCTAACTCTTCCTCTAGCTTAAAAAACGGCCTCTCCGCGGTTGCCCAATGGATGACAATGAACTGTCTTCAACTCAACGCTGGTAAAACAGAGGTGCTACTCCTTGGCAAAAACACCAGCCTCTGGAATGAGCACTGGTGGCCGTCCTCCCTGGGCACCATCCCCTCTCCCAAATCCCTAGTGAAAAATCTAGGCGTTTGGATGGATGCCTCACTCAACTTTCAGGCCCACACCAAAAAAGTTGCTGGCACCTGTATTGGCCTGCTGAGGAGCCTCAGCCACATACTAGGTTTTTTCGACGCCAAAACTCGCCAACTTATTATTCAAGCCACCATCCTCTCGCGTCTTGACTACGCCAATGTACTCCTTCTTGGTGCCAACAAAAGTGAGGTAGCACGACTCCAACGCGTGCAAAACTCTGCGGCTAGAACTCTGGTCGGCCTCCCCCGCAGGTGCTCAGCCAGAGCTACCATCAAAAAACTACACTGGCTACCCGTTGATTCCAGAATTAAATTCAAGACCCTCATCATGACCTTCAAAATCCTCAAACTCGATACCCCCCCTCTGCTACGACCACTTCTCACTCCCTATGCGCCGTCACGGAACCTAAGATCTTCTAACCAAAACCTTCTATGCGTCCCGCGCATAAAACTCTGCCGCATGGGCGGCCGCTCTTTCAGGTTTCTTGGAGCCAAACTTTGGAATGAGCTGCCGCAACACATCCGCACCATAGATAGCCTACCAGCGTTCCGGAAAGCAGTAAAAACTTATCTATTCCCCCTCCCGTAATGTCCCTTTTCTTCCCTTTCCGCTCAGGCTAGGATCTTGGTTCTTAGCGCCGGGACGCCTCATTGCTGGGGCAGCTGTTTGCGCTCTACCAAAACTATAGAATAGAATAGAATAGAATAGCATAGAATAGGAGGTCTCTGATAATAGGGCACAATGAGGCCTCTCATAATAGAGCACCATGAGGCCTCATAATAGGGCACCATGAGGCCTCTCATAATAGGGCACCATGAGGCCTCTCATAATAGGGCACAACGAGGCCTCTCATAATAGGGTACAATAAGGCTTCTCATAATAGGGCACAATGAGGCTTCTCATAATAGGGCACAATGAGGCCCCTCATAATAGGCACAATGAGGCCTTTCACAATAGGGCACTATGAGGCCTCTCATAATAGGGCACAATGAGGCCTCTCATAATAGGGAACAAGGAGGCCTCTCATAATAGGGCACAAGGAGGCCTCTCATAATAGGGCACAATCAGGCCACTCATAATAGGGCGCAATGGGGCCTCTCATAATAGGGCAGAATGAGGCCTCTCACAATAGGGCACCAGGAGGTCTCTAATAATAGGGCACAATGAGGCCTCTCATAATAGAGCACCATGAGGCCTCATAATAGGGCACCAGGAGGTCTCTCATAATAGGGCACCATGAGGCCTCTCATAATAGGGCACAACGAGGCCTCTCATAATAGGGCACAATGAGGCCTCTCATAATAGGGCACAATGAGGCTTTTCATAATAGGGCACAATGAGGCCCCTCATAATAGGCACAATGATGCCTCTCACAATAGGGCACTATGAGGCCTCTCATAATAGGGCACAATGAGGCCTCTCATAATAGGACACAAGGAGGCCTCTCATAATAGGGCACAAGGAGGCCTCTCATAATAGGGCACAATGAGGCCTCTCATAATAGGGCACAATGAGGCCTCTCACAATAGGGCGCAATGAGGCCTCTCATAATAGGGCACCATGATGTCTCTGATAATAAGGCACAATGAGGCCTCTCATATTAGAGGACAATGAGGCCTCTCATAATAGGACACAATGAGGCCTCTTACGATAGGGCACAATGATGCCTCTCACAATAGGGCGCAATGAGGTCTCTCATAATAGGCCACCACGAGGCCTCTCATAACAGGGCACAATGAGGCATCTCATAATAGGGCACAATGAGGCCTCTCATAATAGGGCACAATGAGACCTCTCATAATAGGGCACAATGAGGCTTCTCATAATAGGGCACAATGAGGCCCCTCATAATAGGCACAACGAGGCCTCTCATAATAGGGCACTATGAGGCCTCTCATAATAGGACACAATGAGGCCTCTCGTAACAGGGCATAATGAGACCTCTCATAATAGGGCACAATGAGGCCTCTCATAATAGGGCACCGTGAGGCCTCTCATAATAGGGCACAATGAGGCCTCTCATAATAGGGCACAATGAGGCCTCTCATAATAGGGCACAACAAGGCCTCTCATAATAGGGTACAATGAGACCTCTCATAATAGGGCACAATGAGACCTCTCATAATAGGGCACAATGAGGCCTCTCATGATAGGGCACCATGAGGCCTCTCATGATAGGGCACAATGAGGCCTCTCACAATAGGGCACAATGAGGCCTCTTATAATAGGGAACAATGAGGCCTCTCTTAATAGGGCGCAATGAGGCCTCTCATATTAGGGCACAATGAGGCCTCTCACAATAGGGCGCAATGAGGCCTCTCATAATAGGGTACAATGAGGCCTCTCATAATAGAGCACCATGAGGCCTCATAATAGGGCACCATGAGGCCTCTCATAATAGGGCACCATGAGGCCTCTCATAATAGGGCACAACGAGGCCTCTCATAATAGGGTACAATAAGGCTTCTCATAATAGGGCACAATGAGGCTTCTCATAATAGGGCACAATGAGGCCCCTCATAATAGGCACAATGAGGCCTTTCACAATAGGGCACTATGAGGCCTCTCATAATAGGGCACAATGAGGCCTCTCATAATAGGGAACAAGGAGGCCTCTCATAATAGGGCACAAGGAGGCCTCTCATAATAGGGCACAATCAGGCCGCTCATAATAGGGCGCAATGGGGCCTCTCATAATAGGGCAGAATGAGGCCTCTCATAATAGGGCACGAGGAGGTCTCTAATAATAGGGCACAATGAGGCCTCTCATAATAGAGCACCATGAGGCCTCATAATAGGGCACCAGGAGGTCTCTCATAATAGGGCACCATGAGGCCTCTCATAATAGGGCACAACGAGGCCTCTCATAATAGGGCACAATGAGGCCTCTCATAATAGGGCACAATGAGGCTTCTCATAATAGGGCACAATGAGGCCCCTCATAATAGGCACAATGATGCCTCTCACAATAGGGCACTATGAGGCCTCTCATAATAGGGCACAATGAGGCCTCTCATAATAGGACACAAGGAGGCCTCTCATAATAGGGCACAAGGAGGCCTCTCATAATAGGGCACAATGAGGCCTCTCATAATAGGGCACAATGAGGCCTCTCACAATAGGGCGCAATGAGGCCTCTCATAATAGGGCACCATGATGTCTCTGATAATAAGGCACAATGAGGCCTTTCATATTAGAGGACAATGAGGCCTCTCATAATAGGACACAATGAGGCCTCTTACGATAGGGCACAATGATGCCTCTCACAATAGGGCACAATGAGGTCTCTCATAATAGGCCACCACGAGGCCTCTCATAACAGGCCACAATGAGGCATCTCATAATAGGGCACAATGAGGCATCTCATAATAGGGCACAATGAGGCCTCTCATAATAGGGCACAATGAGGCTTCTCATAATAGGGCACAATGAGGCTTCTCATAATAGGGCACAATGAGGCCCCTCATAATAGGCACAACGAGGCCTCTCATAATAGGGCACTATGAGGCCTCTCATAATAGGACACAATGAGGCCTCTCGTAACAGGGCATAATGAGGCCTCTCATAATAGGGAACAAGGAGGCCTCTCATAATAGGGCACAAGGAGGCCTCTCATAATAGGGCACAATCAGGCCGCTCATAATAGGGCGCAATGGGGCCTCTCATAATAGGGCAGAATGAGGCCTCTCATAATAGGGCACCAGGAGGTCTCTAATAATAGGGCACAATGAGGCCTCTCATAATAGAGCACCATGAGGCCTCATAATAGGGCACCAGGAGGTCTCTCATAATAGGGCACCATGAGGCCTCTCATAATAGGGCACAACGAGGCCTCTCATAATAGGGCACAATGAGGCCTCTCATAATAGGGCACAATGAGGCTTCTCATAATAGGGCACAATGAGGCCCCTCATAATAGGCACAATGATGCCTCTCACAATAGGGCACTATGAGGCCTCTCATAATAGGGCACAATGAGGCCTCTCATAATAGGACACAAGGAGGCCTCTCATAATAGGGCACAAGGAGGCCTCTCATAATAGGGCACAATGAGGCCTCTCATAATAGGGCACAATGAGGCCTCTCACAATAGGGCGCAATGAGGCCTCTCATAATAGGGCACCATGATGTCTCTGATAATAAGGCACAATGAGGCCTCTCATATTAGAGGACAATAAGGCCTCTCATAATAGGACACAATGAGGCCTCTTACGATAGGGCACAATGATGCCTCTCACAATAGGGCACAATGAGGTCTCTCATAATAGGCCACCACGAGGCCTCTCATAACAGGGCACAATGAGGCATCTCATAATAGGGCACAATGAGGCCTCTCATAATAGGGCACAATGAGACCTCTCATAATAGGGCACAATGAGGCTTCTCATAATAGGGCACAATGAGGCCCCTCATAATAGGCACAACGAGGCCTCTCATAATAGGGCACTATGAGGCCTCTCATAATAGGACACAATGAGGCCTCTCGTAACAGGGCATAATGAGACCTCTCATAATAGGGCACAATGAGGCCTCTCATAATAGGGCACCGTGAGGCCTCTCATAATAGGGCACAATGAGGCCTCTCATAATAGGGCACAATGAGGCCTCTCAGAATAGGGCACAACGAGGCCTCTCATAATAGGGTACAATGAGACCTCTCATAATAGGGCACAATGAGACCTCTCATAATAGGGCACAATGAGGCCTCTCATGATAGGGCACCATGAGGCCTCTCATGATAGGGCACAATGAGGCCTCTCACATTAGGGCACAATGAGGCCTCTTATAATAGGGAACAATCAGGCCTCTCTTAATAGGGTGCAATGAGGCCTCTCATATTAGGGCACAATGAGGCCTCTCACAATAGGGCGCAATGAGGCCTCTCATAATAGGGTACAATGAGGCCTCTCATAATAGAGCACCATGAGGCCTCATAATAGGGCACCATGAGGCCTCTCATAATAGGGCACCATGAGGCCTCTCATAATAGGGCACAACGAGGCCTCTCATAATAGGGTACAATAAGGCTTCTCATAATAGGGCACAATGAGGCTTCTCATAATAGGGCACAATGAGGCCCCTCATAATAGGCACAATGAGGCCTTTCACAATAGGGCACTATGAGGCCTCTCATAATAGGGCACAATGAGGCCTCTCATAATAGGGAACAAGGAGGCCTCTCATAATAGGGCACAAGGAGGCCTCTCATAATAGGGCACAATCAGGCCGCTCATAATAGGGCGCAATGGGGCCTCTCATAATAGGGCAGAATGAGGCCTCTCATAATAGGGCACCAGGAGGTCTCTAATAATAGGGCACAATGAGGCCTCTCATAATAGAGCACCATGAGGCCTCATAATAGGGCACCAGGAGGTCTCTCATAATAGGGCACCATGAGGCCTCTCATAATAGGGCACAACGAGGCCTCTCATAATAGGGCACAATGAGGCCTCTCATAATAGGGCACAATGAGGCTTCTCATAATAGGGCACAATGAGGCCCCTCATAATAGGCACAATGATGCCTCTCACAATAGGGCACTATGAGGCCTCTCATAATAGGGCACAATGAGGCCTCTCATAATAGGACACAAGGAGGCCTCTCATAATAGGGCACAAGGAGGCCTCTCATAATAGGGCACAATGAGGCCTCTCATAATGGGGCACAATGAGGCCTCTCACAATAGGGCGCAATGAGGCCTCTCATAATAGGGCACCATGATGTCTCTGATAATAAGGCACAATGAGGCCTCTCATATTAGAGGACAATGAGGCCTCTCATAATAGGACACAATGAGGCCTCTTACGATAGGGCACAATGATGCCTCTCACAATAGGGCACAATGAGGTCTCTCATAATAGGCCACCACGAGGCCTCTCATAACAGGGCACAATGAGGCATCTCATAATAGGGCACAATGAGACCTCTCATAATAGGGCACAATGAGGCTTCTCATAATAGGGCACAATGAGGCCCCTCATAATAGGCACAACGAGGCCTCTCATAATAGGGCACTATGAGGCCTCTCATAATAGGACACAATGAGGCCTCTCGTACCAGGGCACCATGAGACCTCTCATAATAGGGCACAATGAGGCCTCTCATAATAGGGCACCGTGAGGCCTCTCATAATAGGGCACAATGAGGCCTCTCATAATAGGGCACAATGAGGCCTCTCATAATAGGGCACAACGAGGCCTCTCACAATAGGGTACAATGAGACCTCTCATAATAGGGCACAATGAGACCTCTCATAATAGGGCACAATGAGGCCTCTCATGATAGGGCACCATGAGGCCTCTCATGATAGGGCACAATGAGGCCTCTCACAATAGGGCACAATGAGGCCTCTTATAATAGGGCACAATGAGGCCTCTCTTAATAGGGCGCAATGAGGCCTCTCATATTAGGGCACAATGAGGCCTCTCACAATAGGGCGCAATGAGGCCTCTCATAATAGGGTACAATGAGGCTTCTCATAATAGGGCACAATGAGGCTTCTCATAATAGGGCACAATGAAGCCCCTCATAATAGGCACAATGAGGCCTCTGACAAAAGGGCAATATGAGGCCTCTCATAATAGGGCACAATGAGGCCTCTCATAATAGGGCACAATGAGGCCTCTCATAATAGGGCACAATGAGGCCTCTCATGATAGGGCACAATGAGGCCTCTCATAATAGGGCACAATGAGGCCTCTCATGATAGGGCACCATGAGGCCTCTCACAATAGGGTGCAATGAGGCCTCTTACAATAGGGTGCAATGAGGCCTCTCACAATAGGGCAGAATGAGGCCTCTCATAATAGGGCAACAGGAGGTCTCTAATAATAGGGCACAATGAGGCCTCTCATATTAGAGCACAATGAGGCCTCTCATAATAGGGCACAATGAGGCCTCTCATGATAGGGCACCATGAGGCCTCTCACAATACGGTGCAATGAGGCCTCTCACAATAGGGTGCAATGAGGCCTCTCACAATAGGGCAGAATGAGGACTCTCATAATAGGGCACCAGGAGGTCTCTTATAATAGGGCACAATGAGGCCTCTCATAATAGAGCACCATGAGGCCTCATAATAGGGCACCATGAGGCCTCTCATAATAGGACACCATGAGGCCTTCCATAATAGGGCACAACGAGGCCTCTCATAATAGGGTACAATAATGCTTCTCATAATAGGGCAAAATGAGGCTTCTCATAATAGGGCACAATGAGGCCCCTCATAATAGGCACAATGAGGCCTTTCACAATAGGGCACTATGAGGCCTCTCATAATAGGGCACAAGGAGGCCTCTCATAATAGGGCACAATCAGGCTTCTCATAATAGGGCACAATGAGGCCCCTCATAATAGGCACAATGAGGCCTCTCACAATAGGGCACTATGAGGCCTCTCATAATAGGGCACAATGAGGCCTCTCATAATAGGACACAAGGAGGCCTCTCATAATAGGGCACAACGAGGCCTCTCATAATAGGGCACAATGAGGCCTCTCATAATAGGGCACAATGAGGCCTCTCACAATAGGGCGCAATGAGGCCTCTCATAATAGGGCACCATGATGTCTCTGATAATAAGGCACAATGAGGCCTCTCATATTAGAGGACAATGAGGCCTCTCATAATAGGACACAATGAGGCCTCTTACGATAGGGCATAATGATGCCTCTCACTATAGGGCACCAGGAGGTCTCTCATAATAGGGCACCATGAGGCCTCTCATAATAGGGCACAACAAGGCCTCTAATAATAGGGCACAATGAGGCCTCTCATAATAGGGCACAATGAGGCTTCTCATAATAGGGCACAATGAGGCCCCTCATAATAGGCACAATGAGGCCTCTCACAATAGAGCACCATGAGGCCTCATAATAGGGCACCATGAGGCCTCTCATAATAGGGCACCATGAGGCCTCTCATAATAGGGCACAACGAGGCCTCTCATAATAGGGTACAATAAGGCTTCTCATAATAGGGCACAATGAGGCTTCTCATAATAGGGCACAATGAGGCCCCTCATAATAGGCACAATGAGGCCTTTCACAATAGGGCACTATGAGGCCTCTCATAATAGGGCACAATGAGGCCTCTCATAATAGGGAACAAGGAGGCCTCTCATAATAGGGCACAAGGAGGCCTCTCATAATAGGGCACAATCAGGCCGCTCATAATAGGGCGCAATGGGGCCTCTCATAATAGGGCAGAATGAGGCCTCTCATAATAGGGCACCAGGAGGTCTCTAATAATAGGGCACAATGAGGCCTCTCATAATAGAGCACCATGAGGCCTCATAATAGGGCACCAGGAGGTCTCTCATAATAGGGCACCATGAGGCCTCTCATAATAGGGCACAACGAGGCCTCTCATAATAGGGCACAATGAGGCCTCTCATAATAGGGCACAATGAGGCTTCTCATAATAGGGCACAATGAGGCCCCTCATAATAGGCACAATGATGCCTCTCACAAACGGGCACTATGAGGCCTCTCATAATAGGGCACAATGAGGCCTCTCATAATTGGACACAAGGAGGCCTCTCATAATAGGGCACAAGGAGGCCTCTCATAATAGGGCACAATGAGGCCTCTCATAATAGGGCACAATGAGGCCTCTCACAATAGGGCGCAATGAGGCCTCTCATAATAGGGCACCATGATGTCTCTGATAATAAGGCACAATGAGGCCTCTCATATTAGAGGACAATGAGGCCTCTCATAATAGGACACAATGAGGCCTCTTACGATAGGGCACAATGATGCCTCTCACAATAGGGCACAATGAGGTCTCTCATAATAGGCCACCACGAGGCCTCTCATAACAGGGCACAATGAGGCATCTCATAATAGGGCACAATGAGGCCTCTCATAATAGGGCACAATGAGACCTCTCATAATAGGGCACAATGAGGCTTCTCATAATAGGGCACAATGAGGCCCCTCATAATAGGCACAACGAGGCCTCTCATAATAGGGCACTATGAGGCCTCTCATAATAGGACACAATGAGGCCTCTCGTAACAGGGCACCATGAGACCTCTCATAATAGGGCACAATGAGGCCTCTCATAATAGGGCACCGTGAGGCCTCTCATAATAGGGCACAATGAGGCCTCTCATAAGAGGGCACAATGAGGCCTCTCATAATAGGGCACAACGAGACCTCTCATAATAGGGCACAATGAGGCCTCTCATGATAGGGCACCATGAGGCCTCTCATGATAGGGCACAATGAGGCCTCTCACAATAGGGCACAATGAGGCCTCTTATAATAGGGCACAATGAGGCCTCTCTTAATAGGGCGCAATGAGGCCTCTCATATTAGGGCACAATGAGGCCTCTCACAATAGGGCGCAATGAGGCCTCTCATAATAGGGTACAATGAGGCCTCTCATAATAGAGCACCATGAGGCCTCATAATAGGGCACCATGAGGCCTCTCATAATAGGGCACCATGAGGCCTCTCATAATAGGGCACAACGAGGCCTCTCATAATAGGGTACAATAAGGCTTCTCATAATAGGGCACAATGAGGCTTCTCATAATAGGGCACAATGAGGCCCCTCATAATAGGCACAATGAGGCCTTTCACAATAGGGCACTATGAGGCCTCTCATAATAGGGCAAAATGAGGCCTCTCATAATAGGGAACAAGGAGGCCTCTCATAATAGGGCACAAGGAGGCCTCTCATAATAGGGCGCAATGGGGCCTCTCATAATAGGGTGCAATGGGGCCTCTCATAATAGGGCAGAATGAGGCCTCTCATAATAGGGCACCAGGAGGTCTCTAATAATAGGGCACAATGAGGCCTCTCACAATAGAGCACAACGAGGCCTCTCATAATAGGGCACAATGAGGCCTCTCATAATAGGGCACAATGAGGCCCCTCATAATAGGCACAATGATGCCTCTCACAATAGGGCACTATGAGGCCTCTAATAATAGGGCACAATGAGGCCTCTCATAATAGGACACAAGGAGGCCTCTCATAATAGGGCACAAGGAGGCCTCTCATAATAGGGCACAATGAGGCCTTTCATAATAGGGCACAATGAGGCCTCTCACAATAGGGCGCAATGAGGCCTCTCATAATAGGGCACCATGATGTCTCTGATAATAAGGCACAATGAGGCCTCTCATATTAGAGGACAATGAGGCCTCTCATAATAGGACACAATGAGGCCTCTTACGATAGGGCACAATGATGCCTCTCACAATAGGGCACAATGAGGTCTCTCATAATAGGCCACCACGAGGCCTCTCATAACAGGGCTCAATGAGGCATCTCATAATAGGGCACAATGAGGCCTCTCATAATAGGGCACAATGAGACCTCTCATAATAGGGCACAATGAGGCTTCTCATAATAGGGCACAATGAGGCCCCTCATAATAGGCACAACGAGGCCGCTCATAATAGGGCACTATGAGGCCTCTCATAATAGGACACAATGAGGCCTCTCGTAACAGGGCACCATGAGACCTCTCATAATAGGGCACAATGAGGCCTCTCATAATAGGGCACCGTGAGGCCTCTCATAATAGGGCACAATGAGGCCTCTCATAATAGGGCACAATGAGGCCTCTCATAATAGGGCACAACGAGGCCTCTCATAATAGGGTACAATGAGACCTCTCATAATAGGGCACAATAAGACCTCTCATAATAGGGCACAATGAGGCCTCTCATGATAGGGCACCATGAGGCCTCTCATGATAGGGCACAATGAGGCCTCTCACAATAGGGCACAAGGAGGCCTCTTATAATAGGGCACAATGATGCCTCTCTTAATAGGGCGCAATGAGGCCTCTCATATTAGGGCACAATGAGGCCTCTCACAATAGGGCGCAATGAGGCCTCTCATAATAGGGTACAATGAGGCTTCTCATAATAGGGCACAATGAGGTTTCTCATAATACGGCACAATGAGGCCCCTCATAATAGGCACAATGAGGCCTCTGACAAAAGGGCACTATGAGGCCTCTCATAATAGGGCACAATGAGGCCTCTCATAATAGGGCACAATGAGGCCTCTCATGATAGGGCACCATGAGGCCTCTCACAATAGGGTGCAATGAGGCCTCTTACAATAGGGTGCAATGAGGCCTCTCACAATAGGGCAGAATGAGGCCTCTCATAATAGGGCACAATGAGGCCTCTTATAATAGGGCACAATGAGGCCTCTTATAATAGGGCACAATGATGCCTCTCTTAATAGGGCGCAATGAGGCCTCTCATATTAGGGCACAATGAGGCCTCTCACAATAGGGCGCAATGAGGCCTCTCATAATAGGGTACAATGAGGCTTCTCATAATAGGGCACAATGAGGCTTCTCATAATAGGGCACAATGAGGCCCCTCATAATAGGCACAATGAGGCCTCTGACAAAAGGGCACTATGAGGCCTCTCATAATAGGGCACAATGAGGCCTCTCATAATAGGGCACAATGAGGCCTCTCATGATAGGGCACCATGAGGCCTCTCACAATAGGGTGCAATGAGGCCTCTTACAATAGGGTGCAATGAGGCCTCTCACAATAGGGCAGAATGAGGCCTCTCATAATAGGGCACCAGGAGGTCTCTAATAATAGGGCACAATGAGGCCTCTCATATTAGAGCACAATGAGGCCTCTCATAATAGGGCACAATGAGGCCTCTCATGATAGGGCACCATGAGGCCTCTCACAATACGGTGCAATGAGGCCTCTCACAATAGGGTGCAATGAGGCCTCTCACAATAGGGCAGAATGAGGACTCTCATAATAGGGCACCAGGAGGTCTCTTATAATAGGGCACAATGAGGCCTCTCATAATAGAGCACCATGAGGCCTCATAATAGGGCACCATGCGGCCTCTCATAATAGGGCACCATGAGGCCTCTCATAATAGGGCACAACGAGGCCTCTCATAATAGGGTACAATAAGGCTTCTCATAATAGGGCACAATGAGGCTTCTCATAATAGGGCACAATGAGGCCCCTCATAATAGGCACAATGAGGCCTTTCACAATAGGGCACTATGAGGCCTCTCATAATAGGGCACAATGAGGCCTCTCATAATAGGGCACAAGGAGGCCTCTCATAATAGGGCACAAGGAGGCCTCTCATAATAGGGCACAATGGGGCCTCTCGTAACAGGGCACCATGAGACCTCTCATAATAGGGCACAATGAGGCCTCTCATAATAGGGCACCGTGAGGCCTCTCATAATAGGGCACAATGAGGCCTCTCATAATAGGGCACAACGAGGCCTCTCATAATAGGGTACAATGAGACCTCTCATAATAGGGCACAATAAGACCTCTCATAATAGGGCACAATGAGGCCTCTCATGATAGGGCACCATGAGGCCTCTCATGATAGGGCACAATGAGGCCTCTCACAATAGGGCACAATGAGGCCTCTTATAATAGGGCACAATGATGCCTCTCTTAATAGGGCGCAATGAGGCCTCTCATATTAGGGCACAATGAGGCCTCTCACAATAGGGCGCAATGAGGCCTCTCATAATAGGGTACAATGAGGCTTCTCATAATAGGGCACAATGAGGCTTCTCATAATAGGGCACAATGAGGCCCCTCATAATAGGCACAATGAGGCCTCTGACAAAAGGGCACTATGAGGCCTCTCATAATAGGGCACAATGAGGCCTCTCATAATAGGGCACAATGAGGCCTCTCATGATAGGGCACCATGAGGCCTCTCACAATAGGGTGCAATGAGGCCTCTTACAATAGGGTGCAATGAGGCCTCTCACAATAGGGCAGAATGAGGCCTCTCATAATAGGGCACCAGGAGGTCTCTAATAATAGGGCACAATGAGGCCTCTCATATTAGAGCACAATGAGGCCTCTCATAATAGGGCACAATGAGGCCTCTCATGATAGGGCACCATGAGGCCTCTCACAATACGGTGCAATGAGGCCTCTCACAATAGGGTGCAATGAGGCCTCTCACAATAGGGCAGAATGAGGACTCTCATAATAGGGCACCAGGAGGTCTCTTATAATAGGGCACAATGAGGCCTCTCATAATAGAGCACCATGAGGCCTCATAATATGGCACTATGCGGCCTCTCATAATAGGGCACCATGAGGCCTCTCATAATAGGGCACAACGAGGCCTCTCATAATAGGGTACAATAAGGCTTCTCATAATAGGGCACAATGAGGCTTCTCATAATAGGGCACAATGAGGCCCCTCATAATAGGCACAATGAGGCCTTTCACAATAGGGCACTATGAGGCCTCTCATAATAGGGCACAATGAGGCCTCTCATAATAGGGCACAAGGAGGCCTCTCATAATAGGGCACAAGGAGGCCTCTCATAATAGGGCACAATGGGGCCTCTCGTAACAGGGCACCATGAGACCTCTCATAATAGGGCACAATGAGGCCTCTCATAATAGGGCACCGTGAGGCCTCTCATAATAGGGCACAATGAGGCCTCTCATAATAGGGCACAACGAGGCCTCTCATAATAGGGTACAATGAGACCTCTCATAATAGGGCACAATAAGACCTCTCATAATAGGGCACAATGAGGCCTCTCATGATAGGGCACCATGAGGCCTCTCATGATAGGGCACAATGAGGCCTCTCACAATAGGGCACAATGAGGCCTCTTATAATAGGGCACAATGATGCCTCTCTTAATAGGGCGCAATGAGGCCTCTCATATTAGGGCACAATGAGGCCTCTCACAATAGGGCGCAATGAGGCCTCTCATAATAGGGTACAATGAGGCTTCTCATAATAGGGCACAATGAGGCTTCTCATAATAGGGCACAATGAGGCCCCTCATAATAGGCACAATGAGGCCTCTGACAAAAGGGCACTATGAGGCCTCTCATAATAGGGCGCAATGAGGCCTCTCATAATAGGGCACAATGAGGCCTCTCATGATAGGGCACCATGAGGCCTCTCACAATAGGGTGCAATGAGGCCTCTTACAATAGGGTGCAATGAGGCCTCTCACAATAGGGCAGAATGAGGCCTCTCATAATAGGGCACCAGGAGGTCTCTAATAATAGGGCACAATGAGGCCTCTCATATTAGAGCACAATGAGGCCTCTCATAATAGGGCACAATGAGGCCTCTCATGATAGGGCACCATGAGGCCTCTCACAATACGGTGCAATGAGGCCTCTCACAATAGGGTGCAATGAGGCCTCTCACAATAGGGCAGAATGAGGACTCTCATAATAGGGCACCAGGAGGTCTCTTATAATAGGGCACAATGAGGCCTCTCATAATAGAGCACCATGAGGCCTCATAATATGGCACCATGCGGCCTCTCATAATAGGGCACCATGAGGCCTCTCATAATAGGGCACAACGAGGCCTCTCATAATAGGGTACAATAAGGCTTCTCATAATAGGGCACAATGAGGCTTCTCATAATAGGGCACAATGAGGCCCCTCATAATAGGCACAATGAGGCCTTTCACAATAGGGCACTATGAGGCCTCTCATAATAGGGCACAATGAGGCCTCTCATAATAGGGCACAAGGAGGCCTCTCATAATAGGGCACAAGGAGGCCTCTCATAATAGGGCACAATCAGGCCGCTCATAATAGGGCACCTTGGGGCCTCTCATAATAGGGCAGAATGAGGCCTCTCATAATAGGGCACCAGGAGGTCTCTAATAATAGGGCACAATGAGGCCTCTCATAATAGAGCACCATGAGGCCTCATAATAGGGCACCAGGAGGTCTCTCATAATAGGGCACCATGAGGCCTCTCATAATAGGGCACAACAAGGCCTCTAATAATAGGGCACAATGAGGCCTCTCATAATAGGGCACAATGAGGCTTCTCATAATAGGGCACAATGAGGCCCCTCATAATAGGCACAATGAGGCCTCTCACAATAGGGCACAATGAGGCCTCTCACAATAGGGCGCAATGAGGCCTCTCATAATAGGGCACCATGATGTCTCTGATAATAAGGCACAATGAGGCCTCTCATATTAGAGGACAATGAGGCCTCTCATAATAGGACACAATGAGGCCTCTTACGATAGGGCGCAATGAGGCCTCTCATAATAGGGCACCATGATGTCTCTGATAATAAGGCACAATGAGGCCTCTCATATTAGAGGACAATGAGGCCTCTCATAATAGGACACAATGAGGCCTCTTACGATAGGGCACAATGATGCCTCTCACTATAGGGCACAATGAGGTCTCTCATAATAGGCCACCACGAGGCCTCTCATAACAGGGCACAATGAGGCCTCTCATAATAGGGCACAATGAGGCCTCTCATAATAGGGCACAATGAGACCTCTCATAATAGGGCACAATGAGGCTTCTCATAATAGGGCACAATGAGGCCCCTCATAATAGGCACAACGAGGCCTCTCATAATAGGGCACTATGAGGCCTCTCATAATAGGACACAATGAGGCCTCTCGTAACAGGGCACCATGAGACCTCTCATAATAGGGCACAATGAGGCCTCTCATAATAGGGCACCGTGAGGCCTCTCATAATAGGGCACAATGAGGCCTCTCATAATAGGGCACAACGAGGCCTCTCATAATAGGGCACGAGGCCTCTCATAATAGGGTACAATGAGACCTCTCATAATAGGGCACAATGAGACCTCTCATAATAGGGCACAATGAGGCCTCTCATGATAGGGCACCATGAGGCCTCTCATGATAGGGCACAATGAGGCCTCTCACAATAGGGCACAATGAGGCCTCTCATAGTAGGGCACAATGAGGCCTCTCTTAATAGGGCACAATGAGGCCTCTCATGATAGGGCACAATGACGCCTCTCACAATAGGGCGCCATGAGGCCTCTCACAATAGGACGCAATGAGGCCTCTCATAATATGGCACAATGAGGCCTCTCATAATAGGGCGCAATGAGGCCTCTCATAATAGGGCACAGTGAGGCCTCTCATAATAGGGCACAATGAGGCCTCTCATAATAGGACACAATGAGGCCTCTCATAATAGGACACAATGAGGCCTCACATAATAGGGCACATTGAGGCCTCTCATAATAGGGCACAATGAGGCCTCTCATAATAGGGCACAATGAGGCCTCTCTTAATAGGGCACAATGAGGCCTCTCATATTAGGGCACAATGAGGCCTCTCACGTCCAATATAGACAACGGCTGAGGTGGGGTGACCCACAGTCCCTTGCTGTGCGTTATAGAGGGCAGATGAAATATATGAATGACAAAAAGAGACAAGCAATGGAGAGGGATGGCTGAGAGCACCTGTACGTGACTATATTACACATATAATTTCTCTAAAATCCAAAGGTGTGCCTGACGCAAGACCTAAAGCATGAGAAGCTGCAGCTCTGCTAAGCTCCTCCCATTCTTAGGTTGAATCTCCTCTGACTCTACTGGCTATAATAGCGGGAGAAGGTTTGGGAGCGGTGGGTGAGGGTGATACAAAACAAGCATTTGCAATGCAATCGATCTCACCTTTGGAACCTTATTTGTATTTAGCTATGCAGCACATTAGCCTGGGTGCTGAAACATCTACTGTTCTTTAACATGGAGGGAAAGTGAGCACCAAACTGCGTGACACACCAGGTATGGGAACACATGGAGAGAAATACTGCCTTTCAGTGAGAAATAATATAGTCCAAAGCTTTGTTTTCAATATAAAATCAGGGCCTTCGATGGTCATATCACTGAAAATACATGATTTGAAAAAAATATTCTTGTCTACAGGTGCTCGTGGAAGACAATTTCTATGGACTGGAATCTAGAGAATGGTATAGTGATTCTGGAACTTTACTGACCTCTGCTGGTCATTTTCTATCAAGAAAGTTAAATAGAAGCAGTTGAACAGAAAAAAGTCCCTACGCGGATGCAGACAAGTGCTGATCTCCAGAGCCCACAAAGTACATACACATATAAGTATATACTAAAGTATATACACGAGGTCTTGAATGGTCGACCTCAAAAGTAAAGTGTCTCTTCCAAAGCTACTGGCCGTGAGCCTTCAGAAGATAAGGACCCCAAGCATGTGGAGCAACTTTTATTGCAAGACACCTTAAAATTAAAATATTGATACTTGTTATCGACAGTCAATATGTAAAATGACGCGATTCATGTGCAAGCCACGATCCAAGGCGGTCACATTAGAAAGTCGGTGTTGGTATGCACTTCACTGACCAAAATAAGCTTTTTCTTCACAATCAAGAAGGCATCAAAATCAGAATTAAATACAGAAACAGAAGAAAACGCAAGAATTCGGATGAGGCTGAAGACCTCCCCTATTGCAATGCCTTCAGAGTCGACGCCTGCTTGGGCAGTTGTTAAGTTCCCTTGTATTCTCAACGAGCACCAATCTTACATTCTATAACTCAACCTGCCATTTCTGAGTATCAAGCTGGGAGTGGGCGTGGGCGTGTTGGTAATGGCAGAAGTGACCCCTCTGAGGGTCGGAGTGGAATGGAACTCCTCCAAACTGGGGTTGTGTGCAGGGCAGCGATGTCTCCATGCACAACAAAAACAGAAATGTGCATTTGTACATCAGCATTTGCGTTCCTCGAGGCAGAATTCTACTTCATTTACCATCCAACATTGTTGAAATGCTTGACCCTGAACGAATCTCTTTGAGTACACTTATGGGCCTGTGATTGGTACTCTTGTCCAGTCATAGGGCCAGATGTATCAAGATTTCATTTTGTGAGACCATACTAGCGAATTTTACCGATTCGTTATTATAGACTCGCAAAATGCAATGTATGTAGGTTTTTGCAAACATTTTGCGATTCCTACATATTCCTTAATAGTGAATTGCAAATTGCAATTTGCAATTAAGGAATGGCTACACATTCATTCCTATGGGCCTCGAGGCCAATAGGAATGAATGGCAAGATATTCGCAATTTGTAAGTACCAAATAGGTACTTGAAAATTGCGCATACAATTTCATGGGTGCAAGGGGGCCAAAGACCATCCTGATGCACCCCTGAAATATGCATGTGTGCACATTTGGGTGCCGATTCCGATCCTGTAAAACCCGGGTACGAATGGTCGTACGGAGCGTATTCTCCGTCCGACTCGTACCCGGGAAAACCACCTTACAAACCCGCACGTACGATTCGTACAGAAATACCATTTCCGTACGAGTTGTACAAAACACCGACCGGCAAAAAAATACCCACAATTCTGATCCGGAACATCGCGTACGTGACGTCCGGAAGTAGTCAGGCAGCGTTTTACGGACCAGCAAGTACGATCCATGCCCACGTCACTCCGCAGCGCTAATTTTTTACGGCAGCCAAAAACTCCCGGGAAATTGAGGACGACGCGAAGAAGGAGCACCGGTACGCGACGGACAGCCATGGACCCCATCCTACATGTCATCCCGTCCCTCCTAACCTACGACCTGGTGCACAGAAACCGCCGCAGACGCCGCAGAAGGTCAGAACAACTCCCAGGGGCAAAGGGAGGGGGGGGAGGGGCAGCAAACATAACCCCCACCCAAGTAAAAATGTGAATATGTCCAGTACATATCTGACCTCCAGGGTCTGGTCACTTCGGGGGGGGCGTGTCCACCAACCCCTACGTACCGTCACAACGGAGGTGGACGTGGACGCGCACCCGTCACCACGACAATGGTGGTACGGACCGTACCCACGCCCCCAGAGCGTGGGTACGGCCCATACTTCCATTGGAGTGTTAATGTAGGGGTACGCGCCGTACCCACGCCCTCAGAGCATGGGTACGGCCCGTACCACCATTGGAGTGTTGATGTAGGGGTATGCGTCGTACCCACGCCCCCAGAGTGTGGGTACGGCCTGTACCACCATTGGAGTGGTGGCGTAGGGGTACGCACAACGGAAGTGGACGTGGACGCATACCCGTCACCACGATAATGGTGGTACGGGCCGTACCCATACTCTGGGGGCGTGGGTATGGCGCGTACCCCTACATCAACACTCCAATGGTGGTACGGGCCGTACCCACGCTCTGGGGGCGTGGGTACGGCGCATACCCCTACATCAACACTCCAATGGTGGTACGGGCCGTACCCACGCTCTGGGGGCGTGGGTACGGCGCATACCCCTACATCAACACTCCAATGGTGGTACGGGCCGTACCCACGCCCCCAGAGCGTGGGTACAGTGCGTACCCCTACATAAACACTCCAATGGTGGTACTGGCCGTACCCACGCTCTGGGGGCGTGGGTACGGCACGTACCCCTACATCAACACTCAAATGGTGGTACGGGCCGTACCCACGCTCTGAGGGCGTGGGTACGACGCGTACCCCTACATCAACACTCCAATGGTGGTACGGGCCGTACCCACGCTCTGAGGGCGTGGGTACGGCACGTACCCCTACATCAACACTCCAATGGTGGTACGGACCGTACCCACGCCCCCAGAGCGTGGGTACGGCTCGTACACACCATGAATGTGGGGGTACGGTCCGTCCCACCAGTACCCCTATGGCACTAGTACAGAATGGATACAAGGCCTACACACGCCACAAATGTTGGCTTAGGGCCTGGTGCAGCATATAAGCAGTATATTGGTGTGTGAGTATGCACAGGACAGCAGTGTACTGCACACAGAGGGGGGTTGGTGGGGGGGCTTGGCTGGGTGGCTGCAGAGGACTCCCAGCAGTGGACAGACATGTGAGGGGTGGGTGCCTATCACTCCCGGCAGTGCCCAGACATATGAGGGGTGGGTGCAGAGGAACACCCAGTAGTGGACAGAGACATGTGAGGGGTGGGTGCCTATCACTCCCAGCAGTGGACAGAGACATGGTGGTGGGTGCCCAGGACTCCCAGCAGTGGACAGAGATATGTAAGTGGTGGGTGCCTATCACTCCCAGCAGTGCCCAGACATATGAGGGGTGGGTGCCCAGGACTCCCAGCAGTGGACAGAGATATGTAAGTGGTGGGTGCCTATCACTCCCAGCAGTGCCCAGACATATGAGGGGTGGGTGCAGAGGAACACCCAGTAGTGGATAGAGACATGTGAGGGGTGGGTGCCTATCACTCCCAGCAGTGCCCAGACATATGAGGGGTGGGTGCAGAGGAACACCAGTAGTGGCCAGAGACATGGGGGTGGGTGCAGAGGATTCCCAGCATAGCCCTGACATATGAGTGGTGGATGCATCATCCTCAGATGATCACACCTCCATGGGTTCATTAACGCATCCCCAATGTGTGAAAATGTTGAGAGTGCCATATCAACACATCACTGACAGCACTGTCCCACTCCCATGAGGATGGACGTCTTTCCCCCACGGCATGACACACCACATGTGGGTGTGAGGACAAATGACACATGTATTCCCACCCCTGGCGGAAGCAGCAGAATACACACACTGAGAACATGTCACAAGACTGCATAGTTATGTGAAAGCCTACTAAACTAAGAGAACCAAAGGGAATACACACTGTCACGCACATTCCAGGACTGATAGGAATGTACAGGTGCTGGCACAGCCACCAAGTAGTTGTCTCCCATGGAAGAAATAGGGTGGACTTCCCACAGATACAATGACCACAATTGTCAGTCAGGTGACCAAATACCCTGCAGAACAAGTACCAATTGTGTGCTAGGCTGGGAGTACACACATGCATAGTGCGGAAAAGTGACGATTTCCACATGGAGGCATGGCAACATACTCTATACACGAGTACAGTGACTACCAAGGATGGCACAGACGATGCAGCCGGAGACATTGCTGAGCAGGCATGGGCCTAGTTGAAGTGAACCATCTGCCACCAAGGATATGTAGACACAGGTCAGCACAACAATTGTGCAACTCCCTGCAGGGAAGATGTCAGGTGCCACAGAGGAAGGAGCACTCCTTGGGACAATGTCTCCAATCACAAAGAGCATACACGAGCAAAGAATCTTTGCAGAGACCTTGTGATGGCACGCAGATACCAGGGTCCACCCCATGAGCACCATACTACAACATTTCCCAGACACCTAACACATGATCACCACCTTAACCCATGGAGCATCAGCACCAACATCAATACCTGAAAAGCAATCGTGTTCAAAGGGGAAAAAATGCTTTATTCAGCAGTAATATGAAATGTATGAAAGGACACTATGTACAAAGGCCATAGGGAGTCTATGGACTCGTCACTGACGGCAGCAGTGGGTCTCCTGCAGCGCTTGGTCCCCCCACCTACCCCTGCACCATCCACACTTCCCACTCCCATGCCTGTCCCAAGCACACACACACATTCCCAGAAAGGCACCACACCAGACACAGCCAGCACACCAACAGGGAAGGGCAAGCGCACACCTCCAGTCACGCACACTCAGGGGGTAGAAGGCACACCCACTGGGTCCAGGGCACACAGGCAGACACGCAGCCACAGCCGGAGTCCGTATGCCTCACTCCCCAGTCCCTCCAATGTCACTCCCCTCGGCTCCCCTGCCCCACAGTCTGGGAAGGAGGCCTACTTGGCTGTGCTGGGCCTCAGCCCCACAGCTTCACCATCGCGCAAACGGGCACGGCACAACACGGGTAGGGGAGTTGAGTCCCCCCCTGTCCACCACCTCCCCCAGTAGCGCTGCAACCCATCCCTCCGCCCCCCCCTCCTTGGGGCCTGTGGTTCCTTCGGGTGCAGGGGAGACGCTGCAAGAGCTTGTGGACGTGTGCAGCGCCAAACTAACCTTCACCTTTGCCGCTGCCCCACCCCCTGTGGTGGAGTCGTCCGTCCCTGCACCCAAAACACCTACCCTTCCCCCTCCTGTCCCTGCGGTGCCTGGTCCTTCCCCACATGATGCCCCCACCCCAGTCGATGAACCAGAGGTTTCGAATGTGCAGGCAAGCTAGGGGAGATGCATGGACATGTGTCCCCCCAGGACATCGCATCTGGACTGGCCTATGGCCTTTGTACATAGTGTCCTTTCATACATTTTATTTTACTGCTGAATAAAGCATTTTGTTTTCCCTTTGAACACGATTGCTTTTCAGGTATTGATGTTGGTGCTGGTGCTCCATGAGTTGAGGTGGGGATCATGTGTTAGGTGTGTGGGAAATGTTGTAGTATGGTGCTCATGGGGTGGACCCTGGTATCTGCGTGCCATCACAAGGTCTCTGCAAAGATTCTTTGCTCGTGTATGCTCTTTGTGATTGGAGACATTGTCCCAAGGAGTGTTCCTTCCTCTGTGGCACCTGACATCTTCCCTGCAGGGAGTTGCACAATTGTTGTGCTGACCTGTGTCTACATATCCTTGGTGGCAGACGGTTCACTTCAACTAGGCCCATGCCTGCTCAGCAATGTCTCCGGCTGCATCGTCTGTGCAATCCTTGGTAGTCACTGTACTTGTGTATAGAGTATGTTGCCATGCCTCCATGTGGAAATCGTCACTTTTCCGCACTATGCATGTGTGTACTCCCAGCCTAGCACACAATTGGTACTTGTTCTGCAGGGTATTTGGTCACCTGACTGACAATTGTGGTCATTGTATCTGTGGGAAGTCCACTCTATTCCTTCCATGGGAGACAACTACTTGGTGGCTGTGCCAGCACCTGTACATTCCTATCAGTCCTGGAATGTGCGTGACAGTGTGTATTCCCTTAGGCTATCTTAGTTTAGTAGGCTTTCACATAACTATGCAGTCTTGTGACATGTTCTCAGTGTGTGTATTGTGCTGCATCGGCCAGGGGTGGGTATGCATGTGTCATTTGTCCTCACACCCACATGTGGTGTGTCATGCCGTGGGGGAAAGACGTCCATCCTCATGGGAGTGGGGATGCGTTAATGAACCCATGGTGGTGTGGTCATACGAGGATGATGCACCCACCACTCATATGTCAGGACTATGCTGGGAATCCTCTGCACCCACCCCCATGTCTCTGGCCACTACTGGTGTTCCTCTGCACCTACCCCTCATATGTCTGGGCACTGCTGGGAGTGATAGGCACCCACCCCTCACATGTCTCTGTCCACTACTGGGTGTTCCTCTGCACCCACCCCCATGTCTCTGTCCACTGCTGGGAGTGATAGGCACCCACCCCTCACATGTCTCTGTCCACTGCTGGGAGTGATAGGCACCCACCCCTCACATGTCTCTGTCCACTACTGGGTGTTCCTCTGCACCCACCTCTCACATGTCTCTGTCCACTGCTGGGAGTGATAGGCACCCACCCCTCACATGTCTCTGTCCACTGCTGGGAGTGATAGGCACCCACCCCTCACATGTCTCTGTCCACTGCTGGGAGTGATAGGCACCCACCCCTCACATGTCTCTGTCCACTGCTGGGAGTCCTGGGCGCCCACCCCTCATATGTCTGGGCACTGCTGGGAGTGATAGGCACCCACCCCTCATATGTCTCTGTCCACTGCTGGGAGTCCTCTGCAGCCACCCAGCCACCCAGCCACCCACCCAGCCACCCACCCGCCCCCTTGGTGCAGTACACTGCTGTCCTGTGCATACACACACACCAATATACTGCTTATATGCTGCACCAGGCCCTAAGCCAACATTCGTGGTGTGTGTACGCCTTGTATCCATTCTGTACTAGTGCCGTAGGGGTACGGGTGGGACGGACTGTACCCCTACATTCATGGTGTGTACGAGCCGTACCCACGCTCGGGGGGCGTGTGTACGGTCCGTACCAGGCATACCCCTACATCCCCATTCCAATGGTGGTACGGGCCGTACCCACGCTCCTGGTGCGTGGGTACGGCACATACCCATACATCGCCACTCCAATGGTGGTACGGACCGTATCCACGCCCCCAGAGCGTGGGTACGGCCCGTATCACCATTGGTGTGTTGATGTAGGGGTACGCGCCGTACCCACGCCCCCAGAGTATGGGTACGGCTCGTACCACCATTATCGTGGTGACGGGTACGCGTCCACATCCACTTCCGTTGCGCGTACCCCTACGTCACCAGTACAATGGTGGTACGGGCCGTACCCACGCTCTGAGGGTGTGGGTACGGCGCGTACCCCTACATCAACACTCCAATGGTGGTACGGGCCGTACCCACGCTCTGAGGGCGTGGGTATGGCACGTACTCCTACATCAACACTCCAATGGTGGTACGGGCCTTACCCACGTTCTGAGGGCGTGGATACAGCGCGTACCCCTACATCAACACTCCAATGGTGGTACGGGCCGTACCCACGCTCTGGGGGCGTGGGTACGGTCCGCACCACCATTGGAGTGGTGACGGGTGCACGTCCACGTCCACTTCCATTGTGACGGTACGTAGGGGTTGGTGGACACGCCCCCCCCCGAAGTGACCAGACCCTGGAGGTCAGGTATGTACAGGACATATTAACATTTTTACTTGGGTGGGGGTTATGTTTGCTGCCCCTGACCCCCGCCTTTGCCCCTGGGTGTTGTTCTGACCTTCTGCAGCGTCTGCGTCGGTGTCTGTGCACCAGGTCGTAGGCTAGGAGGGCCGGGATGACACGTAGGATGGGGTCCATGGCTGTCCGTCGCGTACCGGTGATCCTTCTTCGCGTCGTCCTCAATTTCCCGGGAGTTTTTGGCTGCCGTAAAAAATGAGCGCTGCGGAGTGACGTGGGCACGGATCGTACTTGCTGGTCCGTAAAACGCTGCCTGACTCCATCCGGACGTCATGTACGCGATGTTCCGGATAGGAATTGTGGGTGTTTTTTGCCGGTCGGTGTTTTGTACGACTCGTACGGAAATGGTATTTCTGTACGAATCGTACTTGCGGGTTTGTAAGGTGGTTTTCCCGGGTACGAGTCGGATGGAGAATACGCTTCGTACGACCATTCGTACCCGGGTTTACAGGATCGGAATCGGCACCTTTGTCTTTGTCCTGTTTGTGTAGATGGTCCATGTTCACTCAAGTGGAAACAACAGCACCAAGGATGGGACTGGGAGGGGCTCCGGGGGTGGATATTCTCTTGGATTGTCAAGAAGAGGCAGCATTGAGAAGAGTTTGAATAGAAAGATGGGCTGGAGAGGTTACTGCTGGGATAGGTGTTGCAGTAAAGCATCTTTGCAAAGCAGGAACTGAGTCACACTGTTGACATATGTAAGGGAGTGAAACTTCAGGAATGATCCCCAGTCACAGACTGGTGTCCTCTTTTAAAAACCCATGAATTACTCATGTCTGATACATCTCTTTTGTTAGCTGTTCCTCGAGAAGCAGCCTTCTCCCTTCTTTTTGATACTGGGTTTTGCAGAGCATTGTGTCCACAGTTCTATGTAGAATTTCTGGGCCTCAGCTAAGAAGGACTATAAAAAAGATATTACCAGATTTTGACATAGGGCAGCGCCGCAGGCCTTCCTGCAGTGCTGCCCTACAAAAGGCAAGAATGCACCGTATCTGTCATATATGGCGCATTTGTGTCCTTTTCCCCTGTGCCGGTGCACAATGGGCTGCCGTGCGCCAACGCAGGCAGCTTTGTGCCATTGTGATTGTTTTTGTGCAGGAAGATTTACCCTCCTGCACAAAAACAATCACAAGAGGGGTTTCCTCTTTCTATGTGTGCTGCAGAATGCCCCACACATAGGAAAAGGAAAACCGAGAAGAAAAAACTGTATTAAAGGGAACAATGTTGACAAGGCCAGAGTAAGCCACGTAAAGTGGCTTAGTGCTGCCTGGTACATATGGAGCAGGCCCCTCCGCCACCGGAGCATCACAAAAGTGACGCTCTGCGGCGCAGCCTCATTGTAAATGAAGCCCATAGTGTCCTGCTGACCCGCAAGGATTTAGGGGACCGGGTTGTGTCTTGGAGACCTTGACGTCTTTTCTGGAGATGGTCCTAAAGACAGAGGCCATCAGTGCTGGATAAGGGCTGATGCCCAGAGTTTTCTTCAGAGCCACCACCAGTGCTGCTGAACTTTGAGGGTCTGATGGTGAAAATAAGTTCCAATCCCCAAAAAGGTATGCTGGAGGGTCCCTCCTCACTCTCAAATTAAGCCCTGGATGCCATGTCCACCAGGAGACTGATTGTAGGTGCACATGTCTTCACACTCTTCCCACCATCCATGTGCGCCGGAAGTGACATCACTTGCTGTACAGCGAACATGCCACTGGTGCACCAAAGGCAGGCCAACTGCGCCCCTCCCGCACCCAGTGTCAGGGCTCCTGGTCCTCTCACATCCACCTGAAGCCCAGTGGTCACTTTACTGTGACCCTCTGCACTTTAAACCCAGTGGTCGCTTTACTGTGACCCTCTGCACTTTAAACCCAGTGGTCACTTTACTGTGACCCTCTGCACTTTAAACCCAGTGGTCACTTTACTGTGACCCTCTGCACTTTAAACCGGGTTGTCACTGTACTGTGACCCTCTGCACTTTGAACCCTGTTGTTTCTCCCAGCGCTGCTGCTGTACCTCACCTCCCAACACTGAAGGTTCGTTCTCCTGCACTACCTGCTATTTCGCAAACACCCTCCAACATCCGCCTCACTCCCCCACGCAGCTCATGCACACAACACACACAACCACACAGACCTGGCCCACTGCACCAAACCCCTGCCTCTCCTGCATACTCTCCAGCACTTGCTTCCTCACTAAACAAGACACAGACATTTGGGATCTGCTACATGGCCACTCACTGGACCTGCCCTTCCCCCCATCATCACCACAGCACACACCAGATACAAGATTGCAAGATAGGGAAAGACAAACTTGCAACTTAAAACCACTGGTCCAAAAACAGCAGATGACATGAGCCTGGACACTGGCATGGACCAGGACAGAGTCAAAGCCAACCTTTCACCCAATGCCAAATGAACTGGACCCTCCCTGGACACGACCCTCAAACTCAAGAGACACAATGCCGAGAAAGGAGAGCGTGAAAGACACAAAAGTGCCTCTGAAGATGTGTGTCTTTGCATTGCTGCCGATTTATGACTTTCAGGGATTTGCAGAAGTTGCCTGACCCTGGACGGAAAGTGTACTCTTAGCAGACTTCTGGGAATTCTGTTTTCACACAAGCAAATCTACACGGTCACAGGCATCCTGGTGGGTGCACTCAGCCTTTCAACATTCCATGGTCACAGGCATCCTGGTGGGTGCACTCAGCCTTTCAACATTCCATGGTCACAGGCATCCTGGTGGGTGCACTCAGCCTTTCATCATTCCACAGTCACAGGCATCCTGGTGGGTGCACTCAGCCTTTCATCATTCCATAATCACAGGCATCCTGGTGGGTGCACTCAGCCTTTCAACATTCCATGGTCACAGGCATCCTGGTGGGTGCACTCAGCCTTTCATCATTCCATGGTCACAGGCATCCTGGTGGGTGCACTCAGCCTTTCATCATTCCACGGTCACAAGCATCCTGGTGGGTGCACTCAGCCTTTCATCATTCCACAGTCACAGGCATCCTGGTGGGTGCACTCAGCCTTTCATCATTCCATAGTCACAGGCATCCTGGTGGGTGCACTCAGCCTTTCATCATTCCACGGTCACAGGCATCCTGGTGGGTGCACTCAGCCTTTCATCATTCCATGGTCACAGGCATACATTCTGGTGGGTTCACTCAGCCTTTCATCATTCCATGGTCACAGCAATCCATGGGGGTGGGTGCCTATCACTCCCAGCAGGGGACAGAGACATGTGAGGGGTGGGTGCCTATCACTCCCAGCAGTGGACAGAGACATGTGAGGGGTGGGTGCCTATCACTCCCATCAGTGGACAGAGACATGTCAGGGGTGGGTGCAGAGGAATACCAGCAGCGGACAGAGACATGTGAGTGGTGGGTGCCTATCACTCCCATCAGTGGACAGAGACATGGAGGTGGGTGCCTATCACTCCCAGCAGTGGACAGAGACATGGGGGTGGGTGCCTATCACTCCCAGCAGTGGACAGAGACATGTGAGGGGTGGGCGCCTATCACTCCCAGCAGTGGACAGAGACATGTGAGGGGTGGGTGCCTATCACTCCCAGCAGTGGACAGAGACATGTGAGGGGTGGGTGCAGAGGAATACCAGCAGTGGACAGAGACATGGGGGTGGGTGCCTATCACTCCCAGCAGTGGACAGAGACATGTGAGGGGTGGGTGCCTATCACTCCCAGCAGTGGACAGAGACATATGAGGGGTGGGTGCAGAGGAATACCAGCAGTGTACAGAGACATGGGGGTGGTGAAGTACTGGGTTTTTCAGAACCAACCCAGCGGTGCCAGGGGACACACCCGAAGACTTAGAGTTCTTCCTGTTTCAGACTACAGAAACACAGAGTCTTCTAGGTGAAGTCAAAGATCGTATTTATTGGCTGCAGACCAATCACAGGTATCCGAGAAGTACAACACGGTGTATGTTCTCAGGAGACTGCTCCAAACCACAAACCAGTCTTTTCTTATATACAAAATATTATGCTCTGGGCAACACCGCCCCCATTTTACAAGTGGTCATTCGCATATTTTCGCTTCAAAGGAACAGGAAAGTCATGATGATAATCCCACATTTCAGCTCAGTCAGCCCACAATTATTTACCCAGCGAGGCTCAGAACCCTCATCAGATATCAGCAGACCCCAATAAAACGGGCACCTCCTCCTCGTAAAGTAAGCCATAAAGTAGGAAACAGAGTCAGGTGTGAAAGAGATTAGTCAGGGTTCGTGTGGGAAGAAACGACTTTATGGTGTTTCAAGCCCTGATGCTAATCCCATTTGGCCGCAGTTGAAGTAACCGGCCGGACATGAATGACCTCGGGCATTGGAGTCAGTTTGCACAGGTCACAAAGAAGTCATCAGAAGGTGTACGTGTCCTTTAGGCCTAGGCATGGCCTTAGTGCACAGCCTATGTGAGGGCAACCACAAAATGGCTACCGCTCTAAAATGGAACCCGAGGGTACGATATATAGTATCGTATACACGGTGAATTCATCGGTGAAACATGACGAAAACACTCATACATACCGCGTTAGTCATTTGCGGTTCGCTGATACCAAAATCGGCATGGTGGGACCATGCCACCAACATGGTTCCGAAATTTTCAGTACCACAGACCCTCCTTTTGCCCTTACATAGGCAATAACTATACTAATCTGAGTCCAGGTCTATGTTCATAAAGTCATGGAGATGTTGCTGTAGCATCATCCTATTGCTTAGTTCGTCCCTTGATACAGGTTTCCTTACACATGATGTAACACAGAGGCTACACATTACAGGAGCACACTGTATACATAGACAGAACAGAAAAAGAATGGCTAAGATCGTCCCAGTGACTATTAGAATCTTCCATCCCCAAGCTGATATCAGTCCCCAGAACCACTCCATCATCGACCAATCTCCTTTATCCACGTGAATGGATTCGGAAATGTTATGTAGTTTGGAGATGGCTTGATAGACTGTCGGAGCGTTATCTGGTATGAAAATACAGCAGCTTGATTGGATGACCTTACATACCCCACCACGGTCTGCAAGTATTACATCTAGAACCATACGGTTCTGCAACGTCATGAGGCGATCCGCTTGGAGCTCAGCTGTCAAATTACCAAGGGCACCAGATGTTACATTAACAGTGGATTCAACTACACGAGTCAGTTGTCTCAGGTTCCTACTATTGACCATTGGTCCCCAAAACGGCAGGAAACCCAAGAAAAAGTCTCCCGCTTCCTGACCGGCAGTATCCTCCTTACTAACAACGCCTCTCACAACTCTGGTCTTGTGATAATCAGAGGTGGCAGTAAATGTCGGCGGCAGCAAATTTGCAACATAACATGTGCCCGAGAAATCAGGGGGCAACCATGTATATGCTTGATCATTACAAACAAAGTATGTACCCTTGGCAGCCAAAAACGCAGGGGAAAACTGTGATGGAAAAGTGTACGTTTCAGTACAGTCACTCTTCCCTAGTTGAGCTCTTGGATTCTGACCATTGCCTTGTAAACAGAACCGACCTATGTGGGGTACGACCCAAATTGGGGATGAACTTTTACGCTGTTTCTCGCCCAGACTAATGCTATACCCCGTCGCGTTCCAACCTACATAAGCTCGCAACTCATCCTTGGGAATAGATGAATATGCATCGATATCTCTGCTCATATCAGCAACTCCTTTCATCAAGGCTTTATTGTTCATGCTAGGTCTAATGGAACGCGGTGGTCGCGGGGAGTAGGTCTCAAGTGCAAAAAGAAACATAGTCTGGAATGCCCATGATGACCCATTATAGCTAAATGGCAGCACTAAATATGGGATACCCTTATTAATGGTATGCGGCATCAAACCACACACCCAGCAATTTGTCGTATTCATAACTAGTTGGTGTTGGTGCAGAAGTTGAATAAACGAATTGTTTACAAACTCAGAACGTCTAGCTTGTTCGTGTTCAGGCAGAGGGTGGAAAGAGTGTGAGGAAACAGTAGGAGGAGGTATGGGCTGTATAGTGGGTGCAAACGGCACTTGAAAAGACAATAATACATAACCTACAGAAAACATCATCATGCTAAATAGGACAAACAGACATAATATTACAAAACGTTTGCTATTCATTACTTTACATATTCTGCTCTTAAAATTTATTTCCTCAGCGGGTCTCTTCATCTTGAAAAACTCCATCCTCTAATCGTGCTGTTCATGGCGGATGAGTGTCTTCTGCTCAGGAGTACACTTGTCAGTCCAGGGAACGCCCTAGACCAACCAGAACCGTTGACCTAACGTCTCCGGCTTGTACCCCAAAGTCTTGGCACCGCGACCCTACAGCTGAACCCGGATGGTGGTTCGAAAAAGCAAAAATAAGAAAGTTTTTCAAATGGAAGAGAGAGCTGCACTTCTAAAAAAAAAATATATCAAAGAAAAAGAATTTTTATATGTCCATAGTTCTCGGCCTTAGATTGTAGCGACTTCTTGTAGGTACTGTTTGGTCTTGAAACAAGAGTTCAGGCTCTGTGGTGTCCAATCGATTTGATGGCGGCACAGCTTCTTGCAGAATGTCGTCGTTCTCTTGTTCTGAAATTGCTCCTTTTACACGTGCATCGCTAAATGGCACGAAACGGGGCACAATGTCAGTCTCAGAATCAGCAATACCCTCCTGGACCCACCGGTCATACGGCAGAGGCAAAGGAACTCTTTTACAATGTACGCTGTGAATCCAGTTCTTTTTCCCTTTCACTCGAACAGCTGATCTTGTCGAAAGAAGAACGAGATGGGGCCGGTCCAACGGGGCTCATAATTTTTCGTCCTTTGGAAATTTCTGACCAGCACCCACGATCCAGGACTGATAGGATGTCCTGGAGCTTCAGAGGCCTGAGGCAGAGTATCGTGGACCTGTTGGTGTAAGACACGCAATTTAGCTGTCAATTCATACAGATAATCAAGCAGTACTGGATGTTCGATCTCACTGAATTTTGTCGGCCTTGGCACTCCCCATATATTGGCCGGGCGGCCAAACACAATCTCATACGGACTAAGTCCCACTCATGAATGCACAGTCATTCTTGTTGATAGGGGTGCTAAGGGTAGCGCGTCAGGCCATTTAAGCCCAGAACTCGCTTGGATCTTGGCTAATTTGAGCTTCAATGTGCCATTATAGCACTCTACTACTCCAGCTGATTGGGGGTGATTTGCAGCGTGGAATTTCTGCTTAATGCCTAGTCCCTCGCATACATTCTTCATCACTCGTCCCACAAATTCACTCCCATTATCACTCCAGACCATTCTCGGCATTCCAAACCTAGGGAAGAATTCCTTGACAAGGGCTTTAGCTGTGGATAAGGCAGTATTGTCTTTTAGGGGATATGCTTCTATCCACCTTGAAAAAGCGCAGACAACAACAAGTACATATTTCAAATTGTTGCACCTTTCCATGTGGATGAAATCTAGCTGCAAAACCTCGAACGGATACGTTGGAGGTGCAAAATGACCAGCTGGAGTTGGGGTTCCCCTACCAGGATTGTATTTCAAACATACCATGCAATTTTTGACCACATTCTCCACACACTAGGGGACTCCAGCATTCTGCCATACTGGAGCTAACAACTTACAAATCCCTTTCACACTGATATGTGCCATTCCATGTGCCATTGTAAACACTGGAAGCACATATGCATCAGGTAACAACCATCGCCGGTGTTCTGACAAATCAATCCAACAACCATTCTCATCCAATTTACCCCTACTTTCTTTCCACATGCTCAATTCTTTCTCTGTGGCTTCAGCTTGAAGGGACTTCACACTCTCTATCGTGTCTTCACACATTCCAACATCACCAACCCATCTTGCAGGGCCTGCAACATACATTCGATTCGTCACATCTTTTGCTGTTTCTTTCGCGATTTCGTCAGCAAACGCATTACCACGACCAACATCATCAATAATCTTCTTGTGTGCACTGCATTTCACAATCGCAACTTGTAACGGTAAGGTCAGTGATTCAAGGAGATCATTCACCAACTGACCATTCTGAATCTTAGTTCCATTCGACGTCAGGAACCCACGTTCTTTCCACAAGTGCCCAAAACTGTGGGCCACGCCAAAGGCGTACTGACTGTCAGTATATATGTTCACTTTCATTCCTTTCGACAACACGCATGCTCTTGTAAGTGCAATTAATTCTGCTGATTGAGCCGAATTATGTGGTATACGTGCAGTTTCAACAATCGTGTGCAAAGTCGTGATAGCATATGCAGCAGTCGTATCACCATTCGGAAGCTTGAAGCACGAGCCATCCACCCATAAGGTACCATCACAATCAACCAGGGGAGTATCTTTAAGATCTACTCTCCCTTTTGTTTCTTCTTCTGTTCTGAACAGACAATCATGCTGTTCAATCTCATCTGTGTCTGCTGAAATCGGTAATAATGTAGCTGGATTCAACGTATTGCACCTCTTTATGTGCACATGACTCGCTAGCAGCATCAACTCGTAACCTGACAATCGAGCACTAGTTAAGTGCTTTGTCTTGGTCCTGTTTAACAATGTGTCCACTGCATGTGGAACCATTACAATCAACGTGTTGTTCATTACTAACCCAGCAGACTGTCGAATAGACACAGCTGCTGCCGCTGTGGCTCTCAAACAACTTGGCAATGCCTTAGCTACTGGATCCAAAGTCGACGAAAAATACGCGCATGGACGCTGTCTGTCTCCAAAAGACTGTGTCAGCACTGACAACGCACAACCTTCTTTCTCGTGAACATACAATGTAAAAGGTTTACCCAACACAGGAGCCGAACATAATGCCTTACGTAATTCCGAAAAACTTTTCTGACACTCTTCAGACCATGGGACGGGATTCGGGGTATCTTTACATGTTAATGCTATCAAAGGTTTCGCCAGCAAAGAAAAACTCGGGATCCACTGCCTACAGTATGAAGTAATACCCAAGAAAGCACGCACTTCTCTCTGTGTTCTTGGCACGCTCAATTGTGCAATGGCCTGAATTCTTTCTGGGGTCAGTTTCCTTCCCTCCTTCGATAAGAGATGACCTAAGTAGGTCACTTCTTGTCGACAATATTGCAGTTTTGAGAGAGACACTTTGTGATGAAAGGCAGACAAATGACGCAACAATGACAATGTAGCTTCTTTACAAATCTCCTCAGTATCCGCGCCGATTAGTAAATCGTCAACATACTGAATAAGGGTAGCAGCACTAGGTAAAACAATTGCATCAAGCTGCGCTTTTAAAGCCTGACTGTATATTGATGGACTTTCACAGTAGCCCTGTGGAGCGCGTTTAAAGTGGAAGCTGCGACCTCCTAAACTAAAACCAAAATATCCCTGCTTTCCTCTGCAATCGGAATGCTAAAGAAAGCATTCTTTAAATCAATCACTGAGAACCAAGCAGCAGACGCTGGGATCATAGTTAACAAGGCAGTTATATCAGGGACAACTGGAAACTGTGGCACAACTATCTTATTTACCTCTCTAAGATCGATCACAAACCTGTAAACAGGTGGCTGAGAAGGGTCAGTACGTTTTAAAACAGGCAGAACCGGACTATTGCAAACGTTGCCTCTTGTCTCTTCAATTACATCCTTTTCAATCAAGTCATAGATGATCGCTAACAACGCTTTCTCACCTTCATTAGAGATCTTGTACTGGGGAATGCGTGGCAATTTAACATTGGCTTTCAAAGTGACCACATATGGCGGTATTTCCAAGAGACCCACATCATTAGGACCAGTAGCCCAAAGGTCATCCGGAAGAGACGACAATCCAGCTGGCAGTTTATTCTTCGACAAATACATTGGAGTGATCACTTCCCTACCCAGTGTAAGTTGTACTCCCGAGGGGGAACAATATAATGTCGCATGTAATCTCTTTAACAAATCCAATCCTAACAGGTTTTCACTACATCCTGTCGTTAGGATAAGGGGTGCTTTCAGCTCACAAGGTCCAACAGAAAGGGTCATAGGACTAGAGATCGGGTTCCTAACCGGGGCGCCAGAAAAACCTACTGAAACATTCATTTCGCCAGACAAAGGCGCGCCAGGGAGTTTTGAGTGCATAATTGAACTCTTTGCAGCACCAGTATCCAACAGAAAAGGCTCTGACACACCCGCTGTAGTCACCTTAACATACGGTCCACTCTGATCCACTGGTACTGAAACAACTCCCTCTCTTTGTCTACGGTTGTCCTAGTAATCATTACCTTCCGCATTTCCATCTTCTGCATAATAGTCGTTATTATAGTACTGAGCTGTCCCACCAGTTACATTGGCCTGCTGATCAAAACTGTTCATCGTATTTTGAGGCGGAAGAGGACGCGCGTTCTGGGGAACATTCCCACGCCCTCTACCCCTAGGAGCTTGCTGACCACCTCTACCTCTCGCGCCATAAGCATTATTCGTGCGCTGCAACAATATAGGACAACTATACTTAAAATGACCTTCTTGTTTGCAATACGAACACTGATTGGGACCCACAGGAACACGCGGTTGGGAATACCCGAACCTTTGCGAGTTACTCTGAAACTGTTGGGGTTGTTGATAGTTACTCTGACCTTGCTTATAGTTATTTAGATCTCCACGTGGCGGGTAAGCCTGCTGAAAAAGAACCTTCGTCTTTAATTCTATCGTTTTCTTGTCTGCTCTATCCTTCTCATCTTTATCCCTATTTTCGTAATACTGTGGAGTAGCCAGTATTTGCGCTGATGAGGAAACAGCCCAAGAACTCACTGAATCTTTTAATTTCTTACACAACTCGGGGAGCAAATTATGCACAAATTTATCAACGAATAACCGTTGACCACCTTCCGTACTCATGTCTTGACCACTGTGGTCGATAAATGTTTCTTCAAACCTGGTGAAGAAATCAGACACTGATTCGTCTTTCTTTTGCTTGCATGCGGATAATTTATCCCAATTCACACGCATCGCCGGCATTAAAGTTTTCATGTACGTAATAATTCTACCAGGGAGTTCTGCTACTAAGGGCTCTGGTTTCGCACCACCAACTTGTCTAGTGTCTGTAGCAATGATATTAGCCCATGTGCCACCTAATTCTGCAACATGATCTGTATTACAAATCAATCCCCATAAAGGCTGCGGAACGACATTCCCGAACAACATATCAATGTCAGCTAGGTTCATGACACACGATTCAGCAGTTTGCGATAACTCCTTATAATATCCTGCAGGGTTTTTACGGGGGTCAGGCAATGTCTGCTTAAGGGCTAAAACTTCTGATCGCTTCCAAGGAACATGTACCCAAACACGCTGAAAATATGGCTGAACAGGTGGGTTAGCACCCAAATCACCAGGCCTCCAAACTGGAGGAACCTCCCGCATCGGATATTGGCGCGCTTTCACCTGCTTCCCCACAGGGAGCTCTTGGTCGAACAACGACTGATGACAATCCCCCTTCCTGAAGGACAACAATGTCGTGACTGCTTTCTCGACATCGGCGCCCACAATCGTGCCTTTTCCAAATTCAAACCGTATATGACACAACTCCTGTGGGCTTGAATCTAGACCATGATCTTCCAATTCCTCACAGAGGAATTCACACATTTTCTCAAACACGTACCTCTGTTTTGGTGCTTCCCATTGATGAAAAACAGTTACAACAGACTCCACATCATATCTTGAAGGAAAAACAATCCATCTACGTGTCATGCGGTCTAATACCTCTTTCTCTCCAGAATCAGGCAGCTGACTACGCAACTGCTTACGTTGGGAACCAGGGGTCGTATCAGGAAAAACGCCGAGGGAGGCAGCTGATGTACTAGGTAAAGTTGCAGGAAGCGCAGAAGTGATAGGGAGCGAAACCGGCGGCCCTTGAGAGGGCTGCGCCGTAGGCGTAGGAGCCGGTTGAGGAGGAGCTGGCGGCTGCAGGAAAGCTTGCGGGAAATTAACTGGAGGCTGTGCATTTAAAGGTTGCGGAGGTGCTGTAGCACTCTGCGCATACGGGGGTGGTGAACTCAGCAAATGTGACATTAGGGGATCTTTCTCCTTTTCTTTTGACGCATCTTGCTGAAGGGGCGGCAAAACTGGGTAACATTTATCAATTACTAGTTCATGTTGCCTGCTCAACTGCTCATTCATTTGCTCGTCATCATTATCTTTAAACTGCAAAGCTGCTTGCATTATCGACATACCTTTCTCTCTTTTATTTTTCTTTGCTAATTTAATTTCTTTCTGTTTGGCTTCCTTTCGCCATAGGCGGAAAGAATCAAACATCGCCGGCCGGGCTTTCTTTTTAAATAATTTAACTTCTAAGTTATCTAGGATTTCTGCGTTGAAACTACCATTCTGGGGCCATTTTAAAACACCATCCTTCCTGGTGTACCGGATCCATACTTCATTATACGCAATGGGGCCCACGCCATGTTTCACATAAAGCTCATAAGTTGGAGTTCCAATTGGAGGAACCGGACACAAATCCTCTAATCGGGAGTCCCTATTACAACCCAAACAAAACAAATTTCCAAATATACTAGAACCAGGCATCGTCGCTCACTAGTCTAGTTTCAAACTTCAAAGGATTATCGAATACGATAGTCTCGTGAATACACAAGTCCTTCGGCTTTGGCACTTGCAAGTTCCAAATCAAAGCGATCCCGAAGGGATACCAAACTAAGAACCAAACTAAGAACTGGGAGACGCTCCACTTATACTTAACTGAGGTATCGATGACGTCACCAGAAGACTCGTTAAATCGTTTCGCTCTACCAAATCATCAAGGGTCCAAAACAGGGCGATAGTCAGGGCAGCAGTCCTTTGTAGCCGTCGGGACGCGGAGAACCTCGCAGTAAAGACTTTCGGACCACGTCGACATGCAGGGGTCGATGAAGTGGCGGCCTTCCTCCAGAATTTTCACACGAAGCTCCTCACGAACCTCTGGCTTGGACCGGTACGCTGAAATCGTCCCACGTTGGGCGCCAACTGAAGTACTGGGTTTTTCAGAACCAACCCAGCGGTGCCAGGGGACACACCCGAAGACTTCGAGTTCTTCCTGTTTCAGACTTCAGAAACACAGAGTCTTCTAGGTGAAATCAAAGATCGTATTTATTGGCTGCAGACTAATCACAGGTATCCGAGAAGTACAACACGGTGTATGTTCTCAGGAGACTGCTCCAAACCAAAAACCAGTCTTTTCTTATATACAAAATATTACGCTCTGGGCAACACCGCCCCCATTTTACAAGTGGTCATTCGCATATTTTCGCTTCAAAGGAACAGCAAAGTCATGATGATAATCCCACATTTCAGCTCAGTCAGCCCACAATTATTTACCCAGCGAGGCTCAGAACCCTCATCAGATATCAGCAGACCCCAATAAAACGGGCACCTCCTCCTCGTAAAGTAAGCCATAAAGTAGGAAACAGAGTCAGGTGTGAAAGAGATTAGTCAGGGTTCGTGTGGGAAGAAACGACTTTATGGTGTTTCAAGCCCTGATGCTAATCCCATTTGGCCGCAGTTGAAGTAACCGGCCGGACATGAATGACCTCGGGCATTGGAGTCAGTTTGCACAGGTCACAAAAAAGTCATCAGAAGGTGTACGTGTCCTTTAGGCCTAGGCATGGCCTTAGTGCACAGCCTATGTGAGGGCAACCACAAAATGGCTACCGCTCTAAAATGGAACCCGAGGGTATGATATATAGTATCGTATACACGGTGAATTCATCGGTGAAACATGACGAAAACACTCATACATACCGCGTTAGTCATTTGCGGTTCGCTGATACCAAAATCGGCATGGTGGGACCATGCCACCAACATGGTTCCGAAATTTTCAGTACCACAGTGGGTGCCTATCACTCCCAGCAGTGGACCGAGACATGTGAGGGGTGGGTGCCTATCACTCCCAGCAGTGGACAGAGACATGTGAGGGGTGGGTGCAGAGGAATACCAGCAGTGGACAGAGACATGGGGGTGTGTACATCATTATCAGATGACCACAACTCCATGGGTGTATGTACGCATCCCTAATTTTCGACTATGTGGATAGTGCCATAACAACACATCACTGACAGCAGTTTCCCACTCCCATGAGGATGGATGTCTTTCCCCCACTGCATGACACACCACATGTGGGTGTGAGGACAAATGACACATGCATACCCACCCCTGGCTGATGCAGCACTATACACACACACAGAGATCATGCCGCAAGACTGTATAGTCATGTCAATGCCTACTAAACTAAGAGAGCCAAAGGGAACACACACTGTCACGCACATCCCAGGACTGATAGGAATGTACAGGTGCTGGGACAGCCTCCAAGATGTTGTCTCTCATGGAAGGAATAGGGTGGAGTTCCCACAGATACAATGCCCACAATTGTGAGTCAGGTGCCCAAATACCCTGCAGAACAAGTACCATATGTGTGCTAGGCTGGGATAACACACATGCATAGTGCGGAAAAGGGAGAATTTCTCCATAAAGGCATGGCAACATACTCAATACACAAGTACAGTGACTAGCAAGGATGTCAAAGACGATGCAGCCGGGGACATTGATGAGCAGGCATGGCCATAGTTGAAGGGATCCGTCACCAACAAAGGGAATGTATACACAGGTCAGCACAACAATTGTGGAACTCTCTGCAGGGAAGATGTCAGGTGCCACGGAGGAAGGGACACTCCTTGGTACAATGTATCAAAAAACAAATAACACACACGACCAAAGATCCTTTGCAGAGACCTTGTGATGGCACGCAGATCCCATGGTCCACCTCATGACCATCAGACTCGAACCTTTGCCAGAAACATAACACATTACCACAACCCCAACTCCTGGAGCATCAGCACCAACATCAATACCTGAAATGCAATAGTGTTCAAAGTAAAAAGAAAATGCTTTAATCAGCATAAAAATATTTGTTTTCAAGAACACTATATACAAAGGCCAATGGGCAGTCCAGAATAGAAGTCCTTGGGGGGACACATGGGCACGCGTCTTCCCTAGCTTGCCTGCACAGTGGAACCCTCAGGTTCGTCGACTGGGGGGGGGCATCATGTGGGGTAGGTGTGGTGGGTAGGTGTGGTGGGTGCAGGGCCGGACGCCTCTACCACAGGGGGTGGGGCAGCGCCAAAGGTGGAGGTGAGCTCGGCGCTGCACACTTCTGCCAGGGCGTCCAGAGTATCCCCTGTACCGGAAGAAACCACAGGCACAAAGGAGGGGGGGGTCGGAGGGATGGGGTGCAGCGCTACTGGGGGAGGGGGTGGACATGGGGGGACTCAACCCCCCCTACCCGGGGAGTGCCTTGCACGTTTGCGGGCTGGTGACACAGTGGGGCTGAGGCCCAGCACAGACATGTAGCTCTCCTTGTCTGACTGTGTGGCAGGGGAGCCAAGGGGAGTGCTTTTGGAGGGACAGGGTAGTGAGGCATGCAGACTCAGACTGTGGCTGCGTGTATGTCTGTGTGCCCCAGACCCAGTGGGTGTGCCTTTATCCCCCTGAGTGTGCATGCCAGGAGGTGTGTGCTTGCCCTTACGTGTTGGTGTGCTGCCTGTGTCTGATGGGGTGCGTGCTTGGGAATGTCTGGGTGTGCATGGGACAGGTATGGGAGTGGGAAGTGTGGATGGGGCTGGGGTAGGGGGGGATGAAGCGCTGCAGGAGACTCACTGCTGCCGTCAGTGAAGAGTCCATGGACCTCAGCAACATCCGTTGGTCAGACATCGCTGCTGACATGCCCTCCATGAACGACACCATCTGTGTCAGCAGTCTGGTGTGGCCATGGAGGACATTCAGCATCGATTTCTGGCCAACCAGCAACTGCTGCTGAATGTCCACAGACTCTGCAGTGAGGGCAGCAGGGGTGACAGGGGCAGGGGGTGCGGTGCCTGGCACGAAGGAGACATGGTGGTGCCCTGCACATACAGAAGGGACCGGAGCAACTGGGAGGGCGGTGATGGGAATGGAGGAGGCGGGGACAGATGTTGTGCTGCTGCCAGGTGTTGTAGCAGCCTCCGCCCCCTCGATGAGTTCAACCTCGGACCCATCAGCGTCGTAGTCGGTGTCGCCACCAGACAGGTCCTCCGCCTGACTCCCCTCGCCCTCCGTGCCACTTGCTCCCTCAGACTCGCCAGCACTGGTGGCACCGGTGCTGGATCCCTCCTCCAGGTCTGTGCAGGTGTCTCCCTCGGGTTCCTCCGATGATGCTGTGGGCAAGGTGAAGATACAGAAAATAATCAGTCACCTGTATACATCTGACACATGAGTCAAAACAAAATAGTTCACAGTGCATATCAGGCAATGCATCATGAGTAACATCTAGATTACTCCGCACATATGTAAGCCCTGTACTCCCCAGTTGGTTGACCCACCATGCCACTTGGAAACAAGGAGAAATAGGACACAACAGCCAAAAACTTGATTTAGAAATATACTGAGAAGCTAGTGTCTGGGAACAGTTGAGCACAGCAATACTATGAAGGCATGCCATCTCTTGTTTACTGTGAAAGAAACAGTATTGGTGCATCCAAGGCTAAATAACAGACCTCAATGCTGAAGGTGTCCCCACAATCAGAGACCTGTGAGTACTTTGGAAACCCAAACGAAATACATTGTGATCCCTTGGGAACCACAACACTTTACACAATCTACATGTTTAGAATGTGTGAATGTGCCACTTTGTGAACAGAACACACATGTGCCTGTATAAAAGAAGTCACACAAGGAGACGCACACAAAACTACATTTACCCAGTCATTGTATGAGCTGCCAGCCGAATTCAAAGAAGCCACTGTTAGAAAGAAATGGGGTTTCAGTAAGTACATATACATGGGACCACGGGGGTCTGGATGACTTGACAGTCGTAAGTTGGTATCAGCAACAACCAAGGACTTACCCAAATGCCACCACACTGTGGGAACATGGATATGTATAATCTGAAAAACAGTCTTATTCGAACTGTGCCTTTCTTTAAAATGTGCCAGTGTGTTCCCTGAAAGTGTAAAGGTGGTTTCTTGTGCACTTCCTTGGGAGACATCTGTCATGCAGGCACATTATTGTCCTTCACAACAAAACATCAATGTCAAGCATTGAAAACATGAAGACATGTTGACAAGTGTAGTGAGTGCCAAGGTACAAGACTTTTTGACTAACAACTTGAATCATGCCACCTGTCACATGGCCATCCGTACCATGATGACACAGTTGGCAACACATCTGACCCACTGCCTGTCATGTGGAGTGGCACACATGTCCAAACACAGGACAATGCATAAGCTAATGGGCCTACAATTGTGTTGGAATAAGGCACACCTGCACTGAGGAGACACCCTCATGGCAAGCCAGAATGTCCACACAGATGTCAGCACACAAAGACCAAACTACGTAGCATCTGGACCACACACTGGTGCCAAAAATGGATGAGCAGGAATCATGTATTTAAACTTTTGACACATGCTGCAAAGCACAAACATTAAATCCTGCACAACATCACTGGGTCACTGCATGTTGAGTCTCTGTCCAGACAATTATCACACACAGGTCAGACCTGGCAAGGAGACATAAGGTTTGGACATGTAGGCCTCGCCCGCACAAACCCCCCATACCTGAGACAATGTGATTGAGACAGATCAAGAAGTGACACCTCTTAATCAGGGTTTATAAAAATGTGCATCAAGAAATCCCAAATGTACTCCACATCACCTCGTGAGGCTGCCAACACACATTTGTGACAAACAACCATCAACAGATAGTTGTAAATAAACACACAGGCACTGACTAGTGTGAGTATGCACAAGCCAAATGGGGTCACCCTGTCCAGTGGACACATGTAGCACACTTTAGATAAATACAAATGAGGCCAGGGAACAATGCCACAGAGGCCAACCTATGCTGAACACACAGAGAATGGGCACAGTGTTGGATGACACACATGATTACGAGGCAAGGGTATCTCAGGGGACTGTAGTGGGCACACTGCTCCATGGTCCTGGAATGATCTGACTGTAACATGAGCAACCGTCCCGGCACTATGCATATCTCCCACTCATGCACATCATGTCTGAGGCCACAACATCGGTCATGCATGCTGCAAGTCTGTTCATTTGAAACCTCACACTCCTATGTTGAGACTCAGCATCAGTGCCAACAAATATGGACCCCCAAATGACTGAACAGGACAGGGCACAGGCAAGGTACCAACACATGTCACAGACCACCCCCACACATGATGCAGATAGCAATGTGCACTTGGATTAACTGGCAGCCTAGATGACCATGTGCAATAGTGATTACACACAGACCAGGGAACACATGTCAAGGAGGGTAAGGGAGGAAGAACAGCACCGGTTGACTTGGGGGAACAGGATATGCACTGCACATATAAACCCTGGCAGTGTATCCAGGCGACTGAGCACTTCCAAAAGCTGGTGACACACAACAAACACACATGTACCTACCCCCTCCTTGCTGCTGTCTCTCCTGTAACTGCCTATCCATGTCAGGGAAGACCACCGCCAGGACACGCCTCATCTGGTGGGTCAGGCGTCGGCGCCCGGCGTGGAGGTGAGTCCCCCAGCAGGACCCGGGCGATCCTCCGGGTCCAGCACCGGATGTCCTGCCACCGTTTTCGGACTTGGGCTAGGCGCCGACTGCGACCCTCCACCGATCTCACGGCCCTGACGGCCCGCTTCCAGATCTCCCCCTTCTCGTAGGCAGTTAACTGTGAGGATGACAAAGTGAGACAACATCACTACACCTGCTCCATGTCAGAGAGACACACATTTGAACATCTTTGATATGTTGAACAGGGCATAGGATGCTGCCAAGGAATAGCACCTTTGTCATATGGACATTGGCCTCTGTGGAAGCCCCAATGCACTACATGGCATTGAAAGTACCCAGGTGACATGAGGGGTGCGACACACTCCATGATCATCGCACACACTGTGCATCACAAGCAACACCAGGCTGATGGACAGCACCTCCAAGCAGTTACATGCCCCAGGCCACTGATGCAACCTCAGCAGAGTACACCGACACACACAGGCACAGATCAATCACATGCCATTGGCAACAGCGGATACAAACCTCACTCTGCACATGTGCCACTTGCCTGTGGGGTGTCACAGGTGTGGGGCTAGCTCAGCAAGTCAGACACACAGCATGGCTTACTTCACACATCAGATGGGTAGAGCTGTTGCCTCCTCCATGCAGCTGTGGTGCAACACTTCACATAGACACTCACCCACATGACAAGGAACATTCACACACATCAATGTACAGGGAGCGTACACATCACTTGGACACTCTCACCACAGCTCCACTCAACTCACACACATCTGTGGGTACAGTCACCTGTCACACCGGGGGGACCACTGAATCACCTCAGGACTATAGACAAAAATGCCACAAAGGATTAGCCAGGCTGAATGTGTCATGCACTATGCAGTGAATGTCACAGTAAGCACAATGCAAGTGAGGAGTGCACACATGGACTACATCATGCTCTGCATGGGAGACATAAGCCATTCCCCCCCCCGGGACCCACTCTAAACAACATTGCATGTCTGTCACACCTGGACACAATGCCAGAAGTGACAGTCACAAAAAAGCTGCACAGTCAAAGGTAGTGGAGTCAGCAGTCACCTGCTCCCCTGGTCTCCCATACAGGCTGGTGTACTGTGGGAGGATGACATCCAGCAATGCCTCATTCTCCTCCAGGGTGAATGGCTGGGCCCTCTCCACAGACCTTGACATGGTGCCAGAAGAAGCACAGACAGCAGCAGTGTTGTCAACAGGAAAGTTGTGCAGGCAAGTGCCCTCTCATGGGTTCTGGCTGACTTATATCTGTCTTGCTGAGGGGCATTCATTTGGAGGAGTACATAGTGATTGGTCAGATTCATTCGCATCTTACGTTTACTCCAATCCCTTTCCACATACACCAGTGACAGCATTTGCATCGTTCAAATTTTGAGCATCATGTCAAGTCAACAAACACTTTGCAACATTGTATTTTGTGGCCAACTGACTTTTCCAGGACACCTGATGGAAAAATTTGAACTGAAAACTCTGTATCCATGACAACCAGCATGCATTTAGTGCCTAATACTTGTCCCTTATGTGTCCCCTATGTAATTTTCAAATCCACACACAGGTACGGTGCGTTTCACATGTATCCCTACGGCACCAGTTGCACAGTGCGCTTGACACGTACGTGTATGCACTGGTAGTACACGTACCCGTACGTGTACTACCAGTGCCTACACGTACGTGTACTACCAGTGCCTACACGTACGTGTACTACCAGTGCCTACACGTATGTGTACGCACTGGTAGTACATGTACCCGTACGTGTACTACCAGTGCCTACACGTACGTGTACTACCAGTGCCTACACATATGTGTACTACCAGTGCCTACACATATGTGTACGCACTGGTAGTACATGTACCCGTACATGTACTACCAGTGCCTACACGTACGTGTACTACCAGTGCCTACACGTACGTGTACGCACTGATAGTACACGTACCCATACATGTACTACCAGTGCCTACACATACGTGTACGCACTGGTAGTACACGTACCTGTACGTGTACTACCAGTGCGTACCCATATGTGTAGGCACTGGTAGTACACGTACATGTAGGCACTGGTAGTACACGTACGGGTAGGCACTTGTTAGTACACGTACCCGTACGTGTACTACCAGTACCTACACATACGTGTACTACCAGTGCCTACACGTACGGGTACTACAAGTGCCTACACGTACGTGTACGCACTGGTAGTACACGTACCCGTACATGTACTACCAGTGCCTACATGTACGTGTACTACCAGTGCCTACACGTACAGGTATGCACTGGTAGTACACGTACGGGTACGTGTACTAGCAGTGCCTACCCGTACGTGTACTACCAGTGCCTACACATACATGTACTACCAGTGCCTACACGTACGTGTACGCACTGGTAGTACACGTACGGGTACGTGTACTACCAGTGCGTACCCGTACATGTAGGCACTGGTAGTACACGTTCGTGTATGCACTGGTAGTACATGTACCCGTATGTGTACTACCAGTGCCTACACGTATGTGTACGCACTGGTAGTACACGTACCCGTACGTGTTCTACCAGTGCGTACCCGTTCGTGTAGGCACTGGTAGTACACGTACGTGTAGGCACTGGTAATACACGTACGGCTAGGCACTGGTAGTACACGTACCTGTATGTGTACCACCAGTGCCTACACATATGTGTACTACCAGTGCCTACACATACGTGTACGCACTGGTAGTACACGTACCCGTACGTGTACTACCAGTGCCTACACATACGTGTACTACCAGTGCCTACACGTATGGGTACGCACTGGTAGTACACGTACGGGTACGTGTACTACCAGTGCGTACACGTACATGTATGTCTACTACCAGTGCCTACTCATACGTGAACTACCAGTGCCTTCATGTACGGGTACGCACTTGTAGTACACATACCCGTACGTGTACTACCAGTGCGTACCCGTACCAGTGCCTACGCGTATGTGTAGGCACTGGTAGTACACATACCCGTATGTGTACTACCAGTGCGTACCCATACGTGTGGGCACTGGTAGTACATGTACGGGTAGGCACTGGTAATACACGTACGGGGTGGCACTGGTAGTACACGTACCCGTATGTGTACTACCAGTGCCTACACGTACGTGTACTACCAGTGCCTACACGTACGGGTACACACTGGTAGTACACGTACGGGTAGGCACTGGTAATACACGTACGGGGCGGCACTGGTAGTACACGTACCCGTATGTGTACTACCAGTGCCTACACGTACGGGTACGCACTGGTAGTACTCGTACGGGTATGTGTACTACCAGTGCCTACACATTCGTGTAGGCACTGGTACTGGTACGCACTGGTAGTACACATACCCGTACGTGCACTACCAGTGCGTACCCGTACCAGTGCCTACACGTATGTGTAGGCACTGGTAATACACATACCCGTACGCGTACTACCAGTGCATACCCGTACGTGTAGGCACTGGTAGTACACGTATGGGTAGGCACTGGTAGTACACGTACGGGGCGGCACTGGTAGTACACGTACCCGTATGTGTACTACCAGTGCCTACACGTACGTGTACTACCAGTGCCTACACGTATGGGTACGCACTGGTAGTACACGTACCCGTACGTGTACTACAAGTGCCTACACATACGTGTACTACCAGTGCCTTCACGTACGTGTACTACCAGTGCCTACACATACTTGTCGGCACTGGTAGTACACGTACGTGTGTACGGTCCGTATCACGCATGCTCCTATGGCACCACTACTATAGTGATACGGACCGTACTTGTACAGTCTGTACCACGCGTACTCCTACGGCTACACAACTCTAGTGATACAGACCGTACACACGCCCTCAGAGCGTGTGTACGGTGCGTTTCACACGCTTACACTGTTGATAGGATGCGCACACGAAAGGAATGGAGGTCTCAGACTCACACAAGGATGTACATCAAGTCATTGTCATTGCTGTCCTACATGTGCAGGGCCTAGGTGTGTCAGGTAGTGATATTGCACATGTCTCCTCATGTATTTACACAATTGATGTGTGATGACCTGTGTACACGTCATGTGTGATGGGGCACTATATGGCACACTTCCCCTTCACACTTTGCACATGTGTGCATGTAGTACAAACCTGTCAAGCACAGCATCACTGGTATGGTACAGTCACCACCACCCGCAACTGTCCCCCGATGCCAGGGACAGGGACACTAACAACTGACATTTAACGACCTGCGTGCACCGATGTGACTATGTCATGTGTGTGTCATGTGTTCCCATGAGCTTGCTGTTGGTGTTCCGTCAACTGCATCTGCTGTTGCTGCATCCAACATGTGTCTGTGTGTAGATGGGCATGGCACACATCTACGCACACCATGCCACATGTGGATTTCCACGTAACGTGTGTCTGTATGCATCGAACATGATATTTTGACATGAGGACATATCTGCGTCGTCTCAATGTCTGTGTTTTCTGTTTTCACGTGTACACCTTCATCACAATGTGTGTGATCTGTACATTTGACATTCCATGTGATCTGTGCGTCTAGCTTGCCGTCAGGTGTCTGTATGAGATGACATCCTTCAAATGCAGATATGTGGATGTATGTCAATCTTGTGATGTCTCTGGCTGTTCACTGACACTGTCCCACAGCTCGTTTCAGGGCATGTCCTGTAGACTTGACAATCAACGGGTGTAGCTAGCTTTTCGTAGGAGTATCACCTGGCTGGCATACGTGTCCTGGATGTATTGCACAGACCAGACTCTGTATTTAGCAGATGTGTATTAGCAGTTGAGCATGTGCTCAGTTAATTGACATTGATGTTGCTATGTTCTCACTCTTCGTTATTCATTCCAATTTTCTGCAGGGCACCGCCTGTCCCCAGACCAATGCCAGACTTGGGTGCCATGAGGGAACGTGACTGCATACGACGTTACAGATTCACCCAACAGTTGATTGAAGACTTGACCGCCAAGCTGGCACCACACCTCCAACCACAACACAGGTATCCTACTGCGCTGACCCCCAAGATGAAGGTGATGGCAGCCCTACATTTTTTTGCCACAGGTACATTTCAATTCACCATAGCTGATGTTGGTGGCATGTCACAGACGATGTTCAGCCGTGTCCTGCATGATGTTTTAGCAGCCATGTTGGAGCACCTGGATGAATTCATCCATTTTCCGACTCCAGAGGAGTTGACAGGTGTCAAGGGTGATTTCTATGCCCTGGGAGGGATGCCCCATGTCATTGGGTCCATTGATGGACACATGTGGCTTTGGTACCACCATAGGCACAGGAGGTCACCTATCGCAACCGTAAACATTACCACTCTATAAACCCTTGTGGTGTGTCTTGCTAACATGCTGATTTCCCATGTCTGTGCACGTTTTCCAGGGTCAGCACACAATGCCTACATCATGAGGCGTAGCAGGGTGCCACAAATGATGCTGCGGCTGCACAACGAACAAGCATGTCTTGTTGGTTGGTATACTCTGTTTGTCCTGTGTTTTGCGGTATCTTTGTATCTTACGGCATCTCCTGACCCACTTCTTTACATGATGTTTCCATGTAGGGGACTCTGCCTATCCCAACATGCCATGGCTGATGACGCCTCTCCGCAACCCAAGATCAGCTGCAGATCACCGTTACAACAATGCACACGGGCAGACAAGGCAAGTGATTGAGAGGACGTTTGGCCTCCTGAAGAGCCGATTCCGGTGCCTTCACAAGACAGGCGGGTCCCTCCCATATGCACCGGCAAAGGTCTGCAAAATCTTCCTCGTGTGCTGCATGCTGCACAACATGGCAGTGGAGAAGGCAGTGCCACTCATCCTGGAGCAGCATGAGCAGGAACATCCACCCGTGGAGGATGAAGGGCTTGGTCACGAGGCAAGTGAGGAGGAGGAGGAGGATATCTGGAGTCAGCTCATACGCAACTTCTTCTCATAATGGTGAGTCACTGGGTCTGAGTGTGCACGCTTGGAGCCTTGTGTGGCATGTGTTGCAATGTGTGTGTCCAGCTGACTGTATGCTAAGTGACTTAGATGTGTGTTTTGATGTGTCACTCGAGTGATGATGTCATTCCACTCATTTTAGCTGAGACACTAAATTTTCAATTTGCATGGTGACAGCATTATTCCTGTAGAGTAAATGACCATGTATGCGGATAACAATCTTTTAGCTGACTCCTTGTGTGTCTGTCATCGACAGGTTCTTGCGCATGTTGTCTGGTCGTGTCATCCTTGGCCTCCTGCTATTCCTCATGAGTATTGCAACGTGTGCTGAATCAGCGTTCCATGCACGGACATGGGGAAAAGTAATTTTGGGTGAGGATTGCAGCAAGGCATTTGGGGGGTGTTACGTGTTTGGAATGTGTGGGGACTGCTCCTGTGCATGTTGGGTTACCATGCATACATGTCGACTCACCATGGGGCACATGACATGTAGCATGACTCCCATGAATTGATAGTCAACCTTTGTGACAGTCATCTGTAATGGTTTGTGAATTCTGAAGAAGGCATCAATGTGTGTAAAACTTCCCTCAGAAACATACGGGATGCTACGGGTGGACATAGTGTGGGACATCCCCATAAGAGGCTCAATGGGGAATTGCAGCCTCTCCGTGTGCAGCAGGGGGTGTTTGGCTCATCCCCTTAACTTGTGTGCCAGGCCATTTGGATTTACAACATCTGTGTTGTGAAGGGGGTGTCCAGCGTAGGTCCCACATGTTCAGCCAAATGACCTGTGAGTCTGTTCATATTGATGCATTTCCCTTAGTGTGAGCCTGAGTAATAAAGGTGTTCCTCACCCTCCAAGGTGCCTCATCTCTGTCAATGCAGGTCTCTTGCCACTTTGCATGTGGCATCTCTGGCATAGTTGTCAAAGATTGTGCATATGAGTCTATGTGTAGTTTGGCTTCATGCATGCATTTCTTCATGGGTTAGAATCTCTATTGTGCATGAAGTCCATGGTTGTGTATGTATTTGGGCATGTTGGTCCCCACGACGGGCCATCAACGCCTGCTGAGGGTGTGTCTCCTGTGCGCAGCTCGGCCTTCTGTTTCCTGATCCTGTGTCAGTCATCTTTGGTGATTGTGCATCCATTTTCTCTGGGTGTGCCATGGGTAACCGGACACTCCTTCCTTTACATACGCCTGTTGCAGTTGTCCTTTCTGACATCCTTGTCTTTGTGTGCTACTTTTGGCATAGTTTCCAGGACATGCCGCCTGCTGCTGCGGCCCCGGCAGCAAGGGCACACAAAGTAGCGGGATTCGGCAACACACACGCCTCAAAGATGCTCCTCCCTGCCTCCCTCCACCCATTCATTTGGCTGTCATCATATTGTCTGTGCCACTGTTGCGGCCACGCGGTGCCAAAGGCAGGACCGTCAGCACATGCAACGTGCACATTGCACAACCCTCATGTCCTTGCATGACCCACATCACACTACAGTCTGATGTTGCAGCCACCCTCCAAGCAATGTCTATCCGAAAATCAACCGCCTGATCTCAGGCATACCCTAAGCGCACACACGACACCTTTGCATGCTGAGTGTGCAACTCCAACTGCCTACACAGCGCTGCCCCGCCTTCCAGGCCCTGTCACACCAACCAGATCATGTCCCTCCTTCTCCACACCGGCTCCGTCCACCAGCAAGGCCATGGGAGTGGGACTCAAGCCTTCAGCATGTAGTATAGTGGCATCATCTGGCACATGGCCCAGGGATCATCTCTCAGCGTGTCAATCTTCAATGTGTCCAGGATCCCCCTCTCCACCATCACATGCGCACACAACCTCATCATCATGTAGTATGCCATTGACACCCAGCTGCTCCTCACCCTCACCAAAGACGCAGCCATTGCCAGTTCCAACATTCAAGAAGGCATGAGGTCCGTGGATGAAAGGCTGAACATCAGCCACCTGAGGCTGGACTTGTACAGGACTGAGGTAATCATCTGAGGATTGTCCCCTTACAGCTGGCTCAACTCCTTGTGTCCCACCCGCAGGGGCCCTACACAAGCACCCAGTGGCCACGCACACAAGATGGTGTGCATCATGGATTTGTCACTCACATTTGCCATGCAAATCACCAGCATCTGTACCTCATGCTGCAACACCCTCGGCATGATGCACATGATCCACAGACCGATCCACTCCAAGGAAAGACAGACCATCCCCCAGGTCCACGACACCAGCCGTGTCAACTACTGCCCCGCCCTCTACAGAGCAAGTACATCCAAACTCACGGGAAACTTGTCCACATCCAGGGTGCATCTGCACACCTCAGCTTCAACATCCCGCACCCCATCCACATCACCGTCCACCTGAGATAGATGCAAGGGATCACTGTGTGCTGCAGGATGACCTTCACACTCCTCACACACACTCAGGAGGCAGTCAACAACCACAGACCCCAAAATCAACCTTGTACGTCTGTCATCCAAGACCCCGTTGGCCCAACTCTATGCATCTGAACTTGGCCTGGCCACCATTCTTCACATCCACAAAACTCCAGCATGAAGGAGATGGTTCTCCCACCTGGCCAAACATACCTGGGACTTCCTCCAAGGGAACCTCCACATGAGCCATAAACTCTAGGCCTTCATCATCCTCTTCCTGATTGGTCTGTCCGCACAGTATTGCAAGCCCCTCCTCAGCAGCTTGAGGCCATCACGGGTGAGTATTGGGCTCCCAGGCTGTATCGGATGATACATTGTGACCCATGTGTGTCCTGTACCGGACTCAGATCCCAGGGTATGGATGGCTGGAGTTAGTTCAACACTCAGGCATAGTTTGACATTTACCCACACGTATGTTGTGGACTAATTCAAAATGACTACAACATCTAATAATGAATAAATAGTTTTATTCTCGGTGGGGTGCTCTACCGGGTGCATAGAATCCAAAGTTCACAGGGGGAGATGGGATCCTTGGCATTTGAAGTCATCAGAGTCCAGACCACAGTGTTGGTCATCATTGGTCAGACTGTGACCAGCAAGTCCATGTGGCAGAGAATGTCAGTGAATGAGGTGCTGCTGTTGTGCATGAAGGCCAGGTGCCAGGCCAGGTGACCTGGGAGATGTGGATGGTCGGCTGCCTCTCACAGTCTTTTCCATGGACGACCCACCTTCCTCCGGGAACCCTCAGATGCAGGCCTTGACGATGCTTGGGACGCTCCGTCGGACAAATCCTCCTCCTCCTCCTTCCTCCCTGTGGCTGGTGTTGGTCTTTGCCTCGTGGCACAGGGAGGGTTGGCCATGTTGTCGGCGATCCGACAGAGTGAACGGCTTATGTCCGTTTGCACCGCCAGGAGCTTAGCCAGTCTTGCCTCCATCCGTCCTTGGCGTTGTTGTTGACTGTCGTGTTGCTCGGCCTGCTGATTATTAATGTCTGTGTGGGTCGCCACTACCTGACTTATGGCCCTGATGTCACGCCGGTATGCCTCCATGATGTTGCGTACGTGTGACATACCGGTCACTTCAGCTGTCTGGTCAGGTTCTCGCCTCCTCCTGCCTCCACTCCCACCACCCCTGACCACATGAACCTGGCCTGCCGTTGTGGGCACATCAGGTCTACGGGACCCCTGAGGGTTGGCAGTTGCGGGGTTGTCTGCCTCCTCCTGGGTGCCCAGCGAACCTTGTCCCTCTAGGTCAGACTGGCTCAGTTGTTCAGTGTGGGCAGGGCTCCTGGGTGTCTCCTGGGATGTGGCAGGAATGGGGGTGGAGGTTGGCACAGATGTACCTGAATCAGGTGCTGCAGGGGCTTGGACACCAGAGGGGCCAGGTGGGTTGGGGTCATCCGCGGAGTGTTGTGAGGTGTCGCTGCCGGTGGTATCAGGTTCCTCCCGAGCCTTGGACTGTGTTGGGGGGAGATCCATGACGTTGCCCTGTGTGTGAGAGAGAGACAATGTTAATGCTGTTTAATGCGACATCCAATTTTTCATACATATTCTAGTTGCCACAGTTCCTCCAGGTAGTTGTATGTGCCTAGCATTCACATCAATGTTCACTTGTGGATGGGTATGTTGCAGGGGACTGATTGAAATGTTCTCCAGGGTGTTTGACATGTCGAATTTGGGCTTGGATGCTTCTTTGGCTGTAGCTTGATCTTGTTGTGTCACATGTCCATTGTGAGAGTGGGTAACTCCATTGGCTGCCCCGGGGGTGTGTGCTTGTGTAAGGGGTGAGTGATCATCCCTCAGCCCGACGCTGTTCAACATCCACATGGCCCCCCTCACACAAGTGGCCCGACACCACAAACTCAACATCATCTCCTACGCTGACGACACCCAGCTCATCCTCTCCCTCACCAAGGACCCTCACAACGCCAAAACAAACATCCATGAGGGTCTGAGGGCCATCGCCAACTGGATGAGGAGCGGCCATCTGAAACTGAACTTGGACAAGACAGAGGTCCTCATCCTCGGACCCACACCCTCAGCCTGGGACGGCCCCTGGTGGCCGACCGCTCTGGGGACAGCACCGACACCCACCGACCACGTACGCAACCTAGGATTGATCCTCGCATCCTCCCTCTCCATGTCCAAGCAGGTCAACGCCGTCTCCTCCTCCTGCTTCAACACCCTACGCACACTCCGCCGGATCTACAGGTGGATCCCGACCTAAACAAGTAGAACAGTGACACAGGCCTTCGTCAGCAGCAGACTGGACTATGGCAACGCACTCTACACAAGACTCCCATCCAAACACCAACGGCGGCTACAACGCTTCCAAAACGCCTCCGCACGACTGATCGTCAACGCCCCCCGCCACAGCCAAATCACCCCCCTCCTGAGTGACCTGCACTGGCTCCACATCAACAAGAGTATCACCTTCAAGCTCCTCACCCACGCACACAAGGCACTCCACAACGCCAGACAAGCCTACCTGAACATCAGACTCAGCTTCTACACCACCACCCGCCAGCTCCGCTACGGCAGCCTCGCCCTCGCAGCTGTCCCCCGCATCCAACGTACGACCGCCTGCGGCAGATCCTTCTCCTTCCTCGCCGCCAAGACCTGGAACACCCTCCCAACCCACCTACGACTGACCCAAGACCTACTTGCCTTCAGAAGACTCCTCAAGACCTGGCTCTTCGAGCAGTAGTGGAAACCCCCCCCCCCCTCAGCGCCTTGAGACCCTCACGGGTAAGTAGCGCGCCTTACAAGTACCCTGATCGATTGTTGATTGATTGACGGTGCCTGCTGGTGGGTGTAATGTGATTTGGCAGTGGGTCTCCCAGGTGATGTATCTGTCCCCCCATGGAGCATGCTGCTATGTCAGTGAGTGTGAGTTCCTGTCCTAGATATCTGAGCTTGTTGTGTTTGTGTTTGAGTTTGCAGTGGTCACAGGAGGGCCTTGTGCTGCCTACAGCAGGGCCAAGTGTCAGCTACCTTGTCAGTACTTTGCCAGTCCCTGTGCATTGAGCATGGTGCATGGGTATGTACCTGGGCCATATGGGCTGAGGGCAATGGTGTCTGTTTCTGAGTTGTACAATATGTTTTGTGATCCCCACCCTCCCAGAATACCGGACATCCAGTCTTGGGTTTGTGGTTTGTGTAGCCTGGGACATGGCATGGCCTTGCTTTGTGAATGGGGCATACACATGTTAGTGGCATGAGCGTTGTTTTTGAGTGTGGTTGTGTCCGGGGAGGGCTTGGGGGTAGGTGAGTGCATTTGTTGTAGTTGGGGTGTGGATGCCATTACCCCCATGTTACGTAAGTTGGTTGTGTACTCACCAGGCTCGGCAACTCCTTCGACTCCGTGTACTCCCACCGGCGGAAGCAGGGCCATCACCTTCTCCTCCCAGGGATGGTAATGTACCGGTCTGCGGGGCAGCCCACCTCCAGTGATGTTGCTCTGGGCGTAGTCCTCGTTCATTTTGCGCTTGACTGCCCTCCGCAGATTGTACCACCTGGCTTGGCATTCATTCCTGGTCCTTCTGATGGGCGCTACAGCATTCACCCGATCGACGATCCTCTGCCACAGGCGTGATTTTTCGGCTATGCTGGTCTGTCTGACCAATGTTCCAAAGAGCTGTGGCTCGACTCTGATGACTTCGTTGACAAGTATGTCCAGCTCCTCCCATGTGAATTTTGGATTCTTGTCTGTGGGCATGGTGTGGGGTGTGGGTGTGGATGGTTGTGGGTGTGTGGGTGTGTGAATGTGTAGAGGGGGTATGTGTGAAGGAGGTTGTGTGAAGGTGTGTAAGTTAAGGTGTATGGGTGCAGTTGTTTGTGTGTGGTGTCTGTCAGCAGTGGGTCTGATGCAAAGGCTCATGGTTTGTGAGTGTGGGCCCTTTTTATTGGTCCATTTGTGGGTGTGGCTGGGTTTGAAATTTTGGTGGGTGTGTTATAAGAGGTGGTTGTGAGTTTGGGCCTCTGTTTGCCTGTTTGGATGTGCCAGGTCAGTCTTTTAGATGTTTTTTCTACTGTAGACGTGTTTTGTGGTGTTGTGCGAGTCAAATTGACCCTCCTTGTGCTGTTTTACAGTGTCCTGGTTCTGTACGAGTCGTTTTAGCGTATGTAAGGTGCGCAAAGCAAAAACCAAAGGAAATGATGGACGGAGTGTTGAACATTGCAAGCACTCACCTCCAGTCAACTGATCTGGGTTTAATCCATCACTGTATGTAAGGTGCGTACATACGTGATGTTGTTGTACAGTGCTCACATATGCAATGTTGTTGTACGGTTTGTACATACGCGATGCTGGGGTACGGTGGTGGGGTACGGTGCGTCAAAGTACGGGGCTGGGGTACGGTCTTGGGGTACAGTGCGTACAAGTACGGTGCTGGGGTATGGTGCGTCCAAGTACGGGGCTGGGGTGCGGGGGTGGGGTATGGTGCGTACAAGTACGGGGCTGGGGTACGGTGGTGGGGTACAGTGCATACATGTACGGGGCTGGGGTACGGTGTTGGGGTACGGTGCGTACCTGTACGGGGCTGGGGTATGGTCTTGGGGTATGGTGCGTACAAGTACGGTGCTGGGGTACGGTACGTCCAAGTACGGGGCTGGGGTGCGGTGGTGGGATATGGTGCATACAAGTATGGGGCTGGGGTACGGTGGTAGGGTACGGTGCTGGGGTACGGTGTTGGGGTATGGTGCGTACATGTACGGGGCTGGGGTACGGTGTTGGGGTACGGTGCGTACATGTACGGGGCTGGGGTACGGTGCGTCCAAGTACGGGGCTGTGGTACGGTGGTGGGGTACGGTGCATACAAGTAAGGGGCTGGGATACGGTGGTGGGGTACGGTGCGTACATGTACGGGGCTGGGCTACGGTGGTGGGGTACGGCGCGTACACGTACGGGGCTGGGGTAGAGTGCGGACATGGAGGGGGTACGGTGCTGACATATGGGGGGGAGTGGGGGGCTGTATGACTCGTATCCCGGGCACATGTTTACCCGGATACGAGTGGTACGGCGTTCGCTCCGTACGGGGCCTTTTCCATGCGATTGTGTTTTCGGAAGGGCAGTACGGATCGTACTTGCGCGCTCGGACTTCAGTTTTACGATTTGCATGTAAAACTGTCCGGGGACGTCTCGTAGACTTTTCCCGAAGCGATTCGTATGTATTTTTCACGTACGAATCGTACTTCACCGGTTGAACGGGACTTGTACGAATCGTACGTAAAAAAATACGGATACGAGTCGTACGGTAATTTTTTTTACCGGATCGGAATCGGCACCTATATGTACACGTTTAATGTATTTATAAATTATATATATATATATTTTATAATTTTTAAAAATAAAAAATATTTTTAACTATGTTTATTTTAATTATATGTATTAATTACTTTATTTGACATTATTTTTTTAACCTTAAAAAACTATATTTTTAACAACGATATTTTTTACATTAATATTTTTTTCCCGATATTTTTGTACTTACCATAATGTAGATAGGATGTTGATATTCTTGACTTCGATATTCTGTCAGTGATTCCTTCAACATGGATGTTAGTGGATGTTAACAGGCTCGACAGGTCATGCCGGCACTACCACTTCTGACCTAGCTCCACATACATGTATTCTACGTACATATGTGGAAATGTGGGAAATGAGAGCCTTGTGAGAATCCAGACCCCCAGATAATGTGATTATAATCAGACAGGCTGTTGCCCGAGCTCTGGTATAATGACCACGCTGCCACAATTTATCACCTCACTACATGCCACCAAGGTAGTCAAGAGGACAAGATGATATTTGATCAAATGACACAATGCGGTCACTTCCCTTCTGGACCTACTGGCTGCACTGAGGTGTGGTAGCAGCAAGAAGCAATGCACCAGGCAGTGTAAACAAGCTGTTCAAAGGTGGGTGGGTGGATGGGCTGCTTGAAGTTATGGGTGGATTGTTGCACGAGAGTAGTAATGCGGGTGATCCATAAGCGGGGGCGGTGACTCCCTGGGCAGTGAGGCACATCAAAGGGTCTTGATAGCATCATTAAAGTCATCTGCGTCTCATGCCGATGCCAAGGATGCCCTGGATTCTGAATGAATCCCGGTCCATCTGGAGATGACCCGGGGCTGACGCCTTTGACAGTGGCCAGCAATGCCCTCAGTATTCCCACAGAATCAACTTCCACGTACCCAAAAGGAACCTCCAATCTTCCAACCTCACACTGAAACCCAGCGCATCCACAGAGCCAGAGCAGGCGGAAGATCCTTCTCTCACATTGCATCTAAGACCTGGAACGAGCTCCCGGCAGACATCAGACGCGCCCCTCCTGGAACACCTTCAGGAAGACCCTCAAGAACTGGCTCTTCGGCTAGCGGATCTTCGGACCCTCTCCCCTCAGCGCCTTGAGACCCTCACGGGTGAGTAGAGAGCTTATAATACCGTGATTGATTGAGTATTCCCATGGAAGAGCCTGTGCCAGGTCCCTGCTTAGTTCTAGTTCAGTTACTTGGTCGTGCTTTCTTTGACCCTGACGACTGCTGGTCTGACGCCCCCTTGGTGGTGGTATCATTAGCTGTAGGTGATTCCAGACTGAAACCAAAGCAGATTCCTTGCTGTGCAATGAACAGTCTGAAACATGACTGCATGGGCTCGAGTAGGAAGCAGGCTGCTACCCGTTGTGCAAGCTTGTTAGATATTTACTGCTCTAAATGTGCTGCAGGATGGGAGCTAGAGATGGACCTGAGAGCGCCTGGAGATGGTTTTGAGTGGTGGCTTCACCTGCGCATTCCTGAACTTGTATGGTGATCATTTGAAGCGACAGATGAACAGAGTGCGGAACTGTTCTAATATCTTACATCTTTCTTTCAATATATAGGTGCCGATTCCGATCTGGGTCAGAAAGCACTCCGACCGAGTCGGATCCTGACCGAGCCGGACCCCTACAGTACGACCGAGCGAGTACGATGCGCACGTATGCTGTCGGACTCGGTTCGGTTGCACTTCCATAGAAGCCAATGGGAGCCAGTTGTACGACGCGTACATGGGCTCCCTTTGACTGAATGGGTACGTCTCGAACAAGTGCCCCCCCTACAGTGGGTATGCGTCGGTGCCATCTGCGCCGTACATGCCTGTGAGGGGGAGACCCATGGGTCTCCCCCTGTGTGCGAGTCATACACCTGCGGGTGTCGGGGGTCCGACGTGGACCCCTGAAGTCCAACTCCGGGAGCTGTTGCGAGCCGGACGCTCCGACTCAGTCGAGCTGTCCGATTCGAGCATCGTTCTCGTTTGGTCGAGAGTCATCTCCATTGCGCGCGTCGGTTTGCGTGCGACCGAGTCGGATGGATCGGTCGTAGCCGGGAACGAGTCAGTCGGAGAATTTGCGCATCTTTGCATCGTACTTCGTCGTCCGGACCTGTGTACGGATCAGTCGTAAAAGAAGCATCGGAATCGGATCCGCTACGGCCGAACCCGATTCGGTGCCCTTCCGACGACATCGGAATCGGCCCCATAGTGATTTAACCGCAGTTGGTTTTGTCAATGCTTGTTTTGTCATGGGTTTTGCAGATGTTTATTGTTGGAGAAGCTGTTAGTCCCTCAAGAAAAAACATGACTAAAGGAACAAGCATTTGCAATGAAATAGGTCTCGCATTTATGAGAGTTTGAGCTATTGGCACTGTAAATGACAATGCCTTTTATTTATGTGTTAATTATCAAAACATAAAATAAAAGGCATTGTCATTTACAATGCCAATAGCTTAAACTCTCGCAAACGTGAGACCTATTGCATTTCAAACACGTGCTATAAAAATAAATAAAAAGCGTTAGGAGAGCGCGTGTCCTACCTACAACAGGACAACGCTATTTGATAAAATAGTGATCGGAGGCTGAAATTAAAAGCCTACTGTGCAACAATATGCATAACAGGAGGTGTCGCCATGGGAGGTTACAAAATTAGACAAGGCGGTACTGAGGAGGGAATACTAAGTAGTTTTTTTTACCAGCTGTCTCAGCAGATTTCAGAAATTTAGCTCAGGTCACGCTTTTTAGAGAGGGTCGACTGAAAACGGCGGGAGGTGTTTTTTTATGTTTTACAAAGCAGGGATAGTAGTTGTTTCAAGAAAGCAATTTAATTAACAGGTAAACTACTTGGTTTAAAAATTGCATTTTATGTATGTTCTTACTGCCTGTTCTGTATTTCTCTGCTGAGGAGCGCTGTCATTCTGTGCACTCGCTTGAAGTAAAATCATAGTCCTTCTTCTATTTTTGTTAAATGTCCCGGTTTTTGGCTTCAAAATTCCGGTCACCCTACTACTAAGCCTTTTGACCAAGAAACAGCCACAGTTTACAGTGGACAGTGACACAGGCCAATAAAAAATGCGGGTGGAGAGTGGGCGGAGCTTCAAGTCCGTACCTGAATACAGCATGCCTCGCGGAGCAACGCATGCGCTGCCCAGGCGAGACCTAAAAATAACCACTTTAAATCAAATCTGACATCATCTGTGTGCGCCGCCGCTGAATGCGAATAAGCAAAGCTTGGTTGTTTGGGCTTTGCAGGGAGCTCCAGTGTAGAACTGAGCTACAGAGTGGCTGTGACCAGGACCTGTGAGAGCTTTGCATATCCTGCTTGATGCGTAATTTGTGTATTCCTCAGTATATATGCATTTGTTGCTATTTTCTTGTTTGGGGTTGTTTATGAGTGCTAAATGAGTCAATTGGTGGAACTTAAAGCCCAGCGCTGCCCAAGGAGACTCCCTCCCCCCAAAAACCACAGATGACGAGGCTCCCAGAGCAGACCGGTGTCCTGGGGAGAGTGTAAACCTTCACATAGTGACCTGGAAACCTGCTGTCTACAGGGGCTCCCATCTCACTGTGTTAGCAGGGTGTGACATCGGCTCTTCACTGGGTGACCATGTGAAGGGAGCCAGTATCGTGTGACACACGGTGGCGCCGTGTGAGTTGGCAAATCTGTAGGCGGTTCTCATACCAGGACCACTTCTCCAAAACTGAATGTAGGTCACCAACCTCTGGACAGCAGGAATATTGTACTCACAGAAACTCATCCTGACAGTGAAAAGCACATTTTGCTATGACATTTTTTAAAATACCTATATTATGTTTTTGCATTGAGTTTTGTTCTTACTGTACAGATTGAGTCTATGCTCTTTCCTTTACTATGTGAGGCCTAGGCAGTTGCAATGCGTACATCAATATGTATGAGAATGTATTCATATATGGCCCAGCTTGCTTTTTCGCATCCTGCCTCATGATTACACCGTGGTAGAGACAGTTTAAAAAGCAACTATAATTAAATCATTTGCCTGCACATATCAGGCAGCTCTAAGTTTCTCTCTATAGTTTGCACTCTGAAAAGACTGTCCTGTTGTCTACTTTCATTTGTTATTGCTTTTTAGGTCTCGCCTACGCAGCGCGCATGCGTTGCATAGGAAGAGACCTTTAGAAATCGGTCTGGTTTGCAGGCAAAAACGTGCACGCGTTGTATTGCTTCCAATGGCAACGCGTGCACGTCTGGCGATTTCCTTGCGGGAGCGAGCGGCCCCATGTGGTAGCAATTATCGCGCTCACTCCCACAAGGGAAACACTGCCTGCTCTGGGCCGCACTTCCCCCGCCCATTACTTGCGCGAGGTGATTTCCGTAACTCCATAGGTGCCTGGGGTCACGAAGGAAACAGAAAAGAAGCAGAGCTCTGCTCCTCACCCTCATCATAGCTTTTCAGTAATAAATAGGAGTCTATTTAAGAGGCAATGGGTTAGACAAAGTATCATACCTGTGATTCTTTTGGGGGTAGGGGTGTAGCAATTTCAGTGATGTCACTTCTGTTGGTACTGAAATTGTGGTGAATCAACATTCTGCTGGTGTGGAACTCCTCCATATATCCTCTACAAAGGATGTAAGCAGTTAAGGCTACAAGCCTCAATCTTATATTTGTTGTAAATGCATTGCTGGCAAGTTGTGCAATACCGGGTTCTTAAATCTCCTTCCGCATTCCTTCCACAGCACCATTAGATCTCGACTGTCAAGGAAACAGTTTTAAGGAAGACAACAGATGTTAGTTTTGGTTGCTTTCCGGTTTTCAAATGTGTATTCATTTTGAGGCATGCCATACCAAGCAAGGGGTGTCCCAACTCCTCCATAGAAATCACACTCGGGTTAACTTGATTGTTTAGCTCACTTATGAGTCCAAACATAGCTCAACCTGTTCAAACCCTGTCACTATCAAAGTGACTGCAATGATAAGGAGCATTAAAATACGCATGTAGTTGTTTGTTGATGTTTTACCTTTATGGAACGTCAGAACCCAGCATGTTCTGTTCTCTCTCAGCGATGTCCTGAGTGCTGCTCTGAGAGAGGCAGCTGTAGTGTTGGCTCGCCTGCAGGACGCCATGTTTGGGTTGCAACCTGGATTGGAGCGCCTTAGCTCCTGTGCCCTCACATGTCACCACCATAGCTCGGTCATGAGCTGCAGCCAGCAGCCCAACGAGGCGGTGAGCACTAAGGGGACGAACCTACGAGCAAGTCTGTGGCAAGGTTCTACCTACAGAAAACACTCATATTCTCAAAGTGAGGGTGGCTTACGTATATTAAGCCCATTGGTAAAGCTGTCATTTGACGATTAGATTGTAGCGTTGGGATCAGGAGCCACAGTGATGACGTAAGGATCTTTAATCCTGATACATCTCCCCTATTGTACTCTTGGTGCATTCAGGCTAGGTTGGTTTCTTTGCAAATAATATTTGATTTCGATTAATGTATTCTGTTTTTCTACAAAGGAAATGAGATGTGTCAATCATGAATCTGTAAAGCAATGCTACGTTTTGAAAGCACATACAATATATGAAGTATGGAGAGAAGTGGGAACCACGGGGCATTAATATAAACATAGCATTCTAACATATATGGGTAGGTTTTCAGTACTCTGCGCTCTTTATCTAAACCTCTGGGTCTCTTCTGACAGGCATCTTACGGGGGTACAGGGTCCAGGACACGCAAACCCAAACTCCCCCTTTGCCCCGACCAGCTAGTGCATTGCTTTACGCCAGTCAGTACTTGATACCGAGAACCGAGCGTGTCCTCAGAAAACAAGCACTGTTCAGACAGCTTGCAGCAGCCAGCTACACCTTGCGTGGGCATGATGGATGCCTGTGGTGTCTTCGCACTACATAAATTAGGCTTCTTCGGCTAGTCTGTGCAGGACTCCTCCCACACACGCAGTAAAGAGTGTTGTCAGAAATACATTGCAAAAGTCTGTCAATACAGACTCCCAGAAACAACGAAAACAAGCATTGGCATAGCCAATAGGTCTCACCTTTGGGACCTTTTAAGTGTTTAGCCATGTAACAGTTGATATTGTTGCACCAAGGATATTGTGCTGCATAACTAAATACTTATAAGGTCCCAAAAGCGAGACCTATTGGCTATGCCAATGCTTGTTTAATGTTGTTGTATATTATCAGCTGGGTGCAGGGAAGAGGGAGCGAGGGTTACCGGTGTGAACAGATAAATGTGATGCCAATGACAGAAATATCGAAACCGCGACAGGGGGAGCATGGAAGAACGTTCGGTAGGGATGCAGTCTGCACAACGGTCGAAAATGGGCCTTCTTCAGGGAGTATGGGAGAGGGAGGGGGATCAGCGAAGCCACTTGACCCTCTCCGACTCCTACAAGACCGTCGCTTCCACCCTACACCTGCGGCCTCCATCTGTGACTCCTGTAAGAGCAGCCCAAGAGTCCTGGCCTCAGTGTGACTCTGGGCATCATGGACGTGGGAAACAGAAGTGACAAGTGGGGGTTGTACCCCCCGGATGTTGAGAAGAGGGGATAAAGTGGACGAAGGATCGCGCATAGAATTATACTTTACATTTATTTCTGTGGGCGTTAAACATATGCACTCCAGCCCACATGTGTGCAGCGCACGTGGATGCCCGATCCAGCTCCTGTGGAGCTTGCAGCCATCCCAGCCTGGGTAACAAGCATTGGTAAATTCACAAAGCCAGGGGCTGCAGACAGGAGCTCAGACAACTAGTGGCGCACTTTTTCACTACTTTAAAAACAAGCGAACATTCAATGTATGATTTGATTATTAAGGATTCATTTTGTCTTTAGATATGGGTTCCAAACAGGGCACAAGTCCTAAAAAAAGTAGTGGGGGGACTAACCTAGTTAATCAGTATGCAAGTGACATCGCGGCGCGTGACATCACATGAAGTGGCATCACAAGAAGTGACATCCGATCTTAAGCCCTTACATATATGTTTAGCAGGTCTATCATGAGTACATTTGAGCACATTTCGAGTATACTTGCAAACCCTCCTGACTGAGGAAGAAGATTCACACTTTTGTACGCTACACATAAAAGAGTGTTAGCTTTTGTCAGCGTTAAGCTTTCTAAACCCATAGTGCTTTAAAAGAAATAGTGATATTTAAATTATTACAATGCCTCCTCAAGGGTAAGAAACGTATATATAAATGTAATGTATTTTGTGCAAATACTGGGAAAGACCTAACACATTTAGGGGAATATCAGCAAGGGCCAGCAATAATTATCGCTAAGCGCACTTAGCGCTAGGATAATTATCGCCGGCTATCATGGAATGTTACCGCTGAGAGAGCGTGCTATCAGCAACGCTTATCTCAAAAGCGATAACATTCCTCGCGCTAACAGCCAAAAGTGAGATTATCGCTGGAAATTCTGCGATAATCTCACACATTTTGGCGTTAGCTTGCTGATAAGGCAGGGCACACTTAGCCATTATATCCACCTTACATTGGATATAATGGCTAAGTCAGGGTGAAAGCAGGCGTAAGGAAAGTAGCGTTAACTGTGGTTAGCGCCACTTTTCTTATCGCTATGCCTGTTAGCGATTCCCTCGATAATTGGAGAAATGTCAGTTAGCGACATTTCTCCAGTTATTTTGGGACGGAACGCCCACTTTGCATCTCATTAGAGATGCAAAGGTGGGCGTTATGGGAAAGGGAGCTAAAGCAAGGAATCACGCGTCAGCGTGACCTTGCTGATTAAGCAAAAAAATTATCGCCGCTTTTCGTCCGAAAACGGACGCTAAAGCGGCAATAATTTTTTATCGCTAGCTTGCTGATATGCCCCCTGATGCTCTAACAGTGCATGCAAATCTCCTAAACAGAGCCTGAACAAAGTGAAAAGCTGCCTCTCAAGTATGTGTGAAGTGCGAACAAGCTGTGAGCCTTTGTTCCCCCCCTGCTTCATTTGCATCAAGTGTGAGGCTCCTGACTGCTCCCAGCCAGGAGACTCCAACAAAAGGAGGCCTGACGACCCCTCAGATCCGGCCTTCGTTATGGGCCCAGCAGGAGTCAGAAATAAGAGAGCCCCGTCCCCGCCTGCACGTTGCTGTGATCGAAAGCAGACAACAATGTGCAGAAGCTGCTGAATGTGTCCCGGTGTTTGGACATTACACCAGGACGAGTTCAGCATATTTTTTAGTGGGGCCCAACTTCTTGGCAGGGTGAACGGCATCCACCCTGTGAAAGAAGTGGGGGGACGACGTCAATGCCCAGCCCAGCGACGAGGCAAAGTCAAATCCAGGGCCTCGGCTTTCTTTGTTAACCCGTTCCCCCATCTTGCTTCGGCTGTTCCTCTCACATATCAGTGTGTGCATTGCTTAATGCATATAAATATAAGTGCTGGGGCTCTCGTCAGGAGACCACTGCAGCTTGCACCGCACATTGCCCCTGCAAGCGCTGCCAATGACAGTACCACAACTACCAACCATCACACTCCTGCAAGTGTGAATATTCAGACTATTTCAGGCCACCCAAAGCTATAAGAATGGCTATTAAATTAATAATGAACTGTTGTTGTGGTCATCTGTAAATTAACCAGACACCGCCACCTTCTGGCAGACTGTCACAAGCCCCGGTGTTAACAATTAATTGCCTGTGCCGAGCTGCATATTAAGCACTGCCTGTGTGTGCTCAGCAGCGGTTGTGGAGAGAGATGCAGGGGTGTCTTGCTATGATTGGATCCAGAGTACATGGTGAGCGCTTTCTGACAGCGAACATAGCATGTGGGCTTCAGTGAGCACTGCTTGAAAACTACAGCTCTGCATCTTTCTGTTTCCATCTCACTACTTCATTGGAAAGCCTGCAATGTCCATGTTTCTGCATCTGGGGCGTAACACAGGCCCCCGCAGACCCCGCGGTGCGGGGGGCCCCCTCATGTTTTGTTACGCCACTGTGCATTTTTGGAGGGATTTCATGGCGGGGGTTGTGGTCTGTCTCCGTCACATCCAGGATGGTGGTGTTTCTTACGCCCGTATTGGGTATAGACCATAGTCTGGGTGGTCACTTCTCGTGGTCATGTGACTTCTGGCCTTGGCCACCAACAGGGATTATCGGTGGGGCCCAAACTCGCCAAACTGTCCATGAGCCCTGCATGGGTCAGAGCGCACCAGGTCTTAGTGGGACTGAAAAGTTTCCTTCTAGAGGTCCGACCAGATGGCCTGGCAAGGGTGGGCACCTTGATACCCACAGCGGGAGCGGGCCTGCGGAAGGGGCAGATGGTAGACAAGCTGGAGAGAGTAGCGTGTCAGGCTGCTGCCTGACCCTTCCTCACCCTGAATTTCCTGCCCTCCTTGAGGGGTACCTCCCTCCCCTAGCCCAGTCCACTGGGGACACAACTGCAACCTGTTGTCCTAGACAATGTCTGATTGGCACCAAGTCTCTGAGCCATCCACTTTCATCAGTCCTGTTTACAGCGCTTTGGCCTTTCTACCACTCTGGCACTGTCCTGCTGTGCTTCAGGCCACCAGGGATGCCAAGACCCCCGCCATGAAAGACCCCCACAGTCTCCCTGCCTGGTGGGGCTGGTTTGAAAGTTTCTGCCAGGGCTCACTTTGGTTTGCAGTTTGGCCCTGGCACCACGTGCCAAAGTGTGCGATAAGAAGCTTTGTGAAGTTGCTCTATGAAGGAGAATGAAGCGCCACGAGTTGCCACGGGTGCATATACTACAGAGACATTTACCACTTTTAGGCCTGCAGACTGGACGGTCATGAAAACACACAGGACAGCTCTTCCTGGCGGCAACAGCTGATCGGCGCTGGAAGCTCCAGGTTGCTAGGCGACGCCTTGCACTCACAGGAACTTAGCGCTGCTCCTCTTGCACGAGCCTCTTATTGCCGGGTGACACTCTGCTCTTGCGCCAATCCCAACACGGCTTCCTGGCAGACAGCGGTGATTACGGGCACACAACGCTTTCAGGCTCCCGGGCCGACGGCAACAATGGCACACAGCGCTCTCCTATGGTCACGTCACGGGAATAAAGATGGTGTCGGCCTGTCCAAATGGGCCGAACTAAAAGTGGACAAGGTGGAAACCAAAAACTCTGGTTGCCAATCATGCGCCGACGTGAGCCAATCGAAAAGAAGGGCGTGGCTTAAAGCCCCCTTCTGAAATCGTATCGATTCCAAAAGGCCCTCACATGGCGTTCGTAGCGCATGCACGCTGCTAAAGCCAGGCGAGACCTAAAAATATCCTTTAAGTCTGGAAAACCCGCCCAGAGCCGCAGTAGTTCCCACCACTGAATGGACCTGGCCTGTGGAGGCGCATCTCATAATAGGGCACAATGAGGCCTCTCACAAAAGGGCACAATGAGGCCTCTCATAATAGGGCACAATGAGTCCTCTCACAATAGGGCACAATGAGGCCTCTCATAATAGGGCACAATGAGGCCTCTCATAATAGGGAACAATGAGGCCTCTCATAATAGGGCAGAATGAGGCCTCTCATGCTCAAGACAGCCAATGGCTGAAGAGGGGTGCCCCACTGCCCTGTGCTGTGAGTTAGAGAGGGCAGAGGAAACATATGAATGACACAAAGAGACAAACAATGGCGAGGGATGGCTGAGAGCACCTGTACGTAACTATATTACACATAGAATTTCTCTAAAATCCAAAGGTGTGCCTGACGCAAGACCTAAATCTGAGAAGCTGCAGCTCTGCTAAGCTCCTCCCATTCTTAGGATGAATCTACTCTCCTCTGGCTCTACTTGCTATAATAGTGGGAGAAGGTTTGGGGGCGGGGGTGAGGGTTAAGCACAAACAGAGCTTATGTGCGAGAAGTGAAGGGCACAAAGGGTCTCTGTCACAGAGGAAGGTGCAGAAAGTCAGGGAATGTTCCAGATGTTCCTGGCTCAGCTTGTCTTTCTCACACCAGCGCAGGCAACTCTATGCGGCAGGGAAAACCATGCAGATAGAGATAGTGTGTGCCCGGCCTTAGAATCAAAACTTATTCTTCTGTACCCCTTTGTTTCAGCTACATCTGCCTGGACAATTCCATTGTGGGCGTGCCTTTGTTGGTCCTGAAATGTACATAATATATCTTTATGCTTGCTGATGTCAGTCCCTCTGCAGCACTCCTAGCAACTGGGCAAACAGGGCTCCTCTCTGAGTGTACTTTGAACAAACAGATATTTGTTTGTATTCTCTACTGTCTGACCGACTCTTCATTTTGTATGGAAGGCTGAGAGGAGGTCATGAGGGACCCGGGTGACCCTAAGCGGGTCACTTCCTTTACGCTTCTCTACCGGAAGCCAGTACAGTTCGCGTCGACCTTTTGACACCGACTGCCACTTTGGAATATCCAAGGTAAGGGCCAATGCATTTTGCACAAGTTGCAGCTTAGCTTGGGCCGCCTTTGCGGTCTCAAGGTAGAGCGCTTTACAGTAGTCCATCCTTCAGGACCGTACATGGGAAGATGATCCTTCCTCAACATTCCAATAACCAGGAGCAGGTTGACACTGTTTAGTTGCCCTGGTGGTCCAGTGTCAGCTCGCTATCCAGGATGACACTTAGGTTCTTAGCTGTGTCCGGTGGATTGGGTAAGGTACCGAGCATGTCTGGCCACCATTTGCTGTTCCATATCGTAGGTTGACATCCAAAGAACAGTAGCTGCATCTCGTCTCCATCTAACATCAGATAGCTTTTGCCCATTGTTAGACCTGTCAGCCCTAGGGTGGTCTTGCCCTGTGTTTTTGACCTTCTCGCCTCATTTTTGCCACCATCTTTTTGTTGGCCCTAGGTCTCTGGGCGCCTTAGCACTGCCAAACAGTGATGAGGTGCAGGTGCTCTCTCCCAATAACATGGCTGCCACAGACCCCTGCTACTGCGGAGTGGCCGTTGAACACACGCACTAGTGGTTAGGAGCAGGCTGGGACATCTTGATACTGTATCTTTGCCGTCCCACCTTTTTGTCCTGTAGACAGACATATAGAAGCTCTTGGAACCTTCCAGCCCTGGGAGGGGTTATGCTTTGCCTCCTTTACAGGAGGGTCACCTGACCTTGGGGTATAAGAGGAAAGGAGGGAGACCTAACTAGTCAGTTGGGGCACCACTGGACCTCGGGGACCCTCTGCCGGGGCGTAGGCGGTTGGGCCTAGGGGAGAAACCTACACTACTGGGACTGACTGAGCTTAGGCCCTGCTGTACCCAAGTTAGATGAGGGACTCTGCCAGCCTGCTGATCTTGCCTGGTGAGGGGGAAACCCAGGGGGCCAACTCCAGTGTGCTGCAGGGACCCACCCTGCCTCTGATGCCTGCCAACTCAATCCCGTCCTTCCCCCCAAGACCCTGCACTGAGACCTGCTGTGAACCTTCTCCCTGAGACAAGCACTGAGCTGGAGTAGAGGACTGCCTGCAGTGAGCACTACTGGGGGATCAACCAGGTAACCAGCGCTGTGTCACCCTGAAGCGCTACTTTGCCTAGAACTGTTAGTGACTTCTGCTGCACGAACTGCGCCCCCCGTGCTGAACTAATTAATTATAAAGCGCTACCTGCCCATCTCTGCCACCGCCTGGGACCTGCCGGAAAGCGCGAAGCCCGTGAGGCCCTTTACTGACAACTCCACTGCCGCCCGGCACCGTGGGGCCTGAGGCGCTGCCTGCGCCTCCCACGTGGGAGCGAGAGTCGGGTGCTGTTGCAACGAGCGCCTTGGGGCTTAGAAGTCACAGCCGCGGCCCCGGCGCCTACTGCCCACAAGGATTAACTGCTGACGAAGTCACCGCCGTGGCCCCCGAAGCCTGGAGAGGGCCGCCGTGGCATTGGGGAGGCCCGCACCGGGCCAGAGAACGCTAGCGCGTCCCTCATCACGTGACGGGGGCGCCGGCCGCGTCATCAGCCTCGCCCCGTGAGCGCCACGCAGCCATTGGTGGAGGCTGCCACGTCCCCAGCGAGCCGCGCTGGGGTTGGCTGTTGCGGGCGCGTCTTGCGAGGACTGTGCCTGGATTGGTCCCGGGGCGAGGAGGAAGCCGGCGAGCCGAGGCCTGTCCTGACACCCCCGTGGGAGGCTCCAAGAGGAGCGGGAGCCCCCCCCTGCTTCGCCCCGACTGACCGCGCATGAGGAGAGCGCAAGGAGGGGCTGCCGGGGGCCCGCTTTGCCTGCGTTGGCTCCTGCTTGAGCTGGAACTCCTGAATGAGAGTGGAGAACCATAACATCAGGTAATCCCCCTGGGGGAGGGCGGAGAGACTGCGGGGATAGCGGGGGGCTGCTCAGGAGCCTCCCACGATTAGAGAAGCAGCCCCGTGACCGCCCCGCCCCTCCCCTCAGGAGACTGCTACTGGGCCCCATAGGCCCCAATTAACCTCCCCTTGCCTCCTGGAACTGCTAAGAGCTGGGGCCTGAGTTAGATAGGGGACTGCCTTTCCAATGCTGAGTGCTGGTATGCACCATAAGCCCCAGAGATAGGTTGTTGACTTATATGCATGCCCTGGGAGTGTCACCTTGAGGACCCTGCTTAACAGAAGGCCTACCCTTATGAGTCGAGAACCATCCGAATGGGGTGCATGGTACCTTGATGTCCCCCTATCCAGGAGCTGTTTTGATGATATGTTCACACCCTGATGCCCCTAAAGGAATTGGCGTCTGTGTTGGGGCTAGAATGAATTAATTGTTGCCATGAGATTATTGGTGCTATTCACTTGAAGGAATTTACGCCTGTTCTGAGCTGAAATGAATTGACTGTTGCTCTGAAATTCACTGCTTTATTTACTTGAATGAATTGATTGTTGCCCTGCGATTATCTGTTCTATTTACTCGAATGAATTTACTGCTGTCTTGAGACCTTCTGGTTTGGTATTGAAATGAATGAATTCGCCATGACTTGAAATAGATAAAGAATCTTGTTTTACAAATCAACTTGGTGTGGTGTCCTTCATTGTGTGCGCATGACTAAGTCCGGGTGAGTGAGTGCTGCACCGGTGCTTTACACATTGCCTTCGGGTGCCTTCCTACCTCGCTCCAAGTTACCGTGTCGGTATTGGGGACCCCGGTTCTAACACCCATTCATAAATCCACTGTCTTCATACAGTGTTTGAGGTTGGCTGTAATGTCCTCCATGTCTTTAGAAACAACACAATTATCTGGGTGTCATCAGCCTAGGGCGCAGCCTTTAGCCCAAAGGAACGTTTGAGTTCGGCAAGTGGGGAGAGAGTGAATAATGTGAGGCACAAGGGTGAACTCTGGTATCCCACGTGGCAATGAAAAGGGTCCCATTGAAACTGAATGAGGGTCACCCTCAGATCGGTCAGTAAGCAAAGAGGACAACAGTTTCAGAGCTTTGTCTTTGATTCCCAGTTCCTACAAGCGCTCCATCAGCAGGGTTGGGTAGATGGTGTCAAAGGCTTCGGAAAGATGCAAAGGGATCGGAGCCGCGGCCGGCCCTGTGTCGACTAATCGTCTAATGCTCTCCGTCGCAGATACCAAAGCTGCTTATGTTCTAGGATTACTTCAGAAGCCGTACCGCGATACATCCAGCAGACGCTGTTCCGTCACATGCCCCGGCAGATGATGATTACGGTGTTTCCTCAGGACCTTCACTGGGACCGGAAGCAAAGATATAGGACAATAGTTCTTGAGGTTGTTGAGATCAGAACTGAGATTCTTAAGTAATGGCGTTACCATGGCGTCCATCCACAGACACGGATAACACCCCAACATGATAGCAGTGTTCATGACCGAAGTTAGAAGCCAAAATGCCATTGTAGTGTTTTTGGAGTATATAGGGGCATATCAGCAACAACCGGCGATAATTATCGCTAAGCGCACTTAGCGCTCGGATAATTATCGCCGGCTAGCATGGATTTTTATCGCTGAGATAGCGTACTATTAGCAACGCTTATCTCAAAAGCGATAAAAATCCTAGCGCTAACTGCCTAACGTGAGATTATCGCTGGAAACCCAGCGATAATCTCACGCAATGTGGCGTTAGCTTGCTGATAGGGACTCACAAACTTAGCCATGATACCCACCCTCCATCGGATATCATGGCTAAGTCAGCCCTGAAGCAGGCGTAAGGAAAGTAGCGATAACAGGGGTTATCGCTGTTACAGTTAGCGCTCTAGCGTTAGACGCTAGAGCGCATGATGTTACTACGCAATACGTACGCCACGAGCGTGGCGTACGCTTGGTATAAAATAAAGGGGCGCGGCCTGCCGAGGCAGTTACGCGCCGAGCCTGATATCCGATGTGTGGTGTCCGTTACTGCAGCGCCGGGGCAGCGCAGCGGGGGTTTGCATGAGCACCGGCTACCCCACAACACTGGCGACGAAGGCGGAAAGCAACCACGTGTGCCCCAGCTGTACGACGCGCTCCGCGGCAGTCCCGCGCGCGCGCACGTGTTCCTGTCGGGCCGGCTGAAGAGCGAGCAGCCTCACGCGAGCAGTGCAACCAGGCCCCTCTGTCCTGCGGTGAGTGCACGTGTGCACCTAACACAACCTGTCTTGGCAGATGAACATTCCTGCCTCTGCTCCAGCGAATTGGCCCCTGGACTGTTAAGCTCTGTGCCCCTGCTGTGCCCTGACTGGGTGCTGAAGCCCTCTGCCCCAGCCTGCCTGCTGTGCCCCGGTGGAGCCCTGACGTCCTCCTGCAACACCGAGTGTGAGCTTCTCCTATCTCGGCGGCCTCTTACGCCCACTACCCTCCTTCCTGCTGTGCTGTGCCCCAGGGAGCCATGGGGGATGATGAGCGCCCCGCCCAGGCAATGCCTCTGCACCCCGCGTCCGGCGTCCTGCCGCCGTTCAGTGAAGCGGCTGACCCCGCCACTGCCGCCCCACGCTGGCAGACGTGGATTGGCCGACTAGACAACTATTTTGCGGGCACCAGGGAGACGGATGGCACTGTCAAACGGTCCCTACTACTCCACTATGCAGGAGAAGAGGTCTATCTCTTGTTTAAACACCTCCCCAACACAGGGAACGCGGATGACTATGACGCGGCCGTGCGTGCCCTCAATGCGCACTTCGACCCCCAATTAAACCCGGACTTTGAACATTTCAAACTGCGCCAAGCGAGGCAAAAAGAAGGGGAGTCGGTGGACGCGTTCCACGCTCGGCTGAGGGTGCTAGCTGACACGCACCTCGTGGGTGACAGAGCCAAGGAAGAGATCAGAGCCCAGATAATATGCGGCATACGCAGCAAGAAGCTGCGGACGCTCATCCTCCGCCAACCGAACATCCCGATGGCGGACATTTTAGTGCTGGCCCGGTCCCATGATCTATCCGATGCCCGCGCGGAGGAGATGGAGGTGGCGCTTACGCGAAGCGCCGGTTCAGGAGTAACAGTCAAAACGGAGCGGGCCGACGCAATCAAGACGCGTGAAGCATCCCGCCGGCCTGCGGCGAAGAAGCCTGCAGCCCCATGTGGGTACTGCGGGTATGATGAACACGAAGGCAGAACATGCCCTGCGAAAGGGAAGGCGTGTGACAACTGCGGCGTAATGAATCACTTTGCGTCTGTTTGTCGCAAACGGGCCTCACAACGGAATCGGAGAGGAAAGAGGCCGGAGAAAACCTTGGTGAGGCAACTATCCCAGCTGTCGTTGTCCACAGGGCGAAAGCAAGCACAGGCCCTGCAGGAAGATGCGATGGAGTCCGATGATGACGAAGGGGAGACGTACCTAATCTCATTCACCAGAGCCCTCAAGAGCTCGAGAAGGCCGCAACCGAGGTGCGACATCCTAGTCGCCGGGTCCAGGATCAACGCAGTGATCGACACAGGAGCGTCAGTCACAGTGATGGGAGTGCAACAATACAACCGCCTCCGACCCAGGCCTGAACTCCGACGGTCAAAAGCCCAGATTTATGCCTACGGAAGTGACACGCCACTGCCGTTGGCAGGAAAGATGACGGTACCAGTGAAGTCAGATGATGCAGAGATCACCATTGACATACACGTGATCAATCAAGAGGCAGACACCCTCCTCAGCGGGCACGCGGCCGAAGACCTAGGGTTGATCGCATTCCTCCGGAAGGTGCAAGACTCCCAGACGTCCACTCTGCTGGACCAGTTTCCTGAGCTGTTCACTGGGTTGGGGAACATCCGACGACCACCAGTCAAGCTCCACATTGACGGTTCAGTCACACCCACGGCACTAAAGCACAGGAGGATTCCTTTCCACCTACGCCCGCTGGTAGAAGAGGAGCTGAGGAGGCTGGAAGAGCAAGGTGTCATAGAGACAGTGACTGGACCCACCCCCTGGGTGTCACCCATGGTGATAGCGGAAAAGCCCCGGCAACCAGGCAAGATTCGAGTATGCATCGACATGAGGCTGCCCAACAAGGCCATCAAAAGGGAGAGGCACATCACGCCCACGATGGATGATATAATAGCAGACCTTAACGGAGCACGGTGGTTCTCCAAACTGGACCTCAACGCGGGGTACCACCAGCTAACGCTAGCCGAAGAGAGCAGGTACATCACTACCTTCAGCACGCACCTGGGGTTACGCAGGTACCGACGCCTTAACTTTGGCATTTCTTCGGCAGCAGAAATATTTCAGAACACGATCAGAGACATCTTGCAGGGGCTACCAGGAGTACTAAATGTCAGTGATGACATTTTGATACACGCCACAACAGTGGACGAACACTACCGACGAGTCCGATCTACGCTGACGAGGCTGAGAGAGTTTGGGGTCACGTTGCACAAGGAAAAGTGCCAGTTCTTCCAACAGAGCATCGAATTCTTCGGATACACGTTCACCAATCGGGGCATTCAAGTGGATCCAAGAAAATCTCAAGCCATCAAGAACGCCCCAGCCCCGACATCTGCGTCAGAGGTCCGCAGTTTTCTTGGGATGGCCACGTACTGTGGGCGGTTCATCCCCAACCTAGCCACCACGGCGGAGCCCCTCCGACGCCTCACGAAGACAGACACCCTATGGCGCTGGGGGCAAGAAGAAGAAGATGCATTCCGTGCGATCAAAACCTCGCTGCTGGACCAGGCCACTCTGGTCTACTTTGATCCAACCAGGAAGACAGAGCTGCTCGTCGACGCCAGCCCGGTAGGACTGGGCGCAGTCCTCACGCAAGAGCAAGAACCAGGCACATGGGCCACCCTGGCGTACGCAAGCAAGGCGCTCACCCCAACTGAACAGAGATACTCTCAAATTGAGCGTGAAGCGCTCGCCATCCGCTGGGGCTGCCGGCATTTCCATCTGTATGTCTGTGGGCATCCGTTCACCGTGGTGACAGACCACCAGCCGTTGGTGCCCCTATTCAAAGGGACAGCACCCCACCCCCCCCCGAGGATCGAGAGGTGGGCCATCGGTCTACAGCAATATCAGATGGAGGTGACCTACCGGCCGGGTGCGAAGAACCCGGCAGACTTTCTGTCTCGACACCCGGAAACAGGGGTGGCGCCCCCGGTCGGGAAAGAAGAGGAAGAGGAAACTGAAGCGCACATCGACCTCTTAGCTGCCCTAACTTGCCCTCGGATCCTAACAATCCAAGAAATCATACGTGCCGGGGAGCACGACGCCGTGCTGACAAGGACACGGGGGGCTCTTCAAAAGGGGTCCTGGGCTGACTTCCTGCACACCGCCAACTCGTGGGCGGACGAGGACAAGAAGGACTTGCAGCAGATGTGGCGAGTGCGGAATGAACTGAGTATGACCCGCGATGGTGTCGTCCTGCGAGGGTCTAGAATCGTCATGCCCGCCGCACTACGCCGTCAAGCCACGGCCATCGCCCACGAAGGCCATCAAGGGACGGAGAAAATGAAGACCAGGATGAGGGCGAAGATATGGTTCCCAGGCCTAGACGGAATGGTGGACGAGGTGGTAAGAGGCTGCGCCGCGTGCCAGGTGACGAGCGGCCCGGAGCCTCCGGCCCCCATCATAACAGAAGAACCAGGAAGATACCCGTGGGACAAGATCAGTATAGACTTTGGGAGCCTCCCAGACGGAAAAGTGTCGCTGGTAGTCATGGACAATTTCTCGAAGTATCCCATTGTGGAAGCTCTACCATCTACAGCCTTCACGTTCGTGGGACCAGCGCTGGAGAAAATGTTTGCCATGTTTGGGCGCCCCTCAGAGGTGAAGAGTGACAACGGGCCACCCTTCCACGGCCATGAGTTCCGGGAGTTCCTTCAGCATCAGGGGATACAGCATCGGCGAATCACTCCTCAGTGGCCGCAGGCCAACGGAGAAGTAGAGCGATTCATGAGGACCCTGAACAAAGTAATTCGAATAGCCGGAGTGGAACAACTAGATCCCGAGAGAGAAATCCAGCGGTTCCTGGGAGAGTATCGGAGCACGCCCCACTGCTCCACAAAACAAGCCCCGTGGTCTCTCATGCTCAACGGGCCTCGCCGAGATGGGCTACCCGCAGTTCCCGGGTGGGTGCCCCCACCGTTCGAAGCGGAGGAGGCCTTCCGAAGGCGAGCGCACCGCAACCGACAAGTCAGCCGGGCTAGAGGCAGTCGAGACCGCGACATCAGACCAGGGGACAGTGTCCTCGTGAAAGACAGAAGACCAGGAGGGAAGTTCAGACCCCGGTATGAGCAAGGCAGCTGGACCGTGGCACGGAGGAGAGGGACAATGGTCACAGCAGAAAGAGGGGTGGAGTCGACCACCAGGAACATCTCGTGGTTCAAACGCATTCCGGAGGCCACCGACTGCGACCAAAGGGGACTGGGTGGAGCGGCGGAAGAGATCTCAACCCCGGTGTTGGGACCAGAACTAACATCCAGTGGAGCCTGCGGTGCTCCAGAGCAGAGCCATCACGCCCCCCCGGAAGGTGAAGCCCCGAATAGCATCCCACCCAGCACCGGCACTCGTGCCACGGTCAGGTATGGTCTGAGAGCAAACCCCACGCCCAGCAGCCGCCTTAGAGACTTTGCCTGCCACGCAAGTGAGTGACTGCTATGGATTTTGGGTTATTTTTTTGTCCAAGTTGGAGAGGGATGTTACAGTTAGCGCTCTAGCGTTAGACGCTAGAGCGCATGATGTTACTACGCAATACGTACGCCACGAGCGTGGCGTACGCTTGGTATAAAATAAAGGGGCGCGGCCTGCCGAGGCAGTTACGCGCCGAGCCTGATATCCGATGTGTGGTGTCCGTTACTGCAGCGCCGGGGCAGCGCAGCGGGGGTTTGCATGAGCACCGGCTACCCCACAACAATCGCTACTTTTCTTGTCGCTATGCTGGTTTGCGTGAGGCTTGATAATAGGAGAAATGTCGCTTAGCGACATTTCTCCTGTCATGTCAGGTCAGGAACGCCCACTTTGCATTTCATTAGAGATGCAAAGATGGGCGTTAGGAATTCAGGCGCTAAGGCAAGGTTTCACGCGATAGCGTGACCTTGCTGATATAGCGATAAAATTATCGCCGCTTTTCGTCTGAAAACGGCCGCAAAAGTGGCGATAATTTTTTATCGCCCCCTTGTAGATATGCCCCACAGTTCGACCGGGGATCCTGATTTGTTGTTGAGGAGATGCGCTCAGATGGGGGCAATTTTACAAGCTGGCGATAAAAAATTATCGCCGCTTTTGCGGCCGTTTTGGGCCGAAAAGCGGTGATAATTTTATTGCCTAATTAGCAAGGCCACACTAACACGTGAAACCTTGCTTTAGCGTCGGGATTCCTAACGCCCAGCTTTGCATCTCTAATGAGATGCAAAGTGGGCGTTCCTGACATAACATGACAGGAGAAATGCCGCTAAGCGACATTTCTCCTATCATTAAGCCCCAGGCTATGAAGCATAGCGTCAGGAAAAGTAGCGATAACCCCTGTTATCGCTACTTTCCTTACGCCTGCTTCAGGACTGACTTAGCCATGATATCCTATGGAAGGTGGATATCATGGCTAAGTTTGTGAGTCCCTATCAACAAGCTAACGTGAGATTATCGCTGGGTTTCCAGCGATAATCTCACGTTAGGCAGTTAGCGCTAGGATTTTTATCGCTGAGGAGATAAGCGTTGCTAATAGCACGCTATCTCAGCGATAAAAATCCACGCTAGCCGGCGATAATTATCCTCACGCTAAGAGCGCTGAGCGATAATTATTGCCGGTTGTTGCTGATATGCCCCTAAATTCTGGTGTTAGAGGAGGGGAAACCCGCAGGCATCCGCCGGTGCTGAGCTTCATCCTCCATGGATAATGGTGGACCCCGCTGCAGCTCCCTGCTAAGACCCAGGGGACGTTTCTCTACTGTAGTGGGGGCATCGAGCTCCTATAGATGTTTGACATTTTTTGCTGAAAGAAATGTGCTGGCTTGTGGCAAAGTTCTAGTGAACCTTCTATTACTGAACTGGCCGGGGGTGAAGATGGCTGATGAATACATTTAAAGAGCTGTTTTGGCGGAGTTGGTCAACTCAAATTTGTTACTGCCGTAGAGGGATTTTTCTTCTCTCATGGCAAGTTTGTAACCTCTGATGGCAGTCTCAACTAAAGACCTCTCCTGCTCACCATACAGTTTCCTCCAGACGCTTTCCTGACTGCAACACACCTGTGGAAGGACCTTGGGCACTCTGTGAACCAAGGTGCGATCAGCCCTTTTCTCCAAAGTTTGGTTTCCCGTTAGGAAAGTACAGTATTAGCCGCCGATACAGCCAGGCTGAAAGGTCTGCTGCCCCTTTATCCACATAGGTCTGTGTCTGCCCGGGGCCCCCGCAGGGGCCACCCTAAACGGGCGGCCCCCCTTAGTCCCATTTGGGCACTTCCCCACCCCCACTAATAATGGGGGACTCTAGGAGGAGTCCCCTTTCCAGACGCATCACTTCCGGCATGCTGCGGTCTTGATGCCCTGAGGTCCCGCTCGGTCGCGTAGGAAGCAAGGTGAGAGCTGGCTGTGGCCCCCAGCCACCTCCCCCCCCCCATTTTTGTCAGGTCCCACCTCGATGGCCAGTGCCCGGGCGGGAACCTGTTCGGGTGGCAATCCCTCAGGCCGGCCCCGTGGAGGCCAGATGGGCGCTGCCCGTGGCCCAGCCGCAGGAGGGATTGGGACGGGGGGATCGATGTGGGGGTTACGGCTACACGGCCGCATGCGGTTCCACACTTCAATCAGAGCACAACCCTCCCGGTATCGGCACCCGCAGTGCCATCGAGGCGCTGCAGCAAGGGGCAGGAAGCGGACCAATGGGCCTGACTGCGAGGTTGCCTGTCTCGCCCCGCTCCTCCAGCAGGGTACCGCAGCAGGATGGGCGCCCTCCAGGCTGGAAATGGCTCGCGCGCCCGGGACGATTGCAGGGCACGAGCTGCGGACGGCGGCCGTGTCCCAGGGCCTTCCCAGAACAAGAGGACACGGCTGGGGCTCTGGGAACTTTGCTATTGTCCGGCGCATTGAACCCGTGCATTCCCTGCTGGCAACGGAGCTGTACCGGGGGCTCGCGGGGGTGCTGGGCGGGACAGGGATGGAAACAACAGATGTGGTTGGGTGGTAACGGGCTGACCCTGGTCCCCCCCCTCCTGTTGGGCCCCGACTTCGGCATATTACCACTAGAACGTGTAGGATGGGGCAAACTGTAATCTGCCAGTCCCTTACGTTCTTGGGCCCCCGCCGGCGGGGTATTACCGGGGCTGCGCGGTGGGGGGCTCCTCTCACCACTCTTCCATAATCGGGCACTGGAAGCTCCAGAGGCGATGCAGCGCAGCGGGCCTGACCGCTAGGCGATGAACCGCACATGGGAGCCTCAGCTGCCATGCTGAGAGCCCGGCGCGGCGCTGCCCGTGTGGCGGGGCTCCTTGTTCATAGCGAGGTTCCTGATGCGGGTGTTACATAGCTGGACCCTTTGGGAGGGAACGCCTGGCGTGGGGGCGATGGTAAGCCCGGGGTTATGCCTTTAGCAGGGGTAGGCCTCTGGCCAGCCTCCACAAATACGCACGAGGTGGAAGGCGTTGGGCCCGATTATTCCCCCCCCCATTTCATCCTGCCCCCGTCCAGGAACCGTACAGATCGGGGGCACGGGTCAGAGTGAGGGAGAGAGGATGGCATGAACCAGTGTGGAAATTGGTTTTAGGTCGTGTCATCCTCGACTGGTATTGTGGAGATCTAGCGCCGAAGCCACATCTTTGCCTAGCAAGCGCGACTTTGATGCAGGAAACCAGGGTTAGAGCCTCGAGGTCGCGTCCTGTGATTTTGGGAAAATCACGTATTCTCCCTGTGCCTGCATATGTAATGTAAATACAGTGGTCATGTGCAGCTGCCGACTTTGGTGCAGGAAACCAGAGTTCGAGCCTCGAGGTCGCGTCCTGTGATCCCGGGCAAATCACTTATCTCCCAGTGCCTGAATATGTAATATAAATACGGTGCTCAGGTGCAGCCGCCGAGTCTGGGCAGGAAACCAGGTTTCGAGCCTCGAGGTCGCGTCCTGTGATCATGGGCAAATCACGTAATCTCCCCGTGCCTGAATATATAATGTAAATACGGTGCTCAATGTGCACCTGCTCACTTTGGTGCAGGAGACCAGAGTTTGAGCCTCTTTGTCGCGTCCTGTGATTCTGGGCAAATCACTTAATCTCCCCGTGCCTGAATATGTAATGTAAATGCGGTACTCAGGTACAGCGCTCCAATTATTTCGGGTCGAGTCCACGCTATATAAAAGATGCAAAAAAAAAAAAAAAGATGCCCGACACGCCGTCGAGAGGGGCGTGTGTCGCCCATCGTCGTTATCCTCGGGCCTGGTCGTGCCCCGAGCGCTCCTACGCGACATTAGTCACGGTGAGTGCAGCACAGCCACCCCCCCGCCCGCCCCTGGTTCCACAGGGGCCATGGCACGGGCTGCCATGGGGGGGGGTGCAAGCTCCTTGGACGCACTTTCGCCCTAGGAAAGCGTATACCCCTCGGGGGGCAGTGCGGGACTTTGCGGTGCGTGTGTGCACGGGGGTCAGGGGTATGGCCGGTTGAGGTTCCTCTGCATGCTGCCCATGGTGGACTTAGCTCTGTGTTGGGCGACCTGGCCCGCTTGCATGCTGGCAGGAAGGTTGGCATTTATGGCTCCTGCGTTAGTCGCAGACCTACCAACGGCGCTGGAGGCCGAGCATTCGAGGCCAGGAGAGCGTGTCACCTCCCGGGCTCTCCCACCCTCTGGGGCTCAAAAGTTGCAATCGGAGCCTGCACGGAAAGACCATGGTCCAGTGCGGGCTCTGGTGTTTACTGCAGTGGCGCCAATGCGCCTGGCGACAATTGCCCGGTCTTTGCAGAGGAGGCAGTGTGGCTGGTGGGGGGGGGGGATGTGGAGCAGCTCCCTAGGCCAGCACGCCATCTGGAAGGGTTGTTCGTCCTCGTCGCTCGCACCGACACGGACTCAGTCGTTCCATGCGCGCTCCCACGCTACATCAGCAGTCTCGGTGAGAGCACCACAGCCCCCTCCCCGTGTCCCGTCCCTGGGTCAGTCCCGGCATAGACCGGGGCCCTGGCACGGGTAGTCAGAGTGGGGAGGGGCGAGCTTTGTGAGCACGGCGGGCTGCCTGCGGCAGGCATTGGGGCACTCAGGAGTACGGCTCCCGGGGATGCGTGAGGGCTTGGTGGTGGTATTTCTCACTGTGCGAACTCGCCCTCGATCTGCTTGTGAGAACCGGGAGTGGCTGGCCGTGTTTACACCGGAGGTCAATCACACTCGGATCGCCGCTACTTGAGTAGGTTCTCCCGGTGCCCGCCAGATCGCCCCCCCCAGCTTCCTACCACTGGGGGCAGCTCGTCGAGCGCAACCGACTGGGGAGGCAACCCCCGGCTGATTTTTAGCTAGCAAAGCGGAGAGTGTGGCTCACTCGTCAGGGCGGTCGACTCTGGTCTTGGGAGACCAGGGTTCGAGGCTCGGCTGGGACGCCGGGTTTTCAGTTGCGGCGCTAATTTGGTGTTGTATCTCTTGGTTTGTGATTTGCTGGCGGTTTCATCTGTGACGTTGGGGGGGCATGTTATACACTAATTCTAATCTCCAGGGCTCCTGTGTAGCCTCGAGAAATGGGTGTTCTGCTTCGGCGCTTGCCAAGCAGTGTTCGGTTCCCGACGCTGCATGTTTAAAGTGATTAATGCCTCCGTGTAATTATTTCAGGGCCTCGGAGCAAATGAGCATTTTTATCTATCAAACCGCAGCGTTTCCGCGGTTTCTCTCGTACTTCGTGTGATGGGTGAAAATGCGATATGGCGCACGACGGCCACTTGCTAGTGCCCCCGCATGGGGGTCTGCAGGGTGGTGAGTGCGAGGGAGCCAGCTGTTGGTAACGCTGCCCCCCCCCCCCCAGACAGAGTGCCGGGTCTTGTTGGTAGCCCCAGCAGGGGAGACTGATCGGTGATTGAAGAGGGGGCCAAATATCCGTGTGCAACTCCATCTGCAGTACACCATGTGCAGACGCGCATTTAGCACTAATGCGTCTCAAAGGAGGCCTCCTTCTCTAATTTGTATGTGGGTGTGATATATGCAAATGAAGTAAGGGGGTTGCCCCTCCGGTCGGGCAGTAATTCTGAGGCAGGCTCGGGGACTAATATGCTCCAGAGAGGCATACTGACTGTGCACAACAGTAGAAGTGGGGCACAGTCACAGCACCGTTTGAGGTTGGGAGGGACCGCCTGGGAAACCCCTAAAAGCTGGTAAAATCAGACACTGCACACCACACTACAAAATCAGGTCACCTCCTGCGCGTCTGGTGCTCTCGGCCGGGTGAAAAGAGACTTGTGGTCTGACAGACTGATGGTGTTTGTGCTTTTGGAAAAGCAGTAGAGCGCTTCCTTGGCTCAGTGCAGCAACAGGGGCAAATTGTATGGAATGACAAATAGTAATATCACTTTAAAACAACGATGGATGTGTGCGGTAATAACTACCATTAATGTGTTGAGGGCTTCCAAGCGCACTAACTTAATGTGATGCGATCTTTGAGCGGATGGTCACAATGGTTTGTGGACGCATAGCATGATCCATGAGTGACTCTTTGCCTGGCTTTGCGCTGCAACAATGATAGCACATACGGGGGCAGACATTGAGGGTTGTTTCCCGTAGCAGATGGGTGGAGTAATTGAGCCCAGTGCAAGCAGAGCGTTGGTGCATGCCGGCTCATGGTGTTAACGTGCTACAGGTTGGGGAAATACTTTTCCCCAGTCTCGCACAGAGCGAGCTTGCCCAAATTGTCTCCACTAATGTCAGCACAAAGGGCCCCAGCTGGAGGTAATCACGCAATGTGCAGGAGGCAAGGGCGATAATTTATGCCTCTTTCGCTATATATTTGGCCTACAACTTGTACGCTCGACAGGCATTGCAAAAAGGGTACTCCTGCGGTTGGGGGGCGTTTCTAGCTCTAAAAGAAAGTTGAGACAACCCAGTAAAGTTTTAGTGCATGGCCTCATTTGGTTGGGCAATTTCATTTGTAAAGCATTAAACCAGTCAGCCCTGGGCATTAGGCAGGCGTACGATTAGCTAAGATGTTTGTTCAAACGGGGGGAGAGCCTAGCGACCATAATCAATGGGGGAACCAGGAAAAGCTTTACAGACATATGACGTCGATTTCCTGGGGAATTATAGATGGACAAGCTTCAGGGATAAGGCCCTGAGCTTTCACCCCGCGAGGGACCATCACTAATTCTGAGCAAACAGGCGAGGAGCATACTAATCCCCCAGCAAGTGTAGCACAAGAAGAACGGGTACACATGAATGTGTGACCTCATGTCGCCCGGTCTGAACAATCCAGGTCACACCACAGAGGGCAAAGGCAAGGCCTCGGCCCCTGATGTGTGGTAAATATTTCATTACCGGTACTATTTTTTATGCGGTAAAATCTAGTAAGAATAACTCAGTAAATATAAGAGGCAGAATCCGTGGTATTAGAGGTTCTAAAAGGCTTTATTCCTATACAAAGGAATACAATTCGAATTGCAGGCTTTCTATTCCATCACCACGAAAGTTCAGGAAGGAAGGGCATACATTATTAACAGATAAGCAGTTTTATAGAAAATGCATTACAGTGAAACAGATGCAAGAGGCGTAACAGCTGATAATACAGATAAAATGTGCATACGTAACTAATAGAGGCGGATATATGGGCGTAATTTAATAAACGTCATCATACATGATGTCACAAGTGGGTGGATCCATAAGAGAATCCTGCAATGTCAGCAGAAATATTTGGCAGAGATGCGCGTGCAGCCGCATGACGTGTGATTGACGTACAATTAGAGGGTGAAGGGGACTTGACATTTAGCTCTACATGTGGAGACAGAAGTCTGGGGTTCATGTCAACCTAATCCCAAATCATATCTAATATCCTATGTTTAAAGAACTGTGTTATCCAGAAGGAGAGGTCTCTAGGATAGAATCTATTCTATACTGACTGTTAGTGCGTGTACAAGCGTCTAAGTGTCTACACTAGATGCGAGGGGGTAGGAATATTCCATGGTAACGGGGGCTATGAATTACTTGCATGAGGACAGCGAGGCCTGGCCCTTTGCACGGTAGCTGGAGGAATGTTTACCTAAACTACTAGACAGGAATGCATCGGATGAGGAGCGAAGCAGATAATCTTGAAGGTGAAATACAGTTTTTGGCAGGCAACAGGCTGGATCAGGCACCGTTAGCCGCGCAGGGAGTAGGACAAAGTTCAAGGATACAGATGCAGGCTCAGACTGGAGCTTTCAGAGGCAGAAGGCAGGAAAAAGGCTTGATGACAGAATTCTGGGCCTACTCGCCTGAATCTGTAAAAATGCGGAAAGTGAACCACATAAAGTCGGTGGCCTTTCATACCTAGGAATGGAATATCTGACCCATTCATGGCGGATCTGAAAGAGGACATGTTGACGGTGGACGCACATATATTTGCGTCTTCAAAACTGGAACTGGAGGGAACATACATGTACTTATAGCATGCACATGGAGCCGTTGGGGTCTACGTTAGGGGACATAACTGATCACAAAATTCATATTTCCTCATTCCCTCCTTGTCCCCTACGGACCCTCAGGAGATATCGATCTTCATCAATCCATCGATCTGTTCATATAGGATCATTTGTTCTTCTTTCTTCTTCCGGGATCTTGAACGAAAACTTGGATGTGGGATACACGATGTGGCACACAGACCACAAATCGCTGGCCCACATTGTAGACATAAGCAGCAACTGAATAGTATGAGAAAGCCAATACCTAGGAAGGATAGTATTCTCCATCCCCAAGCTGACAACACGCCCCAGAACCAACCGGACCAAGTCCAGGTGCCTGGACTCTGGTGTATCTGGCTTATAATCTTATGAAGGCGAGTTATGGCTTTATATACTGACGGCGAATTTTCTGGTATGAAAATGCAGCAACCTGATCCGATGACCCTACAAGCTCCGCCCCTATCGGCCAGGATGACGTCAAGGACAAGACGATTTTGAAGCACAACAATCCGCATAGCAGACTGCTCTTCTGTTAAATTGCCTAAGGCGGAAGTAGTTTCGTTCACTACTGCTTCAAGGGTTCTGGTTAATCTACGTATCAGCTTACTATTAGTAACTGTACCTATATAGGGAAAGAAACCTTTATTGAAATCTGTGTATTGCTCCCATGCTGTTTCAGTGTAATCGACAATTGGGAGATCTCTCTGCTGTCTATTGTGTACTAAATGGGTATTTCTGTGATAATCAGGAGGAGCTAGGAAAACAGGTGGCAGAAGGAATGCTATGTAACAGGTACCATCCCAATCTAGAGGTAGACGTATATATGCGGTCTGGCCACATATAAAGTAGGAATGACGGGAAGCTCTAAATGTAGACTTGCCTTGATCACTGAATTTTATTACAGTGGTGCATTTACTATGGCCCATGTGTATGGAACCATTCTTTCTTACACATAATTCCCCTTTTACTGGGAATACTAACATGGCGGGCAAGATTGGTGTAGCTTCAGATTCAACATTCAGGATCATGAGGTTAACTGTAAAATTACCTAATCCATATACTTCATTTTCTAAATCAGTTCCTGTTCTTTTGGGAAGTCCCTCCTTGTTAGGGTAGCAGACTTTAAGCAAAACTAGGTTCAGGTTTCCCCATACCCAGTTGTCTTGATAAACTGCGGAATTTGAATCTAGGGAATTAATCAAACTAAACCATGCTCCACAGGAGCCATTGTGTGTGAACGGATAGGGAAAGAGGGGCAAAACTCCCTTATAGTTCTGATAGGGAGGGAGTCGGCCACATATCCAACAATTTGTGGCATTGCTGGTCTGATGGGAATGATGTAGCATACTAATGAATGTGTTGTTGCGCAGCGCAAATCTATAGGACAATTCATGCGGAGGTAATTCGCTAAAAGAATGTTCTGCAGTTACATTGTAAACACGCTTAAGAATAGGGTAATACATGTGCAATAGTATGCTGATAATGATGATCAGAAGACTTAGAAAAAACAAAGTTAATAATGTTACTGTGCAGTGACTACGAAGTGATTTACAATACGCATGCTTCTTAAGCTGCATCTGTTGATTTCTTTCTCTATTCCGGTCTAGAGGATACATGTCAGAGACAAATTCAACCGATTCACCTTGGAGAGGACTTAAACAATCAAATTGTCTGACTTGCTAGACCTTAATTTTAGTTTGTAAAGTTCAGTGTTTGTTAATTCAGCCAAGGGGAGCTTTGAGTCTGTCTGTGAGGGAATGCAGGGCTGAGCGTTCACACTAGATGGTAGTCCATAAAATTTCTTGATATGACTCGAGTGCAACCACCCTTTACGTCCTTCAATCTTCACGGCTGTCCTTGTAGTTAGTAGAACCAATTTTGGCGATGTCCATCTAGGCTCCAGTTGGGTCTTTCGGTCAAAATTCCTGACCAAAACCAGGTCGCCAGGAACCACGTCATGGGGCTTCACCTCAGTATTATCGGGAAAAGCTGCGGCTACCTGTGAACGACAAGATTGTAGTGCAGACATCAAGGAAGCCAGGTAATCTGTCAGCATATTACAGTCAACATCAGTGATTTTGCGAGGTATAGGCGTCCCCCACATATTTGGTGGTCTACCGAAGATCACCTCGTATGGGGATAGCCCTGTTCGAGAATGTGCTACCATTCTCATGTAAAAGAGCGCAACTGGTAAGGCTACTATCCAATCGACACCTTTTTCCCTACATATTTTGGACAATCTAATTTTCAGAGTTTGATTATGGCGTTCCACGAGACCTGCTGCCTCGGGATGTCGGACACAGTGGAATTTCCATTGGTAGCCTAACAAAAGGGAGACTTGTTTCATTAGTTCGGATGAGAACGGCTGGCCGTTATCTGAGTAGACAACACGTGGTAAACCGTACCGTGGGAAGAATTCTCGAACTAACTGTTTGGCAGTAGTCGGGGCAGTGTAATCTGAAACCGGGTATGCTTCTGTCCAACGGGAAAGAGCACAGACAACTACGAGAACATATTTGAATCCTCGACATCGTTCCATCTGGATATAATCCATCTGGAGGACTTCAAAAGCATGATCGGGAGATTGAAATCCACCCTGCTCTACGGGGATGCTTTTACCTGGATTAAACTGACAACATATCATACAGGTACGAACTTTTTGTTTAGCTGCTGCTCGCAAGTGTTTGTTGAACCAAATGTGTTGAATGCTGTCTAGCATAGCTTTTTCTCCTAGGTGCGCTGGACTATGTATTGTGTTAATGATGACTTGAACCATTGAGTCGGGAAGAAACCATAAAATTTTTCCTTCGTCATCCATCCTTGATCCGTTTCGATCCCTCCTAATTCAGTCCATTTCTTTATTTCTTCTGGTGTAGCATGCGTCTGTATGTCAATTACATCAAGGGCGGGATCCTTAACTGTCATGCAATGTATTGGTGTCGGAACTATTGTCTTTGTCATGTCAGTTGTGTGAGTCTGATTCTGAGCAGTCTGTTTAGCTGTTCTGTCAGCTAGGTCATAACCCTGAGAAATGATATCGGTAACTTTTGTATGGGCTTTGCATTTCATAATCGATATTGCAGTAGGTAGATGAATCGCGTCTAATAGGGCTTGAATGAGGGGTCCGTGTTGGATGTGGGCACCGTGAGAAGTTAAATACCCTCTCTCTCGCCACAGTACGCCGAAGTCATGGACGACTCCGAATGCATAACGTGAATCTGTGTATATGTTGACTTTCTTATTTTTGGCTTGAGTACAGGCTTGTGTCAGAGCGATGAGCTCTGCTGCTTGAGCTGACAAAGTGCTAATACAATTTGTTTCAATGACTTCAGTGTCTGTTGTGACTGCGTAAGCGGCCACTAACTCTCCTATACTTGTTCTCATACATGACCCATCTACATACAATGTTAAGTCTGGATCTGACAAAGGTATGTCTGTCAAGTCTTGTCTAGGTTTCGTCGTGATAGTAATGATTTCGACACAATCATGTGCCAATGGATCTGTTCCGCCCACTGGTAACAGTGTGGCAGGATTTAACGTATTACAACGTCTGATTTCTATGTGTGGCTGAAACAATGTTAATTCGTAACCCGTGAGTCTCGCTATAGTCAAGTGTTGTGTTTGTGTGCGGTTCAAGAGAACCTCTACTGCGTGTGGAACTTGTACTGTCAATTGGTGTCCTAACACTATGGCATCGCTTTGTCTGATAGCTAAAGCTGTTGCTGCCACCGATTTCAGGCACGCAGGAAGAGCCTGAGCTACTGGATCTAATGTACTAGAGAAATAAGCACATGGTTTGTGTGATCCTGCTTGTTCCTGAGTGAGTACTGACAAGGCAGTACCTTTGCGTTCTGTAACAAAGAGTGTAAACTGTTTACTGTAACATGGTGTTGCTAGGACAGGTGCTTGGCATAAAGCTTTCTTTAAGCTTTCAAAGGCGTGTGTATGTTCTTGAGTCCAAGGGAGGACAGTTGACGTGGCTGCCTCCTGTGTTGTCAACTGGATGAGTGGTTTTGCTAGAAATGCATATTGAGGGATCCACTGCCTACAGTATGAAGTGAGGCCTATAAAAGCCCGCACCTCCTTTTGTATCTTGGGTGGCGGCATGTTAGCAATTAACTGGATGCGGTCGGGTGTAAGCTGCCTTCCCTCCTTGGACAGCGAGTGCCCAAGGTAAACAACTCGCTGGACACAGAATTGCAGCTTAGAAGGGGACACCTTGTGCCCCTTGTCGGCCAGAAAGTTTAAAACCGTCAGTGACGCCGTTTCACATTCAGGTTCGCTTCAGGCGGTGATCAGCAGATCGTCGACATATTGAAGCAAGGCAGTGTTAACTGGCATGTGGATACTGTCAAGTTCTCGTTTCAGTGCTTGGCTATAGATGCTGGGGCTTTCTGTAAATCCTTGAGGTGCACGTGTGAATTTAAAACTTCGTCCGTTTAAACTGAATCCGAACAGATATTGACTTTCCGGATCGATTGGGACACTAAAGAAAGCATTCTTGAGATCAATTACAGTGAAAAACGTTGCTTCTGAGTCAATAGCTGTTAGTAATGAAGAGATATCTGGGACCACAGGGTATTGTGGTACAATACATTTATTTAATTCGCGCAGATCAATAACTAATCGATATACTGGTGGTGCTTTTGGATCCGTTCTTTTAAGAATCGGAATTATCGGGGAATTACATACATTGGAGTCGGTTTCGACAACCACTTCTTGTGCAATGAGCTCGTCAATGATTTGTAGCAAAGCCACAACAGCATCTGGTGGTAACTTGTATTGTCGCATTCGTGGTAGTACTACTCCTGTTTTTAGTGTGACACGATATGGTGTAATATTCATGCAACCAACATCAGTGGGGCCTTGTGCCCATAAATGTGTAGGTAAATTCTGCAGTCGGTGATCCATGTCTCTGGACACGTAGTGACCTTTAAAGTCACGTAAAAATAGTCGCACTCCTTCCGGAGAACAACATATTATAGCTCCTAGAGCTTTCAATGTTTTTATACCTAACAAGTTTTCTGGACATGATTTAGTAAGCAATAAATCTGTAGTATGTGTCAATGGACCGACCGTAAGTGGAAGAAGTTGTGTTACGTCATTTATGATAGGTTTTCCTGAGAATCCAAGGGAAATATTCTGTGAGCCTGAGAGGGGTGCCCCTGGAACTTCACTGCGTCTTATAGTTGTTCTGCTTGCCCCTGTATCAAGTAAAAACTTTCTGTCTTCCCCTAATAGTTCACTATGTACATAAGGTCCCTCTTGGTCTACAGGAACCTCTATAAGGGGTAAGCCAACTTCCCTCTCTAGGCTATTTCATGTATATCGCTGATAATCGGGATAATCTGCTTGTGCGTACTGATACATCTGTTGTGTCGTTGCTTGTGTTGCAGCAATAGGCTGCGCTGGTGATGATGCTACGATCTGTTGTGGAGCTGCCTGTTGCGGAGCTAATCTAGGTTGTGCATGCTGAGGGATTTGTTGTTGATTCTGATCCTGTCTAGGTGGACGTGGTCTCTCCTGGGTTCTACCTGTGGCAATATTATGTTTCAGGACTGGACAATCGTGTATATAATGACCTTGTTGTTTACAATAGTTGCATGTCCCTTTCGTTGGACCTGCGGAATCACCCCTTTGATGACCATCGGCTGGAACTGACTGTGCAACAAGCATTTTCATTTTTGTATCTTTCATACGTCTTTGTTCGTGTTCTTGTTCTTCTCTAATTCTATTGTGGTGATATTGTAACATCTGTAACATCTGTGATGGGGTATTACCTTGCCAGGTACTTTCGAATTTCAACACTCTATTCTTGACTTGTAGCAGAGAATTTTCAACTAATTTTGTTACAAACAGATGTGGATATGACTCGCTACTGGCTTTTATGCCACTATTTATACCAAAAAATTTTTCAAATCGGGAATAGAAATCACTAGTGTCTTCATCTGGCTTTTGTTTACAGGCTGAGATTGCACCCCAGTCTTCCTTTTTCGTAGTTAATAAACGTGGCAGTACCTGCACTAGTAGCCCTGCTAGTGCTGTAGTCTTTTCCCCAAGCCCTGCTCCTGCAGCTCGGGCCCTTTCTTCGTTTTCTAATGCTGTCCAATCTACCTTTTGGTCTCCCACCTCCCATTCCTTTTCTTTGAGTTTCTCATAAACACCGGCGGGTAGTAGGACTTTTAATATTTTCATAATGTCGGGGTAGGTATACTCTCCCATGAGTAACATGTCTTTTATTTCACGGTGGAAACCTGCTGGATCCTTGTCATGGCTGGGTACTACTTTCTTCATTTCTAATAATTCCAATTTAGTTATAGGCGTGTATACAAACACGCGTGTAAAGTTATTACCGTCACCTCTGATTGGGTGTACTTCGCGTAACGGGTTCTGTCTATCTATGTGATACATTCTTCTTCCCATGATGGGAACTGGAACGTGTTCTGGGCATACGAAAGTTAAATATTGGTTTCGAAATTCTAGAATTTCTTTAATCAAATCAGTACCTGACCCTCTCCATATATTCGTGAGTAGTTCTGTCAATATGTCAGGTAAGGGTCCTGGATCGGAGTGTTGGCTTTTATATAATATAAGGAGGTGTTGAATCATGTATATACTAGCTAAACGCTGTTCGTATGGGTCAAGATTCAGAAACGTGTGTGCAAGTATATCATCATTGTATTCGCTTGGACTGTCAGCCCATTGTACTGCTGACCTGGCTAATTCTTGTTCGTCCATGGAATCGAGCATATGGTACCCCCTTCGATCTCGGAGTAATTTATCAACGGCTTGGAATAGGTGTTCAGGGGATCTTGTATTTAACATAGGGTTTGGAAAATGTCTATTATATTCTGGACGTATTGGACGTATCGGGTCGTTAAAACCTCTGGTATTATTATGGGGTCTTCCTCTACCTACATAAGCTATCGTTTCTAATTGTTCTGATTCTTGCTCCTCCTCTTCTTCTGATTCTGCTCTGTCTGTTTCTCGTCTTTCTTTATGTATTCGTTCTACTTCCTTGCGGATCTTTCGACACATGGCGTTTATACACGCCTGTCTATCATGTTTCTCTTCTGATATGTTCTGACCCCATTTGGCAAGTCTTTGCATGGTTTCGTGATCTGCCCCAGGCCTGTCTTGATTCCTAATTACGCAATTTATGAGAAAACGTAGTAGTTGTCTTTGGACATCCACTTTCTGGTATTCCATAGCTTCGTTAATACTTTCTGGGCCTCGCCCTGTTTGGACAAAGCGATATATTTCGTCTAGGTGTTCACCCATTCCTGGTATCGTCATTAAATGTAATGTAGCCCGTCGTATACGTAGTGATGATATGAGCAATTTGTCCTGTCTACCTGGTACTGGGTCGTATCTACAATCCACAAGCTGTTCTTTAAACATGTCAGATGTCGCTAATTGAGGTGTACGTTGGAGTGCTAAATCTCTAAGGGTCTGTTTATTTCGCGGCGGTGTGGCAAACATGTCTGTCGTACCTCCTGTAGCGCCATCTGAGGTGCTAGGCACGAAAGGATTCGTTGGGCGTAGGATAGAGATTGTAGATGCGGGAAAAACTGTAGAAACGGACGGACCTGTGGGAACTTGTGTAGGAGTTTGTAGTTGCGGGGATACAGACGGATGCTCTTGGTGTTGAACACCATCTGCAAGCGGTATGTGTGGTATGGCATTAGCATACTCGGGAGCTACGTCATCTAAATAGGAGGAAAGGAAAACGTCCTTTGCTGTTTTGGGATGTGTTTTAGGATGTGCTTTTATCGGGAGCAATGGAGGAGTTAAGTCTTGTGGTATTTCCGGGGTAGCCTTAGGTGACCCTTCGGCCAGAAGAGGATACATACCATTCATAAGAGTGTTTCTTTGTCTATCTACTTGTTCTGTTTTCACTCGGGTACCTTCCTCAAGTAATAGATTTTCTCGAGTTTTATTTGAATTCTCTCTACCTTTCTCTTCCTGTCTGAGTGCTTTTTCTGTACGTCTATATGATTCTTTACGCCATAATTCAATGGCATCTTTCTGTGACTGTCTGGCTTTCTTTTTCCATAATTCTTCTTCCACTCTCATGATGCAATCTGCATCCCAGGTCCCCGCTGCGGGCCATCTCTGACTCTCTGGTAATTCTTTGGTGTAGTCCACCCATAAATCAAGAAATAATACGGCATCTAGGCCATGCTTATGATACATAAAGTACCCTGGAGTGTCCCTAGGTGGGATGGGAACAGCTTCTTCGAGTACACCTTTTCTAGTTTTGATCTGTCTTAGTTTCGAAAAGAGCGGCATTTTTAGACCTTATTACTAGAACACACTTTATACAAGAAACACAATAATGAACAGTCATTCACACCACAATATATAGAACGTATTAAAACATTTAACACTTAACAGTTTTACGAACGATGATAACTAATAGAAAACTAGTTACTGACATAATACTGACATTAGATAATACTTATTTATATGCCAGACATACTATATATACTGCTAAACAGTACAGATACACTGCTGAAACAGTGCAGACCGGATTTGTGTACCCAAACCCGTCTTGACCGGCACAGACTATGTGCACGTTAAATGCCTCCCCGGTAATGGTACTCACCGGGTAGCTCGGAACGGAAGGCCTCGGAAACGGAACTGAAACTGGACCGGACTGGACTTGACTCGATTGGACTCGGGACTTCGGGACCTGGTGGGCCTCTGTATACCTCGGATCTTGCTCTCTCAGCTAGGCTCTGGTCGGGATACTTCGCACTTCTCACCGCCTCGTCTGGGTGTTGATCGCAGCCTCAGTCGCCTCCGCTTGGCCGGAGGGAGATACAGGAAATCCTGCAGGTACGCGTTTTTGTCCGTTCAGCTGTCGCAGGAGACCGGGCCTGCAACGCACCGCCGGCGCGTGAGATGAGAAAGTGTCCCTATTCGGGCGCCAATTTATGTGGTAAATATTTCATTACCGGTACTATTTTTTATGCGGTAAAATCTAGTAAGAATAACTCAGTAAATATAAGAGGCAGAATCCGTGGTATTAGAGGTTCTAAAAGGCTTTATTCCTATACAAAGGAATACAATTCGAATTGCAGGCTTTCTATTCCATCACCACGAAAGTTCAGGAAGGAAGGGCATACATTATTAACAGATAAGCAGTTTTATAGAAAATGCATTACAGTGAAACAGATGCAAGAGGCGTAACAGCTGATAATACAGATAAAATGTGCATACGTAACTAATAGAGGCGGATATATGGGCGTAATTTAATAAACGTCATCATACATGATGTCACAAGTGGGTGGATCCATAAGAGAATCCTGCAATGTCAGCAGAAATATTTGGCAGAGATGCGCGTGCAGCCGCATGACGTGTGATTGACGTACAATTAGAGGGTGAAGGGGACTTGACATTTAGCTCTACATGTGGAGACAGAAGTCTGGGGTTCATGTCAACCTAATCCCAAATCATATCTAATATCCTATGTTTAAAGAACTGTGTTATCCAGAAGGAGAGGTCTCTAGGATAGAATCTATTCTATACTGACTGTTAGTGCGTGTACAAGCGTCTAAGTGTCTACACTAGATGCGAGGGGGTAGGAATATTCCATGGTAACGGGGGCTATGAATTACTTGCATGAGGACAGCGAGGCCTGGCCCTTTGCACGGTAGCTGGAGGAATGTTTACCTAAACTACTAGACAGGAATGCATCGGATGAGGAGCGAAGCAGATAATCTTGAAGGTGAAATACAGTTTTTGGCAGGCAACAGGCTGGATCAGGCACCGTTAGCCGCGCAGGGAGTAGGACACAGTTCAAGGATACAGATGCAGGCTCAGACTGGAGCTTTCAGAGGCAGAAGGCAGGAAAAAGGCTTGATGACAGAATTCTGGGCCTACTCGCCTGAATCTGTAAAAATGCGGAAAGTGAACCACATAAAGTCGGTGGCCTTTCATACCTAGGAATGGAATATCTGACCCATTCATGGCGGATCTGAAAGAGGACATGTTGACGGTGGACGCACATATATTTGCGTCTTCAAAACTGGAACTGGAGGGAACATACATGTACTTATAGCATGCACATGGAGCCGTTGGGGTCTACGTTAGGGGACATAACTGATCACAAAATTCATATTTCCTCAGATGGACAATGTTTAATATTAGTTGTGTGGGAATTGGGCTCGCAATATTGTCGTGTCTTGCTATGTATGGTAGATGCAGCTAAAATGTGCCCTCTGCAAACAAGGGCAGGTTACAGGTAGCCTCTGTTAGACATATTCACCCGCACTTTAGCCAGGGCAGCAGGCGGGTTGTGGTAGGTGTCATCTAACAAGTAGACTGCGATGCAAAAAGTTGGGTAAACACGGCATTAGAGCACAAATAATGACAAGGTGGTATAGACCATTTGGCATTCCCAATATCCAGACAGGGGCAGTGACGTGCACATATTGTTCACCTCCGGTTCCCACAGACTTGCCTGCCCCACGGGTTATCCTTCCATGGGCTAAACCCAGAGACTGGAAGGGGCATCTTCTTCGACCTGTGTCCCAAATAAGTTGATACCCCTTGCAACGGCAAAATGCCTACGGGAACACTTGCACTGCAAAAATATACAAGCGTCAGGCACCAACAAGCACTATACACAGACAACTGTGAAAGGAAGTAAAGGGGCCTGATAACTCTTACTTCTACCTGCATTGGCACTTCTTGTCAGGAGTGATTGTCAAAAGTATTGCACTTCAGCCAGTCTATGTTAACACCCATCCACTCCAAGCCAATTGTTTAGGGTCATCTTGGGCCGCATATACACAGCCCAGTATTAGGCCCCTGGGGTTGTCAGTGTCGTGAATTACTAAATTCTACTGAACAGGAGGTGTGACCGGGGTTTACACTAGCAGAAGTTTGGGAGTGCAAGTCTCCACCTAGGGGGATGGCTGGCTGAATTTGATGGACTAGTTCAAAACGTTTCTCAGCAACTACACGTGGGAGAGTGTCAATTACCTGTGCATAGTTCAACCAGACCTCAATGTCAGCAACTGCTCACATTTTTAGCAGTAAAGCTGCATGGGAAGTCTGGGTGCAGTCACCACAGATAAAACTGAACAGGCACCAGTCTGGCAGGAAAGGAGGGATGGTGAATTGATTGCCCACTTAGCAGTATGACTATTGCGGGGAGGAAATGGGGGTGATTCAAGGGACACAGGTGGTATGATGGCAACCCAAGACTTTCAGCTTATGCTGGGTGGAGGTTCCGTATCACCACCCAGAAGGGTGCCAAGTGGCAAACCCAGTGAATATGTTTAAGAAATGTGTGTCTCTGGCCTTACTGCGGTGCAGAGCCATTCTCAGTTAGAGGTATGCCCACGTGAAAATTGTGGTCTGCTTAAGGTTATAATGACCGGTGCGGTTTGTGGTATCTTTTCAAGGGGAAGAGATGTTATCACTTGTTCGCTTACAACATAGCACATTCAAGCGGGCGTTGTTTCATTGCAAGTTGCAATGGGAGATTCTCTTATTACGCCAGCAGCTGCACACATGGCCAGCAGTATGCAGCCTGGGAAGTCTGGGGGCAAATACCACAGATTAAAGGCAAATTACCGTACAACAGGAGGGATAATGGCAAGTACACAAAGGCTCCCTTGCTTAATGTCACATATTCCATGGCGGGATAGTCATCAATTGACACTGGGAAGCTTAGATTCTAATAGTATCACTGGTAACATACACACGACTCCGTGGTCCCGTGGGGTATGTAGTCCCACCCTGTAGTGTAGAATGCAACAGAACTGCACATTGCCACTATTTTGAGTGTGACAGAGGCAACAATTTGATCCCTGCCAAAGCAAACCTATGTTCCTCTGGTCAAATGCCCAACATACAACCGTTCACTCCTGCCTCACTGAAGGCAGTCTGTTAACAGAGGTATAGAATGGGACGTCTCGCGCCAGGGTGCGGACAATGCACAGGCAACACAGCAGAAAGTCTGCAGTCAGACAAGGGGGCTTGCAGGCTAGGAGGCCAGGCAATGTAGCAGAGCCAATTCTAAGGACCCCTCTCCCCCAACCGGACTGCCTGAGAATGTGAGTGCAGTGGGATTTGCAATGTTGCAGGTATTTTCCCACCCATACAGGGGCAGAAGGGTACATTGCAGGAAACTGCATAAATGTAGTGGGGGCAAGACCTATAGAGCATCAAGGGTCACAGCTGGTTAGCAGGTACGTGGGCATCTGTGATAGAGCGTTAGTTAAGCAAGTCTGGTAGTAGGCGGAAGTTCTCTCCAAATTGTTGTTGTGACTACTATAGTGTGCGCTAGGCGAAAAACAGTTTTGTTCGCCATGGATTATTAATAGAGAAGGTCTGTGCACATGTCGGGTCAACCTCAACTAAGACGTGCACTCTGCTCCCAGGTCCGGTTACGGGTCGCTTCAGTGATGCACGAAATGCCCCGTCCACATAGCCAAGTATATAGGCTGGCTGTGGAGGCAGTTCTATAAACAAGTGTGCTGCGGTTCCATTGAACCAGGTGATAGAGTGCACAAAAGGCTAGAAGAGCTGCAACTACAGGGTTCAGGAGGTGAGAGCCACTTCAGCTTGAAAGAAGATAGCGATGTGTAAGAATAGAGCCCCCTCCTGGGAGGCCATCACCTCCTTACAGGGCATGCGAGGCACTGGTCCATTCCCAGAGAAGCATAAACCGCTCCATGCGCAAATTCGCAGGGCAAGGGGCTTTGGCTTCATCAGGCATGAGCCATGCCGGGCGAACCCCAAAGCTTATTTTGACAAAGTTGGGGTGCACTTGGCACAGGTGGGCTTGGATCTGTTCCTACAGGACATGAATATGGCCTGGGAAGTTGCAGGTTGCAGTGAGAAAGGAACTGTTTTGGTGGGGGGGCTCTTTAGGCGACGGTGGCCGCCTCCAGAGCTGTGGCGGAGTTACAGGGCGATCTGGAAGCATATGGGTACAGAAAGGTTACCTCTGCAAGAGCACAATAGGGGTGCCAGAGCCAAATCACAGGAACCTCATGTGGAGGGTCCTGGAACAACTACGTTGGCGCCCCGTTAGTCCTTCGTACGGTTGTGGGCCTGAACAACCGGAGGTTTGCTTTGCTACGCTCTGCCCTGAAAGGGGCGTGAGTAATAAGGGACCAATGTGTCACGTGATCCAGTAAGGGGATCACCCCCCATAAGGGTAGGGCTGATTGGTTTCTCCACAGTGCGTGGCTCATCAGGCGGGCAGGGCAGCATAGGTTGGTACAGCTGCCTGCCCTTGGATCGCCAGTAAGATAACCCACCATATTGCGTACTTTTGTATGGAATAAACCTGCAGCAATATTTTCCCAAACAAAAGTTGTGTTGTGTATTTATTCATGCATGCATACTCTGTTGTGGTAGGGGTGGGGTGTGGTGCCATAATGGGACTATGCCATTAAGGGTGCTGGCGAAGGACTCAGACCAGACCCCCTTCCAGCTCCCGCTGAGGGTCTTCTTACCCGTCAGATTGTCCTTCTTCTGGAAGCGGGGGGGGGGGGGGGTGAGAGAGAAGGTGCTGCCTTGTGATCTGGCCAGCTCAGGGGAAGCACCTCTTGTGCTGACGTCATTAGTAAGGAACCCATTGAGTGTATGTCCTGCTGCATGGGTGGGGGTCACAACCTGCTGAAACAGCCCCAGACAGGCCAACGCTTCATTAAGCATACTGGGGTCTCGATTGTCGGGTCCTCCAGGTGGCAGGTAAAGTCTCCCGTCACAGTGGACTTGTTTTCCGCTAGGTACGGCTTTATATAGTTTACCACTTCCGGTGCAAACATTGTCCTCGGTCCTTGGGGCCTAAAAAGCAGCATTCCAGCAGAGGAGTTGGTGGCTGTGAGTTTATTGTGAAGTATTATAGCGCCTCGCAGGGGCGAAGGCACTGTATCCTCTACAAGGCACGTAGGTGTATAATGGCCACACCTCCTTCCGGTCTGCCTGCCCTATCTAATCTCAAGATCCACACCTAGACGGGACAGCATCTACTAATTCCAGGCGAGAGGCTTCACCTACTGTAATTGTATCATTCCTAATTCCTTCCTATTGGCGAGGGGGTGGGCACTCCACCCCCCCCCCCTTTCCATATGTTCTACATAGTCAAGGGTGAGTAAGTTGTCAGAGCTGTGGAGGGCTGGGTTGACAGGTATAAAGTCAAATCATAAGGGAGCGCTGCTGAGTGACTGAACACGTGAAAAGGATACACCCCAAGTGTGGTGTGGGTGCCCTCTGACCCCTGTACACTTAGCAATGTACAGAGGTTTGTAAAGTGTATGTAAAGGTGCCTTCTGGGGAGGGATTGGGGGTCTCTGTGGCAGGCTGACCTTGTCTCCGCCTGGTATTCCAGTTCACATCTGTTCCTCTCTAACTAGCCTTCATCAACGTTGGTTCATCCAAGGTGCTAAGTTGGACTCCGCTTCCTTCTAGGTGCTATTGTGTGTTGTTCCAGAAACAATGTCTTGCTGTGTTACCAAGTCTTCAGCGGGAAAATTGTACGAGAATGTTTGCTGGTCATGACCCTAGTTTAGTGCTTTCAATGTTGGTTTTACTTTCATGGTCACTGCAACTAAGAGATGTATTCTATGGGGCAGATTTACAAGCCCCTTGTGACACGTTTACGCCGCCGTTGCGTCACTTCTGTGACGCAGCGGTGGCGTAAACCATTCGCCATGTTGCGCCCTATTTACAACGTGATGCATCTAGGGAGATGCGTCACGTTGTAAAGCCCTGCGCCACATTAAACCCGCGTCAGGTTTCATGTATGCAGGGTGGGCGTTCCCTCGGAAAAAGCCTCGGAAAAGTGACGCAGTGAAATCGACAAGATTTCACTGAGTCACTTTTCCGATGCTGCTACGTCAAAACCCTGTGCCTGCTTGAAGCAGTCATAAGGCGTGACGCAGCATGTTAGGTATGGGCAGCCCCTGAGCATTGCTGGAGTTGCGTCGCTCTTGCGACACGACTCCAGCAATGCACCGCCCTTACGCCATTAGATGCGTCACGTATCTGTTTATCCTTGCGCCACGATGAGCCGCATTGTAAATGCAGCACTTCTGTGGTGGCGCAAGGGTAAACTTGCGTGACGCAGCTCACCTGGCGCATCCCTGCTGATATGCAGGGATGCGCCAGTCCTTGTAAATCTGCCCCGATGTCTTTAGACTGGCGAGAGATGAGTGCCCCTTTAATCACAAATTATCTTTACCCTATTCACAGACTTCCTTATCACAAGTCAATGCACTCTTATCTGAAACAGACAGAAGCTAAATGAGTGTCTCATTTTTCTCTCAGGAGTAAGAACAGCACAGTGGATATGATTGGTGGCGACACTTAACAACAGGTGTGCTAGCGTTTGAGATAATAAAGAAATACTGCAGGAGTGCAGGTTTATGGACCAATGCACACATCAATTAAAGCCAACACATGCCTGCACTGATGTTTCAACCCACAAAAACAAGTGATTTACAAAGGGGTTTTCATCAGGGCAAGTGAGGTAACAATCTCACATTAAAAATTAATTGCTTGGGAACTGATGGGCTTATAAAAAGCGTCCAACTTATTTACTCAATTTGTCCCTCTTCTCGGATGAGACTAACATTTAAATAACGCCAAAAAACAGAAACTCATTTAGATCTGAATTATTTTGTGATTTTATAACAAATTTGGTAACATTTTTGCACTCAAAGCATTGAGAACAGGACACATACATGCACACACAGACATATGATGTGTATTTACACTTATTGAAACATAACGTGAAGTGAAAATAAACCTATTTACATGTCACAATACAATATATACATAACAAATGAACATATATTCAAGACAAAACATTTAGACACAATGTGAGAAAAAACTGAAAATCTGATTCAACCCGACTTGTAATCGATCTGGTTATTCTCAATTGATATGGGTGATCAATAGCACTTGAAAGTATGCGTCAACGTTTCGACCCTAGATAATATTGTAATAAATTGATCGTCAAAAGGGGGGTCTTCCTCAGGACTATATGTAGAGTCTGTGTGTGGCCTTGAATAAAGATTCCACCTGGATATCGGAGTGTAGGTACTGTCAGCACCGCAGCTTGAACAGACTGTATATGACTGATGTCGATGCATACTTTCAAGTGCTATCGATCACCCATATCAATCGAGAATAACAAGATCGATTACAAGTCGGGTTGAATATATGTTCATTTGTTATGTATATATTGTGTTGTGACATGTAAATAGGTTTATTTTCACTTCACGTTATGTTTCAATAAGTGTAAATACACATGGGGGCCGATTCCGATCCGGTAAAAAAAAATACCGTACGACTCGCATCCGTATTTTTTTACGTACGAGTCGCACAAGTACCGTACAAACTGCCAAGTACGATTCGCATGGGAAAAACTCCATACGAATCACATCCGGAAAACTCCCCCACACGTCCTCGGGTCGGAAAATGTGTCAGACACATCCCTGGACGATTTACCATACGAGTCGGAAAAATGAAGTCCGACCGCGCTAGTACGATCACTCCCGTCCTTTAGATTTTACAACTGTATGCAAAAAACACCGTACGGACCGAACTCCCACAGCAAGCATGGAGACACGTGTCCACATACGCGCCGAACACCCCACCACAGACCCCGCATGTACGCGCAAAATGCCCCCCGGCCGCGGATGTACGCGCCGAACCCCCACCGCACCTGTGCATGTACGGACCGTACCCCCACCCCACCAGTGTACGTACGGACCGTACCCCCACCCGTGTATGAATGGAGCGTACCAACACCCCACCAGTGTATGTACGGACCGTACCCCTCACCCGTGCATGTACGGACCGTACCCCCACCTGTGTATGTACGGACCGTACCCCCCACCCGTGCACGTACGGACCGTACCCCCATCCGTGTATGAATGGAGCGTACCAACACCCCACCAGTGTATGTACGGACCGTACCCCCCCCGTGTATGTACGGACCGTACCCCCACTCCACCAGTGTACGTACGGACCGTACCCCCACCCGTGTATGAATGGAGCGTACCAACACCCCACCAGTGTATGTACGGACCGTACCCCCACCCCACCCGTGTATGTACGGACCGTACCCCCACCCGTGTATGAATGGAGCGTACCAACACCCCACCAGTGTATGTACGGACCGTACCCCCACCCCACCCGTGTATGTACGGACCGTACCCCCCACCCGTGTATGTACGGACCGTACCCCCCACCCGTGCATGTACGGACCGTACCCCCACCCGTGTATGTACAGACCGTACCCCCCCTGCATGTACAGACCGTACCCCCACCCCACCAGTGTACGTACGGACCGTACCCCCACCCGTGTATGAATGGAGCGTACCAACACCCCACCAGTGTATGTACGGACCGTACCCCCCACCCGTGCATGTACGGACCGTACCCCCACCCGTGTATGTACGGACCGTACCCCCCACCCGTGCACGTACGGACCGTACCCCCACCCGTGTATGAATGGAGCGTACCAACACCCCACCAGTGTATGTACGGACCGTACCCCCGTGTATGTACGGACCGTACCCCCACCCCACCAGTGTATGTACGGACCGTACCCCCACCCCACCCGTCTATGTACGGACCGTACCCCCCACCCGTGTATGTACAGACCGTACCCCCCACCTGTGCATGTACGGACCGTACCCCCCACCCGTGTATGTACGGACCGTACCCCCCATGCATGTACGGACCGTACCCCCACCCCACCAGTGTATGTACAGACCGTACCCCCACCCCACCCATGTATGTACGGACCGTACCCCCACCCCACCCGTGTATGTACGGACCGTACCCCCCACCTGTGTATGTACGGACCGTACCCCCACCCCACCAGTGTATGTACGGACCGAACCCCCACCCAACCCGTGTTCGTATGCACCCTACCCCAGGCCCACACACCAGCACCCTCACCCAACATCGGGCATGTACGAGTCGTACTAAGCCATAGCAAAGGACAGCACTGTACAACAACATGGCCCATGTACGCACCGTACAGACGCTAAAAACACTCCTACTGAACCATAACTAACCAAAAAAACACAAGGACAGTCAATCCGAGGCACACAACACCACAAAACATATCCAACAAGGCCAAATACATCCTATACACTGACCTGCAACTGACAAACAGAGAAACAGAGGCCCAAACCACTACCACACCCACCCAAAGTTCAAACACAGCCACACCCACAAATGGCCCGATAAAAAGGCCCAACACACACAAACCATGATCCTTTGCAACAGATCCACTGCTGCCAGACCCCAGAGACAACGCACTGCATCATACTTCAACCATCAATACACCTTACACTTGCACTCCTTCACACAACCACCATCACAAACACACCCTCATCACATTCACACACACACACCTGCACACCCACAACCATCCACACCCACACCCATCCACACCCCCACCCCCACAACCATCCACACCCACACCCCCACAACCATCCACACCCACACCCCACACCATGCCCACCAACAAGAATCCAAAGTTCACAAAGGACGAGCTGGAGTCCCTTGTCGACGAAATCATCAGAGTCGAGCCACAGCTCTTCGGAACATTGATCAGACGGACCAGCATATCAGAAAAAACTGCCATGTGGGAGAGGATAGTCAATTCCGTGAATGCTGTTGGGTCCACCAGAAGGACCAGGCATGAGTGCCAAGCCAGGTGGTACGATCTGTGGAGGACGGTCCGCCGCAAAATGACGGACGAGCACAACCAGGCCAACATCACTGGAGGAGGGCCATCCCGCAGACCGGTACACTACCATCCCTGGGAGGAGAAGGTGATGACCATGTTGGAGCCGTTGGCATGTGACGGACTAGAAGGAGTCCGAGAGCCTGGTGAGTACACAAACAACTCACCTCACATGGGGGGAACGCCATATACAACCCAAATACCAATCATGCACGCAACCCCCACAAAGCCAGCACCGGACACAACCACACTCCAAAAACACACACATGCCACTAGCGCCTCCATGCACCATGCCCCAAGCAAGGCCAGGCCAAGTCACAGGCCACACAAAACACAAACACAAGACAGGATGTCCCCGATGCCGGGAGGGTGGGCCTCAAAACTAACATAGAGCAACTCTGAAGCACACAACAATGCCCTCAGCCCATATGGCTTAGGGCACAGCCATACCAACAGTGTGTCCCCACACAGTACTGTTTTGCCTGCTAATGGTGGCCGCGTTGCAGGACGACATGGGTATGAAGGCACAATTTGCACATAACAGCAGCCAATGAAGACGCAGCACACTGAAAGAGTGTCAGCACACACCGCCACAGCAGCAGTGCAGACTCACACACTCCGCCCAATAGGTGCCCGCAGAGAAGAAACAAAGCCACATGAACAAGCCAATGGCCTTTGCAAGACCTGCAAACTCTGTGTGCCCAGGAAGCTGGGCTGAGGTGACAGAGGGTGACACACAGAGGGAGGGAGAAGGGCAGAGAGAGGGACAGAGACAGAGGTGGACACAGGGAGACAGACAGAGGGAGGGAGGAGACGGACAGAGGGAGGGAGAAAGGGAGACGGACAGAGGGAGGAGGCTGACAGAGGGAGGGAGATAGAGGGAGACGGACAGTGGGAGGAGGCTGACAGAGGGAGGGAGTAAGGGAGACAGAGGGAGACCAAATCACAATTGGGTGGTGTGGCCATGTCCGCTCGTCAGCAGGTGGACTGTGTGCATGTAGACAAGGTTTGGCAGTGCCTTAACCCCCCCTTCAACCTTTGATAAACACTAGGCAATGTGTCAATCTATGCACGAGTACATCCGTGCTGCAGGCACAAACAGAACCGTACACCCAGTATACCTACCCACTGTGTTCGTCAGAACCCTGTCACAAATTGTTAAGTTACCTACCTGCATTCTCAAATAGCATGGAAAAAACACCATTTGGCCACGTACAGTGCAACACGTAAGGCGGCTCTGCATGGCTTGCTACGCCCGCTCACTACACTGCTGACTGCGTTCCCAAAAAATGCATCAACTAAGATTGTGTCACACATAGGTCAAGTGTCGAAAGCTGTGGCCAAGGGACATACCCATGCACAAGTGCACTGTGTGAGGAATGTTAGCCAAATCCAACCACCCAGAGGAACTGTGCCAAATCAAAAAAGAATGAAACATGGATGTCGCATTTAACACAATTCTCTCTCACACACAGGTCAACGTCGTCGATCTCCCCCCATCACTGGGGGGGAAGACTCACAGGACCAGGCTCTGCGTGAAGAGGACCCCAACGCCAGCAACAACTCTCACCACTCCGTGGATGACCCAGACCAACCTGGCCCCTCTGGTGTCCAACCACCTGCAGCACCTACGTCAGGTACAACTGTGCCAACCACCACCCCCATTCCTGCCACATCCCAGGAGACACCCAGGAGCCCTGCCCGAACACAACAACGCAGCCAGTCTGTCCAGGAGGGACAAGGTTCTTCGGGCACCCAGGAGGAGTCAGGCGACACCGCAAATGCCATCCCTCAGGGGTCCCGGAGACTCGATGTGTCCACAACGGCAGGCCAGGCGCAAGTGGGCAGGGGTGGTGGGAGTGGAGGACGGCGGAGGCCCGAACCTGCCCAGTTGGCTCAGGACCCGGCTATGGCCCACGTCAGAACCATCCTGGACGCATACCGGCGTGACTCCAGAGGCATCGCCCAGGTAGTGGAGACCCTCAATGAGATGAAGGCCCTGCAGGTTGAGCATCATGCCAGGATGGAGGCAAGACATCAATCAATCAATCAATACATTTATAGAGCGCACTACCTACCCGTAGGGTCTCAAGGCGCTGGGGGGGGGGGGGGTGCCGCTACTGCTCGAACAGCCAGGTCTTGAGCTTCTGAGCTTCTTCCTGAAGGAGGGGTGGTCTTGGGTCAGGCGCAGGTCGGCCGGGAGGGAGTTCCAGGTCTTGGCGGCCAGGTAGGAGAAGGACCTTCCTCCTGTAGTGGCTCTGCGGATGCGTGGGACGGCGGCGAGGGCGTGGCTGGCAGATCGGAGGTGGCGTTTGGGAGCGTAGAAGTTGATGCGGTTGTTGAGGTAGCTCGGGCCTTGATCGTGGAGAGCTTTGTGTGCGTGGGTAAGGAGGCAGAAGGTGATTCTCTTGTTGACCGGGAGCCAGTGCAGGTCTCTTAGGTGTCCGGAGATGTGGCTGTGTCGTGGGATGTCGAGGATGAGTCTGGCTGAGGCGTTCTGGATGCGCTGGAGTCTCTTCTGGATCTTGGCGGTGGTTCCGGCGTAGAGTGCGTTGCCGTAGTCCAGTCGGCTGGTGACGAGGGCCTGGGTGACGGTCTTCCTGGTCTCTGTGGGGATCCACCAGAAGATCTTCCGAAGCATGCGCAGGATGTTGAAGCACGACAAGGAGACGGCGTTGACTTGCCTGGTCATGGAGAGGGAGGAGTCCAGGATGAAACCCAGGTTGCGTGCGTGGTCCGTCGGTTTGGGTGCGGTGCCCAGGGCGGGGGGCCACCAGGAGTCGTCCCAGGCGGAGGGCGAGGAGCCCAGGATGAGGACCTCCGTCTTATCTGAGTTCAGTTTCAGGCGGCTGGTCGTCATCCACTCGGCTACCTCTTTCATCCCTTCGTGCAGGTTGGCTCTGGCGGCGGCGGGGTCGTTGGTCAGGGAGAGGATCAGCTGGGTGTCGTCGGCGTAGGAGATTATGTTGAGGTTGTGTTGGCGTGCGATGGCCGCGAGGGGGCTCATGTAGACGTTGAAGAGAGTAGGGCTCAGCGAGGATCCTTGAGGGATGCCGCAGATGACTTCGGTGGCCTCTGACTTGTACGGTGGTAGGCGGACTCTTTGTGTTCTTCCGTCGAGGAAGGAGACGATCCATTCCAGTGCCTTCTCCTGGATTCCGACGTTGCTGAGGCGCTGCACTAGGGTGCGGTGGCAGACCGTGTCGAAAGCCGCGGAGAGGTCTAGGAGGATGAGGGCCGCTGTTTCTCCGTTGTCCATCAGGGCTCGGATGTCGTCAGTGGCGGCGATGAGGGCGGTCTCGGTGCTGTGGTTGGCACGGAATCCGGACTGCGATGGGTCGAGGGATCCGTTCGTCTCGAGGAAGGTGGCCAGCTGTTTGTTGACGGTCTTTTCGATGACTTTGGCTGGAAACGGGAGTAGAGAGATGGGGCGGTAATTCTTGAGTTCGGTGGGGTCTGCTGTAGGTTTCTTGAGTAGAGCGCTGAGTTTGGCGTGCTTCCAGCTCTCGGGGAAGGTGGCGGTGTCGAATGAGGTGTTGATGATGTCCCGCAGGTGGGGTGCGATGACAGCGTCGGCTTTGTTGAAGACGTGGTGAGGGCAGGGGTCGGTCGGAGATCCGGAGTGGACGGAGTTCATCATGTGGACGGTGTCTTCGGTGTTGACTGGGGTCCAGGCGCGGAGGGTGGTGGTGGGTGGCGTTGCTGCGGTCGTGGCGTGCGTCGTTTGAGTGCTGAAGCTGTTGTGTATGTCCGCGATCTTGTTGTGGAAGTAGGAGGCGAGGGAGTTGCAGAGGTCTTGCGATGGGGTGATGTCGTTGTTTCCGGCGTTGGGGTTGGAGAGCTCTTTCACGATGTTGAAGAGTTCCTTGCAGTTGTGTGCGTTGTTGTCCAGTCGGTTCTTGAATGCAGTTTTCTTGGCGGTGCGGATCAATTGGTGGTGTTTCCGGGTGGCGAGCTTGAGGGTGGTCCTGTTGTCCGGCGTGGGTTCCTTTCTCCAGGCTTTCTCGAGGGCTCGGCAGTTCTTCTTGGAGCTCTTGAGTTCGTCGGTGAACCATGGGGCTCTCTTATTGCCGGGTCTGCTGGGCGGGATCCTCAGAGGGGCGAGTTCGTCTGCGCATTTGCTGATCCACTTCGAGAGGTTGTCGGCGGCCTGGCTGGGGTTCGCTGAGCTGGCCGGAGGGTGCTGGCTCAGGGAAGCGGCGAGCTGGTCGGCTGTGATCTTGTTCCAGCTTCTTCGGGCAACCTGTTGCTGGTGGTGGTGGATCGTCGTTCTTCTGAAGGTGAAGTGGATGCATCTGTGGTCCGTCCAGTGGAGTTCTGTGGCGTGGCTGAAGGCGATGTCTTTGCTGGATGAGAAGATGGCGTCGAGTGTGTGTCCGGCGAGGTGGGTGGGGGTGGACACCAGCTGCTTGAGTCCAAGGTTGGCGAGGTTGTCGAGCAGGGTGCTGGTGTTGCAGTCGTTGTTGTTCTCCAGGTGGAAGTTGAAGTCCCCCAGGAGGATGTAGTCAGCGGAGGGGAGGGCGTGCGGGCTGACGAAGTCGGCGATGTCCTCGCTGAATTGAGTGCGTGGTCCCGGATGTCAGTAGATCAGGGTGCCTCTGAGGGTGGTCTTCGGGTCGGTGTGAATCTGGAAATGCAGGTGTTCGGCGGAGGGTGGGGTGTTGTCGGTGCTGGTCGTGATGCGGATGGTGTTCTTGTGGATGATGGCGATGCCTCCTCCCACTTGGTTGGCGTTGCGGTCCCTCCGGGTGATCTTGTAGCCTTCTGGGATGGCGATGGCGATGTCGGGCGCTGAGGAGGCGTTCATCCAGGTCTCTGTGATGAAGGCAACGTCAGGGGCTGTGGCGTCTAGGAGGTTCCAGAGTTCGATGGCGTGTCTGTGGACGGAGCGGGTGTTGAGCAGGATGCACTTGAGGTGGTTGCTGCTGGTGTTCGGCTGGGCAGGTGCTGGTGTCGGGCGGGTCCGGATGCAGGTGAACTTGCAGGTGTTGCAGCTGAAGGGTCCGTGGACGCGTCGTGGGGTGGCTCTGTAGCATCCCGGGACTCGGCCGGTGTTGAGTGCGATGAGGGTGGCGGCGGTGTACGTCAGGCGGGTCGGTCGGGGTCCTCGAGGGCCAGGGGTCCTGGCACTGGGCGGGGTCCAGGCGCGGACGGGCGTAGACGGGCTTGCCTTTGGCGCGCCTTCGGCGCACAATCGGCGCGCCTGCTGCGCGTGACCGCTGCACGTTCGCACGGTCGCCATATATGGCGAAGTGCGCGGGTGGGCGGAGCGGCTGGGAGGCGGGAGCGGGGAGGGAACAGAAGGAAAAAAGGGGCGGGGTCGGCGGTGGTGGCGGGAAGCGGGGAGCGGGGAGGGAAGACGGAGGGCGGCGACAGGCAGGGAGAGACAGGCAATACAGCGGGGGAAACAGAAATGAAAACAAATACCAGTACAAATTAAACAATTAACCACAGAGAAGCCAATTATACAATTATGCACAGAAAAAAGACCAGGGGCACAGGGAGAGGAGCGCCGATCATGGACCACGCCGCTCGAAGGAGGGGGCGTGGTCACGAGGCGGCAGTCGGGCAGCGAGGCACAGAGGAAGGGGAGGCACACGCAGCAGCTGGTGGCCGTGCGGCGCGGGAGTGTCCCAGAGCTAGGACACACTCACCTGCGTCGCACGGTCGCCATATATGGCCAAGTGCGCGGGTGGGCGGAGCAGCTGGGAGGCGGGAGCGGGGAGGGAACAGAAGGAAAAAAGGGGCGGGGTCGGCGGTGGTGGCGGGAAGCGGGGAGCGGGGAGGGAAGACAGAGGGCGGCGACAGGCAGGGAGAGACAGGCAATACAGCGGGGGAAACAGAAATGAAAACAAATACCAGTACAAATTAAACAATTAAACACAGAGAAGCCAATTATACAATTATGCACAGAAAAAAGACCAGGGGCACAGGGAGAGGAGCGCCGATCACAGACCACGCCGCTCGAAGGAGGGGGCGTGGTCACGAGGCGGCAGTCGGGCAGCGAGGCACAGAGGAAGGGGAGGCACACGCAGCAGCTGGTGGCCGTGCGGCGCGGGAGTGTCCCAGAGCTAGGACACACTCACCTGCGTCGCACGGTCGCCATATATGGCCAAGTGCGCGGGTGGGCGGAGCAGCTGGGAGGCGGGAGCGGGGAGGGAACAGAAGGAAAAAAGGGGCGGGGTCGGCGGTGGTGGCGGGAAGCGGGGAGCGGGGAGGGAAGACGGAGGGCGGCGACAGGCAGGGAGAGACAGGCAATACAGCGGGGGAAACAGAAATGAAAACAAATACCAGTACAAATTAAACAATTAAACACAGAGAAGCCAATTATACAATTATGCACAGAAAAAAGACCAGGGGCACAGGGAGAGGAGCGCCGGTCATGGACCACGCCGCTCGAAGGAGGGGGCGTGGTCACGAGGCGGCAGTCGGGCAGCGAGGCACAGAGGAAGGGGAGGCACACGCAGCAGCTGGTGGCCGTGCGGCGCGGGAGTGTCCCTGAGCTAGGACACACTCACCTGCGTCGCACGGTCGCCATATATGGCCAAGTGCGCGGGTGGGCGGAGCAGCTGGGAGGCGGGAGCGGGGAGGGAACAGAAGGAAAAAAGGGGCGGGGTCGGCGGTGGTGGCGGGAAGCGGGGAGCGGGGAGGGAAGACGGAGGGCGGCGACAGGCAGGGAGAGACAGGCAATACAGCGGGGGAAACAGAAATGAAAACAAATACCAGTACAAATTAAACAATTAAACACAGAGAAGCCAATAATACAATTATGCACAGAAAAAAGACCAGGGGCACAGGGAGAGGAGCGCCGATCACGGACCACGCCGCTCGAAGGAGGGGGTGTGGTCACGAGGCGGCAGTCGGGCAGCGAGGCACAGAGGAAGGGGAGGCACACGCAGCAGCTGGTGGCCGTGCGGCGCGGGAGTGTCCCAGATCTAGGACACACTCACCTGCGTCGCACGGTCGCCATATATGGCCAAGTGCGCGGGTGGGCGGAGCAGCTGGGAGGCGGGAGCGGGGAGGGAACAGAAGGAAAAAAGGGGCGGGGTCGGCGGTGGTGGCGGGAAGCGGGGAGCGGGGAGGGAAGACGGAGGGCGGCGACAGGCAGGGAGAGACAGGCAATACAGCGGGGGAAACAGAAATGAAAACAAATACCAGTACAAATTAAACAATTAAACACAGAGAAGCCAATAATACAATTATGCACAGAAAAAAGACCAGGGGCACAGGGAGAGGAGCGCCGATCACGGACCACGCCGCTCGAAGGAGGGGGTGTGGTCACGAGGCGGCAGTCGGGCAGCGAGGCACAGAGGAAGGGGAGGCACACGCAGCAGCTGGTGGCCGTGCGGCGCGGGAGTGTCCCAGAGCTAGGACACACTCACCTGCGTCGCACGGTCGCCATATATGGCCAAGTGCGCGGGTGGGCGGAGCAGCTGGGAGGCGGGAGCGGGGAGGGAACAGAAGGAAAAAAGGGGCGGGGTCGGCGGTGGTGGCGGGAAGCGGGGAGCGGGGAGGGAAGACGGAGGGCGGCGACAGGCAGGGAGAGACAGGCAATACAGCGGGGGAAACAGAAATGAAAACAAATACCAGTACAAATTAAACAATTAAACACAGAGAAGCCAATTATACAATTATGCACAGAAAAAAGACCAGGGGCAAAGGGAGAGGAGCGCCGATCACGGACCACGCCGCTCGAAGGAGGGGGCGTGGTCACGGGGCGGCAGTCGGGCAGCGAGGCACAGAGGAAGGGGAGGCACACGCAGCAGCTGGTGGCCGTGCGGCGCGGGAGTGTCCCAGAGCTAGGACATGCAGAGCACTTGGCGCTGCAGAGGGACCTGAGCCAATCCCTCCGTCAGATCGCCCAAAGCCTGGCAAACCCTCCCTGTGCCAGCAGGCGTAGAGCAGCACCAGCCCCAGGGAGGGAGGAGGAGGAGGAATCATCTGACGGAGCGTCCCTTGCACCGTCAAGCCAGGCGTCTGAGGGTCCCCGCAGGAAGGTGGGTCGTCCACGTAAGAAAACGTGAGAGTCAGTGGAACATCACCATCTCCCAGGTCACCTGGCTTGGCACCTGGCCCTATGGCCCAACAGCAGCACAGCAGCAAAGGACATTCTCTGCCACATGGCCTTGCTGGTCACTGTCTGACCAATGTTGACAAAGACTGTGGCACAGACTCTGATGACTGTCAATGGCAAGGACACCAACTCCCCCTGTGAACTTTGGATTCAACACTCCCGCCAAGCATCTCTTGTCACCCCCCAAACACGTACCCCAGCACTAATAAAATTCATCACAATCACATGATGATGCCTTCATTTTGCATTATTCCACTACATGTGTGTGTTGTAAAGTCAAACCATGCCTGATTCCTGAATTAACTCCGAACCACCATACCCTGGGGTCTGAGTCTGGCACAGGACACACATGGGTCACAACGTACCATCCAAGACAGACATGGAGCACCATACTCACCCGTGATGGGCCCAACCAGCTGAGGGGGTGCCCGCACAACTGTGCCCACAGACCTATTTAGAAGAGCAACAGTCATGCGCAGAGGTCAGGGATCATGTGGAGTGTCCTGTGCTGGGAGTCCCAGGTATGTGTAGACACGTGGCAGAACCATGTCCTGCATGCTTGAGTCAGGTGGATGTGGCGAATGGTGGGCCAGCCAAGGTTGGATGCATGGAGATGGCACAATAGGGTGTTGGATCACAGTGCCACAAGGTTGTGTTGTGGGTGTGGGCTGCATCCTGAGGGTGTGCGTGGATTGAGAAGGTCATCCTGCAGCTGGCAGTGATCCACTCCCCCCATCTCTGTTTGACGTTGATGTGGCCGGGTCGCCGGATGTAGTAGCAGAGCTGTGCAGATGCACCCTGGATGTGGACAAGTATCATGGGATTTCTTATGCACATGTCCGTAGTGTGGTAAATAAAATTCCTTTACCTGGACTGAATTTGATACGGAATCATAATAAAATAGCTCAGTAAAATGAGAGGCAGAATCCGTGATATTAGAGGTTCGGAATGGGCTTTATTCCAATGATCGATTATAATCGGATGCTCCAAGTTCCATCACCACGGGGGTTCAGGAAGTGAAGTACATACTTTATTGACAAGAAGTAACTTTTATAGTACATACATTACAATGAAGCGAATACAGTAGGCGTAACAATTGATAAGGAAATTGACGTTTTACCTGCGTAACCGAAAATGGGTGTAATAAGGAGTAAAAAGGAACATAATTGGTTATGATGTCATACATAGGTGGATCTATAAGATAATACTTGGCATAGATGCGCGCGCAGCAACATGACGTGTAATTGACGTGTAACTAGGGGGTGAAGGGGACTTGACATTAGCTCTACATGTGGAGACGAAAAGTCTGGGGGGTCAAGTCAACCTAATCCCAAATCATATCTAACATCCTATGTTTAAAGAACTATGTTATCCACAAAAGAAGGACTCTCGGACAGAATCTATTCTATACTGACTGTGCGTGCGTGTACAAGCGTCTAAGTGTCTACACTGAATGCGAGGGGGTAGGAATTATTCCCTGGTAACAGGGCTATGAATTACTTGCATGAGGACAGAGAGGCCGAGCCTTTGCTCAGTAGCTGGAAGAATGTTTACTTAAACTACTAGGCAGGAATGCATCGGCTGAGGGGGAAGCAGATAATTCGAAGGTGAAATACAGTTCTTGGCAGAGAATAGGCTGATGTCAGGCTTCGTGAGCCGCGCAGAGAATGAGACAAAGTTCATGGTCACAGATGCAGGCTCAGACTGGAGCTTTCAGAGGCAGAAGGCAAGAGGAGTTTGATGACAGAATCAGGGCCTAATTGCCTGGACTGTAAAAATGGCATAAGTGAACCATATAAAGCCGGTGGCCTTTCATATTTAGGAATGGAATATCCGGCCTATTCATGGCGGATCTGACAGAGGACATGTTGACGGTGGACGCACATGTATTTGCGTCTTCATAACTGGAACTGGAGGAAACATACATGTACTTGTGACATGCACATGGAACCGTTGGGGTCCAAGATAGGGGACATAACTGACCAGAAAAATCCATATTTCCACATTCCCTCCTTGTCCCCTACTTGCCCTTCAAGAGATATCAATCTTCATCAATCCATTGATCTGTTCATATAGCACCATTTGTTCTTCTTTCTTCTTTCGTGACGAATGAAATCTTGGTGGTGGAATACACGATGTGGCACACAGACCACAAATCGCTGGTCCACATTGTAGACATAGACAGCAACTGAATAGTATGAGAAGGCCAATACCTAGGAAGGATAAAACTCTCCATCCCCAGGCTGATACCACATTCCAAAACCAACTGGACCAAGTCCAAGTGCCTGGGTTCTGGTGTATCTGGTTTACAATCTTATGAAGGCGAGTGATGGCTTTATATACAGATGGCGAATTTTCTGGTATGAATACGCAGCAGCTTGATCCGATGACCCTACAAGCTCCGCCCCTATCAGCCAGGATGACGTCAAGGACAAGACGATTTTGAAGCACAACAATCCGCATAGCAGACTGCTCTTCCGTTAAATTGCCTAAGGCGGAAATAGTCTCATTCACTACTGCTTCAAGGGTTCTAGTTAATCTACGTATCAGCTTACTATTAGTAACAGTACCTATATAGGGAAAGATACCTTTATTAAAATCTACATACTTGTCCCATGCCGTCTCAGTGTAATCGACAATGGGGAGATCTCTCCGCTCTCTGTTGTGTACTAAATGAATATTTCTGTAATAATCAGGAGGAGCTAGGAAAACAGGTGGCAAAAGGAATGCAATGTAGCAGGTACCATCCCAATCTAGAGGTAAACGCATATATGCAGTCTGACCACATACAAAGTAGGAGTGGCGAGAAGCTCTAAATGAAGATTTGCCTTGATCACTGAATTCTACTATAGTAGTGCATTTACTATGACCCATATGTATGGAACCAACCTTTCTTACACACAATTCACCCTTCGTTGGGAATACTGACATGGTGGGTAAGACTAGTTCAATTTTGGATACGACATTTAGAATCATGAGATTAGGTGTAAAATTACCTAATCCATATACTTCATTTTCTAGATCAGTTCCTGTTCTTTTGGGGCGACCCTCCTTGTCAGGGTAGCAAACCTTGAGTAAAACTAGGTTCAGGTTTCCCCATACCCAATGATCTTGGTAAACTGCTGTGTCTGAGTCTATGGAATTGATTAAACTGAACCATGCTCCACAGGAGCCATTATGTGTAAATGGATGTGGAAAGAAAGGCAGGACTCCTTCATAATTCTGATAGGGAGGGAGTCGGCCACACACCCAACAATTTGTGGCATTACTAGTCTGATGGGAATGATGTAGCATACTAATGAAAGTGTTATTGCGCAGCGCAAGTCTATAAGACAATTCATGCGGAGGTAAGTCACTAAAAGAATGTTCAGCAGTAACATTATAAACATGTCTAGAAATAGGGTAATATATGTGCAACAATATACTTGTAATAATTATTAAAAGACTCAATAAAAACAGAATTAATAATGTCACTATGCAGTGGCTACGCAGTGATTTACAATACGCCTGTCGTTTCAACATTTTCCGGGTATTTTCTCTACTCAGGTCCAAGGGATACATGTCAGAGACAATTCAACCGCTTCACCTTGGAGAGGACTTAAACAATCAAATTGCTCGACTTGTTGGGCCTAAGCTTTAGTTTGTATTTTTCAGAGTTATTCTGTTCAACCAAAGGAAGTTTTGAATCAGTCTGTGAGGGAGTGCAGGGCACAATGTCTATATCCGAGGATAGTCCATGAAATTTCTTGATATGACTTGAATGAATCCAGCCCTTGCGGCCCTCGATCTTCACGGCTGTTCTTGTGGTCAGCAGGACCAACTTGGGTGATTTCCACCTGGGCTCCAGCTGAGTCTTTCGGTCGAAATTCCTCACAAAGACAAGATCACCCGGAACAACGTCATGGGGTTTCACCTCAGTGTTGTCGGGAAAGGCTGCAGCTACCTGTGAACGACAAGATTGTAGTGCAGACATCAAGGAAGCCAAGTAATCTGTCAGCATATTACAGTCAACATCAGTTATTTTGCGTGGTATAGGCGTCCCCCACATATTTGGTGGTCTGCCGAAGATCACTTCATACGGGGATAGCCCTGTTCGAGAGTGTGCTACCATTCTCATGTAAAAGAGTGCAACTGGTAACGCTACTACCCAGTCGACACCTTTCTCTCTGCATATTTTGGACATTCTGATTTTCAGTATCTGGTTATGTCTTTCTACGAGACCTGCTGCCTCGGGGTGTCGGACACAGTGGAATTTCCACTGATATCCTAACAGAAGTGAAACGTGTTTCATTAATTCGGATGAGAACGGCTGGCCGTTATCTGAGTGAACAACACGTGGTAAACCGTATCGTGGGAAGAATTCTCGAACCAACTGTTTGGCAGTAGTCGGGGCAGTGTAATCTGAAACCGGGTATGCCTCTGTCCAACGGGACAGAGCGCAGACAACTACAAGAACATATTTGAATCCTCGACATCGTTCCATCTGGATATAGTCCATCTGGAGTACTTCAAAAGGATGATTAGGAGGATGAAATCCACCCTGTTCTACGGGAACGCTTTTTCCTGGGTTGAACTGACAACAGATCATACAGGTACGGACCTTTTGTTTGGCTGCTGCTCGTAAATGTTTATTGAACCAAATGTGTTGAATGCTGTCTAGCATAGCTTTTTCTCCTAGATGTGCTGGACTATGTATAGTATTAATTATAACTTGGACCATTGAATCAGGAAGGAACCATACAGACTTTTCCTTCATCATCCATCCTTGGTCCGTTTGAATCCCTCCTAATTCAGTCCATTTCTTTATTTCGTCTGATGTAGCATGTGTCTGTATGTCAATTACGTCAAGAGTAGGATCCTTAACTGTCATACAATGTGTCGGCATCGGGACTATTGTCTTTGTCATGTCGGGGGTTTGAGTTTGAGCAGTCTGTTTAGCTGTTCTGTCAGCTAGATCATTGCCTTGAGAAATGATATCAGTAACCTTCGTATGAGCCTTACATTTCATAATTGATATTGCAGTGGGCAGATGTATTGCATCTAATAAGGCATGAATGAGGGGTCCGTGCTGAATGTGGGCACCGTGAGAAGTTAAATAACCTCTCTCTCGCCACAGCACGCCGAAGTCATGTACAACTCCGAATGCATAACGTGAATCAGTGTATATGTTGACTTTTTTATTCGTGGCTTGAATACAGGCTTGTGTCAGAGCGATAAGCTCTGCGGCTTGAGCTGACAAAGTATTTATACGATTAGTTTCAATGACTTCAGTATCTGTTGTGACTGCGTAAGCGGCCACTAATTCTCCTGTACTTGTTCTCATACATGAACCATCTACATACAATGTCAGGTCTGGATCTGACAGTGGGACATCGGTTAAGTCTTGTCTGGGTTTTGTCGTTATTGTAATAACTTCAATACAGTCATGAGCTAGTGGGTCTGTTCCGGTTACTGGCAAAAGTGTGGCAGGATTCAATGTGTTACAGCGTCTGATTTCGATATGTGGCTGAAACAATGTAAGTTCGTATCCTGTAAGTCGCGCTATAGTCAAGTGTTGTGTTTGCGTTCTATTTACAAGAACCTCTACTGCGTGTGGTACTTGAACTGTCAATGGATGTCCTAACACTATGGCATCGCTTTGTCTGATTGCTAAAGCGGTTGCTGCCACTGATTTTAGGCATGCAGGTAAAGCCTGAGCTACGGGATCTAATGTACTAGAAAAATAAGCACATGGTTTGTGTGCTCCTGCTTGTTCCTGTGTGAGTACTGACAAGGCAGTACCTTCGCGTTCTGTAACAAAGAGTGTAAACTGTTTTCTGTAACATGGCGTTGCTAAAACAGGTGCTTGACATAAAGCTTTCTTTAGGCTTTCAAAAGCTTGTGTATGTTCCTGAGTCCAAGGGAGAACAGTCGATGTGGCTGCCTCCTGTGTGGTTAACTGAATGAGTGGTTTTGCTAGAAATGCATACTGAGGGATCCACTGCCTACAATATGAAGTGAGGCCTATGAAAGCTCGTACCTCCTTTTGTGTCTTGGGTATTGACATGTTAGCTATTAACTGAATGCGGTCGGGTGTAAGCTGCCTTCCCTCCTTGGACAGCGAGTGTCCAAGATAAACAACTCGCTGGACACAGAATTGCAGCTTAGAAGGGGACACCTTGTGCCCCTTTTCGGCTAGAAATTGTAAAACTGTCAGCGATGCTTTTTCACATTCCGGTTCGCTTCTCGCGGTGATCAGCAGATCATCGACATATTGAAGCAGAGCAGTGTTAACTGGCATGTGGATACTGTCTAGTTCTCGTTTCAGTGCTTGGCTATAGATGCTGGGGCTTTCTGTAAATCCTTGAGGTGCGCGTGAGAATTTAAAGCTACGCCCATTTAAACTAAATCCGAACAAATATTGACTTTCCGGATCTATTGGGACGCTGAAAAAGGCATTCTTGAGATCAATTACAGTAAAGAATGTTGCTTCGGAATCAATAGCTGTCAGTAATGACGAGATATCTGGGACCACAGGAAATTGTGGCACAATGCATTTGTTTAACTCGCGCAGATCAATAACCAATCGATATACTGGCGGGGCTGTGGGATCTGTTCGTTTAAGAATCGGAATTATCGGTGAATTACATACATTGGAGTCTGTTTCTACAACTACTCCTTGGGCAATTAGCTCGTCAATGATTTGTAGTAAAGCCACTACAGCATCTGGTGGTAACTTGTATTGTCGCATTCGTGGTAGCACCACTCCTGCCTTTAGTGTGACTCGATATGGTGTAATATTCATGCAACCAACATCAGTAGGGCCTTGTGCCCATAGATGTGTAGGTAAAGTCTGCAGTCGGGGATCCATGTCTCTAGACACATAGTGACCTTTAAAATCACGTAAAAACAACCTTACTCCTTCCGGGGAACAACATATTATGGCTCCTAGGGCTTTCAACGTTTTTATTCCTAACAAGTTTTCTGGACATGATTTAGTAAGCAATAAATCTGTAGTTCGGGTCAGAGGTCCTATCGTAAGTGGAAGAGGCTGTGATACTTCATTAACAATAGGTTTTCCTGAAAAACCAAGGGAAATATTCTGAGAGCCTGAGAGGGGTGCCCCTGGAACTTCACTACGTTTTATAGTTGTTCGACTTGCCCCTGTATCGAGTAAAAATTTTCTATCTTGACCTAATAATTCACTATGTACATAAGGTCCTTCTTGATCTACAGGAATCTCGATAAGGGGTAAGTCAACTTCCCTCTCTAGGCTAGTTCATGCATAACGCTGATACTCAGGATATTCATACTGTGCAGTCTGATACATTTGTCGTGTTGTTGTCTGTGTGGCAGCAACAGGCAACGGTGGTGCAGCTGGCACAAACTGTATTGGCTGTTGTGCGGCTGGCATGGCCTGGGCATGCTGCATAGCTCCTTGTTCATTCTGATCTTGTCTGAGTGGCCGTGATCTTTCTTGTGTTTTACCTATGGCGATATTATGTTTTAAAACTGGACAATCGTGTACGTAATGACCTGGCTTTTTACAATAATTGCATGTCCCTTTTACAGGTCCTACTGAATCGGAATGTGTCATACCCTTTTTATGTCCTTCAGCTGGAACTGTCTGGGAAACTAGCATTTTCATTTTTGTGTCTTTCATGCGTCTGTGTTCATGTTCTTGTTCCTCTCTAATTCTATTGTGATGGTACTGTAACATTTGTAACATTTGTGATGGAGTGTTACCTTGCCAGGTACTCTCGAATTTTAATACTCTGTTCTTTACTGGGGGCAGGGCATTTTCTACTAATTTTGTTACAAACAGTTGCGGGTATGATTCGCTACTTGCTTTTATGCCACTATTTATACCAAAACATTTCTCGAATCGGGCATAGTAATCACTAGTGTCTTCATCTTGCTTCTGTTTACAGGCTGAAATTGTACCCCAATCTTCCTTTTTCGTAGTTAATAAACGTGGCAGTACCTGTACTAGTAGACCTGGTAGTGCTTTAGTTTTGTCCCCAAGCCCCGAACCTGGACCTCGGGCCTTTTCTTCTGCTTCTAATGCTGACCATTCTATCTTTTGGTCTCCTACCTCCCACTCTTTTTCCTTGAGTTTCTCATAAATGCCAGCAGGCATCAACACCTTTAATATTGTCATAATGTCGGGGTAGGTATACTCTCCCATGAGTAACATGTCTTTAATTTCTCGGTGAAAACCCGCTGGATCTTTGTCATGACTGGGTACCACTTTCTTCATTTGTAACAGTTCTATTTTTGATATGGGCGTATATACAAAAACGCGCCTAAACTCGTTGTCCTCGCCTTTTATTGGGTGCACTTCTCGTAAGGGATTCTGTCTATCCATGTGATACGTGGTTCTTTCCTTGACGGGCAATGAGACATGCTCTGAGCATACAAAAAGAATATACTGCTTTCTTGACTCTAGAATTTCTTTAATTAATTTAGTACCTGGACCTCTCCATTTATTCATAAGCAATTCAGTCAATATGTCAGGTAAGGGACCAGGGTCCGAATGCTGACTCCGATATAGTATAATGAGTTGTTGAATCATATAAATCCCAGCTAACCTCTGTTCATCTGGGGTGAGATTCAAAAATGTGCGTACTACTGTATCATCACTATATTTTCCAGGACTGTCCACCCAATGGACAGCTGCCCTTGCTAAATCTTGTTCATCCATAGAATCGAGAAAATGATAACCCCTTCGTTCTCGGAGTAGTTTGTCGGCGGTTTGGAACGAATGCTCGTTAGACCTTATATTAATTATAGGTATTTGGAAATTCTTGTTATTATCTGGACATATCGGACGTATTGAGTCAGTATGACATCTAGTCTGATCCCTATTACAAGATCTTCCTCTACCTACATAGGCTATGGTGTCCGACTGTCCTGCGGACAGTCCTGACCCTTCTTCCTCGCTTTGTTCGAACTCGTCTGCCTCTAATCTCTCTTCGTGTAAGCGTTCTATTTCTTTACGGATCTTTCGGCACATGGCTATTATACAATTTTGCTTATCGTGTCTCCCTTCTGATATATTCTGGCTCCATTTTGTAAGAATTTGCATTGCATCCGGATCTACCCCCGGTCGGTCTTGATTTCTGATCACACAGTTTATGAGGAAACGTAACAGTTCCCCCTGTATCTCTACTTTCTGGTATTCCATAGCTCTGTTAATACATTCTGGATCTCGCCCTGTTTGGACAAAATGGTATATTTTATCTAGATGCGCAGTCATTCCTGGTAACTTCGCTAAATACACTGCGGCTCGTCTGATACGCAATGATGCCAGGATCATTTCGTCCTCTATACCAGGCACCGGGTCATATCTACAATCTATAAGAAGTTCTTTAAGCGCGCGGGCACTTACGAATTTGGGTGTACGTGAATGCGCTGACTCTTGAAAAGTAAGTTTATTTATTCTAGGTGGCGTAGAAAAAATATTGGTAGCACCTCCCGTGGCCCCATCTGGGGCGTCGGGTGTGAAAGGATTCGTCGAACGTGACACAGCAACTATAGGTGTGGACACAGCTATCGAAGTACCCGTAGGAACAGATGCAGAAACAGATGTGCTTGCCGGAACTTGTGACTCGATTTGTTGCTGTAGGGATACGGGTGCTGGATCTTGGCGTTGGACCTCCCTGGTATGCGGTCTATGTGGGGCGGAATTAGCATACTCGGGAGCTGCATCATCTAAATATGAGGAAAGAAAAACATCTTCTGCGGTTCTAGGATGCCCCTTAGGATGTACCTTGATTGGGAATAATGGGGGTGGCAAGTCTTTCGGTATCTCTGGAGTAGCCTTAGGTAATCCTTCGGCCAGAAGGGGATACATACCATTCATAAGGGCATTTCTTTGTCTGTCTACTTGTTCTGATTTCACTCGGATACCTTCCTCAATTAATAGATTTTCTTGATCTTTGTTTGAACTCTCTTTACTCTTCTCTTCCTGTCTACGTGCTTTTTCTGTACGTCTATGAGATTCTTTACGCCATAACTCGACGGCGTCTTTCTGTGACTGTCTGACTTTCCTTTTCCATAACTCTTCCTCGACTTTCATGATGCATTCTGCATCCCAGGTCCCCGCTGCGGGCCACCTCTGACTTTCTGGCAATCCCTTGGTGTAGTCTACCCATAAATCAAGAAATAATATAGCGTCTAAGCCATGTTTGTGATACATGAAGTGCCCTGGAGTACCCCTAGGAGGAGTAGGGACGGCTTCTTCGAGTACCCCTTTTCTAGTAGTGATCTGTCTTAATTTTGAAAAGAGCGGCATATTGACAATCTGATCTGATACTTAATCTTGAACACACTTAATACAAAAGCACAATAATGAACAACCATTCATACCACAATATGCAGGACGTTTAACACATTAAACATTAAAACATTAAACCTTTAACTGAAACAACAATGATGATCGTCTGCATAACTAATCACCACGCTTAATTCTTGACACTAACTAGATACTTCGGAATACTTGATATACTGCTAAACAGTACAGATACACTGCTAAAACAGTGCAGACCAGATTTGTGTACCCAAACCCGTCTTGACCGGCACAACCTATGTGCACGTCAGAAATGCCTCCCCAGTAATGGTACTCACCGGGTAGCTTCGGAAACAGAAGGCCTCGGTAACTTGAACTTGAACCGGACTGGACTCGACTCGACTCGTCGGAAACTGGGCTTGACTTCGAACTGGTGGGTCTCTGTATACCTCGGATCTTGCTCTCTCAGCTAGGCTCTGGTCGGGATACTTCGCACTTCTCACCGCCTCGTCTGGGTGTTGATCGCAGTCTCAGTCGCCCCCGCTTGACCGGAGGGAGATACAGGAAATCCTGCTGGTACGCGTTATTGTCCGTCCAGCTGTGGCAGGAGACCGGGCCTGCTACTCACCGCCGGCGCGTGAGATGAGAAAGTGTCCCTGTTCGGGCGCCATCATGTGGTAAATAAAATTCCTTTACCTGGACTGAATTTGATACGGAATCATAATAAAATAGCTCAGTAAAATGAGAGGCAGAATCCGTGATATTAGAGGTTCGGAATGGGCTTTATTCCAATGATCGATTATAATCGGATGCTCCAAGTTCCATCACCACGGGGGTTCAGGAAGTGAAGTACATACTTTATTGACAAGAAGTAACTTTTATAGTACATACATTACAATGAAGCGAATACAGTAGGCGTAACAATTGATAAGGAAATTGACGTTTTACCTGCGTAACCGAAAATGGGTGTAATAAGGAGTAAAAAGGAACATAATTGGTTATGATGTCATACATAGGTGGATCTATAAGATAATACTTGGCATAGATGCGCGCGCAGCAACATGACGTGTAATTGACGTGTAACTAGGGGGTGAAGGGGACTTGACATTAGCTCTACATGTGGAGACGAAAAGTCTGGGGGGTCAAGTCAACCTAATCCCAAATCATATCTAACATCCTATGTTTAAAGAACTATGTTATCCACAAAAGTAGGACTCTCGGACAGAATCTATTCTATACTGACTGTGCGTGCGTGTACAAGCGTCTAAGTGTCTACACTGAATGCGAGGGGGTAGGAATTATTCCCTGGTAACAGGGCTATGAATTACTTGCATGAGGACAGAGAGGCCGAGCCTTTGCTCAGTAGCTGGAAGAATGTTTACTTAAACTACTAGGCAGGAATGCATCGGCTGAGGGGGAAGCAGATAATTCGAAGGTGAAATACAGTTCTTGGCAGAGAATAGGCTGATGTCAGGCTTCGTGAGCCGCGCAGAGAATGAGACAAAGTTCATGGTCACAGATGCAGGCTCAGACTGGAGCTTTCAGAGGCAGAAGGCAAGAGGAGTTTGATGACAGAATCAGGGCCTACTTGCCTGGACTGTAAAAATGGCATAAGTGAACCATATAAAGCCGGTGGCCTTTCATATTTAGGAATGGAATATCCGGCCTATTCATGGCGGATCTGACAGAGGACATGTTGACGGTGGACGCACATGTATTTGCGTCTTCATAACTGGAACTGGAGGAAACATACATGTACTTGTGACATGCACATGGAACCGTTGGGGTCCAAGATAGGGGACATAACTGACCAGAAAAATCCATATTTCCACAGTAGAGTGAAGGGTAGGAGTAGACACGGATGTCATAGTTGACCTGGGGGATGGTCTCCCTCTTGCCTTGAGGTGGATGGAACTGGGGATCTAGTGCATGATGCAGAGTGTGCTGCCGCATGAGGCACAGATGCTGCTGATCAGCATAGCACATGTCAGCAAGCAATCCATGATGGACACCAGCTCGTTTGCGTGGACACTGGGTGCCCTTGCAGCAGGGCCTGCAGCAGCATGCGCCATGTCAAGGAAACAATGCCACAAGTAGCACACAAAGACAAGGATCTCAGGAAGGAACCATGCAAAAGGTGCATGTCAAGGAAGGAATGTCTGGTTCAACATGGCACACACAATGGATTCACATGCGGCACAGTGGCCGTCGTGGAGACTGACAGGCCACAAAACCTACACAGCCATGGACATCATGCACAATACAGAATCTAATCCCTGACAAACAGCTTGCATCTTGCTACTCTACACATAGACTCATATGCACCATCTCTGAGAACAATGCCAGACATGCCGCATGCACATTGGCAACAGACCACCATTGACAGAGATGAGGCACCTTGGAGGCAGAGGGACACCTTTATTAGTCATGTGTGTCGGAATGCCAATGCAACTCTGTCTACACATACACAGGTCATGTGGATGAAGACGTGGGACCAACACTGGCACCCCCCTTAGCACCACAGATGCTGGAAATCCATGGCACTGGCACACAAGTGACGGGTGACAGCTAAACACCCTCTGCTGCTCACGGAAAGCCTGCTATACACCATTGAGCCCCTAATGGGGAATTCACACACCATGTCAACCCAGTGCAACCCGTATGTTTCCGAGACCAGTGTCATACACATTGATGGCTCCATCACAATCCCATTACAGATGACTGTCACCAAGTCTGACCATCAATTCAGGTGAATTCTGCTCCAGGTCATGTGCCCCATGGTGATTCTACATGTATAATTTAACATAAACAACTATTAGTCTCACATAATTGAAAACCTTGACACAATAGTAAGGGTGATGCTAAAGGTAGTGAAGCTGTGAATTCATGTATGCATATATGTGTATACGCATAAGTGTAAAATTCCCATCATCCACCCGAAGTGGTTTGCTTCATCATCTGGGAACCGGGGACTAATTAGAGAACCATCTTCTCTTTTATGTCCCAAACTGTTAACTGGTATGGTATTTTTGTTAGATGATGGTTGGGTGTGATGGTCGCAGTGCTAGTGAAAAGTGATAGTGTGTAAGTGCTGTATAAAATTTGTCTGGCAAGGCACTGAGAACACTTTATTAGATCGCTACCTTGTTGACAAAGTCTAAAAACAGTGCTATAACAGTTTCAAAAACGACCGTTTTCCAACACAGTTATTATATTTTGAAACTGTTATAGCACTGTTTTTAGACTTTGTCAACAAGGTAGCGATCTAATAAAGTGTTCTCAGTGCCTTGCTAGACAAATTTTATACAGCACTTACACACTATCACTTTTCACTAGCACTGCGACCATCACACCCAACCATCATCTAACAAAAATACCATACCAGTTAACAGTTTGGGACATAAAAGAGACCAAGATCTACGATTTGCCAAGTAGAAGATGGTTCTCTAATTAGTCCCCGGTTCCCAGATGATGAAGCAAACCACTTCGGGTGGATGATGGGAATTTTACACTTATGCGTATACACATATATGCATACATGAATTCACAGCTTCACTACCTTTAGCATCACCCTTACTATTGTGTCAAGGTTTTCAATTATGTGAGACTCATAGTTGTTTATGTTTATTAATCTGTGGATTTGGGGATTACAACTATTTGAGTCTTTAACCCCTTCCATGCTCATGACGGAACGGTTCCATCATGAGCATCGGTTGAGCTGTGCTCATGACGGAACCGTTCCGTCATGGCCCCGCCCGTGCTCGAACCCTTCAGCACCGCGGGGGAATCCGCGCAGCGCTGAAGGGGTTAAACTTTATCCCTTAGATCCCCCACTCGTTTTCGAGATATCATAAATATAGATTCTACATGTATGCCAAGTAACCAAACATGAACAGGAGCAGTGCACACACATTCAAAACAAATACCACTCCCAAAAAGCCGTGCTGCATCCCTTACCCGAAGGAGATTTTCGAACTTGTCCGTGCATGTAACGCTGATTCAGCACATGTTGCTGTGATCATGAGGAATAGCAGGAGCACAACAATGCCACCAGCAGACAGCATGCGCAAGTACCTGTGGATGGGAGACACACCAGAAGTCAGCCAAAAGAAGTACATCCGCATGCATGTGCATGTACTCGACACGTATTAGGTTGTCAACATGCTAGGTGACAATGATGACTCAGGAAAGACATTCTTCTATTGCACCATCACTCGAGTGACACATCCAAACACACCTCAGACTCACTTGGAAGACATGCAGATGGACACACACATTGCAACACATGCCACACACAGCCCAATGCGTGCACACTCAGACACTGGAACTCACCACTAAGCAAAGAAGTCGCGTATGAGCCGACTCCGCATGTCCTCCGCCGCCTCCTCCTCCTCCACATCACTTGCCTCGTGCCCAAGCCCTTCATCCTCCACGGGTGGATGGTCCTGCTCATCTGGATCCAGGATGAGTGGCACAGCTTTCTCCACTGCCATGTTGTGCAGCATGCAGCACACGAGGAATATCTTGCAGACCTTCACCGGTGCATATGGGAGTGCGCCACCGGTCTTGTGGAGGCAACGGAATCGGCTCTTCAGGAGGCCAAACGTCCTCTCTATCACTCGCCTGGTCCGCCCATGGGCGTTGTTGTAGCGGTGATCGGCAGCCGTTCTGGGGTTGCGGAGAGGCATGATCAGCCATGGCATGTTGGGATAGCCAGTGTCCCATACATGGAAACATCATGGACAAGAGTGGGTCAGAGAAGCAGTAAGACAGGAAGATGACGTTAAATACAGGACTGGCAGAGTATACCCACCAACAATGCATGCTCGTTCGTTGCGCAGCTACAGCATCATTTCAGGCACCCTGCTATGCCTCATGATGTACGCATCGTGTGCTGATCCTGGAAAACGAGCACAGACATGTGAAATCACCATGTTGGCAAGACACACCGCAAGGGCATTAATGGAGTGGTAATGCTTGCGGTTACGGAAGGCTACCTCCTGTGCCTGTGGTGGTACCAAAGCCACATGTGTTCCATCTATGGACCCAATGACATGGGGCATCCCTCCCAGGGCATAGAACTCACGCTTGACAGCTGTCAACTGCTCAGGAGTTGGGAATTTAATGAACTCATCAAGGTGCTCCAACATGGCCTCTAAAAAATCATGCAGAGCACGGCTCAACATGGTTTGGGACATCCAACCCACATGGGCAATGGTATGTTGAAAGGTACCCGTGGCCAAGAAATGTAGGGCTGCCATCACCTTCACCTTGGGTGTCAGTGCACCAGGATACCTGTGTAGCGGTTGGAGGTGTGCTGCCAGCCGTGTCGTCAAGTCCTCAATCAAACGTTGGGGGAAGCGGTAGCGGCGTATACAGTCATTTTCACGCACGTCAGCCAAGTCCGGAATTGCTCGAGGGAGAGGCGGAGCCCTGCAGTGAATTAGAAGGGACAACGAAGAGTCAGTACAGTACACCACCAATGTCAATGTACTCAGCACATGGTCAACAGGCAATACACATATGCTACATACAGAGTCAGGTCTGTGCAATATGCCCTGGACACGTATGGCAGCCATGTGACACTCCTACCAAGAGACAGCTCCAAACGTTTATTCTCAACCTCATAATGCCATGCCATAAAACTAGCTGTGGGCCAGTGTAAGTGAGCAGGCAGACGCATTACAGGAGTTACAGACAACCAAATATGTGCAGAGGAAGGATGTTCATTGTACAGACAGGTTGCGGAACACTAGAGGCACAGGTCACATGTACTAGAAAAATGACACACCACACACCTTGCCATTAAGGATTACATTTCAAGAATGATCCTACATACATCCGTGTCGATGCATACACACACACCTTACATCAGATTCCACATGTGGCGTGGTATGCGTAACACTGTGCCATGGCCATCTACACACAGACACATGTTGGTTGCAGCAACTGCAGATGCATTTGACCAAACACCTACAGCAAGCCCATGGGAACACACGACACATACATACATAGTCACATCGTGCAACGCGGGTAGTCACATGTCAGGTGTGAAAACCCCTGTAGCTGGCATCAGGGGACAGTTGCGTGTGTTGTTGACTGTGCCATGGCGGTGACGCTTTTCACAAGTGTTCTGTACTACATGCGCACATGTCAAAGGAGTGAAGGGGATGTCTGGCACATACTCCACCATCACACATGACACCTGTACACATCTCATCATACATCTATTGCCTTCACAACTCAGGAGTAATGTGCCACATTACAGCCTGACACACCTGTGCCCGACACATGTAGTACTGCACAGACAATGCCTTGATGTCCAGCCTTGGACATGTATGTCAGCTCTATTCCTTTCTGTGTGCTGCCTGTCACCACTGTCAGGTGTGAAATGCACCGTACATGCGCTCTGAGGGCGTGTGTACGTTCCCCATCACTATGGGAGTGCTGCCGTAGGCCTACCCATAGTGAAATGGCCAGTACACGCGTGTGTACGGGGCGTATCACTATGGGTACGCATACGCGAGCAAAGCCATAGTGAAACGGGCCGTACACGCGCGTGTACGGGACGTATCACTATGGGTACGCATACGTGAGCAAAGCCATAGTGAAACGGGCCGTACACGCGCGTGTACGGGGCGTATCACTATGGGTACGCATACGCGAGCAAAGCCATAGTGCTGGCGTATGCGTACGCTATAGTAATACGGACCGTACAGGCGTGTGTACGATCCCTATCACTATGGGAGTGCTGGCGTATGCGTACGCCATAGTAATACAACCCGTACCGGCGTGTGTACGGTCCCTATCACTATGGGAGTGCTCGCGTATGCGTACGCCATAGTAATATGGACCGTACAGGCGTGTGTACGGTCCGTATCACTATAGGAGTGCTGACGTATGCGTATTGCATAGTAATACGACCTGTACACGCATGTGTACGGTCCGTGTTACTATGGCGTACACATACGCGAGCACTCCCATAGTGATAGGGACCGTACACACGCCGGTACGGTCCGTTTCACTGCATTTGGGGTGCCCTTGGGCCGTGGAACGCACCGTACCTGTGTGTAAATATTGAAATAACATAGGGGACACATGAGGGACAAGTATAAGGGCCTAAATGCATGATGGTTGTCATGGAGACTGAGTTTAAAGTTTGAATTTTTGATCAGGTGGCCAGCAGAAGTCGGTTGGAAACAATATACTTTGTTGCAAAGTGGTTGTTGACTTGACATCATGCTCAATTTTTAAACCATGCAAAGCCCCTCACTGGGGTAGGTTTAAAGGGATTGGAGGAAACGTAGGATGCTAATGTGACTGACCAATCACTCTGTACTCCTGTGAATGGAACAGGGCAGCAAGGCAGATATAAGGCAGCCAGGTCCCATGAGAGAGCACTTGCCTGCACATCCTTTGATTCAACTACACTGCTGCTGCTCGTGAATCCTCTGGCACCATGTCCAGGTCTGTGGAGAGGGCCCAGCCTTTCAGCCAGGAGGAGAACCAAGCCCTGCTGGATGTGATCCTCCCACAGTACCCCATGCTGTACGGTCGACCAGGGGTTCAGGTGAGTGCTGAGTCCACTAGCAAAGACTGTGCCCCTTTTTTGTGACTTTGACTTCTGCCATTGTGTCCAGGTGTAACACACATGCAATGTACTGTAGGGTGGATCCCGGGTGGGGGAATGCCTAATGTCTCCCAGCCAGAGCATGCTGTGGTGCATGTCTGCTCTCCTCACTTGCATTGTGTGTACTGTGACAATCACTGCATGTGGCATTACACATTTTACTTGTCTAATCCTCCTGGGAATGTTGTTACTACAGTCCTCATGTGAATCTGTGGTCCCCCCAGTGTGACAGGTGGCAGTACCCACAGATGTGTGTTTGTTTAGTGTACATGTGCTGAGAGTGTCCAAAAGATGTGTTTGTCCCCTGGACATTGGTGTGTGTGTGTAAGTCCCCTGTCATGTGGGTGAGTGCATATGTGGAGTGTAGCACCCCAGCTGCATGAGGGATGGATATACCCTGCCCATCTGATGGGAGCAGGGAGCAGTGCTGTGTGTCTGCGGTGATGGGCCAGCCCCACACCTGTGACACCCCCCAGTCTAGTGGCACATGTGCAGAGTGAGGTGTGTAGCTGCAGTTGTCAATGGCAGGTGATTGTCCTGTGGCTGTGTGTGTCTGTGTACTCGGCTGAGGGCGCCGCAGTGGCCTGTGGCATGTGACTGCTTTGAGGTGCTGCACATAATCCTGGTGTCGCTTGTGATGCACAGTGTGAGCCTGGATGATTGATTGTGTCGTACCCCTCATGCCACCTGTGTACTCTACAATGCCACCTAGTGCTTTTTGCCTTCCACAGAGGAAAGTGTCCCTATGACACAGGTGTAATGAGTTTGATGCATTCTATGCCCTGTTAAAACCAGCCAAATTGTTCTAATGTGTGTCTCTGTGACATGTCGCAGGTGTATTGATGTTGTCTCACTTTTTCACCCTCACAGGTAGGCGCCTGTGCCAAGGAGCAGATCTGGAAGGACGCCGTCAGTGCCGTGAGACAGACGGATGGTCGGAAGCGGCGCCTAGCCCAGGTGAGGAAACGATGGCAGGATATCCGGTGCTGGACGCGGAGGATCGCACGGGTCCTGCTGGGGGACTCACCTGTGAGCCAAAAGAACCATGGGTGCCGCCGTCTGACCCACATCCACAAGCGTGTGCTGGCGGTCGTCTTCCCTGACATGTACAGGCGCTTACGGGAAAAGCAGCAGCAGGAAGGGGGTAGGTACATGTGTGTTTGTTGTGTGTCACCAGCATTTGTAAGTGCACAGTTGCATGGATACACTGCCAGGATTTACATGTGCAGTGCAGTTCCTGGTCCCCAAAGTGTAGCAGTGCTGTCCTTCCTCCCTTCCCCTCCTTGGCATGTGTACCCTGGTCTGTGTGTAGTCACACTTGCACAAGGTTATCTAGGCTGCCAGTTTATCGATGTGCCCAATGCTTGCAGCTTCATGTGTGGGGGTGGTGTGTAACAGGTTTTGGGACCTTGCCTGTGCCCTGTCCAGTTCAGTACTTGTGGGGTCCATGTCAGTTGTCACTGATGCTGAGTCCAGACATAGGAGTGTGTCTCTAAAGTGTATTGCTTTACAGCATGCATGTCCTATTTAGTGGCCTGTGACATGATGTGGATGAGTGTGAGATATGCAGAGTGCAGGGATGGTGGCTTGTGTTGCAGTCGGTACCATTCAGGAACGTGGAGTAGTGTGGCCCCTACTGTCCCCTGGGGCATCTTTTCCTAGGTATCATGTGTGTAATCCAAAAATCTCGACGATCCCTGTGTCTCCAGCATAGGTTGTGCTCTGTGCCATTGTACCCTGGCACCATTTGTGTCTACGTAAACTCGGCTACATGTGTCCACTGTACAGGCTGACCAAATGTCCCTTGTTCATACTCACGGGGGCCAGTGCCTGTGTGTAATGGTAAAATGATCTGATGATGGCCATTTGTAGATGATGTATTTGTACGGGCGCACCAGGGGTATTTTGTGTCCAATTAGGATTTCTTGCAGGCCATGTGTTTTTATTCCAGACTAAGAGATGTAAGTGCTTCCTGTGTCTCAATAAATTGTCTCATGTAGGGGGTGGTTGGTGCGGGCAAGGCCTACATGTCTAGACCTGAAGTCTCCTTGCTAGGTCTGGCCGGTGTGTGATGTTTGCGTGGACATGCACTCAAGGTGCAGTGACCCTTTAATGTTGGGCATGTTTTTAAGTATTGCCTTTGCAGCATGTGCCTACAGTTAATAGACATGGTTCCTGCTCATCCCTTTTTACGCCAACGCTGTGTGCTGCAGATGCTGTGCTGGATTGTCCCCAGTGCCTGGCTCCTCTGTCCAAATCCATATCATGTTATTTGCTATTGTGTCATGCTCTCCATAGTTGTTCAGTGGCATGGTGGGTCAACCAACTGTGTGTTGCAGGGCCTACATATGTGCCTTGTATTGTAGATGTTACTCATGTTGCTTTTCAGGCTATGCACTGTGACCTATGTGGATTTGACTCATGTGACATATGTATACAGGTGTCTGATTTTGCCTGTCTCTTCACCTTGCTCACAGCATCGTCGGGGGACACCGAGGGAGACACTGGCATGGACCGTGAGGAGGGATCGAGCACCAGTGCCAGCAGTGCAGAGTTGTCTGGCACATCGAGTGGCACGGAGGTCGACGGGAGTGCAGTGGAGGACCTGTCCAGTCAATCCACCACCGACTATGACGCAGACGGGTCCGAGGCTGAGCACTCCGAGGGGGCGGAGGCTGGTCCCACAGCTGACACCAGCGCTCCATCACTACCCGCCCCCTCCATTCCGATCACCGGCCTCCCACTTGCTCGTGTCCCTTCCCGCCGTGCTCGGTCAGCACGTGTCTCCTTGCCAGGCACCGCACCTCCTGCCCCTGTCTCCACTGCTGCCACCAATGCCGAGTCTGTGGACATCCTGCGGCAGTTGCGGGTTGGTCTGACTGCGACGCTTAATGTCCTCCATGGCCACAGCCAAGTGCTGAACCAGATGGGGGCATACTTGGAGGGCATTTCAGCCGCGCAGTCTGACCAACGCAACTTGCTGAGGTCCATCGACTCGACACTGACTGCAGCAGTGGGTCTCCTGCAGCGCTACGTCCAACCCCCTACCCCTGCCCCATCCACACTTCCCACTCCCATGCCTGTCCCACGTACACCCAGACGTCAGCATGCACGCACACCACCAGACACAGGCACCACACCAGCAGGGCAGGGCAAGCGCACACCTCCTGGCACGCACACACAGGGTGAGGTAGGCACACCCACTGGGGGGGGGGCAAACGTAAGTCACGCAGTCAGAGTGGGAGTCCGCATTCCGCAAAATCCACTCCCTCCAAATCCACTCCCCTCAGCTCTCCTGGCCACGAATCCAGCAAGGATTCCTTCATGGCCGCTCTGTCCCTGAGCCCAACAGTGACACCACCCAGCAAGCGGGCAAAGGAGTCCCCGGTCAGGGTAGTTGAGTGCCCCCCCCCTGTCCACACCCTCCCCCAGTGGCGCTGTGACCCATTCCTCCGCCCCCCCCCCCTCCTTGGGGCCTGTGGTTCCTTCGGGTGCAGGGGATACGCTGGGGGACCTTGCTGATGTGTGCAGCGCCATCCTCACCACCTCCTTTGGCGCTGCCCCACCCCCTGTGGTGGAGTCCTCCGTCCCTGCACCCACAACGCCTGCTCTTGCCCCTCCTGTCCCTGCGGTGCCTGGTCCTTCCCCCCCACATGATGCCCCCCCCCCCTGTGGAAGACAGGGTGGTCTGAACCGTGCAGGCAAGCTAGGGGACACGCGTCCCACTGTGTCCCCCATCCATCTGTGACTCATAGACTGCCCTATGGGCTTTGTAAATATTGAACATTATCCACACACACTTTATTTGAAAATGCTGAATAAAGCCTTTTTTTTTCCTTAGAACACTACTACTTTTGTGGTATTGCTGTTGGTGGGGCTGCTACATGATTTTGGGTGGTGATCATGTGTTGGGTGTGTGAGAAATGTAGTAGTGTGCTGGTCATAGGGGGTACCCTGGTATCTGTGTGCCATCACAAGGTGTTAGCTAAGTTTCTCTGTTCATGTAAGCAGTTACTGCATGGTGAAATTGTCCCAAGGTGTGTTCCTTCCTCTGTGTACCCTGACATCTTCCCTGCAGGGTGTTCCCAATATGTTGCGCTGAGCTGTGTCTACATTAGCTGGGTGTGTGACGGACCCCTTCAACTTTGGCCATGCATGCAGAGCGATGTCTCCACCTGCATCATTCGTGGCATCCTTGGTGATCACTGTACTTGTGTAGTCTGTTGACATGACTTCATGTGGACATGTTCCCTTTTAGGCTGTATGCATGTGTGTACTCCCAGCCTTGCACACATGTGTTACATGTACTGCAGGGTCTTTGTGCACCTGACTGACAATTGTGGCAATTGGATCTGTGGGTACTCCACCCTTTTTTTTCCATGGGCACTGCTGGGGGCCTCTGCACCCACCCCTCCTGTGTCTGGGCACTGCTGGGAGGACTCTGCACACACCCCTCCTGTGTCTGGGCACTGCTGGGAGGACTCTGCACACACCCCTCCTGCGTCTGGGCACTGCTGGGGGGACTCTACACCCACCCCTCCTGTGTCTGGGCACTGCTGGAAGTGATAGGCACCCACCCCTCCTGTGTCTGGGCAGTGCTGGGAGGACTCTGCACACACCCCTCCTGCGTCTGGGCACTGCTGGGGGGACTCTACACCCACCCCTCCTGTGTCTGGGCACTGCTGGGAGGACTCTGCACCCACCCCTCCTGCGTCTGGGCACTGCTGGGAGGACTCTGCACCCACCCCTCCTGTGTCTGGGCACTGCTGGAAGTGATAGGCACCCACCCCTCCTGTGTCTGGGCACTGCTGGGAGGACTCTGCACACACCCCTCCTGTGTCTGGGCACTGCTGGGAGGACTCTGCACACACCCCTCCTGCGTCTGGGCACTGCTGGGGGGACTCTACACCCACCCCTCCTGTGTCTGGGCACTGTTGGGAGGACTCTGCACCCACCCCTCCTGCGTCTCGGCACTGCTGGGAGGACTCTGCACCCACCCCTCCTGCGTCTGGGCACTGCTGGGAGGACTCAGCACCCACCCCTCCTGTGTCTGGGCACTGCTGGCAGTGATTGGCACCCACCCCTCCTGTGTCTGGGCACTGCTGGGAGGACTCTGCACACACCCCTCCTGTGTCTGGGCACTGCTGGGAGGACTCTGCACACACCCCTCCTACGTCTGGGCACTGCTGGGGGGACTCTACACCCACCCCTCCTGTGTCTGGGCACTTCTGGGAGGACTCTGCACCCACCCCTCCTGCGTCTGGGCACTGCTGGGAGGACTCTGCACCCAACCCTCCTGTGTCTGGCCATGTACGCTCCATACATACACGGGTGGGGGTACGGTCCGTACATGCACTGTTGGGGTGTTGATACGCGACGTACATGCACGGGTGGGGGTGCGCTCCATGCATACACGGGTGGGGGTACGGTCCGTACATACACTGTTGGGGTGGGGGTACGCTCCATACGTACACGGGTGTGGGTACGCTCCATGCATACACGGGTGGGGGTACGGTCCGTACATGCACTGTTGGGGTGTTGGTACGCACCGTACATGCACGGGTGGGGGTGCGCTCCATGCATACACGGGTGGGGGTACGGTCCGTACATACACTGTTGGGGTGGGGGTACGATCCATATGTACGCAGGTGTGGGTACGCTCCATGCATACACGGGTGGGGGTACGGTCCGTACATGCACTGTTGGGGTGTTGGTACGCGCCGTACATGCACGGGTGGGGGTGCGCTCCATGCATACACGGGTGGGGGTACGGTCCGTACATACACTGTTGGGGTGGGGGTACGCTCCATATGTACGCGGGTGTGGGTACGCTCCATGCATACTCGGGTGGGGGTACGGTCCGTACATGCACTGTTGGGGTGTTGGTACGCGCCGTACATGCACGGGTGGGGGTGCGCTCCATGCATACACGGGTGGGGGTACGGTCCGTACATACACTGTTGGGGTGGGGGTACGCTCCATACGTACGCGGGTGTGGGTACGCTCCATGTATACATGGGTGGGAGTACGCTCCATACGTACGCGGGTGTGGGTACGCTCCATGCATACACGGGCGGGGGTACGGTCCGTACATACACTGTTGGGGTGGGGGTATGCTCCATACGTACGCGGGTGGGGGTACGGTCTGTACATACACTGTTGGGGTGGGGGTACGCTCCATACGTACGTGGGTGTGGGTACGCTCCATGCATACATGGGTGGGGGTACGGTCCGTACATACTCGGGTGGGGGTACGCTCCACACATACGCGGGTGTGGGTACGCTCCATGCATACACGGGTGGGGGTACGGTCCGTACATACACTGTTGGGGTGGGGGAACGCTCCATACGTACGCGGGTGTGGGTACGGTCCCTACCTACACGGGTGGGGGTACGGTCCGTACATGCACTGTTTGGGTGTTGGTACGCACCGTACATGCACGGGTGGGGGTGCGGCCCGTACCCATGCCTTTGGAACATGGGTACGGGCCGTACCGCCATTATTGGGGTGACGTAGGGGTGGGCGTGGTACGACTCGTACCCACGCTCTTAAGGCGTGGGTACGGTACGTACCGGACTTGTTGTGTTGCCGGTTCGCGTGTACATCCACTTCCGTTGCTGGTCACGCCCCCACCCCCTCGAAGTGACCAGGCCCTGAAGGTCAGGTATGTCCAGGGCATGTATGAATTGTGACTTGGGTGGGGGTTTTGTGTCCTGCCCCTGCTCCCCCCCCCCTTTGCCCCTGGGTGTTGTTCTGACTTTCTGCGTCGGTTCCTGTAGAGCAGGTGGACTGCTATGAGGGCTGGGATGACACATAGGTTCGGGTCCATGGCTGTCCGTCGCGTACAGGAGCTCCTTGCGCGCGTCGTCCTGATTTCCCGGCAGTTTTTGGCAGCCGGAGAATTTTATCGGTGCGGGGGGACGTCGGTGCGGTTCGTACTTCCTGGTTCGTGAAACGCTGCCTGAAAGCGTCCCGACGTCACGTCGGCGCATTCCCCGGATCACATTTGTATGTATATTTTCGTCGGTCGGTGTTTTGTACGACTCGTACGGAAATGGTGTTTCCGTGCGAATCGTACTTCCATGTTTGTAATGTTTTTTTCCCGGGTACGAGTCGGACGGAGAAAACGCTCCGACCGACGGTTCGTACCCGGTTTTTCCAGGATCAGAATCGGCACCCATATGTCTGTGTGTGCATGTACATGTCCTGGTCTCAATGCCTTGAGTGCAAAGTTTTCACCAAATTTGTTATAAAATCACATAATAATTCAGAAGTACATGAGTTTCTGTGTTTTGAGTGTTATTTTTATTTCTTGCATTAAATGTTAGTCTCATACGAGAAGAGGGACAAATTGAGTAAATAAGTTGAACGCTTTTTATAAGCTCATAGGTGGCAGAACCACTGTTCGCTTAATGTACTAATCCCCAGGTTCTGCACATAACTGGGTCACCGCATTGCTTTATACTGGGAACTGATGGGGTCTGGAAGCTCGGTTGTGAATACTGGATTGTCAATCATTCACAATCGCTATATCGGATTCGGAAGGAACGCTCCCTGCTTTTACAGCATACGTGGAAAGAGACTTTCCTTGCTCCTGGTAATTTCTAGTGAAGTTGCTGCCTCATTTGTCCCGACATGCAGCTCCCTTTGCCCAAAAGTAACCTGCTTTGCTCCATGGAGTAAAGTCAGACTTCTGGTCTAAGATAGACTCTCGGTCTAACTTCACCTTTGTGAATAGCTGGGAAGCAATAAAGTTAGGGCTGATTCACATAGGTGAAGTTAGACCAAACATCTAACTTAACTCGTAGTAACTTTAGTTCGTGAATCACGAAAAGTAGCAAAGTTAGACTTTTTGTCTAACTGTACCTTTGTGAATCACACCCTTAAATGCCACATTTGCCTCTTCGTCCCAGCCCTCACTTACACCAGACCAAACCATCTTTACAAGTATGGATGAACACCAATGTAAGGCCGTAGAGAGGTGGAAGATAACACAACACTCAAACTCTCACGAAGTCGAGGGCTACACCCATTTGGCGAAAAGCATGTTGGCTGGCAGGAACAATACTTATCAGAAGCAATTAAAGGAAGACTTGGGTGAAGGATTGCTGAAATAAGTGTTATGTGCAGAGTGGTGTGCGAGCAGCTGCTTAAATGACATCATCATTGTTAGACGGACCGGGAGGGTCGGCCGAGGACAAGAGGAGAGGTCTCCGGGGAGAGCCGTCTCCAGCGATCGTACAGACAAATAACTTCCCCCCCACAGACAGATACCACACAAGGAGATGAGTTAGCGTTCTTTATAAGCACTTCTTAAGGTACGATGAATAGGTACAAGGAGGTCTGGACTCAGGGGTCCCCTCGATTCAAGTCTCTCAAGATGGGAAAAGGGGGTAGCGGGACAGTCTGGTTACCAGTCTGGTAGTTGAGGTGGTGTGGTGGGTAGCTCACAATCCTCGAGCTTAGGTGGTCTAGCTGGTACGGGCCGCGGCAGCGCCAGCAGGTCCCAGTGAAGATGGTCGATACACGGGCCGCGGCAGCGCCAGCAGGTCCCAGAGAAGATGGTCGATGTACGGTCCGCGGCAGCGCCAGCAGGTCCCGGTGAAGATGGTCGTTACAACGGGCCGCGGCAGCGCCAGCAGGTCCCGACGAGGATGGATGTTGCAGAAGGCCGCGGCAGCGCCAGCAGGCAGGACGATAGATCACAAGATAGGGCTACGGCAGCGCCAGTAGTCCGTCAAGGCTGAGTTCTCTCGGTGTCTCTCGACTCCAGGATACAACTGCCTTCTTGCTCCGCAGCTGCTCCAGTTATAGGGCAGGTGCCCTTTGATGTCCGGACCCTCGCACTTGGGGGTCGGAGGGTCCGGGATGAAGGTGTCCAGACACCCAGCGGGGGGGTGGAGCCGGTGCCTGGGGGGAGCTGGAGGCGATCGTCACCTGGCGGGGGAGAGTCCTTGGCACTTCGTCCTCCCATTGACCTGCCAAGTGATCCGCTCACCTCCTGGGTGGATGGTGGTGCCGGGATGTCGGGGCCGGCCAGGCCAAGGGTTAGGGTCGGGGGGAGGCCACGCGGCCTCGTGGCGCAGGGCCCAAGATGGCGGCTTGACCCGGCCGAGGGAGCCGGTGGTGGCTTGGGCCCGTGCTACAGGGAGATCCGAGGGCAGGAGTTCCGTCGGGAGACGGGGTGCGGGTGATTCTCGTGGGCCGCGCCTGGGGGGCCGGGGCTTGGGCCCTGTCATGCGGGGAGGGCGCAAGCCCTTCGTGTGGCCTGTCCAACATGCGTCCCCCCCAGCTGAAGGCGGGGAGAGTCACCCATCTCCTTGGGGACTCTCTTCGTCGAGGGGGAAGAAGCGGGACAGGCCATCTGCGTTGGCGTGGTCTTGGCCCGGTCGGTGCTCCACGGTGAAGTCCATTCCCTGCAGGGAGATGGACCAGCGCAGTAGTTTGGGGTTTTCCCCCCGCATCTGCATCAGCCACTGCAGGAGTCTATGGTCGGTTTGTACCCGGAAGTGGGTCCCGAAGAGATAGGGCCAGAGCTTTTTGAGGGCCCACACCACTGCGAAGGCCTCCCTCTCGATGGTGCTCCAGCGCTGTTCTCGGCCCAGGAGACGTCGGCTGATGAAGGCCACCGGCTGGTCATGACCCTCGGGGTTCACTTGGGAAAGAACCGCTCCGATGCCGTGGTCGGAGGCGTCTGTCTGTACTACGAATTCCCGACTGTAATCGGGGGCCTGGAGCACAGGGGCGGTGCACAGGGCGGCCTTCAGCTTTTCGAAGGCCGCTTGACAATCGGGGGTCCAGTTAATTCGCTTTGGTTGGTTCTTGGGCGTGAGACCCGTGAGGGGCCCCACAATGCTGCCGTAGTCCCTCACGAACCGCTGGTAGTAGCCGGTGAGCCCCAAGAAGGCTCGGACTTCGGTCTGAGTGACGGGGGGCTGCCAGGACTGGATGGCAGCAATCTTAAGTCGCAGTGGGGTCACCAGCCCGCTCCCCACCTGGTGCCCCAGGTAGGTCACGGACCCTTGACCAATTTGGCATTTGCCGGCCTTAATCGTGAGGCCGGCCCGCTGGAGGGCCTGTAGGACCTCCTGGAGGTGGAGGAGGTGATCGGACCAGTGGCGGCTGTATACAGCGATATCGTCCAGGTAGGCAGCGCTGAACTCTTCGAGCCCCGCCAAGACCTGGTTCACAAGACGTTGAAATGTAGCGGGGGCATTCTTCATGCCAAAGGGCATGACCTTGAAGTGGTAGTGGCCATCGGGGGTAGAGAAGGCGGATCGTTCCTGAGCTCGGGGTGTGAGACCGATCTGCCAGTAGCCCGCTGTTAGGTCGAAGATACTGAGGTAGCGGGCGGCCCCCAGTCGGTCGATCAATTCATCCGCTCTGGGGATAGGATGAGCGTCGGTTCGGGTGACAGCGTTCAAGCCCCGGTAGTCGACGCAGAATCTCAGTTCAGGTGTGGTGCCGGGGGCAGCGGCTTTGGGGACCAATACAACTGGACTGGCCCAGGGACTGTCCGAGGGCTCGATGACCCCGATCGTGAGCATTTTGGCCACTTCCTCTTGTATGCAGGCCCGTACCCGATCTGGTACGCGGTAGGCCCGGTGCCGGACAGGGGGACTGTCCCCGGTGTCTACGTCGTGCAAGCACCAAGGGGTGACCCCGGGAGTGAGGGAGAACAGTGAAGCGAACCGCAGCAGGAGGTCCCGGCAGCCCTGGCGTTGCTCTGGGGTGAGGGCATCGGAGAGCCGGACCCCGTCCACGGAACCGTCTTTCTCCTGAGTCTTCAGGAGATCAGGGAGAGGCTCGGAGTCTTCTTCCGCCCCACTGTCTGTAGCCATCAGGAGGCTGAGTTCTGAGCGCACAAAGTGTGGTTTGAGTCTGTTGGTGTGGAGGACCCGAAGGGGGTTCCGGGTGGTCCCCATGTCGATGAGGTAAGTGACGGGGCTTTTGCGCTCGACCACCTTGAAGGGCCCCGTCCACTTATCTTGCAAGGCACATGGTTCGGTGGGGGACATCACCCACACTTGTTGTCCCGGTTCGAACTCGACGGAGGAGGCATTGTGATCATACCATCTCTTCATGTCTTCCTGGCTGGCCTCGAGGTTCGCCTTGGCCATCTCCCTGAAGCGCCGGGTCTGATTACGTAGGGCCAGGAGGTACTTGAAGACGTCTGGAGGGGTCTTTAGGGGGGCCATCTCCCAACCTTCTTTGACTAGGCTGAGGGGCCCTCGCACAGGGTGCCCGTACAGGAGTTCGAAGGGGCTAAAACCGAGGGACCTCTGGGGAACTTCCCGGTAGGCGAAGAGGAGGCACGGGAGTAGTACATCCCACTGGCGACGGAGGGGCTCTTCCAATCCCCCAATCATCCCCTTGAGAATGCGGTTGAATCGCTCCACTAGTCCGTTCCCTTGGGGGTGATAGGGGGTCGTGAATCGGTAGGTGACCCCGCACTGTTGCCAGAGGGACTTCATGTATTTGGAGATGAAGTTCGTGCCTCGGTCGCTGACGACTTCTCGGGGGAAGCCCACCCGGGAGAAGATCCCCATTAGGGCCCGGCCAACCACCGGAGCTGTTACTGTTCGTAGAGGCACCACCTCGGGGTAGCGGGTGGCGTGATCCACCAGTACTAGGATGAACCTATGTCCTTGTGCCGTGCGGGGGTCCAGGGGCCCCACAATGTCTATTCCTACCCTCTCGAACGGGGTGGTGACCACCGGGAAGGGTTGTAGAGGGGCCTTCAGCTTACGGCCACTCTTCCCGCTGGCCTGGCACGTGGGGCAGGACCGGCAGTGGTTCAGGACGTCGTTCCGCATCTTCGGCCAGAAAAAGTGGGTCACTAGGCGACTGTAAGTTTTGTCTTGGCCCAGGTGTCCAGCCAGGGGGACATCGTGGGCCAGATTGAGCAGGAAGTTTCTGAAGCGGAGAGGTACCACCAGTACTCGACCGGCCCCTAGCTCTGCGATCCTCTGTTCGCTGTATAGCAGGTCGTTCTCCCAGTAGACCCAGTGAGTTCCGGTGGAGTCCCCTGCGCTCTGGGCGCTGGCTTGTTGGCGGAGTCCCTCGAGGGAGGGGCAGGTCTTTTGCTCCTGGCGGAACTGTTCTTGGGTGGGCCCCCCTTCTTGACGCCACTGAGCCAGGCCGGGGACGTCCTGGAGGTGCGCGTCCCCTTCGGTCGTTGGCTCCGGGGGGTTGGCCTCATCGTTGTCTTCTACTGGGGCGACCGGGGGCGGAGGTGCTGGCCATTCCGGTTCTTCTGGTCGGGGAACGGTACGGGCTGCCCTGGACCGGGTGGTTACGCAGGCCCAGTCCGGGAGGCCCAGCATCCCCAGGTGCTCTCTTCTCTCGACGGTGGCCCATTGGGAACTCTCAAGGTCATTCCCCAGGAGGCAGTCCACGGGGGCATCATCCCGGACCGTCACTTTCAACAGGCCGGAGACCCCTCCCCATTCGAAGGGGACGCAGGCCATTTGACACAGACTTTCGGAATTGTCAGCTGAGCGGACGGGGCAGAGAATGTTCGGCAGGATATGCTCGGGTTTCACCAGGTGACAGCGGACGGCCGTCACACTGGCGCCTGTGTCACGTAAGGCCTCGGCCCGATGCCCATTAATGGTCACCCACTGACCGTATTTCCTGGTGTTGGCGGGTAGGGGAGCCCGCGGGACTATGTCTTTTCCCCCTAGGCACGCTAGAACCATGGCGGCCGGTTCCCACTCTTGCTGGGCCGGCTCATACTCTTCCTGTTCCTCTGACAGTCGTTCTTCCCCCAGGGCGGCGGCAGCTACCTGGCGGGGCTTGGGCGTCTGGTTCTGCGGGCAGCTCGGGTCATTGGCGTAATGGCCGACTCGCTGGCATCGGTGGCACGTGACATTGGCTCGGAACCCTGGACGCATCGGGGGGTTTCCCCGGCCGGCTGGGGGCGGGGTGCTGGCCACGGGTGTTGCCGGGAGGGTGTCTCTCCCTCGCCCCTGGCCTCCTCCTCCTCCCCGAGGACGGTGCTGGCCTTGGTTGCTTCGGTTCTGCTCGTGCGGTCCTCTCCGGCCCACTCGGGTGCTCTCCCATCGGTCAGCTTCAGCGGCGAGCTGCCGGGGGTCGGTCAATTTACTGTCGAGGAGGTGCTGCCTGAGCTCGACGAAGCAGTTGTTCGACAGGTGTTCCCATACCATGAGGTTAAAGAGTTGTTCGTAGGTCGTTACATGGCTCCCCTTGATCCACCCCTCGAAGGCTCTGCTGAAATAGTTTACGTACTCCACCCAAGTTGTACCCGGGATCCGGGTGCAATCTCTGAACCTCTGGCGGTACATCTCGGGTGTGAGGCCGTAGCGGGTGAGGAGGGCAGCCTTCATGTGGTCGTAGGATGACATTTGGTGATCTGGGAGCTGCAACAGGGCATCGCGACCTTCGTTGACGAACCTCCCCCATAGTCCAGCTCCCCAATCACTCCGGTCGATCCGGTGGGAGGTCATGGCGATCTCGTAGGCTTTGAACCACTGCTGTATGTCGTCTTCTCGGACATACTCTCGGACAACATCCTTGGGGATGTGGACTTTTTTCTCGGTTGCCCCTGGGGTGTGCGGTCGCTCAGGCACCCCCGTCTCTTTATTCTGTTTCCGAAGTTCTATTTCCGCCAGTTTGCGTTCGTGTTCGAGTGTTATTCTTTTTTCCTCAAGCTCTCTCTGTCTCTGTTTTTCTTCTCGCTCCTCTCGGAGCCGCAGATGCTCTAGATTTAGTTTCTGCTCGGCTAACTTTAGTTCACCGTCCATCTTGAGTCGTGCCATTTCCAACTCGTGTAATCTGGTCCTTTCTCTTTCCTGGATCTCCTCCTGCGAGAGGCCCGTTCCCCTCTCCTCGGGAGCCGGGGCGTTCCCCTCTGGTGCGACACTGTTTTGGTCGGAGGATCCGGTGATCCCAGTTTCTGCCCACGACTCAAGGGCGCGCTTCAAATCCTCTTTGGTACTCAGGCCGGTGGTAGCAATGCCTAGTTCCATGCAGAATTGTTTAAGTTCGCGGTGGTTATACTCTTCCAACTTATCCATTTGGAACTTTTCAGTGGAACCGCTATCTTTAGCTGACATCGTGTTTTTGTCGTGGGGTGAGCTACTCTCTGTACGATTACGCGTTGATTCGGATCGCGCCGCTGGCCACCAATGTTAGACGGACCGGGAGGGTCGGCCGAGGACAAGAGGAGAGGTCTCCGGGGAGAGCCGTCTCCAGCGATCGTACAGACAAATAACTTCCCCCCCACAGACAGATACCACACAAGGAGATGAGTTAGCGTTCTTTATAAGCACTTCTTAAGGTACGATGAAAAGGTACAAGGAGGTCTGGACTCAGGGGTCCCCTCGATTCAAGTCTCTCAAGATGGGAAAAGGGGGTAGCGGGACAGTCTGGTTACCAGTCTGGTAGTTGAGGTGGTGTGGTGGGTAGCTCACAATCCTCGAGCTTAGGTGGTCTAGCTGGTACGGGCCGCGGCAGCGCCAGCAGGTCCCAGTGAAGATGGTCGATACACGGGCCGCGGCAGCGCCAGCAGGTCCCAGAGAAGATGGTCGATGTACGGTCCGCGGCAGCGCCAGCAGGTCCCGGTGAAGATGGTCGTTACAACGGGCCGCGGCAGCGCCAGCAGGTCCCGACGAGGATGGATGTTGCAGAAGGCCGCGGCAGCGCCAGCAGGCAGGACGATAGATCACAAGATAGGGCTACGGCAGCGCCAGTAGTCCGTCAAGGCTGAGTTCTCTCGGTGTCTCTCGACTCCAGGATACAACTGCCTTCTTGCTCCGCAGCTGCTCCAGTTATAGGGCAGGTGCCCTTTGATGTCCGGACCCTCGCACTTGGGGGTCGGAGGGTCCGGGATGAAGGTGTCCAGACACCCAGCGGGGGGGTGGAGCCGGTGCCTGGGGGGAGCTGGAGGCGATCGTCACCTGGCGGGGGAGAGTCCTTGGCACTTCGTCCTCCCATTGACCTGCCAAGTGATCCGCTCACCTCCTGGGTGGATGGTGGTGCCGGGATGTCGGGGCCGGCCAGGCCCAGGGTTAGGGTCGGGGGGAGGCCACGCGGCCTCGTGGCGCAGGGCCCAAGATGGCGGCTTGACCCGGCCGAGGGAGCCGGTGGTGGCTTGGGCCCGTGCTACAGGGAGATCTGAGGGCAGGAGTTCCGTCGGGAGACGGGGTGCGGGTGATTCTCGTGGGCCGCGCCTGGGGGGCCGGGGCTTGGGCCCTGTCATGCGGGGAGGGCGCAAGCCCTTCGTGTGGCCTGTCCAACAATCATTTACCTACCAACTCGGAGAGAAAAGGAGTGGCTGCCCTCCCTCTTTGCTAAGCATTCACGTTCAACACTGCTTTGAGGGACACCTATCGTTACTGGGTCGTTATACGCATGGTTCAAAAGTGTGCGCTGATCTTTGTCTAGTAACTCACCCCGTAAAAATACCGCGGTCACTAGATGTCCCAAGAGCAAGGAGCACTAGCCTGCTGTACACAGGCTGTTACGAGCTGCCCTGGAGTGACCAGCACAAGCCCCCAGTACCACAGGCTGATACTCGCTGCCCTGGAGCGAGGAGCACACGCCCCAGTACCACAGGCTGATACTCGCTGCCCTGGAGCGAGGAGCACACGCCCCAGTACCACAGGCTGATACTCGCTGCCCTGGAGCGAGGAGCACACGCCCCAGTACCACAGGCTGATACTCGCTGCCCTGGAGCGAGGAGCACACGCCCCAGTACCACAGGCTGATACTAGCTGCCCTGGAGTGAGGGTCACAAGCCCCCAGTACCTCAGGCTGATACTCGCTGCCCTGGAGTGACCAGCACAAGCCCCCAGTACCACAGGCTGATACTCGCTGCCCTGGAGAGAGGAGCATAAGCCCCCAGTACCACAGGCTGATACTAGCTGCCCTGGAGTGAGGAGCACAAGCCCCCAGTACCACAGGCTGATACTCGCTGCCCTGGAGTGAGGGTCACAAGCCCCCAGTACCTCAGGCTGATACTCGCTGCCCTGGAGAGAGGAGCATAAGCCCCCAGTACCACAGGCTGATACTAGCTGCCCTGGAGTGAGGAGCACAAGCCCCCAGTACCTCAGGCTGATACTCGCTGCCCTGGAGTGACCAGCACAAGCCCCCAGTACCACAGGCTGATACTCGCTGCCCTGGAGTGAGGATCATAAGCCCTAGTACCACAAGCTGATACTCGCTGCCCTGGAGTGAGGGTCACAAGCCCCCAGTACCACAGGCTGTTACGAGCTGCCCTGGAGCGAAGAGCACAAGCCCCCAGTACCACAGGCTGATACTCGCTGCCCTGGAGTGACCAGCACAAGCCCCCAGTACCACAGGCTGATACTCGCTGCCCTGGAGTGAAGAGCACACGCCCCCAGTACCACAGGCTGATACTAGCTGCCCTGGAGTGAGGGTCACACACCCCCAGTCCCACAGGCTGATACTAGCTGCCCTGGAGAGAAGAGCACACGCCCCCAGCACCACAGGCTGATACTCGCTGCCCTGGAGCGAAGAGCACAAGCCCCCAGTACCACAGGCTGATACTCGCTGCCCTGGAGAGAGGAGCATAAGCCCCCAGTACCACAGGCTGATACTAGCTGCCCTGGAGTGAGGAGCACAAGCCCCCAGTACCTCAGGCTGATACTCGCTGCCCTGGAGTGACCAGCACAAGCCCCCAGTACCACAGGCTGATACTCGCTGCCCTGGAGTGAGGATCATAAGCCCTAGTACCACAAGCTGATACTCGCTGCCCTGGAGTGACCAGCACAAGCCCCCAGTACCACAGGCTGATACTCGCTGCCCTGGAGTGAGGAGCACAAGCCCCCAGTACCTCAGGCTGATACTCGCTGCCCTGGAGTGAGGGGCACACGCCCCCAGTACCACAGGCTGATACTAGCTGCCCTGGAGTGAGGAGCACAAGCCCCAGTACCACAGGCTGATACTAGCTGCCCTGGAGTGAGGAGCACAAGCCCCAGTACCACAGGCTGACAATAGCTGCCCTGGAGTGAGGAGCACACGCCCCAGTACCACAGGCTGATACTCGTGCCCTGGAGTGAGGAGCACAAGCCCCCAGTACCACAGGCTGATACTCGCTGCCATGGAGTGACGGGCACAAGCCCCAGTACCACAGGCTGATACTCGCTGCCCTGGAGTGAGGAGCATAAACCCCAGTACCACAGGCTGATACTAGCTGCCCTGGAGTGAGGAGCATAAGCATGCAGTACCACAGGCTGATACTCGCTGCCCTGGAGAGAGGAGCATAAGCATGCAGTACCACAGGCTGATACTCGCTGCCCTGGAGTGAGGAGCATAAGCCCCAGTACCTCAGGCTGACTCTCGCTGCCCTGGAGTGAGGAGCATACGCCCCCAGTACCAAAGGCTGATACTAGCTGCCCTGGAGTGAGGGGCACAAGCCCCCAGTACCACAGGCTGATACTAGCTGCCCTGGAGTGAGGAGCACACGCCCCCAGTACCACAGGCTGATACTCGCTGCCCTGGAGTGAGGGGCACAAGCCCCCAGTACCACAGGCTGATACCAGCTGCCCTGGAGTGAGGAGCATACGCCCCCAGTACCTCAGGCTGATACTCGCTGCCCTGGAGTGAGGAGCACACGCCCCCAGTACCACATGCTGATACTCGCTGCCCTGGAGTGAGGGGCACAAGCCCCCAGTACCACAGGCTGATACTCGCTGCCCTGGAGTGAGGGGCACACGCCCCCAGTACCACAGGCTGATACTAGCTGCCCTGGAGTGAGGAGCATACGCCCCCAGTACCTCAGGCTGATACTCGCTGCCCTGGAGTGAGGAGCACACGCCCCCACTACCACATGCTGATACTCGCTGCCCTGGAGTGAGGGGCACAAGCCCCCAGTACCACAGGCTGATACTCGCTGCCCTGGAGTGAGGGGCACACGCCCCCAGTACCACAGGCTGATATTAGCTGCCCTGGAGCGAGGAGCACAATCTCCAGTACCTCAGGCTGATACTAGCTGCCCTGGAGTGAGGGGCACACACCCCCAGTACCACAGGCTGATACTAGCTGTCCTGGAGTGAGGGGCACACACCCCCAGTACCACAGGCTTATACTAACTGCCCTGGAGCGAGGAGCACAAGCCCCCAGTACCTCAGGCTGATACTCGCTGCCCTGGAGTGAGGGGCACACGCCCCTAGTACCGCAGGCTGATACTAGCTGCCCTGGAGTGAGGGGCACAAGTCCCCAGTACCACAGGCTGATACTAGCTGCCCTGGAGCGAGGAGCACAAGCCCCCAGTACCACAGGCTGTTACTAGCTGCCCTGGAATTCTACAACCCTGGCATCACAAAATGGATGCCTCTGTCACAGACACGGGTCTGGCCTCCTGCTGCTGACCGAAACTCCGGCAGGGGAGGCGTAGACAATAGGTTTCCTGTCCCAGGGAGGTGTAACCACCTCCCCAGACAGGCAGATGTGTATTGGGGCTGGGCGGGAGCACTCTCTGGTGCTTTGAAGTCCTGCACTGGGGGCACACTTGGTGTCCCTGTGCATAGTCTAGTTCAAACCAGTTTCAGGGGCTACCTGCCCCGGGGAACAACCTTTACAACGCAACTTTTACAATGCACTACACTTACAACGCATTTTTTACAACGCACAATCCATTACAACGCGTTCCATTACATCGCAGGACACTACAACGCATTTTTAAAAACTACCATTACAACGCATTCCATTACAACGCATACTACCTTTACAACGCATACCATTACAACGCATAATATTACACTACACTATCCAACACTTACCCTACTGTTGCACCCCCTGGAGTTAGAATAGTAATTTTTACCCCATACTATCCAACACTTACCCTACTGTTGCACCCCCTGGAGTAAGAATAGTAATTTTTACCCCTATACTATCCAACACTTACCCTACTGTTGCACCCCCTGGAGTTAGAATAGTAATGTTTACCCCTATACTATCCAACACTTACCCTACTGTTGCACCCCCTGGAGTTAGAATAGTAATTTTTACCCCTATACTATCCAACACTTACCCTACTGTTGCACCCCCTGGAGTTAGAATAGTAATTTTTACCCCTATACTATCCAACACTTACCCTACTGTTGCACCCCCTGGAGTTAGAATAGTAATTTTTACCCCTATACTATCCAACACTTACCCTACTGTTGCACCCCCTGGAGTTAGAATAGTAATTTTTACCCCTATACTATCCAACACTTACCCTACTGTTGCACCCCCTGGAGTAAGAATAGTAATTTTTACCCCTATACTATCCAACACTTACCCTACTGTTGCACCCCCTGGAGTTAGAATAGTAATTTTTACCCCTATACTATCCAACACTTTCCCTACTGTTGCACCCCCTGGAGTTAGAATAGTAATTTTTACCCCTATACTATCCAACACTACCCTACTGTTGCACCCCCTGGAGTTAGAATAGTAATTTTTACCCCTATACTATCCAACACTTTCCCTACTGTTGCACCCCCTGGAGTTAGATTAGTAATGTTTACCCCTATACTATCCAACACTTTCCCTACTGTTGCACCCCCTGGAGTTAGAATAGTAATTTTTACCCCTATACTATCCAACACTTACCCTACTGTTGCACCCCCTGGAGTTAGAAAAGTCATTTTTAACCCTATACTATCTAATACTTACCTTAAATGCAATTTAATATAATGCGTTGTAATGGTATGCGTTGTAAAGGTAGTATGCGTTGTAATGGAATGCGTTGTAAAGGTAGTTTCTAAAAATGCGTTGTAGTGTCCTGCGATGTAATGGAACGCGTTGTAATGGATTGTGCGTTGTAAAAAATGCGTTGTAAAGGTATGCGTTGTAATAGTATCCGTTGTAATGTCATACATCCCCTGCCCCTGCTCTGGCATGAAACTGGACAAAGGAAATGGGTGTAACCACCCTTCTTTCCAAACCCTCCCATAGGTGGGTCCCTAGAGTATGTCCAACCCCCAAACTTAGCATAAGTATGGGAACCCAGTCCTTGCGACTTAAGATTACCCTGGATGAAACTCTGCAATATATATCCTGGACCTTCGATGTTCTATCCTGACTAGAAGACTGAAGAAATCTCCCTTGGAGTCAATGTTAGAAAAGGTAGACGGACCGGGAGGGCCGGCCGGGGTCAGGGGGAGAGGTCTCCGGGGAGAGCCGTCTCCAGCGATCGTACAGACAAGTAACTTCCCCCCCACAGACAGGTATCACACACGGATAAGGTTCAGTGTTCTTTATAAGCACTTATTTAAGATACGGTGGAATGGTACAAGGAGGTCTGGACTCAGGGGTCCCCTCGATTAGAGTCTCGCAAGGTAGGGAAGGGGGTAGCGTGACAGACTATTTACCAATCAGGTAGTTCGGATGAGATGATGACGAGCTCACAATCCTCGAGCTTGGTGGTTAGGTGGTACGGACCGCGGCAGCGCCAGCAGGTCCCGGTGCGGGTGGTCGATACAACGGGCCGCGGCAGCGCCAGCAGGTCCCCGGAAGATGTACGGTCCGCGGCAGCGCCAGCAGGTCCCGGTGCGGATGGTCGTTACAACGGGCCGCGGCAGCGCCAGCAGGTCCCAGGAAGATGAAGGTTGCAGAAGGCCGCGGCAGCGCCAGCAGGTCCCGGTGAGGATGGTCGTTACAACGGGCCACGGCAGCGCCAGCAGGTCCCAGGAAGATGAAGGTTGCAGAAGGCCGCGGCAGCGCCAGCAGGCAGGACGATGGTTCACAAGAGCGGCTACGGCAGCGCCAGTAGACCGTCAAGGTTGAGTTCACTCGGTGTCTCTCGACTCCAGGATACAACTGCCTTCCTGCTCCGGAGCTGCCTCAGTTATAGGGCTGGTGCCCTTTGATGTCCGGACCCTCGCACTGGGAGGTCGGAGGGTCCGGGATGAAGGTGTCCAGACACCCAGCAGGGGGTGGAGCCAGTGCCTGGGGGAGCTGGGGGCGATCGGCACCTGGCGGGGGAGAGTCCTTGATACTTCGTTCTCCCATTGACCTGCCAAGTGGTCCGCTCACCTCCTGGGTGGATGGTGGAGCCGGGATGTCGGGGCCGGCCAGGCCCGCAGTTAGGGTCGAGGTGAGGCCATGCGGCCGCGTGGTGCAGGGCCCAAGAGGGCGGCTTGACTCGGCCGGGGAAGCCGGTGGGGCTGGGCCCCGTGATGAGTAGGGGTCCGAGGGCAGAGGGTCCGTCGGGAGACGGAGTACGGGTGCTTGTCGCGGGGATATGCCAGGTGGGCCGGAGTTCGGGCCCTGTTGTGCGGGGGGGGAGCAAGCCGTCTGTGAGGCCTGTCCAACATGCGTCCCCCCCAGCTGAAGGCGGGGAGAGTCACCCATCTCCTTGGGGACTCTCTTCGTCGAGGCGGAAAAAGCGGGACAGGCCATCCGCGTTGGCGGGGTCTTGGCCTGGTCGGTGCTCCACGGTGAAGTCCATTCCCTGCAGGGAAATGGACCAGCGCAAGAGTTTCGGGTTCTCCCCCCGCATCTGCATCAGCCATTGCAGGGGTCGATGGTCGGTTTGTACCCGGAAGTGGGTACCGAAGAGATAGGGTCGGAGCTTTTTGAGGGCCCACACTACTGCAAATGCCTCCCTCTCGATGGTGCTCCAACGCTGCTCTCGGGCCAGGAGACGTCGACTGATGAAGGCCACCGGCTGGTCATGACCTTCGGGGTTCAACTGAGAGAGGACGGCTCCGATGCCGTGGTCGGAGGAGTCGGTCTGCACCACAAATTCCCGACTGTAATCGGGGGCCTGGAGCACAGGGGCGGTGCACAGGGCGGCCTTCAGCTCCTCGAAGGCCGCTTGACAATCAGGAGTCCAATTGACCCGCTTCGGTTGGTTCTTGGATGTGAGACCCATGAGGGGCCCCACGATGCTGCCGTAGTCCTTCACGAACCGCAGGTAGTAGCCGGTGAGCCCCAAGAAGGCTCGGACCTCGGTCTGGGTGACGGGGGGCAGCCAGGACTGGATGGCCGCAATCTTAAGTTGTAGTGGGGCCACCAGTCCGCTTCCCACTTGGTGCCCAAGGTAGGTCACAGACCCTTGGCCAATTTGGCACTTGCCGGCCTTAATGGTGAGGCCGGCCCGCTGGAGGGCTTGTAGGACCTCTTGGAGGTGACGGAGGTGGTCGGACCAGTGGCGGCTGTATACAGCGATATCGTCCAGGTAGGCAGCGCTGAATTCTTCGAGCCCCGCCAAGACCTGGTTCACAAGGCGTTGGAACGTGGCGGGGGCATTCTTCATGCCAAAGGGCATGACCTTAAATTGATAGTGGCCATCGGGGGTGGAGAAGGCTGACCGTTCCTGAGCCCTGGGGGTGAGGCCGATCTGCCAGTAGCCCGCCGTTAGGTCGAAGATACTAAGGTAGCGGGCGGCCCCCAGCCGGTCGATCAGCTCGTCTGCTCGGGGGATGGGATGAGCGTCGGTCCGGGTGACAGCGTTCAAGCCCCGGTAGTCGACGCAGAATCTCAGTTCAGGGGCGGTGCCGGGGGCAGCGGCCTTGGGAACTAATACAACCAGACTGGCCCAGGGACTGTCTGAGGGCTCGATGACCCCGATCGTGAGCATCTTGGCCACTTCCTCCTGTATGCAGGCCCGTACCCGATCTGGTACGCGGTAGGCCCGGTGCCGGACAGGGGGACTGTCCCCGGTGTCTACGTCGTGCAAACACCAAGGGGTGACCCCGGGGGTGAGGGAGAACAGGGCAGCGAACTGCAGCAGGAGGTCCCGGCAGTCCTGGCGTTGCTCCGAAGTGAGGGCGTCAGAGAGCCGGACCCCGTCCACGGAGCCGTCCTTCTCCTGAGTCTTCAGGAGATCCGGGAGGGGCTCGGAGTCTTCTTCTGTACCACTGTCTGTAGCCATCAAGAGGCTTAGTTCGGAGCGCACAAAGTGTGGTTTGAGCCGGTTGGTGTGGAGGACCCGAAGGGGGTTCCGGGAGGACCCCATGTCGATGAGGTAAGTGACGGGGCTTTTACGCTCGACCACTTTGAAGGGCCCCGTCCACTTATCTTGCAGGGCACATGGTTCGGTGGGGGACATCACCCATACTTGCTGCCCAGGCTCGAATTCAACGGAGGAGGCATTGTGGTCATACCACCTCTTCATGTCCTCCTGGCTGGCCTCGAGGTTCGCCTTGGCCATCTCCCGGAAGCGCCGGGTCTGGTTTCGTAAGGCCAGGATGTATTTGAAGACGTCTGGAGGGGTCGTTAAGGGGGCCATCTCCCAACCTTCCTTGACTAGGCTGAGGGGCCCTCGCACAGGGTGCCCGTACAGGAGTTCGAAGGGGCTAAAACCGAGGGACTTCTGGGGAACTTCCCGGTAGGCGAAGAGGAGGCACGGGAGCAGTACATCCCACTGGCGACGGAGAGGCTCTTCCAATCCCCCAATCATCCCCTTGAGAGTGCGGTTAAAACGCTCCACTAGTCCGTTCCCTTGGGGGTGATAGGGGGTCGTGAATCTGTAGATGACCCCGCATTGTTGCCAGAGGGACTTCATGTATTTAGATATGAAATTCGTACCTCGGTCGCTGACGACTTCTCGGGGGAAGCCTACCCGGGAGAAGATCCCCATCAGGGCCCGGCCAACCACCGGAGCTGTCACTGTCCGTAGGGGCACCGCCTCGGGGTAGCGGGTGGCATGGTCCACTAGTACCAAGATGAACCTGTGTCCTTGTGCCATGCGGGGGTCCAGAGGCCCCACAATGTCTATCCCCACCCTCTCGAACGGGGTGGTGACCACCGGGAAGGGTTGCAGAGGGGCCTTCAGCTTCCGACCACTCTTCCCGCTGGCTTGGCATGTGGGGCAAGATCGGCAGTGGTTCAGGACGTCATTCCTCATTTTCGGCCAGAAAAAGTGGGTCACCAGGCGACTGTACGTTTTGTCCTGGCCCAGGTGTCCAGCCAGGGGGACATCGTGGGCCAGGTGGAGCAGAAAGTCTCGGAAGCGGAGCGGTACCACCAGAACTCGACCGGCCCCCAGCTCGGCGATTCTTTGCTCGCTGTAGAGCAGGTCGTTATCCCAGTAGACCCAGTGGGTTCCGGTGGTGTCCCCGGCGTTTTGGGTACTGGCTTGTTGGCGGAGTCCCTCGAGGGAGGGACAGGTCTTCTGTTCCTGGCGGAACTGTTCTTGGGTGGGCCCCCCTTCTTGACGCCACTGGGCCAGATCCGGAAGGTCCTGGGGTTGCGCGTCTTCCTCGGTAGTCGGGTCCGGGAGGTCGGACTCGCCGTTGTCCTCTACGGGGGCAACCGGGGGCGGAGGTGCTGGCCATTCGGTTTCTTCTGATCGGGGGGCGGCCCGGGCGGCCATGGATCGGGTGGTTATGCAGGCCCAGTCCGGGAGGCCCAGCATCCCCAGGTGCTCTCTTTTCTCGACGGTGGCCCACGGGGAACTCTCGAGGTCATTCCCCAGGAGGCAGTCCACGGGGGCATCGTCCCGGACCGTCACCTTCAGTAGGCCGGAGACCCCTCCCCATTCAAACGGGACGCAGGCCATCTTACACATACTCTCAGAGTTATCTGCCGAGCGGACGGGGCAGAGAATGTTCGGCAGGATCTGCTCGGGCTTCACCAGATGACAGCGGACGGCCGTCACGCTGGCGCCGGTGTCACGCAAGGCCTCGGCTCTCTGTCCATTAATGGTCACCCACTGACCGTATTTTCTGGTGTTGGCGGGTAGGGGAGCCCGCGGAACCATGTCTCTTCCCCCTAAGCACGCCAGGACCATGGCGGCCGGTTCCCACCCTTGCTGGGCCGGCTCGTACTCTTCGGGTCCTTCCGATGATTGCTCTTCCCCTAGGGCAGCGGCAGCTACCTGGCGGGGCTTGGGTGTTTGGTTTAGCGGGCAGTTCGGGTCATTGGCGTAGTGGCCGAGTCGCTGGCATCGGTGGCACGTGACGTTGGCTCGGTAACCAGGCCGCAACGGGGGGTTGCCCCGGCCGGCCGGAGGCGGGGTGCTGGCCACGGGTGTTGCTGGTAAGGCGTCTCTCCCTCGCCCCTGGCCCCCTCCTCCTCCCCGAGGACGGTGCTGGCCTTGGTTGCTTCTGTTCTGGTCGTGTGGCCCTCTCCGGCCCACTCGGGTGCTTTCCCACCGGTCAGCTTCGGCGGCGAGCTGCCGGGGGTCAGTCAGCTTACTGTCGAGTAGGTGCTGCCTGAGCTCGACGAAACAGTTGTTTGACAGGTGCTCCCATACCATAAGGTTGAAGAGTTGTTCGTAGGTGGTGACCTGACTTCCCTTGATCCAACCCTCGAAGGCCCGGCTGAAATAGTTCACGTATTCTACCCAAGTTGTACCTGGGATCCGGGTGCAATCTCTGAACCTCTGGCGGTACATCTCGGGCGTGAGGCCGTAGCGGGTGAGGAGGGCAGCCTTCATGTGGTCGTAGGACGACATTTGGTGATCGGGGAGCTGCAGCAGGGCATCGCGACCCTCGTTGATAAATCTCCCCCAAAGTCCGGCTCCCCAATCACTCCGGTCGATCCGGTGGGAGGTCATTGCGATCTCATAGGCTTTAAACCACTGTTGTATGTCGTCTTCTCGGACATATTCGCGGACAACATCCTTGGGGATGTGAACTTTTTTCTCACTTGGCCCCGGGGTGTGTGGTCGCTCAGGCACCCCCAGTTCCTTATTCTGTTTGCGCAGTTCTATTTCCGCTAGTCGGCGCTCGTGCTCGAGCGTTATTTTCTTCTCTTCCAGCTCTCTCTGTCTCTGCTTTTCTTCTCGTTCCTCTCGAAGCCGCATATGCTCGAGGTTGAGTTTCTGTTCAGCTAACTTGAGTTCCCCATCCATCTTGAGTCGTGCCATCTCCAACTCGTGTAATCTGACTCTGTCTCTTTCTCGGATCTCCTCTTGCGAGAGGCCCGTTCCCCGCTCCTCGGGAGCCGTGGCGTTCCCTTCTGGTGTGCTGCTGTTTTGGTCTGGTGTGACGCTGCTTTGGTCGGAGGGCCCTGTGACCCCAGTTTCTGTCCATGACTCAAGAGCGCGCTTTAGATCATCCTTGGTACTCAGGCCGGTGGTAGCAATGCCAAGTTCTATGCAAAATTGTCTCAGTTCGCGGTGGTTGTATTCTTCTAATTTCTCCATTTGGAATTTCTCGGTGGAGCTGCTATCTTTGGTCGACATCGTGCTTATGTCGTGGGGTGAGCTACTCTCTGTACGATTACGCGTTGATTCGGATCGCGCCGCTGGCCACCAATGTTAGAAAAGGTAGACGGACCGGGAGGGCCGGCCGGGGTCAGGGGGAGAGGTCTCCGGGGAGAGCCGTCTCCAGCGATCGTACAGACAAGTAACTTCCCCCCCACAGACAGGTATCACACACGGATAAGGTTCAGTGTTCTTTATAAGCACTTATTTAAGATACGGTGGAATGGTACAAGGAGGTCTGGACTCAGGGGTCCCCTCGATTAGAGTCTCGCAAGGTAGGGAAGGGGGTAGCGTGACAGACTATTTACCAATCAGGTAGTTCGGATGAGATGATGACGAGCTCACAATCCTCGAGCTTGGTGGTTAGGTGGTACGGACCGCGGCAGCGCCAGCAGGTCCCGGTGCGGGTGGTCGATACAACGGGCCGCGGCAGCGCCAGCAGGTCCCCGGAAGATGTACGGTCCGCGGCAGCGCCAGCAGGTCCCGGTGCGGATGGTCGTTACAACGGGCCGCGGCAGCGCCAGCAGGTCCCAGGAAGATGAAGGTTGCAGAAGGCCGCGGCAGCGCCAGCAGGTCCCGGTGAGGATGGTCGTTACAACGGGCCGCGGCAGCGCCAGCAGGTCCCAGGAAGATGAAGGTTGCAGAAGGCCGCGGCAGCGCCAGCAGGCAGGACGATGGTTCACAAGAGCGGCTACGGCAGCGCCAGTAGACCGTCAAGGTTGAGTTCACTCGGTGTCTCTCGACTCCAGGATACAACTGCCTTCCTGCTTCGGAGCTGCCTCAGTTATAGGGCTGGTGCCCTTTGATGTCCGGACCCTCGCACTGGGAGGTCGGAGGGTCCGGGATGAAGGTGTCCAGACACCCACCAGGGGGTGGAGCCAGTGCCTGGGGGAGCTGGGGGCGATCGGCACCTGGCGGGGGAGAGTCCTTGATACTTCGTTCTCCCATTGACCTGCCAAGTGGTCCGCTCACCTCCTGGGTGGATGGTGGTGCCGGGATGTCGGGGCCGGCCAGGCCCGGGGTTAGGGTCGAGGTGAGGCCATGCGGCCGCGTGGTGCAGGGCCCAAGAGGGCGGCTTGACTCGGCCGGGGAAGCCGGTGGGGCTGGGCCCCGTGATGAGTAGGGGTCCGAGGGCAGAGGGTCCGTCGGGAGACGGAGTACGGGTGCTTGTCGCGGGGATATGCCAGGTGGGCCGGAGTTCGGGCCCTGTCGTGCGGGGGGGGAGCAAGCCGTCTGTGAGGCCTGTCCAACAGTCAAGGAGTGACTCCCCTGCTTTTCAGGCACCAAAGAAGCAACTGTCCGGTCTGCAATTCCGAAGTTCCCGTTGGACGCCAAAGTCTCTGCATCACCAGAGGTGGATTTCCTGACTTCCCCGAGGCAACCCTGAGTCCACAGCAAAGCTGAGGCCCGTGGCTATCGTGGGTGATGAGGAACCGTGACCCCTGGGCACCGTGTACTATTGCTGATTCATCAACTTCCTGTTTATCCTTGAAGTTCTGCTTTGTGCTCCGAGTAGCCCCAGCCTTGAGCACAATGACTGCACCGAAGATCTCTGGCCTCCACTCCATGAGTGACCCGTGGGCCGGGTTCCAGTGCGACCGCTCGAGGCTCCTTCGCGATCGCTAGCCTGTTGGCAAGTGGGTCCCCACGAAGACAACTCCTCTTCTGCTTGGGCTTCCCTGGTTGCTCCAGATGTGCCCTGACTTACCCTCGCTAGGTGAGTCCCTCAAACCTTGCTGGTCTGCACCAACGTCCTTCTCTTTCCCCGAGACTTGCCGTTGCCAAAGCTTGTTGGGTCCAATCTGGTTGCCGACACCGCGGCACGCGACAGACTTCGTGGGACAGCTCGAATCCAGCTCATGGACTTTGTCGACGCCTCCTGGACCTCGTGGCTGAAGAGTCAAGACACCTGTCAACTCACCTGACGCACCCGACATCTGTGGGCATTGGTCCATCCTGCCCTCGGTCACTGGCTAGTGACCCAGACTCTGTCCCCTATGCTTTCAGGTTCCTTCCATCCTAGATCCAGGCTTGGATCCCTTCGGACACTTCTCCTCTTTATGGCAGCAGCAGTTCTTCGCCAGCTTCTATTGTAATCGACGACGCGTCCTGACACCAAAAGACACCTATACACCCGGCTTCCATGGGTGAGGTAACTCGAGCACTCCGGTGCTTACGTGGGTGCTAGCCCTAGAACTTCTTAAGTCCAAAAGGGTTTGGTCCTGACTCGATTAGAAGTGTCCCTAATCTTTACATTTCCAACCGCGACATTGCCCATAGAATCTAACGGGAACCCGCGGTTGTGTTTAGACACTGCACACGGCCCCCGTGGGTCCCCTGTGTCACTACCTTGGGTGGTTCCTTGGGGTCCCAGCGATTCTACAGGCTCTAGGCCTTGTGTCTAGTTCAGTCGTGGTTCTTATACCACTTTATTGGTATATGGTTTGGTACGCCCCTAAGGCCCAAAGGTGTATTTGTGCTATTACTGTTGATTGCTAACTTGCAAATTAAGTACTTCGAACTCCAGTCTCAGAAAGAGACTAGAGGGGTGTGTTTTATCTTAAATACATATATTTTGAATATATACCTGGTGTGGTTGTCCTTTCATTTGGTCATTCAGGAGATTATAGACTGGTAAAACAAGCTGCTTTACGTTCCTTCAAGACTTAGCCTGAAGGCTGCTCTCCATAGCTACCACTAGGATAGCTTTCAATAAAGGTTGTCTTTAACCAATCACCATAAGGGGTTGTTTGGACGGATACAAGGTGCCCACTATAATTAGTGGACAGCATATATCAGGCCAACTTCTCACATGGTGCAATTATTAGCCTTCACAAAACATGTTGGTTAATTTATTACATGTTATTTAGAGAGGATTGAATTCAAGCAGGTTTCTTTACGTATAAAACCTTGCTCCATCAATCTCCTCTTTGATGGTATTCTATACCATCACTAATTACTGAAATCAGATGCCAACTTTAGTAGTTTCCCAATTCAATTTCTTCTATTACTTTAGAATTTCTTCTTTCCCTTTTATTTTGAAAACCTTTCATTCTTTTGTAGATATCCCCTTTCATTTCTTCAAGTTGTACTTCATTATATTTTCGCTTCTTCCCTTTCTCATTTACTGCTTACCACTTTCTGTTTCTGCAGCATTTGTACTAAATCATTATCACTAAAATCAATAGGGCTATTCCCATTATTGGCATCAGAATTCGACCTACAATACTGTTTCCTACATTAGAAAAACAACTACCTACTGAGGAGGGACCATCAGTTAGTCTCTTCCATGCACTACCAGCCCCAGTGGTTTCAATTCCTCTTCCACATGAGTGATATTTCTTACATATCTTCCAATTTCAGCACTCTTGTCAGGTATGTAAGTGCAACAATGTTGCGCCTTCAGCATTCTACAGACTGCACCCTCTTTTACCAATAATATATCAAGAGCAAGTCGATTTTGTAAAACCATAGATCTTACTGCAACTAATTCAGTATTGATCAATAAAAATCCTCCAGCAGTGTCAGTTGATAAATGATCCACCACTGTTGACAATTTACAAATTCTTTGTGTATTCAGAATTACTGAAGGTATCAATGCACTAAATATGTCTCCTACCATTTCTGAAAATGTAGCTCTTCTATTTCGTGTTAGTCCATTATTTTCTTCATTGCTTCCAGTGATTCTTTTTACATGGTACACCTTCGGGAATACTATTCCGAAATAGCAATTCCCATACAAATGATCAGGTAACTTGAAATAAGCTTTGTTCCCACAAATATAATAGATTCCAGAAAATACTGGATCAGTTACCCCTTTTAGTCCCCAACCCCCAATTATCAGGTGTTAGAATCCGGGGTCTCTGGTTGGCGCAGGTATGCACTTGCGACAAGCAGGGACCCATTCCTCTAAGTCAGGGCAAAGGATTACTCGTGAAAAATAACCCCTGCTCACCCTCTAGGTAACGTGGCGCGAGCAGTCAGGCTAGATTCCAGAGGGCATAAGGTTAAGCATTCAGGGCATCCCACAATAACCACCAACCCACCACACAGAGACACAAGACTGTATTTTTATCAAAATAAAGCTCTTTATATAAATTTTTGCAAGCAGACTTCAGGTACAGTCTTTAACTTTAGCATACGGTTCGTTACTTGTGGGGAATGTTCAAAAATGCCACAGTTCTTTCAAAAGCACAATTTGGCGGTAATTTGCAGTTCCTGGGGTCCGTGCGCGTCGAAGCGCCGTGCGTACGGGTGTTGGTACGCTTCATACCGGCTTTGGGACGGGTTGGTGCGCTTCGTACCGGCGTTGGTACGCTTCTTCTTACGCCTCACGCTTCCCGCGTGAGCAGGCGTACGGGGACTCCACAGTACGGGCCGTACAGTCAGAGGTACGGGTCGTACCGGGACGGACGTCCTACCGGACGTTCCCTTCGAGGACTCACGCTTCCCGCGTGAGCAGGCGTACGGGGAGGAAGCGTCAGAGGAGTACGGGCCGTACCGGGGTGCAAAATACCTTGATCTTGATACGGAGTTCGGGGCGGCCTCGGCAGTCACAGGATGGGCGTCCCACGTCGCGTTGCAGTCCTGCATGGTCAGAGGACGGCGATGCTTGGTGGGGCGCCTCGGGACTTTCACGGCGCACTTCGAGGGGCGAGGAAGGAGGGGCGGCTCGGGGGTGATTTCAGCGCGAGGCGCTGCAACTTCGTCCAGCGATGGCGAACCTCAGGCGTCAGTCCTTGCGATGAGCTCTATGGCTCGGGGGCCACAGAGCCTCGGTGCTCAGAGGAGACAATCCTTTCTTACTTTGCGAGCTCCGGCTCGAGGGGGCAGCGGTTTACTTTGATCAGGCCAGACAGGGCAGGCCGTCACGGTGCTCACAGCAGCACAGTCGGGCAGAGGTCGCGGTGCTCAGCAGGATGGGGCACACAGGTTCTCTGGAGTCAGGAGGGCAATTCACCCACAGCAGCTTCCTTTTCCTCTTGGGAGGGGTAGCGCCCACTGTTCCTGGGGCGCAGTTCAGGGGGCAAGTTCACAAGCAAGCCCTTGGAGATTGTTCACACAGCACAAGTTGATTCAAAAGTCTCTCTTAGTCTTTTCCTCTCCTTCTTGCAGCAAGGCACCCACCACAGGCCAGTCTCTCAGGCTTAGAGACAGTAGTCCTCCATGCAGCTTTCCCAGGTCCTTATCTTCAGGCAGAGTTTCTTCTTGGCGTAAACAGGATCTGATTTCTTAGGAGCAGGGCTCCTTCTTTTATACACAGTTTCTTTTGTTCTTTGTCACCAGGGGGCCTCTGCCTGGCTCAGTCCGGTTTTGGAGCACTTTGTTGTGGTGACTCTGCTCTTTCCTTTCAGTGCACAGGGCAGAGACATCAACTGCTCCACAGGGGGCGGAGCTAGCATTGTGGTGGCAGAGCACAGGTCTATTCAGAGTCAAGGTGTACTCCTCCCACCCATCCTGGTGTAATCTCTCTACCCACCACCTGGCAGCCAGCCTGACTCCTGGAATTCCCCAGCCCTGCCCCTCACTGAAACTAGGCAGCACACACACACACAAAGCAGAGGCGGACTGAAATGGCTAAGCAAGTAAATACTAAGGGCCTCATTTATGAAAAGTGGCGCATCACTGCGTGAAAACAGTGATGCGCCACTTTTCACTGCGCCCTTCCTGCGACTCCAGTGATGCGTCATATTTACAGTATGACGCATCATGTCGCAAGGAGTCACAGATACGTCAGTATTTCTGACGTATCTGTAGGCGCAAAAGTGACGCATCGCTGGAGTGTGTCACAAAAGTGACGCAGCTCCCGATATGTGCCCTTTCACATGGGGCAAGCCCCATGTGAAAGGGCCTGCGTCAGTCTTACGCCTGCCTTGAGGCAGGCGCAAGAAATTGACGCATTTGCACCCTAGAAGTGGCGCAGTGAAATCTCGTAGATTTCACTGCGTCACTTCTACGACCCTTTGTTGCGTCAAAACGCCCCCCTTGCATACATTATACCTGGCGCAGGTATAATGTGGCGCAGGGGTTTACAAAGTGACGCATCTACCTAGATGCGTCACTTTGTAAATATGGCGCAACATGGCACATGTTTTACGCCACTGGTGCGTCACAAAAAGTGACGCACCGGCGGCGCAAAAGTGACGCAGGGGCTCATAAATGAGCCCCTCACTTTCTAAAAGTAGTATTTACAAACGTATTTAAAATAAACTTTACTAAAAGAAGTATTTTATTATTCTGAGTTCAGGCATACTAAACTTGACTTTCTACCATGCTCTCTGAGTCCGCTGGGATTATAGAGTGTAATAATTCCAGCAGCCCATTCTGGCCTATGGAGAGCAGGTAGCCTTCAATAGTGAAAAACGAAAATGGCTGTAATTCAATATTAGGACATGCCACACACATCAGGGCATGTCCTACCTTATGCCTACAATGCATCCTGCCATTGGGCCTACCATAGGGGTGACTAATATGTAGTTAAGGGAAGGTTTAGGGACTGGCAAGTAGGTGCACTTGAGCAGTCAGCATGACAGTACCAGACTGCGCGCATGTTCTGCAATGGCAGACCTTGACACATTTTACTAGGCCGCTTCTGTGGGTGGCACAACCAGTGCTGCAAGCCCACCAGCAGCATTTGGATTTACAAGCCCTGGCACTCCTGGTGCACTTTACTAGGGGCTGATAGTAAACCAAATAAGCCAATCATGGAAACCAATCAATGTATACACTTTTCATAGGGAGCACTTGCACTGTGGCACTGATTGGCAGTGGCACAGTGCCCTGAGCAGCTAACACCAACAAAACACATGAGGCACATCAGCAAAAAGTGGAAGGGAAACTCACGCCAAGGTGCCAGGTCTAACACGTGTCCCCTCCAGCTGAAATGTGGGGGGAACTACCCTACCCCAGGGAGTTCCTCTTCACTAAGGTGGAAAAACCTGGACAGACCGTCAGCATTGGCATTATCTGTGCCAGGGCGATGTTCCACCGTAAAGTCCATACCCTGTAGGGAGATGGACCACCTCAACAGTTTTGGGTTCTAACCCCTCATTTGCATCAACCATCTGAGGCGTTTGTGGTCGGTCTGAACCCGGAAGTGAGACCCAAACAAGTAGGGTCTTAGCTTCTTCAGCGCCCAGACCACAGCAAATGCTTCTCGCTCGATTGCACTCCACCTTTTTTCCCGTGGAAGTAACCTCCTACTAATGAAGGCTACAGGTTGGTCCCAGCCCTCCTCAGTCATCTGTGAGAGAACAGCCCCTACACCATGCTCTGATGCGTCTGTCTGCACTAGGAATTCTTTGGAGAAGTCAGGAGCCAAGAGCACGGGCGCCGTGCACGTGGCAGTCTTCAGGGTGTCAAAAGCTTTCTGACAGGTGTCAGTCCAGATCACTTTCCTGGGCTGCTTCTTAGAAGTCAGCTCTGTAAAGGGGGCAACAATGCTGCCATTCCCCTTGACAAACCTCCTGTAGTACCCTGTGAGTCCTAAAAAGGCCCTCACCTCTGTCTGGGTCTTTGTGGGCTCCCAAGCCAGGATGGTTTCAATCTTGGGTTGGAGGGGCGCCACCTGGCCGCTCCCCACTTGGTGTCCCCAGTACACCACGGAACCCTGCCCGATCTGACACTTGCTTGCCTTGATCGTGAGGCCTGCCTTGCGCAGTGCCATCAACACTTCCCAGAGGTGGTGCAGGTGTTCTTTCCATGTGCCACTGAACACTGCGATGTCATCCAGGTAGGCGGCGCTGAACTCGGTCAGCCCAGCCAACACCTGGTTGACCAACCTCTGGAAGGTGGCAGGGGCATTCTTCATCCCAAATGGCATAACCCAGAACTGGAAATGCCCATCTGGTGTGGAGAATGCGGACCTCTCTTTGGCCCCATCAGTCAAGTCGATCTGTCAGTACCCAGACGTCAATTCAAACGTGCTGAGGTACCGTGCAGCCCCTAACCGATGGATGAGCTCATCAGCTCTGGGGATGGGGTGCGCGTCATTCTTCGTGACTGAATTGAGTCCTCTGTAGTCCACACAGAACCGGAGTTCGGGTGTGGCACCCGGCGCTGCAGCCTTTGGGACCAAGACCACTGGGCTGGCCCAAGGACTGCTGGAGGACTCAACCACCCCTAGAGCAAGCATCTTTGAGACCTCCTCTTTGATGCAGGCTCTGACCCTATCAGTCACTCTGTAAGCTTTGTGCTTCACAGGCAAACTGTTTCCTGTGTCCACATCATGGACGCACCAATCTGTGACACCAGGAACCAGGGAGAACAGGTCAGGAAACTGACCCAGCAGCTGGCGGCAGTCATCCTGTTGCTCAGGGGTCAGGGTGGGTGAGAGGTTAACTCCATCCACTGACCCGTCTCGCTCTGAGGCTACCAGGAGGTCAGGAAGAGACTCTGACTCCTCTTCCGCCCCATCATCTGTGGCCAAGAGCATGCCCACTTCGGACCTCTCCAAATGGGGCTTTAGTCGATTGACATGTAGGACCCTCAAGGGGTTCCTGGGAGACTGCAAGTCCGCCAAATAGGTGACAGAACTCTTGCGCTCCACAATCTCAAAGGGCCCGGTCCACTTGTCTTGGAGTGCACAAGGCTCCACAGGGGCCAGGACCCATACCTTTTGTGCAGGTTGAAGCTCAACCAGAGTGGCATTCTGGTCGTACCACCGCTTCATTTCCTCCTGGCTGGCTTCCAGATTTGCCTCAGCAAGTTGCCTGAAATGCCTAGTCTGGTTCCTGAAGGCCAGCATGTAACTATATACATTCTGGGGAGGTTTCCTGGGAGATTGCTCCCAGCCTTCCTTGACCAGACTAAGAGGTCCTCGTACTGGGTGGCCATACAGAAGCTCAAAGGGACTGAACCCTAGAGACTTCTGTAGCACCTCACGGTACGCAAAGAGAAGGCATGGTGAGAGGACGTCCCACTTACGCCTCATGGGTTCCTCAAGACCCATAATCATGCCCTTTAGGGTTTGGTTGAATCGCTCAACCAACCTGTTTCCTTGGGGATGGTAAGGGGTGGTGAACTTGTAGGTTACAGCACACTCTTGCCAAAGGGATTTCATATACTTCGATATGAAATTGGTGCCCCTGTCAGACACCACCTCTAGAGGGAATCCTACTCGTGAGAAAATTCCCATCAGTGCCCGTCCCACCACGGGGGCCGTCACTGTCCTCAGAGGGATGGCTTCAGGGTACCGGGTGGCATGGTCCACCAAGACCAGGATGAACCTGTTGCCCATGGCTGTCTTGGGGCCAGTGGCCCCACAATGTCAATCCCCACTCGCTGGAATGGGGTACTGACCACAGGGAAAGGTTGGAGTGGAGCCTTTTGCTTCCTTCCACTCTTACCACTTGCCTGGCAAGTCTGGCAGGTCCTACAATGAGCATCTGAGCTCTTGTGCATTTGAGGCCAATAAAAGTGGGTGACAAGCCTCTCATAGGTCTTGTCCTGCCCCAAATGCCCTGCTAATGGCACATCATGAGCCAGCCCCAGTAGGAAGGCTCTGAACTTCTGGGGTACCACCAGTGCACGGGCTGACCAGGTTCAGCAACCTTAGGCTCAGAATACAGGAGGTCATTCTCCCAGTAGATGAAATGTGTACCGGACTGATCACCATTGGCCTGGGCTGCAGCCTGCTGCCGCATACCCACTAGAGAGGGGCATTCTTTCTGCTCCCGGCAGAATTCCTCCCTGGAGGGGCCTCCTTCTTGCTGCCAATGGGTCAGCTCAGGCAGGTCCCCCAGTTCAGCTATCTGTTCCCCGGTAGGCTCCAGGGCATCCCCCTCAAGGTCTGCTTCCTCCTGGGCCGTGGGAACTTTAGGGGCTGGTTTCCCGCGCCTCCTGCGCCCTCTCCCTAAGGCCGGTTCCTGGGCCTCTCCCTCAGGCTCCAGGATCCCTTGAACACCCCTACTGGCTGCCATTGACCGGGTGGTCACGCATGCCCAATCGGGTAAACCCACCATCCGCAGGTGAGCTGTCTTCTCCACCTTTTCCCAAGGGGAGCTCTCAGAATCATTTCCTAGGAGACAGTCTACAGGCATGGCAGTTGTCGCAGTGACCTTCAGAGTACCAGAGACCCCCCCCACTCAAAGGGAACTTGAGCCATTGGACAACGACTCTCTGTGTTGTCAGCATTGACAACCCGACAATAGGCATGGGGTACAACCTGCTCCTGAGATACCAGGTGCTGCCGCACTGCAGTCACACTGGCGCCTGTGTCTCTAAGAGCCTCTACCTTCCTCCCATTGACGGTCACCACTTGCCCATATTTCTTAGTGTTGGAGGGCAAGTAGGTTTCAGGGACCATTTCACTGTCTCCCAATGAGACTAGGGTCATCTGGACGGGATCCCACCCACCTTGGACTTCTACCTCCTCCCCAAAGGCTACTGTAGCCACTTGCCTGGGGAAAGCACCAGTGGGTGCTGGTTTTACAAACTGGCGACACTTGGGATCACTGGCAAAGTGACCCTGCTCACCACATTTATAACATTGTGGGGTCCCCTTTGGAACAGGTTTAACTGTCGGGGCCCCTGTCTGCTTCGGGGGTGGGGGAGGCTGAGAACCTTTCTGCTGGTTCCCTTGGGTATTACTTTGGGGGCCTTTTGGAAACCCTTTCTGTTTTCCCCTGTCCCCCCCACTCTTCTGCTGGGGACCCTGCCCACCCTTGGCGGAGTCTCCCACTTGACCCTTGTGGACCCTGGTGCTGACCCAGCGGTCCGCCTCTTCAGCAAGCTTCCTAGGGTTAGTCAGCTTGCTATCGTTCAGGTGTTGGCGTAGCTCAGGAAAACAATTAAGGGACAAGTGCTCCCATGCAATTAAATCAAAGAGACCTTGGTAATCATTCACTTTGCTACCCTTCACCCAGCCATCCAGTGCTCTGCAGAAAAAGGTTACATACTCCACATAGGTACTCCCAACAATCTTGGTACACCCCCTGAACCTCTGTCTATATAATTCAGGAGTTAGCCCATATCTGGTCATTAAAGCTTCCTTCATGTGGGGGTAAGAGTTATAGACTTCAGAGGGCAAATCTAAGAGTGTGTCCCGCCCCTCACTGAGGAACCGCCCCCACAACCCCGCTCCCCAATCTCTCTCAGGGACCCGGTGGGAAGACATGGCTACCTCATAGGCCTTGAACCATTGCCCTATGTCGTCATTCTTAAAAAAAATTTTAACTACATCTTTTGGCATGTAGACCCTTGACTCTACCTGCACCGGCGTTGCGCTGCCACCAGAGGGAGGGTTTTCCAAACTTTTGGCTTTCAGCTCCAGCTCCCTCATTTTCATTTTGTGCTCCATCTGAATTTTTCTTTCTTCCAGAGCCATTTTCTTGCTTTCTAGCTCCAATTGGCCATTTAATTTCAGCTCTGCCAACTTCATTTCATGATCCCTGGTGGCCTGTCTGTCTGCCAGCTCCTCTGGCGACAGGCCTCTGCCAAAACTGTGAACACTCTCTGCTGGTTCCAATGGTACAACCTCCTCAGCTGCACCCCTTGATTCAATCCAGGCTTTCAGTGCCTTTTAGAGATCTGATTTGTTCTTGCATCCTGCATGTGGAACCTTGAGCTTCCTGCAGAAGTACTTGAGTTCAGTTTTCTTGTAGTTGTCCAGTTTTGACTCATCCCATTCCATTCCTTCTATTTCAGAGGTTTCAGAGGTCGTTTTCTCTATGCTGTTTGGGCCCGGCATCACTCCAAACACAAGGGATCTTCTTTCTTGGCAAGCAAAAATTAAAATTCTGTGGCTCAAGCTACTGGACTGTCCTTACTATGCAATGGCTAGTAATCACTGCGCAGACACCACAAATGCAAATCCGTAAATCCTCACCGCTGCCACCAATGTTAGAATCCGGGGTCTCTGGTTGGCGCAGGTATGCACTTGCGACAAGCAGCGACCCTTTCCTCTAAGTCAGGGCAAAGGATTACTCGTGAAAAATAACCCCTTCTCACCCTGTAGGTAACGTGGCGCGAGTAGTCAGTCTAGATTCCAGAGGGCCTAAGGTTAAGCATTCAGGGTGTCCCACAATAACCACCAACCCACAACACAGAGACACAAGACTGTATTTTATCAAAATAAAGCTCTTTATATACATTTTTGCAAGCAGGCTTCAGGTACAGTCTTTAACTTTAGCATACGGTTCCAGTTACTTGTGGGGAATGTTAAAAAATGCCACAGTTCTTTCAAAAGCACAATTTGGCGGTAATTTGCAGTTCCTGGGGCCCGTGCACGTCAAAGCGCCGTGCGTACGGGTGTTGGTACGCTTCGTACCGGCGTTGGTACGCTTCGTACCGGCTTTGGGACGGGTTGGTGCGCTTCGTACCGGCATTGGTACGCTTCTTCTTACGCCTCACGCTTCCCGCGTGAGCAGGCGTACGGAGACTCCACAGTATGGGCCGTACAGTCGGAGGTACGGGTTGCACCGGGACGGACGTCCTTCCGGACGCTCCCTTCGAGGACTCACGCTTCCCGCGTGAGCAGGCGTATGGGGAGGAAGGGTCAGAGGAGTACGGGCCGTACCAGGGATGGTACGCTTCGTACCGGGTTGCAAAATACCTTAATCTTGATACGGAGTTCGGGCGGCCTCGGCAGTCACAGGAGGGGCGTCCCACGTCGCGTTGCAGTCCCGCTTGGTCAGAGGACGGCGATGCTTGGTGCGGCGCCTCGGGACTTTCACGGCGCACTTTGAGGGGCGAGGAAGGAGGGGCGGCTCGGGGGTGATTTCAGCGCGAGGCGCTGCAACTTCGTCCAGCGATGGCGAACCTCAGGCGTCAGTCCTTGCGATGAGCTCTACGGCTCGGTGCTCAGAGGAGACAATCCTTTCTTACTTTGCGAGCTCCGGCTCGAGGGGGCAGCGGTTTACTTTGATCAGGCCAGACAGGGCAGGCCGTCATGGTGCTCACAGCAGCACAGTCGGGCAGAGGTTGCGGTGCTCAGCAGGATGGGGCACACAGGTTCTCTGGAGTCAGGAGGGCAATTCACCCACAGCAGCTTCCTTTTCCTCTTGGGAGGGGTAGCGCCCACTGTTCCTGGGGCGCAGTTCAGGGGGCAAGTTCACAAGCAAGCCCTTGGAGATTGTTCACACAGCACAAGTTGATTTAAAAGTCTCTCTTAGTCTTTTCCTCTCATTCTTGCAGCAAGGCACCCACCACAGGCCAGTCTCTCAGGCTTAGTGACAGTAGTCCTCCATGCAGCGTTCCCAGGTCCTTATCTTCAGGCAGAGTTTCTTCTTGGCGTAAACAGGATCTGATTTCTTAGGAGCAGGGCTCCTTCTTTTATGCACAGTTTCTTTTGTTCTTTGTCGCCAGGGGGCCTGTGCCTGGCTCAGTCCGGTTTTGGAGCACTTTGTTGTGGTGACTCTGCTCTTTCCTTTCAGTGCACAGGGCAGAGACATTGGAGCTTCTCCACAGGGGGCGGAGCCAGCATTGTGGTGGCAGAGCACAGGTCTATTCAGAGTCAAGGTGTACTCCTCCCACCCATCCTGGTGTAATCTCTCTACCCACCACCTGGCAGCCAGCCTGATTCCTGGAATTCCCCAGCCCTGCCCCTCACTGAAACTAGGCAGCACAAACACACACACAAAGCAGAGGCGGACTGAAATGGCTAAGCAAGTAAATACTAACTTTCTAAAAGTGGTATTTACAAACACAGGATATTAAAATAAACTTTACTAAAAGAAGTATTTTATTATTCTGAGTTCAGGCATACTAAACTTGACTTTCTACCATGCTCTCTGAGTCCGCTGGGATTATAGAGTGTAATAATTTCAGCAGCCCATTCTGGTCTGTGGAGAGCAGGTAGCCTTCAATAGTGAAAAACGAAAATGGCTGTAATTAACTATTAGGACATGCCACACACATCAGGGCATGTCCTACCTTATGCCTACAATGCACCCTGCCCTTGGGCCTACCATAGGGGTGACTATTATGTAGTTAAGGGAAGGTTTAGGGACTGGCAAGTAGGTGCACTTGCGCAGTCAGCGCGACAGTACCAGACTGCGCGCAGGTTCTGCAATGGCAGACCTTAGACACATTTTACTAGGCCGCTTCTGTGGGTGGCACAAACAGTGCTGCAGGCCCACCAGCAGCATTTGTATTTACAAGCCCTGGCACGCCTGGTGCACTTTACTAGGGGCTGATAGTAAACCAAATAAGCCAAACATGGAAACCAATCAATGTATACACTTTTCATAGGGAGCACTTGCACTGTGGCACTGATTGGCAGTGGCACAGTGCCCTGAGCAGCTAACACCAACAAAACACATGAGGCACAGCGACAAAAAGAGGAAGGGAAACTCACGCCAAGGTGCCAGGTCTAACATCAGGAAATTGTGTTCACATTCACTGGAACCGACGAATATATTGTTATACTCTGTCTTTAATCCATGGAGACAGATTTTCCCTTTCTTTTCAAAGTCCAGGGAAATAGCAGCATGAGTCTTGCCAGTTGCAATAAAATCCTCCCTTTCAGCCCATTTGGGTGTCTGGGGTTTCGGTTCAGTGGCCTTTTTATGGAAATTCTGTCTGCTTTTCTCTACTAAATTCGAAAACACTTTCTCTTGTTCATATCACTTGTCGGTGGCCTTTCATACTTAGGAAAGGAATATCTGACCCATTCATGGTGGATCTGAAAGAGGACATGTTGACGGTGGACGCACATATATTTGGGTCTTCAAAACTGGAGCAAGAGGGAACATACATGTACGTATAGCATGTACATGGAGCCGTTGGGGTCTACGATAGGGGACATAACTGATCACAAAATTCATATTTCCTCATCCTCTCTCCCTTCTGGGTGGGCCTCTACCCATGCCCTAATGGCGGTACAGAGTTCCGGTCCTTTGGCCCTCCGCACCCCAGGCACCCCCATCCCCTGCCCGAACTCTCTCAGTTGCCTTACAGTGTACCCCTCGAGGTCAGCTAACCGGAATTCCATCGTGACAGGTGGGGACCTAGATACTAAGGAAGAAATTCCTAGGATATGGGTGACAGTTACCAGCTAACCAGGATTCTTTTACACTCTCAGCCTGGACAGTGGAGTCAATAAATACAGCAAATAATAGTTGCAGAGCTTTGAAACAACAGGCGTTTAATTGTGACGCCCTCCGCTTCACGGAAGGGTGCTGTATGGTCATAGGTCCTAATATCCCACCACTCGCCAATAATGTAAGACCTGGGGTCTCCAGGCCCTAAGGGGGTAACGTGACACGAGCGGCTGGGGACCCAAAGGCCTATGTGTTAAGCGACCATACAACACACACATCCTCTGAAGCAGTAAACGCACACAATAAGGGACGCCACACAGTAAGGTGAATGCAAATTAATCAGATTTATCTAATCAAAGGAGCACACACGGTAATCTTGTAGGGCAATGTATCTTAACTTGTACACATTAACATTTGCATTACAGCATCTCATTACGGTTACCTCAGCAATCCCTGCAGTATGAACTTCCCTAGTGCTGCGGACCGGGGCCGGCACACGTGGCGCTACTGGTGTCTACGAAGAAACAAAGGCACATGAGCATATCGTGGCATTACAGCTCTTCTTGTATACCTTGAGCCTTAGGCACCCCTGAGCATAACTTGAGGTTGAAGTGCTGATCGTTTACCTTAAGGACTAGGCACTCCTAGGCATATCGTACGGAGGACGCGTTACCCGCCTACCTAATACCCTGAGCACTTCCAAGCCTGCCCTGAGGATAAAGCGTTATTGGTACACGGAGCGTACTGCACTTCTGGACACCCTTTAGAGATGAGGCGCCGCTCATACACGGAGCGCCTTGCTCTTGGGACCTCTACTAGAGAAGGGAGCGCTTGAGAATACAACATGTGAGGTCAGCGCTCCTTAGACATAGAACGCATTGAGTACGGATGCATACAAATGACGGATCAGCGCTACTTAGACATAGAACGCATTGAGGACTGGTAAATACAAATGAATGATCAGCGCTACTTAGACATAGAACGCATTGAGCACTGGTAAATACAAATGAGTGATCAGCGCTACTTAGACATAGAACGCATTGAGCACTGGTAAATACAAATGAATGATCAGCGCTACTTAGACATAGAACGCATTGAGCACTGGTAAATACAAATGAATGATCAGCGCTACTTAGACATAGAACGCATTGAGCACTGGTGGATACAATTGAATGATCAGCGCTACTCCAACCTAGAACGCATTGAGTACTGGTAAATACAATTGAATGAGCAGCGCTTCTTAGACATAGAACGCATTGAGCACCGGTGAATACAATTGAATGATCAACGCTACTTCAACATAGAACGCATGGAGCACTGGTGAGTCCTGCAAACGGCAGACCCCAGGGGAGGGTAATCCCACGGAGGGGAGACTCAACAGTACGGAGGGAAATCCCACGGAGGGGGAAAGTCACAGTCTCTGCATGCGGTGTCGCTTCCACGTGGCAGGGGGCGCACCGGGCCTTCCCACGACTCCCGGGGAGCAGGGGGGGGGCGAGTCTCAGGCCGCCACTCGGCCGCGCTACCTCCCAGCCCCCGGGGGTTACCTTTGTCTCGTCGCTCGGTTCCGCTCCGGGCCCTTCGTCAGATGCGCGCAACGGCGCGGGACACTCGCTCCTCCTCCTCACGCTGCGACGGCAGCGGCGGGGCCCCGGGCTTCTCCGCAGGCCTTAGACTTGGCGCTGACACGTCCCTGAGGCCTACGGGCCGCGGCGGTGATCGCGTTGCGGGTCCTCGCACCAGGGGGGGTCACAAATTAAGCGGGGGCTCGGCCAGCTCCGCGCTTGACGGCAGATCCGTGCAGTGGGTCCCAGGCCGGGTCTGGCAGCGCAGGAGACACAGCGCCAGTACCTGGTCGATCCCCAGCAGTCAGGCAATCAGTCGTTTCATGACGTTGCAATATTCAGCTTTGGCATGAAGTTTCAGGATTCCGCTTTTGTAGTTTCAGTATTCAGTCCTTGCGGCGCAGATGATACTGGCGCCCTTGGGGTTCTGTTCCTTGGGGGGTAGGGGATGAGTTGGCGACTAGGTCCTTCCTAGTCAGGCTGGGCAGAGGTTCCCTGGGACCTCCTACTGCTGGGCAAGATCAGTGGGTTTCACAGGATCCCTCGCTCACTTAAGAGGCATCACCTAAGCCCTGTCACTCTCAGAGGCATAAGTCCCTGGCTAGGCCCTACTGCCTAAAACTCCTGCATGGATTCTCCAGCTCTGCTTCACCCCAACTGGCCAACTAACTGGAAAAAGTTCCCTCCCTCACTTAAGTAGCCCTAGGTCAGGTGACCTCTAGCCAAGGCGGCAAAAGTAAAACCACACCTCCCTTCTAGAAGGTTCCAGCACATTCCAGGAGCTTCCCCATTCTACCTATGGGACAAAAAAGGCGGGCTGGTGTCGCAACATTGTTGTGGGGTTCCAGCCAGCTCCTGGCAGCTAGGGTGCTACTAATAAAGACCACTCTGCAGTAGCAGGGGCCTGTGGCAGCCATCTTGGGAGAAGGGAGCACCTGCACCTTAACACTGATTGGCAATGAAAAGGCGCTCGGAGACCTAGTCCAACATAAAAATGAGGGTGGAAAAAATGAGGCACGATCAAAAATAAATGGGGAGACCACCCTAGGGCTGACAGGTCTAACACGCGTCCCCCCCAGCCGAAAGAGGGGAGAGCTACACAACCTCTAGGGAGTTCTCATCGCTAAGGCGGAAAAACCTGGAGAGACCGTCAGCAATGGCGTGGTCAACTCCGGGCCGGTGTTCCACCCGAAAATCCATCCCCTGTAGGGAAATGGACCACCTCAACAACTTGGGGTTTTTGCCTCTCATCTGCATGAGCCAGCGAAGGGGGCGGTGGTCGGTCTGAATGAGGAAGTGAGTTCCAAAGAGATATGGTCTCAACTTCTTCAGAGCCCAGACCACCGCGAAGGCTTCTCTCTCGATGGTGCTCCATCGCCGTTCCCGAGGGAGGAGTCTCCTGGATATGAAGGCCACTGGTTGATCTTGGCCCACGGTGTTGAGTTGCGAGAGCACCGCACTTATGCCGTGCTCTGAGGCGTCTGTCTGCACAATGAATTCCTTGCTGAAATCTGGTGTTGCTAGTACTGGAGCGGTACACATCGCATGTTTCAGCGTGTCAAAGGCTTCTTGGCAAGCAGCTGTCCATATGACCTTGCGAGGTTGCTTCTTCGAGGTCAATTCCGTCAAGGGGGTTACGATGGTACCATATCCCTTGACGAACCGGCGGTAATACCCAGTGAGGCCGAGGAAAGCTCAGACCTCTGTTTGGGTCTTGGGGGCTCCCAAGCCAAGATGTTCTCTATTTTGGCCCGGAGGGGTTGCACCTTACCTCCGCCCACCAGGTGTCCCAGGTACACAATAGATCCCTGTCCAATCTGCCACTTGCTGGCTTTAATGGTTAGGCCAGCGCGTTGCAGCGCCTGCAATACCTCCTGGAGGTGTTGCAGATGGTCCTCCCAGGTGCTACTGAAGACAGCTATGTCATCCAGGTAGGCCGCTGAGAAGGACTCCAGACCAGATAGTACCTGATTCACTAACCGCTGGAATGTGGCCGGAGCATTTTTGAGCCCAAAGGGCATCACTCGGAACTGGTAGTGGCCCTCGGGGGTGGAGAACGCTGTCTTCTCCCTTGCTCCTTCGGCCATGGCAATCTGCCAATATCCGGATGTCAGGTCAATGGTGCTGAGGTACCGGGCTGCTCCCAGCCGGTCCACCAGCTCGTCTGCACGTGGGATGGGGTGAGCATCTGTCTTCGTGACAGAGTTCAACCCCCGGTAGTCCACACAGAACTGAAGCTCCGGCGTCGTACCTGATGGGGCCGCTTTCGGCACCAACACCACTGGACTAGCCCACGGGCTGCTGGAAGGTTCTATCACCCCCAGCTCCAGCATCTTTGCCACCTCACGCTGGATGCTATCCTTCACTCGGTCAGAGAGCCGGTAAGACTTGTTCTTCACCGGGGGGCTGTCCCCTGTGTCAACATCATGGGTACACAGATGAGTGATTCCAGGCGTGAGGGAGAACAACGTGGCGAACCGTCCCAGGACATGGCGACAGTCCCTCTGTTGCTCTGGGGTCAAGGATGGGGAGAGGACTACACCTTCCACCGAACCATCCTTCTCTTGTACCGCTAGAAGGTCAGGAAGAGCTTCACTCTCTTCCTCTTCGTCCCATCCGTCACCATAAGGAGAGCAAGCTCTGATCGCTCATGGTGCGGCTTCAGGCGGTTGACGTGGAACACCCTGAGGGGCTGTCGGGGGGTCTTCAAATCCACTACATAGGTGGTCTGGCCTCGTCGCTCCACAATGTCATACGGGCCAGTCCACCGGTCCTTGAGGGCATGAAGTTCCCCAGGTTCCATGACCCACACCTTCTGTCCAACGTCCAACTCGACCGTCCGAGCGATGCCGTCATACCACTCCTTCATCACGGTCTGGCTAGCCTCTAGGTTCTCTGAGGCCGCCTTCCACAGCTTGGCCATCTGGCTGCGGAACGCCAGCATGTAGCTGACAATGTCACAGGGAAGCTTCTGCGAAGTCTTCTCCCACCCCTCCTTAACCAAGCTGAGGGACCCCTAACGGGATGGCCATAGAGCAACTCAAACGGGCTGAACCCGACTCCCTTCTGCGGTACCTCCCGGTAGGAGAATAACAAGCAGGGGAGGAGGACGTCCCATTTACGCCTCAAGCCTTCTGGCAGGCTCCGGATCATACCCTTTAATGTCTTATTGAAGCGCTCTACAAGTCCGTTAGTCTGGGGGTGGTAAGGAGTGGAGAACCGGTAGGTCACCCCACACTCCTTTCACATGGCCTGCATGTAGGCCGGCATGAAATTCGTGCCCCTGTCCGACACCACGACCTTGGGGAATCCCACTCGGGTAAAAATCCCCAATAGTGCCTGCGCCACCACCGGTGCAGTGATGGTCCTCAGAGGAATAGCCTCTGGGTACCTAGTGGCGTGGTCCACCAAAACCAGAATGAACCGGTGTCCCGCTGAGGTCGGAGGGTCCAAGGGCCCAACAATATCAATACCGACCCTCTCAAAAGGGGTCCCGACCACCGGGAGCAGTTCCAAAGGGACCTTCAATTTAGTCCCAGTCTTGCCACTTGCCTGACAAGACTTACAGGTCTTGCAAAAGGTGTCTGAGGCAATCCTCATCCTGGGCCAATTAAAATGAGGAACCAACCGTGCAAAGGTTTTGTCCTGGCCCAGATGTCCGGCTAAGGGAATCTCTTGCGCTAACTCCAGCAGGAAGGCCCGGTAACATTGGGGAACCACTATGGCCCTTGACGATCCATGTACCGGCACCCTGGGCTCACTGTATAGGAGACCATCCTCCCAATACACATGATATCCTCCCATCTCCTGACTGGACACTTGGGCTTCGGCCTGTCGCCGCATGCCTTTAAGCGTGGGGCACGCCCTTTGTGCTTGACAAAATTCCTCCCGGGTAGGCCCGCCTTCCACATGCCAGTCAGCAAGGGTCGGCAAGTCCTCCACGGGAACGACATCCACCTCCGCGGACTCCGGGGGCACCTCTGCGGCCTCCCCATCCATCTCACGGGGCGTGTCCTCTACCACCTTCTTCTTTCCTCTTCTGGCGTTGGGTTGGGCCATGATTCCAGGCTCCAACCCAGGGTGAGTTCCATGCTGGGCAGCCATGGATCGCGTGACTACGCAAGTCCACCCTGGTAATACCAGCATCTCTGTGTGAGCTCGAAACTCGACATCTTTCCACTTGGTGTGCTCCAGGTCGTTCCCTAGCAAGCACCCCACAGGCAAGGCAGGGCTCACCGCAACTCTTAGTAGGCCTTTGACTCCTCCCCACTCAAATGGAACACGAGCCACTGGATAGTGACTCACACTGCCGTCAGCCAATACGGCCGGATGGAACTCCTCGGGGACTACTTGGTCTGGGGACACCAGCCGCCTCACTACAGTGGTCATGCTGGCACCTGTGTCCCTCAGAGCCTCCACCTCCTCCCCGTTAACTCTCACCCTCTGCTGATATTTAGCAGTGTTCGGGGGCAGGGACACTATGGGGACCACCTCTCTATCCCCGAGTGAAACCAGGGTCAGGCCTGTCCACTCCCCTTCCCTGTCTAAGGGCAACTCCACACCCAGTGCTATACTACTCACCCCGGGACTTTTCCCGCCTGTTGGGGCTGGGGGTCGCTTGCGACACTTGGGATCTCCCTTGTAGTGTCCAATGTCCCCACATTCGTAGCACCGCACAATCCTTGGCTGCTGACTCCTGTCAGGGTAAGTGGGTCTTGTGGAATTGGACGGGGTGGGGTTCCTACTCCCTTCCCAAACTTATGTTGGGGGCCTTTAGAGAACTCCACCTTTTTATCTCCCCCCTCTTTCTTCTGGGGGAAACCCTGTCCGCCCTTCGAGCCATCTCCCCCGGGGCCCTTGTGAGACACCCGGGTGCTCACCCAAATATCTGCCTCCTCCGCAAGCTCACGGGGATCCATCAACTTGCGGTCCACCAGATGTTGGCGCAGCTCCGGAAAGCACTTATCCAAGAGGTGCTCCCTTAAAAAAAGATTGTACACCCCTTGGTAGTCCTGCACCTCGCTGCCACGCACCCAACCATCTAGTGCCTTGCGGGCATAGTCAAAAAAATCCAAACACGTCTGTGTGGACAGCTTATGGCTGCCACGGAACTTCTGCCTGTACCTCTCAGGGTTAAGACCAAATTTCTTCAGTAAGGCCTCTTTCATGGGGGCATACCTGACCTGATCCACCTTGGCCAAATATAGCAGGGTGTCCCTGACATTGGGAGGTATATAACGATATAGGCCACTGTGAGAAGTTGGCCTGGCATATGCTGGTCACTAGTTCTAGTGGCCACCTTGCACCAGTCCAATTCGACTCTTGGTAGATAGGTTTAAAGACAACCTTTTAAAAGAAAGCTATCCTAGTGGTAGCTGTGGAGAGCAGCCTTCAGGCTAAGTCTCTGAGGAATGTAAAGCAGCTTGTTTTACCTTATAATCTCTTGCCTGAAGGCTGCTCTCCACAGTTACCACTAGGATAGCTTTCTTTTAAAAGGTTGTCTTTAAACCTATCTACCAAGAGTCGAATTGGACTGGTGCAAGGTGGCCACTAGAACTAGTGACCAGCATATGCCAGGCCAACTTCTCACATTGGTGGCAGTGGTGGGATTGGAGTTGCAGGCGACCTAGAAATTGAGGGGACAGAGGTCAGCGTCACTTGCCAGTGACCGGTGGCCTTCAGGATAGATGACCACAACTGTCGCGTCGCTTTCGTCGCTGATGGTGTTTTGTCTCTTCGCCCACGTCGTCCAGGAGGGATCGATGCCAATCAGCAGCTGGAGTTGGAGGGTCCCACGACGTCTGCAGCTGTTGGCGGTGTCGGCACTCGGATTGGAGCCAACAAACCTTGGCAACTGCAAGTCTCGGGTAGAGTGAAGATTGTGGATGGCTCAGACCAGCAAGGTCCGAGGGACTTACCCAGCGAAGGTAAGTGAGGGTAGGCCCAGAGCAACCAGGCCAGCCCTTGGAATAGTTGAGGATGTCTTCAAGAGGGCTACTAGCCAACTGCGAAGACGCCTTTGCAGGAAAACTTCAGCAACAGCCCACGGTCACTCGGGACGGGGTAGGCCGCTGATCTTTGGTTCAGTACCTGCTCGGGACTTGGACATTAAGTGGTCCAAAGCACAGGTTTGTAGTTTGTCGTTCAGGGCTTGCACTCGAAATCAGTGCACGGTTCCCTGGTATTGTCTTTCCTCGTCACTCGTGGGGTCCAGATGCCACAGCTTCGCTGGGGACTCAAAATGGCCGTAGAGAGGTCAGGAAATCGACTTCAGGGGATGCAGGGACTTCGGGCTCCGGCGGGAGCGGTAAAGTTTGCAACCGTTGTTCAGTCCTTAAGGTGCCTGCAAAGCAGGGGAGCCACTCCTTGACTCCAAGGGAGATCCTTCGGTCTTCTAAAGGTAGTAGAACGTTGAAGGGACCGGATTCTTCTTCGTAGAGCGTCGTCCAGGTGTAGTCTGAATTGCATTGGCAATATTTGGTATCTTATACTGTAAAGATGGGAGGGACTAGCTCTATGGCCACTCCTCTAGGAGGGCCAGGGTAGGGGGTGGTTACACCCACTTCCCTTTGTCCAGTTTCGCGCCAGGACAGGGGCAGAGGCCCCTGAACCGGTTTGAGCTGGCATATGCACAGAGGAGCCTACTGCTCCCCCAGTGCAGGACTTCAAAGGCACTCTAAGAGTGCACCCAGCCAGCTCCAATACACTAAATCCTGTCTGGAAGGTTGTGACACCTCCCTGTGACAGGAAACCCTTTGTTGAGCTCCCTCCACTGCGAGTTTCGGTCAGCAGCAGGAGGGCAGCCCGGTGTCTGTGCTGGTGGCATCCATTTTGTGATGCCAGGGCTCTAGAAAATGTCTACCGTTTGGTACAGTGGGTACATGTCGTCCCCTCTAGTAGGGTGGGATCATACTCCCACACCAGTTACTGGTGTGGGGGTATGATTCCAAAACGTTTGACACCAAACACAACATGTTTTGATGCAGTCATTCCAAAGTTAGCATTAACCGGGAGGTTATAATGCACTTAAGAGTATATGGTTTAACCGCATCCACAAACAGCAGCAGAGAATAGACTCTGCCAGCTGCAGAGGGGTCCTGCTCAGGCAGAAGCACCCCCTCACATAATAAACCACGCACCCTGCCCTTGGGATTGATAGGGCCTACCATAGGGGTGACTGATAGGTTCATATGTGTGTGTATGGTGAGATATAGAAACCTATACCTCAGTGAGGAGTGCTAACACTACCTCACACAGGCTGCAGTAGCAGGCCTGTGGTGTCAGATTGAGAATGCTTCCCAGGGGTGGCATAATACATGCTGCAGCCCCTGGTAGGCCTGTGAAGTACCAATGCCCTAGGTACCTAAGGTACCATATACTAGGGGCTCACAAGGTACCACAGTATCCAATCACTAGTGCATCTAGTATGCACATCAAGTTGTTTAGAGAGATCAGGTAGACTGGGGCCCTGATTAGCAGGGACCCAGCCAGACTATAGCCAGAAACCAGTGTATACATCAGAAAAAAAGTGGGGGCAACACAAGTGCAGATCCTACTCTCCTACAGCCACCTCCCCAATTACTCTCGGGTACCCCATGGGCAGTCAAGGCTACCTCGTATGCCTCTAACCATTTAGCAATGTCGTCCCCCGCTGTGTAGTTGGCAATTACTTCCTTGGGTAGGTAAAATTTCCAACTCTTTCAGCTGAAGCTCGTGCGCCAGATTCTTTTCCTCCATTGCCCATCTCTTGTTTTCTCTTTCTCTCTCTCTCTCATGTTCCAATTTCGCTAGCTCCCACTTTAATTGCCTCTCTTCCCTCCTGTCCTCGTACTCCTCTGGAGACGCGCTCCTCCTAGAGCCTGTTCTACTACTGGCCCCAGAACGTCTCCCTGGGGGCACATTTTCAGACATATCCACATTAAGTATGTCTAGCACTTCTTGGGCGCTCTCCTTGTGGTAAATATTTCGTTACCGGTACTATTTTTTTATGCGGTAAAGTCTATTAAAAATAACTCAGTAAAATGAGAGGCAGAATCCGTGGTATTAGAGGTTTAAAAAAGGCTTTATTACTATACAAAGGAACACAATTCGAATTGTTGGCGTTCTATTCCATCACCACGAAAGTTCAGGAAGGAAGGGCATATATTATTGACAGGTAATCATTTTTATAGAAAAGGCATTACAGTAAAACAGCTTGCAGTAGGCGTATCAACTGATAAGAAAAATAAACTATGCATGCGTAACTAGAATAGGCGTAACTAGACAACGTCATCATACATGAGGTCATAAGTGGGTGGATCCATAAGAGAATCCTGCAATGTCAGCAGAAATATTTGGCAGAGATGCGTGCGCAGCCGCATGACGTGTGTTTGACGTGCAACTAGAGGGAGAAAGGGACTTGACATTTAGCTCTACATGTGGAGACAAAAGTCTGGGGTTATGTCAACCTAATCCCAAATCATATCTAATATCCTATGTTTAAAGAACTGTGTTATCCAAAAAGAGAGGTCTCTTAGGATAGAATCTTATTCTATACTGACTATACTGACTAGTGCGTGTACAAGCGTCTAAGTGTCTACACTAAATGCGAGGGGGTAGGAATATTCCATGGTAACAGGGTTATGAATTACTTGCATGAGGACAGCGAGGCCTGGCCCCTTTGCACGGTAGCTGGAGGAATGTTTACCTAAACTGCTAGACAGGAATGCATCGGATGAGGGGCGGAGGAGATAATCTTGAAGGTGAAATACAGTTCTTGGCAGGCGACGGGCTGGATCAGGCACCGTTAGCCGCGCAGGGAGTGAGACAAAGTTCATGGTCACAGATGCAGGCTCAGACTGGAGCTTTCAGAGGCAGAAGACAGGAAAAGGCTTGATGACAGAATTCGGGCCTACTCGCCTGAATCTGTAAAATGTGGAAAGTGAACCACATAAAGTCGGTGGCCTTTCATACTTAGGAAAGGAATATCTGACCCATTCATGGTGGATCTGAAAGAGGACATGTTGACGGTGGACGCACATATATTTGCGTCTTCAAAACTGGAGCAAGAGGGAACATACATGTACGTATAGCATGTACATGGAGCCGTTGGGGTCTACGATAGGGGACATAACTGATCACAAAATTCATATTTCCTCATTCCCTCCTTGTCCCCTTCGGACCCTTAGGAGATATCGATCTTCATCAATCCATCGATCTGTTCATATAGCATCATTTGTTCTTCTTTCTTCTTCCGGGATCTCGAACGAAAACTTGGATGTGGGATACACGAGGTGGCACACAGACCACAAATCGCTGGCCCACATTGTAGACATAAGCAGCAACTGAATAGTATGAGAAAGCCAATACCTAGGAAGGAGAGCATTCTCCATCCCCAGGCTGACAACACGCCCCAGAACCAACCGGACCAAGTCCAGGTGCCTGGACTCTGGTGTATCTGGCTTACAATCTTATGAAGGCGGGTTATGGCTTTATATACTGACGGCGAATTTTCTGGTATGAAAATGCAACAACTTGATCCGATGACCCTACAAGCTCCGCCCCTATCGGCCAGGATGACGTCAAGGACAAGACGATTTTGAAGCACAACAATCCGCATAGCAGACTGCTCTTCTGTTAAATTGCCTAAGGCGGAAATAGTTTCGTTCACTACTGCTTCAAGGGTTCTGGTTAATCTACGTATTAGCTTACTATTAGTGACTGTACCTATATAGGGGAAGAAACCTTTATTGAAATCTGTGTATTTTTCCCATGCTGTTTCAGTGTAATCGACAATTGGGAGATCTCTCTGCTGTCTATTGTGTACTAAATGGGTATTTCTGTGATAATCAGGAGGAGCTAGGAAAACAGGTGGTAGGAGGAATGCTATGTAACAGGTACCATCCCAATCTAAAGGTAGGCGTATATATGCGGTCTGGCCACATATAAAGTAGGAATGACGAGAAGCTCTAAATGTAGACTTGCCTTGATCACTGAATTTTATTACAGTGGTGCATTTACTATGGCCCATGTGTATGGAGCCATTCTTTCTTATACATAGTTCCCCTTTTACTGGGAATACGGACATGGCGGGCAAGATTGGTGTAGCTTCAGATTCAACGTTCAGGATCATGAGGTTAAGTGTAAAATTACCTAATCCATATACTTCATTTTCTAGATCAGTTCCTGTTCTTTTGGGAAGTCCCTCCTTGTTAGGGTAGCAGACTTTAAGCAAAACTAAGTTCAGGTTTCCCCATACCCAGTTGTCTTGATAAACTGCGGAATTTGAATCTAGGGAATTAATCAAACTAAACCATGCTCCACAGGAGCCATTGTGTGTGAACGGATAGGGAAAGAGGGGCAAAACTCCCTTATAGTTCTGATAGGGAGGGAGTCGGCCACATATCCAACAATTTGTGGCATTGCTGGTTTGATGAGAATGATGTAGCATACTAATGAAAGTGTTATTGCGCAGCGCAAATCTATAGGACAATTCATGTGGAGGTAATTCACTAAAAGAATGTTCTGCAGTTATATTATAAGTACGCTTAGGAATAGGGTAATACATATGCAATAGGATGCTGATAATGATGATCAGAAGACTTAGAAAAAACAAAATTAATAATGTCACTGTACAATGACTACGAAATGATTTACAATACGCATGCTTCTTGAGCAGCATTTGATTATTTCTTTCTCTATTCCGGTCCAGAGGATACATGTCAGAGACAAATTCAACCGATTCACCTTGGAGAGGACTTAAACAATCAAATTGTCTGACTTACTGGACCTCAATTTTAGTTTATACAGTTCTTGTTTCGTGGATTCAGCCAAAGGGAGCTTTGAGTCTGTTTGTGAGGGAATACAGGGTTGAGTCTCTACGCTGGATGGTAGTCCATAAAATTTCTTGATATGACTCGAGTGCAACCACCCTTTTCTTCCCTCGATTTTCACAGCTGTCCTTGTGGTAAGTAGAACTAACTTCGGTGACTTCCACCTAGGATCCAGTTGGGTCTTCCGGTCAAAATTCCTGACCAACACCAAGTCCCCAGGAACCACGTCATGGGGTTTCACCTCAGTATTGTCGGGAAAAGCTGCGGATACCTGTGAACGACAAGATTGTAGTGCAGACATCAAGGAAGCCAGGTAATCTGTCAGCATATTACAGTCAACGTCAGTTATTTTACGAGGTATAGGCGTCCCCCACATATTTGGTGGTCTACCGAAGATCACCTCATACGGGGATAGCCCTGTTCGAGAATGTGCTACCATTCTCATGTAAAAGAGCGCAACTGGTAAGGCTACTATCCAATCGACTCCTTTCTCTCTACATATTTTGGACAATCTAATTTTCAGGGTTTGATTATGGCGTTCGACGAGACCTGCCGCCTCGGGATGTCGGACACAGTGAAATTTCCATTGGTATCCTAATAGAAGGGAAACGTGTTTCATTAGTTCGGATGAGAACGGCTGGCCGTTATCTGAGTAGACAACACGTGGTAAACCGTACCGTGGGAAGAATTCTCGAACTAACTGTTTGGCAGTAGTCGGGGCAGTGTAATCTGAAACCGGGTATGCTTCTGTCCAACGGGAAAGAGCACAGACAACTACGAGAACATATTTGAATCCTCGACATCGTTCCATCTGGATATAATCCATCTGGAGGACTTCAAAAGCATGATCGGGAGTTTGGAATCCACCCTGTTCTACGGGGATGCTTTTACCTGGATTAAACTGACAACATATCATACAGGTACGAACTTTTTGTTTCGCTGCGGCTCGCAAGTGTTTGTTGAACCAAATGTGTTGAATGCTGTCTAGCATAGCTTTTTCTCCTAGGTGCGCTGGACTATGTATAGTGTTAATGATGACTTGGACCATTGAGTCGGGAAGAAACCATATAGATTTTTCCTTCGTCATCCATCCTTGATCTGTTTGGATCCCTCCTAATTCAGTCCATTTCTTTATTTCTTCTGGTGTAGCATGTGTCTGTATGTCAATTACATCAAGGGCGGGATCCTTAACTGTCATGCAATGTGTTGGTGTCAGGACTATTGTCTTTGTCATGTCAGTTGTGTGAGTCTGATTCTGAGCAGTCTGTTTAGCTGTTCTGTCAGCTAGGTCATTACCCTGAGAAATAATATCGGTAACTTTTGTGTGGGCTTTGCATTTCATAATCGATATTGCAGTAGGTAGATGAATCGCGTCTAATAGGGCTTGAATGAGGGGTCCGTGTTGGATGTGGGCACCGTGAGAAGTTAAATAACCTCTCTCTCGCCACAGTACGCCGAAGTCATGGACGACTCCGAATGCAAAACGTGAATCTGTGTATATGTTGACTTTCTTATTTTTGGCTTGAATACAGGCTTGTGTCAGAGCGGTGAGCTCTGCTGCTTGAGCTGACAAAGTGTTAATACAATTTGTTTCAATGACTTCAGTGTCTGTTGTGACTGCGTAAGCGGCCACTAACTCTCCTGTACTTGTTCTCATACATGACCCATCTACATATAATGTCAAGTCTGGATCTGTCAAAGGGATATCTGTCAAGTCTTGTCTGGGTTTCGTCGTGATAGTAATGACTTCGACACAATCATGTGCCAATGGATCTGTTCCGCCTACTGGTAACAGTGTGGCAGGATTTAACGTATTACAACGTCTGATTCCTATGTGTGGCTGAAACAATGTTAATTCGTAACCGGTGAGTCTTGCTATAGTCAAGTGTTGTGTTTGTGTGCGGTTCAAGAGAACCTCTACTGCATGTGGTACTTGTACTGTCAATTGATGTCCTAACACTATGGCATCGCTTTGTCGGATTGCTAAAGCTGTTGCTGCCACTGATTTTAGGCACGCTGGAAGTGCCTGAGCTACTGGATCTAATGTACTAGAGAAATAAGCACATGGTTTGTGTGATCCTGCTTGTTCCTGAGTGAGTACTGATAAAGCAGTACCTTCGCGTTCTGTAACAAAGAGTGTAAACTGTTTACTGTAACATGGTGTTGCTAGGACAGGTGCTTGACATAAAGCTTTCTTTAAGCTTTCAAAGGCATGTGTATGTTCTGGAGTCCAAGGGAGGACAGTCGATGTGGCTGCCTCCTGTGTTGTCAACTGGATGAGTGGTTTTGCTAGAAATGCATATTGAGGGATCCACTGCCTACAGTATGAAGTGAGGCCTATAAAAGCCCGCACCTCCTTTTGTGTCTTGGGTGGTGGCATGTTAGCAATTAACTGGATGCGGTCGGGTGTAAGCTGCCTTCCCTCCTTGGACAGCGAGTGCCCAAGGTAAACAACTCGCTGGACACAGAATTGCAGCTTGGAAGGGGACACCTTGTGCCCCTTGTCAGCCAGAAATTTTAAAACCGTCAGCGACGCTTTTTCACATTCACGTTCGCTTCGGGCGGTGATCAGCAGATCATCGACATATTGAAGCAAGGCAGTGTTAACTGGCATGTGAATACTGTCAAGTTCTCGTTTCAGTGCTTGGCTATAGATGCTGGGGCTTTCTGTAAATCCTTGAGGTGTGCGTGTGAATTTAAAACTTCGTCCATTTAAACTAAAACCGAATAAGTATTGACTTTCAGGATCAATTGGGACACTAAAAAAAGCATTCTTGAGATCAATTACAGTGAAAAACGTTGCTTCTGAGTCAATAGCTGTGAGTAATGAGGAGATATCTGGGACCACAGGGTATTGTGGTACAATACATTTATTTAATTCGCGCAGATCAATAACTAATCGGTATACTGGTGGAGCTTTTGGATCCGTTCTTTTAAGAATCGGAATTATCGGGGAATTACATACATTGGAGTCGGTTTCCACAACCACTCCTTGGGTAATAAGCTTGTCAATGATTTGCAGTAAAGCCATTACAGCATCTAGAGGTAACTTGTATTGTCGCATTCGTGGTAGTACCACTCCTGATTTCAGTGTAACTCGATATGGTGTAATGTTCATGCAACCAACATCAGTGGGGCCTTGTGCCCATAAATGTGTAGGTAAATTCTGCAGTCGGTGATCCATGTCTCTGGATACGTAGTGACCTTTAAAGTCACGTAAAAATAGTCGTACTCCTTCCGGAGAGCAACATATTATAGCTCCTAGAGCTTTCAATGTTTTTATACCTAACAAGTTTTCTGGACATGATTTAGTAAGCAATAAATCTGTAGTACGTGTTAATGGACCGACTGTAAGTGGAAGAGGTTGTGTTACGTCATTAATTATAGGTTTTCCTGAGAATCCAAGGGAAATATTTTGTGAGCCTGAGAGGGGTGCCCCTGGAACTTCACTGCGTCTTATAGTTGTTCTGCTTGCCCCTGTATCAAGTAAAAACTTTCTGTCTTCCCCTAATAGTTCACTATGTACATAAGGTCCCTCTTGGTCTACAGGAACCTCTATAAGGGGTAAGCCAACTTCCCTCTCTAGGCTATCTCATGAGTATCGTTGATAATCGGGATAATCTGTTTGTGCGTACTGATACATTTGTTGTGTTGTTGCTTGTGTTGCAGCAACAGGCTGCGCTTGTGGTGGTGCTACGATCTGTTGTGGAGCTGCCTGTTGCGGAGCTAATTGTTGCGGAGCTAACCTAGGTTGTGCCTGCTGAGGCAGTTGCTGTTGATTCTGATCCTGTCTAGGTGGACGTGGTCTCTCATGTGTTCTACCTGTGGCAATATTATGTTTCAGGACTGGACAATCGTGTATATAATGACCTGGTTGTTTACAGTAGTTGCATGTCCCTTTCGCAGGACTTGCGGAATCACCCCTTTGGTGACTATCGGCTGGAACTGATTGTGCAACAAGCATTTTCATTTTCGTATCTTTCATACGTCTTTGTTCATGTTCTTGATGGGGTATTACCTTGCCAGGTACTTTCGAATTTCAATACTCTATTCTTGACTTGTAGCAGAGAATTTTCGACTAATTTTGTCACAAACAGATGTGGATATGACTCACTACTGGCTTTTATACCACTATTTATACTAAAACATTTTTCAAATCGGGAATAGAAATCACTAGTGTCTTCATCTGGTTTTTGTTTACAGGCTGAGATTGCACCCCAGTCTTCCTTTTTCGTAGTCAATAAACGTGGCAGTACCTGTATTAGTAATCCTGCTAATGCTGTAGTCTTATCCCCAAGCCCTGCTCCTGCAGCTCGGGCCTTTTCTTCGTTTTCTAATGCTGTCCAATCTATCTTTTGGTCTCCCACCTCCCATTCCTTTTCTTTGAGTTTCTCATAAACACCGGCAGGTAATAGGACCTTTAATATTTTCATAATGTCGGGGTAGGTATACTCTCCCATGAGTAACATGTCTTTTATCTCACGGTGGAAACCTGCTGGGTCCTTGTCATGGCTGGGTACCACTTTCTTCATTTCTAATAATTCTAGTTTAGTTATAGGCGTGTACACAAACACGCGTGTAAAATTATCACCGGCACCTCTAATTGGGTGTACTTCGCGTAACGGATTCTGTCTATCTATGTGATACATTTTTCTTCCCATAATGGGAACTGGAACGTGTTCTGGGCATACGAAATTTAAATATTGGTTTCGGGATTCTAGAATTTCCTTAATCAAATCAGTACCTGACCCTCTCCATATATTCGTGAGTAGTTCTGTCAATATGTCAGGTAAGGGTCCTGGATCGGAGTGTTGGTTTTTATATAATATAAGGAGGTGTTGAATCATGTATATACTAGCTAAACGCTGTTCATAGGGGTCTAGATTCAGAAACGTGTGTGCAAGTACATCATCATTGTATTCGCCGGGACTGTCAGCCCATTGTACTGCTGACCTGGCTAATTCTTGTTCGTCCATGGAATCGAGCACGTGGTATCCCCTTCGATCTCGGAGTAATTTATCAGCGGCTTGGAATAAGTGTTCAGGGGATTTTGTATTTAGCATAGGGTTTGGAAGATGTCTATTACATTCTGGACGTATTGGACGTATTGGGTCGTTAAAACCTCTGGTATTATTATGGGATCTTCCTCTACCTACATAAGCTATTTTATCTACTTGGTCTGATTCTTGCTCCCCCTCCTCTCTGTTTAGGTCAGTGGGGTCTACCTGTAATCTTTCTTCGTGCATTCGTTCTACTTCTTTGCGGATCTTTCGGTACATAGCTACTATACATAACAGTTTATCATGTCTCCCTTCTGATATATTCTTACCCCAAGTGACAAGTTTTTGCATTTCTTCCAGATTTACCCCTGGCCGGTCTTGATTTCTGATTACACAGTTTATGAGGAAACGTAACAGTTGTCCCTGTACCTCCGCTTTTTGGTACTCCATGGCTCTGCTAATACTTTCAGGACCTCGTCCTGACTGGACAAAGTGATATATATTTTCTAAATGTGTAGCCATTCCTGGTAGCTTCTTTAAATATATTGCAGCTCGTCGAATACGTAATGATGACAGCAACATTTCGTCCCGTTTACCGGGCACAGGATCATATCTACAATCTACTAGAAGTTCCTTGAGCATGTCGGGGGTTGCTAGTTTGGGCGTACGTTGGTGTGCTAATTCTCTAAGGGAAAATTTATCTCCTCTGGGTGGCGTAGAAAAAATGTCTGTCGTACCTCCTATAGCACCGTCTGGGGTGCTGGACGTGAAAGGATTTGTTGAAGGTGAGACAGCAACCGTCGTTGCGGGAAAAGCTGTAGAAACAGATATGCTTGTCGGAATGTGTGTCGAAGCTGGTTGTTGTGGAGGTACAGACGGAGAATCTTGGCGATGCACATCATCGGCAAGCAGTCTATGTGGTGCGGTATTAGCATACTCGGGAGCTGCGTCATCTAAATAGGAGGAAAGGAAAACATCTTCTGCGGTTCTAGGATGCCCCTTGGGATGTGCTTTTATTGGAAACAATGGAGGTGGCAAGTCTTTTGGTATTTCCGGAGTAGCCTTAGGTAACCCTTCGGCCAGAAGTGGATACATACCGTTCATAAGGGCGTTTCTTTGTCTGTCTATTTGTTCTGATTTTACTCGGGTACCTTCCTCAAGTAATAGATTTTCTCGGGTTTTATTTGAATTCTCCTTACCCTTATCTTCCTGTCTGAGTGCTTTTTCTGTACGTCTATATGATTCTTTACGCCATAATTCAATGGCATCTTTCTGTGACTGTCTGGCTTTCTTTTTCCATAATTCTTCTTCTACTCTCATGATGCAATCTGCATCCCAGGTCCCCGCTGCGGGCCATCTCTGACTCTCTGGTAATTCTTTGGTGTAGTCCACCCATAAATCAAGAAATAATACGGCATCTAGGCCATGCTTATGATACATAAAGTACCCTGGAGTGTCCCTAGGTGGGATGGGAACAGCTTCTTCGAGTACACCTTTTCTAGTTTTGATGTGTCTTAGTTTTGAAAAGAGCGGCATTTTTAGACCTTATTACTAGAACACACTTTACAAAAACACAATAATGAACAGTCATTCACACCACAGTATATAGAACGTATTTGAAACATTTAACACTTAACAGTTTTACGAACAATGATAACTAATAGAAAACTAGTTACTGACATTATACTGACACTAGATAATACTTATTTATCTTATTTATATGCAAAACATACTATATATACTGCTAAACAGTACAGATACACTGCTAAAACAGTGCAGACCGGATTTGTGTACCCAAACCCGTCTTGACCGGCACAGACTATGTGCACGTTAAATGCCTCCCCGGTAATGGTACTCACCGGGTAGCTCGGAACAGAAGGCCTCGGAACGGAACTGAAACTGGACTGGACCGGACTGGACTCGGAACTTCGGAACCTGGCGGGTCTCTGTATACCTCGGATCTTGCTCTCTCAGCTAGGCTCTGGTCGGGATACTTCGCACTTCTCACCGCCTCGTCTGGGTGTTGATCGCAGCCTCAGTCGTCCCCGCTTGGCCGGAGGGAGATACAGGAAATCCTGCGGGTATGCGTTTTTGTCCGTTCAGCTGTGGCAGGAGACCGGGCCTGCAACGCACCGCCGGCGCGTGAGATGAGAAAGTGTCCCTATTCGGGCGCCAATTTATGTGGTAAATATTTCGTTACCGGTACTATTTTTTTATGCGGTAAAGTCTATTAAAAATAACTCAGTAAAATGAGAGGCAGAATCCGTGGTATTAGAGGTTTAAAAAAGGCTTTATTCCTATACAAAGGAACACAATTCGAATTGTTGGCGTTCTATTCCATCACCACGAAAGTTCAGGAAGGAAGGGCATATATTATTGACAGGTAATCATTTTTATAGAAAAGGCATTACAGTAAAACAGCTTGCAGTAGGCGTATCAACTGATAAGAAAAATAAACTATGCATGCGTAACTAGAATAGGCGTAACTAGACAACGTCATCATACATGAGGTCATAAGTGGGTGGATCCATAAGAGAATCCTGCAATGTCAGCAGAAATATTTGGCAGAGATGCGTGCGCAGCCGCATGACGTGTGTTTGACGTGCAACTAGAGGGAGAAAGGGACTTGACATTTAGCTCTACATGTGGAGACAAAAGTCTGGGGTTATGTCAACCTAATCCCAAATCATATCTAATATCCTATGTTTAAAGAACTGTGTTATCCAAAAAGAGAGGTCTCTTAGGATAGAATCTTATTCTATACTGACTATACTGACTAGTGCGTGTACAAGCGTCTAAGTGTCTACACTAAATGCGAGGGGGTAGGAATATTCCATGGTAACAGGGTTATGAATTACTTGCATGAGGACAGCGAGGCCTGGCCCCTTTGCACGGTAGCTGGAGGAATGTTTACCTAAACTGCTAGACAGGAATGCATCGGATGAGGGGCGGAGGAGATAATCTTGAAGGTGAAATATAGTTCTTGGCAGGCGACGGGCTGGATCAGGCACCGTTAGCCGCGCAGGGAGTGAGACAAAGTTCATGGTCACAGATGCAGGCTCAGACTGGAGCTTTCAGAGGCAGAAGACAGGAAAAGGCTTGATGACAGAATTCGGGCCTACTCGCCTGAATCTGTAAAATGTGGAAAGTGAACCACATAAAGTCGGTGGCCTTTCATACTTAGGAAAGGAATATCTGACCCATTCATGGTGGATCTGAAAGAGGACATGTTGACGGTGGACGCACATATATTTGGGTCTTCAAAACTGGAGCAAGAGGGAACATACATGTACGTATAGCATGTACATGGAGCCGTTGGGGTCTACGATAGGGGACATAACTGATCACAAAATTCATATTTCCTCATCCTCTCTCCCTTCTGGGTGGGCCTCTACCCATGCCCTAATGGCGGTACAGAGTTCCGGTCCTTTGGCCCTCCGCACCCCAGGCACCCCCATCCCCTGCCCGAACTCTCTCAGTTGCCTTACAGTGTACCCCTCGAGGTCAGCTAACCGGAATTCCATCGTGACAGGTGGGGACCTAGATACTAAGGAAGAAATTCCTAGGATATGGGTGACAGTTACCAGCTAACCAGGATTCTTTTACACTCTCAGCCTGGACAGTGGAGTCAATAAATACAGCAAATAATAGTTGCAGAGCTTTGAAACAACAGGCGTTTAATTGTGACGCCCTCCGCTTCACGGAAGGGTGCTGTATGGTCATAGGTCCTAATATCCCACCACTCGCCAATAATGTAAGACCTGGGGTCTCCAGGCCCTAAGGGGGTAACGTGACACGAGCGGCTGGGGACCCAAAGGCCTATGTGTTAAGCGACCATACAACACACACATCCTCTGAAGCAGTAAACGCACACAATAAGGGACGCCACACAGTAAGGTGAATGCAAATTAATCAGATTTATCTAATCAAAGGAGCACACACGGTAATCTTGTAGGGCAATGTATCTTAACTTGTACACATTAACATTTGCATTACAGCATCTCATTACGGTTACCTCAGCAATCCCTGCAGTATGAACTTCCCTAGTGCTGCGGACCGGGGCCGGCACACGTGGCGCTACTGGTGTCTACGAAGAAACAAAGGCACATGAGCATATCGTGGCATTACAGCTCTTCTTGTATACCTTGAGCCTTAGGCACCCCTGAGCATAACTTGAGGTTGAAGTGCTGATCGTTTACCTTAAGGACTAGGCACTCCTAGGCATATCGTACGGAGGACGCGTTACCCGCCTACCTAATACCCTGAGCACTTCCAAGCCTGCCCTGAGGATAAAGCGTTATTGGTACACGGAGCGTACTGCACTTCTGGACACCCTTTAGAGATGAGGCGCCGCTCATACACGGTGCGCCTTGCCCTTGGGACCTCAACTAGAGAAGGGAGTGCTTGAGAATACAACATGTGAGGTCAGCGCTCCTTAGACATAGAACGCATTGAGTACGGATGCATACAAATGACGGATCAGCGCTACTTAGACATAGAACGCATTGAGCACTGGTGAATACAAATGAATGATCAGCGCTACTTAGACATAGAACGCATTGAGCACTGGTAAATACAAATGAGTGATCAGTGCTTCTTAGACATAGAACGCATTGAGCACTGGTAAATACAAATGAATGATCAGCGCTACTTAGACATAGAACGCATTGAGCACTGGTAAATACAAATGAATGATCAGCGCTACTTAGACATAGAACGCATTGAGCACTGGTGGATACAATTGAATGATCAGCGCTACTCCAACCTAGAACGCATTGAGTACTGGTAAATACAATTGAATGAGCAGCGCTTCTTAGACATAGAACGCATTGAGCACCGGTGAATACAATTGAATGATCAACGCTACTTCAACATAGAACGCATGGAGCACTGGTGAGTCCAGCGAACGGCAGACCCCAGGGGAGGGTAACCCCACGGAGGGGAGACTCAACAGTACGGAGGGAAATCCCACGGAGGGGGAAAGTCACAGTCTCTGCATGCGGTGTCGCTTCCACGCGGCAGGGGGCGCACCGGGCCTTCCCACGACTCCCGGGGAGCAGGGGGGGCGAATCTCAGGCCGCCACTCAGCCGCGCTACCTCCCAGCCCCCGGGGGTTACCTTTGTCTCGTCGCTCGGTTCCGCTCCGGGCCCTTCGTCAGATGCGTGCAACGGCGCGGGACACTCGCTCCTCCTCCTCACGCTGCGACGGCAGCGGCGGGGCCCCGGGCTTCTCCGCAGGCCCTGACTTGGTGCTGACACGTCCCTGAGGCCTACGGGCCGCGGCGGTGATCGCGTTGCGGGTCCTCGCACCAGGGGGGATCACAAGTTAAGCGGGGGCTCGGCGAGCTCCGCGCTTGACGGCAGATCCGTGCAGGGGGTCCCAGGCCGGGTCTGGCAGCGCAGGAGAGACAGCGCCAGTACCTGGTCGATCCCCAGCAGTCAGGCAATCAGTCGTTTCATGAAGTTGCAATATTCAGCTTTGGCATGAAGTTTCAGGATTCCGCTTTTGTAGTTTCAGTATTCAGTCCTTGCGGCGCAGATGATACTGGCGCCCTTGGGGTTCTGTTCCTTGGGGGGTAGGGGATGAGTTGGCGACTAGGTCCTTCCTAGTCAGGCTGGGCAGAGGTTCCCTGGGTCCTCCTACTGCTGGGCAAGATCAGTGGGTTTCACAGGATCCCTCGCTCACTTAAGAGGCAGCACCTAAGCCCTGTCACTCTCAGAGGCATAAGTCCCTGGCTAGGCCCTACTGCCTAAAACTCCTGCATGGATTCTCCAGCTCTGCTTCACCCCAACTGGCCAACTAACTGGAAAAAGTTCCCTCCCTCACTTAAGTAGCCCTAGGTCAGGTGACCTCTAGCCAAGGCGGCAAAAGTAAAACCACACCTCCCTTCTAGAAGGTTCCAGCACATTCCAGGAGCTTCCCCATTCTACCTATGGGACAAAAAAGGCGGGCTGGTGTCGCAACATTGTTGTGGGGTTCCAGCCAGCTCCTGGCAGCTAGGGTGCTACTAATAAAGACCACTCTGCAGTAGCAGGGGCCTGTGGCAGACATCTTGGGAGAAGGGAGCACCTGCACCTTAACACTGATTAGCAATGAAAAGGCGCCCGGAGACCTAGTCCAACATAAAAATGAGGGTGGAAAAAATGAGGCACGATCAAAAATAAATGGGGAGACCACCCTAGGGCTGACAGGTCTAACATCTGGCAAAGACTTTCTGCTATGCTCCTGAACCTTGTGTTAAACCAATCTTGTCTGAACAGTCTTATCATTACGTCTCTGCCTATGTGTGTGTCTCCATCATACATCCTGGCCATAGGTGCAAGCATACAGTCGGGTAAAACAGGTCTCCCATCTAAGTAAATTATTACACCATCTTCAGTTCTTCTTTGACAACCTATTTCCTCCTATTCTTCCTTCTCTTTTGGTTCTGCTTCATTTTGCAAATCTTTCACTTCCTCCCATGTTCCTACGCCCCCTAGCAGCATAAGTTGGCAGCTGATTCCACATGCATCCATTTTTTTGTTTACTGCCATTTTGTACTTGGCACAATGTTGGGCAATTTGGTCAGCATAACGATTACCGGCTGTCACTTTGTCACTTCCAGATTGGTGACCACAGTCAAGTAATTCTTTTAAATGTCCATTTTTAATAGGGGTTCCTGAAGAAGTCATGAACTCCCTTTGCATCCAGAGCTGGCCAAAGTCATGCACAACCCCATAACCATACTGACTGTCAGTGTAAATGGTTACTCTCCAATTTTTCCCAATTTTGCAAGCTTTAATTTAAGCTACCAATTCGGCTTCTTGTGCAGACTTGACTCCTGGTAGATAGGATGCTTCGACTCTACCTGCCAATGTGCACACAGCATAAGCAGCACTCAAACCTCCTTCCTCATGATGCATGCATGAGCCATCCACAACAGCTCATGTTCTGTATTCTTTAGGGGCTCGTGGGCGTGGTTGAGTACTGTATTCAGTGAGGTCGATGCAATCATGTTCTACTTCCTCCTTTACCTCTTCAAAATGTGAATTAGGCAACAGGGTTGCTGGATTTAAAACAGTGCATCTGATTATCGTCACATTTTCAGCACCAAGAATAACTCCCTCATACTTAGTCAGCCGACTAGGAGTTAGGTACTGAGTGCGGGTTCTTGTTAACAGACTCACGACTCAATGTGGAACATACACTGTCACAGGATGTCCCATTATGATGGACTCACATTGCTCTAGACTCATGCAAGTTGCAGCTACAGATTTTAAACATCCTGGTAATGCAGATGCCACTGGATCCAATGTGGCAGAAAAGTGTGCCACAGGACGTCGCATTAGGCCATGGGTCTGTGTCAAGACTGAAAGAGCACAATTGTCTCTTGCGTCACAGAACAGTGCAAACTCTTTTGAATAATCAGGCATACCTAATGCAGGAGCTTCGGACAGGTAGTTTCGTAACTTCACAAAAGCTGTCATGCTTTCATCATCCCATTCTACTGGATCTCTTGCCCGTTTCGTTGTCAATTGTATCAATGGCTTGGCTAGCACTGCAAATCCCACAATCCACTGCCTGCAATATCCTACCACTCCAAGAAACATCCTGATTTTTTTCTGTGTCTTAGGTAATTTCTAATTATTTTGATTCTTTCTGAAGTCACTCTTTTCACCCCTCTTTCTATTTGGTGTCCCAAGTATTTTACTGAATTGGTGCAAAATTCCAATTTTTCAGGTGACACCTTATGTCCACCTTCAGCCAAATGATTCAGTAATGCAATTGAATCGACAATGCAGTAATTTTTTTTTTAGACACAACCAACAAGTCGTCAATGTACTGCACCAAGACAGACTGTCTGGGCAGCACCAGAGATTCAAGACATTTTTTCAAAATCTGGTTAAAGATTGATGGGCTTTCCATGTACCCTTGAGGAACACGATTCCAAACATAAACATGCTCGTCAAATTTAAACGAGAATAAGAATTTGCTGTCTGGATGTAATGGAATGGAGAAAAAGGCATGGCATAAATCAATTACAGTGAACCATCCAGCACTCCATGGTATCTAATAAAGAATCACTGCTTGATTCGGTACTACTGGGCAACATGGGAGAATGATTTTATTTATTTTCCGCAGATCCTGAACTACCCTATATTTGCCGCTTGGTTTCTTTATGCCAATGATAGGTGAATTACATGGACTGCTCATTATTTCTTTTAAAATATCTTGCTCAACCAAACGTTCAATTTCTGCTGCAACACCTGCTTTTCTTTTTGTACTGATGGGTATTTGGGAAGACTGCACCTTCCTTCACTGTCACTTTAACTGGATCGACATTGGCCATTAATCCTACTTCCTTTCCGGTAAAATCCCACGCATCAGGGTTTACGGTATTTTGAAGCTCTTCAGGTAAGTCTTTTGGGGTCATCTTTTTAATTTCAGTTTCCTGTTTGGCTAACATGATTTTATACACTCCATCTTCATCAGGAGTCTGAATGTCAACACCATTCGGTGTGCCAAAGATTGTGCAACTCATTTTGCACAATAAATCCCTTCCTAGCAAGTTAACAGAACTGGAGTCACACACAACGAATGTGTGCACCTCTTTAAAATTGCCAATACATACCTCCATTGGTTCTGTAATAGGGGTCCTAATCTGTTTATTAGAAACACCCACTACTTGGATCGCTTCTCCCAAGAGGGGTAGGTTTGGGATGTCTGCTGTTCTCACAGTAGAACGGGTAGCACCAGTGTCCAACAAGAAGGTGATGTCATTTCCCTCAACCTTGCCATCTATAAAAGGACCTGACTGATCTACCGGTAAGGATGCCAAGTACACATTCCTCTTCCCCCTCTCTCAGGCACCGTCAGTATGTGTCATCTTCAAAAAATGTGTCCTGCAAAAGAAACGGTGGTGTTACCATATTTTTCTTACCACTTCCCTCCCGGAATCCGGTGTCCACACTGTATTTGGCTTGACTCACAAAATCTGGCTTAGGGGCAGGTGGTAACTGATTCTGTATTATCTGTTGCGGCTGCCTCATTGACACCTCATTCTGCGTCTGCGGATTGAAATTTTGAGTTTGGACATTATTATTCTGTATAGACTTGCACTCATGTTTCCAATGCCCCAATTTTCCGCACACGTGACAGGGAAACCTTTTCTTTGCCTCTTCTTTGTTCATTCTCCCTCTTGGCTTGCCCCCACTACCTTCACCTTGACCTTCCCCTCTACCTAATAAAGGCGCTTTAATAAACTTTCGGATATAAATCGCTCGCTCAGACTTCTACAATGATTTCCCGTGATTATAGATTACATTTTACACCTATTGCAATTACTTGAAGGGTAGAAGAGGAAAGAGTGGTTTGCCTTCCAGGTTACTTCTATTCTTCACACCCTGGTTGAGAATCGGAGACAAAGTCTTGAGCCTCAAATCCACACTCAATGGGATTTAAATTTGCACTTCGAAAAAATCAACGTTCTGAAGTGATGGATATTTAAATAAGTAACCTCGGATGTTCAGGAGGGGTGGACCACGTTGGAAAGAATTACAGAGATTTAGCGCCACCTGCTGGCATTCATAGTAAAGCACACCCAAAACGAAGGCGTGTTTCAAGATCTTGAGATTACAAGGATTTGAAACACACAGGGGCTGATTTATAAGCCCCTTGCGCCACTTTTGCGTCAAACGTGGCTCAAGGGGCTTGTACATCTGCCCCAAGAGGCCTCTAAAGGGGCAAGATTTGCAATCTTTCTGATTCGGAGGGCTCTCGCCCTTATCTGTGAACTTTCCCTTCAAGCTGGAGCTCTTCAAAGCATTAACCCTTCCGAGGCCTCGGAGTAGCGCATTCTGACAATGGTGGCCTGGTGGCTTTCCTCCACCTGATGACGGGGGCGCTGTTAATTATTGAAACAAATACATGGGAGAGTATGCACGTGCATCAATAGAAAATATCAAAGCAGCATACTTCTATTACAGCAATGCAATGCAAGCAGCTTTGGAGATTGCACACTACATCTGGTGAAGTACGATTGCCAAAGCTCCTTGAAGCCCTGTTGTTTTCCATGGGACAAACACACCATACTTAGATTCCTGCAGCAAAGAGTCATTTGAACAAACGCGACATTTTGCCAGACAGACAGCGCTGCTTTGATTGCGCCACAATGATGACACTGCTAACATCAGAGGTGACACCTTCAATCAGACAAAACATGGCACCCAGACCAGTCAGAGAGATGAGCATGTACACGTGTTCTGCTGAGCCCCACACAATCTCCAAACACAGAACATGGACATGACATGTGTGTCCTGACTTTGGAAGAGGTCTCTGAGCCAGCCTGAACTTTAATGTATTGAAAATGCTTCCGTTCCTGCCTTGATGCCATTTTGTTTATTTAAGCAATTTGTAGAGCGCACAAATACCCTTGGGTGTCTCGGCGCTGTGGACTGTGTAGAAGATCGAGCCAGAGGTGGGGTGCCTATTGATTAAAAAGCCAGGTTTTTATCAGTTTCCTGAAGGAACGTAGGTTTGGGCAAGATTTATATGTGGAGGGAGGGTGTTCCATAATTTAGCAGCAGCGATAGTAAATCTTCTGTCACCCCAGGAAACCTTTTTAGTGCGAGGGGCCATCAAAAGGTTGGCCGTTGAGGAACGCAAGGTTCTGTTGGGAGTGTAAACACAGAAAGCCTTCTTCAGGAAGTCAGGTTCGGTTTTGTGGATGGCCTTGAAGGCAATGCACAGAGCTTTGAATTTGATGCGGCTTATTATGGGTAGCCAGTGAAGTTTACGAACTACCGTTGAGATTGATTGATACTTGGGGGTACCTGTTATCATTCTGGCGGCCGCGTTCTGCACCATCTGCAGTTTGTTGGTGACTTTTTTCTGAGCATTGACGAGAGGGCCATTACAGTAGTCGATTTTTGACATTACTCGGGTGCTAACAAGGGTTTTTCCGGCACTTGATGGAAGAAAGGGTAGGAGTTTTTTAAACGTTCTAAGAGTGTAAAAAGATGACGAGACAGTAGTATTGGCATGTGATGTGAAAGCCAGTTTGTAGATTTCTCACTTTCGATACCGGGGTAGGAGGTGGTCCCAGATTGGTGGGCCACCAAGTAGAGAACCAGACAGGATATAGTTTTGCCAAAAATCGATACCTCAGTTTTATCGGAATTTAACTTTAAGCAGTTGTTGGCCATCCAAGTGCTGATAGCGAGCATTCCATCTTGGAATCTGGCCGCAATTGCTCCTCCGTCACCATCGTACCACAGCTGCCCACAATGTTCCCCAGTGCCAGCATTATGCTTGTATGTGTCATCATCATGCCATGCACATACCATAAAGCAGGAGCCCCCCTTCTAGGAAGGCTGCAGGTGTGGGTGCTATCTGTGTGTCCAATATATCAGAATTATCACCATTGTGCTATGGATGCCCCTGGCATGTCACTATTTACCACCTTAATGCTAACACCATCATTGTGCCGTGGAAACACACAATATGCCAAAAAGTATAACGATTGTGCCAGGGTTGGAAACCATTCTGGTAAATAAGCCCACAATATGCCAGGAGTTAGCACCAAAGAGCCAGAGTCAATATTATGCCATGCCTACACAGTGTTATGCCATGGATACCTAAAACTGCCACCATTGTGCCATGACCAGACTTTTACCAAGCTGGGCAATGGGCACCATCTCTTGGAGGCCCACAAGTTCCAAGAAATACCACCATTATGTGAGGACCACTATTTCACCAGGTCTGAGCAAAGACCCTCCTCCAATGGATGTGCACAAGTTGCAGAGAGTTCACAACATTGTGCAAGAGCAGCATTTCACCAAAGGGTGGCAAAGGTCAACACACTCACAAACATGGACACAACATCGCTTTTTGGGTCGAGCATCAGCGCCCGTGCGCCGTCCGCAAGACCTGCTATAATCCCTCCACAGGAGTGAAATTACAGCTGCTGCTTGCCATTGGCTGACAACTCCATCGCTGCTCCTTATTGGCCGGTGGTCCCGACACATCACTTCCGTTTTTAAACCAGAAGCACCAGCCAATTACAGTTTTTTTACCCCGTAGGTTTGGGCTATTTTTTTTAAAATTATTTTTCAGTCCCACAAGTGAGATATTGGACAGTGTCAATTGTAGTGCTGGCACTAGTTTGCATTTCCGGTGTACGCTGCCTGGTAGTGCATGTACAAAGGGCGGCCGTGCTTGGGGCAAGGCTTGGGTTACCATATGCATCATTCACACTTTAAGCAGCTGCGTCGGAGGCTTTACATTCAAGCTGGGCGGCGCTCTGTCCGGAATCATGCTGTCTTATGATGGTAACTGCATTAAACAAATGCATTTACCCTAACAGGAAGTGCGCCATCCGCAACACTTAAATTGCAATGATGTAATAGGCCTTCTGGGTGGCTGGGTCAAATCGGTATACTAACTTCATTCGAACAGGGCGGTTGTTAATAGTAAGCTCACTTTAAGTTGCTCCGTGAAGTTCTGTCATCCCAGTTGAGGCTTGGCAAACCTTTAAAATGGTCGCTGTTCTAATTCATAAATTTGCTGTGCTATTTCGGAGAAGAAGGGAAGTTTTTATTGTTGGTTGAATGTCGGCACAATGACACTGACCGTAGCTCCGTGCAGCGCTTCCGCTCACTCATGTATTTTATTGTATGTCCAGGTATTTTTGTCAATGGTGGGTGGCGAGGCTGGACTAAGAACAGCGCTGACTTTAGCCCACCGAACTCGTGTATTCTCATTTCTGACAACCGAAATGGTTGTAATGGCGCCCACTTGTGGAGAGTAGAAAAAATGCACATGATGAGCGTTGTTGCTTCCCTGCAGTTACACAAGGTCTGTCTGAGTGGCATAATTTGTTTCTTAGCATCCTTTTATGCCACTGCAGCTCGAGGCATCGATTTTCCTTTCTACCCCTCCATATTTGCGTACTTTAGCCTTTTTTGCTTCTCTTTTCGCTAACCAGATTCCATGCTAGAGCTGGTTCAAATAAAGCGTTATGAGAATGTAAAAATAATAAAACGTGCCTTGCTTATTATAAGTTTGTTGTTGTATACCCCACATACACACACATCCCACGTGCAGTTATTCATACATACTTCCCAGCTATTTTACAAATGCCTCCAATGTGTGTTTATTGGGACGTTTAGATGAGTAAGTCGGTACTTCAGTTTGCAAGACACTGGTGAAACCTCATGTCCTTTGACTGGGCGGGTCTATTAGACAGCGACCTCGGGGGGCGCCATCTAACTACCGTGCATGTTGCTTTTGTTAAAGTCAAAATTAGAGATTTTTTTTTTTTTTTTTCTAATACCAATGGCAATAGCGCTATACAAATATAATCGCTCCACCGCAAATAAAAAAAATCATAAAAAACATAGCCATTTTCAACGTCCCTGTAACCTTTGTTGTTTTTTATACATAAGGTTTTTTAACTAGCAGTCGCGTTTGCAGAGTGGTGGAGAAAGGGATCTGGGCCTCTGACCGGCTCTCAGGAATTCCGCTGCGTAGGACTAACAGGAGGAACCAGGAGGGCTTCTTGGCCCCCAAGGCCCCTCAGGAGCCAAGGGGACTTCATACCCCAACTAGTTTGCACCCGGAGGCACATTTGCAGAGCGGTAGAGAAAGGGGCCGTGGCCTCTGACAACTTCTCAGCAATCCTGGATGGCCTAGGGGGCCAACTACACCTCCTGTTACCTCCAGTAAGTTCCACACAGCAGGATTGATGAGTTCTTATGGCAGGCCACGCCCCTTTATCCACCAGTCTGCAAACGTGCCACCTAGGACCTCATCTCCCCACCAGCAGTGCGCCGAGAAGTGCGTTTGCAGAGTGGTGGAAAAAGGGTTATGGCCTCCAACCACCTCTCAGCAATCCCACCGTGTGGGGCCTAGTGGAGGTAGCAGGTGAGCTAGTTGACACCTAAGGACCCTCAGCAGCGACGGGGACTTCGTCCCCCAACCTAGAGCATGAGTGGAGGCGCGTTGGCAGAGTAGGGGAGATGTTTTTAATGAAATATTAGGGGTCCTGATTAAAATGCATTGCATCAACGTCCGCAGATGCAAGGTTAGATAATTTTAAGCCAGTGCAATGATTGAGAATATCGAAAGGACCTCTTGATCGGTATTTGGGATTAAAGATCAACCTAGAGTGATTGGAATGAGACTTGTTCAATGTAAAACAATCTTGTGGCCCAATGTCCCGATCAAAACCTGGGCACAGTTCATTAGTCTTAGATGTGGACAAGGCCCTGGCTGAGGACTGGTATCTAAAGGCACCACAGTAGTCCCTTCTCGGGAATATTAAGAATGTGTGTATTACTAGCTTCACTGCGCACTGATGAAGTGACGCTTCTGGTCTGCATGGCCATTCTTGCGATCAGTTGACTGTCATTCATGGCTGTAGTTCTTGTAGGTCTTGCCCCTTCTTGCTTCCTATGTAGAAAGTCTGGTTTTATTCAATCTTAAAGTTTCTCCTGCAATGAACCTTTTTAGTTGCCTGAGAGGTAGAGGGGGTTAGGATCAATCAGCAATATAATTACAGTGTGGCCACGCATTAAGGATCAAAACCCCAAAAATAAAGATAAAGTTAAAGGAGTTTTATCACAAATTTGAAGCCAAAACATATTATAAAAATAAAAGGTTACCAAAGGCATGCCAGAGTGCCGAATGATATTCAGTCTTTGAAGTAGAAGGCGGACTAGGAGTTCAGTGGCAGCACCACGAAAGAGCAAAGACAAGACCTGATGGTGAGAATACAGAGTTCGGTCCTCTCTTTTACATGTGAATGAGTCTAAAAGCGGCTAAACTAACCCTGACCTAAGGGGGGAAAAATAGGAAACCTGGTTAAATCAGGGAAAGCAGGAAGGTGTCAGCACTGCGGAGACTTCAGGAGAAATTCTGTCAGCGTTTGACATTTTTAACACAATAAACAACACCCGAAGTGCTACCTTAGGAAGGGGGAGGGATGTTACTAAAAGCAGAGGAACGTGTCTTGTGGTTTTTTATTAACCATTTATTCAAGAACTGTACACAAAACTTTAATATTCAAATTCTTTTCAGTGTAATTGTTCGCTGCACTTACAAGTAAACAGTCTGTTCAAGATACTGCACAAACATAAACAGGTAATATAAAAAATAAATAAGTGTATGGCCAAGCTCTGGTTCTAATGACATTTACAAACCAGTCAGTCTTCGGTTCATGGCTTATGATGTCGCCAGAAAAACTCATTGGCAATATTGGACCATCTTACATAGTTACCTAATAATAATAATAATACGGAATTTTATAGAGCGCGAACAGCTACCTCACAAGGAGGTGTCCCGGCGCTAAAAGAACAAGTTTGACCACAAGGGCTAGAATAATAGCGCCTAACGCTGTTGGGTGAAAAGCCAGGTCTTCAGCATCCGCTTAAAACAGAGCTCAGAGGGGTCCTGCTGAAGCGCTGGGGGTAAGGTGTTCCAGAGTGCCACCACGTTGGCCGAGAAAGTTCTTCCTCCCAGCCGAGCCCTTTTTACTCGTGGGACTGCCAGCTGAACGCGGCAGTTGGAGCGGAGAGAGCGAGCCTGGATGTATCTCGGCAGCCGTGTTTTCAGATAATTTGGGCAGGTGCCAAACAGAGATCTAAAGGCCAACGTGAGTGCCTTATATTTGATTCTGCTGGCTACTGGTAACCAGCGAAGTGAAAGCAAGTGCGGAGAGACCGAATGCTTAAAAGGGATCCGCATTAACAGCCTCGCAGCCGCATTTTGGACCAGTTGCAACCGCTGAGTTAGATATTTTGGTAAGCCCAAATAAAGGCCGTTTGCGTAATCCAGCCTCGATGTTACTGTGGCATGGATTACTGTTTTTCGGCAGCTCTCTGGTAGAAGTCGCAGAATCTTGCGGAGATTCCTCAGCTTACCTAGACAGCAACCAACTACTTGCTGGATGTGTGAGGCAAAGGACAGTCTGTCATCCCACCACACCCCCAGATTTTTTGCCGTTTGGCTAGGCGAAGGGGCCTGTCCCATCTCCTCCGGCCACCAAAGCTCTGAGGGTGGCGGGGGCCTTTGCCAACAAAGATCACTTCCGTCTTATTAGCGTTGAGTTTTAATTTGTTTGTGTTCATCCAGCAAGCAACATCTTGGAGACAGCCCTTGAAACTCGAAAAGGACAACTCCGACACCTCCGAATACGGAAACACCAGTTGGGTGTCGTCGGCATATGAAATTGCCTTGACCCCCCAATTGGCAATCAACGTGAAAAGTGGAGCCAGGTAGATATTAAATAATAGTGGGCTGAGTGCCGACCCCTGAGGGACGCCACAGCTGAGGATCTTGGGTGTAGAAGAAACGGTCCCCAGCGCCACCTTCTGTGTTCTCTGAGTCAGATATGACTGTATCCATCCCAGTGCCTGGTCTTGGATGCCTATCTCAGCCAGTCGCAACAGCAATCTAGCATGGTCGACCGTGTCAAAAGCGGCCGACAGATCCAGGAGCACCAGCATCGCTGAGTCTCCTGAATCCATCGACCACCTCACTGACTCTGCCACCTCAATTAGTGCTGTCTCAGTGCTGAAGCCGGGTCTAAAGCCTGATTGCGTCTCATGCAATATCCTGTTATCTTCAATGAATTTACTCAGCTGCCGCTGAATTACCTTCTCGAACATTTTGCCCGGTGCTGCCAGCAGAGAAATAGGACGAAGATTGCTAAGGTCCTTGGGATCCCCATTTGGTTTTTTCTTTAGCGGGAGGAGAGTGGCATGTTTCCATATCATCGGGAACACCCCGGAGGAGATAGACATATTCCAAATCTGCTGTAATATGGGGGCCACAGAGACAGCTATGGTGCTCCAGAGTTTAGATGGACAGGGGTCGTCAGGTGATCCTGACTTACAGCGGGTTAGTTCTTGCATAACCACGCTCAGGGTTATCGGCTGGAATTGTGTCAAAGTTTCACTAGTCACCACTTTGACAGCCAGATCCGTTTTCACCGTTTTCTTCTCCGGCCCGAAGGACTCGTAGACTTGTTTAATTTTATAGTCAAAGAAATCTGAGATGTTTTCGCACACAGTGGTCGACGGGGGAATCTCTCTCTCAACACACCTAGGTTTAAAAAAGGACTGTACCACCTTAAAGATTTCTTTGCTCGAGTGTTCTGCCTGCTGAATAGAATCTGCATAGAACTGGTTGTTTTCCTTTTTAACGGCCTTCTGCAGTTTTTTGGATGCTTCCTTATATCGGGCTTTTTCTAGGGGCCCGTAGTTTACCTCTCCAGCCTCTTACAAGCTGCCTTCTCTACTCTAAGGTCCTGAGAGAACCAGGGAGCGGAAGGGTAGTCCCTAATGTGTATGCTATGTAGGTTATATGTAATCTATTTTGGGCCAGACTTTTGAATGATTTAATAAAGTTGCCGAATTTCAGCTGCCATCCAGGGATGTACATTTGGTGACATAAATAAAGGTAGGTGACCCATAATCGAGGATTTCATAGTTTATAAGATGAAGAGCATTTTTAAATATATATTCATTGTATTGAGTTTTTTATTTGTTTGTTCATTCAAACAATTAGTGAACTTGTCATGACATTACAACAGGAACATTGGGAGTCTCTCAACATGTCTGTATTCAGTAATGATCAATTACGGAAACCATGCAGGCAGAATCGCACAGTAATGCACATGTACAGGTTTACGCAGTTTCATGCATGAAGCTAACAGTGCCACGGTGCAGAACTTCCCTCTTCACCTGACATGCTCTGTTCCTTTATCAAGTCCATTGTATTTCCCTATAGCCCCAAGATTTGTTTCACATTTCTTGGAACAGCCTCTACCTTTATATACCACCCTGTCCGCCACCATACACCAGTCCTTATTGTGAGATACATTTCTCAGTGTCTAGTGGGGGTGGGCTGCCCATCGTTGTGCCATCTCTCTCTCTGCTATTGGAACCCCAGATTCTTGTCAACTTACACCCAGTATTTCCCAATCATCGAATGACTCCCCAGTGTGTGGTCAGCAGTGTCCACTCAGTCACAGCTTCATGGACGCACCCAGCTCTGCACAGCTGAGCCTTGTGGCCAGCAGTGTTGACTCACTCACAGCTTCATGGACACACCCAGCTCTGACCAGCTGAACCTTGTGGTCAGCAGTGTCCACTCAGTCACAGCTTCATGGACGCACCCAGCTCTGCACAGCTGAACCCTTGTGGTCAGCAGTGTCCATTCAGTCACAGCTTCATGGACGCACCCATCTCTGCACAGCTGAACCCTTGTGGTCAGCAGTGTCCGTTCAGTCACGGCTTCATGGGCGCACCCAGCTCTGCACAGCTGAACCTTGTGGTCAGCAGTGTCCACTCAGTCACAGCTTCATGGACGCACCCAGCTCTGCACAGCTGAACCTTGTGGTAAGCAGCGTCCACTCAGTCACAGCTTCATGGACGCACCTAGCTCTGCACAGCTGAACCTTGTGGTCAGCAGCGTCCACTCAGTCAAAGCTTCATGGACGCACCCAGCTCTGCACAGCTGAACCTTGTGGTCAGCAGTGTCCACTCAGTCACAGCTTCATGGACGCACCCAGCTCTGCACAGCTGAACCTTGTGGTCAGCAGTGTCCACTCAGCCACAGCTTCATGGACTCACCCAGCTCTGCACAGCTGAACCTTGTGGTCAACAGTGTCCACTCAGTCACAGCTTCATGGACGCACCCAGCTCTGCACAGCTGAACCTTGTGGTCAGCAGTGCCCACTCAGTCACAGCTTCATGGACGCACCCAGCTCTGCACAGCTGAACCTTGTGGTCAGCAGTGTCCACTCAGCCACAGCTTCATGGACGCACCCAGCTCTGCACAGCTGAACCTTGTGGTCAGCAGCGTCCACTCAGTCACAGCTTCATGGATGCACCCAGCTCTGCACAGCTGAACCTTGTGGTCAGCAGCGTCCACTCAGTCACAGCTTCATGGATGCACCCAGCTCTGCACAGCTGAACCTTGTGGTCAGCAGTGTCCACTCAGTCACAGCTTCATGGACACACCCAGCTCTGCACAGCTGAACCTTGCGGTCAGCAGTGTCCACTCAGCCACAGCTTCATGGACACACCCAGCTCTGCACAGCTGAACCTTGTGGTCAGGAGTGTCCACTCAGTCACAGCTTCATGGACACATTTTGGTATTAGTGCACCCAGCTCTGCACAGCTGAACCTTGTGGTCAGCAGTGTCCACTCAGTCACGGCTTCATGGACGCACCCAGCTCTGCACAGCTGAACCTTGTGGTCAGCAGTGTCCACTCAGTCACAGCTTCATGGACGCACCCAGCTCTGCACAGCTGAACCTTGTGGTCAGCAGTGTCCACTCAGCCACAGCTTCATGGACACACGCAGCTCTGCACAGCTGAACCTTGTGGTCAGCAGTGTCCACTCAGTCATGGCTTCATGGACACACGCAGCTCTGCACAGCTGAACCTTGTGGTCAGCAGTGTCCCCTCAGTCACGGCTTCATGGACACACCCAGCTCTGCACAGCTGAACCTTGTGGTCAGCAGTGTCCACTCAGTCACAGCTTCATGGACACACCCAGCTCTGCACAGCTGAACCTTGTGGTCAGCAGTGTCCACTCAGCCACAGCTTCATGGACACACCCAGCTCTGCACAGCTGACCCTTGTGGTCAGCAGTGTCCACTCAGTCACAGCTTCATGGACACACCCAGCTCTGCACAGCTGAACCTTGTGGTCAGCAGTGTCAACTCAGTCACAGCTTCATGGACACACCCAGCTCTGCACAGCTGAACCTTGTGGTCAGCAGTGTCCACTCAGTCACAGCTTCATGGACGCACCCAGCTCTACACAGCTGAACCTTGTGGTCAGCAGTGTCCACTCAGTCACAGCTTCATGGACACATTTTGCTATTAGTGCACCCAGCTCTGCACAGCTGAACCTTGTGGTCAGCAGTGTCCACTCAGTCACAGCTTCATGGACACACCCAGCTCTGCACAGCTGAACCTTGTGGTCAGCAGTATCCACTCAGCCACAGCTTCATGGACAAACCCAGCTCTGCACGGCTGAACCTTGTGGTCAGCAGTGTCCACTCAGTCACAGCTTCATGGACACATTTTGTTATTAGTGCGCCCAGCTCTGCACAGCTGAATCTTGTGCTCAGCAGTGTCCACTCAGTCACGGCTTCATGGACACACCCAGCTCTGCACAGCTGAACCTTGTGGTCAGCAGTGTCCACTCAGTCACGGCTTCATGGACACACCCAGCTCTGCACAGCTGAACCTTGTGGTCAGCAGTGTCCACTCAGTCACGCCTTCATAGACACACCCAGCTCTGCACAGCTGAACCTTGTGGTCAGCAGTGTCCACTCAGTCACGGCTTCATGGACACACCCAGCTCTGCACAGCTGAATCTTGTGGTCAGCAGTGTCCACTCAGTCACAGATTCATGGACACACCCAGCTCTGCACAGCTGAACCTTGTGTTCAGCAGTGTGCACTCAGCCACAGCTTAATGGACACACCCAGCTCTGCACAGCTGAACCTTGTGTTCAGCAGTGTCCACTCAGTCACAGCTTCATGGACACACCCAGCTCTGCACAGCTGAACCTTGTGGTCAGCAGTGTCCGCTCAGTCACAGCTTCATGGACACACCCAGCTCTGCACAGCTGAACCTTGTGGTCAGCAGTGTCCACTCAGTCACAGCTTCATGGACGCACCCAGCTCTGCACAGCTGACCCTTGTGGTCAGCAGTGTCCACTCAGTCATGGCTTCATGGACGCACCCAGCTCTGCACAGCTGGACACACCCAGCTCTGCACAGCTGAACCCTTGTGGTCAGCAGTGTCCGCTCAGTCACAGCTTCATGGACTTACCCAGCTCTGCACAGCTGAACCTTGTGGTCAGCAGTGTCCGCTCAGTCACAGCTTCATGGACACACCCAGCTCTGCACAGCTCAACCTTGTGGTCAGCAGTGTCCACTCAGTCACAGCTTCATGGATGCACCCAGCTCTGCACAGCTGAACCTTGTGGTCAGCAGTGTCCACTCAGTCACTGCTTCATGGACGCACCCAGCTCTGCACAGCTGAACCTTGTGGTCAGCAGTGTCCACTCAGCCACAGCTTAATGGACACACCCAGCTCTGCACAGCTGAACCTTGTGGTCAGCAGTGTCCACTCAGTCACAGCTTCATGGACGCACCAAGCTCTGCACAGCTGAACCTTGTGGTCAGCAGTGTCCACTCAGTCACAGCTTCATGGACGCACCCAGCTCTGCACAGCTGAACCTTGTGGCCAGCAGTGTCCACTCAGTCACAGCTTCATGGACACACCCAGCTCTGCACAGCTGAACCTTGTGGTCCGCAGTGTCCACTCAGTCACAGCTTCATGGACACACCCAGCTCTGCACAGCTGAACCTTGTGGTCAGCAGCTTCCACTCAGTCACAGCTTCATGGACGCACCCAGCTCTGCACAGCTGAACCTTGTGGTCAGCAGTGTCCACTCAGTCACAGCTTCATGGACGCAGCCAGCTCTGCACAGCTGAACCTTGTGGTCAGCAGTGTCCACTCAGTCACAGCTCATGGACGCACCCAGCTCTGCACAGCTGAACCTTGTGGTCAGCAGTGTCCACTCAGTCACAGCTCATGGACGCACCCAGCTCTGCACAGCTGAACCTTGTAAAATACTACACAAACATAGAAAGCATAAATGCTTAGACTAGGCAACGCTATACTGTGCTCGACGTAGCTCTGTTTAGACACTCATTCAATGTAAGGATTTCAGGCGAGTTAAGGGCACGAGGGTGCACACAGTGAACCCTAAAACCCCAATCTCAAATGTACCGAAATACATCAGATAAGGTGCTTTAAAAAAATAATATTTGTATAAAAATGCGTACCTAATTCTGAATGTTCATCAGTGTTACACAATACGAATTACTGTACACGAGGAGACGAAAGGGGGTGTCAGGCTGTCAGCCATCACAGGGTATGACGCGGCGCGTGCCCAGTGTCGTGAAAGTAGCAAAAGGAGAGATATCAGTGCGGTGCAACCGGTGAGGGGAAACCCCTGACCCTCAGTGATGGACACAAGTCCGTCTGTGCAAATAACGACAAATCCTGTGCACGTGCATAAAAGTAGTGATAACACAAAAAGTAATCGTTGTTGAGAAATGACGACAAAGTATTCTTTCCTCAAGTGTAGGTTTAATGTTGTGTCGCTTCACAGGCCAGCCAACACGTGTTTCGCCCCTGGGTGTGTAACCCTGGACTTCTTCAGGGCTCAAACTGAACTTGGTCCTTCTCTGGAGCTTCCAGCTGGTGATATTTCCGGCCCAGCGGGTCCTAATGGTCACTTCCGTATGTGCGTCATCTTCTTTCAGCTTTCCAATCAATCTCCTAGTGAAGGTAATAATATTCCGATTTTGTGGTTGATTCTGGCTTTGTGTGCCAGTTACTATCCTCAAAGTAACCGCTGGAACGAGAAGCTACTCGGCCTCGCTTAATTTGTCTACGGCGATGGCGCCCCCTTCCTGTTTGCTTGCCTAAGGAGGCGTTCAAGCTTTGATACATAGGGCCTTTAACCGGAGCCTTTACAGGTAATGCCGGTGCCACGTGGGATGTATGTCCTCGCGGCCGAGGCCCCCACTGTGGAAGGGTCACGTGCGATCATTCGTTCTCTGGTTTAATCTAAACACGAGTTAAACATTAAGGTGCGCAGAGCACAAGGCGCTCATTCCTGAGGTGAAAACACTTCAAAGGATAGAGCTGGGGGGACATTTTCAGATTCACCTGAGTAAGTCACGCCAGGAATAAGTGATAAGGCGCACACATATACTGTCTCTGTGACGTAAAAGTGTGGAGCCCTAATGACCTGCTCTACTGTGGCTGCACAGGAGCAATTGTTGGCAGAAAAGCGTTTTATACTGGAGTCCCGCCTCTCAGATCCGAGACATTGATTGACAGGAGGTGTTTGTGTTTTTCTGTGGGGAGGGAGCGGGGAGGGACAGTCAAGATTCTGCCTTTAAGCGAAAGGAGAGCAGCAAACCTTGAAACACGAATGCTGTTTTTCTGGCTCTCAGGTGTGCGGTTACACGTTCGGTTCTTCCCTCCACCTGCCTTTCACTTTCATGAGCGGCCCCACCCGAGCCCGCCTCGCCTCCTGGTCACGTCTCCGGGCCCCTGGCATGCGGAGGGGCTGCAGCTGCTCATGGGCCTCGAAGCTGGTGCCTCCCGAGGCACTGTAGGGTCTGTCGACGTTGGGGTCGTCTTGCTGAGTCTGTGTCAAAAGCCCACAGGTAAGTGTCCTCCTTTTGTTTCGTCGCCTCTGTCCTTCTTTTGTTTCGTCGCCTCTGTCCATCTTGTGTTTCTTCGTCGCCACTGATGTGTCCGAGCAGCGCTTGTAACTCACCTCGTCAGGGGCTTCGGCAGTCAGTCCTCCGAGGCCGGGGCCTTCTCTTTCATTGAGTCTTGGGAGTGAATGTCCCTCAGATGGGACAGGCTTCCTGTCCAGGGCCCCAGTCTGTTTACTGCGGGGACCCAGAGAGGTTTAAGCAGAGCCGGCTTTAGGGCTGGGGCCGATCAGTGCGACAGTCTTTTTCGCCCCCCCACCCCATGACCTCCTTCACCATGAACTCCCTCATTACCACTCCCCAGCAGCGCACCTCATTTCTCCATACTCCCTCTCTGACATACAATTCATTTCTTTTATAGCGCTTAGCATAGTTCACTCACACTCAGTTTTGTGATCTGCATGGTACATGTTCTTTGCAACAGGCACTGTATCCCTCTGCACTCCTTTACGAGCAGTCAACACCGCGACTACACACAATTCCGATCTCTTACCAGCAGTAACACTAATCACCAGAGTTATCTTGACATTTTTACTGTTGCCTGAAACTGCTCCAGGTACAAGGAAGTTCAAGTGGTTTTAAACCCATAAGTTATTTGCAAGCTCAGCACTCTCCACTACCAAAGTCAGCACCAGGTGCAGCTGCACCAGATGCACTGCCCTAAAGCCGGCCCTGGGTTAAAGCACACACTGTACACTCAGTGCACAGCGACTCTCCATGGCCCAGGCCCTCAAACCCGCTCCTGTTTGCATACAAAGGGTATTCACTAACAGTTGTCTCTAGTAGACGTGGGCGAGCCTCTGAAAGCTCGAGCCGGGATCCTGGCTCTGGCTCAGCTTGAGGTCCTCTTGAAACCTCGAGCCGATAACGAGCCAAGCTTTATTGTGGCTTCTGCCTTCCTCCCTCTAAGCGGGATGTGGTGTTGAAGCCAGAGCTGCAGTCTTTGGAACTCTAAAACCAGGTTCAGCTCAACATCATGTGATTCTGGGCAAATCCCTTCATCTCCCTATGCCTTGAACAATGCTTGTGACCTTGTGTAATGTAACAGGTGCTTGGAGGAAGCTGGCTCAGTATATACTATATGTAGGAGGCTGGCTCAGTATATACTATATGTAGGAGGCTGGCTCAGTATATACTATATGTAGGAGACTGGCTCTGCATATACTATATGTAGGAGGCTGGCTCTGCATATACTATATGTAGGAGGCTGGCTCAGAATATACTATATGTAGGAGGCTGGCTCTGCATATACTATATGTAGGAGGCTGGCTCTGCATATACTATATGTAGGAGGCTGGCTCAGAATATACTATATGTAGGAGGCTGGCTCAGTATATACTATATGTAGGAGGCTGGCTCAGTATATACTATATGTAGGAGACTGGCTCTGCATATACTATATGTAGGAGGCTGGCTCTGCATATACTATATGTAGGAGGCTGGCTCAGAATATACTATATGTAGGAGGCTGGCTCAGTATATACTATATGTAGGAGGCGGGCTCAGTATATACTATATGTAGGAGGCTGGCTCAGCATATACTATATGTAGGAGGCTGGCTCTGCATATACTATATGTAGGAGGCTGGCTCAGTATATACTATATGTAGGAGGCTGGCTCTGCATATACTATATGTAGGAGGCTGGCTCAGTATATACTATATGTAGGAGGCTGGCTCTGCATATACTGTACCAAAGTAAGGTATGTTGTGCACAGAGTTCAGGGAGTCCCCAGACGTATAACAGAGGCTAAGTTAGGTAAGCAAACGGGGATGTGTGTCATGTCGATTCTTCACTTTTCTCTTCACCAAGTCATGCAGCCTGCAATGGCAGTGTGTAGGTGCTAAGGCACATGGCGTCTAAGGGTGGCTGCAGCCCTTAGAGACCTTCCCTGGTCACAGTGCCCTTGGTACCCATGGTACCTTTTACAAGGGGCCTACCTGTGGCCAGAGATGTGCCAATTGTGGGTACAAAAGCACAGCATTGGGAAAGAACACAGGCCCTGGGAACCTGATTGGGCACACCAAGTCAAAGTACATCATGTGTCAGTCAAAACGGGGGAGGTAACAATGCAAAAAGGGGCACTTTCCTGCAGTGCTTAAGCAAAGCGCTTCAATACCTTTGGTTCAAGTTCATGCTATATTCTAAAAACTGGACAATAATGCACTAAGAGGTAAAAACAAACAAAACCTTCACAGTAGAAAAGACAAATAGATAGCCATTTACTGGCTGATTGCTACTCAGTTAAGCCAGGAAACCGGGATAAATCACAGCTTCCCTACTTAAATTGTATGAAGGCGTGCCAAAGGCTAGCCTGTCTGTGCCCGTCCACGCCTGGACCGCACCCAGCGTTAGGGGCGAAACGCGCGTCGGCTGATGTTTTTGAAAAAGAAAATAATAAATTGGAAAAGATCTTCAACTACTCTTGCTGTTCAGTGCTGTGGATTCATCTGTGTCTTGTCCCAATACAATAGCGGATGATAGTGATGTGTTTATGCCGTGCTCTGGTGTCATTGTTTTGTCTGCATATGGAAATAACAAGGAATTAGCAGCAAATGTTATTTTGTATCCCCGAACCCTCCCCACCTCTCTCCTCCCTCCCTCTCGCCCCCCTCCTTCGGCCCGCCTCGCCCCGCCCCTTTGGCAGGGGACGGGCCGATCCTGCATATGGAAATAACAAGGAATTAGCAGTGAATGTTATTTTTTTCTGATCAGAAAATAGAGAGTCTATTTACATAAATGGCATTAGTTACGTAAATAGTTACGTTTACATAATGCTTGAATTTGCATATCAGACAGTTCACAAAACACTTTTGAAATGAGCAAATATTGGTGTTAAAGTTTTGAAATACATATCTGGCAATGTAGATTATGTATTTCTGGAAGGAAAATTAGTTTGGAGAGTTTCTTCAGGGGACATTCTAAGTCTCCATGGCCCTATCATATTTCTGGCCCTGTTTGGTATATGCTTCTGCATTGCACAGGGGTTGTTTATTCCATGGGGTGCTATGGTTCTAAATGGATGTTCAATATATCTGATTCCTACTGTACCAGCTTCTATTAGGACAAAGAGGAGACCTGTTTTCCACCTGTGGAATGATGGGTGTTAAACGAGTGTAACATATCCCTGGTGAAGTGTGTGTGTGATTCCTATTGGGGAGTAGGAAGAGCCATTCTGTGCATAGGGGATTATGGGCTGATGGATACATAGGCCACTGTAACCAACGCTTCCTGTCCTCAAAGTGGGAAGAGCTCCTTTTTACATGGTGGATTATAGGTGGTGAAGGGCTGTTTACATTTCCAGGGCATGGGGTTTTTCTTATTTCCTCAGGGATACTTTTCTACACGGGGTGCTGGTTTTAATGGCTGTCACATACACTTGTCTCTGTGTCTTTATGAGTCCTTTACAGATACAGTAATAAGCTATTTTACGTGTCGGGTGCTCTGGGCTTTGAAGGGCCTTTTAATACATTTGCTTCTAATGTTTCCTGGCCACAAGATGAGAATAGCTCATCTTTGCCTGTGGGATTATGGGTGGTACATGGCTGTTACATGTCCCAGGCACGGTGTTAGTCCAAGGAACATGTGATGTTCCGTCCAACATACAAAGGTTTCTGCCTCAGCTGTTCGACTCTACAGCCAGGCCAGTAGCATCTCTGTGTTAGCCAGAAAAATAAAATACAACCCCTGCTTTGAGCACAGTGAGCCCTCCTGCCCTTCATAGGAAGCCCTGTGGGAACTGCTTCCCTGAGGAAAATTGGCAGAAATTCTTAAAAATGATGTATTTTCAGCTTCATTGTAAGGAATGTGAACAAAATGACACATTCACCTGCAATGAGTTGTTTAATTTTTCCTCTTTTCTCTCCATCAGTCTTTCCTATGATCTATTTTTCTTTATTTCCTTCTTTTCCATTCTTCATTCATTTCTTCTTTCCATCATTCTTTCCTTCTGCCCATCCTATTCATTGTGCTTCTTTCTAGCTCTTGTTTTCTGTCCTTCTTTATGCTTCTGTTTAAGTTTTTTTCCCATTTTCCATTTTTACTCCTTTTTCCCATTCTTCTTGGCATTCTCCCATTCTCTGCTGTCCCTTCCTTTCTTCTTACCATCCTCCTGTCCTTCCTTTGCCGTTTCTTTCCATTCTTTTTTCAAATTATCCTTCCATTCATCAAACTTCCTTTCTCTTCTTTCCTTTCCTTTCATCCATTTTTGATTTCCTCTTTCTATTATTTCATTCTACTTTACTTTTCTTTTTATTTATTTATTATTTATTAAAGAGTTTTATATAGCGCTGGCCAGACCCGAGGGTATCGGAGCGCTTTACAACAATCATACTGTGAGAGTCAGACAATAAACACTAGCAAACATATTGGTTCGGAAGTCTCAGTGCGCTATACTGTCCTGTGGTACCTAGTTGTGTGCCGTTTGTCCTGGGTTGCACTTCTTTCAGGGAGGGGAGACGAGCAGGGGTCGGAGGGAGGAGGCGCTGGAAATCTTATCGTCATAGTGTCAGCGGAGGCTATCGGTTCAAGAGGGGATGCTTGAGGAAGAGATCTTCTATGCCTATGTTCTATCCTGCTTCCTTTTACCTTTCCTTTGTTCTTTCCTTATTTGCGTTCCTCTTTTCTTCCTTCGTGCTGGCTCACCGTATTGGACTCCTCCTTATTTTTTCCCCACTTTAAAAACTTCTCTCTGTCACCATTTGAAGCTTCTTTGGCCCACCATCTGAGAGCCGTGCCGCAGTCATTTATTCTTTCAGCATTTATTAGTTTCTCTTTCGGTCTTGAAATGACCTGTGAGACAGAGTTGAAAATTGTGAAGGGCCATAAACAACTCAATCTGCCCCCCTCCTGCTGAAGCTGGTATAGCGGGTGCTTGACCACGCCCTTGTCTGTCATTGAACTTTCCTCCATCTTGAGAGATCCTCGGAAGGATCTAACTCTACTGATGCCCCTTCCTGACTCAAAGGTGGTTTGCAGCGACAGATCTGCATTTCACACTGGATTTTATTATGTTTCATCTTGAGCCTTGTATATTCCCCATTGCCTTAGGTGCTTTGCAGATATCTCTGCCTCACTAGCAGTCCCAGTTGTAGTAAACCTGCTGTTTCTTGACTGCTGTAGAAGGGTCTGTGCTACTTGTGACTGTCCTGGTAAAGGGCCACCAGCTGCACTTGTCACATCTCACACTGACAACGAGTCAAAGGATCCCAGGTACATTGTGATAGGCCGGTGCCCTCGTGCTAGAGTCGTAGCTGACATTTGTACCTTTATCATTGGCTGTACGACAGCGGACAAGGCACCTCGATCACACTGACAACGAGTCAAAGGATCCCAGGTACATTGTGATAGGCCGGTGCCCTCGTGCTAGAGGTGACATTAGTACCTTTATCATTGTTTGTTTGTGCGACTGTGGACAAGGCACGTCTATCACATTGATCTACCACAGGATAAGGGTAGTCCAAGGTCTTTAGTAGAGGATGTAGGGCCAGGCATTTGCCAATGGATCAGATACAATGCCAAAGATTGCATGGATGGACATTGCACTATGACATTGCTCACACATTGTAGATTCTGTTTGGTGGGGCCACAGGGCAGGCAGGGTTTACAGGGCCACAACCGTGGGGGCTATAGTCCTCTGCTGTCCCAGAGTCTGTCCTACTATGGCTCTACAAGACTGGAACATGTTCTACACATTCAGCCTTTGACTCTCAGTTGTAGGAATGGTGAACGGGTACAAGTTTCTTGAGAGGTAAGACCTAAACAAACACACAACAGTGCAATAATATGAATGCCCAACCATGTGCTTCTCTTTCAGTAAATACAAATACTTTACACTACTAGACGCAATACTACACAAGCTACAAAAAATATCAGGTACCCGATATGTGGGTATGAGGCTAATACAGCTAGGATTACCGACGCCTCTCACTGTAGCTCGCTCCATTTATTATATATTATCTTTGTATATATTAGTGTTTCAGCCTCTGACCTGTTCTCTTGGTTGTTCAAACATAATATTGTTTCAAAGTTATTGTGGGGCACAAACACTGTGTCCAAAATATTGTGATGTCAATAATATTGTGAGATAGAATATTACCGGTAAGAATATCATTTTTTAAAATTTTTATTATCATTGTTACAACTTTTGTTCCGTTTAATATCATTGCAAGTATATCATTATCATTGTTTTCTGAATATAAAGTTTATGTTTTCATTGTTTAAATATCGTTTGGAATTTTTGACTGGATGTCAAATTTTGTAACACAATTAATGAGAGGGATCTATGACTTGTTGGGGAAATAAGGTGAGGGGTATGGCATTTTTTTGCTGTTTTTATTTTTTGAATTTTAGTGTGAAATTAATGGAATGTTTTTATCATAGTTTAAAAAACATTAAATTCACTTGTTGACATTTTTATGAAACTACTTCTATTATTTTCATACAATGTTAAAAATATAGTTACAGTGTTTAAATTATGGAGTTAAGGTTTTATTTTTTAATTTTTTTAGGTGTTCTGGTTTTATTTTATTAGAGTAAATAATTTTTTGTTTTCTTACCTTTTTTGTTGTATGTAATGTTATATATTTAACACAATTCAGATCATTTCAACATTGTAATTTGCCAATAATATGTGATATTTTGTTTATAAAGAATGTTAATCTTACACATTTAAGTTTTCGTTTTTACATTATAAATTGCCACCTTTCTTTTGGTGAATTGAGGTTTTGGCTTGGCTTCCAGACCACGTTGTTTGTCTTTAGAAGGCAACCGTTCCTCCTTTTGTTCTGACTTCCCGTTCTTTTCTGATGTCTTCCCAGAAATCTGAAAGAGCGAGATGAACGTGTTTCAGTATCCTGATACCTATCAGGTTTTTAAAAATTGTCTCTATTTCTAAGATTATACCTTTTGTCAGGGTTCTCCTTTTGAGGAGATCTCGCACTGGAATTGTTTCTATTTCCTGTAGAATTATCTTTCTTGTTCTCCCATTTCCTTTTTGAGGAAGTGAAAGTTTTATTCTGTGTGTCCTTTTCAGGACCATTTGCTAATTGTGGTTTTAGGGCCTTTTTCCCTAAGCTGACTCTACCCATTTCCGCGTAAGATTCTTCTATTATTCTGGGTAGCTCTGCTTGTCTATCTGTTATATCCAATTCTCGCAGTCTTTGGCGTATTGCCACTGCTGCTGCTTCCCCCTTAATGTTTGAGAGTATTATTGTTGATACTTGTTTAAAGTTATTTAGTAGTTTCATTCCTAAGTCCCGGCAGGTTCTGTCCCGTACTCATTTTGTATTTGTTTTAATACCTCAGGTATTACTGCTAAGGATGGTACACCATGTGTGTTTGTATAGATTGCAGCAAAGACTGAACCCCATGTGTTACATTCTTCCAGTTGAGGAGGGATCCCTAGTGGTAGACTGATTGTCAGGATTCTGTGCTTTTCATGAGCAGTTATATCAGGAAAAACAGCTTCAATCTGTGTTATCTTTTGCGCTATCCAAAAAGGAATTTGTTCCTGTTTAGCAGGAATCTTTCCCGTTACAGCATACAGAGTTTGTGGAGTTATTTTCAGTTTGGTCTCCTGTTGAGGAGCTCCAGTTGGTGCTGATGTAGAAGTTTGGGCTGTTTGAGATCTCATGACATATAATGTTACTTGTCTGTATAATGTTATTACATTTTCAAGCTGATTTTTAACTTCAGCGTCTGTCATTGTGTCAATGTCAGGATGTGGAGTATATCCGGCTAAAATCGGCCATGTCGCTCCTCTTAGAAGACCTAGTCTTGATTGATTTGTATTTTGTGTGATTTAGGGCGCATTGAACCAGAGTGTGTTTTCTTGGTAACTTAGAGGGATTTCTATACCCTCGAATGGGACATAGCTCTCTGGTGGTTCATCTTCTTCATAGAAGTGAAATATATTGTCTGTTGTGTCTATTTATGGGAATTTAACCTATGAAGAGTATACTTCTGTCTGATATGCCTCGTGTGTCTCAATGACAAAGACTGCTCTGCCACCTTGTGTAGGCAAACCATGTTTTAAAAGTTTGGCTGTGAGTGCTCTCCTGACCGTGTAAGTTATTAGTATTGAGGCAGGGTCACTTTCATCCATTATTGGAGGAGTAGCTGCGGGTGTAGTAGCTAATGCTGGTGGTGTATTGTTTTGAGAGTCTATGTCTGATCCTCTGTCTGTAGTACTTTCTTCTCCAGACATAAAAACAAAAGGTTTCAGAAGGGCAAAAGGTGATTATGCACAATTTGGAACTATGTTGTTTCCTCTCAAACTTGATTATAACCTACAACCAATACATAGGATTTTTCCTACTCAGTTGCGGCGGAAACTATCTCTTAGTCATTCCAGACATCTTGGAATATATGAGTTAGAGTTTCTGAGAAAAGCACTGAATACTTATAAGCAAGTGTTTAACCCCTTCAGTGCCCGCCCCTTTCCCCGCCCTGTGCCGGCCGTTGTATTAGCGGGCGGGGTCTATGACGAGCTGGACTCGTCATGGGCACAGCGCCACCGCGGCCCATGACGAGTCCAGCTCGTCATGGGCACTGAAGGGGTTAAGTAAGTGCCTTACCAAACGTTGGCTACGCTGGTGATTATATACCAGTCAAATATTGGTGGTATAAACCAACTAAACGTTGGGCGCCATGTCGTGTAGTTCCTGTATCCCTATATAGGTTCTGCGCATTAGGATCTCCTAGGCTATAGTATATGGAGGGAGACTGGGTCTGTCGGCCACTATCGCCTAAGCGAACCTTGTCGTAGCGTGTATTTACCTTACTAGCTCAGAGGCCACACTAGAAACTTCTCGGTAATGAGAAGGGAATAGTTTCTGGCAACCATTCAACATGAAAAACCCTGATCCCTCAGAATCGTGGAAAAACAAGAGATAACTAAGTTCAATCCTGCATGCTTTATATTCTCAGAGGTACACAAAATAACAGACGGGCGCTTCAATAAGTATTTATTGAACAGTCTTGAATTTAGTGTACACGATGTGAGCTGTTGCAATCTTTAGACAGTATGCACAATAAATAATGCATATGAGATTGAGCAAATATAAATAATATTGCTCTAACATTGTTCAAGGTTCAATAGTACATTGTACCGTCTCACCTCCATGCAGAACAGACTGTACCGGCTCACCTCCATGCAGAAGAGAATGAACCAGCTCACCTCCATGCAGAAGAGACTGAACAGGCTCACCTCCATGCAGAAGAGACTGAAAAGGCTCACCTCCATGCAGAAGAGAATGAACCGGCTCACCTCCATGCAGAAGAGACTGAACCGGCTCACCTCCATGCAGAGGAGACTGAACCGGCTCACCTCCATGCAGAGGAGACTGAACCGGCTCACCTCCATGCAGAACAGACTATACCGGCTCACCTCCATGCAGAATAGACTGTACCGGCTCACCTCCATGCAGAAGAGACTAAACCGGCTCACCTCCATGCAGAAGAGACTGTACCGGCTCACTTCCATGCAGAACAGACTATACCGGCTCACCTCCATGCAGAATAGACTGTACCGGCTCACCTCCATGCAGAAGAGACTAAACCGGCTCACCTCCATGCAGAAGAGACTGTACCGGCTCACTTCCATGCAGAAGAGACTGAACCGGCTCACCTCCATGCAGAACAAACTGTACCGGCTCACCTCCATGCACAAGAGACTTAACCGGCTCACCTCCATGCATCATAGACTTTACCGGCTCACCTCCATGCAGAATAGACTGAACCGGCTCACCTCCATGCAGAAGAGAATGAACTGGCTCACCTCCATGCAGAAGAGACTGAACCGGCTCACCTCCATGAAGAGGAGACTGAACTGGCCCACCTCCATGCAGAAGAGACTGAAGCGGCTCACCTCCATGCAGAAGAGACTGAACCAGCTCACCTCCATGCAGAACAGACTGTACCAGCTCACCTCCATGCAGAAGAGACTGAACCGGCTCACCTCCATGCATCATAGACTTTACCGGCTCACCTCCATACAGAAGAGACTGAACCGGCTCACCTCCATGCAGAAGAGAATGAACCGGCTCACCTCCATGCAAAAGAGACTGAACCGGCTCACCTCCATGAAAAGGAGACTGAACCGGCTCGCCTCCATGCAGAAGAGACTGAAGCGGCTCACCTCCATGCAGAGGAGACTGAACCGGCTCACCTCCATGCAGAAGAGAATGAACTGGCTCACCTCCATGCAAAAGAGACTGAACCGGCTCACCTCCATGAAGAGGAGACTGAACCGGCTCGCTTCCATGCAGAAGAGACTGAAGCGACTCACCTCCATGCAGAAGAGACTGAACCGGCTCACCTCCATGCAGAAGAGACTGAACCGGCTCACCTCCATGCAGAGGAGACTGAACCGGCTCACCTCCATGCAGAAGAGACTGAACCGGCTCACCTCCATGCAGAACAGACTGTACCGGCTCACCTCCATGCAGAAGAGACTTAACCGGCTCACCTCCATGCATCATAGACTTTACCGGCTCACCTCCATGCAGAAGAGACTGAACCGGCTCACCTCCATGCAGAAGAGAATGAACCGGCTCACTTCCATGCAGAAGAGACCGAACCGGCTCACCTCCATGAAGAGGAGACTGAACTGGCTCACCTCCATGCAGAAGAGACTGAAGCGGCTCACCTCCATGCAGAAGAGACTAAACCGGTTCACCTCCCTGCAGAACAGATTGTACCGGCTCACCTTCATGCAGAAGAGACTGAACCGGCTCACCTCCATGCATCATAGACTTTACCGGCTCACCTCCATACAGAAGAGACTGAACCGGCTCACCTCCATGCAGAAGAGAATGAACCGGCTCACCTCCATGCAGAAGAGACTGAACCTGCTCACCTCCATGCAGAAGAGACTGAACCGGCTCACCTCCATGCAGAGGAGACTGAACCGGCTCACCTCCATGCAGAGGAGACTGAACCGGCTCACCTCCATGCAGAGGAGACTGAACCGGCTCACCTCCATGCAGAACAGACTATACCGGCTCACCTCCATGCAGAATAGACTGTACCAGCTCACTTCCATGCAGAAGAGACTGAACCGGCTCACCTCCATGAAGAGGAGACTGAACCGACTCGCCTCCATGCAGAAGAGACTGAACTGGCTCACCTCCAAGCAGAACAGACTTAACCGGCTCACCTCCATGCAGAAAAGACTGTACCGGCTCACCTCCATGCAGAACAGACTGTACAGGCTCACCTCCATGCAGAAGAGACTGAACCGGCTTAGCTCCATGTGCAGAGGAGACTGAAACGGATCACGTCCATGCAGAGGAGACTGAACCGGCTCACCTCCATGCAGAAAAGAGTGAACCGGCTCACCTCCATGCAGAAGAGACTGAACCCGCTCACCTCCATGCAGAAGAGACTGAACTGACTCACCTCCATGCAGAATAGACTGAACCGGCTCACCTCCATGCAGAATAGACTGAACCGGCTCACCTCCATGCAGAAGAGAATGAACTGGCTCACCTCCATGCAGAAGAGACTGAACCGGCTCACCTCCATGAAGAGGAGACTGAACTGGCCCACCTCCATGCAGAAGAGACTGAAGCGGCTCACCTCCATGCAGAAGAGACTGAACCAGCTCACCTCCATGCAGAACAGACTGTACCAGCTCACCTCCATGCAGAAGAGACTGAACCGGCTCACCTCCATGCATCATAGACTTTACCGGCTCACCTCCATACAGAAGAGACTGAACCAGCTCACCTCCATGCAGAAGAGAATGAACCGGCTCACCTCCATGCAAAAGAGACTGAACCGGCTCACCTCCATGAAAAGGAGACTGAACCGGCTCGCCTCCATGCAGAAGAGACTGAAGCGGCTCACCTCCATGCAGAAGAGACTGAACCGGCTCACCTCCATGCAGAGAAGACTGAACCGGCTCACCTCCATGCAGAAGAGAATGAACTGGGTCACCTCCATGCAAAAGAGACTGAACCGGCTCACCTCCATGAAGAGGAGACTGAACCGGCTCGCTTCCATGCAGAAGAGACTGAAGCGACTCACCTCCATGCAGAAGAGACTGAACCGGCTCACCTCCATGCAGAAGAGACTGAACCGGCTCACCTCCATGCAGAGGAGACTGAACCGGCTCACCTCCATGCAGAGGAGACTGAACTGGGTCACCTCCATGCAGAACAGACTATACCGGCTCACCTCCATGCAGAATAGACTGTACCGGCTTACCTCCATGCAGAAGAGACTAAACCGGCTCACCTCCATGCAGAAGAGACTGTACCGGCTCACGTCCATGCAGAAGAGACTGAACCGGCTCACCTCCATGCAGAACAGACTGTACCGGCTCACCTCCATGCAGAAGAGACTTAACCGGCTCACCTCCATGCATCATAGACTTTACCGGCTCACCTCCATGCAGAATAGACTGAACCGGCTCACCTCCATGCAGAAGAGAATGAACTGGCTCACCTCCATGCAGAAGAGACTGAACCGGCTCACCTCCATGAAGAGGAGACTGAACTGGCCCACCTCCATGCAGAAGAGACTGAAGCGGCTCACCTCCATGCAGAAGAGACTGAACCAGCTCACCTCCATGCAGAACAGACTGTACCAGCTCACCTCCATGCAGAAGAGACTGAACCGGCTCACCTCCATGCATCATAGACTTTACCGGCTCACCTCCATACAGAAGAGACTGAACCGGCTCACCTCCATGCAGAAGAGAATGAACCGGCTCACCTCCATGCAAAAGAGACTGAACCGGCTCACCTCCATGAAAAGGAGACTGAACCGGCTCGCCTCCATGCAGAAGAGACTGAAGCGGCTCACCTCCATGCAGAGGAGACTGAACCGGCTCACCTCCATGCAGAAGAGAATGAACTGGCTCACCTCCATGCAAAAGAGACTGAACCGGCTCACCTCCATGAAGAGGAGACTGAACCGGCTCGCTTCCATGCAGAAGAGACTGAAGCGACTCACCTCCATGCAGAAGAGACTGAACCGGCTCACCTCCATGCAGAAGAGACTGAACCGGCTCACCTCCATGCAGAGGAGACTGAACCGGCTCACCTCCATGCAGAAGAGACTGAACCGGCTCACCTCCATGCAGAACAGACTGTACTGGCTCACCTCCATGCAGAAGAGACTTAACCGGCTCACCTCCATGCATCATAGACTTTACCGGCTCACCTCCATGCAGAAGAGACTGAACCGGCTCACCTCCATGCAGAAGAGAATGAACCGGCTCACTTCCATGCAGAAGAGACCGAACCGGCTCACCTCCATGAAGAGGAGACTGAACTGGCTCACCTCCATGCAGAAGAGACTGAAGCGGCTCACCTCCATGCAGAAGAGACTAAACCGGTTCACCTCCCTGCAGAACAGATTGTACCGGCTCACCTTCATGCAGAAGAGACTGAACCGGCTCACCTCCATGCATCATAGACTTTACCGGCTCACCTCCATACAGAAGAGACTGAACCGGCTCACCTCCATGCAGAAGAGAATGAACCGGCTCACCTCCATGCAGAAGAGACTGAACCTGCTCACCTCCATGCAGAAGAGACTGAACCGGCTCACCTCCATGCAGAGGAGACTGAACCGGCTCACCTCCATGCAAAGGAGACTGAACCGGCTCACCTCCATGCAGAGGAGACTGAACCGGCTCACCTCCATGCAGAACAGACTATACCGGCTCACCTCCATGCAGAATAGACTGTACCAGCTCACCTCCATGCAGAAGAGACTAAACCGGCTCACCTCCATGCAGAAGAGACTGTACCGGCTCACTTCCATGCAGAAGAGACTGAACCGGCTCACCTCCATGAAGAGGAGACTGAACCGACTCGCCTCCATGCAGAAGAGACTGAACTGGCTCACCTCCAAGCAGAACAGACTTAACCGGCTCACCTCCATGCAGAAAAGACTGTACCGGCTCACCTCCATGCAGAACAGACTGTACAGGCTCACCTCCATGCAGAAGAGACTGAACCGGCTTAGCTCCATGTGCAGAGGAGACTGAAACGGATCACGTCCATGCAGAGGAGACTGAACCGGCTCACCTCCATGCAGAAAAGAGTGAACCGGCTCACCTCCATGCAGAAGAGACTGAACCCGCTCACCTCCATGCAGAAGAGACTGAACTGGCTCACCTCCATGCAGAATAGACTGAACCGGCTCACCTCCATGCAGAATAGACTGAACCGGCTCACCTCCATGCAGAAGAGAATGAACTGGCTCACCTCCATGCAGAAGAGACTGAACCGGCTCACCTCCATGAAGAGGAGACTGAACTGGCCCACCTCCATGCAGAAGAGACTGAAGCGGCTCACCTCCATGCAGAAGAGACTGAACCAGCTCACCTCCATGCAGAACAGACTGTACCAGCTCACCTCCATGCAGAAGAGACTGAACCGGCTCACCTCCATGCATCATAGACTTTACCGGCTCACCTCCATACAGAAGAGACTGAACCAGCTCACCTCCATGCAGAAGAGAATGAACCGGCTCACCTCCATGCAAAAGAGACTGAACCGGCTCACCTCCATGAAAAGGAGACTGAACCGGCTCGCCTCCATGCAGAAGAGACTGAAGCGGCTCACCTCCATGCAGAAGAGACTGAACCGGCTCACCTCCATGCAGAGAAGACTGAACCGGCTCACCTCCATGCAGAAGAGAATGAACTGGCTCACTTCCATGCAAAAGAGACTGAACCGGCTCACCTCCATGAAGAGGAGACTGAACCGGCTCGCTTCCATGCAGAAGAGACTGAAGCGACTCACCTCCATGCAGAAGAGACTGAACCGGCTCACCTCCATGCAGAAGAGACTGAACCGGCTCACCTCCATGCAGAGGAGACTGAACCGGCTCACCTCCATGCAGAGGAGACTGAACTGGGTCACCTCCATGCAGAACAGACTATACCGGCTCACCTCCATGCAGAATAGACTGTACCGGCTTACCTCCATGCAGAAGAGACTAAACCGGCTCACCTCCATGCAGAAGAGACTGTACCGGCTCACGTCCTTGCAGAAGAGACTGAACCGGCTCACCTCCATGCAGAACAGACTGTACCGGCTCACCTCCATGCAGAAGAGACTTAACCGGCTCACCTCCATGCATCATAGACTTTACCGGCTCACCTCCATGCAGAAGAGACTGAACCGGCTCACCTCCATGCAGAAGAGAATGAACCGGCTCACTTCCATGCAGAAGAGACCGAACCGGCTCACCTCCATGAAGAGGAGACTGAACTGGCTCACCTCCATGCAGAAGAGACTGAAGCGGCTCACCTCCATGCAGAAGAGACTAAACCGGTTCACCTCCCTGCAGAACAGACTGTACCGGCTCACCTTCATGCAGAAGAGACTGAACCGGCTCACCTCCATGCATCATAGACTTTACCGGCTCACCTCCATGCATCATAGACTTTACCGGCTCACCTCCATACAGAAGAGACTGAACCGGCTCACCTCCATGCAGAAGAGAATGAACCGGCTCACCTCCATGCAGAAGAGACTGAACCTGCTCACCTCCATGCAGAAGAGACTGAACCGGCTCACCTCCATGCAGAGGAGACTGAACCGGCTCACCTCCATGCAGAGGAGACTGAACCGGCTCACCTCCATGCAGAGGAGACTGAACCGGCTCACCTCCATGCAGAGGAGACTGAACCGGCTCACCTCCATGCAGAACAGACTATACCGGCTCACCTCCATGCAGAATAGACTGTACCAGCTCACCTCCATGCAGAAGAGACTAAACCGGCTCACCTCCATGCAGAAGAGACTGTACCGGCTCACTTCCATGCAGAAGAGACTGAACCGGCTCACCTCCATGAAGAGGAGACTGAACCGACTCGCCTCCATGCAGAAGAGACTGAACTGGCTCACCTCCAAGCAGAACAGACTTAACCGGCTCACCTCCATGCAGAAAAGACTGTACCGGCTCACCTCCATGCAGAACAGACTGTACAGGCTCACCTCCATGCAGAAGAGACTGAACCGGCTTAGCTCCATGTGCAGAGGAGACTGAAACGGATCACGTCCATGCAGAGGAGATTGAACCGGCTCACCTCCATGCAGAAAAGAGTGAACCGGCTCACCTCCATGCAGAAGAGACTGAACCCGCTCACCTCCATGCAGAAGAGACTGAACTGACTCACCTCCATGCAGAATAGACTGAACCGGCTCACCTCCATGCAAAAGAGACTGAACCGGCTCACCTTCATGCAGAAGAGACTGACCTGGGTCACCACCATCCAGAAGAGACTGAACTGACTCACCACCCGACAGAAGAGACTGAACCGGCTCACCTCCATTCAGAAGGGACTGAACCGGCTCACCTCTATGCAGAAGAGAGTGAACCGGCTCACCGCCATGCAGAAGAGACTGAACCGGCTCACCGCCATGCAGAACAGACTGAACCGGCTCACCTCCATGCAGAGGAGACTGAACCTGCTTGCCTCCATGCAGAAGGGACTGAACCAGCTCACCTCCATGCAGAAGAGACTGAACCAGCTCACCTCCATGCAGAAGAGAATGAACCAGCTCACCTCCATGCAGAAGAGACTTAACTGACTCACCACCATGCAGAAGAGACTGAACCGGCTCACCTCCATGCAGAGGAGACTGAACCTGCTTGCCTCCATGCAGAATGGACTGAACTGGCTCACCTCCATGCAGAAGAGACTGAACCGGCTCACCTCCATGCAGAAGAGAATGAACCAGCTCACCTCCATGCAGAAGAGACTGAACCGACTCACCTCCATGCAGAAGAGACTAAACTGGCTCACCTCCATGCAGAATAGACTGAAACGGCTCACCTTCATGCAGAAGAGACTGACCCGGGTCACCACCATCCAGAAGAGACTGAACTGACTCACCACCCTGCAGAAGAGACTGAACCGGCTCCCCTCCATTCAGAAGGGACTGAACCGGCTCACCTCCATGCAGAAGAGAGTGAACCGGCTCACCGCCATGCAGAAGAGACTGAACCGGCTCACCTCCATGCAGAACAGACTGAACCGGCTCACCTCCATGCAGAGGAGACTGAACCTGCTTGCCTCCATGCAGAAGGGACTGAACCAGCTCACCCCCATGCAGAAGAGACTGAACCAGCTCACCTCCATGCAGAAGAGAATGAACCAGCTCACCTCCATGGAGAGGAGACTGAAAGTGCTTGCCTCGATGCAGAATGGACTGAACTGGCTCACCTCTATGCAGAAGAGACTGAACCGGCTCACCTTCATGCAGAATAGAATGAACCAGCTTACCTCCATGCAGAAGAGACTGAACCGACTCACCTCCATGCAGAAGAGACTGAACTGGCTAACCTCCATGCAGAATAGACTGAAACGGCTCACCTCCATGCAGAAGAGAATGAACCAGCTCACCTACATGCAGAAGAGACTGAACTGACTCACCTCCATCCAGAAGAGAATGAACAGGCTCACCTCCATGAAGAAGAGACTGAACCGGCTCACCTCCATGCAGCATAGACTGAACCGGCTCACCTCCATGCAGAAGAGACTGAACCGGCTCACCTCCATGCAGAAGAGACTGAACCGGCTCACCTCCATGCAGAAGAGACTGAACCTGCTCACCTCCATGCAGAAGAGACTGAACCGGCTCACCTCCATGCAGAGGAGACTGAACCGGCTCACCTCCATGCAGAGGAGACTGAACCGGCTCACCTCCATGCAGAGGAGACTGAACCGGCTCACCTCCATGCAGAACAGACTATACCGGCTCACCTCCATGCAGAATAGACTGTACCGGCTCACCTCCATGCAGAAGAGACTAAACCGGCTAACCTCCATGCAGAAGAGACTGTACCGGCTCACTTCCATGCAGAAGAGACTGAACCGGCTCACCTCCATGCAGAACAGACTGTACCGGCTCACCTCCATGCAGAAGAGACGTAACCGGCTCACCTCCATGCATCATAGACTTTACCGGCTCACCTCCATGCAGAAGAGACTGATCCGGCTCACCTCCATGCAGAAGAGAATGAACCGGCTCACCTCCATGCAGAAGAGACTGAACCGGCTCACCTCCATGAACTGGCTCACCTTCATGCAGATGAGACTGAACCGGCTCACCTCCATGCAGAAGAGACTGAACCGGCTCACCTCCATGCAGAGGAGACTGAACCGGCTCACCTCCATGCAGAGGAGACTGAACCGGCTCACCTCCATGCAGAACAGACTATACCGGCTCACCTCCATGCAGAATAGACTGTACCTGCTCACCTCCATGCAGAAGAGACTAAACCGGCTCACCACCATGCAGAAGAGACTGTACCGGCTCACTTCCATGCAGAAGAGACTGAACCGGCTCACCTCCATGCAAAAGAGACTGAACCGGCTCACCTCCATAAAGAGGAGACTGAACCGGCTTGCCTCCATGCAGAAGAGACTGAAACGACTCACCTCCATGCAGAAGAGACTGAACCGGCTCACCTCCATGCAGAAGAGACTGAACCGGCTCACCTCAATGCAGAGGAGACTGAACCGGCTCACCTCCATGCAGAGGAGACTGAACTGGGTCACCTCCATGCAGAATAGACTATACCGGCTCACCTCCATGCAGAATAGACTGTACCGGCTTACCTCCATGCAGAAGAGACTAAACCGGCTCACCTCCATGCAGAAGAGACTGTACCGGCTCACTTCCATGCAGAAGAGACTGAACCGGCTCACCTCCATGCAGAACAGACTGTACCGGCTCACCTCCATGCAGAAGAGACTTAACCGGCTCACCTCCATGCATCATAGACTTTACCGGCTCACCTCCATGCAGAAGAGACTGAACCGGCTCACCTCCATGCAGAAGAGAATGAACCGGCTCACTTCCATGCAGAAGAGACTGAACCGGCTCACCTCCATGAAGAGGAGACTGAACTGGCTCACCTCCATGCAGAAGAGACTGAAGCGGCTCACCTCCATGCAGAAGAGACTAAACCGGCTCACCTCCCTGCAGAACAGACTGTACCCGCTCACCTCCATGCAGAAGAGACTGAACCGGCTCACCTCCATGCATCATAGACTTTACCGGCTCACCTCCATACAGAAGAAACTGAACCGGCTCACCTCCATGCAGAAGAGAATGAACGGCTCACCTCAATGCAAAAGAGACTGAACCGGCTCACCTCCATGAAGAGAAGACTGAACCGGCTCGCCTCCATGCAGAAGAGACTGAAGCGGCTCACCTCCATGCAGAAGAGACTGAACCGGCTCACCTCCATGCAGAACAGACTGTACCGGCTCACCTCCATGCAGAAGAGACTGAACCGGCTCACCTCCATGCATCATAGACTTTACCGGCTCACCTCCATGCAGAAGAGACTGAACCGGCTCACCTCCATGCAGAAGAGAATGAACCGGCTCACCTCTATGCAGAAGAGACTGTACCGGCTCACCTCCATGAAGAGGAGACTGAACCGACTCGCCTCCATGCAGAAGAGACTGAACCGGCTCACCTCCAAGCAGAACAGACTTAACCGGCTCACCTCCATGCAGAAAAGACTGTACCGGCTCACCTCCATGCAGAACAGACTGTACAGGCTCACCTCCATGCAGAAGAGACTGAACCGGCTTAGCTCCATGTGCAGAGGAGACTGAAACGGATCACGTCCATGCAGAGGAGACTGAACCGGCTCACCTCCATGCAGAAAAGAGTGAACCGGCTCACCTCCATGCAGAAGAGACTGAACCCGCTCACCTCCATGCAGAAGAGACTGAACTGACTCACCTCCATGCAGAATAGACTGAACAGGCTCACCTCCATGCAAAAGAGACTGAACCGGCTCACCTTCATGCAGATGAGACTGACCTGGGTCACCACCATCCAGAAGACACTGAACTGACTCACCACCCTACAGAAGAGACTGAACCGGCTCACCTCCATTCAGAAGGGACTGAACCGGCTCACCTCTATGCAGAAGAGAGTGAACCGGCTCACCGCCATGCAGAAGAGACTGAACCGGCTCACCGCCATGCAGAACAGACTGAACCGGCTCACCTCCATGCAGAGGAGACTGAACCTGCTTGCCTCCATGCAGAATGGACTGAACTGGCTTACCTCCATGCATAAGAGACTGAACCGGCTCACCTCCATGCAGAAGAGAATTAACCAGCTCACCTCCATGCAGAAGAGACTGAACCGACTCACCTCCATGCAGAAGAGACTAACCTGGCTCACCTCCATGGAGAATAGACTGAACCGGCTCACCTCCATGCAGAAGAGAATGAACCAGCTCACCTACATGCAGAAGAGACTGAACTGACTCACCTCCATCCAGAAGAGAATGAACAGGCTCACCTCCATGAAGAAGAGACTGAACCGGCTCACCTCCATGCATCATAGACTTTACCGGCTCACCTCCATGCAGAAGAGACTGAACCGGCTCACCTCCATGCAGAAGAGAATGAACCGGCTCACCTCTATGCAGAAGAGACTGTACCGGCTCACCTCCATGAAGAGGAGACTGAACCGACTCGCCCCCATGCAGAAGAGACTGAACCGGCTCACCTCCAAGCAGAACAGACTTAACCGGCTCACCTCCATGCAGAAAAGACTGTACCGGCTCACCTCCATGCAGAACAGACTGTACAGGCTCACCTCCATGCAGAAGAGACTGAACCGGCTTAGCTCCATGTGCAGAGGAGACTGAAACGGATCACGTCCATGCAGAGGAGACTGAACCGGCTCACCTCCATGCAGAAAAGAGTGAACCGGCTCACCTCCATGTAGAAGAGACTGAACCCGCTCACCTCCATGCAGAAGAGACTGAACTGACTCACCTCCATGCAGAATAGACTGAACAGGCTCACCTCCATGCAAAAGAGACTGAACCGGCTCACCTTCATGCAGATGAGACTGACCTGGGTCACCACCATCCAGAAGAGACTGAACTGACTCACCACCCTACAGAAGAGACTGAACCGGCTCACCTCCATTCAGAAGGGACTGAACCGGCTCACCTCTATGCAGAAGAGAGTGAACCGGCTCACCGCCATGCAGAAGAGACTGAACCGGCTCACTGCCATGCAGAACAGACTGAACCGGCTCACCTCCATGCAGAGGAGACTGAACCTGCTTGCCTCCATGCAGAATGGACTGAACTGGCTTACCTCCATGCATAAGAGACTGAACCGGCTCACCTCCATGCAGAAGAGAATGAACCAGCTCACCTCCATGCAGAAGAGACTGAACCGACTCACCTCCATGCAGAAGAGACTAACCTGGCTCACCTCCATGGAGAATAGACTGAACCGGCTCACCTCCATGCAGAGGAGACTGAACCGGCTCACCTCAATGCAGAGGAGACTGAACCGGCTCACCTCCATGCAGAGGAGACTGAACTGGGTCACCTTCATGCAGAACAGACTATACCGGCTCACCTCCATGCAGAAGAGAATGAACCAGCTCACCTACATGCAGAAGAGACTGAACTGACTCACCTCCATCCAGAAGAGAATGAACAGGCTCACCTCCATGAAGAAGAGACTGAACCGGCTCACCTCCATGCAGCATAGACTGAACCGGCTCACCTCCATGCACAGGAGACTGAACCGGCTCACCTCCGTGCAGAAGACAATGAACCGGCTCACCTCCATGCAGAAGAGACTGAACCGGCTCACCTCCATGCAGAAGAGACTGAACCGGCTCACCTCTATGCAGCATAGACTGAACTGGCTCACCTCCATGCAGAAGAGACTGAACCGGCTCACCTCCATGCAGAACAGACTGTACCGGCTCACCTCCATGCAGAAGAGACTGTACCGGCTCACCTCCGTGCAGAAGACAATGAACCGGCTCACCTCCATGCAGAAGAGACTGAACCGGCTCACCTCCATGCAGAAGAGACTGAACCGGCTCACCTCTATGCAGCATAGACTGAACTGGCTCACCTCCATGCAGAAGAGACTGAACCGGCTCACCTCCATGCAGAACAGACTGTACCGGCTCACCTCCATGCAGAAGAGACTGTACCGGCTCACTTCCATGCAGAAGAGACTGAACCGGCTCACCTTCATGCAGAAGAGACTGAACCGGCTCACCTCCTTGCAGCACACATAGACCTGGCCCACATCCCTGCAGAACTGGATAATTGGTGACTGTTCCCCCTGTAGAACGGCAGCTGCTGCACTGCTATGAAAGAGGCAGGATGTGAAACTCCCTGCAGAATACGTTCCTCTCAGATCCTCCCATTTGTTGCTAGCTCACATGATCTGCTGATGCACGGCTTCCTGGGTAGGAGTGTAGCCACACACTACCCTTTATTAGAAAGCATAAACCGTGCCATAAAGCAGTGGTTCACAAACTGTGTGCTGCAGCACCCCATGGTTCTGAATGTGTCCAGCTCCAAGCTGAGCGAGCATGAACAGCAAACAGATGCAGGCACTGCAAGGCCCGAGGGCGCACACATACTGTAAAAAGAGAGAGCAGACATATCGTTGCATCGCGTGCACTATTCTCCATACTGTTAGTTTCCGAATTATTTTCAGGCATTAAAATGGAAGTACTACCGAGGCCGGGCTAACAACGCCCACGCCCAAAAAAGTAATTTATTTGGGAGCCGCGGCCAATGGCCAATTGGTCAAAGAAGCCGTGGGTCAAAAAAGTTTAGGGACCACGGTCCGAAAAAGTTTGGGGACCACTGCAATGAAAGGTCAGGTGAGGTAAGTCACCCATTTCTGTATTACAATTCCAGCATGTTGGGTTGTCTTTGAGGCCTAATTTATGGAGACGTGAAGGGGTCCAAAAAATACTATGTAGGAGCCAGAATTCGATTTAGGCTAGGATAATTTTGTGGGAGACAACCGATTTCCATATTGGATTTCTGTCCTCCTGGGAAATTATATTCATCCCACTTACCCTGAATACCTAGGTTTAGCCTTGTGGAGTACGGTTGTAAGAGTTTGTAAAATCTTGAGGGATGGTGTCCAGAGCTATTGGCCACGTTGATCAGCCTAGGACGGGCGTTGTGTTGCAAAGATGGTTTAGCTTTAAATACACAGGATTGAAGCATGAGAAAATTGTAAATGTCTATATTCTCTAGACTGTGTTGGATCTGGAGTTATTTGAAAGTGAGTGGCTAATTTCTCTAGCCAAATTGCTTCAGAAAAAGGATGCCTGTGAAGGACCATGAATTCCAGTAGAGCCGGTTGCCATCAATCATATGCAACATGTTTTTCCAAAGAGAGATCAGATTGGAGGACTTTATCAGGAATCCCTGTTCTGCAAGGAAAGAGGATTGGTACTTTCTAACATTTACCAGGTTTACCCTACCTAGGTTTATCGGGAGTCAGAGTTTTTTAATTGAGATACTAGGGTGTTTATTTTGCTAAATAACATTGTGTAATAGTTTGTCTTGTTTGTGGTGGAAGCCATCTGTGAGCATACATGTGAGATAATTCACTATAGGTGTCACCATCATTCTTATTGTCTCGATGCATCCTCACTAGGTAATGTATTTAGGGTTCCAGCTGTCCGGAGGTTTTGTACTTTCTGTAGGGTTTTCTTTTCGTTATGTTTTAAAGTGTCCATTAGATCTGATCCGAATTCTTTTCCTAAGTATTTAAGGTAATCGGTTTGCCACGCCAGTCTAAAGTCTTCTAATAATTCTTTAGAGCAGATGTTATTTAGTCTTTTGGCTTCTAATTTATCTCTTCTGAGGCTGTAACCTGCAACCAGAGCATGATTGTTTATAGTGCTAATAAGTGCTTTGCTCGAGAAGTGGGCATTTTCTGTCACAATCAGGATATCATCCACGTATGCCACTACTTTTACTGTCATGTTATTGAAAGTAACACCGGAAATTAAATTATTATCCTGGATGTTATAGAGAAGAAGCTCAAGGCAAGAATGGACAGGGGAGGGGAGAGAGGACACCCTTGCCTCGTTCCTTTTTCAAACCTAAAAGATGAAACAATAACACGTCTTGTTCTTACTCTAGCTCTGGGATAGCTGTAGAGGGCCATAACCATTTTGATAAAGTGTTTGCCGAGATTGAATTTGGACAAGGCTTCTTTGAGAATGGTCCACAAGACTTCATCAAATGTCTTTTCAGCGTCTAGTGTAATGGCCACAGCTTGGGAGGCTGCATTCTTGGCTCTTTCTAGTACTCGACATGGCATCCAAAAGCTATCATTAGACTTGCGGCCTTCCATGAAGCCTCCTTGTGATCCACTACTTAGTTTAGGCAAAAGGGGCTCTAGTCTTTGGTTAAGATCTTGGCATACAGGTTGATAAGGGAAATAGAACAGTAATTTCTTGATAACGTTAGGGCTTTACAATTGTAGGAAACCCCTTAGCTATATAATGCACCAAAATAGTGTATACTGTGCAAATAGGTTGGGGAGACCCTTATTGGCTTACAGAGGCAAAAGTAGATGATACTAACACTCTATCTGTGGTAGTGTGTGTAAACAGTTAGGCTTATCAGAGGGTAGTGCTAAACATATGCTGTACTCACAGAGGCAATAAATTAAACACACCCTCGGTGAATAATGTTGAGGCCAAATTAGAAAAAATAGTACTTATTTAATATAAATTATTAGACCAAGAACTTCAGACACAAGATAAATATGTTCCGGAATACTATAAAATCACAAGCAATGCAATAATACAGTGGTGTGCAATTACGCACAATATATTTCCTATGGGAGGAAAAATGCAATAGAAAAAGTAATGCAATACAGTGGTTTATGTAGTTCACCTTTTAGAGATCAATAGGCCCAGGGCCAAGGTCCAAAGTTCCAAGGCTAAGTTCCCGGAAGCTTCCTGGGTTTCACCGGGAGGTGGAAAACGGGGACTTTGTAGCCGGGGCGTTACGAAGGAAAGGGGTCACCTGTAAAAACAATGCAAAGGGGGACATGCAGGCAAGTCTCTGGCCCCCAAGGCTCTCAAGGGAGAGTAGGGTTCACAAAGTCTCTGGGGCCACTGGAGCACAGCTGGATTGAGTATGCCCGGGCTGGGTGCAGTGAAGATGGACAGCTGGGCAAAGGCGCACAAAGATGAACCTCTCAGTCAGTGGTGGGCATCTTGAAGCAACAATTCTGGAGCTGCTGGGGCACTGCTGACGTGTGTCTCTCAATGGGTGCTGGCGCTGTGCAAAGTTGGAGTTCACCTGGACTCAGTTTAGTTATTGTTTGCAGCAGGGGGTCCGGTACCATGCGGGTAGGTGACTTTCAACTCTGCTGGGTCCTGTGGCATCAAGACTTGATGCAGAGGCTACGCATAAAACATGTGCAGTAAATACAAAAACAAAATTAATTACCAAATAGTAATAAGAACCAATAAAGACTCCACCATAAAAACAACACATTTATCATTCGGGTCTAGAAAGCCTTGATCTCAGTGCAGCTCATAAAAAACCCAGAAACATCATAAAAAACATGATCATTATGAAGCAACTGCAGGTACTGTCGAAGCTGCAGGGCAACATGGTGCCAGAGTGAAACCAGCCACTGGGGGATGCCAGAAGATGGTGTAACAAACTTAACCTAAAGCTGGCTAACACAAATCTGTCCCTCCCGCTGGATACCTGCGCTAGGTAAAGCCAGGGCCCTGAACTGTTTTCAAAAGCACATGTCCCCGCACCATAGGTTTCATCATCTCTGCTTGCTCTCTAGTTCACAAAACGCGCTCTAACACAAGTCCTTCACCCATCTCCATTCTAAAAGGGACAGCAAGTGGGGATTCAAAAATATGTCTGCCCGACCTAGGTTGACAAAAGCTGCCTTCATCTAGGCGATCCAGGGAATTCTGTTCACTTGGTCAAGGGACAGGCAGTGTAAGAATATCAGAGTCCCTCCATGGTCCAGATCTTAATCCAGCACATCAGAGGACTAAGGGCGACCATGTCAGCTAAATATCTTGATCCAAGCTTCTTGTGGACAGAGAAAGCCTGGGTGCTTTTAGGGACCTGCACCAGCCATCTTAGGATTTATTTTTACCGGACTCGATTTTGTCAGTCTTCACATACCCCTGTACCTCACTACCATACAGGACATGCAACACACTGGAGATCTGGAGTAGACTGTCCGACAACCAAGACCCCAACCAGCGTGCAAGGTTGACCACTGCCAGTGTAGCCTTAACAATCTCCATTTACTCCCCATCAATCCTGGGCTTTCAGTTTTTGTGCACATAAAAAAACACCCTTAAATAGGGAAAGGTATAGACTTTAGCCAGTCAGCGATCTAGATGTACAGCGGTGTTTTGACCGCGTTGTTAAGGTCGTTTCCCACCAGGGTGTTGTAGCCTCCAACAATTCTTTAAGTTAAATCTAGTGCAGATATTTAGTAAGGTCTTGTGGGACTTTAAAGGGTGGAGGGAGGATTTCGATTATCTGTCCAGTGTTAGGTCTAGGGAAAGATTAAAGTCCCTGCCTATTATCATCAATTTGTGTCCAGGGATGTTTTTTAGGGTATCGGCCAGGGAATTCCAAAATTCAGGAGCATCACCATTTGGGCCATATCGGATAATGGGGTGCATATATTTTCCATTCTAGTTTTGTGATTGCTAACCTACCCTCGTCGTCAGTGGAGTGAGATGTTAGTCTGAGGTTGGAATTTGTTTTTAGATTATCGTTATAACCCCATTCTTTTTATTTACAGCAGCAGAACAGATGATTTTGCTTGTCCATTTGGTGTTAAGGAAAGCACCTTCTGTCTGGCCAACTGTAGTTTCTTGTAGTATTATAGGGTCAGCCTTAAGTTTAACCGGTTAGCTTTCAATTTTTTCGTATTTAATAGGGTGGTTAAATCCCTTAACGTTCAGTGAAACTATCTTCGAACTGTCAATGGAGAATGGATTAACCATCTTGACAGCGTGATTGATAGGTCAGATCTAGTGTATCGGAGTAATCAAACTGTAGAGAGAGTGGAACACTGTGTGCCAATAAAAAATATCGTCAGATTGTAGGGAACCTAATACCCATATGAGTCTGGTGCGTGTTAAAACGGGACAAGAGTAGAGTGGCCTGATAAACAGGTGTACATGACATGAGCCACAAGTCAAGGTTCACCCAATCCTTAGTGCAGTATGAAGAGAGGAGAAAACAAATGCAGTAAAGAAACAAGGTAAGTAAGAAATAAAAACACACCCAATAAGATCCCAAGCCCACCCTGTGACCACCGTCCCACCCATAACAGGTAAATAGGAAGAGATGACAGAGACGTCAACTAAAATTTGCAGGACCAATGGATAATTATCACCTTGTAAAATAACCAAGGTTGTAAAAAGTCATAAGTGATCTATGCTTGAGCAACGCTCTTAAACAGAGGCACCGGTCATTGTGGGTGCATTTATGGGGAGAATACAGCAATAAGTAATCTAAAGGGCAGTAGAAATGAGTAGGTCAACAACTGCACCTTTGCACATGCTTAATGTAGGGTGTAATGATGTGAATTAACATATTCTTGAGAACGTAGTAATATAAGCACAAGACTTATGGTTTTAGTAAACTAGTTGCTAACATATCCAGACCACAATAATGACAAAGTATAGTAATCCTAAGTATACATTAGGAAGTGACAGTGGGAAACACTATCTAATATGGGCAGAAAGTATTGGTAAGCACTACCGATATCCTCACAGTAAATGCTTGCAAGAACAAACATGAGAAAACTGCACTGTGACTCATCTGTAGCCGAGCAGGGAATCAGAAATAAATGGTGTGGTCCTATAAGGCACCTAGGTGTGGATTGGATAGTCAATTGTTCAGAGAGTTAGAGTTACAGTTTTCTTTTGTTGGAATTGGAAAGGTGGGCCTCCTTTTCATGGTCTTCCCATCCATCCAAAAACGTTGTGAAGTCTTTAGCATTGACAAAAATATAGTGTTTGCCATCCATGAATACTCTGAATCTTGCAGGTACAACAAATGAAAATTGTAGATTTAGTTTTTTCAGTCAGGGACGAAGAGCCAGGAAACCTCTTCTCTTATCAACTGTTGATTTTGAGTAGTCCTGTAAAATATGTATTTTTAGCCATTTCAAGTGATGTGGTTATGTTTGCGCATATAGTTGAGGAGCAGCTCAGTGTATTGAAAGCGCAGAGGTTTGCAAACGATCTGCCTCGTGATTAGCTTATTTGCAGCTTGAAAGACGTTCGAGTTCTAAGTCTTTGACAAATGGTATGCCTAAATCATCAGACTTCTGTTCCCTCCAGGATTCCAAACATTCGTAGATTACCCCTACGGTTTTTGTCCTCTAAGTCCACTGCCTCTTTATGGAGAGTCTTCCTAGATGATTGAAGTGTTTCTCTGTATTAGATGAAAGGTCCTTTACGAAACCGATTCATTGCTCTGCATCAGAGAGCTTTTCACTACAATTGCAGATGTCCACCCATATGGCACTCAGTTCTAGCTGCATTGCATCTGTATTACTCTTGGTTGATTTGGCAACATCGTAGACCACAACTAATTTCTTTAGAATCATGTCCATAGTAGTGTTAATGTCTGTTTTCCCTTTGATCAGTGAATCCAAAGATGGAGGTTCAGCCTTGAAGCGTTCAAGGGATGATTTAGGTTCATTTTCTGCCATGGTCAAAGCACCAATAGTGGCCTGTGTGGTGAAGTATTTCCATGTTGTACAGTAGGAGGCTCAAATGCCAATTTGAGCGTGGTATAAGATGGGAGCCAGTGTTCTCTTATGCTGGTTTTTGGCATGCCACGTCACACAGTAGTACTCTTTGTTATAGAGGGGAAAAGTGCAGCAAACTGTAGTAGTTGTAGACCAAGGGGACCACTAAGTCAGATATCTTGGTATCTTGATGACACTTTGGTGTGACTGAGGTGGCAATTTGAGAGTGTAGCGTAGCTGTTACACCAAGTAGTATGGAGATACTCTCTGGGGTCACACCACGAAAAATTGGACTGTGTCAATTTTTGGTGAGGCCGGATCCTTGAACCAGGTTCTCCCCACTAGAAATCTGCTGCTTCGAAAAATTCTCACTGAAAATCTTCTAAGTCTAGTGCAGATTGGGTCTTAGTTGTTTTTTCTGTGATGTTGGGACCTTTCAATGGGACAAAGTTATAAATCCAATCTAAAGCTGTGAAATTGCTGGCTGGATACTTTTTCTGGCAGGTCCCGATGAAACTCTGGAGCTCTGGAGGAAAAGTTTTCAAAAGATTCTAACCTTTCTTCTGATGCCCAAACAACTACAGGAATACTGTTTTAAAGTCTCAGGGGAAGGCACCTAGAGACTGTTATGGTGTAAGGCAGAGGCCAATAGAAAAGTCTCCACTAGCCAGCTGGGCATTTTCAGGGGAAAGGCTTCTTGTTATGTCAGGACAACTGACCCTTGGTGTCCAGTTCTTTGTCCTGGATGCAAAGGGGGGCAGGTGCCTACAAGTCTCAAAAGCAGGCACAGTCCTTCTTCCGCTTTCCATAGGACTAGAGAGTGTTCCAAGGATGGTACCTTGGGGTGCCATATTTATGCCTGGCACCAGTTAGCGGGTCCGCGTAGCTCCTGGGAGCTCCCTAAAAAAAGGATAAAAGGTCCATGGGGCACCTGCACCCACACTTTTAGTAGTTGCTTTACTACAAACAGGCCCAAAATGCCATGTGCTAGGCCAATGCCAAGATGGACCAAATCTTCAGCCACACTAAATGTGAGCTAAGAGATCTGGGGTATGTATGGAAGGGTGCTATGGAAAGCACCAGTGTCCTTCCACATTTACCCCAAAAATCTAGTTTCAACCAGTCCCCGGACACAAAATAAAGTAGGAGACGGAAGTCTGGTAGGACAAATGCAAAGTCTGTCAGCAACCAGATAGGAGGTACACAAGAATTGTGTTCTGACCCTGTTTAATCCTTTTCAAGGATGCAAAGGTGTTGCGGGACACTGCAGCTCCGTTCGCGCTGGCAGGCGCTGAACGGAAACTACAGTTCCCGGCAGCCCTGACGCGCGACGGGACGTAGGACGTCTCCGTCATGCGTCCCGCGTGATGCGGAAGCACCCGCATAAGAACAGGCAGCACGAAGAAACGCTGCCGATTATTCCGAGGAATGCAGGCTTCTCTGGGCTTCGTTTTTGCATTGGAGGTCTGGTAAGGGTGTCAGTGACACCAGTCAGTCAGTATATTACCTTGTTCTCGAATTGGGTGAATTTCGTACTCTGGTCCTGCAGTGACATGAGGAGATACGTGTGTATTGCAAGCTTGGTTCTCGTTCCGAACCTCCTCTCACGCATTCAGCTTCTAGGCTGCTACGTGCGGGGAGCTTTCCCTACGTTGGCGAATTCTCCCCTAAATCAGTTCTCAGAGTTCATGCGAGGGCAAGTACAGATAATACCCAGTTAAGAGGGGACGCCCTCAGCTAGCATCATTTGTTTTCTTTGTCTTCCCCAATGGTATGAGTGACGTAACTGCTAGGAAATACAACCGTTGGAGTAATTGAAGTGGACATTATTTCACAGCGATTGCAGTGACATTCGCGCACCTGCTTGCGCAACTATTGTAAGAGACATACCTGTAATTGACTCTCGAAGACTACTACCTGTGTTTGTGCTATTCTCTCATTTCCACAGGGGTGCATAACAGAGCCATAGTTACCAGCATATCTTACTCCTACCGTTGGCACCATAAGGTTTAAGCCGCACCCCTGTTGGTTGATTCGTCCTTCTTTTCCTTTACAGGTTAGTAGGGTAGTAAGATAGAGGTACGGGAGAAGGTAGATGGGGACTGCAGAAGTGTGCGAGGGGCGGTTCTGGTACTAATCCGTGTTACCCTTTTGTGTCTCCTACAGGTCTCCCTCCCTGCTGTCCCCTTCCTTTCCTTCCCCTGCTTAACCACCCTTTAGTCTGCGTATAATTAATGTCCAGACTTGGGGCGGTTGAGAGGTGGACCCCTTAGAGCACCAATTCGATTCTGAGGATACGTGCAGGCCTGGGACAAAAGGTTTTACATGTGCCTAAGACAGACCTGTCAGGTAGGATTTGACACTAGTGTCCCAATAGGAGGGGCAGTAATCCCCACTCTGAAGGTCTACCTGAGCTCAGAGGAGTCCTCCCTGCCCATTCGGGTCAGCCTCACTATCATAGTAATATACTGTGTAGCTTCTGGTAAGAATTTCACATAATTAAGGTCAAGCACTTGAATGACAGCTGCTATAGAGCTATTGTAAAATAGCCTTCTTGAGCTCGGTCAGAGAAAGGTAATTTTCTAAAAGTTACTTTTCATGAATATTTATTAAAACTCCCGCCACAATATTGAATAAGGCTTATAATAAATGTTAAAGAGTTACTGCATTTTTTGGTACTGGTCTCAAACCCAAGATGCAGAATTAACATTCTAATTTTACTCTAGTTTTCCTCATAGGATATCCAGAGCCTTCCACAGTGAAAATTGTTTTCGGGGGCTTGTCACTGCAGGTACAAGGTAACAGTAAATTTCTTCATGTCCCATTTTTAAATACCGTGCATCCTGCCTTGTGGACTGCAAAGCCTATATAGTTGTGACTTATTAATATTTGAAAGTAAGGTTTTCCCCTGTCAAAAAGGATATTTTGACAGCTTAGGTTGCACGTTTACACTGCTGCCATCCAGCTACAATGGTAGGCCTGAATCCATGTTTTCCTTGTCACACTAGTGGGTGGCACAAAAAATAACTGCAGTCCACAGGTGATGTAAGAAATTAGGTTAATGGTTGAGGGCGGGGTTGCAGCCCCACTCAGGCAACAACCACATTCCTTGTCAAGGAAACCCACGAAAAGTAACTAAATTATTCTGTGCTTAACTCTCTGTTAGCATGCCAGAAACTTAGAGGCAATTTGCAAAGTATTTTTGGAGTACACAACAGTGAAGTGAAAACACAAAACTAAAAGAATCCCAAACCAATTTAGAAAAATAGGGTAAGTTCAATAAACAAAATGACATCAGAATGGCAAAATTCCAATCAATAGAACCGGAGATATTCAATTTGAAATGTTTTAGGTAAGTATGGCACCTAAAAGCACAAATCCCCACTCACAGTCATCTGGTCGTGCTAGAAAGGGAAAAGTCACAAGTCCAGGCCACCATGTTGCTGTAGCAGAAAGAGCAGGCCAGGCAGTGTGTGCTGTTGTCACTGCAGCGTGAAGAACCAGTTGGGGCTTCATGGAGGGTCATTGCTAGAGCTTCATGTTTGTGGTCACTGCAGGCTGTCATCACAGTAGTGTGAAGTATTGATCTGGCGCTGCCATTCGTCACTGGCAGTCTCTGTAGCGTGAAGAGTCTGGTTGACCAGAGCTTTGCATATGTGGTCATTGTGGGCAGCAGAGTCTCAGTGCGAACAGGCCCGTTTGCAGTCGGGAAGTGCCCAAAACTTTAAGATTTCTCCTTTTCTTAAAGGACATGTGGAGGTTATTCCTGGGGATCAGGGACTCACTCTCACAGAGGCCAGTAGCGCTCAGGCAGGTTCAGTTGCAGCAGGTCAGCTGAGCAGTGGCAGTGAGGCCTCTGGAGCGTGTTGTGCCCCTGCAGCTCAGAACAGGAGGTCAGCCAACTGACATTTGGAGTCACTCAGGTTAGCCTGGGTTGACGGGGGCAGGTCCATTCTTCCTTCTCAGAGAGTAGGCCAGGCGTCACGCAGCAGGACAGTCCTCTGGGGAAGAATTGTGACTTTACCATCAAAGAGGGTTTTAAATTACAATCATTTGAGTCTCGACATGTCATTTGCACCGGCATCTACAAACGTTAGCACCTATTAAATGTAATAGGGGTAATAATGCACCCTGCCCCATGGGCCTCTAGGTCCTACCTTAGGAGTGTCTTATGTATTAAAAAGGGAGATTTAGGCCTGGCGTTTTTTTTGCCTGGTTCAAATGGCAGTTTAAAATCGCAGTGCAGGCTGTAATGGAAGGCCTGGGACATGTTTTAAAGGGCTACTTTAGTGGGTGACAGAATAAGTGCTGCACGGCCACTAGCAGCGTTTAATGGACAGGCCCTGGGTACATGTAGTACCATATACTAGGGATCTACAAGACAATAAATGTGCCTGTCAGGTGTAGACCAATTTTACCATATTTTAGAGAGAGCACTGGTTAGCCGTGGTGAAGTTTAATGCCTAAAAAAAAAAACAAATTCTGAAAAAAGGTGAGGTGAAGGGAAAATGTTTGGGGTGACCCTGCAGAGGGCCAAGTCCAACAGGAGACATTCAACTTTTCAGGCCATGTGTATAGTTTCTATACTATATAATACAGCCTTCATAGGGCAACTAAATTTGGCAATCCGGGATTAGCTATTTTCCGCATGTTTTAGGGGTCAGAGCACATGCACTGATTACTGGACATCAATGACACACTATGCAGAGTCTAAAAACCAGCAAAGAAATTCATCTTTTACGCCGTCCATTCTTATAAGGACATGGTTGTATTTTTCATATCGCCCCTTCTACATGTTCCTCCTCCGTGCATCTAGACAGAGGCATGGGACTCTTATCATAGGGCTTACCGTACTACCAAGCTTGAGCAGAGTGGTATGTCTCCTTTTGAATTGATGCCAGGAGGACCCCCAGGTTCCAATTGACCCCTTCATGAATTAAAGAGTGGTTGCTAGTGGAGGGGTGAGGTCTACCATTCCTTGAGTGGTTCTGTTTCTAGTGCACTCTGTATTCGTAGTCAAAGTGAGGTCGGGGAGGTTTGTCCAAGTTCAGGGGTCCTTTCAGAGTCAAATGTGCCTTTCCACATTTCGTCATCTTGGACAATGGTGTGAAATGGAACCTTGGCGGGTGGCTTTGTATCCAAAAAACAAATCTTTCTGGTGTCACCATTCTTCGCCATGGTAATTCTGTCACCCCTGATGTCGGTACCACTGTTCCTCCCCTCGCTGGAAACCCAAGGGTGAGGGGTGCTGATGGTGATGCTGTTGGTGATAGTGGCTCTGTTGCCAACGAGAGCACTCTTTCTTCCAGTGATTGGTCTGAGAGTTCACGAGCTGTCAGATGTCTGAGAAGGCTCAGGCCTCCTGTGTACTTAAATGATTTTGTTTGCTAGTGCCTTTGCCTATTCTTTTGTTTTCTTCACATGTTTTTTCTTCTTTACTTTGTTTTTTCTGTTCTGATAGAGGGAGGGGATGTGTTGTACTTACTGTTGCCTGTTTAGCCTTTCCTTCATGTCTCCTGTTCCCTGTTCTCATGGAATACTTCACTGACATTCTAGGTTTGTCCCTGCGTGGTCGTTCTAGTTCAGTCCGTTGATCCCTGGCCAGCCGTGGAAGTGTCCGCTGTGCCGCTGGCCCTAATAAACCTGTTGTTTCCTTACCTTTATCGAAGCATCCGGCTCTACTTATTTACCACATCTTTCATGGGACCAGTTGCAAGATCTCTAAGGGTAAGGTAAATACCCATTGTGGTGACCCTACGACTCTGCACTTTTACTTAAGATGAACTCCAGTCTTCCATGAAATCTAAAATGGGGGGCGTGGCTTGACGCCCACGGAGTATGGTGGCTTCCGTGTGAGGCTCCCGGGTCCGTCTCGGTCTTGCCGCGTCTCTTGACACCGGGCGCGCTACTTTCCGCTTCCAGCGTCGTGGGAAGGTACGCTGCCAACAATGAATTTGAAGTTTTCTGCGAACGCTCGCTGAAACAAGCTTTTCTCACGCATTGTGTGTATTCACGGAGCGACGCTTCATAGCGGCCGCCATTTTCTTTTTTTGCCGCGTTTGGAGTTTCTGTCAGCAATAGCTTGCTAATGCATGCTAGCTTAGCAAGCAATGTTTTTTCACCCATTTGTTCACCATTTATCACCCGCTTTCGTTGCATAAACTTGGTTGCCTTATTTTCCACGTGTACTTTCCTTCATTGTGAAGGGACTTTCCTGGCAGCCATTTTCAGGTGAGGAGTTGGGAGAATCATTACAAGTGCCGCCATGCTTCTGGTTGCCTGCAGTTTGCTCTCAATTGTTGCTCCGACCTAACTGAGCTCTGCTCTCCTCATGGTTCCAGTTCTACTTATCTGTTTATCGATTGCTCGCTGAATATACAGTGGTTCCGGTCATTATTTTTCTACAGCTCCATAACTATCTCCTGTGTTGGTCTATTTGATGGGCAGAACCAAGACTTCTTCAAAAGTGCGGCACACTTTTATTAAGAATTCATAGCTTTTTACAGAATTTTCTAAATTCGAAGATTCTCTACTGCTTCTGCCACAATCTGCGGAGCCCAACATGGATCCCAATTCTGTAGCTTCTGGGAAGTCCGTCACAAAACGTTTGAAAAAGGATCCTCCTTCCCCTCCTAAGTCTGCCTCGCCGGTTTCCTTGGAGCTCTTGCTGGAGGAAATTAGAGCGCTTCGACCTTTTATGGAAGACACTAATGCAAAACTACAAATTCTTACGGAGAATTGGTCCAAGATGGATACTAGAGTCTCGGTGGTTGAGCAAAGTGTTACCACACTTAAGGAGTCATGTGCTAGTGTTTCACATCTTCACTCCCAAGTTTCGATGCTCCAGCGCCAAGTCGAAGACCTTGAAAATCGTAACCGAAGAAATAACCTTCGCATTTACGGCCTGGGGGAAGGACTTGAGGGATCAGACGCTCTCACTTTCTTTAAGTCCTTCCTTCCTAAGCTACTTCACTTGATGGCACTGCACTTAATATTCAACGTGCGCATAGACTGGGTCGTGTCCCTTCCAACTCTTCACCTTCGCAACAACCCAGAGGTGTAATTCTATACTTTTTGGAGTATACAGACTTGCTAAAAGTTTTGTCAGTGGCCAAATCCATTCCAAAAATTACATGGTCTGGCTCAACTCTCTTCTTTGCCCAAGACTATGCAAAAGCTACGGCCAACAGACGCAAAGCTTTCCTAAGTATGAGATGTGACCTTCGATCCATGGGAGCTCACTATGGATTCTTTCATCCATGTCTCTTCAAGGTCACATATAATAACAGAACGACCACATATGAAGACCCGACGAGACTTCAGAGTTTCATCAATTCCTGTGGACCGACTAACATGGATTCTACTGCTTCTTCTTCGTCATTCATAACTTAACATTTTGCTACTTTTCAATGTCTTGCTTCATTTCCTAGATTCTTGCATAAGGTACTTCTACTTTACGTAGATTGCCTCACGTAGATTGTCTTCACTGACATAGTTGCTTGGTGGCTTACATAAGTTATTGGTTAGAGTTGCTTTTAGGGCATATATGCTTTAACTGTTCTTTTTTGTTTTCGCAGATCTCCTTTTTTCATCATGACGTGGTTTCTCCTTGGCTTTCTGTGTGTCTCTCCCCGGATGTTCCGTCTGTCCACGTGGCCTCACCTCCCCCTCCGTCACATTTCCCTTTTGTAGGTATGTTTTTTGTTTTGTTTTTGGTTCTATGTATTGTATTCCCTGTATCTTTCTCATATGTTTCACAACTTGTATTTATCTGCTCTTCTGATATTCTTCATATTTCTTTCCTCTTTCCTTTTTTTTATGTCTCTTCCAAATTTGTCTTTGCATGCTTATTTCTGATTATTCTTCTATATTCCTCTTTCTCAGTCACAACTTTCGCTTTCTACGCTGTTGGTATTTCTTGCCCATCATTTTATTTACAATGTCTTTCTTGGTTCTTGCTCTATGGTTAACATAATCTTTTTATCCTGAAGGCGATTTATAGGTTTTTCAATTTTTTCTCTCGTTTGTTACATTTCTCTTCGTTGTTTGAATTGGGTTCTTCTCTTATGATTTTAGGTTTAGTCGTTTTTATTAATCAATGTCATTAAAATTTATAACCTGGAATGTACGGGGTTTGAACTCTCCCATTAAGAGACAACGGGTTTTGGCTTACCTTGCTAAATTAAACGTGGATATTGCATTTCTCCAAGAAACTCACCTCTCTGAAGCTGAATCATTAAAGTTAAAGAAGGGTTGGGTAGGAGAGGTTTTCTTTTCTCCAGGTGACGGCAAACGCAATGGCGTAGTGATACTCTGTCATAAATCCCTCTCGCTCTCACTTCTGTCTCAAGAGTCGGATGCCAATGGCAGGTGGTTGAATGTCAAGCTGTCTTTAAAGGGTGTTCCAGTCTCACTTCTGAATGTTTATGCCCCTACTTGCGGAGATCCTTCCTTTTGGCCTGCACTTGCCAAGCAAATATCTCACTGCATAGATGATAATTTTATCTTGGCAGGCGATTGTAATCAGGTATTTGACCCATTTATTGACAGGAACTCTAAGATTCCCTTTGTGGCCAATAAGCCTCATAAATCTTTTGTTCATACCATCAATCAACATAAGCTTTTTGATGCTTGGCGATTATGCAATCCAACTACCAAAGAGTTTACTTTTTATTCTCCACTTCACCATTCCCAATCAAGAATTGATTATATTTTCGTTTCTCATAAAATTTCACAAACTCTCACACACGCAGAGATTGGCCCTATTTTGATTTCAGATCATGCCCCGGTCTCTATTGGTATAGACATTTTACCCAAAATTATTGGACCCAGAAGGTGGCGTTTTAATAATTCCCTTCTCTTAGACCGGAAATTCACAGCCTCCTTCACCACCTTTTTTGACGAATTTTTTATGATAAATCAAACCGAATCCATAGCTCTATCTACAGTCTGGGATGCCTTTAAAGCCTCAGCTCGAGACTTTATAATTAATTTTGTTGCAAAAAGCGTAATAATGCCCGCAAACAGACTAGAGATCTCCTCCAAGATATTAAGAGACTGGAGCACTCTTATTATACCTCAAATACAAACGACAGCTTAGTTGCTCTTGTTAATGCCAAATTGCAATATAATAAAAAATCTCCAGAGGATGCCTCATTATGGGCCTCATGTAGGTAGCATACCAGTTACCACTTCTAAAATACCGAACGTTACCGAATCGGTATTTAAGAAGTGGTAACTCGTATGTAGGTAATGAGTCGGTATTTTTTACCGATTCGTTACAATTCGGTAATTACCGAATCGGTATTTACCGATTCGGTAATGAGGCATACCTTCCCATTGAGGGGAAGGTATGCCTCATTACCGAATCGGTAAATACCGATTCGGTAATGGTGGAAAACATGCAAGGGTGGCAGGGTGTCACATTGACACCCTGTTGCACCCCTGATTCGGCCATGTGTGCACATGTGGCACACATACATGCCCTAAGGGCATGTATGTCTGCCACATTGCACACTGCTAAGCGTTTAAAAAAGCATACACACATCCATTAATTATTTACCACCAACTATTAGTTGGTGGTAAATACCGACTCCTAAACACACCCACACACTCCCCCTACATATCATTTCTGGATTCGGAATTTACCGAATCGGTAAAATTACCGATTCGGTAAAATTACCGATTCGGTAACATTACCGATTCGGTAATTTTATCGATTCGGTAATTTTACCAATTCGGTAAATTCCGAATCCAGAAATTGTCCCCCTACATACCAATAGCCAAAATACCGGTCGGTAACGGTATAATTACCGAAAATCGGCCGTTACCGACCGGTATTTGGCTACCTACATGAGGCCCTATATCTATTAAAATCCAGTGCCAAATTTTATGGTGGTAAAAATAAAGCTGGGAAAACTTTAGCTAATTACTTGAAAATTAAGCATAATAAATTGAATATTGAGTCCATTTATGATGCACAATTAGATTTGAAATTCAAGGATGATGATATTTTACATGAATTTTCTCTTTTTTACAAAACATTGTATGCCTCCGAAACTCTACCCTCTGACTTGGCCTTGTCACAGTTTTTCTCCACCATTCAGAGGCCTAAGAACATCACTCCAGACTTAATTCAATTAGAATCTGATCTGACACAGCTCGAGTTATCGAACGCCCTTCACACCCTCAAACATGACAAAGTGCCTGGACCGGATGGGTTTACAGTTGAATTTTATTCACATTTTTCTAAACTCCTTTTACCAAAATTACATTCTTTATTACACTCAGTGTTTTAGGGCATTCTTCAGGCTCTTTCTCAGATGCTCAAATTTGCCAAAGAAGGTAAGGACCCTAAACACTGTAAGAATTATAGGCCCATTTCCTTGGTGAACATTGATTACAAGATTTTTTCTAAAGCACTAGCCTTACGTTTGGATTCTTTTTTGCCAGACTTGTTGGTGATTGAGCAATCTGGATTTGTCAAAGGTCGCAACATAACAGATAATTCGCGACTCTTGTTTGACGTTTTGTCAAAATCCTCAGGTTTTAAGGACTCCCTGGCAGCAATAGCGTTAGACGCTGAAAAGGCGTTCGACAGAGTTGAATGGACGTATCTTTTTTACGCTCTCCATTGGTTTGGCTTTGGCCCCAACTTTATATCCCTAATTTCTTTCCTTGACTCTAAACCTAAGGCAGCGGTTTGTGCCAATGGGTTGATATCCCCTTTTTTGATCTAGGAAGAGGGGTTCGTCAAGGATGCCCCCTTTCCCCTTTCCTTTTTAACCTAGCCCTGGAACCATTTTTATTAAAATTACGCCAGAACCCTAACTTGCATGGCTTCCAGATGCTCCATTCTCACATTAAACTTGCAGCATATGCAGATGATATCCTGCTCCTTATGTCCCGTCCAACTGACTCAATCCCTACCTTCTTGGCGGAAGTACAGGCTCACTCTGACATTTCGGGGTATAAATTGAATAATGATAAATGTGAGATTCTACCCTTAACAAAGTTCACGTTTAAACCTGATTTTATTGCTTCCAATTTTACTTGGAGTCCTAATCACATTAAATATTTGGGTTTACATGTCACGCCCTCAATCTCAGATACTGTCTCATTGTGCATGAATAAGTGTGCGCAAAAGATTTCGGATCTAACCACCAAATGGCATCCCCTTTATTTATCATGGTGGGGACGCCTGGATACCATTAAAATGATGCTATCACCCAATATCATATACACTATTTCTAATATCCCAGTTCTTATCCCGCAAAAATTCTTCAGGAAAATTAATTCTACTCTTTCCTCTTTCCTCTGGGCCAATAAGAAACCTCGGATGTCTATACACAGATTAATTTGTCCCAAATCTGAGGGCGGAGTTCATTTTCCTGACATTCCAGCATACCAAAAAGCGTTCCTCCTCCGTCAAGCTTCGTTGTGGTTACGGGACTCTCGCAATGATTGCCCCTTATGGACCACGGTGGAGCGTCTTTTCCTGTCTCCCTTTTCTTTTAGTAAATACCTCTCATTCTCACGTAAACCCCAAACATTGTCTACCCTCGTTATCAAACTGACATCTCAGCTTTTAATGCCTTTATCCCCTTCTCCTCAAAACACTAGCGATTCCTTTCTCAATTCCACAATTTGGCACAACAAAGGTCTGCTCATCCGAAATAAACCATTTTACTGGAAATCCTGGCACCAGAGAGGCTTACTATGGATTCATCAGCTTTTCTCCCACTCAGACTTTTTATCCTTCCCCTCACTTAGCCATTCATTTAATTTACCTGCTTCATTCATTCACAAATACCTTATACTTAAAAATACTGTCTTAGAGACGCGCGCCCGATTATTAGCAAACCCTGCTGTTCCTGTTCCTCCAGATCCTTCCTCACAATTACGATCCCTATTAGCAACATCACCTAAGGTGTCCACATTATATCTTTTTTTACACAATACTGACACGGTTCGACCCAAATCCAAAACCGAAGATGTCACGACTATCACTCACCTGAACTCCTGAACCTTCTCTTGAGAGATGAACGAGCCCTATTCCCCTCAAGAACCGGTCCAACAACCGAACTCGATTAATTCAGTTGTGTGAAAAGGTTCCCAAAGGGAAAGGGGAAGTGGAATAACAAAGAGACAAGAGAGATCTTGGTTGCACGTCGCTGCCTTGCACTTCTTATGGCGCTTTTCTGTCTGGCGCTTTTTCTGTCTGACTTAACTGCTTATGACACTCTTCAGTCTGGCAATTTACAATCCTGCAAATCTAAAATATAACAGACGATAATGATTAGACAATTATTATACGCCAAACAGTCAAACCTAATCACAACATGTACTTTCTAATAGCAGGTTTACCTAGTGAATTATTATGACAGCAACTATACTAATACTCTCTTCTCTGTACAAGCTCTTCTTGCCCTGTAAAGAAATATAAATACAATAAATCTTAAGCACAGTGTCCTTGTAAGAAGAATGTTGCTTGAAATCCAAATGTTCCGACGTTTACCTTTGTTTTGTGGTAATTGTTTCTTACCACTTGTCTTGTTTACAAAAGTTATTCTGCAATCCTTTTATTGCTACAAAAGTTATTCTGAAAAGTCTTTATAGTTCCAATAGCTTGACGAGTCTTTTACTGTTTCCAAAGTTCTTTTTGCAATTGAACAAATATGAAATGTTTAACTAGCGACTCACCGGTGCGTCGATGCATTGAATGCTGTGTTTAATTTCACTTATCTTAACCTTCTTCAGTTTTGCAGGGATCAAGACGTGGAGCGTGTTCATCTATAATCCGAGAGCGCCACCTCATGGACTGGAACGGTAGGAGATGACTGAAGCCGAGTCTTGCTTCGAAAATATCCAGGAATTCGTCCGGGGAAGAAGCGACCAGCAGGAGTGCAGGTAAGGAAGTCTAATGATGAGACTAAGCACTGGGAGCTTTGCGCGAGCGATTTAAATATGTTCGAGAGCCACGTGAGGAAGATTCCAGCTCAGGCACGTGCAACATGCAGAAGGCAAACCTGATCATTCGCGTGAGCCGCGTGAGCTTGTTTCTTGCTTGGGACGTGGAAAGTTTTGTGATGCCGTCTGTCCCCTTGTGCACGTGACAAGGACTCGTGTTTATGCCAATGTGAATTTGAAAGGTACATGCATACAGTGTGCTGCGATTAATTCTGCAATTAACGTTTCTAATAAGTAAACTAAAAGAAAATATTTAAGCATAATTACAGTGAAATAAAACGAAAACGTGGCACAGGTTAAGAACATTTAACGTGGCACAGGTTAAGAACATTTGGCTTGATTGAGCTTCTGTGTAACCGTGACAGTTCTCCCCCGCAAAGGCCGCCCTATGGGTTTTGGTTTACTTGGATAACGGGCGTGAAAAAGCCTCGTTAATCTTGGGGCATTAACATTAGATGCTGGTTCCCAGGATCGTTCAGCTGCATCGTAACCTTTCCAATCAATCAAGTAATACAACTTATTACGTATTCTTTTAGCATCTAAAATCTGTTTGACTTCGTATTCCAGGTGATCATTCACAATGATAGGGGGAGGGGGATTGTCTTTTCGGGTTCCCTGCTGATAGGGTTTCAGTAAGAAAACATGGAAGACTGGATGCATAGAATATTCTGGAGGTAATGAAAGCCTCATTGACACTGGATTAAGGATGTCTTGAATGGGGAAAGGTCCAATAAAACGGGGTTGTAATTTTCTAGGACCTTCTAATCGGATATTCCGAGTAGATAACCAAACCAAATCACCAATGTTATAAAGGGGTTCTGGATTTCTATGTCTGTCTGCTTTTTTTTTTTGAAGGGCCTTATTCTTTGCTAAATGCTGTCTTATTTTTTCTTGGAATAACTGCAGCTGTTTAATTCTTTTGGAAACAGCTGGTAATTCTTTTTGATCATCCGATAGTAATTGTACAGGAATATTATGAGGATGATAGCCAGTCATAAAATAGAAAGGAGAACAGCCTAAGGAAGAATGTTCATTATTATTGTACACAAATTCTGCCAAAGGTAATGCTTTGTCCCATTGGGAAGTGAACGTGGCTAAAAAGCATCGTAACGATTTTTCTAATATCTGGTTAACTCTTTCTGTTTGGCCATCAGTTTGTGGGTGGAAGGCCAATGATAAAGCCACTTCAATTTCTAATTTTGTACATAAATGTTTCCAGAATTTTGACACAAATTGCGGGCCCCTAACAGAAATAATTTTACTTGGCAAACCATGTAATTTCACCACATTTTGAACAAAAATATCACAAAACTCTGTAGCAGAAGGTATTTTCGATAAGGGAATAAAATGACCCATTTTTGATAATAAATCTACTACCACAAGAATTGTAGTAAAACCATTTGACAGAGGTAAATCAGTAATAAAATCGACACTAATAGTGTGCCAAGGGACTGGTGGAATTGGTAACGGTTGTAAATAACCAACCGGAGCTGTGTGTTGAGATTTATTACGTGTACAAATGGGACATTTTTTAACATAATCTTGGACATCTTTTCTCAAAGTATCCCACCAAAAGGTTCTTGAACACAATTCTACAGTCTTATGAATACCAGGATGACCAGTAAGGGTGGTATCATGATGCCACATCAAGATTATTTGTCTTAATTCTTCTGAAGGAATGTATAGTCGTTTTTTATAGAAGAACAATCCATTAGAAACTGAACAGTGTTTCTTAAGTACCCATGATACCGGATCAATTTGTTTTGACTCATCCTTCACTTTTTGCAAAAAGGAATCGGATTGAGTAACAGCTACAATTCTGTTCCTTGGAAGAATATTTTGAACCTCTTTTTTGGACTCTTGAAAGTCGTTCTCATGCAAACGAGAGAGGGTATCTGATAACAATTGCTTTTGCCCTGGTCGGTAGGTGATTAAAAAATCAAACTCACTAAAAAAAAGCAACCATCTCATTTGCCTAGGTGTTAATGCTTTGATTGACGTGAAAAATTGTAGATTTTTATGATCAGTAAAAATTGTAACCGTGTGTTTAGCTCCCAAAAGGTGATGTCTCCACTCAGCAAAAACATCCTTTATGGCCAACAATTCTCGCTCAGCAATTGTGTAGTTTTGCTCCGCTGGCAATAATTTTCGTGAAAAATAAGCTAAGGGATGAAGGTGTCCAGTGTTTGGGTTCTTTTGCATTAATACCCCTCCTACTGCAGTTTGAGAGGCATCAGCTTCAACGAAAAAAGGTTGATCAGGATCAGGATGACTTAATACAGGAGCCGAGGTAAAAGCTCTTTTTAATTCAAGAATTGGCTTCATTAGCTGTTTGAGACCACTGGAAGATTTGTCCCTTCTTCAGTAATTGTGTGATAGGAGATACAATCCTTGAAAAATTAGCTATAAACCTCCGATAAAAATTAGCAAAACCTAACACCTTTTGAACTTCTTTTACTGAGGCTGGAATTGGCCAATTAGTGATGGCTTCTACTTTTTTCGGATCCATTTCTATACCTTTAGGTGAAAGTACATAGCCTAGGAAATCTACCGAATGGGCATGAAAAACACATTTCTCTAATTTGGCAAACAAAGAGTGTTCTCTCAGCCTTTGTAGGACAGTTCTAACATGTAATACATGTTCCTCTTCACTTTTAGAGAAAATCAAAATATCATCGATATAGACGATGACAAAAACATCTAAAAGATCATGGAAAACTTAATTGATGAAATACTGGAATGCCGCCGGGGCATTGCATAGCCCAAACGGCATTACAGTATATTCATAGAGGCCGAATTTAGTACAGAATGCAGTTTTCCACTCATCACCCTCGCGCATACGTATCAGGTGATAAGCACCACGTAAGTCAAGTTTGGTATAAATAGAAGAACCCTTGACCTGATCCAATAATACAGGAATCAACGGCAATGGGTATCGATTTTTAATGGTGGCCTTGTTGATACTTCTATAATCTATACAAGCACTCAAATCTCCAGATTTTTTGGCCACGAAAAAGAGAGGAGAGGAGACCGGGGAGGAAGAATGACGAATAAAACCTTTTTCTAATAGGTCATCAAGGTAGTCTTTCAAATACTTGTTCTCTGGTTCAGTGAGAGCATAGATACGACTGCACGGTAGAGGCATTCCAGGAATTAGGTCTATCCTGCAGTCATATACCCTGTGAGGGGGAAGCTGCGTTGCTTGGACTGGATCGAACACATCTGCATAATCTTGGTATATGTTTGGTAAACTACACTCAGGACTGAATGTGGAAGCACAATGTAAGGGAAAAATGGGGTCTTTAGCTTCTAGATAGCAATGTGTTCTACAGAACATGGAATCAAGACTTACTGTTCTCCTAACCCAATCAATTTTGGGATTATGTTTCTCAAGCCAAGTGTTGGACAGGCCTCACAGACGGCTTGCTCCCTCCCCGCACGACAGGGCCCGAACTCCGGCCCACCTGGCATACCCCCGCGACAAGCACCCGTACTCCGTCTCCCGACGGACCCTCTGCCCTCGGACCCCTACTCATCACGGGGTCCAGCCCCACCGGCTTCCCCGGCCGGGTCAAGCCGCCCTCTTGGGCCCTGCACCACGCGGCCGCATGGCCTCACCTCGACCCTAACCCCGGGCCTGGCCGGCCCCGACATCCCGGCACCACCATCCACCCAGGAGGTGAGCGGACCACTTGGCAGGTCAATGGGAGAACGAAGTGTCAAGGGCTCTCCCCCGCCAGGTGCCGATCGCCCCCAGCTCCCCCAGGCACTGGCTCCACCCCATGCTGGGTGTCTGGACACCTTCATCCCGGACCCTCCGACCTCCAAGTGCGAGGGTCCGGACATCAAAGGGCACCAGCCCTATAACTGAGGCAGCTCCGGAGCAGGAAGGCAGTTGTATCCTGGAGTCGAGAGACACCGAGTGAACTCAACCTTGACGGTCTACTGGCGCTGCCGTAGCCGCTCTTGTGAACCATCGTCCTGCCTGCTGGCGCTGCCGCGGCCTTCTGCAACATCCATCTTCCTGGGACCTGCTGGCGCTGCCGCGGCCCGTTGTAACGACCATCCTCACCGGGACCTGCTGGCGCTGCCGCGGCCTTCTGCAACCTTCATCTTCCTGGGACCTGCTGGCGCTGCCGCGGCCCGTTGTAACGACCATCCGCACCGGGACCTGCTGGCGCTGCCGCGGACCGTACATCTTCCGGGGACCTGCTGGCGCTGCCGCGGCCCGTTGTATCGACCACCCGCACCGGGACCTGCTGGCGCTGCCGCGGTCCGTACCACCTAACCCCCAAGCTCGAGGATTGTGAGCTCATCATCATCTCATCCGAACTACCTGATTGGTAAATAGACTGTCCCGCTACCCCCTTCCCTACCTTGCGAGACTCTAATCGAGGGGACCCCTGAGTCCAGACCTCCTTGTACCATTCAACCGTACCTTAAATAAGTGCTTATAAAGAACACTGAACCTTATCCGTGTGTGATCTCTGTCTGTGGGGGGGAAGTTACTTGTCTGTACGATCACTGGAGACGGCTCTCCCCGGAGACCTCTCCCCCTGACCCCGGCCGGCCCTCCCGGTCCGTCTACCTTTTCTAACATTGGTGGCAGCGGTGGGATCCGAATCAACGCGTAATCGTACAGAGAGTAGCTCACCCCACGACATAAGCACGATGTCGACCAAAGATAGCAGCTCCACCGAGAAATTCCAAATGGAGAAATTAGAAGAATACAACCACCGCGAACTGAGACAATTTTGCATAGAACTTGGCATTGCTACCACCGGCCTGAGTACCAAGGATGATCTAAAGCGCGCTCTTGAGTCATGGACAGAAACTGGGGTCACAGGACCCTCAGACCAAAACAGCATCACACCAGAGGAGAACGCCACGGCTCCCGAGGAGCGGGGAACGGGCCTCTCGCAAGAGGAGATCCGAGAAAGAGACAGAGTCAGATTACACGAGTTGGAGATGGCACGACTCAAGATGGATGGGGAACTCAAGTTAGCTGAACAGAAACTCAACCTCGAGCATATGCGGCTTCGAGAGGAACGAGAAGAAAAGCAGAGACAGAGAGAGCTGGAAGAGAAAAAAATAACGCTCGAGCACGAGCGCCGACTAGCGGAAATAGAACTGCGCAAACAGAATAAGGAACTGGGAGTGCCTGAGCGACCACACACCCCGGGGCCAAGTGAGAAAAAAGTTCACATCCCCAAGGATGTTGTCCGCGAATATGTCCGAGAAGACGACATACAACAGTGGTTTAAAGCCTATGAGATCGCCATGACCTCCCACCGGATCGACCGGAGTGAGTGGGGAGCAGGACTTTGGGGGAGATTTATCAACGAGGGTCGCGATGCCCTGCTGCAGCTCCCCGATCACCAAATGTCGTCCTACGACCACATGAAGGCTGCCCTCCTCACCCGCTACGGCCTCACGCCCGAGATGTACCGCCAGAGGTTCAGAGATTGCACCCGGATCCCAGGTACAACTTGGGTGGAATACGTGAACTATTTCAGCCGGGCCTTCGAGGGTTGGATCAAGGGAAGTCAGGTCACCACCTACGAACAACTCTTCAACCTTATGGTATGGGAGCACCTGTCAAACAACTGTTTCGTCGAGCTCAGGCAGCACCTACTCGACAGTAAGCTGACTGACCCCCGGCAGCTCGCCGCCGAAGCTGACCGGTGGGAAAGCACCCGAGTGGGCCGGAGAGGGCCACACGACCAGAACAGAAGCAACCAAGGCCAGCACCGTCCTCGGGGAGGAGGAGGGGGCCCGGGGCGAGGGAGAGACGCCTTACCAGCAACACCCGTGGCCAGCACCCCGCCTCCGGCCGGCCGGGGCAACCCCCCGTTGCGGCCTGGGTACCGAGCCAACGTCACGTGCCACCGGTGCCAGCGTCTAGGCCACTACGCCAACGACCCGAACTGCCCGCTAAACCAAACACCCAAGCCCCGCCAGGTAGCTGCCGCTGCCCTAGGGGAAGAGCAATCATCGGAGGGACCCGAAGAGTACGAGCCGGCCCAGCAAGGGTGGGAACCGGCCGCCATGGTCCTGGCATGCTTAGGGGGAAGAGACATGGTTCCGCGGGCTCCCCTACCCGCCAACACCAGAAAATACGGTCAGTGGGTGACCATTAATGGACAGAGAGCCGAGGCCTTGCGTGACACCGGCGCCAGCGTGACGGCCGTCCGCTGTCATCTGGTGAAGCCCGAGCAGATCCTGCCGAACATTCTCTGCCCCGTCCGCTCGGCAGATAACTCTGAGAGTATGTGTAAGATGGCCTGCGTCCCGTTTGAATGGGGAGGGGTCTCCGGCCTACTGAAGGTGACGGTCCGGGACGATGCCCCCGTGGACTGCCTCCTGGGGAATGACCTCGAGAGTTCCCCGTGGGCCACCGTCGAGAAAAGAGAGCACCTGGGGATGCTGGGCCTCCCGGACTGGGCCTGCATAACCACCCGATCCATGGCCGCCCGTGCCGCCCCCCGATCCGAAGAAACCGAATGGCCAGCACCTCCGCCCCCGGTTGCCCCCGTAGAGGACAACGGCGAGTCCGACCTCCCGGACCCGACTACCGAAGAAGACGCGCAACATCAGGACCTTCCGGATCTGGCTCAGTGGCGTCAAGAAGGGGGGCCCACCCAAGAACAGTTCCGCCAGGAACAAAAGACCTGTCCCTCCCTCGAGGGACTCCGCCAACAAGCCAGTACCCAAAACGCCGGGGACACCACCGGAACCCACTGGGTCTACTGGGATAACGACCTGCTCTACAGCGAGCAAAGAATCGCCGAGCTGGGGGCCGGTCGAGTTCTGGTGGTACCGCTCCGCTTCCGAGACTTTCTGCTCAACCTGGCCCACGATGTCCCCCTGGCTGGACACCTGGGCCAGGACAAAACGTACAGTCGCCTGGTGACCCACTTTTTCTGGCCGAAAATGAGGAATGACGTCCTGAACCACTGCCGATCTTGCCCCACATGCCAAGCCAGCGGGAAGAGTGGTCGGAAGCTGAAGGCCCCTCTGCAACCCTTCCCTGTGGTCACCACCCCGTTCGAGAGGGTGGGGATAGACATTGTGGGGCCTTTGGACCCCCGCACGGCACAAGGACACAGGTTCATCTTGGTACTAGTGGACCATGCCACCCGCTACCCCGAGGCGGTGCCCCTACGGACAGTGACAGCTCCGGTGGTTGGCCGGGCCCTGATGGGGATCTTCTCCCGGGTAGGCTTCCCCCGAGAAGTCGTCAGCGACCGAGGTACGAATTTCATATCTAAATACATGAAGTCCCTCTGGCAACAATGCGGGGTCACCTACAGATTCACGACCCCCTATCACCCCCAAGGGAACGGACTAGTGGAGCGTTTTAACCGCACTCTCAAGGGGATGATTGGGGGATTGGAAGAGCCTCTCCGTCGCCAGTGGGATGTACTGCTCCCGTGCCTCCTCTTCGCCTACCGGGAAGTTCCCCAGAAGTCCCTCGGTTTTAGCCCCTTCGAACTCCTGTACGGGCACCCTGTGCGAGGGCCCCTCAGCCTAGTCAAGGAAGGTTGGGAGATGGCCCCCTTAACGACCCCTCCAGACGTCTTCAAATACATCCTGGCCTTACGAAACCAGACCCGGCGCTTCAGGGAGATGGCCAAGGCGAACCTCGAGGCCAGCCAGGAGGACATGAAGAGGTGGTATGATCACAATGCCTCCTCCGTTGAATTCGAGCCTGGGCAGCAAGTATGGGTGATGTCCCCCACCGAACCATGTGCCCTGCAAGATAAGTGGACGGGGCCCTTCAAAGTGGTCGAGCGTAAAAGCCCCGTCACTTACCTCATCGACATGGGGTCCCCCCGGAACCCCCTTCGGGTCCTCCACACCAACCGGCTCAAACCACACTTTGTGCGCTCCGAACTAAGCCTCTTGATGGCTACAGACAGTGGTACAGAAGAAGACTCCGAGCCCCTCCCGGATCTCCTGAAGACTCAGGAGAAGGACGGCTCCGTGGACGGGGTCCGGCTCTCTGACGCCCTCACTTCGGAGCAACGCCAGGACTGCCGGGACCTCCTGCTGCAGTTCGCTGCCCTGTTCTCCCTCACCCCCGGGGTCACCCCTTGGTGTTTGCACGACGTAGACACCGGGGACAGTCCCCCTGTCCGGCACCGGGCCTACCGCGTACCAGATCGGGTACGGGCCTGCATACAGGAGGAAGTGGCCAAGATGCTCACGATCGGGGTCATCGAGCCCTCGGACAGTCCCTGGGCCAGTCCGGTTGTATCAGTTCCCAAGGCCGCTGCCCCCGGCACCGCACCTGAACTAAGATTCTGCGTCGACTACCGGGGCTTGAACGCTGTCACCCGGACCGACGCTCATCCCATCCCCCGAGCAGACGAGCTGATCGACCGGCTGGGGGCCGCCCGCTATCTTAGTATCTTCGACCTAACGGCGGGCTACTGGCAGATCGGCCTCACACCCAGGGCTCAGGAACGGTCAGCCTTCTCCACCCCCGATGGCCACTATCAATTTAAGGTCATGCCCTTTGGCATGAAGAATGCCCCCGCCACGTTCCAACGCCTTGTGAACCAGGTCTTGGCGGGGCTCGAAGAATTCAGCGCTGCCTACCTGGACGATATCGCTGTATACAGCCGCCACTGGTCCGACCACCTCCGTCACCTCCAAGAGGTCCTACAAGCCCTCCAGCGGGCCGGCCTCACCATTAAGGCCGGCAAGTGCCAAATTGGCCAAGGGTCTGTGACCTACCTTGGGCACCAAGTGGGAAGCGGGCTAGTGGCCCCACTACAACTTAAGATTGCGGCCATCCAGTCCTGGCAGCCCCCCGTCACCCAGACCGAGGTCCGAGCCTTCTTGGGGCTCACCGGCTACTACCGGCGGTTCGTGAAGGACTACGGCAGCATCGTGGGGCCCCTCACGGGTCTCACATCCAAGAACCAACCGAAGCGGGTCAACTGGACTCCTGATTGTCAAGCGGCCTTCGAGGAGCTGAAGGCCGCCCTGTGCACCGCCCCGGTGCTCCAGGCCCCCGATTACAGTCGGGAATTTGTGGTGCAGACCGACGCCTCCGACCACGGCATCGGAGCCGTCCTCTCTCAGTTGAACCCCGAAGGTCATGACCAGCCGGTGGCCTTCATCAGTCGACGTCTCCTGGCCCGAGAACAGCGTTGGAGCACCATCGAGAGGGAGGCATTTGCAGTAGTGTGGGCCCTCAAAAAGCTCCGACCCTATCTCTTCGGTACCCACTTCCGGGTACAAACCGACCATCGACCCCTGCAATGGCTGATGCAGATGCGGGGGGAGAACCCAAAACTCTTGCGCTGGTCCATTTCCCTGCAGGGAATGGACTTCACCGTGGAGCACCGACCAGGCCAAGACCACGCCAACGCGGATGGCCTGTCCCGCTTTTTCCGCCTCGACGAAGAGAGTCCCCAAGGAGATGGGTGACTCTCCCCGCCTTCAGCTGGGGGGGACGCATGTTGGACAGGCCTCACAGACGGCTTGCTCCCTCCCCGCATGACAGGGCCCGAACTCCGGCCCACCTGGCATACCCCCGCGACAAGCACCCGTACTCCGTCTCCCGACGGACCCTCTGCCCTCGGACCCCTACTCATCACGGGGTCCAGCCCCACCGGCTTCCCCGGCCGGGTCAAGCCGCCCTCTTGGGCCCTGCACCACGCGGCCGCATGGCCTCACCTCAACCCTAACCCCGGGCCTGGCCGGCCCCGACATCCCGGCACCACCATCCACCCAGGAGGTGAGCGGACCACTTGGCAGGTCAATGGGAGAACGAAGTGTCAAGGGCTCTCCCCCGCCAGGTGCCGATCGCCCCCAGCTCCCCCAGGCACTGGCTCCACCCCATGCTGGGTGTCTGGACACCTTCATCCCGGACCCTCCGACCTCCAAGTGCGAGGGTCCGGACATCAAAGGGCACCAGCCCTATAACTGAGGCAGCTCCGGAGCAGGAAGGCAGTTGTATCCTGGAGTCGAGAGACACCGAGTGAACTCAACCTTGACGGTCTACTGGCGCTGCCGTAGCCGCTCTTGTGAACCATCGTCCTGCCTGCTGGCGCTGCCGCGGCCTTCTGCAACATCCATCTTCCTGGGACCTGCTGGCGCTGCCGCGGCCCGTTGTAACGACCATCCTCACCGGGACCTGCTGGCGCTGCCGCGGCCTTCTGCAACCTTCATCTTCCTGGGACCTGCTGGCGCTGCCGCGGCCCGTTGTAACGACCATCCGCACCGGGACCTGCTGGCGCTGCCGCGGACCGTACATCTTCCGGGGACCTGCTGGCGCTGCCGCGGCCCGTTGTATCGACCACCCGCACCGGGACCTGCTGGCGCTGCCGCGGTCCGTACCACCTAACCCCCAAGCTCGAGGATTGTGAGCTCATCATCATCTCATCCGAACTACCTGATTGGTAAATAGACTGTCCCGCTACCCCCTTCCCTACCTTGCGAGACTCTAATCGAGGGGACCCCTGAGTCCAGACCTCCTTGTACCATTCAACCGTACCTTAAATAAGTGCTTATAAAGAACACTGAACCTTATCCGTGTGTGATCTCTGTCTGTGGGGGGGAAGTTACTTGTCTGTACGATCACTGGAGACGGCTCTCCCCGGAGACCTCTCCCCCTGACCCCGGCCGGCCCTCCCGGTCCGTCTACCTTTTCTAACACCAAGGAATGCCAAGAATTATTCCAAAAGTTGGAGTGTCAATTAAATCAAATATTACCTGTTCAGTGTGTCCATTTTCGCTTACAAGAGTTAGAGGCACAGTATGTGACCGAATAAGACCTGAAGATAAGGCCGAGCCATCGACGGCTCTGACAGGCTCAGGTACTTCTTTACTTATATTGGAAATATTCAATTTTTTAGCCAGGTTAATATAAAAAAAAATTCCAGTAGCTCCAGAATCTAAAAGAACTGGTAAAACATGTCTTTGTTGTATTGTTGTTTTGGACCATAGTCTGGACGTTTTATTCCTGACGGAAACGTGGCTGACTACAGGTTCCGACCCCGACATTGTCAACGCTCTCCCCCCGGGATACCTCATGTTCCATCTTGATAGGCCAGATGGGAGAGGGGGTGGAGTGGCCATTGTCTACAGAGACACATTCTTATGCAAAGCAGTAGACTGCGGCATCAACAACGCCGAAAGTTGTCAGTTTACCCTTCGCGTCTCCTCTACTGTCTCTATTGCTGGCCTCCTTGTGTATCGGCCTCCCGCTATGCTAGGGAACTTTGTGGATTCTTTCATGGAGGCTGTTATCTCACTGGCTTCTGCCTCATCCAACTTTGTCATTCTTGGGGACTTCAACTTTCATTTTGACGACCCCAATGACGTAGTAGCAAGGGAGTTTCTAAGCTCGCTCGGGGCACTGGACCTACATCTCGTTAATATGGGAGCTACTCATATTAGAGGTCATCAGCTTGATGCGGTTTTTGCTAATTCTGCGAACCTACAGGCTCTCCAGATGTTGGCTCTCCCCTGGACCGATCACCATCTCATTCCGTTTAGCTGGTTGCTGGGGAACCGGAGAGACCCCGCACCAAGACAACATACTGTGGAACGACTCTGGTCGAAGCTCCCGGTGGACAGTTGGGCGGAAGAACTAGCTAGAACCTGTCCTCACCCCGTAGATGACCCCAACACCGCTGATCAGCTCTTGGGTGAATGGCTGACTAACTCTCTGGACTTACTGATCCCGAATAAAAGGAGGCTTGTCAGGGAGAGAAGAATTGGCTCTGCCCCCTGGTATACCCCCGAACTTAGGTGCATCAGAACCTCTTGTAAAAGGCTTGAACGTGCTTGGAGGAGAGAGCATGCGGAAGAAAGCCGGGCCAATTACAAAAGGGAGTTGAGGAAATATAAAAGCGCACTGAAGGACACTAAAAAGATTTTCTTTAGCGACAGGATTGAGAGAGCAAGCAATTCTTCTGGAGAATTGTTTAAAATCTTCAAGGAACTTCTGAAAGCCCCGGTCCCTCCAGTGTTGCATGATAATCCCAAAGAAAAATGTGAGGAACTGGCCAGCTTCTTCCATTCAAAAATAGAGAAAATCTTATCCTCCTTACCCACTATTCCTCCACGCCATGAACCGGTTACTAGCCTCACAAGTCGCTCGATTGAGCTAGCATCTTTAGGCCCCTTCTCGGTAGAGGAGGTGATAAAAGTCCTGTTGGAGATGAAGAGTGGCTCCCCGTTCCCATAAAACATCTTAAGCTCGTGGCTAACACCTTGTCAACTCCTCTGACTGATCTCTTGAACCTTTCACTCGCTCAGGGCATAGTGCCCCAGAGATGGAAAAAGGCTGTGGTGAAAGCCCTATTGAAAAAACCAGGACTGGATTCATCCAATTTGACCAACTTCAGGCCTATTTCACTTCTGCCTGGATTTTCTAAAATTGCAGAGAAGTTGGTCAACCGTCAGCTCTCTCACCATCTTGAGTCTAACCACCTGCTAGGAGATTCCCAGACTGGTTTCCGCCCCGGCCATGGAACAGACACTGCCTTGCTGGCAGTAGTGGAGGAGGCAAGGAGCACTCTAGATACAGGAGGGTCAGTGGCAGTGATCCTCCTGGACTTGAGTGCTGCCTTTGACACCGTGAGTCATCAGGTGCTCCTCCAATGTCTGTCAGAGGTAGGTGTCTCAGGGACGGCCCTGAAATGGTTGGGATCTTTTCTTTCTGACCATTTCTACCAAGTCCGGGAAGGGTCAGAGCAATCTGCCCTAATCCCTCTTCAATGTGGAGTCCCGCAGGGCTCATCGCTGAGCCCTACCCTATTTAATATATATATGACTCCACTTGAAAGAGTGGTCGCCCCTTCAGGGGTGAAGATCGTCAGTTACGCTGATGATACTCAGCTGGTGGTGGGCCTCACTCAGCTGGCGGAACAACCTGAGGTGTTACACGACTGCCTTGCCAATGTTTATCGTTGGATGTCTATCTCCGCCCTAAAGCTTAATGGAAGTAAAACCGAGCTGATGCTCCTGGGCAACTCCAGCCCCTCCATTATTGCGAGCTGCTGGCCCCGGTCTCTTGGTGACCCACCATCCCCCAAGAAGGAGATCAAGTCCTTGGGAGTATGGTTGGAAGAAGACCTGTCCTTCAGGACTCATGCCAGGAAGACCGCAGGGGTTTGCTTTGGTTTACTGAGATCAGCCCGAAAGGTGCTACCTCTGCTTCCTGATCCAGCAAGGAAGCTGTTGATACATGGCCTAATTCTATCGAGGCTCGATTATGGGAATGCGCTGTTTCTCGGTGCTCCTGAAGCGACCTTCAAATCCCTCCAACAGGTGCAAAACACAGCTGCGAGAGTCCTTATGGATGTTCCCAGAAGGCAGTCTGCTGCTCCGGCCCTCAAAGCGCTTCACTGGCTCCCCGCGAAGGAGCGGGTGAAATTTAAAGCGCTATGTACAGCCCACAAAATTTTACATGGCAAAGGCCCCCCCATCCTTGCTAACATGGCCTGTCCTTACAAACCCCCACGTCTGCTGCGCTCGGACCAAAAACACCTTTTGCAGTTAGTGAGAGTAAGAAGAGCTCGTTCTGGGGGCAGGCGTTTCTCTGTGCAAGTGGCCTCTCTTTGGAACTCTCTGCCCCTCAAGATTCGCTCAGAGCCCAAGATCCTACCATTCAGGAAACTTCTTAAGACCCACTTCTTTCCATAGCAGTGATTAGCTGATTCTCTCCTTCTGGTCTGTTGCGCCGGGATGCCCTCGGGTAAGCTGAGCGCATTATAAATTTCATATTATTATTATTATTATTATTATTGCTACAACAATTGTCATAAGAATCATCATGTGTCTAGCAATACTAGCCCCTGTATTCAGGACATTCCTTGTGATCTCTGTCTTAGGTTCCCTCAAAGAAACGATCTGTTCTTTAGTTTTCCGATTCATTTTGATCAGCCAGAGCAATGTCTTTCTTTCTCTTGGGTTTAATCGTACAGTCTCTGGCGAAATGTCCGCCCTTGCCACAATATAGGCATAATTTTTCTTTTCTTCGTCTATCTTTTTCTTCAGGAGTAAGTGGCCCTCTGATTCCCCCTATTTGCATAGGTTCTGGATCTCCTGCCTTGTCATCCTTTTCTTTATCTCTTCTTTCAGTTCTTGAAAACAGGAGTCTATTATCTATTTTAAGTTTAAAATCTGTTCTGGGTTTTTCTCCCTTTCTCTCATTTAACCGATGATCTAATTTGACCACCAAGTCAACAAAGTCTCCGTACTCAATTGGTAAGTCAACGATATGAGCCAGAGAGTCTTTCAATTCCTCTCTTAACCCACGGTAAAACAACGAGGTTCGCTTTTCCTCGGGCCAACGGGTCTCTGAAAGCAGTCTATTAAAGGTGGTAATGTAACTAAGTAAGTCTTTAGTGCCTTGACGAAGGTTAAGTAACTCGTTGTCACTCGTCTGAACAAACACATGACGAGCAAAAAGCCGAGTCATGGCATCCTTGAAAGCATCATAATTTTGCAAGAGAGGGTTGTTTGAGTCTACCAAGGGAATAGCCCAATCTGCTGCTACTCCACCTAAATAAGAGATAATAAATGCAGTTTTGGTGGACTCAGAATGAAAAATCTGGGGTTTGCAAAGAAAATGCAATTGGCATTGATTAATGAAAGCTGCAAATCGCGTGGAATCTCCTGAAAAACGTTCTGGGTTGGCAAGAGGGACCGGTGTTGGAGTGGCTACAGTAACTTGAACATTAGAATCGGTATTGTGTGCCACTGGATTTACTGAGGCAAAGGTAGTATTTCCAAACTTTGATGGGGATATTACCGGACGTTTTTCAGGACCCTTTGGATCTCTCCATTGCATAAAACCTTGTTTTGTCTTGACTAATTCTTCCCTAAGAGCATCATTTTCCTGTTTCAAATGCTGCATTTCTAATTGTAAATGCCTAACTAATTCGGATAAATCCGAAGTATTGTATGAAAATCCTGACATCCTCTTTCTCTGCGAAACATGGCTACGAGACGGCGTAACTACCATCCCTAACCTGACGCTCCCAGACGAGTTTCGAGGCGGCGGCATTGCAGTCATCTATAAAAAGCACCTCACCTGCTCTTTTACCAAAGAATCTCTCCCAGACTGTGAATGCGCCCAATTTAAAATCAGCATTAGCCCTCAGTCTACGATATCTGGTCTATACATATATCGCCCACCAGGCCCGTCCTCGAGGTTCATTGACGCCCTCCTCGAAACGTCCACGACGCTCATCACCAAATCTGCCAATTTCATGATTCTAGGTGACCTTAACCTGCATATTGATTTAACTAATGACCATACAATCGCTAATCTTCTAGCAGATCTCTCGGCACTGCAACTCAACTCTCTTATCCATGCTCCTACCCATACAGCCGGCCATACCCTAGACCCGATTTTCACCAACATCCAAGAGGCAGTTACAGAGACCCCCACCCCTATGGGATGGACGGACCACTACCTCGTCAAACTAATGGTCCCAGCACCAAAACGTCAGTATAAAACTGAATCCAACCGTCGCTTAAAAAGACCTTGGCACAAACTCTCCATCCCGCTCTTCATGAAACACTAGGAGATTTCCACTGCGAAGCCAACCAGGAGATAGATACGACCTATACCTCGTTCACTACCTGGATTACTAAGGGGCTTGACAATCTCATCCCAGCCAAGCTGACTAAAGGACGTAACACACCCTCTAATCGGTGGTACGATGATACCCTTAAAGCGATGCGTAAAGACTGTAAAAAAGCCGAGCGTCAATGGAGGAAAAACTTTGACAATCAGGATAAGGCTAATTATTTATCCAAGCTTAAAATCTATCACAAAGCCATCAGCATTACCTGCGCTACTTTCTACGCTGACAAAATCAGCTCCAACCCGAACCCAGCTAAAGTGATCTTTAAACTAGTCAAAGAACTCCAAAACCCTAGGTCGCCCTCTCCCAAAATCTCATCCAACGAACAATGCGAGCAGCTGGCCACATACTTTGTTGAAAAGGTCCAAAAAATGTATGCAACCTTTCTGCAGAACCCTCCTCACTCTGAAGAACTTAAGACACCAGCTTCCACCATCACCCCTCTTACCCAAATCCCTGCAATCACGGCTGCTGACCTGACCAAACTCTGCAAGAAAGTGAAGTCTGGCTCCCCAGCTGACCCTATGAGCCCCTCTCACTTCCTGGACTCGCTTGACTTTTTCCTACCCTCCTTGCTGGATATCCTCAATCTTTCCTTCACCTCTGCTTCTGTACCCATAGCTTGGAAGCAAGCGTGGGTATCACCGATAATCAAAAAACCCACCCTGGACCCTTCCAAGCCGGAAAACTTCCGGCCAATATCCCTCCTCCCCTGGATATCTAAAATAGCAGAAGCCCATGTCAATGGCATCCTCTCGAAACATGTGGATCACCACGGAATCCTGGATCCATCCCAAAATGGCTTTCGAGCGGGCCATATTACTGAATCTGCCCTATTGGCCACCACCGAACATCTCCGGACGATTTTAGACTCTGGTCAAAGTGCTGCGCTGATCCTTCTAGATCTCAGCGCAGCCTTTGACACGGTATCCCACGACATTCTTCTGAAACGTCTGGAGATGGCCGGTGTGACTGGCCTCGCTCTTGCATGGTTCCAATCCTTTCTTAAGGACAGATCCTTCAAGGTGTCAGCCCCCCCATTTCTCTCTAAATCCCATCCCATAGCTCAAGGAGTCCCCCAGGGCTCAGCGCTGAGCCCCTCCCTCTTTAACTTATATGTCCAGCCGCTTGCGGTAGTGGCCAAAGAGTGGGGGCTCACACTGGTTTCGTACGCTGACGACACCCAGCTGGTCGTCACCCTCTCGGAGAGCCCGTCCATCGCGCCATCCAAGTTCAGAGAGGGCATGGCAGCGGTGGCACAATGGATGACGGATAATTACCTCCAACTTAATGCTGGGAAAACCGAGGTGCTCCTCCTTGGCCGAAACACCAGCCTATGGAACGAGCACTGGTGGCCGTCATCCCTTGGCAACACCCCACTCCCTAAAAAGTGCGTAAAAAACCTGGGGGTCTGGATGGATCCCAACCTTAGCTTCCAGTCACACACTAAAAAGGTGGCAGCCACCTGCATAGGTCTCCTAAGGAACCTCAGGCCTGTACTCGGACTCTTTGACTCAAAGGCTCGCCAGCTAATTGTCCAGGCAACCATCTTGTCACGCCTGGACTATGCGAACGTCCTCCTCCTGGGAGCAAACAAAGCTGAAACGGCTAGGTTCCAACGAATCCAGAACGCGGCGGCTAGAACGCTGGTCGGTCTCCCACGCAGATGCTCAGCCAGAGCCACCATCCGCAAACTCCACTGGCTGCCCGTGGAACACAGAGTTAAATTTAAAGCTCTCATCACGATCTTTAAAATTGTCAAACAGGGAAATCCCCCTCTGCTGCGAAACCTGGCCCGACCCTATGTTCCTGGCCGTGAACTACGCTCCTCTAACCAACTTCTTTTGGAAGTACCCAGAACTAAGCTCTGCCGCACTGGAGGTCGCTCCTTTAGCGTTCTCGGTCCCAAACTTTGGAACGATCTCCCGCTCAGCATTCGTTCCTTAGACTGTCTCCCAACCTTTCGCAAAGCAATCAAGACCCTCCTCTTTCCTGCTCTCTAGGGCTCTTAGCTACTCCCCCGTCTAGTAGGTGTGAGCTTGTCTCTCAGCGCCGGGACGCCCCATTGCTGGGGTAGCTGTCGCGCTTCACCAAACCTAGAAATTAGAAAATTAGAAAATCCATTTTGTTGATCTCTCAGAGAAGTGGTGGCTTAGTCTTCTGTCACGACTATCACTCACCTGAACTCCTGAACCTTCTCTTGAGAGATGAACGAGCCCTATTCCCCTCAAGAACCGGTCCAACAACCGAACTCGATTAATTCAGTTGTGTGAAAAGGTTCCCAAAGGGAAAGGGGAAGTGGAATAACAAAGAGACAAGAGAGATCTTGGTTGCACGTCGCTGCCTTGCACTTCTTATGGCGCTTTTCTGTCTGGCGCTTTTTCTGTCTGACTTAACTGCTTATGACACTCTTCAGTCTGGCAATTTACAATCCTGCAAATCTAAAATATAACAGACGATAATGATTAGACAATTATTATACGCCAAACAGTCAAACCTAATCACAACATGTACTTTCTAATAGCAGGTTTACCTAGTGAATTATTATGACAGCAACTATACTAATACTCTCTTCTCTGTACAAGCTCTTCTTGCCCTGTAAAGAAATATAAATACAATAAATCTTAAGCACAGTGTCCTTGTAAGAAGAATGTTGCTTGAAATCCAAATGTTCCGACGTTTACCTTTGTTTTGTGGTAATTGTTTCTTACCACTTGTCTTGTTTACAAAAGTTATTCTGCAATCCTTTTATTGCTACAAAAGTTATTCTGAAAAGTCTTTATAGTTCCAATAGCTTGACGAGTCTTTTACTGTTTCCAAAGTTCTTTTTGCAATTGAACAAATATGAAATGTTTAACTAGCGACTCACCGGTGCGTCGATGCATTGAATGCTGTGTTTAATTTCACTTATCTTAACCTTCTTCAGTTTTGCAGGGATCAAGACGTGGAGCGTGTTCATCTATAATCCGAGAGCGCCACCTCATGGACTGGAACGGTAGGAGATGACTGAAGCCGAGTCTTGCTTCGAAAATATCCAGGAATTCGTCCGGGGAAGAAGCGACCAGCAGGAGTGCAGGTAAGGAAGTCTAATGATGAGACTAAGCACTGGGAGCTTTGCGCGAGCGATTTAAATATGTTCGAGAGCCACGTGAGGAAGATTCCAGCTCAGGCACGTGCAACATGCAGAAGGCAAACCTGATCATTCGCGTGAGCCGCGTGAGCTTGTTTCTTGCTTGGGACGTGGAAAGTTTTGTGATGCCGTCTGTCCCCTTGTGCACGTGACAAGGACTCGTGTTTATGCCAATGTGAATTTGAAAGGTACATGCATACAGTGTGCTGCGATTAATTCTGCAATTAACGTTTCTAATAAGTAAACTAAAAGAAAATATTTAAACATAATTACAGTGAAATAAAACGAAAACGTGGCACAGGTTAAGAACATTTAACGTGGCACAGGTTAAGAACATTTGGCTTGATTGAGCTTCTGTGTAACCGTGACAGAAGAGGCTTGGGAACATGATTTTGCACTGCCTTGGCCAGTGTCCTTATGGAATAATTTATGGATTAAGATTTGCAAATCTTCCAGAGCTGCAAATACAACGCAAACTTTGTTTTTTGTATATAACAGACTTTTGCTATCACCGTATGCTCTGAGCAGGAATTACACCACTGTACCTGATATTTGTTGGACTTGCTCCTCACCAAAGGCCGATTTATTCCACATGTTATTTTCCTGTTCTATTGTACATACTTTTTGGAAGCGAGTCTGGTCTCAAATTAATTTGATTTTCGGCACTGCTCTTTCTTTTGTCTTTACTGATGTTTTCTTAGGTAGCTTGTCATCTTGTTGGGAGAATACAATGCTTAATGTTAAAATTGTTGATTTGTTGTTAGCAGTTGCATTTCAGCAAATCACAGCAAATTGGAAAGACTTCTCGAAACTTTCTTATAGGGCATGGTGGTATGCTGTGTGCCATAATCATAGGTTAGACACTTCTTTTGTGTACCCAGTCCATTTGAGGACCAAAAGACCGGATTTGTGGTCTCCCATTACCATTTATTTAGATGCTTGTGCTAGTCGTTCTTTTCAATTACCTCATCTCAGCAGGAAGTCTCAAAACCCCCTTAATTAACCCCAACTGTTCCTTATGCACTTACGTTTCAGATATTCTGTATTATTGTTTTTGATGTTTTATTACTTTTAATTTTCTAATCAACCTGATTCATTCGTAACGATGTAGATTTTCTCTTGTTTTACATATATGTATTATGTTGTAATATGTTGTGACACTCTCTATTTCTTATCAATAAAATCTTTTTTGAACTGAAAAAATCTAAAATGGATACAAGGCAGGCGGCCAGTGCGACCCTGTGCACGGCCCATCAGAGGGGCCAGACTTTGTGTCTGAAGGTAGTCCAGTCCCTGTGTGTCCGTGGACCCCTACATGGGTGGATCAGTCTGGGTAAAATTACCACTCAGCTGAAAAGAGACGCTCTTCCTCCTTGGGTAAAATGTACATAGCACAGGGGATAAGAGCAGCATGCTGTATATTGTTTCTGCCCAGTGCAGACACATTCTTGTGAGTGGACAGTTATTTTGGGTGACCTGGGCAATAGGTGCTCTTAAACTGCAAGTTCTTCACCCAATTTCAAAATGGTTTCCATGGTGTTGGTTTGACAAAGGGCCTTTCTGCGCTATTTTATTTAATGACAGTTAAGGACATATTAAATTCCATTTACAATCATTTAACCCCTCGCTCATGCATTATTTGAATTGAGATAAAAGACTATGGAGATGAAATACATCTAAAACGCATGCCTTTAACAGTGCCCATGTATGACACTAAAGCATAGGCTGCATATTAAGGGGTTTAGATGTACCTCATGGAGTCCCACTGGCCATGTTCCGTTCTGAAACACGCACCTTTAATCAAAAATGTTTGCAAACACTACCTCTAAATCTACCCCTAAGTTGGTTCTTCTGGTCTCGAAGTGAAAACCGTTCCCTTTCTCTTTCCTTAATGTAATCTTGTAGGCTTTAGGCCCACATACTACAGTAAGGATGATACGGACACCTGTATATGGTACTAGAAACTGGCCCAGGGCACGTGCGCCCAGCCCCTTTTATTATCAGGGTCACCTGACCAGAGAAGACGCGCTACAGCCTCCCAGGTGGTGCATGCTTGTTCGTTAACAAAATGTGCCTGTTTTCTATTTGCTTTTAAGTTTTTAAAAAATCTAAATAAATGCTGCTACTGTTGAACTCAATTTGACTTTTAAAGACACGGGGCACAGACAGACTGGATCCCAGTCACGGGCTCTCCTTTTCACCACTTCCACTCCTTAGACGCGGTCTAGTGGTCACGGGGGTAGTCAGCTGGGCTGATTTACTGGGAGGGGCGAGGGACGCTCAATGCTCAAAACTACACACTGGAGCAGATGCGCAGCTGTCGCGCCGATGGCGTGCCGATGGCGTGCCGAAGGCGCGCGTAAGGCATGCCCGTCTGCGCCCATTCGCGCACGAACGGGCCCAGGGGCTAGGACCCCTGGTCAAATGTTGACATACTCAGGGATCAAATTAAGGTCCCTAGAGCATAACACACCCCACCTGGAGCCACATATTATGAGCCTACTCATGGCAGAAGACCTCCTCATCACACACAAGAGAGAGGACATAAGTTCTAAATCCCCCCACACCCGTAAGGCCAAAAACCCCAGCCTTAGTAAGCACATAAAATCTATGGTGCATAACACCCGCTCACTCCAGAAGCACTGCCTGGAAATATTCACCCTACTGCAAGATGACTCACCAACATTCTCGCACTAACTGAAACTTGGCTCGACGATGATTCAGGGCCAAATATAGTCGCAGCACTACTCGCTGGCTATGATGCCCTTTGGCATAATAGACCTGATGGGAGAAGGGGGGTGGCGATTTTATACAACAAGCAATTGACAATAGGGAAACTAGCAGGAGAAAGTCAGGAAGGAACCAACATATTAATAGCCAAAGCTTGCACCAACACTGCAAGCCTGTCGATAGTGCTGGTGTACCGACTCCCGCGAGCCCCCCCCCCAGTTTATCGACCACCTCACTGAAATTGTCACCAACCTCCGCTCACGGTTCAAGCAGCTCCTGATGGTAGCGGACTTTAACTACCACTGGGACCTGTAGCCAAGAGAAGCACAAGCCCAACAGCTAGAAGATACCATGTCCACACTGGGGCTGCCGCAGTTGGTAGATACCCCCACCCACGAGAAAGGTCACACATTAGACCTCATCTGGTCGACGCTGCCACTGGTCAATCTGGTGGACACAACTCGCTGCGGGTGGTCTGACCACCATTTAATTAGTTGCCAAATGACCCTAGCTAGCCGTTCCTCGCGCCCTCCACCCAGATGGAAAATGGTGCCCAGCTGGAATAAAATCGATAGTAAAAGCCTAGGGGAAACTCTACGAGATAACACATCTAGGAATACTTGATCAGAGGATCTTGAAGTAAGGAGCGAATCTATCTCTAACCAGCTGTTATCGTCCGTCAACAGGCTGGCGCCAGCCCGTGAAACAAAAATGGAAAATAAGGGGAAGGGCGCCCCCTAGTTCACTGAAGAACTGAGGGTATTGAAGCGGATCCTCTACCACCACGAAAGATAGTGGCGCAAAGCCTATGAGCTGCAGGTGCTCACAAAATATAGAACCAAACTTACCAGCTACAAAAAAGCCATCCTTAAAAGAAAGGCTGTATTCTATGAAGCCAGTATTCTGGCAGTTGAAAACAAACAGAAAGAAACCTTCAAAATTCTTGAAGGAGCTAAGCCAATAGCAGATGCAAGAAGCTCCCATCAGCCATGACCACTGTAACAAGTTTCTGACCATCTTTTTAGATAAATGTTAAAGATATCCTAGTAGACATCCACAAAACCCCCATTAACCAACACGTCCTGGCAAGGGCATAGACACACAATAATATGACAGAATCTATCGCCTCCTTCCCAAAGCTAGATCACGACTCTCTGCTCCACATTGATGCAGGATTACGTCGGGTTCACCCCCGGGCCCCTGCCCTCCAAAGATTTTCAAATTAGCCCTTCCTGCGATCGAGGGAGAAGTCCTCTCCCTGATCAGCCTCTCTCTAGATACAGGGAAGGTCCCTAGGAATTTTAAGGAAGCTAGAGTAATCCCTCTACTCAAAAAGACCGGAGCAGACACCACCAACATGAAAAACTATAGACCCATCTCTCAACTCCCTTTTATGGCCAAAATCCTGGAACAACACATTCTCAAAACCTCATCAATGTTCATGGAAGAACATCACTTACTCGGGAACAGGCAGGCTGGCTTCAGAGCCCATCACAGCACTGAGCTGGTGATGCTGTCAGTACTGGATGAAATAAGGCTCACAGCTGACAGCAAGAAGCCATGTGCCATGATCCTCCTAGACCTGTCGGCCGTGTTCGACACGGTCAACCATGATCAACTCCTAACAAGAATCTGGGATATAGGCATCTGCGGGACAATACATTAATGGATTACCTCCTTCCTGACAGATCACACCCAAATAATTCAGATGGGTGATTGTGTGTCCATCAGAGGGCCTATAACCTGTGGTGTCCAACAAGGGTCTGCCCTGTCCCCATTGTTGTTCAACATCTATCTCAGACCGTTGGTGATGGCCCTGGCCCGGATGGACTGCCACGTGTTTAACTACACTGACGATACTCAAATCATCCTACAAATTGACAACACTCCTCAAGCCCATGCGCATGTGCAAGACATTCTGAGATTTGTGGTAAATTGGATGACAAACAACTCACTTAAGGTCAACCCAGACAAAACGGGGGCTTTGGCCATCACCACGGACAACAACCCATGGTCCTACCAATTCTGGCCACAAGAGCTGGGAGATACACCGTCTCCAGTACCAGCGGTAAAATGCCTGGGTAATAAAATTGATGCCAACCTCTCACTGGCCAATCAAGTGTCTACCGTATTTGGGACATGGGTGGGCCTGTTAAGGCAATTGAGGAAACTATCACCCATCCTCTCATTCTCCACCAATCGAATTGTGGTGACTGCTTTGATCATGTCACGCCTAGACTATGGTAACGTGCTTTACATTGGGTTACCGGACAACCTGCTAGGCAAACTTCAGGTGGAAATGAACTACGCTGTCAGGCTGATCTTTAAACTACCCAGACCTACAGGGGCTTCTCCTCTGCTGCAAAAACTCCACTGGCTTCCCATCAAACAGAGGACCAAATTTAAAGGACTTTGTATCACCCACAAAGCCCTGTATGGACAGGCCCCAAGATACATCAAAGAGCGCCTGGTGAAATACGTTCCTGGCCGCTCCGTAAGTTCTTCTTCAGGAGCCCAACTATCCTCCCACGGTTTAACTATAAGACGAAAGGAGGGCAAGCTTTCTCCGTCCTCATCCCCCAACTATGGAATAGGCTGCCAGGCCACCTTCGCTCTGAGGAGGCCCTCCTGCCATTTAGGAAGAAACTGAAAACTCTTCACCTAAGCCGGGGCCTGACACTGTCCTGTCAGGGGCCACACTCACCCAGAGGGACTGTAGCTTCTCTTCTCACAGCGCTTAGAGACCTACCGGTATTAAGCGCTCTACAAATCACAATTAACATAACATAACCTGTGACGCCTGTGCTGGGCGGGTGTACAGTGTGTTACATCACACTCTCTAGCACTAGAATGTGTCCTGCAGGACACTACATTCCTCCCCACTTTATTGGAAAAGAAACAAACAAAAGTCCAACCTATGGGGAAAAACAAACCACACAACACAGCATCACTGATTCTCTTCAGGCCATCTGCCGGGCAGTGCTGGACCTCTGGACAGCCTGGCCACAAGGCTTTAGTCCTCCTTGGTGAGGTGGTTCAGTCTGGCCTGGTCTTACGGTGTTGGAGACTATTTACACAGTTCAGTGCGGTGCATCGGGAGTGGTGGTTGTAGGAAGCTGGCTCTGTATATACTATACCAAAGTAAGGTATAGTGTGCACAGAATCCAGTGGCTCCCCAAAGGTGTTCAGAGGTAAAAGTAGATGTCACTCTACTCTATATCGGTGGTAGTGTGAGCGAGCAGTAAGGCTTTGTCAGAGGGTTGTGTTAGGCATTTATTGTACACACTCAGGCAAAGAATGATTACAAGCACTTAAAGACTGAACTCAGACCGATTGTTTGTATAAAAAGTATTACTTTAGTTGTACTTTATTTCTAGAACCAAGCAGGACTTGTTACAGGTAAGTTAAATAATACTTTCAAGAGCATGTCAACCAGAATATGCAAGCTGAATGACACTGGCTTAGTCACAGGTTTGTACAATGTTCAAAAACAGTTGAAATTACTGGGTAATTACTTTATGATTACTTTGAGATTACTTTTGGATTACTTGTTCTACTCAGTGTTATATGCCTGGATATCACACTGGGACATTTCCTAGACAAAGGTAAGTAAACCTCTTTTGCTTTAAAACGCAGTTACTTTGGTTTCCATACAAAACACTACTCAACAGAACTTTTTCGGAGGAAAACAGTCAATGCAATCCTATGGAGAAAAATGTGATTATCGGTTTACAGGTAAATAAATCGTTTTAGGGTTTGAGTTTCTGGGGTTAGAATAAGGGTTCCCCCAGGGTCAAGGATGCACTCAAAGAGCACCCACAGCGGCATTAGGGCAGCCGGGTGCTTAGTGCTGATGCCCAATGTTAGCCTATAGGGCTGGGGGGGGCGTCGGTTGGTGGCTGCTCAAAAGCAGGCCACTGGTTTGTGGGAGCAAAGTTCCTAGGGTTAAACTCGGGGTAAAGGGGGATCGGAGTTAGCACACAAGGTGCACCCCCAGCAGCACAGGGGCGGCCGGGCGCAAGGTTCTGATTTGGCGTTGGGTGCCCTGTTGGTTTCAATGGGAAGTCTCCGGTCAGAACAAAGACTGCAGGCTCGGGCTGGGAGGCTTTCTGGAGGTTACCACTGGTTGGAGAGGTAAGTTGGAGTGTAGGGGGATGCCTGGACACCATCGGTTTGGCCACCCAAGGCTGCGGGGCGTCGGGTGCAGGGGTGTCTTTAGGCATCGGGAATCTTCTCACCAACTCCAGTCGCAGTCGGGTCCAGATAGAGGCTGCAGGCGTAGTCGGGAGGCTCGAGGTAGGTCCGCATTCACCAGGTCCCTGGTCATGTTTTCTGGGGGGACCTCCTCATGGTGTTGGGCCACTCGAACTCAGGCCGTGGGCATCAGGTGCAGAGTGGTGCAGACTCACAGATTCGGCCAGAGCCAGAGTCTGTTTCTTTGAGCAAGTCCGGTGCTTACGGGAGACAAAGTCCTTGCAGGGAAGGCAGGGCAGGTCCTCTGGGTTCTGAAGGGCTGCTGGACATGCGAGGGTTTCCGCTGGAGCAGGTCGATATCGGGGCAGGCCGGTAGGACTGGGGCCAAAGCAGTTGGTGTACTCCTCTTTCCTCTTCATCCTTCAGCACGGCTCTTCGGTCCTTCTTCTTTTTTGCTTGTCTGAGGAAGCAAGGTTTGGGGTCACCCCTAAATACTAAATTTAGGGGTGTTTCAGGTAGGTACAGGTTGGGCCCAATGGGTCTCTTCCTTGGGGTGGGTACAGCCCCTATTGTGCCACCCTCCAGTGGGAGGGGGACAGAAGCCTCACTCTGGTTGGCTGGGTCTGGCCATCTACAAGATGGCGGGGACTGGGATGTGTGCTTCACCTCGCCTACTTCACCTGAGGGGTGGAGTTGGCAAATGTGGGCAAACGTCTCCTCCTATCTTGGTTTTCCCGCCAATTTTCCCTCCCAAAGTGGGGTTCAGAACAAGTGGGTGCCATTTGTTGGGAGCAGCAAAAGGCAGGGTTAGCTTACAAAGACGGCAAGTCTTTGAAGCTTCCCCTTCGTGGACCCTGCCCATCCTGGGGGAGGAGGCATGACACCTCTACCCAGGATGTACTTTGTTTCAGGACCCCGAGAGTGGGAGACTCTATACCCAGGGGTCCAGAAACATGTCTGGGGTGGCAGCTGGCGAGCAGCCACTCAACAAGGACACTTGAGTTTAGGTCATTTTTCAGGGGGCATCTCTAAGATGCCCTTTGAGTGCATTATGCATTAAATCCATTACTGGCATCAGCGTGGGTTTAATGGGTTGAGAGGTTTGATGCCAAACATCTGAGTCATCAGTAAAGCCATCATGGAGCTGGGGAGTGTGTGTCACAAACTCCCAGCCCATGGTTTCAAAATGGCTTCACTGTACTTACAATGCCTGTGAATGGCACAGGTACTGTAGGGGCCCAGGGCTCATGCCACAGAACCATCACCTGTGGTATAGTGCACCCTGCCTTTGGGCTATAAGGCCTGCTAGAGGGGTGACTGACCTATGCCACAGGCAGTGTTTTGGTGCCATGTTGACTTGTAGTTTTAGGGTCTCCCCCTGGCACACAGACTGCACTGGCAGTGTATATGGGTCAGGGTAGGAGTCTCTGAGGGTGGTATAACACATGATGCAGCCCTCAGGGACTCTCCCTGGCTACAAGGCCCCTGGTACTCATGGTACATTTTAAAGGGGACTTATATATAGGCCAGAGGAGTGCCAATGTGAGAACAAAGGTACAGTTTTTAGGGAAAGAACATAGACCCTGGGTACCTGGCTAGCAGGAACTCAGGGCACACTTCAGTCGATGAGTACCAACTTCAGGCAAAAGTGGGTGGCAACCATGCAAAAAAGGGGCGCTTTCTTACAGTGGTGAAATCTACTTCGGAGATCTTCTTGAAGGCTCTCAGGCCCCAATGGACGGCCAACCTCCAAAGACTGAGGACGACATTGATGAAACGTTGGTCTTTGAAGGTGATGATGTCTACAGATGTCCACTGGTGGAGCAGCTTCAGGCTTCCCTCTCGTGCTAGGACTCCCCTCTCACAGGAGTCTCCTTGAGGCCCATTCTTCCGGGCTGTCACGGGACTGTGTGGACTGTGTGGGCTTTTGAGGGCCACGCAAAGGCATCGCTGAGGAACTGCCAACAGGACCACAACCAAGTCACTCTTGCAGGTGTAAAGGGTCTGTGTACTCAGGCATCAGGACTCAGGTTCACATGCCATCATCAGACAGTCTTTGCATGGCCAGTCTCCGTCTGCGACCTCCATGCTTCCTTGTGCCTGTTGTGGAGCTGCTGCATATGCAGCTTTCTTTTCAGGAATCCCATCTCACTGGACTTCCTATGAGGCCCTTGCCCCTGGATTGCAATGTGACGGCATGGGCTGTGAGTGGCCTCTCTTAGGCCGCTCCAAGGGGTTGCTGCAGAATTCCCAATAGGGCTGCGGCTAGCCTTGTGCAAACCCAAGGGTGAATGGTCCAATGGTTCAGTATGCTCATTTTGGCAGGATTCAGGTTCACAGAGGCACACAGAAGGTTTCTGGGTGGCCAGCCTCTGAATGGCGCCAGGAACGTCTTAATGGTCTCCGGACATTGCAGGCTTTTGGATCCACTCTGCTGGTGCAATGTTCCTTGGGTGTTCCTGGTGGTGCACCTGGGTAATGATGACTGTTACATTCTTATACTTGGGTTACAGGTGGCGATATCTTGGAGTTAGGAAGACTGGTGGTACTATGTGGCCACATATCTTTGCTGGTGCCGTTCTTCACCCGTGGCAGCTGTGGTCATGAGCAGGGATGCCATTTGACTCAAACTGCTGACACTCTGGAACTATCACTCTGGGAAGTGTAAGGGGAGAGACACAGGTTGCGCTTTCTGGCGGATTATATGTGGTTCTCCCATTGAGCTATCTCCAGGAACGTTGCTCCACCTTGGTGGCGGTCTTGTCTCCTCGGGATTACATTCTTGTCTTGTAGTGGTATGAGTCCTCGTACTTCTCTCTTGTGCACCTGTGGTGGTTGTTCACCATGTGACATCGTGCCACTCTCTTCTTCTTCATGATGTGGTGTCTTGCCATGCTCTTCTCTACTTGTAGTGTGGCGTCCTGCCACAGGCCGCAAGTCTTCGGTGCACATGCTGTAGTGGCAGCTTGCCAGTTGGAGTGTGCGACTCTCCTCTTGCCCGTCGTGGATCACTGGCGACTCCATCTTGAGGCAGTTTTGGGGAGGACAATCTGTGCCGTCTTTGGCCCACTGTGGGGTGGTGCTTGTGCAGTTGAGATGTAGTCACTCTCTTCCTGCGTTTAGCCCACACTAGGCCTTCACTTGTCCCTTTTCTCCAGAGAATGATGGTGGCGCTTAGCTTTGCACACCGTCTCTTTTGCGGACACCTGGCAAGCAACCAGGCTGTCTCTGTAGCATTGTCTCTTGGAGGGCGCTTTCGGCTGGCTCTCTGTTTGCCTGAGTCTTCTTTTCGGAGAGAGGTCTCTCTCGCCCGGGCTCCTGCCCATGCTATTAGGTTCGCTGGTGCTGACTTTTGTGCACATCTGACTTCGCACTCTCTGTTCTTCTTCTTGCGTACGGGCCACTCGGGCTCCTCCTCCAGGATCTCCTCGGTGCTTCACTCCTTTGATGGCGAGCAACCTTCTTTCCGCCTCCTATTCCCTTAATGGCATTGTGCGCATGCCTCGAGACTGTGCCTTCGCGGCACTGGGTCCCACCTCGTTTCGCGTGTACCTGGAAGGATTGGTCACTCTATGTGACATTCTCTTTGAGCTAACGGTGGCTATTCTGTGCTGGGGCGACCAGTTGATATGGCCCCATTGTTGCTTGCATACATTTTTTTTTTTGGCACCCTATCAGCATTACAATAGTGGTCTGCAATATCAGTGTGTGTCATGAGTGGCGATGGGTTGGTTGCACCTCGTGCTCAGGGTGGGCTCTTGCGTGTCCTCTGCACCTTTATTGCATGGAGGTAAGGGTGTGATGGCCTTCTCTTTTCTTTGCTGCTCGTCAGCTTGCTGTTGTGGCTTGGTTTGTTCTCCACACTGGGCATGTGTGCATGCCCTTGGTGCTTCTCTTTCCTTCACCCATTGCGGCAAGGGACTCTGGCGGTGTGCTACTGGGACAAATGACTCTTCCCGTGTTGTGACAGCAAATGGCCCCTGGGGAGGCACTCAGGAGATGATTCTTCACCTGCTGCAGAGCAGTCTCTAGTGCAGGCTGTTCTGCAAGAGTGTTCTACTATTCACCCTTGCGGGTAGAGACTGATCGGTGTGTTACAGAGCATACTGCTCCTTCTTTGTGGCTGCAATGTCAGGCGGTGCTGTTCTGGCAGACTGCAGTGGCAGCCACCTTCTAGAAGGGGGCGTGCAATTTTCTCTTGGCCACTTGGGTGTGCTGGGCATGAACTGGGCTTCAGCTTCTTGCACCTTAGTCTTGTTGCTGTCTCTCATTGCCCCAAGCTGCTAGTGGTCTGGTATTGGACAACCATGCTTAGACTTTCACAGTCTCATCTCTCACCCTCTGCCCTGCTACCAGTGGAGGTAGCAGCAGTGCTGTGTTTTCCATGCAGCCGCTGTTATGCACTGGTTTCGGGGTAAAAGTATCCTCTATCCGACCTCTTGTAGCATGAGAAGGCTCTGGCTTACCTCCGACCAGGATGAGGTGCAATGAGCCACCGTTAGGGACAATGAGGCTGCTTTATTGAATCTGGGTGCCAGACAGAGCAGGAAGAGCAGGTGCGGGGATATGGACACTAGATGCCACTGAAACCACCCTTCTAAATGCCGGCAACCACTTCACCGGGCAATGGCAGCCCTCTCCTCCTGCCGGTCATTTGCTCTCATGAGCACTGCAGAGACGGGTGCAAGAGGAGTAAGTGCTGGCTGGTCCTCAGTCGACGTCGTTGTTCAGGCCGCGGCAGCTAGCTGGATGGTCCAGGCGTTGCAGATACCTGTGCAGGAGAAGCTCTACTGCACAGGTAGTTTGTGGTTTACTGGGCTGCCGCGCTTTCCTTCACAGGCCTTGGTAGTCGTTCTATGATGGCGGGCCATGCGGGAGCTTAAAATGCAGACAGTGCGGACTATGTGCTGCAGGGCTTCATTTTCAGTCTCTGTCCACGTACCTAGGCTGTAGCCACGCGGGCCGGGTGCGGTGCGGCAGAGTGACCGCAGGTGGCACTGCAGCCACTACTCATTTCAGGCTGTAATGACCTGCTGCACAGGGCTTGGAATTCCGAAACGGGGCTTCCTCCTTGGTTAGTGCAGCTTGCCTATTGCGATAGATAGACTCTTTGTCCCCCCCGGCTTACTGCATCAGGTGGGGTCTCGGCCCTCTGCGCAGGTAACTTTTGGCTGACTTCAGGCTTGTCACCAATGCAGGCGCTGAGGAGCTAGGCTCAGGGAGTTCAGTGCGGGGGGCATGCCCTGCCAGTAGGCTAGTCCTCAGCAGGGGCCTTCTGTCATGGCACAGGTCCGCAGCCTGGAAGCGCATCAAACACATGCTGATAGCAACACTTCAGTCCCAACTCACAAAATTGTCCACTCACATTTTAACGCTGCCACCTACAGGGCTCACCTCATGCCCAGCGGGTAAGCGGGCACTTCTCCTGGTCCGCCACTGCCTTTCTGGAGTGGTGACAGTCGGACAGGAGGCTGGTTCTCAAGTACAACTGTACTGGCGCAGCTCCAGCAGGCGGGCTGCTGCAGGAGCGTCAACAGGCAAACCCCTTCATCCTCACTTATAGGGTGGCTGTAGTCTAGCCCTGTTCTGCCACTGATGCTGCCATGCAAGCAGTAGGTGTGGGGGTGACTCGGACTTGACTCCCCCCCATGAGGCAGCGGCGGCTGGCATATACACGTGGTCAGATCCGCTCATACCTAGTGTAATGTTGTGGGCCCTAGGCCCACAACCCCTCCCAGGTGGCGAGTTGACTCCCCCTCCCTTAGTCCTTTTCCAACTGCGCCCTTTTGACCTTTAAACACATCATGGACAACTTTCTTGGTGCCAAAAAAGGTTGCAGTTTATTAAGCACTTAAACATTTTATACATTTGTTTCTCGTGGTTATATCAACATTTTGTTGCATCGCTTAACGATTTGCCATCATGGCTCATTCAGTCCATTTTTGGTTATCTACTTTCAGACAAATCACCTTTTGGAGGGAGGGCCCACTACCACAGCCACCGTTGCCAAGGGGTTAAGCTTCAACTTGCTTCCGTCTTGGTGGGTGTCCGTCTGGACTTGCCCGGACCGCAAGTGCCATCCTGCTTGCCTTCAGTGCCACCTTGGCCCCTCCCTGCTCTTCGGGGTCCCTGCCATGTGACATCCCAAGGACCCCATGTGAGCACCTCCTCTATCCAACCTGCGGCTGAGTTTTACCTCTCGCTCCTTTGGTACTCCTGACGTGAGGCATTCCAAAGACCCTGCGGTAGCCTTCCATCTACTCTCTCTGTGGCTACTGGCCACTGTTTGCTCCCTGCGTGTCCCTGCCGTGAGGCATCACCAGGACACTGCGTGAGCCTTCCATCTACTAATTGTAAATCCTCTCCTTTTAGGTTCTTTACCACAACTGTTAGAAATTGGATTTCTGGTTGGCTGAGGTGTGCGCCAACCAGGCAGAAACCACCACTCTAGTCAGGGCAACGAAGTTACACGCCAAAGATAACCCCTGCTTACCCCCTTGGTAGCTTGGCACGAACAGTCAGGCTTATCCCGGATGCAATGTGTAAAGCATTTGCGCACGCACACAGCAACAACATCTCAGGCACACCACAAAAGGAACTCCACACAAGGTTATATCAAAAATAGCCTTTGTATTATCATAACACATTAGAATAGTATGCACATATTATACATGGTGCCACCTGGCACTAGGTCATATTTACAAGGGATTATTTACACATGACAGGGCCACCTGGACCGCTGTCCGAACCATCACAAAGTGAACTTAGTAAATGCAAAACATATCATATTCATAGGACACAACCAGTAACTGCTGGTAACCACTGTACTTAGCATCAGCCTGTAAGATAAACTACATTATGCACAGTATCACATCAGGCGTGAATTCCATTCTGCGCCAACCTCACCATCATAAACACATGAGGCCATCATCTCACCAGTCTAAACGCATTGGACCCTGACCTCCTAAGTATAACCACATTAGGAAATAAATCTCACTAGCATAAACCATAATATGCGAACCAACCTCATAATCAAAACACACATATAGAGGTATCAACACAGGTGCCTAAATCATTCTACATGAATCACATTTCCTAGCACCCAAAACCACAGTAGGGCCTGGCACCCTATAAACCTAACAATCACCCTGGCCAACTGGCCATCCCAAAGGGCCTAAACTGCCCTCTGTCCAAAAGTCAGGGCTGCTGCCAATGCAGCGACAGTCAAGGGTGCACACTTTGCGCAGGTCTAAACGTAGCAGCTCGCACTAAGTGCTGCGCAGCTGTGTAGGAAAAGATGGGGGCGAAGGAGGGCGTCTCACTCCTGAATTCAGCATGTCCCCTAAAATAAAACAAGGCCTAAACGATGCAGCTGCCCACTACTTGCTGGGCAGCTGTGAAAGTTAAAAATGAGGCATGGGCTCTCAATGGCCCTTTAAACAAATGTGCCCCCTTTGTTGGAGCCACACGGGGCTCTGAAAACAATTAGCCAAACGTTGGAGCCACACGGGGCTCTAGGAATAATGATGCCTCCTGAACAATAAAGCATGGGCCCCTCTGGGCCTGGGTAAACAATTATGGCCAGGGTAAAGCCACACACCGGCTCTTTAAACAATTAATGCCGCCAAGAGTTGGGGCAGCCCGCTGCCATTCGGGGCCGCCCTGGATAATGGCACTGCTCCTAGTGCCTGGACAGTTAGGGAGGCGCGGGCCCATCGGGGCCCCTTCAGCAATTTCGCCCCATCGTTGGAGCGGCCCCCTATCAGGCGGGGACCGCTCATGAAATGACGCTGCCATGCCCCCTGCCCAGCCCTCACTTACCGGGCTCCTACGCGGGGGTACTTCTTTTCTGGCCGGTACTCTGCTCGTCTTCACCCGGCAGCCCAGCTCTTCACATGCGGTGGGGGCAGGCACCGGCAATGTGCCTCGAGCCCCCTCCGCCTTCAATCTCCACTCGTGGCACCTGCGGGGCTCTCCCTCAGCCATGGGAGCCCCGCACAGGCAGGTGCCATCTTCTTCGCTCCGGGCGGCTTCTTCTTCACCCGGGCCCCCTCCTGGGACCCGGGGCTCCTCTCTCCTGCTCCGGGAGGCGGGGTGGGCTCCCGTTCTCCCTCGTGCTGCACACCCGTGGCTCCCATCGGCTCACGGGTGCCCCGCACCAACGCTGCACAGCTTCCAGTCCTGTCGCGGCCCTGCCCACGTCACAGGCCGACTTGCCTGACTTCCGGGCAGCCGCAGCTGGGCAGCGGCGGCAGTTTCGGGCATAATGAGGGGTAGGCTCCGTCGAGAAGTAACGGACAAAGCAGTGTGGGCTCCTGCCATCGCAAATACAGAGAGAAGTGGCCATATGGGGTGGGCACCCGTAATTAAATAAAAATAAGCGGGGTGGCACCCGCAATGGCGGCATGACTGGGGAATCCCCAAATGGGGTGTTCCCTCCCGAAGGGGAACAACATCGCGCTGCGCAGCCCATGCTCCTCCTTAGCTGGGCAATTAAAGGATAGCGCTTCCATGCGCTAGAAGAAGCCAAAGTCCTGGAGGCAGCAGGGGGGCAATGTAAGGCCCAGGGGCCAGCACACTGGACCCTCCAGCAAGGAGGCAGCCCCCATGGCGGTCCCTCCTGGGCCCCACCAGCAGCAAGCCCCCCTCTGTCAAGATCCAAAAGAGAACATTTTACATGGGGTCACAGCCCCTGCTTTTATACAGCATTTTCCTTTGTCTACACCTGTAGGGCAAGGGGAGAACCAGATACAACTGGTTCAGGAGCACTTTGTTTTGCTCAGCTCCCCTCTCTATTTACAGGACGGTCCAGGGACATCAGACGCACCACAGGAGGTGGAGCCAGCATTGTGAAGGGAAGGCCCAGCCCCATTCAGGTCCCAGGTGCAACTCCTCCCTCCCATCTACATGCAGATCTCTCCATTCACCACCGGGCAGACTCACCCAGGCTCCTGGGATTCCCCACACCATCCAGCACCTGTCAATCACAAGCCAGACATACACTCCACATCAGGCAGGCAGACACACAGTACACAGAAGTGCCAACTTCTAGAAGCGGCACTTCTCCTATAGTTATAACGGATCTGCGCACATCATTGTGCAACATTCATTCTCACAATTTCATACATACTAAGCTTGACCCTGTACTCCCCTCATACCAATAATGACCATGGACACACATATCCCCCATGCATTACTATGGGAGGGCAGGCCAGTCTCACTAAATGTAACACATAGCGCGCGCACTTTACACTGGGACTCAGTGCTAAAGTGCCCAGAGGCCTAAAACTACTACCACCATGTCAGAGCTTAAGGCAAAAAGTTCAGAGGTGAACCTGTCAAAAAGGGCCAAGTCCAACAACCACGCTACATCCGGTTTCCTGATCGGAGGGATTAACCCCCCTCGCCCTTCTATGCTCGCCCACTGTTTATGTGAACCCCCTTTGTTCAAGCATCCCCACAATTTTGAGCAGGCTTAGCCTCTAGTTCCGTGGAGCCTACCACGTCCAGTGCCCATCTTATTTTGTAGTGCTGCAACAACCTGGGCAGCATTAGTGCATTTGCTGACTGGTGTGGGAGATTACTGGGCATGCTCCTATACACAGAATATTGGTGGGATTTGAACCCGCGAAAGCTCACTAATGATTCAGCTATCGCTTCCCAGCACCAAGTGGTCTGTGCATGTGAAGCCGTCTTACCACCAGCAGCATGGGTTTGCCGCTATTACCATCTGATGCAGTGATTGCAGCCGCACTCCCCTCATGTAGCTTTTCGTGGTCTCCCCGCCTCCCGACTTGGAGGTCCCTGGGGCCTGATTTGACTTGCCTGAAAGTTACGCTTCTTCCAAGTCTTTAGGCTGATGCCCGTACATTCTCTTTCGTGTTTGCAGTACACTGTTGAAGAAACAACGTTGGCGGATAACGTGCCATGCTGCGGCCCACACTATGTAGTTTCGCGTTTTAGCACCATGATGATTGTTTCGAGTATTTTGGGTGGGGGGTTGGGGCCCCTGGGCTAACGTCTTTTTGAACTGAATTCAGCTCTTTCATGACCTCTTTGACTAGGTCCTTAACAGTGTGCAGGAGCACACCTTCCCATTCTAAATGTGTTTACATCCCGTATTCCGGGATCGTTATGTGTGTCTTCAATATTGTAGCCCGGCCAGCAGCTTGCTACTATTACTGCCAATAATCTCTGGGACATCCTCCCATTTCTCATATGTGAGGCCCTGTCTTGATTTTGTTATGGTTGTTGTATGAAATATTAACACAACCTTGGGGAGAGGAGTTGGCCTAACGGATAGGGCGGTCAACCTCGAATCTGGGGAACTGGGTTCGAGTCTCGGCAATGACGCTGTTCATCCTGTGATTCTGGTTTAGTAGCTATGGGGTAACCCAGTATCCCTCAGAACCTGGGCAATCGTAGGTAAAGAGAAACAATGGTTCTGTCGGGTATCAAATATTTCTTAAACAACCGAACAATTCATTAGGTTATTTATCAAAAAACTTTTTACTTTAAATACAAGAAACACACACAAAGACCATACGGGTTATTGAGTTATTTTTATATAAATTGCGTCATTTATAAATAAATACCCAAATTGATTTTGTAAGGCTGTCTAAATACAAAGTGAAATATAATGTGATATGTGACAAAGTGATATCTAGTGCCCAGTGATACAGAGGTTGTGCGTAATATGTACAAGGTGGCTAAAAGTATGTACAGGAAAATTAAATGGCCAGAAATCAGATATTGAAAATCAATGATTCTGCGGATTGACTGAATAAGTCTTTCCGCAGAGCCTTTGGACTGGTCCAAGGGATATTGTCGACGTTTCAACCCAGGATCTGCACTACTATCTAGTCAGTGTGGGTCTTCATCAGTACATAGGCGGGGGATGATGACAGCCTGTGAATACGAAGACGCATGGGTCAGGTGTGTTCCAATTAGTGTACACTCGAGTTAACATGAGCTTTCGCGGTGGTGGATAACTCACCTAAAGATGCCCAATTGGGTAGATGGGGCACATAAGCATTTGCATCAAATGACAAATAGCGGGCACACATACCTTCACTTGGTACCGTCCTGTTAGCTCATCTTCTTTAAATACTTTGGACTGCCTCCAATCGCCTTGGGCTTGCTCAGGCTTTAGTCCTGGCATGCCGGTTCGATTCAACAGCAATGAATCCGTGTCATGCCACTAATATGCCGGTCGACACGTGATTGACGTGCGCGTGTACGTCGCGTGGTTGGATGCAGCAGCAGAATGCTAACTCTGTATTGAACATAACTGTCATACATGAGCGTTGCAACTGACGCAATGTCTCGCTCACTGTAAATACATGCACATTTTAACTTAGATGATCTATGAGAAGTCTCTCTCACTGTAAATACATGCACATCTTTACGTATAGGATCTGTGAGAAGTACACTCTGACCACATAACACCCAGTCTGTGGTCTCTCAGATCTGAACACGTCCTTGTCTCTCTCACTGTAAATATGTTTTTAGCACACATGATTGGCGAGAATTACCCTTTGAGCATACACACGCAGTTTCGTGCTTCTGTGTATCTTAGCATGAGGAAGAAACGTTTGTGGAATCCAACTGTATATAAAGGCCTTAATTTTACTCTGTGCATCACCTTGTCACACTATGCACGATGTAAAGAAGATCTCATGTGTCAGTGAACTGTGTAATTTCCATTTTTTACAACAACTGTGTAATATTGCTAATTCAATCAATGTATAACGGCTGTACACTGTTTTTACCTGGTGAATGTATAAGACGAATTCACAATTGTGAATGTGCATGCCAGCATCACAATAATTACCTACAGATTGTATTCCTCTTGAACAGTCATGGTGTAATCAGCCATTACGAGCGATTCACGCAATCGCGGTGTGATGATGCACATTCCTTGATTCAATGCCATTGCAATCCCTTTCACGGTATAGCTCACGGGTTGCTCAGCAACTGAGCTTCCAAGCAGCCGTAATATTGCATGATGCATACACGTAATCCTGGACGTGCCATGCACGAATCTCAGCCCCGCTGGAGGTTGCCCAGCAACCAGCAGAGTCAAAAATTAGCTAGGATTCGCGCCAAGAATTTTCAATTCTATCAAGGACACGGAGGCGAGGATTATGCTATCTCCTTCTTTACTGCATAAATCACAGCAGCCAGTAAACACATACAATTTAGTAAACAAACTACATTGTCCATGGTGCTTTGCATCAGCCACGCCTCCTTAGCCCTCCATAAGAGTCCTGGTTACTGTCCCATCATCCTCTTTCTTTGCTCGAACTGTATAAAAGTCCACTTATTCAATAATATTCACGAACATCCTCCAACATGGAAGTTAACAGGAAACCAAATTCCAACGAAAGGCTTCAACTTGAAGACATCTCTTATTCAGACTTCTTGTCTGCGCCTAGGGAAAACAAGCATGAACAATCCGTAATTTCTGTTTATTACTATAATTCCATACAATATCAACGGGTGGATAAGGATGAACAATCATATTGTAACATAGCCGGGTGGGATAATCCTCGCCTCCGTGTCCTTAATAGAATTGAAAATTCTTGGTGCGAATGCTGGCTAATTTTTGATTCTATTACAGGACCGGAGGCTTCGGTTTATGCTAGTTTAACGCTTATTTCTCTAAGATTTATGCGGTCCCATCCTCATCGACGGCCACTCCAACATTTAACCACCCTCCGTGGGTAGATATATCATTATCTGAGGTGGAAGAGGCCATCGCTCAGAGCGCGGGTAATAAAGCCCCAGGCTCAGATGGCCTTCCCATTGACATTATTAAAGCCTACCCTGATTTATGGGGCCCTCTCTTGTTGAACGTTTTTAAAAATTTAACTTTGACCTCTCCACCACCAACTTGGTCATCGAGTATCATAGTGCCTATTTTTAGAAAGGGCGATTGGTCCCAACCATCATGTTATAGGCCTATCTCCCTTATTGACAACACCCTAAAAATTTTAGGCAGAGTACTGTATAATAAAATCCTCATATGGGCCGAGGATAACCATATTTTGGAGAGTTGCCAGCTGGGTTTTCATAATAAGGTTGGCACTGCAGAACAGTGCCTTAACCTCAACCTTATTTTGGGCAAATGCACCGTTGCACGTAAATGCCCAATCTACCTTGCTTTTATGGATTTATCTACTGCCTTCGACCTTGTTAATAGGTCGCTGCTTTGGAGGGCCTTATTGAAATATGGTCTGGACGAATCTATGGTTCACTTCCTGGCTTATTTGCATAGAGATTTGAAGGCTTGTATTAGGATTGGCCATGGGGGTGAGGTGACTGAGATGGTAAGAGTCAATAGAGGGGTTAGACAGGGCTGTGTCTTAGCCCCTCTCCTATTTATCATCTATATCAATGGCCTACACAAACACCTGGTTTCCCTAACTGGCGATGTTCCTAAAATAAATGGTAACCATCTCCCCGCCCTGCTATAAGCAGACGATGCGGTCCTTATGGGCCGCACCCCTAATGCATTACGCACTTTAGTGAATGGTTTTGTCGACCATATGGATTCCTTAGACTTAAAGACTAATTGGAAAAAATCCTTTGTAATGGCATGTGGCCCGAAGAAACGACATATTGGTAATATTGTAGTGGGGACAGAGAGACTGGGGTCAACTAGTAGTTTCCCGTATTTGGGAGTAGTCTTTGCTGCGAACAACTCCTGGAGTGGGCATATTGCCCACTCCAGGGGTAAGTTCTCAAAGGCCATTAACTCAATTTTGAGCCTCCCCCGCCCCAAGAAGACCGGTGCGCTGGCTGCTATTTTAAAAATAAATAAAGCCCAATGCGTCCCGGTTGCAACATACAGTGCTGAGGTCTGGGGAACCGCTAGATGTTCTCACATACTTGCTGAGGAAAATAGATTTTGCAGGAAACTCCTCTGTGCCCCCATTTCCTCCCCACACTACATATGCCATCAGGAATTGGGGTTGCATTTTATAGGGGATTTTATTCGTGCTCGCCCTGCTCTTTTTTGGCTGGCTATCTGGAAAAACCCTGCTGCCAAATTGACCAGGGACATTATTGAGGATTGCCTACGTTGTGACAAGGGCATGGCTATCCCTTGGCTCTCAGGGGTGTTGAGCGCCCTTCGCAGTGTGAATTTCCAAAATGTTTTTCTAAAACCTACCACCACCACGCTACCATCTAAATCTGAACTTAAAAAAGCACTTTATATGTTGTTCAGTGCCGAAAGGGCCACGAGAGAGTCTATGAAACCTAGTGTCTCTAGATATCTAGCTCGCAATCTTTTAACTTACCCTACACCCAGTTATTTAACTCTCCCAATGAGTCACTGGGAGCGAGGCCTTATATTTCGCCTTAGGGCAGGTACCATTAAATATGCTCTTAGTTTTCCGTTATGGAACTACAATGATCAATGTGTTGAGCCATGCCCTTGTGATTGTCGGAGCGAGCAAACAATTTTACACTTTTTATTCTTCTGTAAATTTTATATCAAATATATTAAATGGCTTTTAACCCCGTATTTTAAAAAACTTAAAAACAATTAGCCTGGAACATGCATTTTCGATGATTTTGACCCTGTACGATCATGAACTTATTTTTCGTATGAGCTCCTTCTTAAAAACTGTGGTTCGTGCCCGATTAACTATGTCTTAAAATTTGTATGGTTTGTTGTTTTTATCTTGTAAACAGCATCACATCGTGTATTTTGTATTGTTTACTGTATTCTGTACTTTTATGGATTACTATTGATCCGAATAAAGTTTTATTGACTGACTGACTGACTTATTAAAAACTACAGATGTTATATCTCCCACCAGCTTATAACAAAATTGCTTAAAAGTTGATTCAGACGACCAATCAGCACAACGCATAATGTCTTGAATGCTAGAACCTAACATAAACTTTGATGCCATGGCACCACACACAGAATGTGCACCAAACATTTGGATATCAATGCCAGCTTCCTTCATAATATAGCGAAGCCATCTGGCTATGGTCGCAGCAGACACTGGTTTAAAAGGTTTTTGCAAAGCAAGCAGAAGTTGAGTAGAACCCTCAGGCCTCAATGACCGAGTACATTCCTCATAAGTTTTCAAGCATTGGACAACACATCATTTTTCATTGCTAGGGAAAGCATTATACTCAATATGTCTGGAATGAGTCTTGGGTCGGCCTGTAATAGTAAAAGAAACTCCTTCCGGAGTAAATACTCTACCTGTAATTTCCAATGCCCGCACATCCGATGAACGTCTACAAGCTGACAGACATAAAAGCATTGCTCACTTTGCAAACAACTGTTTTCTTGACAGGAGATTATTCATTGGCCAACTATTGAAAAGAGAAATGACTAAAGAGACATCCCATAAACCTGAATACTTAGGTTTGGGGGGATTCGCTACCCTTATGCCTTTAAGAAGTTTACATATCATAGGATGCATACCAACCGGTTTCCCATCCACCGGGCTATGCCCCGCCGAAATGGCTGATCGAAAATTATTCACTGACCGATAAGCCAAAACGCTTGCTGCCTTCTCTGTAAGAAAATGTACAATATTGGGTAGGCCTGCCCCCACGGGATCCAGGTGTCGTTCCATGCACCAACCCATCCAGCCTGTCCAGGCTGAAGAGTACCGTTTCCTGGTGGAAGGCGCCCAAGCTTGCTTGATGAAAGCTGAAGCTGTCTCCGAAAACCCCGGCATTTCAAACTGTTGCCGGAAAGTCGCCATGCCATCAGCGACAACCGCTCCGATAGGATCAGTGGATGTTGCTCCCCGTGAGGTCCCAGGAGAAGAGACTCTGACCATGGGAGCATCCTGGGAAGATCGCAGCTCATTTCCAACAACATCGGGAACCATGGCTGCGATCTCCATTGTTCCATCACTAAAATCACTTTTGGCTGTTGTCTGAGAATGTGTGATGTCACTCTCGGGATGAGAAGGAAAGGTGGGAATGCATAATTCACTGACCCCGACCATTCCTGAAGGAATGCATCTGTTGCTTTCGCTGCTGGGTCCGGCCTCCAACTGAAGAAGTTGGGAATTTGTCGATTCAACCTGGAGGCAAACAGATCCGTCTGACCCGGACCCCAAATTTTCTGCAGCCATTAGAAAATGCTCGGCAGTAATTTCCAATCGCTGTAATCCCTGAGATGTCTGGAATTCCAGTCAGCTATGAGGTTGGACTGGCCTGGGATGTATTCCGCTATCACTGTTATCTGACAGTTCAGGCAATAATGCCAGAAATCCTTGGCAATCTCCACTAACAGGGACGATCTCGTTCCTCCCAACTTGTTTATGTATCTAACTGCCGAAACATTGTCCATCCGTAGAAGGATGCAGCAGGAGGTCTGTTTGGGGGACAGAGTTTGAATCGCAAAGGAACCCGCTAGGAGTTCCAGACAATTTATGTGTAGGGATTGTTCCTGGGGAGGCCACCTTCCGCCTGTGGAAATATCGCTGCAGCGTGCCCCCCAGCCCCAACGACTGGCATCGGACTCGATAACCACCTCGGGCAGGGAGCCGAAAATGGCTCTTCCGTTCCACGCTTCCACGTGGCCCAGCCACCATCGCATTTCGTCCCTCACCTCCTGTGACAGGGGAACCAAGTCTGTGTAGGCCAGACCCTTCTGGAGGTGTTGGATCTTGAGCCTCTGTAATGCTCTGTAATGTAGTGGCCCCGGAAAAATCGCCTGAATGAACGATGCCAATAAACCCACTACTCTGGCAATAACCCTGAGGGAAACTACCTGCTTGCTGAGAAGTGCCACTATTTCCTTCTTCAGGTACCTGAGCTTCGCTTTGGGAAGGCGCAATTGGGCCGTCTGGGAATATATCACAAACCCCAGAAACTCTGTCGTCTGCCACGGAATCAGAGCCGATTTGGCATGGTTGATTACAAACCCCAGACTCTGCAAGAGAGAGATCATCATTTGGAGGTGATGTGAGACCAATTCCGGACTGTGAGCCATTATTAGGATGTCGTTCAGGTAGATAATCATGCGCACCCCTTGCTCCCGCAAATGTGCGACTACCGGCTTCATCACCTTGGTGAGACACCAAGGAGCCGAGGAAAGCCCGAAAGGAAGGGCCAAATACTCAAACCACCGACCTTTCCATTGAAATTGCAGGAAACGGCGGTGTGGAGGAAATATGGGAATGGACAGATAGGCATCCTTGAGATCTAGTCTGACCAGCCAATCCCCCTGCTTTAACAGGTCCGCCAAAAGGTGAATCCCCTCCATTTTGAAATGTTTGGAAACGAGGTAGTGGTTGAATTCCCTCAAATTCAAGACCAGTCTGTGGCCACCACCCTTCTTCTGGACCAGAAAAATATTGCTGCAAAAACCGTGAGGCTTGTTGTTGCATAAAGCTATTGCGTGTTTTTGCAGCGATTCTTCTATTTCGTTGTCTATAAAAGTGTATTCTTGTTGGGAAAAATGGAGAGGATTCGGAAATGTTTCCTGACTGGGTGGTTCGTAAAATTCCAGTTGGAATCCTTGAACCGTCTGAATTACCCACGCATCCTGGGTAAGGTTGCGCCAATTGTGGAGGAAACACTGAGTGCGACCCCCTAACGGTAAAAGGGACAAATCTGTCACACTCACCTGCGGAACTCTGTGCTTGGATGCCTGCTCTGTTGCCACCTCCGTGGAACCGGCGCTTGTTGAATCGACGACGAGTGGGGTAGAAGGTACCCCCTCTAGGTAGAGTCCCATTCACCTCTTCCGTGACCGTAGTTACCTCTGGGGGGGACCTTGATTAAAGAAACGGCCTGACGAGTGTCCCCTGCCTCATCCGGCCCTGTTGAAAAGGCTTTGCAGAAATACTCGCTTGATTCCTGATTGAGCTTTATCAAGTGATGTAAAGGTCCCCACGTACTTCGACATATCCTTCACAAAACGGTCTCCAAATAGGTTGCCCTCTGCGAGAGGTCTGGGTTCAGCAGCTGCCAGATCGGTAAGACTGGTGTCCATACTCATAAGCAAGGACTTACGCCGTTCTGTCGATATGGCACAGTTGGCATTGCCCAGCAGGCAAATGGTCCTCTGTGTCCACCCTGCAAGGATATCCGGATCCACCAGGGTCGCTGTTTCCTTGGCCACCAAGGCCATTTCCAGTATTTTCGCGACACTCCGACCTAAGCCTGTTCCGGACCTCTTTAACAAACCCTTTTCGAATGTTCTCGTGCAAGTACTCAATGACCGCAGGCGCTGGTGCCCAGTCCGAAGATCTGGGATGTACTATTTCACTAGGATTGAAGGTGAAAGGAGTATTGGCTGGAGTCTCCAGAGTGGAAGAAGCCACTTTCTTGGCTTTGTTCTTGGGAGGGGACTCGTCGTCTGTCGTGGTAGCATCGGTATCGGTGGTCGTGGTATCGGTGTCCACATAGACCCTCTGCTTACTCTTTGCCTTGCCTCCCGTGGAGTACTCGTGATCGCCAGTAGGTGTTGGGGGAAGTGAATCCAGGGCCCTAGCATGCGGCCATCGACTCACTTTGACTGCTTCAGTAGCCGGAATAACATTACGCTTGTCCTTAGTAAAACTATGACGCTTGGCAAAACTTTCAAGCTTCTTGGTGACTGGTTTCAGAGCAGCTGCCAATGCTTGTTGCACAGTATTGGGTACTGTAGTCTCCAGAGCCCTGTTCACAGAGGATTGGACAGAGGCGTCCAGAGCCTCCACTATATTATCCTCAAGGACAGTCTCCTGCTGTCCCTCATAATAGACATCCTCCTCATCCTCATAACGCACCCACTCATCCATGGTAATAATATAGTGGGGCAGCGTAATCAATGTCACATAAACTGCCAACTGACATATATATATGTTGGAGGAGTAAGGGGGGGGGCCAGCCCACTTGCACACAAAGTTATTTCTCAGTACCAAGCCCCCTCAGCAAAGCTGTACCCGATTATTCCAGCCTAATATAGGCGTAGGAGCCGAAATGCTAATGTTTTTAGAGCGTGTGCACACTCCTGCAGGGCAAACTACTATTACAGCCAGTCAGGCGTCCTTCCTTCTACCCGTTTTCCTGAAAACGCGGCAGAAAACACTAAAACAGGCCGATCCCGGCATGTGCAGCACAACGCGAGCCCAAAACAAGCCCAAAACCAGCCCAATGGGATCAGGTGAGCTGCACACGTCGGACGGAAACCACCCGGCTCCTGCGCCTTATACGGGCGATTAGGGAAGCCCAAACACCGGCGCCAGAAGCGCTTTGACCGAACTGGCCTTTATTTCACCGCCCAGCGGTGTGGTACTCTCGCGCTGCGTAGCGCGTTACAGATCCCTCAACCCAGCAGTGCTGGCCATCCGAGCAGAGCTTCCTCGCACGGCGCGAACGCACCCCCGACAAAGCTAAGGACAGAACCTGAAAAAACTGCAAGTAAACACCCTCAATAAATAACTGCAAGTAAGCATGCACATCTATATTGTACATCTAAGCGCAGCGCGCTCTGTCAATCCTGGCATATAACCACCAAATAATTGTTTAAAGGTAACGTGAGGGGTACTTATCTCTTGCTGTGAGCAGCAAAGAAAGAGGATGATGGGACAGTGACCAGGGCTCTTATGGAGGGCTAAAGAGGCGTGGCTGATGCAAAGCACCATGGACATTGTAGTTTGTTTACTAAATTGTATGTGTTTACTGGCTGCTGTGATTTATGCAGTAAAGAAGGAGATAGCATAATCCGAAGCCTCCGGTCCTGTAATAGAATTAGCATTCTGCTGCTGCATCCAACCACGCGACGTACACGCGCACATCAATCACTTGTCGACCGGCATATTAGTGTCAGTGCATTACTGAGCATTCTTTCCTGATTTCGACAACAGACTTTAGAGATGTTAGGAATCATGAAGCTATTGAACGTTGTGATTTAATCAGGTGTGTCGTTTTACAGCCATTATCTCAGAGATAGGCCGCAAGATTTGATTGCTTAGGTTACCGGCTGCAGCAGGAATGTAAACGCCTGGCCGTGAAACAAACTCTGATGGGTGCCTTTATGCACAAACCAACCGCCTACAAAAATGCAGCTTACAATTGCCTCGTAACCGGGCATTCCGACTTTTATCCTTCTGGAGCCTATAGCTATTAATCATAGGTGTGTAAATCAGTGTATAAGAAATGTTACATCAGACAAAGGGCAACGAGGGGTGGATTCACATGTCATCCATACAGGTACGCAGTATAGTTGGACCAGCACAGACTCTGAATTTAAAATGTAACGCAATGGATTAGGCTCTCTTTAGTAACAAGAACTGATTTGAATCCAAATGAACCCTTTTTGTAACATTAGAATAATGAACGTCTGGGGGAAGAATACATGTGCTCAAAACTATACCTTGAAATCTGCACGCAGTTCTTTAACAGTTAATAGCTCACTGTAAACTGCAACTCACAAAAGGAAGTCTCTGACTAAAGCGGTAACCCACTGACCTGTTGACATTGCATTCACTTTGTGATCTGGATGGTACATGTTCTTTGCAGCAGGCACATTAACCCTCTGTGCTACCTTACCATGAATAAAAACTTCCCTGAGTCAAAACACCTACTAGGCAAAACTCCGATCTCGCCAGGAAGAACATTAATCACCGGATTTTTCTTGACATTTTAATTGTTTTTTGAAGAAAACAAGCGCCCCCATGCTGAGTCAGCACCCGGTGTGGCCGCACCGCCCTGGAGCCGGCCCTGAGCTGAACAGCACGCAGCCAGTGTATTTCAATCTTACTCTCGGTAACTCGAGTCAAGTATGTTTTTATCGTTCCAGGATGTAGCGTGAGCGCCTGTAGATGTTTACGGCAGCTAAAGCCCCGGAGCTCCTGTCCATTTAAATTAAATTCATGGGCCGATCAATCTCAAAGCGTGGGAACGGACCGAACCTCTCGGCACTGACCTTGGTCCCTGGGCAATTAACCTCCCTGAAAGCCCGAAGCCTGCGATCTTTAGTGTGCGGGAATGTACCAAATGTATGTAGTGTTGAAGATACCGCTCTTGGAAAATTATCGGACACAGCTACCCAAAAGTTATTTTGGCAATATAGTGCAAACTCGACCTGAATGCCACGGAGTGCTTTTTATGAGTGCCAGTTCCATTACACTGGGTCACGTGCTTTGTTTATAACAACACAGGGATTCATTGATTTGCCCAGGATCACAGGCTTGTTAAACAACGTTACGACTCGAACCTGTCGAACCTGCTTCCCCCGGTTCGATATTCGGCATCTCTGACCGTAAACCCAGGTCCTGGGCCCTCAATCTTAGAGAAGAACACTCTGCAACGGGGTGACTTTGTAATTCCCCTTTGTCTACGCCGGTTCTTACCGGCCAACACCCATCTAACCCCTGCCTTTTATCTTTGCCTTTACAGCCCAGCCGTCTGTATCTTCCCACCAGACCCCAACCCTTGTCAATGATGCTTGCGTTTGCAACCACGGCGGTATGAAAACAGGAGGGGGAGCATGCTCCACTAGTCAAAGTGACCCATTGGTGTTCCGCATTGGGATGGCGTACCGTGAGGGGCTCTGGTGCCTCCCGTTGCTGCTCTCGTTCTGCACAAGGCTTTCCTGCGCCCGCCTCTACTATGACCACAAAGCGCGGAGCCCATTACCCCCTCATGGGTCCTCCCCGTCCCAGTCCTTACTACGTGAGGCAGTCTTGCCTCCACGCAGCCAATCAAAACGCCAGAAATCCAAAAGTTTAAAGATTACATAAGCCCCTCCCACCCACCGCCATGCCTGTTTTTTTCTGCTCCGACGGCGGTCGGAACGCTGGTGCTCCCAGTTCCTGTCTCTGTTCCAGTTTTCTTCTGGAGTGTTTGGCGGTGCCATGAGTGTTTCTTTTGCATTTTTTATGCTTCTATTTCTTTGTAATGTCAATTTCTCCCGGCGCGGCCGCTCCGGTCCTCCGGTCGGCCACGCTCCTGTTCTGGGGTCAGGACGCTCCCCGCGCATGTGCTGGGCTGGGGCGGGGCGCTCTCCTGGTTTCCTGGCCCTGGGTCGTTCCGGCGCTGGTGCTTTAGTGAAGCATCTGGCCCCGGCAGCCATGTTATTTCAATGTGTGGCTGTCGATCGAGACTACAGGGCTGCCTTTTTTAGGCCTCACCTGAGTCAGTGCATGCGCTGCACTGCGACACATTTAGTAAGTGGGTTTTGAAAGTACTACCACACGCTTTTGCTGGCCTCAAGCTTGCGGTTATGCGCACGTGCAAGCGCACAGCCGCCATCTGCCTTTCTGTTATGGCTCATTAAGACTTACAGCGCGTGAATCATGCTCCTCCACCCCTTGCTCTCTGCTCTCTGCCCCTCCTTTCTCCCTCTCCCTCCTAATCACCTTTATGGCAGCGCGTGAATCATGCTCCTCCACCCCCTTGCTCTCTGCTATCACTACCTCCCTCCCTTCTCCCCCTCCCTCCTCGTCAGCTTCATGGCAGGCTTTACTGTAAAAAAATGAATGAAACCATGTGCTGTTTCCCCCAAGACAGCCTCGGCCACAAGTTAGACTATTTAATAAATTGCATCTCCTTTTCGCATTTCCCTCCTTTGCTTTTAAGTACTACAAACATCCTTTCATGTTTTTAAAACTTCACCCATATGTGAAACTTTATTGACGCCACATTTGACTATCCTAACGCTGTTACTAATATTTAGGAGGACCAAAGCACAAACATTTCGGTACCCTTATAATTGCAGTGCCATGACGTCCTTGTTTCCTTATTATACATGGTTTTGTGCTTAAACAAACATTCTCGTTTTGTTATTATTAAATAAATAGAGCGTGCTCATTTTGAATTTAGAAATTATGTGCTATTTCCCCAAAGCTAGCCTCGTCCCCAAGTAATACAATTAGTTGAATTGCACCTCCTTTTCGCATTTCACTCTGTCCCTGTTATTATTTGCTTAAGCATTTACTTAAGGTCCTGACAACTTTGATTTCGTTTTTATACAACTTATTTATTTGCAGCTCTTTTTAAAAATGTTCACAGTCACTATTTGGCCCCTCCCGAGTCTGGGTGCACACTTGGTGGTCCCCTCTCTGACTCAGACAATCGGCAGGCATCCCAATGTGCTCCCAACCTCCAATCCTACCATCACTACTGTTAGGGAAGGCAACATTGTCTGCAAAGCATGCATCCAGTGCAGCTCGTTTGCACTTACATTACAATGCTAAACTAACAAGTGTTAGCAGGAAACAGACTAGAGGCGCCACTGGGGCACAAGCCAGACAGAGCCATCCTCCTTGATTAATGTTTCGAAATGTACACGTGTTAGCAGGAAACAGACCAGAGGCGCCACTGGGGCACAAGCCAGACAGAGCCATCCTCCTTGATTGATGTTTCCCTTCAGCGGAGATTGAGTTTACGATTAACTCCAAACATTTCAATCCCCCATAAACCTGGTCTTTTTTTTTAATGGTTAATCTTTTCAACAGAATTGTTAGTGGGACAAAATCTTATCCACAATATTGGTTAAGGCTTGAAAAACTAACTATTAAATAAATTGATGTATTACAAAACACAATAAACTGGTAGAAAGTATTTGTTTTTACAATGGGCACGGTAATTATTTATGTTGGACTTTTGGATTTACTGTGACACTTTTTACATTATGCTTTAGCTGGTGCGCTCTCTTTAGCTTTTTTGTCTGTTTACAAATAGTGCTTTGGTGGGTTTATTTCACCTTCTATCCCTATTTGTCTTATATTAGGAATCACAGCCTAATTAACTGTATTTTTGTCTCACTCTGTTTTTTTTTTGTATTCGCACACAGCAATGTTTGATGTTACTTTTTGCACGTCATTTCGTCACTCTATTTAAACTCCACACCCTCCACTCTCTTATTGTCTCTCTCCTTCTCTCTCTCTCTCTCTCCTCTCTAATTCTCTTTCTACTTAATTAACTCTCCTCTTTCTCTCTTTTTTTAGCTTTTTATTCTCTCTCATCCCTTTATATGTTTCTCTTTCAAACCCCTTCATTCACTCTCTCTCCCCTTCTTTCTCTCTCTGTATCCCACACCACCCTTTATTGTCTGTACACCCTTTCTCTGTCTTTCTCTCTCTTCACCCTCTTTAATTTTTTCTCTATCCTCTCTCGCTCCACCCTTTATTGTCTGTACACCCTTTCTCTCTCTTTCTCTCTCTCCACCCTCTCTAATTCTCTTTCTCTCGTCTCTCGCTCCACCGTTTATTCTCTGTACACCTTTTCTCTCTCTTTCTCTCTCTCCACCCTGTCTAATTGGGCATTATATCTTCACTCTCTTTCTTACTCGGCATCACCACAGCATCAATCAGCATCACCACAGCATCAATCAGCGCAACCACAGCATCAATCAGAGCCAGCACAGCATCACTTAGCGCCACCCCAGCATCACTCAGCATCACTCAGCACCACCTCAGCATCACAACAGCATCACTTAACGCCACCACAGCATCACTCAGCGCCACCACAGCATCACTCAGCGCCACCACAGCATCACTCAGCGCCACCACAGCATCACTCAGCGCCACCACAGCACCACTCAGCGCCACCACAGCATCACTCAGCGCCACCACAGCATCACTCAGCAAAACCACAGCATGACTTAGCGCCACCCCAGCATCACTCAGCGCCACCCCAGCATCACTCAGTGCCACCACAGCAGCACCCAGAGCCAGCACAGCATCAATCAGAGCCAGCACAGCATCAATCAGAGCCAGCACAGCATCAATCAGAGCCAGCACAGCATCAATCAGAGCCAGCACAGCATCAATCAGAGCCAGCACAGCATCACTTAGCGCCACCACAGCATCACTCTGCGCCACCAGGTTCTTTAAAACTTCCTTTTGGTTTACTGAGTGACCCTTGCCCTTTCTACAATGGGCATCATTCTCACTATGAAGCCTCTGTCTTTAAACACGCGTCCTGTGGTGTGCATTGTCACCACTGCCACCTAGCTTAAGGCACATAAATCCCAGCGCGCCATGTTTTGGGCACACTCTACCAATTAGGACACTGGCCAGAACTCTAGGCGCTGTAAATTGTAATTCTACTTTGGTTAATACATTACACCTGTTAATTGTTGTCCTTCATTTTTTGTTTGATGTAGAGATTACTCTTGGTAGCTTCTATGCCCAATGCGAAGAGAATTAAATCATTTTTGAATGCTTCTAGGCCCAGGCTGAGTGATACGCCCGGCCTCTGGATAAATTACTAAGGATTTGGACCCTTTTTTTTATACGTATATATTTGGGCCTAACTTATTTAATTGGCTTTAATGGGTCCCAGATCCCTTACTGAACCTGTCCATTTTTCTGCAGATTTTTGTTCTTGCTCGCCTCACTGGAGCCTACGCGCCCATCTTCTTCATCGCTCAGGCAAATGAAGGCCTGTTCAGGGTAAAGTAGGGTCTTCGATTCTTGATTCATTCTAAACTTTCCCTTTTGGGAAAACATAGGTCTAAACAATTTCACAACTTGTTTCCCAGGTATCTACCCTTCCTGCACTCCCGTCTCACCACCACTGTCCTGAGGAAGACCCCGGCGTAAGGGACTCACCTACAATTATATAGGCGTTGAAACGTCGACATTTTGAACACATTAGCCAGCTACAACAACAGCGATGTATCGCTATGTTTTTTGTTATTTGCTCATGGCTTTTGAAATTATACATATTATGTGAATAACTTGGCTTATTTTCGGGCAGTCCTGTCATGTATATATTGTATTGTATGAATCACACTTTCACACACTCACTCCCTTATCCTCACCCTAAATCACCACACCCTCACCTCTCCTCTCCCCTCCTGGGGCACAGTTTTTTTAACTTTGTGGTAACAAATGTACAAATTATCCTGTGTCCAGTGTGATTAAATAACACTGTACACTAAGTACCAAACGTCTTTTCTATTCTTTTTTTATAAAAGTACTGTTTCTTTCCATGTATATGAAACTATCCACTGGGTCCACTGTCTCTATGTACTGTTTGATACCCAGGTCCCAGTGACTGACCCTTCTAGGTAACTGTTATATTCGTACAGCTCCTCCAGTAGTGAGCAGAGATACCGTGCTTTTGTTGGATGCTCACAGACCCTGCACTATTGAGTAGAGAGACCTTGCGTTTGTTGGATTGAAACAGCTTGTGCTGTAGCGAATTGAGAGATACATGCTTTTGTTGAATAGTGACAGTCCTTGCACTAGTGAATAAAGAGTCCTTGTATTTGTTTCCTGCTCATAGCGCCTGCACTAGTCAGTAGATAACCAATGTTTTTGTTGGATACTAACAGCCTGTGCTGTAGTGAGCAGAGAGACTGTGCTTTGGATGGGCGCTTACAGCTCTTGCACTATTGAATAGAGGGACCTTGCGTTTATTACCTGTGCACCGCCCTTGCACTAAAGAGTAGCGAGTCTGCGCATTTGTTGGATACTAAGAGCCCGTTCAGTAATGAGCAGAGAGACCGTGCTTTTGTAAGAAGCTCACAGCCCTTGCACTAGTGAGTAGAGAGACATTGCATGTGTTACCTGCGCACAGCATTTGCACCAGTGAATGTGAAAAGTTGGCCTGGCATATGCTGTCTACTATTCTAGTGGGCACCTTGCACCAGTCCAAACAACCCTTATTGATGATAGGTTTAAAGACAACCTTTATTGAAAGCTATCCTAGTGGTAGCTATGGAGAGCAGCCTTCAGGCTAAGTCTTGAAGGAGTGCAAAGCAGCTTGTTTTTCCTGTCTATAATCTCTTGAGTTACCAAATGAAAGGAGAACCACACAAGGTATATATATTAAATATATGTATTTATTACTAAACACTCCCTACTAATCTCTTTATGAGATTAGAGGTCAAAGCACATAAGTTACAATCAATTGAAACACAGTAAATAGCACTATACGCATTTGGCTCCGGGGGAGACCAAACCATATACTAACAAAGTGGTATAAGATCCACGACTTGACTAGACACAGTGCCTAGAGCATGTAGAATTGCTGGGACCCCACGGAACCACCCAAGGTAGTGACACAGGAGACCCACAGCGGGTGCGTACAGTGTGTGAACACGGGCGCGAACGCAATTCAATGCTATGGGAAAGTTGCAGTTTGATTTTTAAAGTTTAAGGACACTTAGAAGGGGACTTTCAGCAAACCCCTTAGACTTAAGGGGTTCTAGGGCCAACACCAGCGGGAGCACCAGAGTACTCGAGTTACCTCGCCCAGGGAAGCCGGGTGCATAGGTGTCAAATTGTGTCGAGAATCGTCGTCGTTTCCAACAGCGATGTGCTGCAAAGTGCTGCTTGCTCGAAGAAGAGAAGTGTCCGAGGAGATCCAAGCCTGGATCAAAGATGAAGAAGACCTGAAAACAGAGGGGACAGAGTCTGGGTCACTTGCCAGTGACCAGGGACACAATAGTTGAATGCCCACCGATGTCTGGTGCCTCTGGTGAAGAAAGGTGAAGCTTGACTCTTCAGCTACGGGCACCAGGAGATGTCTACGATGACCAGGACCAGGAATCAAGCTGTCTCACAAAGTCTGTCGAGTGCTGTGGTGTCGGTGCTAGGACTGGACACAACAAGCCATGGCAACGGCAAGTGCTGTGAAGAACAAAGAAAGGCTTTGGTGCAAACCAGCAAGGTCCGAGGGACTCCCCAAATGAAGGAGAATCAGGGCACACATGGAGCACCCAGGAGCACCAAGGATTTCAAGATTGGCTTTCTTGGGGACCCACAAGTCGACGGACAAGGGATCGCAAAGGTACCTTGAGCACAAATGCAAAGGGCCAGCTCACGGAGCGCTCGGCGAGTGTAGGCTGGTGATCTTCAGGAAAATAGAACTTGTCCCCTGAGTTGCAATCTTGTTCGGAGTCTTCAGAAGCCTCGAAGATGCCAACCGGAGAGATGCGTCTTTTGGTGCCTGCCAAGCAGGGAAGTGACTCCTTCACTTCAAGGGAGATCTTCAGTCATCTGGCATTAAACAGATCATCGAAGTTCCAGGATTCAGTTGCAGAGTTTCGTCCAGGGATATCTAAAGTCCTGTTGCCAGGGGTTCCTTACTTATACCTAAGGAAGGGGTTGGACTAGCTCTAGGGACCCTCCTATGGGAGTAGTTTGGAAAGAGGGGTGGCTACACTCATTTCCTTTGTCCAGTTTCTCACCAGAGCAGGGGCTTAGTGCCCCTGCAACCGGTTTGAACTGGACTATGCACAGGGACACCGAATATGCCCCCATTGCAGACTTTCTGGCACTCTAAGAGTGCCCCCTCCCTGCCCCAATACACTAAAGCCTGTCTGGGAGGTGGTCACACATCCCTGTGACAGGAAACCTATTGTCCAGTCCTCCCCTGACGGAGTTTCGTCCAGCAGCAGGAGGCCAGACTTGTGTCTGTGGCAGCAGCATCCATTTTGTGATGCCAGGGCAATGAAAAGCTGGTACCGGGTATACCAGTGGTGACATGCTTCTCCCTCTAGCAGGGTGGAATCATACCCCCACCACCAGGACTGGCGGGGGGTGTATGATTCCAAGGTGTTTGAGTGTTTGACACCAAACACAACATTTTTCCGTGCAGCCATTCCAAAGTTAGCATTTACCGCGAGTCGATAATGCACTTAAGAGTATATGGTATGGCTGCACCACAAACAACCTTGGAGAAGAGATTCCGAAGGCTGCAGAGGGGCTCTGCTCTTGCATGGGCACCCTCTCACATAAAACCAAGCACCCTGCTTTCAGGATTGATAAGGCCTGCCATAGGGGTGACTGATAAGTTTATATGAGTTGTGATAGGAAGATATAGCACCACCTTACCCAGGCTGCAGTTGCAGACCTGTGGTGTCAATTTGGATAGCTTCCCAGGGGTGGCATAATACAGGCTTCAGCCACTGGTAGGCCTCTGGGGTACCTATGTCCTGGGTAAATAGTGTACCATATACTAGGGACTCACAAGGGTACCCCAGAATCCAATCTGGAGTGTACCTAAGGTACATGGAATCGATTTACAAGGGAAAGCAGATAGGCTGGGGTCCTGGATAGCAGGATCCCAGCGAAACTAGTCAACAACCATCAAAATACCAGGAAAAAAGGGGGGGGAACCATATAGCCAGATTCCACTTTCCTATAGTGAATATAGAGAGTGTGTATTTGTTGGATACCAACGCCCGTGCAGTAGTAAGCAGAAAGGCCGTGCTTTTGCTGGATGTTCACAGCCCTTGCACTAGGGAGTATGTAGTCCTTGTGTTTGTTGGATACTAACAGGCTGTGCAGTAGTGAACAGAGACACCATACTTTTGTTGGAGGCTCACAGTCCTTACACTAGTGAGTATAGAGACCTTGCATTTGTTATATTTGTACAGCTTTTCTAGTTGTGAGCAGAGAAGCCTTGCTTCTTTTATATTCATACAGATCCTCCAGTTGTGAGCAGAGAGACCTTGCTTTGTTGGATTCTCACAGGCCTTGCACTAGTGAGTAGAGAAACCTTGCGTCTGTTATATTCGTACAGCTCCTCCAGTAGTGAACAGAGAGACCTTGCTTTGTTGGATGCTCACCATCCTGCCCTAGTGAGTAGAGATGCAAAAAGAACAATTGATGGACAGAATGCAGAACAATGTCATACATTCACCCCAGTACAGAGATCTGGGCCTAAATCCATCGTTTTTTGCTCACCATGCCATTCCAGTTTGAACCCAGCCATATGCACATCAGTCTTGACCCTGTGCCTCATGGGAACAGTCCAGACCAAACTGCCAGGTCAGGTTTTCCTGGACTGGAAACAAGCATCCTAGGACCGGTTTTGGGGTTTCACCCCTCATCAGCCAGGATAGCTTGATTTCAGTGGCATGGAGAGCACAGGACCCACGTCTGATCATATCTGTCCCACTCGAGGTGACAAATGCATATGGCCAGGTCTAAACTGGGGTGGCATGGTGAGCAAAAGAATGATGGATTTAAGTCAGATCTCTTGACTGGGGGAGAATGTTTTGTTTTGTTCTGCATTCCGTCCATTAATTGTGTGTCTTTTGCTAGTGAGTAGAGAGGCCTTGTATCTGATATTCATACAGCTCCTCCAGTAGTGAACAGAGGTACCATGCTTTGTTGGATTCTCACAGGCCTTGCACTAGTGAGTAGAGAGGCCTTGCATCTGATATTCATACAGCTCCTCCAGTAGTGAACAGAGAGACCATGCTTTGTTGGATTCTCACAGGCCTTGCACTAGTGAGTAGAGAGGCCTTGCATCTGATATTCATACAGCTCCTCCAGTAGTGAACAGAGAGACCATGCTTTGTTGGATTCTCACAGGCCTTGCACTAGTGAGTAGAGAGGCCTTGCATCTGATATTCATACAGCTCCTCCAGTAGTGAACAGAGAGACCATGCTTTGTTGGATTCTCACAGGCCTTGCACTAGTGAGTAGAGAGGCCTTGCATCTGATATTCATACAGGTCCTCCAGTAGTGAACAGAGAGACCATGCTTTGTTGGATTCTCACAGGCCTTGCACTAGTGAGTAGAGAGGCCTTGCATCTGATATTCATACAGCTCCTCCAGTAGTGAACAGAGAGACCATGCTTTGTTGGATTCTCACAGGCCTTGCACTAGTGAGTAGAGAGGCCTTGCATCTGATATTCATACAGCTCCTCCAGTAGTGAACAGAGAGACCATGCTTTTGTTGAATTCTCATAGTGCTTGCACTAGTGAATAAAGAGACCTTGCGTCTGTTATATTCGTACAGCGCCTCCGGTAGTGAGTGGAGAGACCGTGCTTTTATTGGACGCTCACAGCCCTTGCACTAGTGAGTAGAGAGACCATGCTTTCGTTGGATGCTCACATTGCTGGCACTATTGAGGGATGCTCTTCCTGCAGCTTTGAGACGTGAGCACCTTCACATTCAGAGAAGCTTTCCCTCTGAATGTCAGCAGTCAGCCTTTAAGAAGGTTGGGGTTGCAATTCCTTTCTAGGATGTTGTGAATTGTTATTTTAGCTTTAAATGTGGCATAGTGGGCAGTATGCAGATTACACCCAGACTGAGTTTCACATTTGGCGACAGCGCCCCACTCCCCCAATGGAACAACGCTGCGGCTGACAGTGTGATGCTGTGTGTCCTGAGTACCAGAGCTCGACCTATTCTGAGGTGCACACACAATGCGGCTACGCTCTCAACATGCACACGGTCTATGTAAATATTTATTATGTAGTGAGAAACAGGATGGCGAGATATAGAATTACTTATGGGTTGAGCGAGCAGACCTTACCTGCTGATGAATCTCCTCCCACCACTGAGGTATGCCGCATGTTATCACACTCTGCTGCATAATAGAACCCCGTGCACACAGCAAGCCCTCCCTCTGACGAGCAGTCAGTCAGTGTACACATTGCCCTGCCCACAGGTGCGCAGGTCGGCTCTGCCACTGAGCGCCAAGAGGTTGTAGGTGATGGGTGGTAATTCTGTCGCAGCGCTGACTCTGAACCCTTTTAGAATTATATACTGCAGTGACGGCGCTGGCGGCAGTCGTGTACAAATAAATCATATTCCACCTCAACTCCTTCTGCTCCCTAATTTATGAATAAATACAGGAATAGAACATTCTCCCGTGATAATTACTGCCTAAAACGCCAACAGCCTGTCCCAGTGTTTACTCCGCTCCTCGCCCCCTCCTCGCGTGTCCTTAAATTGAATTAGCGTTCGGGCTCATAAATCACCCGCGCCGCTTCCGCGGCTGCAATAAACACTCGCGGGTGCCCAATCAGAAGGGGCCTTGCAAAGGGTGTCCTAGGTAGCGCTGCTTGCTGCACGCCCCTCCTCGAAACGCTGCTGTCACCGTGGGGCTGCTGCAGACACGTGCGTACACACACACAGACACGCACGCTCACAGACACACACAGGACTCTCTGAGGCACATGTCCACTGTCATTGCACACCCCATAGTGGCGTTATAAAATCCATGGCTGTCCCTCTGTGTGTCCAGTTATGTCAGGGCCCCTAATTGCCTACGCGTGACGCAATATCTTATGTCTGTTACACTCCTTCCGCTCCGCGCCTTACCTGAATCACGTCATGACCAGAATTGCTCACCAGACGCTAAGGCGAGAGCGCTGATGGGGTGGTTAGCCGGATGGTGGAGACGGAACGAGAGCAAAACGGGAGTTAATACTACAACTCCCATGATCCCTGCACTTCCGCAACCAAGTCCGATCACGTGGGAAGAACCCGGAAGAGGTAAACCTTTGAAAACGCCGTTCGGCGTTTCACTCGTTGCTGATTATTCTCCCGATGCAGCCGAGATCCCCGACGTCTGCTGTTCGCCCGTGTAGGGTAAGGGTGCACATGCACCACCAGGATCATTGAGAGCCGCTGCTCTCGATATTGTTATTGCAAAGACTTCGTACTCCCGCCTAGACTTTCCTTGTGTGGCGAGAGAAACCCTACCCTGCTGTTCTTTGCTGAGTGTATACCTTGGCCGCTTGGCTACTCCATATTCATGAGTATTATTATTTCGCATTCTCTGTGTACAATTTCCTGGGTGATCTTAGGTGATTAGTGGTACTTGTGTATGCTCGCCCTGAAACATTAACCAACGGTTGACATTGACTTAAATGCCACGGAGTTGAAAGAAGCATTTTAACTCCGGACCATTGTTTATTAACAGGGGGCCATGAGGCGGCAGTCTGCTCATCCCCTGTGAAGCGAAGCAAGTCAACCCAAGTGAATCCTCTATATCATTCAGAACAGGGTATTGCTTGAGTGGGATCCAGGATGAGTACACCTGGAGAAAACATGGTTTAAGTTTATTTGCAGGTACGCATTCTTCCTCTAGAGTGAGTTGAATAGACATACTAAGGGAAAGGCTAATGTGTTGAGTGTCTTTTACTTTCAGATCTCCCTCCCAGCTGTTCCCATCCTTTCCTTCCCCCGCTTGACCATCCCACTCTCCTGTGCTTTAATAGCAGTCAGGGTTGGGGCTGTCGAGAGGTGGACCCCTTTTTGCATCGTTCCGCTCCCGAGGAATCTTCGAGTCAACAATGTCATAAACTTACGACAAAGTAAAGTGGTTTCCGCCCGCAAAGGTCTTTTCAGCCTCTTTGGGGGTAAGAAGTGCTATGTAAATGGATTATCTAGTATATATATGTGTGTGTGTGTGAGTATAATAAATAAGCCATTTACATACCGCATATATATATATTACCTACTGGCGGTCGCCAGTAGGTAGTTATAGTTAGAACCTATTTTCCATAGGAAATCCGCAACATTCTATTCCCAATAAGTCTGGCGCCGGTTGACGAATCATCGCGAAATTTTCCAAACTGTTGGCCAGCTCCGCTCCTACCCTGAACGTTTTGTGATGATTCGTCAAGCGGGGGCCGAGAAAAAAGGGGGGTCCCAAAACGCGTTTTCCCCATGCAATTTCCCATAGGATCTGTTGTCGCAGCTACAGCCCGAACCGCTGAACGAATGACACCAAATTTGGCAAAGAGGTAGTCCTCAGTTCAGACTCGTGCCCTTTGCATAAATGGTGTGAATCCGTTCAGTAGTTCCTGAGAAAATTAGAGTTAAAAGTACATAAATATCTATGGCCGGGGAGGATCCGCGGACCCTACCCGCACCGTGAGCGCACCCTCCCCGAACCGAGCGCGCACCCTCCCGATCGCGTGCTGAATGCTAATTGGCTGTCGAGTGTCTCTCTACATTCGAAACCAGGAACTATTGGCGGCCATTTTCTGCCTCGGTAGAAGCCAGGCTGAAGAAGCAAGGGGAATAAGTGTGTAAAACATATAAAGGGGGCAGAGTGGAAATACTCTGACCCTCTAGAGGTGCTCCCCCTGGGGTCCCCTTTTAAAAAAAAAAACGGCGGAATGCGCGCATGATGCGTGCATCCTATCGCGTTGGGTGCGCGGATCCACGGAATTCTTTTTTTTTTTAAAAGACAAGAAATCATTGGTTGTATGACTACTTTGTACACTGAAAGGTAGGGTGTATATTTCTGTTTTTTAAAGGTATGATTCTTATTGGTTAACAAAAACAGATTGTAAGGAACATTATATATGATTAGCTGATATGTTGAAAAGTGAAGCACACTTCCTCTCTTGTGTAGGAACATTGTGTGCTGAACTTCTGACCTGTGTGCTTAGTGCAGTGTTCCATGACCTGTTTCTATGGTAACAGGCAGAAGGCAGATTGGGGGAAGGGTTGAAATGTATTTCAGTTGGAAAGGGTTGAAATGTTTAACCAATAGAAATGTGTGTTTGCTTTTGAGTTTATGTGTGGAGGATTGTGATTTGATATTTACATGTATATGTGTGGAAAATGACAGGGAAACTTTTCCATTCTTTGTTTTTGCTGAGAGGTGCACAGTGCAGAGATTCTGTAAAAGAAAATATGGTGAGTGACTGATATACTTCTTAATCTACGAAAGAACTTGAAAGATGAGGTATTTAATTGTGAGGGGATGTATGTAGACTATTTTGATTTTAATCAGACTAATGTATTTCTCCTGCTAAAGTGTAGGGGTTACTTTTTTTCTCTATAATCTTATTGACAGTGTGTGTGCATGTAGAAACCATTCTGTGATAAGCATTTATGTTTTTCATGTGTTTGCAGACAGATAACTGTGCTGTTTTTATATTTTGGTAGAATTAGAAACCAGTCATTGTTTATGAATTTGTGAAATGAGTTATGTTATGTTTCTATACTTAAATGTAGTACTACTTCTAGATGAAGAAATGTGTTTTGGTATAGTGCAAGGGATAGTGTTGTTTGTCTGGAATCATACTGTGAGTCTGTGTGCATTTGGGAACCACTGTGAGAGAAGCATTTGGTAACATTGTTTATTTGCTGACAGATAACTGTTTTAACCTGTCATGTTGTGAAGTTTTAGTAGCATTAGAAGACAGTTACGGCTTATGCTTTGATTAAATGAGTCAGGCTTTGACAGAAAAGTGCAGTCCTGAAATATGTAGATTGTGTGCAGTTCCCTTACCACTTGCACTGTAGTGAATGAGTTTTGGTAAACTCCTAGGGATAGTGGTGCTTGTCTAGAATCACAGTGTGAGTTAATGTGTACTTGGGATCACTGTCAGAGAAGCATTTGGTGACATCATGTATTTGCTGACAGATAACTTTTTTTAAACGTGTCATGTTGTGAAGTTTTAGTAGCATTAGATTCCAGTCTTTGCTTATGCATTGATTAAATGAGTCATGCTTTGACACTGATGTGCTGTACTTAAATATGTAGGGCCCGATTCACAGAACTAACTTAAGACAAAATCCTAAACTTACTACCATTTTGGTATTCACAGAAGGCACTTACTCATTTTGGTATTCACAGAAGGCACTTACTCATTTCGGTATTCACAGAAGTTAGGAGTCCTAACTTTAGGACTCCTAAATGCCTTCTGTGAATACCGAAAGTCTTAAAATTAGGATTTTTCTCAGTTTAGTAGTAGTATAGTTAGGATTCCTAACTTTAGGACTCCTAAATGCCTTCTGAATACCGAAAGTCTTAAAATTAGGATTTTTCTCAATTTAGTAGTAGTAAAGTTAGGACTCCTAACTTTAGGACACCTAAATGCCTTCTGCGAATACCGAAAGCCTTAAAATTAGGATTTTTCTCAGTTTAGTTGTAGTATAGTTAGGACTCCTAACTGTAGGACTCCTAAATGCCTTCTGCGAATGCCAAAAGTCTTAAAATTAGGATTTTTCTCAATTTAGTAGTAGTAAAGTTAGGACTCCTAACTTTAGGACTCCTAAATGCCTTCTGTGACTACCGAAAGCCTTAAAATTAGGGTTTTTCACAGTTTAGTAGTAGTAAAGTTAGGAGTCCTAACTTTAGGACTCCTAAACTGAGAAAAATCCTAATTTTAAGACTTTCGGTGTTCACAGAAGGCATTTAGGAGTCCTAAAGTTAGGACTCCTAACTTCTGTGAATACCGAAGTGAGTAAGTGTCTTCTGTGAATACCAAAATGAGTAAGTGCCTTCTGTGAATACGAAAATGGTAGTAAGTTTAGGATTTTGTCTTAAGTTAGTTCTGGGAATCAGGCCCGTAGATTGTGTGCAGTACAATTAACTCTTCTAGACTAGTGAATGAGTTTTGGTAAACTCCTAGGATAGTGTTGATTGTCTAAAATCACACTGTGAGTCTGTGTGCATTTGGGTAAGGATTGCGAGAGAAGCATTTGGTAACATCGTGTATTTGCTGACAGATAACTGTTTTAAAACCGGTCATGTTGTCAAGTTTTAGTAGCATTAGAAGCCAGTCTTTGCTTATGCTTTGATTAAATGAGTCAGGCTTTGTCACAAAAGTGCAGTCCTTAAATATGAAGATTGTGTGCAGTTCCCTTACCACTTCCACAGTAGTGAATGATTTTTGGTAAACTCCTAGGTATAGTGGTTGTTGTCTAGAATCACACTGTGAGTCTGTGTGCATTTGGGAACCACTGTGAGAGAAGCATTTGGTAACATCGTGTATTTTTTAGCAGATAACTCTTTTAAAACCTGTCATGTTGTCAAGTTTTAGTAGCATTAGAAGCTAGTCTTTGCTTATGCATTGATAAAATGAGTCAGGGTTTGACACTAAGGTGCAGTACCATGTACTATTCTCTTCACTGTGGCAGAACTGAAAATTTAAAAGTTTTACCTAAGCACTGTCCTAGAAGTAGTCTGATTATTTAGTCAGTTTCTAAGTACCAAATAGATTGCTTCAAATGTCTATGCAGTATGCATGTAGTGTTCTAACATACTATACACTTGTCTTTTACACCTTCAATTCCCTATTCAGTATCCATACACTTCCAGGAAACACCCTGTCACTCCCTTTGCAGTCCTCTAGTGACCCATTCAACACCATGTACTAATCCATTCACTGTGCCAAAACCCAAACACTTATAAATTCACCAAGACACTCTCTTTCCAGTACTCTAATGATTTAGTCACTGCCTAAGTATTCATGCACTGAGCCAGGCCTTAGCACATGGACTTCTTCAAACCCCTATCCACTATGCATGCAGTCCTCTAACCACCTACACACTTGTCTTTCACACCTTCAATTCCCCAGTCAGTATCCATACACTTCCAGCAAACACCCTGTCACTCCCCTTGCACTCTTCTACTGACCTTATTAAGCATCATGTACTAATCCATTCACTGCGCCAAACCCTAATAAATTCACCCTAGGCACTCTCCTTGCAGAACTCTAATCATTCAGTCAGTATCCAAGTACTCATCCAGTGACCCAGGCATTAGTATATGGACTGCTTCAAACCCCTATCCACTATGCATGCAGTCCTCTAACCACCTACACAATTGTCTTTCACACCTTCAATTCCCTAGTCAGTATCCATACACTTCCAGGAAACACCCTGTCACTCCCTTTGCAGTCTTCTAGTGACCCATTCAGCATCATGTACTAATCCATTCACTGTGCGAAAACTCAAACACTTATAAATTCACCAAGATACTATCTTTGCAGTACTCTAATCATTCAGTCAGTGCCTAAGTATTCATGCACTGAGCCAGGCCTTAGCACATGGACTGCTTCAAACCCCTATCCACTATGCATGCAGTCTTCTAACCACCTAGACACTTGTCTTTCACACTTTCAATTTCCTAGTCAGTATCCATACAGTCCAGCAAACATCTTGTAACTGCCTTTGCACTCCTCTAGTGACCCATTCAGTACCAAGTACTAATCCATTCCCTGTGCGAAAAGCCTAGCACTTATAAATTCACCTAGGCACTCTCCTTGCTGAACTCTAATCATTCAGTCAGTATCCAAGTAGTCATGCAGTGAGGCAGGCCTTAGCACATGGACTGCTTTAAATGTCTATGCAGTATGGATGCAGTCCTCTAATCACCTACACAGTTGTGTTTCACACCTTCAATTCCCTAGTTAGTATTCATACTCTTCTAGCAAACACCCTGTCACTCACCCAGTGTGTCTCCTTATAGTACTGTAATCATTTAGTCAATCAATCAATCAATCAGGACATTTGTAGAGTGCGCTACTCACCCGCGAGGGTCTCAAGGCGCTGGGAGGGGGGTGCCGCTACTGCTCGAAAAGCCAGGTCTTGAGGTGCTTCCTGAAGGTGAGATGGTCCTGGGTCAGTCGAAGGGGGGTGGGGAGGGAGTTCCACGTCTTAGCCGCCAGGTAGGAGAAAGATCTTCCTCCGATGGTGGTTCTGCGAATTCGTGGGACGGTGGCGAGGGCGAGGCTGGCGGAGCGGAGCGGAGCTGGCGGGTAGGTGTGTAGAACGTGAGGCGGGTATTGAGGTATTCGGGGCCCGTGTCGTGAAGAGCCTTGTGTGTGTGGGTGAGGAGTCTGAAGGTGATCCTCTTGCTGAAGGGGAGCCAGTGCAGGTCTCTCAGGTGTGCAGAGTTGTGGCTGTGTCGGGGAATGTCCAGGATGAGTCGTGCTGCTGTGTTCTGAATGCGCTGGAGTCTTTTCTGTAGTTTGGCGGGGGTCCCAGCGTAGAGGGCGTTCCCATAGTTCAGTCGGCTGGTGACGAGGGCCTGGGTGACTGTCTTCCTGGTTCCAGTGGGTATCCACCGGAAGATCTTTCGGAGCATGCAGAGGGTGTTGAAGCAGGAAGATGTAATGACGTTGACTTGCTTGGTCATCGTGAGGGAGAAGTCAAGGATGAAACCCAGGTTGCGTGCATGGTCCATGGGCTTGGGGGCGGTGCCCAGAGCAGGGGGCCACCAGGAGTCGTCCCAGGCGGAGGGGGATGGTCCGAGGATGAGGACTTCCGTTTTGTCTGAGTTCAGCTTCAGCCGGCTGAGCTTCATCCATTCCGCGACGTCTTTCATTCCTTCCTGGAAGCTGGCTCTGGCGGTGGCGGGGTCGTTGGTGAGGAAGAGGATCAGTTGGGTGTCGTCGTCATAGGAGATGATGTTGAGGTTGTATTTGCGTGCGATGGCTGCGAGGGGGCTCATGTAGACATTGAAGAGGGTGGGGCTGAGCGAGGATCCTTGGGGTACGCCGCAGATGATCTTGGTGGCTGCTGCGCGGAAGGGTGGGAGACGGACTCTCTGTCAGTCAGTCAGTTAGCATGTAGAGTTTTAGTGAGGTAGGCTTTAGGGCATGAACTGCTTCAAAGTAGTATGCACTATGCATGTAGTGTTTTAACCATCGTCACACTTGTGGTTCAGGGCCATAGTTTCTTAGTCAGTATTTATATACAATGTGTTTGTACAGTAATGGAATAGTATAATTTTGAAAGTTATTAATATACAATTATTTGTGATTCTTTTTTACAGATACAGAACAGGAGTGTTTCTCATCTGTTTGCACTCTTCTCGTGCAAGATTGTTTGGATGAAGGGTCCTTAGGTGTTTCATCATACTTGCTGTGCCGCATGAGTATTTTTTGTTAGGATCCCCTCGTAACAGAACTCTTTTGAAAATCTTGTGCATGGGAAAGGTGGTATTGGTCTTTGTTTGCCCCTCGAGAAAAGTAGAACATTTCCACATCACTGAAGGAAAACGTTGTGGGCGTGGTGCATCCTCCAAAAATTCAACTTTATATTTGGTGAATATTTTATAGCGACATCATTTACAGTTTTTGTAAGTTAAAGTTAAAAAAAATTGTTAGCTGTGTGCATTTTATATTTCTGTGATTTGTATTGTGAGAGTGGCATGTTGTTTTTTTTTTAACAATCTTTGAGATTGTGTTTTTTTTGCCCGCTGTTAAGTGATGAGTACGATTGAAATCACTATTTTTTGTGAAATTTAATATATTCTGAGAACAGCAAAAAAGGCAAGAAAATTACTTTGTGGAAATTATGCTGTGTTGTAAAAAATGTATTATTACATGTTATAATTAATTTTTCCTTTTCTTTCACAGATCCAAATTTTAAAATAAGCAATTTATATGAATTTACATTTGAATGAAAAACAGAAAAAAATGTATACCATTTTTTATTCCTATTACTGTGAAGGTAAGTTTAACTAAGTCTCAATATGCAGAATGAAGAGGCCTGCAAGAAGCTACAAAGTTGAAACACATTTCTAAAAACACTCTGTTTATGTAGTTTTGAAATCTGACCATAATCAGATATCATGTGATCTGCAAAAAAAGAGATTTGAGGGGTTCATAATATTTCACCCATTTAGCTGTTGAAGGACCGCAATCATTTCAATCATTCTTCTTTGAACATCTTTGCAGACAAAACTCTGTGCTTACCTTCTATCATTCGCAAGGAAATTTAAAAACGGAAATATGTCACTTTTTGTAACATAGTTATTGTGCAAGATACTCTTTTATATTTACAAAGAGAGGAAAAGGCACTCCGTGCACTATTTATATTCCATGTAAATATAACCTCATCATGCACACCACTTTGTGTTGATAGGGTGTTCTATAAGTGTTGTTGTGCATGATTGCACTTAATACTCATAGAACAAGACACAGGTCTAGATTTATCATAAATCATAAATCTCGATATGTGTGTGAATGCTGCACCATTCTAAAATTGGTGTAGGAAAGCACAACAAGGAGAGTTGTTTTAATTTCTCCACATTTTTATATCTTCAATGCATGCTGAAATGATCAGCATACATTGAAGAAGAAAAATGCATTTTCTCATTGTTTTTGTGCAGGAAGGTGTGTCTTCCTGTAGAAAAACAAACAGCACATGACACAGATATCCTTGCACTATGGTGCAAGGGTGCCTATGTCACCACATGGCTGCAGTTTAAGCAGCCGTGCAGAGAGAAGCATAGATTTGCAACATATTTATGTACATACGTTGCATCTATGTGCTTTGGAAGTACTACAGCACACTGCAGTTAAAGAGGTTACTGTGTGATGCTGCAGCACTTCCTCATAGTTCTGCACTTATACATTCACCATACACTACTAATGCATTCTTCAGTCAATTACATACTACACATACATTCATCTAAACTAACACCAACAAAGAAATTTAGCTCTTTTTTTAAACCAGGAAAGTTAGTTCTTAAAAGAACTTTTTTTTTTTCTTCTTTCTTCTTTTATAATTTTTTTTGGGTTTTCTGAACAATTTTTAATTTTTTTTGGGTTTTTCTGCAAAAAAAAAAAAAAACAGGAGAAACCAAACAATGAACTTCAGGGAACAATAAAAAAAAACAAAAAAAACTAGCAAATGTGACTTTCTTGCCGGCAGCAGATCAGATCGATCGACTGCTCACCATAGCACAAAGTCTTATTGCACTTAGTGCAGAGCACTTTTAAAAATTGAAATTGAGGACGGATGTCCAAGGTTTGGGCTGATGGATGCACTCTTGATGTGCTCAGCTGCGATGAGGTGGATGGCGCAGGACCAGGAGTGTTTCTCATCCGTTGGCACTCTTCTTGTGCAAGATTGTTCGGATGAAGGGTCCTCATGTGCTTCATCATACTTGCCGTGCCGCAAGAGTATTTCTTGTTAGGCTCCCCTCTCGATAGGACTCTTTTGCAAATCTTGCACGTGACCAAGGTGGCATTGGTCTTATTCTGCACCTCGGGAAAAGTAAAAAATGTCCACACCACTGAAGAAAAAAGTTTTTTGGGTGGTGCCTCCGGCAAAAATTCATCCTCAGAAGTATGAGGTGATGCAGGTGATGCCTGCTGCCCTGAAGCCATTTTTGGTTGAAAAAAGTTAGAGCTAAGTGTAAACTTAGTCTAAAAAATCTTCTTCTCTCGAAAGAGATGGTGCTCTAAAGAAGGTCAAAGAAGAATGATTGAAATGGGTGGAGTCTTTCAATAGTTAGAAGAGGAAGTGTAATGAACCATTCAAATCTCTTTTTTTGCAGGTCACATGGGATCCGCGTACCGTGCGCTTACACAGCACACACTCAGCGCGCATCCGCGAAATTGAATTAAAAAGAAATATAGGATTAGATGTAAAAATATATTAGTTTTAAGACTAGTTTAGAGTTTGTCTTCAATTAATATTCACATGAAATACATATATATATGTTTTTTTAAATGTTAAATATTTCGCGGGATCCGCGCACCTACCACGTCATAGACGCACATGACGCATCGTGGAAGCGCGTAAACGTTGCGTTACGTACATCGAACGTGTCGCGTACAGGCTGAGAGTCGCGTACCTGTCGCATTGCGATCGCGCACTAAACACGTACCCAACTCGTACCATGCGCGGATGCTATCACGTAGGGATCGAGAACAGTGTGCATAGGGTGCGCGGATCCAAAAACATTGAAAAAAATATATAAAATACAGTTTTGAACATATAGTTAAATAAATATTTTGAAAAATATAAAAAAAATATGTTTGTAAAACCCATTAAGTTCAAATAACATTTTTTAATTTTGAAAAGAATTAATTGAAAAAAAAATGGTGATAAAAAAGTATTTTAAAAAAAAGATAATTAATGAAATTGACACACTGAATTTGAAAAATATAGAAATCCAATCAAAATCATTAAACATGATATCTTCAGAGATAAGTTATAGATAGGAATTAGCATTTAAAAAACCTTTGAAATTCTCTGAAAAAACCATAGGTTTCATGCGCGTTAAAGTTAGGAATTGGTATTTAAAAAACCTTTGAAATTCACTGAAAAAAACAAAGGTTTCAGGGGCGTTATAGTTAGGAATTGGCATTTAAAAAACCTTAGAAATTCACTGAAAAAACCATAGGTTTCAGGGGCGTTATAGTTAGCTGGACATTTCCCTCGTACAAAACCCTAAAAATTCCCCCGTTATAGTTAGTTCAGCTAACTATAACTCGCGCCACCGCAATGCACTGCTGATGACGTCACATATTACATCACTCATGACATGGTCAGTGACATCACTGATGACATCTCAAATGACATCACTGATGATGTCATCCATGTGATAAATTAGTGCATCTTCTCACACCCTAAAATAACCTTTGACACACCGACCCAAAATTTCAGACGGCCATTTTGAAAACCATAGATACTCCAATACCAATAACTACATACCCACTCATTGACTCTTAGGTCTACATACATCTCCACTCACTCACCTGTACAGTCACTCATACTTACAGTCACTCCGTACAGGACTATCATATGCATTTATACACCTATATAGACACTCACACACCGCCAATTATCCATTGAGGTACTGACACATCTAGTCAGTCATGCAAATAATTAATCACAGTCCAATTTACTCACCTATACAGTTAAACACACTCAAGTTCACTTACTCATAAAAATACTAACAAATTGTGACACTCTTATACAATTACTAATACAAGCACACACTCATCCATACAGGCACTCCCTCAATCACACACTCTCACATATAGATAGTTATATACTCTTACACACATATACACTTCGTTAACAAATGTAGTTACTGACACATGTACAACTGAGATATACATTCAATCACTAACACACTCATACATACACTCACCCAACCATACAGTCCATCACAGTTGCACTCTTAAAACCATGCACCATAAAATCACCCACTCACACATCTACGCACAGAGTCACACACACCCTACACACACAAACACTCAGGCACCCATACAGATACTGAGACAACCAATCAATAACCCATATTTATAGACACTCATATAGCTATTCACAAAACCATGCAGCCACTTATACACCTACACACAGACACATACAGACATTCACACAGTTTAGTCACTAGTCTGCAGTAAGATACATTTAATGATTCACTTATAGAGTCAGTTAAGCACCTAGAAAATCATCTATTCACACACTTGTACACCCACTCATTCTTCAACAGGCCTTTCAATATATATATTAAACATATTAAAACTTTACAGAAACACAGACTCACTGGATGACGTCATCAGTGATGTCATCAGTGATGTCATTTGAGATGTCATCAGTGATGTCATCAGTGATGTCACTGACCATGTAATGAGTGATGTAATATGTGACGTCATCAGCAGTGCATTGCGGGGGCGCGAGTTATAGTTAGCTGAACTAACTATAAAGGGGGAATTTCTAGGGTTTTGTACGAGGGAAATGTCCAGCTAACTATAACGCCCCTGAAACCTATGGTTTTTTTAGTGAATTTCTAAGGTTTTTTAAATGCCAATTCCTAGCTATAACACCCCTGAAACCTTTGGTTTTTTCAGTGAATATATATTATCTACTGGCGGTCGCCAGTAGATAGTTATAGTTAGGACCGTGTTTCCATAGGAAATCCGCAACATTCTATTTGGAATAACTTTGGCGCCGGTTGACAAATCCTCACAACATTTTCAAAATAGGTGGGGCGCTCCGCTCCGCTCCTACCCTGAAAGTCTCGGGGGGATTTGTCAAGCGGGGGCCGAGAAAAAAGGGGGGTTCCAAAACGCGTTTTCCCCATGCAATTTTCCATAGGGACCTTTAGTCCAAGGTACAGCCCGAACGGCTGAACAGAATTACTTGAAATTTGGCAGAGAGGTAGTCCTCAGGTCAGGGATGTGCCTTTTGCAGGTCGGGTGTCAATCTGTTCAGTAGTTCCTGAGAAAATCAAAAGTAAAATCATATATATATGTGGGCGGAGCCTAACCACACATCTCATCCTGAGATCTGATTGGCTGCCAGCACTTCATCCAAGAAGTGTTGGCAGCCATCTTGGGACCAATATACATGATAGCACCTCATTAAAAAGCATTGCAGTTAATAGAAGGTTTTAAGACTTTAGTTACATTATAAATCATTTGTTGATGGTACCATACTCATTTTAGGAATTGTGGTATGTTCTAAGGTGATTTCACCATGTGAAAAAGCCTTCTGATGGGATATCATGATTGAGAGAAAAATATTTTCTCATGCTTTTCCCACAGAGGTTTGGAAGGTGATCTGTAAGCTAAACTGAGAGCTTATTTTCTGTAAATTATCTTTCTCAGTCATGTGAGAATGAAGTCTGACATTCTCAGTAAAACACGTACATCCAACAAGGGCAGAGACTGTCAGTTGATTCCTTTGTGTTCTACTGCAGCTTCCCAGAGTGTTCCAAAAAACAACTAGAGCGCTAACAGTCCTACTTTTGATAAACGTATGGCACACCTGAAGCCATCTTGCTTGGATTAAAGTGGTAACTCTTAAAACATTTAATTTAAAAAGGAACAAAATGAGGGGGTTCATTTTTCCATAAAAAGTATGATTAGTGCTGCAGAAAGAAAAATTAGGGCACATTTTGAGTGACTTCTCAAATCCTCTTCTATTTCATTAAAAAATTCTAACATGCAGACTGAAACATGCACTTTCAATACCAGCAGCAGTTTTCCCTGGTGAGCAGTAGCTTTACTACAGTGATCTAATGAGCAAAAAGAGTGCTAACATTCTGAATTTATGGCAAATGTGTGACACATCTGAATGCCTTTGGAATCAAAGTAAAAAACTGAAAGTATTTCCTACTGAGCAGACTGCAGTAAATGAGGAAATTAGGAAACTTCATAACAAATAAGTCTGCCAAGATGGCCACCAGAGACAAAAGAGCCCAAATGTAGCCCAAATATCACCCAGATGTAGCCCAAGTATAGCCCAATGACAGAATGTCCCAGAGTGTTCTTAAAAACAACTAGAGCGCTTACTGTCTTCATTATGACAAAAGTATGGCACACCTGAAGCCATCTTGATTGGAATAAACTGGTAACACTTAAAACATTTAATTTAAAAAGGAACACAATGAGGGGGTTCATTTTGCCATAGAAATTATGATTAATGCTGAAGTAAGAAAACGAGGGCACATTTTGAGTGACTTCTCAAATCCTCTTCCATTTCATTAAAAAATTCTGACATGCAGACTGAAACATGCACTTTTAATACCAGGAGCAGACTTCCATGGTGAACAGTAGTTTTACTACAGTGATCTAATGAGCAACTAGAGTGCTAACATTCAGAATGTATGGCAAATGTGTGACATATCTGAATACCTTCATGATGGAATCAAAGTAAAAAACTGAAAGCATTTCCTACTGAGGAGACTGCAGTACATGAGGAAATTAGGAAACTTCATAACAAATAAATCTCCCAAGATGGCCACCGGAGACAAAAAAACCCAAATGTAGCCCAAAATCACCCAGATGTAGCCCAAATATAGCCCAATGACAGAAGTGTGCAAAACACTTATTATTTTGTGTTTTTGCAGTGTTATATAGTGCAGACTTGTCAGGTATTGGAGTGCTTTACATGAGCATTGGTTACATCACACAAGAACAAATTCATTTTGGTTGTAGACATGGGGAGACTAAGTGATTTGACCAGAATCACAGAATGTCGAGCTGAAGCAGAAACTCCAACCTAGTTCCCCAGTTGCAAAGTCTGCAGTTCTGGAAGTAACACCACATCCTCTCCCCTAAGTGCAACATTTAATCAAGTGGTCAACTGGATTAAAAAACATAAAGGTAACAAATAATTTAAAAGTGCTTTCTCGCTATTTGAAAACTCAGAAAATATGTCCTTATTTTAGTCTTTTAGAGCACTAACCATAATTTTGATGCCAATAAGACCCTCTCATATATGTAATTTCTAAAGGAAATGCTCTAGGTATTACAGTTTTGATTACATCAAGATGACGTCAGGCGTTCCACACTTTTGTAATAAATATAGAATGTTAGCAATCTAGTTGTTCATTAGGATACTGTTGAGAGGCAGAGGCCAGGGGCATGGACTCTGAAAATTGAAGGCAGGTAGGAGGGTGCAAAGGCAACAATTTAACCACACTGAGCAGGCAAGAAGGGCCGTGGCAGCACAACAGACTATGGAGGGCAGTGGAAAGGGGGGCAGGGGCAACAAACCAACAATACAGGACTTGCAAGAGAGGCTGTGGCAATGTAATAGACCATTGTGGGCAGAAGGAAGAGGCAATGGTAGTACAATCACACATGCCAACAGACCCGATTCAGCCAGGAAACGTCCAATGTGTTTAAGCTCAAATGGGCTTTATTTTATCTGTCTCCTGTCTACAATCTCCTCTTTTTCAATGTATCTCAAAGGGGAAAATCAATACCCCAGTTTTTTTTCAAAATCTCCCTCTTACCAAGTTCAAAATGTTCGCAAGTATGGTACATTGGATCATGGAACGAAATGGGATAGGGACATGGACATCTTTCTTCCTGCACTTTTCTTCGTCTTTGAGGACTTCTGTTGCTTCTTTCTGCCCTTCTTTTTTTTCTTTCTGTGCATTTTTTCTTCTTTCTTCACATGTCCTATCTCTGTAGGCATAGTTAGAAATTAGCATTTAAAAAACCTTTGAAATTCACAGAAAAAAACATAGGTTTCAGGCACGTTATAGTTAGGAATTAGCATTTAAAAAACCTCAGAAATTCACTGAAAAAACAGATTTCCAACATCTCAAATGACATCACTGATGACATCACTGATGACACCATCCAGTGAATGTGTGTTTTTCTGAAAATTACATATGTTTAATATACGTATATCTCAAGGTCGATGGAAGAATAAATAGGTATATAAGTGTCTAAATGGATGATTTGTTTTTGAAAAATTGATTGTATAACTGACTGATTAAGTGTATCTTAGTGAATACATGGCTTAGTGAGTAATGTTTAAATATGTAAATATCTGTATCAGTCTCTCACTTTGTGTATAAGTGGCTGCATGGGTTGGTGAGTAGCTACATGAGTGTCTATATAGGTTATTAGTTGGTTTTTTGAGTATCAGTATGAGTGTCTGAGTGTCTGTATGGTTCGGTGGGGGGTATTACGTAGTGCATAGGTGCATGAATGAGTGACTCACTGTTTGTATGTGTTGAAGACAGCATGTGTGCAGGACTGTATGGGTGGATGAGTGTGTGCATGAGTGTGTTAGTGAGTGAATGACTGTCTCAATAGTGTCTTTATGAGTAACTACATATGTTTTAAACTAGTATATGTGACTATTGGTGTATATAAGTGAGTATATGTGAGAGTGAGAGATTGGAAGAGTTCCTGTATGAATAAGTATGTGTTTCTATAAGTGATTGTTTAAAAGACTAAGTAAGAATATTAGTTTCTGTAGAAGTAAGTGTGGTGGTGTGTGTATAACTGTATATGCTCAAGTCAAGTCAAGTCAAAGTATGCTTTATTCGAATTTCATTCATAAAAGCAGGATACAATTTTACAATAAACAATTACATACAACAATTTAAAATGGAGATTAAATTCCAGTCAAAGCATCAAATACAAGACATACTTTGCAAAGTTTTCTAACTTGGGTAATAACCCTGGATAAAACGTACTGTTCTGTTATCAATGACAAGTTTATAAAAATAACATATTTTAAATGGAGATGAATTAAAAAATGATACAGGAGATAAAATGCAGAAAAAAATAATAACATAGCAGAGAATAGTCAAAAGACTAGCAGTCTCTGCGTGGTCAAGAGAGTAGTCAAATGGCTAGCAATCTCTGTCTAATCGACCACGCCCATCCTAGATACTTTGCGGTGGCTACTGAAATCCAAGTCAAAGTGCTAGTGCATATAATACGCAGGGCTACGGTACTACTGGTTGTTCCTAGGTTTTTACACATCGGGGACAGCCAGATACGCCTTGGTGCTGCATAAGATTTACAGGAGAATAAAAAATGTCCGATGGTTTCATTATTAATACCGCAAACAGGGCAACTATCACAAGATCCCCCTGCCCACTTAGATGTCAAAGATTTGAGGGGAAGTGCACCTGCTCTCAGTTGAAAAAGGAGCTTCCTTTCTCCTGGCCTGGTTATAATATCCCAGTATGGTTCTAGACAGGGATACATCTTGGCCTCTAAAAATTCTCCAGTCATAGAACCAGCTCTGGAGCTACTCCAGAGCCGGCAGGCAACCAACTCCCAGTATGTGGTTTTTAGAATACTTTTGGATGGAAAAGTGGCTCTCGCCGGATCTTCCCAGAGTGAGCACATACCAAGCTCAGACAGGGATGTCCTAAGTGATTTTAACCATCCAATTTTATGGTGTACATCAGATCGTATAATGTCTAAAAAACCCTCTGCGTAATGAGAGAGCGCAGGAGTTGTCCATATCCTGCGCCAATATAAGATCGGGCGAAGTTGTACCAGATCTGAAACTGCTCTTCTACCCAGATCATATTTAAGGGGCAGCAATGGTGTGCTTTTAGGGACACCAGTTATATCCCTGAGAAATTTGTTTTCTGAAGATTGGAGTGCAGCCACCTTCTCAAAGCCCCAAAGCTCAGCACCATAAAGCGCAGAGCCTAGAGCCTTTGCCTCATAAACCTGTAAAACAGGTTTTACAGGTTTGGTCAAGGATTTTCTGTGCTCTGTAGAAATAGCACCGGCCAGTTGCCTGTGTCTGAGTGTAGCAATGTCAATATGATGCCGCCAATTCTTCTCGCTAGATATATGCATGCCCAGGTATGTAAAAGTGTTCACTACTTCTAGCGGGCGGTCATTTAAAATGATTTTAGATTTAAAGCTACGATGGGGGTTAACATAAGCTTTGTTTTGGCTGTGTTAACCTCTAAGCCATACTCCCCACAAAATTGATCGAAGATGGACAAGGCACGCTGCAATCCGCTAGGAGTTTTAGATAGGATGAGCGTGTCATCTGCAAACATTAAAATAGGGATTTTGGTCCCAGCTAAAAAAGGGTCGTCCACTTGAGCAGAAGTCATACGGGCAACAACATCATTGATGTACAATGTGAAAAGGACAGGAGCCATCGCACAACCCTGCCGCACTCCCCTCCCAACAGGGAAGTCCGCGGTAACCGAGCCCAGTCCCCCCCACTGAATTCTGGCATAATTGTATTCATGAAGCCTCATTATTAGAGATAATAACTCACTTGGGAGACCCTGCTTCTTAAGGACCGATCATAGTTTAGACCGGGGAACCAGGTCAAAAGCGGCCCGTTGGTCAACAAAGGCCGCATACAAACTACCTTTGCCCAGCACAACGGTCCTCCATTGCAAAAATGTAAAACGAAAAACCTGGTCCACCGTGCTTGTGGATCGACGAAAACCTGCCTGAAATGGCGAGAGTGCGTTAGTCTCCTCTGCCCAATCCAGGAGCCTATTGACGATCACCCGCCCCACAACCTTTTGAATAGTGTCTATGAGGCTTATTGGCCTATAATTACCCGGCAGGGATCGGTCACCTTTCTTGAAGACAGGAATATTTACTGCTCCCTGCCATGATATAGGTACCGCTGCACCCATTGCTATAGCATTGATGAGAAGGTGGATATACTTACACCAACGCTCTTTATCATTGACAAATAGATCAGCAGGCACTCCGTCAAGACCAGGGGCACGTCCACAAGCGACCGTGCTAAGGGCCAACCTGATCTCAGCAATGTCAAAGAAATTTTCTTTGGGGAGATCTACACTAGTTTCCAAGCCCAAATTAGCATTGTTTGGTGCGGCGTACTGATTTTTAAAAAACTTTACCCATTCTTCTTCAGGCACATTGTTATGCGGGGGCTCAGGATGACCCGATTTACCCCACCTAACAATGTGCCAGAATAACCGGGAGTCATTTCTATCACTGGCTGCCTTTAACTCGACCCGTGGTGCACATCCCAAGTTTTCTTTGCCTTAAGTATACAAATTTTATAATCCTTTCTGGCGGATTGAATTACAGCAGATTGCCCCCCCTTGATGGCTTTACCTAAAGCTAATCGCGCCTCCCTGCACTGATCGTTATACCACTTAGCGGGCTGTGGGGCTCTAGCTCCTTTGTTTTTCACAGGTTTAAGGAAGTACTCTCTGATTGTACGAAAGAGGGTGTTGTGTAATCCTGCTACCTCGTCTAAGCCCGTACTAAGTGAATTAAAGTGCTCTATAGCTGATATTGCTTTATCAACCTGTCCACTAATGTTAGCAATAGCCTGGTGATTAATTACTACATTTTCCCATCTTAATCTACGCATATCATTAGTGGAAACGGCCAAGGGAGGGGCAGTCTCAAGAAAGCCTGTGGGCCGGTTGATGTGGGACCACCATTTGTGGGTTGTACACAGGGGGTTGTGATCGCTCTCTACCCTCCCAACAACCTCCATATCACAGATCAGGGGCCATAGTTTAAGACTACATAAGACGTAGTCAATTCTACTATTATGTCGCCCATTATCAAATGTACTTGACCCGTTTCTATCACCACTAGTCCTTCCATTTAGGGCTCTTAAGCCCTTATCGTAGCATAAGGTGTTCAGACCGATCACATCATCGGTCCAACGCGCAACCGAAGTGAGCTCTAATTTAGGGACACCCCAGTGTCGATCCTCTTCATCACCGAAAAGGTCGTCTTCGTTAACTTGGGGTTCAAATGTTCTATTAAAATCCCCCGCGATGACGATATTGTTATTTGAGGAATGAATGTCAAGAAGACTGCCCAAGGCTATTAAAACCTCGGATCTCCCCCCCTGTTACTCCGGACATAGACATTGTAGATATCCAACATTCCTAGTTTATCCAAGTCCAATCTAATTAGTTGGATATCTCGATTTTTGGTGTCAACAACTTTGATAACCAACTTTAGACACTGGCGGACCCATATTGTTAAGCCCCCCATGGGTCTCCCCCTTAGGCCCTTCAATGCAGGCACAAAATAGTTCAAATATCCGTGTACGAAAGAGGGTTCACATGACCAAGTCTCCTGGAATATGCATAAGTCAAAATTATTAACAAAGCATGTCCAATCCACAGATTCCACTTTAGAGGATAGCCCTGCAATATTCCAGGAGAGTAAGTTCCCTGTGATATCCTCAATATTGGCCAAACAATTAACAGATGATAAAGGATCAGGGACAGTAAGATAATTAGTGCAAGTGTCTGCGCTTACTTCAGGTGCAGGATTTCTTAACTCGTTAGAAACTGGAAGTACATCAGGCATTGGCTCGTCAGGGACCAATGTCTGGGCCTTAAAATTATTGAGTCAATCCACGTCATCAAGATTTGCTAAAGCCTCATAACGATTTCTCAGCGGAATGGGAGGGTTAGGTTGAATGCAGGGTAAAGACCCAGAATTAATGGTGGAAGCTATCTTAGGTCTGGGAAAAAACTAAGTTAGTTCCCAAGTAGTAATAAAAGACCTCGTGTGATTTGTATGCCAGTTTAAAATATGGCTAACGGCTCTAGGGTCCCTGAAATTAATTAAAATGATGTCCCCTTTTATGTTCTTTGGTGTATTTCCCAACCAGGGTAAACGCCTGACATGTAAAATCTCCCCATTTATATACGAGGGGAGAGGGCGATTTTGTCCAAGCCAGTGAATCACCTTGTTTTTTAGCTGTAGGTATCCCTCCATTACATCATCCTTTATAGTTGGAACACCCGCAAGTACAACCACAAGAGGGACAGCTTCTGGTGGCAGGTCAATAGAAAATGGGCCACGTGATTTTGTAATAGGAACCAAGTTGTGACTTTTTCTATTACACATTGACCCCCCTTGTATTGGAATATTTTCTCCCAAGCAATCTCTAACCTTGTTTAAATATATTGACTTGGGAGTAGTAGTTCCTCCTGCGTTATTACTAATTACATTATTTGTACTCAGGCTAACTTGGGATATCAACGCTTGTGATAATGCGATAGAGGGTGGTACAACAGAATCCGAGACAATAGGGGATACTGTTGTTGGTTTTACAGAGCTCATAGTTGATTCCCTTTTGCTTTCCATTAGAGATTCTACTTTCTCTAGCCTTTTTTCGATAGCTTTTAAACTCTTGATAATGGGTAGCATAAGAGATTTCAATAACTTATCTATATTACCCAATAATTCCTTAGAAATTATATCGTTTACAGAACAGGATGTAGACGTACCGGAGAGAGATATATTATCAATACAAGGAATAGGACCTTTGTCAATATGAACCAAATCAGAGTTACAACTGGATTTTTTCTTTTTACTCTTTTGTAACTCAGGGTCTATCTTTCTCCTTTTTCTGGGTAATGGGCCAGATAATTTGGGTTGCCTAAATAAGTTAACCTTTTGGGATAAAGGCTTAATAGCTTTTGATAATGGCCCAATCGGTACAACCAGATCGGTGATTAGATCAATGGGTAAAGGTAAAGCAGTTGTGGACAAATCATTAGATATCTCATCCATAGTTAGGTTTCTAGGTGATGTTACAAGGTCATTTTTACCCTGGAGGGATGAAGTCTCTTGATGAGGTGGACCACTCTTGTCGGGGGAAGTTACTTCATATGGAGGGGCCGTAGATAAAGACAGATGTTTGATGAGCTCAATAGAGCTACGGCGCCTCGCCCTTAATTCTGCGAGAGTGGTTTCGCGATCTAATCCCGAGTTGACTTTAAATAAATAACTATCAAGGGTACCCTTTTTGGAACAATCAGCCATGTTGGTGTCACTAATAAAATACGCCCCTAAAGTAATACATACAACAGAACTTTAGAGGAAAGAAAAACAGGAGTGGCAATAACATATGGTAGGGTAAACCAATCCAAACAAAATTACCCTCGAATGAGAACAGTAGAAGATAAAAGTCAAGAGGGTGAGCCCGGCCTGGCCTCCTTCGGCTCCGGAGGGCCCAGCGCCGCCCGCGCGCGTCCCGCGCCGTGGAGGGAGCCTCCTCCTTTTGAGTGCCTCCAAGCGCGAAGAGAAGCGGAAGTCAGCCGCAAGGCAGCCTGGGAGCTGTAGTCTCCCCCTGTCGTGAGCGCGTTTGAATAAAGCGCCGACAAGGGAGACCAACAGCGTCAACACCCCAGGAGCGGCGAGGATGGCCAAGGTTTTGCTGTGGGTCCGCAGGTAAGGTGAGTGTCACTGGTCAAAAATTATGCAAGTAAATGGATGTTTGATTCTTTATTAGCATGAGTGACTGTGTGTGAGTAACTCTATGGATGAGTGGCGTTGTGTAACAGGATGTATAGGTGTATGAGTACATATGATGAGTGAGTACATGTATGAGTGACTGTATAGGACTGTTGGTGAATGAGTGGATGTGTATGTGGATCTTAGAATTACTGAATAGGTTGTTGTAACTGGTATTGGTATGTCCATTGTTTTGAAAATTTTAGTTTCTATTTTTGAATGTGTGTATCAAGGGTTATATTAGGGGGAGAGGTCTGCCACTCTATCACTAGGATGATGTCATCAGTGATGTCATCAGTGATGTCATTTGAGATGTCATCAGTGATGTCATGAGTGATGTCACTGACCATGTTATGAGTGATGTAATATGTGACGTCATCAGCAGTGCATTGCGGGCGCGCAAGTTATAGTTATAACGGGGGAATTTCAATGGTTTTGTACGAGTGAAAAGTCCAGCTAACTATAACGCCCCTGAAACCTATGGTTTTTTCAGTGAATTTCTAAGGTTCTTTAAATGCTAATTCCTAACTATAACGTGCCTGAAACCTATGGTTTTTTCAGTGAATTTCAAAGGTTTTTTTAAATGCTAATTTCTAACTATGCCTACAGAGATAGGACATGTGAAGAAAGAAGAAAAAACGCACAGAAGAAAAAAAAGAAATGCAGAAAGAAGCAACAGAAGTCCTCAAAGACGAAGAAAAGTGCAGGAAGAAGGATAACGTGCAGAAAGAACAAACAGAAGAGCAGAAAGAAGCCTTGTTGCAAAATCATCCTGTACCCTCGACTTTTTCAGACGGATACTGGTGGTAACTGATTCTGACTAACCAGTCCTAGAGCCAGTGCTATGTTAAAAGACACTCAGAATACAGTGAAAACACCTACATACACTAGGGAACACTATGCGTTGGGGCCCCCCTGTGATTAGCATGACCTCCTCTGTAAGCCCCTAGTATATAATAGGGCAGGGGATTAAAATTACCTCTTAAAACACGCCACAGGGTGTGTTTGCACACGTCACCTCAGGCCCTGTCCCCTCCCTTCCCCACTGTGTAAACACGCCCTGTGGCCGTTTTAAGTTGGGAGATTAAGTCCCCTTGAATCCTGAGGGTCCCTAGGGTCCAACTAGCCCACTAGGTACCTCCAGTAAGTGCCACAGAGCTGTGTTGCAGAGAGGTGTAAAAAGTGGCACGGCCTGGACCACCTCTCTGCAACGCAGCTCAGTGGCGCTTACTGGAAGCACCTGGAGGGCTAGTTAGCCCCCAGGGGCCCTCAGGATTGAAGGGGAATTATTTCCCCAACTTAAAATGCGCCATAGGGCGTGTTTGCACACGTTACCTCAGGCCCCGTCCCCTCCCTTCCCCACTGTGTAAGCACGCCCTGTGGCCGTTTTAAGTTGGGAGATTAAGTCCCCTTGAATCCTGAGGGTTCCTAGGGGCAAAATAGCCCACTAGGTACATCCAGTAAGCGCCATTGCAGAGAGGTGTAAAAAGGGGCACGGCCTGCACCACCTCTCTGCAACGCAGAGCAGTGGCGCTTACTGGAAGCACCTGGTGGGCTAGTTGGCCCCCAGGGTCCCTCAGGATTGAAGGGAATTATTTCCCCAACTTAAAACGTGCCACATCACCTCAGACCCCGTCCCCTCCCTTCACCACAGTGTAAACGCGCCCTGTGGCCATTCTAAGTTGAGAGATTAAGTCCCATTGAATCCTAGGGGTCCCTAGGGTCAAACTAGCCCACTAGGTACCTCCAGTAAGCGCCACAGAGCTGTGCTGCATAGAGGTGTAAAAAAGGGCATGGCCTCAGAACACGTGTCTGCAACGCAGCTCCCTGGCGCATACTGGAAATACCTGTTGGGCTAGTTGCCCCTCAGGGACCCTCAGTATTGAGAAATGAAATGTTTTTTAATTAAAAAAATATATATCTTTATCGAAACACCTAGGACATGCTGGACAAACCGTATGTACCTATCACCATGCCGATTTGCGTGATATTCATTAAAAGGCGACTATGCATACAATGAATCCACGTGGAATGTATTTACACCACAAGTGAAGCTCTGACGTGTCTGACGCCCTACCGTGCCTAATCCCGGCGCCCCCACCAGTGGGTACTCTCCAAGTAGACACCCTTGTCGTTTATTTATACAAACATGGGTAGCTATTGACGGGCACATTCAATACACACGCACACCAAGCCATTCAAAGGGGATTCGACAAAAATTCGACCAAACTATGCAAGAAACCCCCCTCACAGTCAATAAAACACACATCCACCGCCGTATGTGTAATACATTTTATTTTACTCTCTGGAAAGGAGACGAACCTCACTTGAGAGTCACAGCGTGCTCTTGGCTGAGCCCAATGCTGTGTTACACCTACCAGTGCCCGCCGAGTGCCACACACCTCTGTGTTGTATTCCACCAGCTAGTGCGTATGCTATGACACTCTCTAGCCCACGTGCACTGTAACACCACCCCGTGAATATGTCATGCCACACTTGCCTTCGCACGGGTTATATTGCCCCATCTAACGTGCCTTCCTCGATGCCTATTTTATAACGCACAGCGCTATGCCATACATATTACAATCTGGGATCCGTATCTTAGTCACAGTGCATATGCAACGTTACACTCCCCAGCACATGCTTTATATTACAACTTTAGAGACTAGTTAGGTTACACAACACTGCCCTGTGCATATTACACTCCAAGGCGCATATCGCATAGCACGTGCTAGTGCCTGTGCTGTCTCGTGCTCTCCAATGAATCTGTCATTGCGCACAATGTATTGCATATTATATTTCACGCCCCGGTTCATCTTATATCACACTTTTTGGTGCATAGTTTATACCATATACTATATCTAGTTTTCATTTTCAATCGTGCTCTCAGGACTATGTTCTATATAACACTGCATCGACCTACCCTTTTCACGGGCATTACATTTTGCAATGGGGGTTGGAGGGTCAGGGGGTGTTTCTGCCAAGTGAGCCCGGAGTCACAGTCACAAACGTCCTCTTCTTCCTGAATAAAAGTGAGATTATGCTGCATACGTGTTCATATTTTAAGTAGTTCGCACAGACGCACATTTTAAAACCAATAAAGTTCCTAATACCCACCTTCTCTGAACAGTTAGCTTGCTGCCCCATCCACCTCCTCCCTATCCTCTGTTGTCTGAATCCATGGACTAGCCTCCTCCCTCCTGCCATGCATGGTCTGATGTCCTGCCACTGCCCTCCATTTAGCATGATGTACCAGTCCACTCCTCCTGCCCTCCATTGCCCAATTCTATGACCCATAATTGACCTCCTGCTTAGCCTCTGTGCTTAGCTTGCTGCCCCTATTCTCCTTCCCCCTGCCCTCCGATGTCTTTGTGCATGCCCCTGCTCCATCCTTTTTGCCCACCATGTTCCATGGACCTGCCACTCCTATCTACTCTGAGTGTTCTGTTGAGCTGCCACTCCCCTCCCACCTGCCTAGCATTGTCAGATAACTGTAACCTGTCCCTGCCACCTCCACCCTGCCTGTCCACATGCCATGCCCCTATTCCCTTCCTCCTGTCCTCCATGGTCCATTTTACTGCCACACCCTTCTGCCCTCCCTGGTCTGTTGTGCTGCAACTGCTCCTCCTGCCTGCCCCACGTGGTCTGTTGTGAGGCCCCTTCCCCTGAACTCTCTTGTCTGTGCCCAGGTCCTGACCCTCCCTTCTATCCTCCATGGTCCTTTGTGCATGCCCCTGCACCCTCCTTCTTGCCCATCATAGCCATTGTGCTGCCACTAACCCTCCCGCTTGCCATGCATAGTCTTCTGTGCTGCCATGGCCCCTCCCACCTTCCCTGTGTGGTCAGCTAGCTGCCCCTGACCCCCTCCCACCTTACCTCCATGGTCTGTGTGTATGCCATCGTAGTCTCACTGTTGCTCTCCATGGTGTGTCTTGTTTCTAGTGCCCATCCTGCCTGACCTCCATGGTCATCTTGCTGCTCCTGCCCTGCCCCCTTGCCCCCAGCCCTCTGTTTCCATGTGCAGACCCCTATTCCCTCCCTCCTGGCTTGTCTGTTCCATTGTAATGCCCCTGATCCGTCCCTCCTGCCCTTTATGGTCTGTTATGCTGCAGCTTTCTCTCCTGTCTGTCCATTATGGTCAGCTAGCTACCATTGCCTCTTTCCCCTCTGTACTCTGTTGTCCATGTGCATGGGCCTGTCCCCTCCCTCTTGCTTTCTATGGATTGTTGTGCTGCACTCCTGTCCCGCATGCCCTGTGTGGTGTATTGTGCTGCTGCAAGCCCTGATGCCTGCCCTGTAGGGTCAGTTTGGTGCACCTCTCCATGTCCCTCCAGTCCTCTGTGATCCGAGTCCATGTCCCTACCCCAATTCCTCCTGCCTACCATGATCCAATGTACCATACTTGCGAACATTTTGAACTTGGTAAGAGGGACATTTTGAAAAAAAAATGGGGTATTGATTTTCCCCTTTGAGTTACATTGAAAAAGAGGAGATTGTAGACAGGAGACAGATCAAATAAAGCCCATTTGAGCTTAAAAACATTGGACGTTTCCTGGCTGAAACGGGTCTGTTGGCATGTGTGGTTGTACTACCACTGCCTCTTCCTTCTGCCCACAATGGTCTATTATATTGCCACAGCCTCTCTTGCCAGTCCTGTATTGTTGGTTTGTTGCCCCTGCCCCCCTTTCCACTGCCCAACATAGTCTGTTGTGCTGCCACTGCCCTTCCTGCCTGCCCAGTGTGGTCAAATTGTGTACTCTGCACTCTCCTACCTGCCTTCAATTTTCAGAGTCCGTGCCCCTGGCCTCTGCCTCTCAACAGTATCCCAATGAACAACTAGATTGCTAACATTCTATATTTATTACAAAAGTGTGGAACGCCTGACGTCATCTTGATGTAATCAAAACTGTAATACCTAGAGCATTTCCTTTAGAAATTACATATATGAGAGGGTCTTATTTGCATCAAAATTATGGTTAGTGCTCTAAAAAACTAAAATGAGGACATATTTTCAGAGTTTTCAAATAGCGACAAAGAACTTTTAAATTATTTGCAATCTTTATGTTTTTTTATCCAGTTAAACACTTGATTAAATGTTGCACTTAGGGAAGAGGATGTGGTGTTACTTCCAGAGCTGCAGACTTTGCAACTGGGGAACCAGGTTGGAGTTTCTGCTTCAGCTCAACATGCTGTGATTCTGGTCAAATCACTTAATCTCCCCATGTCTACAACCAAAATGAATTTGACCTTGTGTGATGCTCATGTAAAGCACTCCAATACCTGACAAGTCTGCACTATATAAAACTGCAAATACACACAAAAATAAGTGTTTTGCACACTTCTGTCATTGGGCTACATGTGGGCTACATCTGGGTGATATTTGTGCTGCATTTGGGCTCTTTTGTCTCTGGTGGCCATCTTGGGAGATTTATTTGGTATGAAGTTTCCTAATTTCCTCATTTACTGCAGTCTCCTCAGTAGGAAATACTTTCAGTTTTTTACTTTGATTCCATCAAGAAGGTATTCAGATATGTCACACATTTGCCATAAATTCTGAATGTTAGCACTCTTGTTGCTCATTAGGTCACTGTAGTAAATCTACTGCTCACCAGGGAAGTCTGCTCCTGGTATAAAAAGTGCATGTTTCAGTCTGCATGTCAGAATTTTTTTATGAAATAGAAGAGGATTTGAGAAGTCAAAATGTGCCCTAATTTTTCTTTCTGCAGCACTAATCATAATTTCTATGGCAAAATGAACCCCCTCATTTTGTTCCTTTGTAAATTAAATGTTTTAAGTGTTACCACTTTATTCCAATAAAGATGGCTTCAGGTGTGCCATACTTTTGTCATAAGTAAGACTGTTAGCGCTCTAGTTGTTCTCGTTATAACACTCTGGGACATCCTGTCTTTGGGCTATACTTGGGCTACATCTGGGTGATATTTGTGCTACATTTGGGCTCTTTTGTCTCTGGTGGCCATTTTGGGAGACTTATTTGTTATGAAGTTTCCTAATTTCTTCATTTACTACAGTCTCCTGAGTAGGAAATACTTTCAGTTTTCTACTTTGATTCCATCAAGAAGGCATTCAGATGTGTCACACATTTGCCATAAATTCAGAATGTTAGCACTCTAGTTGCTTATTAGATCACTGTAGTAAAGCTACTGCTCACCAGGGAAGTCTGCTGCTGGTATTGAAAGTGCATGTTTCAGTCTGCATGTCAGAATTTTTTAATGAAATAGAAGAGGATTTGAGAAGTCACTCAAAATGTGCCCTAATTTTTCTTTCTGCAGCACTAATCATACTTTCTATGGCAAAATGAACCGCCTCATTTTGTTCCTTTTTAAATTAAATGTTTTAAGAGTTACCACTTTATTCCAATCAAGATGGATTCAGGTGTGCAATACGTTTGTCATAAGTAGGACTGCTAGCGCTCTAGTTGTTCTTTAGAACACTCTGGGAAGCTGCAGTAGAACACAAAGGAATCAACTGACAGTCTCTGCCCTTGTTGGATGTACATGTTTTACTGAGAATGTCAGACTTCATTCTCACATGACTGAGAAAGATAATGTGAATTTACAGAAAATGTGCTCTCAGTTTAGCTTATAGATCACCTTCCAAACCTCTGTGGGAAAAGCATGAGAAAATATTTTTCTCTCAATCATGATATCCCAGCAGAAGGCTTTTTCACATGGTGAAATCACCTTAGAACATACCACAATTCCTAAAATGAGTATGGTACCATCAACAAATGATTTATAATATAACTAAAGTCGTAAAACCTTCTATTAACTGCAATGCTTTTTAATGAGGTGCTATCATGTATATTGGTCCCAAGATTGCTGCCAATACTTCTTGGATGAAGTACTGACAGCCAATCAGATCTCATGATGAGATGTGGGGTTAGGCTCCGCCCAGATATATCTATCTTTTTAACTCTAATTTTCTCAGGAACTACTGAAAGGATTTACACCATTTAAGCAAAAGGCACGAGTCTGAACTGAGGACTACCTCTTTGCCAAATTTGGTGTAATTCCGTTCAGCAGTTCGGGCTGTAGCTGCGTCAACAGGTCCTATGGGAAAATGCATGGGGAAAACGTGTTTTGGGACCCCCCTTTTTTCTCGGCCCCCACTTGACGAATCACCGTGAAATTTACAGGATGGGAGCGGACCGGAGCTGGCCAAAAGTTTGGAAAATTTCGCGAATATTCGTCAATCGGCGCCAACATTATTCCAAATAGAATGTTGCAGATTTCCTATGGAAAATAGGTCCTAACTATAACTACCTACTGGCGACTGCCAGTAGGTAATATATATATATATATATATATATATATATATATATATATATATATATATATATATATATGAAACAAACCCCTCTCAGCGAGAAGGAAAGAGCCGCACACAAACACGATAATTAGGCAGATTGATTTACTCGTTTAAAAGGCACTGGCAAGTTTTAATCCCTGATGCATTTCGGTCTGACACAGACCTTTTTCGAAGGGGAAGCCGGAAACATCCAAGAGGCTGGAAAACCACTCAGAACCTGATTGCTGTATTTAAAGTCTTTGCCCCCTGGTGGGCGTCACGGTAGACGTAACTTCAAGCATTATGGTTCCTGTAGTTGATTCACAGTCCCAAACAATGAATATGCAAAAATGTTATTTCGCTGCTTTTAAAGAATGCCTCGTGATCCCTGTGCACACTAATTTTAGAGTGTGCAAGGGCCCAGAACCAAGGTCCAGTCCCTGGTAGCGCCGCTGCCTTAGTTGCTTTCGCAGGTAATCAGAGAGGGTCCAAGTTCAGGCAGTGATGGCGCACTTCACAGCTGGGGGTGCGTTGCTCACGGCAGGACCAAGCCGTAATATATGAAACAAACCCCTCTCAGCGAGAAGGAAAGAGCCGCACACAAACACGATAATTAGGCAGATTGATTTACTCGTTTAAAAGGCACTGGCAAGTTTTAATCCCTGATGCATTTCGGTCTGACACAGACCTTTTTCGAAGGGGAAGCCGGAAACATCCAAGAGGCTGGAAAACCACTCAGAACCTGATTGCTGTATTTAAAGTCTTTGCCCCCTGGTGGGCGTCACGGTAGACGTAACTTCAAGCATTATGGTTCCTGTAGTTGATTCACAGTCCCAAACAATGAATATGCAAAAATGTTATTTCGCTGCTTTTAAAGAATGCCTCGTGATCCCTGTGCACACTAATTTTAGAGTGTGCAAGGGCCCAGAACCAAGGTCCAGTCCCTGGTAGCGCCGCTGCCTTAGTTGCTTTCGCAGGTAATCAGAGAGGGTCCAAGTTCAGGCAGTGATGGCGCACTTCACAGCTGGGGGTGCGTTGCTCACGGCAGGACCAAGCCGTAATATATGAAACAAACCCCTCTCAGCGAGAAGGAAAGAGCCGCACACAAACACGATAATTAGGCAGATTGATTTACTCGTTTAAAAGGCACTGGCAAGTTTTAATCCCTGATGCATTTCGGTCTGACACAGACCTTTTTCGAAAGGGAAGCCGGAAACATCCAAGAGGCTGGAAAACCACTCAGAACCTGATTGCTGTATTTAAAGTCTTTGCCCCCTGGTGGGCGTCACGGTAGACGTAACTTCAAGCATTATGGTTCCTGTAGTTGATTCACAGTCCCAAACAATGAATATGCAAAAATGTTATTTCGCTGCTTTTAAAGAATGCCTCGTGATCCCTGTGCACACTAATTTTAGAGTGTGCAAGGGCCCAGAACCAAGGTCCAGTCCCTGGTAGCGCCGCTGCCTTAGTTGCTTTCGCAGGTAATCAGAGAGGGTCCAAGTTCAGGCAGTGATGGCGCACTTCACAGCTGGGGGTGCGTTGCTCACGGCAGGACCAAGCCGTAATATATGAAACAAACCCCTCTCAGCGAGAAGGAAAGAGCCGCACACAAACACGATAATTAGGCAGATTGATTTACTCGTTTAAAAGGCACTGGCAAGTTTTAATCCCTGATGCATTTCGGTCTGACACAGACCTTTTTCGAAGGGGAAGCCGGAAACATCCAAGAGGCTGGAAAACCACTCAGAACCTGATTGCTGTATTTAAAGTCTTTGCCCCCTGGTGGGCGTCACGGTAGACGTAACTTCAAGCATTATGGTTCCTGTAGTTGATTCACAGTCCCAAACAATGAATATGCAAAAATGTTATTTCGCTGCTTTTAAAGAATGCCTCGTGATCCCTGTGCACACTAATTTTAGAGTGTGCAAGGGCCCAGAACCAAGGTCCAGTCCCTGGTTGCGCCGCTGCCTTAGTTGCTTTCGCAGGTAATCAGAGAGGGTCCAAGTTCAGGCAGTGATGGCGCACTTCACAGCTGGGGGTGCGTTGCTCACGGCAGGACCAAGCCGTAATATATGAAACAAACCCCTCTCAGCGAGAAGGAAAGAGCTGCACACAAACACGATAATTAGGCAGATTGATTTACTCGTTTAAAAGGCACTGGCAAGTTTTAATCCCTGATGCATTTCGGTCTGACACAGACCTTTTTCGAAGGGGAAGCCGGAAACATCCAAGAGGCTGGAAAACCACTCAGAACCTGATTGCTGTATTTAAAGTCTTTGCCCCCTGGTGGGCGTCACGGTAGACGTAACTTCAAGCATTATGGTTCCTGTAGTTGATTCACAGTCCCAAACAATGAATATGCAAAAATGTTATTTCGCTGCTTTTAAAGAATGCCTCGTGATCCCTGTGCACACTAATTTTAGAGTGTGCAAGGGCCCAGAACCAAGGTCCAGTCCCTGGTAGCGCCGCTGCCTTAGTTGCTTTCGCAGGTAATCAGAGAGGGTCCAAGTTCAGGCAGTGATGGCGCACTTCACAGCTGGGGGTGCGTTGCTCACGGCAGGACCAAGCCGTAATATATGAAACAAACCCCTCTCAGCGAGAAGGAAAGAGCCGCAATTTATATATATATATATATAAATTCACAGAAAAAACCATAGGTTTCAGGCACGTTATAGTTAGGAATTAGCATTTAAACAACCTCAGAAATTCACTGAAAAAACCATAGGTTTCAGGGGTGTTATAGTTAGCTGGACTTTTCACTTGTACAAAACTATTGAAATTCCCCCATTATAGTTAGTTCAGCTAACTATAACTCGCGCGCCCGCAATGCACTGCTGATGATGTCACATATTACATCACTCATGACATGGTCAGTGACATCACTCATGACATCACTGATGACATCTCAAATGACATCACTAATGACATCATCCAGTGAATGTGTGTTTTTCTGAAAATTAAATATGTTTTATATATGTATATCTCAAGGTCGATGGAAGAATAAATGGGTATATAAGTGTCTAAATGGATGATTTGTTTTTGAAAAATTGATTGTGTAACTGACTGATTAAGTGTATCATAGTGAATACATGGCTTAGTGAGTAATGTTTAAATATGTAAATATCTGTATCAGTCTCTCACTTTGTGTATAAGTGGCTGCATGGGTTGGTGAGTAGCTACATGGGTGTCTATATAGGTTATTAGTTGGTTTTTTTGAGTATCAGTCCGAGTGTCTGCATGGTTCGGTGGGGGGTATTATGTAGTGCATAGGTGCATGAATGAGTGACTCACTGTTTGTATGTGTTGAAGACAGCATGTGTGCAGGACTGTATGGGTGGATGAGTGTGTGTATGGGTGTGTTAGTGAGTGAATGACTGTCTCAATAGTGTCTTTATGAGTAACTACATATGTTTTAAACTAGTATATGTGACTATTGGTGTATATAAGTGAGTATATGTGAGAGTGAGAGATTGAAAGAGTTCCTGTATGAATAAGTATGTGTTTCTATAAGTGATTGTTTAAAAGACTAAGTATGTGTAAGTTTCCGTAGAAGTAAGTGTGGTGGTGTGTGTATAACTGTATATGCAAGTAAATGTATGTTTGATTCTTTATTAGCATGAGTGACTATGTGTGTGAGTAACTCTATGGATGAGTGGCATTGTGTAACAGGATGTATAGGTGTATGAGTACATATGATGAGTGAGTACATGTATGAGTGACTGTATAGGACTGTTGGTGAATGAGTGGATGTGTATGTGGATCTTAGAATTACTGAAGAGGTTGTTGTAACTGGTATTGGTATGTCCATTGTTTTGAAAATTTTAGTCTCTATTTTTGAATGTGTATCAAAGGTTATATTAGGGTGAGAGGAGGTCTGCCACTCTATCACAAGGATGATGTCATCAGTGATGTCATCAGTGATGTCATTTGAGATGTCATCAGTGATGTCATGAGTGATGTCACTGACCATGTCATGAATGATGTAATATGTGACGTCATCAGCAGTGCATTGCGGGCGCGCGATTTATAGTTAGCTGAACTAACTATAACGAGGGAATTTCAATGGTTTTGTACAAGTGAAAAGTCCAGCTAACTATAACACCCCTGAAACCTATGTTTTTTTCAGTGAATTTCTGAGGTTTTTTAAATGCTAATTCCTAACTATAACGTGCCTGAAACCTATGGTTTTTTCTGTGAATTTCAAAGGTTTTTTAAATGCTAATTTCTAACTATGCCTACAGAGATAGGACATGTGAAGAAAGAAGAAAAAATGCACAGAAAGAAAAAAAAGAAGTGCAGAAAGAAGCAACAGAAGTCCTCAAAGACGAAGAAAAGTGCAGGAAGAAGGATAACGTGCAGAAAGAACAAAAAGAAGAGCAGAAAGAAGCCTTGTTGCAAAATCATCCTGTACCCTCAACTTTTTCAGACGGATACTGGTGGTAACTGAGTCTGACTAACCAGTCCTAGAGCCAGTGCTATGTTAAAAGACACTTAGAATACAGTGAAAACACCTACATACACTAGGGAACATTATGCGTTGGGGTCCCCCTGTGATTAGCATGACCTCCTCTGTAAGCCCCTAGTATATAATAGGGCAGGGGGATTAAAACTACCTCTTAAAACAGGCCACAGGGCGTTTTTGCACACGTTAACTCAGGCCCTGTCCCCTCCCTTCACCACTGTGTAAACACGCCCTGTGTCCGTTTTTAGTTGGGAGATTAAGTTTATTTGAATCCTGAGGGTCCCTAGGGTCCAACTAGCCCACTAGGTACCTCCAGTAAGTGCCACAGAGCTGCGTTGCAGAGAGGTGTAAAAGGTGTCACGGCCTGGACCACCTCTCTGCAATGCAGCTCAGTGGCGCTTACTGGAAGCACTTGGTGGGCTAGTTAGCCCCCAGGGGCCCTCAGTATTGAAGGGAAATTATATCCCCAATTTAAAACGTGCCATAGTGCGTGTTTGCACACGTCACCTCAGGCCCCGTCCCCTCCCTTCACCACTGTGTAAACGCGCCCTGTGGCTGTTCTAAGTTGAGAGATTAAGTCCCCTTGAATCCTAAGGGTCCCTAGGGTCAAACTAGACCACTAGGTACCTCCAGTAAGCGCCACAGAGCTGCGTTGCAGAGAGGTGTAAAAAGGAGCTTGGCCTCAGAACATCTTTCTGCAGCGCAGCTCCCTGGCGCATACTGGAGATGCCTGTAGGGCTAGTTGGCCCTCAGGGACCCTCAGTATTGAAGAGGAATTCATTCCCCAACTTACAACTCGCCAGGGGGCGCGTTTGCAGAGTGCTGCAAGGAGGGGGGTGGCCTCCGGCACGATGTCAGTCTTTTATTTATTTAAATTTTTTAAGAAGGGGGGCTGTGTGGTTCCCCTTCTTATTCTAATTTATTGGCCCTGATGACCCCATCCCCCAGGGCCTGTCTCCTAATTATATTTTTTTGACCCCAATCCCCAGGGCCGGCCACTGTTTGTTATTATTTTGAAAAAATATGTATTTATAGACACATCTAGGACATGCTGGACAAACCGTACGTACCTATCACCATGACGATATTCATTAAAAGGCGACTATGCATACAATGAATCCACGTGGAGTGTATTTACACCACTAGTGAAGCTCTGACATGTCTGATGCCCTACCGTGCCTAATCCCGGTAGACACCCTTGTCGTTAATTTATACAAACATGGGTAGCTATTGACGGGCACATTTAATACACATGCACACCAAGCCATTCAAAGGGGATTCGACAAAAATTCGACAAAAACTATGCAAGAAACCCCCCTCACGGTTAATAAAACACACATCCACTGCCGGATGTGTAATACTTTTTATTTTACTCTCTGGAAAGGGGACGAACATCACTTGAGAGTCACAGCGCGCTCCTGGCAGAGCCCAATGCTGTGTTACACCCACCATTGCCTGCTGAGTGCCACACACCTCTGTGTTGTATTCCACTAGCTAGTGCATATGCTATGACACTCTCTAGCCCATGTGCACTGTAACACCACCCCGTGAATATGTCATGCCACACTTGTCTTCGCACGGGTTATATTGCCCCATCTAACGTGCCTTCCTCGATGCCTATGTTATAACGCACAGTGCTATGCCATACATATTACAATCTGGGATCCATATCTTTGTCACAGTGCATATGCAACGTTACACTCCCCAGCACATATTTTATATTACAACTTTAGAGACTAGTTAGGTTACACAACACTGCCCTGTGCATATTACACTCCAAGGCGCATATCGCATAGCACGCGCTAGTGCCTGTGCTATCTCGCGCTCTCCAATGAATCTGTAATTGCGCACAATGTATTGCATATTATATTTCACGCCCAGTTCATCTTATATCACACTTTTTGGTGCATAGTTCATACCATACACTATATCTAGTTTTCATTTTCAATCGTGCTCTCAGGACTATGTTCTATATAACACTGTGTTCACCTACCCTTTTCACGGGCATTACATTTTGCGATAGGGGGTGGAGGGTCAGGGGGTGTTTCTGCCAAGTGAGCCCGGAGTCACAGTCACAAACGTCCTCTTCTTCCTGAATAAAAGTGAGATTATGCTGCATACTTGTTCATATTTTAAGTAGTTCGCACAGACACACGTTTTAAAAACAATAAAGTTCCTAATACCCGCCTTCTCTGAACAGTTAGCTTACTGCCCCATCCCCCTCCTCCCTATCCTCTGTTGTGTGAATCCATGGACTAGCCTCCTCCCTCCTGCCATGCATGGTCTGATGTGCTGCCACTGCCCTCAATTTAGTATGATGTACCAGTCCACTCCTCCTGCCCTCCATTGCCCAATTCTATGCCCCATCATTGACCTCCTGCTTAAACTCTGTGCTTAGCTTGCTGCCCCTATTCTCCTTCCCCCTGCCCTCCGATGTCTTTGTGCATGCCCCTGCTCCATCCTTTTTGCCCACCATGTTCCATGGACCTGCCACTCCTATCTACTCTGAGTGTTCTGTTGAGCTGCCACTCCCCTCCCACCTGCCTAGCATTGTCAGATGACTGTAACCTGTCCCTGCCACCTCCACCCTGCCTGTCCACATGCCATGCCCCTATCCTCTTCCTCCTGTCCTACATGGTCCATTGTACTGCCACACCCTTCTGCCCTCTCTGGTCTGTTGTGCTGCAACTGCTCCTCCTGCCTGCCATGTGGTCTGTTGTGAGGCCCCTTCCCCTGAACTCTCTTGTCTGTGCCCAGGTCCTGACCCTCCCTTCTATCCTCCATGGTCCTTTGTGCATGCCCCTGCACCCTCCTTCTTGCCCATCATAGCCATTGTGCTGCCACTAACCCTCCCGCTTGCCATGCATGGTCTTCTGTGCTGCCATGGCCCCTCCCACCTTCCCTGTGTGGTCAGCTAGCTGCCCCTGACCCCCTCCCACCTTACCTCCATGGTCTGTGTGTATGCCATCATAGTCTCACTGTTGCTCTCCATGGTGTGTCTTGTTTCTAGTGCCCATCCTGCCTGACCTCCATGGTCATCTTGCTGCTCCTGCCCTGCCCCCTTGCCCCCAGCCCTCTGTTTCCATGTGCAGACCCCTATTCCCTCCCTCCTGGCTTGTCTGTTCCATTGTAATGCCCCTGATCCGTCCCTCCTGCCCTCTGTCCATTATGGTCAGCTAGCTACCATTGCCTCTTTCCCCTCTGTTCTCTGTTGTCCATGTGCATGGTCCTGTCCCCTCCCTATTGCTTTCTATGGATTGCTGTGCTGAACTCCCGTCCCGCATGCCCTGTGTGGTGTATTGTGCTGCTGCAAACCCTGATGCCTGCCCTGTAGGGTCAGTTTGGTGCACCTCTCCATGTCCCTCCAGTCCTCTGTTATCCGAGTCCGTGTCCCTACCCCAATTCCTCCTGCCTACCATGATCCAATGTACCATATTTGCGAACATTTTGAACTTGGTAAGAGGGACATTTTGAAAAAAAACTGGGGTATTGATTTTCCCCTTTGAGTTACATTGAAAAAGAGGAGATTGTAGACAGGAGACAGATCAAATAAAGCCCATTTGAGCTTAAAAACATTGGACGTTTCCTGGCTGAAACGGGTCTTTTGGCATGTATGGTTGTACTACCACTGCCTCTTCCTTCTGCCCACAATGGTCTATTATATTGCCACAGCCTCTCTTGCCAGTCCTGTATTGTTGGTTTGTTGCCCCTGTCCCCCTTTCCACTGCCCTCCATAGTCTGTTGTGCTGCCACTGCCCTTCCTGCCTGCCCAGTGTGGTCAAATTGTGTACTCTGCACTCTCCTACCTGCCTTCAATTTTCAGAGTCCGTGCCCCTGGCCTCTGCCTCTCAACAGTATCCCAATGAACAACTAGATTGCTAACATTCTATATTTATTACAAAAGTGTGGAACGCCTGACGTCATCTTGATGTAATCAAAACTGTAATACCTAGAGCATTTCCTTTAGAAATTACATATATGAGAGGGTCTTATTTGCATCAAAATTATGGTTAGTGCTCTAAAAATCTAAAATGAGGACATATTTTCAGAGTTTTCAAATAGCGACAAAGAACTTTTAAATTATTTGCAATCTTTATGTTTTTTTATCCAGTTAAACACTTGATTAAATATTGCACTTAGGGAAGAGGATGTGGTGTTACTTCCAGAGCTGCAGACTTTGCAACTGGGGAACCAGGTTGGAGTTTCTGCTTCAGCTCAACATGCTGTGATTCTGGTCAAATCACTTAATCTCCCCATGTCTACAACCAAAATGAATTTGACCTTGTGTGATGCTCATGTAAAGCACTCCAATACCTGACAAGTCTGCACTATATAAAACTGCAAATACACACACAAATAAGTGTTTTGCACACTTCTGTCATTGGGCTACATGTGGGCTACATCTGGGTGATATTTGCGCTGCATTTGGGCTCTTTTGTCTCTGGTGGCCATCTTGGGAGATTTATTTGTTATGAAGTTTCATAATTTCCTCATTTACTGCAGTCTCCTCAGTAGGAAATACTTTCAGTTTTTTACTTTGATTCCATCAAGAAGGTATTCAGATATGTCACACATTTGCCATAAATTCTGAATGTTAGCACTCTTGTTGCTCATTAGGTCACTGTAGTAAATCTACTGCTCACCAGGGAAGTCTGCTCCTGGTATAAAAAGTGCATGTTTCAGTCTGCATGTCAGACTTTTTTTATGAAATAGAAGAGGATTTGAGAAGTCAAAATGTGCCCTAATTTTTCTTTCTGCAGCACTAATCATAATTTCTATGGCAAAATGAACCCCCTCATTTTGTTCCTTTGTAAATTAAATGTTTTAAGTGTTACCACTTTATTCCAATAAAGATGGCTTCAGGTGTGCCATACTTTTGTCATAAGTAAGACTGTTAGCGCTCTAGTTGTTCGTTATAACACTCTGGGACATCCTGTCTTTGGGCTATACTTGGGCTACATCTGGGTGATATTTGTGCTACATTTGGGCTCTTTTGTCTCTGGTGGCCATTTTGGGAGACTTATTTGTTATGAAGTTTCCTAATTTCTTCATTTACTACAGTCTCCTCAGTAGGAAATACTTTCAGTTTTTTACTTTGATTCCATCAAGAAGACATTCAGATGTGTCACACATTTGCCATAAATTCAGAATGTTAGCACTCTAGTTGCTTATTAGATCACTGTAGTAAAGCTACTGCTCACCAGGGAAGTCTGCTGCTGGTATTGAAAGTGCATGTTTCAGTCTGCATGTCAGAATTTTTTAATGAAATAGAAGAGGATTTGAGAAGTCACTCAAAACGTGCCCTAATTTTTCTTTCTGCAGCACTAATCATACTTTCTATGGCGAAATGAACCCCCTCATTTTGTTCCTTTTTAAATTAAATGTTTTAAGAGTTACCACTTTATTCCAATCAAGATGGCTTCAGGTGTGCAATACGTTTGTCATAAGTAGGACTGCTAGCGCTCTAGTTGTTCTTTAGAACACTCTGGGAAGCTGCAGTAGAACACAATCACAAGGATGATGTCATCAGTGATGTCATCAGTGATGTCATTTGAGATGTCATCAGTGATGTCATGAGTGATGTCACTGACCATGTCATGAATGATGTAATATGTGACGTCATCAGCAGTGCATTGCGGGCGCGCGATTTATAGTTAGCTGAACTAACTATAACGGGGGAATTTCAATGGTTTTGTACAAGTGAAAAGTCCAGCTAACTATAACACCCCTGAAACCTATGGTTTTTTCAGTGAATTTCTGAGGTTTTTTAAATGCTAATTCCTAACTATAACGTGCCTGAAACCTAAGGTTTTTTCTGTGAATTTCAAAGGTTTTTTAAATGCTAATTTCTAACTATGCCTACAGAGATAGGACATGTGAAGAAAGAAGAAAAAATGCACAGAAAGAAAAAAAAGAAGTGCAGAAAGAAGCAACAGAAGTCCTCAAAGACGAACAAAAGTGCAGGAAGAAGGATAACGTGGAGAAAGAACAAAAAGAAGAGCAGAAAGAAGCCTTGTTGCAAAATCATCCTGTACCCTCAACTTTTTCAGACGGATACTGGTGGTAACTGAGACTGACTAACCAGTCCTAGAGCCAGTGCTATGTTAAAAGACACTTAGAATACAGTGAAAACACCTACATACACTAGGGAACATTATGCGTTGGGGTCCCCCTGTGATTAGCATGACCTCCTCTGTAAGCCCCTAGTATATAATAGGGCAGGGGGATTAAAACTACCTCTTAAAACAGGCCACAGGGCGTTTTTGCACACGTTAACTCAGGCCCCGTCCCCTCCCTTCACCACTGTGTAAACACGCCCTGTGTCTGTTTTTAGTTGGGAGATAACGTTTATTTGAATCCTGAGGGTCCCTAGGGTCCAACTAGCCCACTAGGTACCTCCAGTAAGTGCCACAGAGCTGCGTTGCAGAGAGGTGTAAAAAGTGGCACGGCCTAGACCACCTCTCTGCAATGCAGCTCAGTGGCGCTTACTGGAAGCACTTGGTGGGCTAGTTAGCCCCCAGGGGCCCTCAGTATTGAAGGGAAATTATATCCCCAATTTAAAACGTGCCATAGTGCATGTTTGCACACGTCACCTCAGGCCCCGTCCCCTCCCTTCACCACTGTGTAAACGCGCCCTGTGGCTGTTCTAAGTTGAGAGATTAAGTCCCCTTGAATCCTAAGGGTCCCTAGGGTCAAACTAGACCACTAGGTACCTCCAGTAAGCGCCACAGAGCTGCGTTGCAGAGAGGTGTAAAAAGGAGCTTGGCCTCAGAACACCTGTCTGCATCGCAGCTCCCTGGCGCATACTGGAGATGCCTGTTGGGCTAGTTGGCCCTCAGGGACCCTCAGTATTGAAGAGGAATTAATTCCCCAACTTACAACTCGCCAGGGGGCGCGTTTGCAGAGTGCTGCAAGGAGGGGGCGTGGCCTCCGGCACGATGCCAGTCTTTTATTTATTTTAATTTTTTAAGAAGGGGGGCTGTGTGGTTCCCCTTCTTATTCTAATTTATTGGCCCTGATGACCCCATCCCCCAGGGCCTGTCTCCTAATTATATTTTTTTGACCCCAATCCCCAGGGCCGGCCACTGTTTGTTATTATTTTGAAAAAATATATATTTATAGACACACCTAGGACATGCTGGACAAACCGTACGTACCTATCACCATGACGATATTCATTAAAAGGCGACTATGCATACAATGAATCCACGTGGAGTGTATTTACACCACTAGTGAAGCTCTGACATGTCTGATGCCCTACCGTGCCTAATCCCGGTAGACACCCTTGTCGTTTATTTATACAAACATGGGTAGCTATTGACGGGCACATTTAATACACATGCACACCAAGCCATTCAAAGGGGATTCGACAAAAATTCGACAAAAACTATGCAAGAAACCCCCCTCACGGTTAATAAAACACACATCCACTGCCGGATGTGTAATACTTTTTATTTTACTCTCTGGAAAGGGGACGAACATCACTTGAGAGTCACAGCTCGCTCCTGGCAGAGCCCAATGCTGTGTTACACCCACCATTGCCTGCTGAGTGCCACACACCTCTGTGTTGTATTCCACTAGCTAGTGCATATGCTATGACACTCTCTAGCCCATGTGCACTGTAACACCACCCCGTGAATATGTCATGCCACACTTGTCTTCGCACGGGTTATATTGCCCCATCTAACGTGCCTTCCTCGATGCCTATGTTATAACGCACAGTGCTATGTCATACATATTACAATCTGGGATCCATATCTTTGTCACAGTGCATATGCAACGTTACACTCCCCAGCACATATTTTATATTACAACTTTAGAGACTAGTTAGGTTACACAACACTGCCCTGTGCATATTACACTCCAAGGCGCATATCGCATAGCACGCGCTAGTGCCTGTGCTATCTAGCGCTCTCCAATGAATCTGTAATTGCGCACAATGTATTGCATATTATATTTCACGCCCGGTTCCTCTTATATCACACTTTTTGGTGCATAGTTTATACCATACACTATATCTAGTTTTCATTTTCAATCGTGCTCTCAGGACTATGTTCTATATAACACTGTGTTCAACTACCCTTTTCACGGGCATTACATTTTGCGATAGGGGGTGGAGGGTCAGGGGGTGTTTCTGCCAAGTGAGCCCGGAGTCACAGTCACAAACGTCCTCTTCTTCCTGAATAAAAGTGAGATTATGCTGCATACTTGTTCATATTTTAAGTAGTTCGCACAGACACACGTTTTAAAAACAATAAAGTTCCTAATACCCGCCTTCTCTGAACAGTTAGCTTGCTGCCCCATCCCCCTCCTCCCTATCCTCTGTTGTGTGAATCCATGGACTAGCCTCCTCCCTCCTGCCATGCATGGTCTGATGTTCTGCCACTGCCCTCAATTTAGTATGATGTACCAGTCCACTCCTCCTGCCCTCCATTGCCCAATTCTATGCCCCATCATTGACCTCCTGCTTAAACTCTGTGCTTAGCTTGCTGCCCCTATTCTCCTTCCCCCTGCCCTCCGATGTCTTTGTGCATGCCCCTGCTCCATCCTTTTTGCCCACCATGTTCCATGGACCTGCCACTCCTATCTACTCTGAGTGTTCTGTTGAGCTGCCACTCCCCTCCCACCTGTCTAGCATTGTCAGATGACTGTAACCTGTCCCTGCCACCTCCACCCTGCCTGTCCACATGCCATGCCCCTATCCTCTTCCTCCTGTCCTACATGGTCCATTGTACTGCCACACCCTTCTGCCCTCCCTGGTCTGTTGTGCTGCAACTGCTCCTCCTGCCTGCCCCGTGCGGTCTGTTGTGAGGCCCCTTCCCCTGAACGTTCTTGTCTGTGCACAGGTCCTGACCCTCCCTTCTAACCTCCATCGTCCTTTGTGCATGCCCCTGCACCCTCCTTCTTGCCCATCATATCCATTGTGCTGCTACTAACCCTCCCACTTGCCATGCATGGCCTTCTGTGCTGCCATGGCCCCTCCTACCCTCCCTCTGTGGTCAGTTAGCTGCCCCTGACCCCCTCCCACCTTCCCTCCATGGTCTGTGTGTATGCCATCACAGTCTCAGTGTTGCTCTTCATGGTGTGTCTTGCTTCTAGTGCCCATCCTGCCTGACCTCAATGGCTATCTTGCTGCTCCTGCCCTGCCCCCTTACCCCCAGCCCTCTGTTTACATGTGCAGACCCCCACTCCCTCCCTCCTGGCTTGTCTCTTCCATTGTAATGCCCCTGATCCGTCCCTCCTGCCCTTTATGGTCTGTTATGCTGCAGCTTTCTCTCCTGTCTGTCCATTATGGTCAGCTAGCTACCATTGCCTCTTGCCCCTCTGTTCTCTTTTGTCCATGTGCATGGTCCTGTCCCCTCCCTCTTGCTTTCTATGGATTGTTGTGCTGCACTCCCGTCCCGCATGCCCTGTGTGGTGTATTGTGCTGCTGCAAACCCTGATGCCTGCCCTGCAGGGTCAGTTTGGTGCACCTCTCCATGTCCCTCCTGTCCTCTGTTATCCAAGTCCATGTCCCTACCCCATTTCCTTCCATGATCCAATGTACCATACTTGCGAACATTTTGAACTTGGTAAGAGGGAGATTTTGAAAAAAAACTGGGGTATTGATTTTCCCCTTTGAGTTACATTGAAAAAGAGGAGATTGTAGACAGGAGACAGATCAAATAAAGCCCATTTGAGCTTAAAAACATTGGACGTTTCCTGGCTGAATCGGGTCGGTTTGCATGTATGGTTGTACTACCATTGCCTCTTCCTTCTGCCCACAATGGTCTATTACATTGCCACAGCCTCTCTTGCACGTCCTGTATTGTTGGTTTGTTGCCCCTTCCCCCCTTTCCACTGCCCGCCATAGTCTGTTGTGCTGCCACGGCCCTTCCTGCCTGCTCAGTGTGGTTAAATTGTTGCCTTTGCACCCTCCTACCTGCCTTCAATTTTCAGAGTCCATGCCCCTGGCCTCTCAACAGTATCCTAATGAACAACTAGATTGCTAACATTCTATATTTATTACAAAAGTGTGGAACGCCTGACGTCATCTTGATGTAATCACAACTGTAATACCTAGAGCATTTCCTTTAGAAATTACATATATGAGAGGGTCTTATTGGCATCAAAATTATGGTTAGTGCTCTAAAAGACTAAAATAAGGACATATTTTCTGAGTTTTCAAATAGCGACAAAGCACTTTTAAATTATTTGTTATCTTTATGTTTTTTTATCCAGTTGACCACTTGATTAAATGTTGCACTTAGGGGAGAGGATGTGGTACTACTTCCAGAACTGCAGACTTTGCAACTGGGGAACCAGGTTGGAGTTTCTGCTTCAGCTCGACATTCTGTGATTCTGGTCAAATCACTTAGTCTCCCCATGTCTACAACCAAAATGAATTTGTTCTTGTGTGATGTAACCAATGCTCATGTAAAGCACTCCAATACCTGACAAGTCTGCACTATATAACACTGCAAAAACACAAAATAATAAGTGTTTTGCACACTTCTGTCATTGGGCTATATTTGGGCTACATCTGGGTGATTTTGGGCTACATTTGGGCTCTTTTGTCTCCGGTGGCCATCTTGGGAGATTTATTTGTTATGAAGTTTCCTAATTTCCTCATGTACTGCAGTCTCCTCAGTAGGAAATGCTTTCAGTTTTTTACTTTGATTCCATCATGAAGGTATTCAGATATGTCACACATTTGCCATACATTCTGAATGTTAGCACTCTTTTTGCTCATTACATCACTGTAGTAAAGCTACTGCTCACAAGGGAAAACTGCTGCTGGTATCGAAAGTGCATGTTTCAGTCTGCATGTCAGAATTTTGTAATGAAATAGAAGAGGATTTGAGAAGTCACTCAAAATGTGCCCTCATTTTCTTTCTTCAGCATTAATCATAATTTCTATGGCAAAATGAACCCCCTCATTGTGTTCCTTTTTAAATTAAATGTTTTAAGTGTTACCAGTTTATTCCAATCAAGATGGCTTCAGGTGTGCCATATGTTTATCATGAGTAGGACTGTTAGCGCTCTAGTTGTTCTTTGGAACACTCTGGGAAGCTGCAGTAGAACACAAAGGAATCAACTGACAGTCTCTGCCCTTGTTGGATGTACATGTTTTACTGAGAATGTCAGACTTCATTCTCACATGACTGTGAAAGATAATGTGAGTTTACAGAAAATAAGCTCTCAGTTTAGCTTATAGATCACCTTCCAAACCTCTGTGGGAAAAGCATGAGAAAATACTTTTCTCTCAATCATGATATCCCAGCAGAAGGCTTTTTCACATGGTGAAATCACCTTAGAACATACCACAGTTCCTAAAATTAGTATGGTACCATCAACAAATGATTTATAATGTAACTAAAGTCTTAAAACCTTCTATTAACTGCAATGCTTTTTAATTTATATATATATATATATATATATATATATATATATATATATATATATATATATATATATATAAATATATATATATATATATATTATATCTACTGGCGGTCGCCAGTAGATAGTTATAGCTAGGACCTATTTTCCATAGGAAATCCGCAACATTCTATTGGGAATATCTTTGGCGCCGGTTTACGAATCTTCGCGAAATTCTCCAAACTTTTGGCCAGCTCCGCCCCGCTCCTACCCTGAAAGTTTTGTGGTGATTCGCCAAGTGGGGGCCGAGAAAAAAGGGGGGTCCCAAAACGCGTTTTCCCCATGCAATTTCCCGTAGGATCTGTTGTCGCAGCTACAGCCCGAACCGCTGAACGGAATGATACCAAATTTGGCAAAGAGGTAGTCCTCAGTTCGGACTCATGCCTTTTGCATATTTGGTGTGAATCTGTTCAGTAGTTCCTGAGAAAATTAGGGTCAAAAAAGTTAGTGATATCTATGGCCGGGGAGGATCCGCGGATCCTACCCGCACCGTAAGCGAACCCTCCCCGAACGTAGCACGCACCCTCCCGATCGCGCGCTGAATGCTAATTGGCTGTTGAGCGTTTCTCTACATTCGAAACCAGGAACTGTTGGCGGCCATTTTCTGCCTAGGTAGAAGCGAGGCTGAAGAAGCAAGGGGAATAAGTGCGTAAAACATATAAAGGGGGCAGAGTGGAAATACTCTGACCCTTTAGAGGTGCTTAGGGGGTCCCAGAAGGACCCCCTGGGGTCCCCCTTTTTAAAAAAAAAAAGCGGCGAAATGCGGTCACGGTGCGCGCATCCTATTGCGTTGGATGCACGGATCCTCTCACGGTGGATTCGCGGATCCACGGCAACGTTTTTTGAAAAACTACAAGAAATCATTGGTTGTATAACAACTTTTGACACTAAAAGGTAGGGTGTATATTTCTGTTTTTTAAAGGTATGATTGTTATTGGTTAATAAAAACAGATTGTAAGGAACATTATATATGATAAACTGATATGTTGAAAAGTCAAGCACACCTGTCTTGTGTAGGAACATTGTGTGCTGAACTTGTGACCTGTGAGCTCAGTGCAGTGTTCCATGAGCTGTTTCTATGGGAACAGGCAGAAGGCAGATTGAGGGAAGGGTTGAAATGTAATTCAGTTGGAAAGGGTTGAAATGTTTAACCAATAGAAATGTGTGTTTGCTTTTGAGTTTATGTGTGTAGGATTGTGATTTGATGTTTACATGTATATGTGTGGAAAATGAAAGGGAAACTTTTTCATTGTTTGCTTTTGCTGAGAGGTGCACAGTGCAGAGATTCTGTAAAAGAAAATATGGTGAGTGATTGATATACTCCTTAATCTACAAAAGAACTTGAAAGATGAGTTATTTAATTGTGAGGGGATGTATGTAGACTATTTTAATCAGACTAATGTATTTTTCCTGCTAAAGTGTAGAGAGTACTTATTTTCTCTACAATGTGTGTGCATGTAGAAACCATTCTGTGATAGGCATTTGTGTTTTTCATGTGTTTGTAGACAGATAACTGTGCAGTTTTTATATTTTGGTAGAATTAGAAACCAGTCATTGTTTTTTGAATTTGTGAAATGAGTTATGTTATATTTCTATACTAAAATGTAGTACTACTTCTAGATGGAAAAATGTGTTTTGATATAGTGCAAGGGATAGTGTTGTTTGTCTAGAATCACACAGTGAGTCTGTGTGCATTTGGGAACCACTGTGAGAGAAGCATTTGGTAACATCGTGTATTTGCTGACAGATAACTGTTTTAAAACATGTTATGTTGTCAAGTTTTAGTAGCATTAGAAGACAGTTATGGCTTATGCTTTCATTAAATGAGTCAGGCTTTGACATACAAGTGCAGTCCTGAAATATGTAGATTGTGTGCAGTTCCCTTACCACTTGCACTGTAGTGGATGAGTTTTGGTAAACTCATAGGGATAGTGGTGCTTGTCTAGAATCACACTGTGAGTTACTGTGTATTTGGGATCAGTGTAAGAGAATCATTTGATAAAATCATGTATTTGCTGACAGATAATTGTTTTAAAATCTGTCATGTTGTGAAGTTTTAGTAGCATTAGAATCCAGTCTTTGCTTATATGTTGATTAAATGAGCCATGCCTTGAGACTGATGTGCTGTGCTTAAATATGTAGATTGTGTGCAGTCCCCTTACCCCTTCCATAGTAGTGAATTATTTTTGGTAAAGTCCTAGGATAGTGTTGATTGTCTAAAATCACACTGTGAGTCTGTGTGCATTTGGGTAAGGATTGTGAGAGAAGTATTTGGTGACATCGTGTATTTACTGATAGATAACTGTTTTAAAACCTATCATGTTGTCAAGTTTTAGTAGCATTAGAAGCCAGTCTTTGCTTATGCGTTGATTAAATTAGTCAGGCATTGACATTAAAGTGTAGTCGTGAAATATGTAGATTGTATGCAGCTCCTTTACCACTTCTACTGTAGTGAATGAGCTTTGGTAAACTCCTAGGGATAGTGTTGTTTGTCTAGAATCACACTGTGAGTCTGTGTGCATTTGGGAACCACTGTGAGAGAAGTGTTTGGTAAGATCGTGTATTTGCTGACAGATAAATGTTGTAAAACATGTCATGTTGTCAAGTTTTAGTAGCATTAGAAGACAGTTATGGCTTATGCTTTCATTATATGAGTCAGGCATTGACAGTAAATTGCAGTTGTGAAATATGTAGATTGTGTGCAGTTTGCTTACCACTTGCATTGTAGTGAATGAGTTTTGGTAAACTCATAAGGACAGTTGTCCTTGTCTAGAATCACACTGTGAGTTAGTGTGTATTTGGGATCAATGTGAGAGAAGCATTTGGTAACATCATGTATTTGCTGACAGATAACTGTTTTAAAACCTGTCATGTTGTGAAGTTTTAGTAGGATTAGAATCCAGTCTTTGCTTATGAGTTGATTAAATGAGTCATGCTTTGACACTGATGTGGTGTACTTAAATATGTAGATTGTGTGCAGTACCATTAACTCTTCCAGAGTAGTGAATGAGTTTTGGTAAACTCATAGGGATAGTGGTGCTTGTCTAGAATCACACTGTGAGTTCGTGTGTATTTGGGATCACTGTGAGAGAAGCATTTGGTAACATCATGTATTTTCTGACAGATAACTGTTTTAAAACCTGTCATGTTGTGAAGTTTTAGTAGGATTAGAATCCAGTCTTTGCTTATGCGTTGATTAAATGAGTCATGCTTTGACACTGATGTGGTGTACTTAAATATGTAGATTGTGTGCAGTACCATTAACTCTTCCAGAGTGTGAGGTTTGGTAAACTAGGATAGTGTTGCTTGTCTAAAATCACACTGTGAGTCTGTGTGCATTTGGGTAAGGATTGTGAGAGAAGCATTTGGTAACATCGTGTATTTTCTGACATATTCTTGTTTTAAAACCGGTCATGTTGTGAAGTTTTAGTAGAATTAGAAGCCAGTCTTTGCTTATGCTTTCATTATATGAGTCAGGGTTTGACATAAAAGTGCAGTCCTGAAATATGAAGATTGTGTGCAGTTCGCTTACCACTTCCACAGTAGTGAATGATTTTTGGTAAACTTCTAGGTATAGTGGTTGTTGTGTAGAATCACACTGTGAGTCTGTGTGCATTTGAGAACCACTGTGAGAGAGGCATTTGGTAACATCGTGTATTTGCTGACAGATTACTAATTTAAAACCTCTCATGTTGTCAAGTTTTAGTAGCATTAGAAGCTAGTCTTTGCTTATGCATTGATAAAATGAGTCAGGGTTTGGTGTAGTACCATGTACTATTCTGTTCACTGTGGCAGAACTGAAAATTTAAAAGTTTTACCTAAGCACTGTCCTGGAAGTAGTCTGATTATTTAGTCAGAATCTAAGTACCAAATAGACTGCTTCAAATGTCTATGCAGTATGCATGTAGTGTTCTAACATACTATACACTTGTCTTTTACACCTTCAATTCCCTAGTCAGTATCCATACACTTTCAGGAAAGATCCTGTCACTTCCTTTGCAGTCCTCTAGAGACCCATTCAACAGCATGTACTAATCCATTCACTGTGCCAAAACCCAAACACTTATAAATTCACCAAGACACTCTCTTTCCAGTACTCTAATGATTCAGTCACTGCCTAAGTATTCATGCACTGAGCCAGGTCTTAGCACATGGACTTCTTCAAACCCCTATCCTCTATGCATGCAGTCCTCTAAGCACCTACACACTTGTCTTTCACTCCTTCAATTCCCCAGTCAGTATCCGTTCACTTCCAGCAAACACCCTGTCACTCCATTTGCACTCCTCTAGTGACCCATTCAGCATAATGTACTAATCCATTCACTGCGCCAAACCCTAATAAATTCACCCAGGCACTCTCCTTGCAGTACTCTAATCATTCAGTCAGTACCCAAGTACTCATTCAGTGATCCAGGCCTTAGTATATGGACTGATTCAAACCGTTATCCACTATACATGCAGTCCTCTAACCACCTACACAATTGTCTTTCTCACCTTCAATTCCCTAGTCAGTATCCATACACTTTCAGGAAATATCCTGTCACTCCCTTTGCAGTCCTCTACTCACCCATTCAGCATCGTGTACTAATCCATTCACTGTGCTAAAACGCAAACACTGATAAATTCACCAAGATACTATCTTTGCAGTACTCTAATCATTCAGTCAGTGCCTAAGTATTCATACACTGAGCCAGGCCTTATCACATGGACTGCTTCAAACCCCTATCCACTATGCATGCAGTCTTCTAACCACCTAGATACTTGTCTTTCACACTTTCAATTTCCTAGTCAGTATCCATACAGTCCAGCACTTGTGACTGCCTTTGCACTCCTCTAGTGACTCATTCAGTACCAAGTACTAATCCATTCCCTGTGCGAAAAGCCTAGCACTAATAAATTCACCTAGGCACTCTCTTTGTTGTAGTCTAATCATTCAGTCAGTACCCAAGTAGTCATGCAGTGAGCCAGGCCTTAACACATGGACTGCTTTAAATGCCTATGCAGTATTGATGCAGTCCTCTAATCACCTACACAGTTGTGTTTCACACCTTGAATTCCCTAGTTAGTATTCATACTCTTCTAGCAAACACCCTGTCACTCACCCAGTGTGTCTCCTTATAGTACTGTAATCATTTAGTCAGTTAGCATGTAGTCTTTTAGTGAGGTAGGCTTTAGGGCATGAACAGCTTCAAAGTAGTATGCACTATGCATGTAGTGTTTTAACGATCGTCACACTTGTGGTTCAGGGCTATAGTTTCTTAGTCAGTTTTTATATAAAATGTGTTTGTACAGTAATGGAATAGTATAAATTTGAAAGTTATTAATATACATTTATTTGTGATTCTTTTTTACAGATACAGAATAGGAGTGTTTCTCATCCGTTTGCACTCTTCTTGTGCAAGATTGTTTCGATGAAGGGTCCTTCGGTATTTCATCATACTTGCCGTGCCGTACGAGTATTTCTTGTTAGGATCCCCTCGCAACAGAACTCTTTTGCAAATCTTGCACGTGACCAAGGTGGCATTGATGTTTGTTTGCCCCTCGAGAAAAGTAAAAAATGTCCACACCACTGAAGGAAAACGTAGTGGGCGTGGTGCCTTCTGCAAAAAAAATTCCTCAGATTCGGTAAATATTTTAAAGCGGCAACATTTACAGTTTTTGTAAGTTAAACTTATAACATTTTGTTAGCTGTATACATTTTAAATATCTGTGATTTGTTTCTTGTGGTATTTTGTTAAGAATACCATGTTGGTTTTTTTTTAACAATCTTTTTGATTTTGCAGGTCTGTCATCGACATCCGTGGTTCCCACAGGAGTGTTCCGCTTTGTTGTTTTGTATTATTGTTGTTACATTTTGTTTATTAGTTTATTGTTTATATTTATGTTAATAAAAATATAAAGTTTGAAAATAGTTTATCGTTTATATATTTATTATTATAAAAAATAAAGTTTGAAAAAAAAATTAATAATGTTTTTGGTTGTTCTCTTAACTGCTGTGTGACTCTTTCTTGTTCTTATTACTATTATTTGATGGAGTCCACCATGGTGTTAAATTTTGGGGCACTTATCGCTGGAATACTAGTGATATCTGCAGTTTGCACCAACTTCTGAATAGTGTGTTAGATTTTTCTGAACTTTACTTCCGTTAAAGTGCTGATAATGAAATAGAGAGTAGCCGTTCCCGTGCAAAAAGACATGAGGTACACGTTTGCGATTTATTCTAAATACTAAAATCCTGTATTGTATTGCACTGAGGTATTGGCTGCACTTACAGTGTACACACAAAATCTATTAAGAAATCTCATTGTATTTATATTGATTGGGAATAGTGCGTCAGGTGCTGGATCTTGATGAGATACACTGCTCAGTTCGTATATTGTTCTGCACACGAAAAAAATCACATCACAACTTTCACAGCAATTGCAATGCGAAACAAATTCCGGCGATAAGACACGTTAGCACCAGGGATTCTACACCTGCTTTCTGCTGGTGTTAAGCAGGACAACTACCTGCACCATGAAAGAGAACACAGCCAAGAGCCACACCAGAACACCCACAGGTGCGATAGAGTCAATGAGCATGATACATGGATACCCATGAGGGCCAGAAGACTCATCGCAACAACTCCAGGACCACCAATGCCCCCCAAACCCATATCTTAGTAAGTGTGTCCCTGTGGTCATTGTCTTAGCATGATAGACACGAGCCCTGCAACATCATAGTGTGCTGTTACCTCAGCGTTGGCAGTGAGCCTGGATGTGTAGCTACGTACGCATCCTCCTGCATGCACAACTGGCGTGTGCTGGTCTGGGGTTAACAGGTCAGTGCAGGGGTGTGCCTATCCGGCAAGGGGAACGGGGTGTCTCGGACATGTCCGTGTACAGGAAGTGTGGTAAGTGTGTCTCTGTGTTCTGGTGTGGCCTGTTGCAAGAGCTGCAGCAGTCGATGTTGTAAAGTGGCATGCACCACCCCCAAACGGCACTGTAACGTTGTAGTTGGAATGTAGCAGGAGATGCGCAAATAGGCAGTACAATGGCGTGCCGTATGAGTGCACGAGATACAACAGCTCACCGTACAAAAGTGTGGGGGCTCGTGGGAGGGAGGAGCAGCCGTTTGGCAACATAACACACCATGAACTCGACCATGTGCCACATGCTGGGCATCTCATCCATGATGACCATGGTCGCAGACATCCCACAACACCAATGACTGTCCTTTGTACACATCCTGTATGAATGCAGCGTGGTTTTCACTTCTATGCTCGTTCAGTGGTGTGATGTTGGCAGGTTGTGTGACTTGTGCTCTTTGTTGGTGTGTTTCATTTTGGCCATTGTTAGCCTATATGTGTGTTGTACTTAATTGTGCATGTGTGCCATTCTGCCCATCTCCCCCCTCCCCCCACTCCCTGCTTCTTCCTCTTCCTAGTGCTCTTGTGCCTATAATTTTGTTGCTGCACACATAAATACATGTAAACAATAAATTAGAATAGTTCCTTGATTCTTTTAGGTTTCAAAACTTCTCTATTGGTTTCTTTTTAATTTTCCATATGAACCGTTTTTTTAAATATTCAACAACACATAGAAGTCAGAAGTGCAACGTATTCTATCAACACACTTTCTAGAACATTCTACAACACGTGCAGGTTAAAAGTTTATCAATTTTTTAAAACGTAACGATATTTTTTTGCAACATTTTCTTGAACATATAACGACACGTGCAGGTCAAAAGTTGACAATTGTTTTAAGTTCGAACAGTGCCTTCCAAATGCAAGTAGCAGGTGTGGTTGAGCTGAGCAAATTTTATCCTATGATATGTACTCCACGTTGAAACTGCTTTTTCTTAACCAATCACAAAAATGCTTTTCCACAAAACTAATGTGCACCCTACTTTTAAAAAAGAATGCTTTTCATGATATCTTTAGAGATAAGTTATAGATAGGAATTAGCATTTAAAAAACCTTTGAAAGTCACTGAAAAAACCATAGGTTTCATGCATGTTATAGTTAGGAATTAGCATTTAAAAAACCTTTGAAATTCACTGAAAAAACCATAGGTTTCTGGGGCGTTATAGTTAGGAATTAGCATTTAAAAAACCTTACCTGATGACATCATCCAGTGAATGTGTGTTTTTCTTAAAAGTTTAACCCCTTCGCCGCGGCACAAATTCCGCCGCGGCGCTGGGGGGGTTTGGGGGCAGTGCGGCGCCGCCGTGCTCGTGACGGAACCACTCCGTCATGAGTCACGGACGAGCTGTGCTCATAACGGAGTGGTTCCGTCACGACTCCGCCCACTGCGCTAATCGCCCGCACAGGCGGGGAATTAGCGCCGAAATTTGCCCAACTATCTGGTACTTTAATCAAGGAACAAAGAACCTCTATAACCAAAAGGATTGGCCCTGCATTAAGAATTTATAATGCCAAAATAAGTTCAGCAATCCTGTATGGTGCAGATCTATGGGGCTCTTCAGACTTGTCCTCCTTGGTTAAAGTCCAAAATAAATTTCTACGTAACCTAATTGGCCTGCCCCAATCTAGTCCCTTGAGACCCCTGTTACTAGACCTGGGTTGTTACCCCATTGACGAAGTGGCACGGTTTAGATCCGTTGCTATGTGGAGAAGGATCTGGTCAACACCTGAACTTGCTACTTTTGCAAAGGAGATATTAGATGTTAGACCCATTGTGGGATCTGCTAACATCCCTTGGTTTAGGAATGTGAGATCGATACTGGTAAACATGGGCCATGATCAGTTATGGTCGGATCCCGGCAATAGCATTTTTCCTTCAAAAAAGGATTTTATAGAACAGTACTGGGCGACTATACGTTATCAATATATAGTCCAGTCAGATCCCACTTCTCTTTCTGGTAGATTCCTGGAACACAAACTCACTCCCTCTTTAGAGGAGTATTGGGATGTAATTACAAAGAGCTGTGACAGAGAACTATACCATCAGTTTAGGGTGGGGTCACTTCCAGTGAGATCCTTTACAGTTACATGGCGTGGCCAGACGAATGAGTTCTGCCCTTGGTGTAGGGACAAAAAAGAGTCCATAGGCCATGTATTTTTTGTTTGCCCATCCTATTCAGCCCCCCGAAGAAAATGGCTTAAACCCATCTGTAACAACATGAAAACTCGGGTGTGCCAGGAGGCATTATGGCTCTTAAGGACTAATACATCGATTCCAGTGGTCATAGCCGTTGCAAAATTTCTGGGTTGGACATGGATTATTAGAGCCAGTCAACATTGTAATAGTGGCTAAATAGCCCCTTATAATAAGAACATATTTCTAACACGTCTTTACCCGACAATTTAATCACTTTTTAATCCTATTTTATTGTGTATAATATGTTTAACTCCGCTTATTAGTGATGATTTGTGCTAATTAACTCTTGTATGTATTCTATTCTATTCTTCTGATTTTTTAATATTATGTGTAATTTTGACATCTGGAGTTTTTAGACATGAGTGGAATGTTTCTTGCATGTCTTTTATGATGAAATAATATCGAAATAAAGACGTATGAACTGAACTGAATCATACTTTCATTTTCTCACTCATTCTGTCTGTCCTTTCCTCCTCTTGACTCAGTCATTTCAAACATTTCAATCATTCATGTATACACTACACATTCATTCAATACAATTACAACACAGTATATTAGGAATATAGCTCTTCTTGGAGAAGTGAAGTGTTTTTTTGTCTTTTTTTTTTGTATTTTTTTTTTTTTTTTTAACAATTATATATATTTTTTTTATTTTTTTAGAGCACCAAAAAGAAACTGGTGATGAAAAACTGTTCAACATGAACAAAAAAAAAAATGACAAAAATTATGGGCTGGAGCATGTGTGCTGCTGGATTGTGTTCTCAATCAAATTAATGCTGCTCTCTCCGTAACAAAGAACAGCATTGCACACATTGCAATGTATGTGCACCTTCTGGAACAGTGGGCGGATATCCAGAGATCTTGCACACGGTGAATCTACGGCCGCAGATGATGTGCTCGGCTGAGCAGGTGGAGGGTTGTCCCTTAGGGCTCTAGTTGTTTCTCGAGCGTAGCGTATAGGATGCACTGTTTTGAAGTGCCTCAGCATGGAATAAATACTAAAGGAGTATTTTTTGCTCGGATCTCCTCTAGATAGGACACTTCCGCAAATAGTGCATGTCACCTTCGGTGCATTCACCTTCTTTTGGCCCTCTGGAAATGTGAAATAATTCCAGATGAAAGAGTGTTTTTGTTTGCTCTTCCTTGGTGGTTCAACAAAGGTCTCCTCCTCACTCCCTGAAGTTGACTGCTGTTCTGCCATTTTCAAGTAAGATTTCACTCAAGTAGCTGTTCAGCAACCTTCTCCCAGGAAATAAGAAGAAATAGTGAGGGGAGTGGGTGTGGTGTTTGAAGATTCTGGAACAGAAACTACTATGAACCAATGAAAAGTGTTGTTTCGTAATCACTTGACTTGCCATGCACGCACGGTGCTCGCACGTATGCGCGCACCGTGCGCGCACGGTGCTCGCACGCATGCGTGCACGGTGCTCGCACGCATGCGCGCACGGTGCACGCACGGATCGGAAATGAATTACTTTTAACCCAATTTCTAAAACATGAAAAGGAGGCAGACAAGACACTCCCTGACCCCCTAGACCTTCTCAGGGGGTCCCTAAAGGACCTCGTAAATAAAAAAAAACCTTTTTGTTGAATAAAAAAAAATTGCCGGTGTGCGCACGGTGCTCGCACGGTGCGCGCCCGGTGCGCGCACCGTGAAAAACCCTTAAAACAAAAAAACATTTTAAACTGTTTATAAGTTTATAGAAGGTATTAACTATGCTGTTCAACTTTATCCAAATTAAAAAAAAAAGAGCTGAGCCATTCCATATTACAGGATACAGTCAATCTATAACTATATACATAGGTAGTTTATTGTAAAATAAATAGATAAAAAATATAATAATACATAGATAAATTAGCATTTAAAAAACCTTCCAAATTCACTAAAAAAAACATAGGTTTCACACACGTTATAGTTAGAAATTAGCATTTAAAAAACCTTGCAAATTCACTTAAAAAAACATAGGTTTCACACACGTTATAGTTAGGAATAAGCATTTAGAAAACCTTGCAAATTCACTGAAAAAACCATAGGTTTCACACACGTTATAGTTAGGAATTAGCATTTAAAAAACCTTGCAAATTCACTGAAAAAACCATAGGTTTCACACACGTTATAGTTAGCTGGACATTTCACTCATACAAAATCATTGAAATTCCCCCGTTCTAATTAGTTCAGCTAACTATAACTCGCACGACCGCAATCCACTGCTGATGACGTCACATATTACATCACTCATGACATGGTCAGTGACATCACTCATGACATCTCAAATGACATCACTCATGACATCACTGATGAAACCTTCCAATGAATATGTGTCTTTCTAAAAAATAAATATTTTTTATATATCTATATCTAAAGGCTAATGGAAGAAAAATGGGTAAATAAGTGTCTAAATGGATGGGTTTTTTTTGTAAAATTAATTGTATAACTGACTTATTAACAGTATCTTAGTGAATACAAGTATTAGTGAGTAATGTTTAAATATTTAAATATCTGTATCAGTGTCTCACTTTGTGTATAAGTGGCTGCATGGGTTGGTGAGTAGCTACATGAGTGTGTATATGAGTTATTAGTTCGTTTTTAGAGTATGAGTGTCTGTATGGTTTAGTGGGGGATGTTACTTAGCGTATGGATGCATGAATGAGTGACTCACTGTTTGTATGTATTTTGAAGACAGTATGTGAGCAGGACAGTATGGGTGGATGAATGTGTGTATGGGTGAGTAAGAGAGTGAATGACTGTCTCAATAGAGTCTTTATGAGTAAGTCCATATGTTTTGAACTAGTATATGTGAGTATTGATGTATATAAGTGAGGATATATGAGAGTGAGAGATTGGAAGAGTTCCTGTATAAATAAGTATGTGTTTCTATAAGTGATTGTTTTAGAGAGTAAGTATGTGTACGTTTCTGTAGAAGTAAGTGTACTGGTGTGTGTATAGCTGTACATGCAAGTAAATGGATGTTTATTTGCATGTGTGAGTATGTGTGTGAGTAACTCTATGTATGAGTGTAGGTGTGTAACCGGATGTATAGGTGTATGAGTACATATGATGACTGAGTACATGTATGAGTGACTATATAGAAGTGTTGATGAATGAGTGGATGCGTATGTAGATTTTGGAATTACTGAATAGGTTGTTCTAACTGGTATTGGTATCTCTATAGTTTTCAAAACTTTCGTTTGTATTTTTCAATGTGTGTATCAAAGTTTATATTCGGATAAGAGGAGGTCTGCCACTATTACACAAGGAGGATGTCATCAGTGATGTCATCAGTGATGTCATTTGAGATGTCATCAGTGATGTCATGAGTGATGTCACTGACCATGTCATGAGTGATGTAATATGTGACGTCATCAGCAGTGGATTGCGGTCGCGCGAGTTATAGTTAGCTGAACTAACTATAACGGGGGAATTTCAATGGTTTTGTACGAGTGAAATGTCCAGCTAACTATAACATGTGTGAAACCTATGGTTTTTTCAGTGAATATATATATATCTATATATATATATATGTGCTGCTCGTGGGGAAAATCCAACGTTTTAAATTGCACTCGGACACAGGTGAGCTTTATGCCCAAAAGCTTTATTTTAAAGGTACAGGCAGTCTTATTCACCGGTTAATTGTGCATAGTCCACATTCCCAACATGTTTCGAGTTTACCTCTTCTTCCTGGAGCACTGCAGACACAGAGCGCATAACATCTTCATCTCGTAGTTTAGCAAATATCGTTCACCGTGAATTGGGACTCTGAATGAGTTACATTGCTCTATGGGAGATGAAGTATGCTAATCAGTCCTCAAATGGATGCGCGCTGATATTCATGCAAAGTTTTCAGCTCGCAATGAGCCCCAGAGAATTTGGCTGCCTTAGATCCAACACCGATGCCCCACATATCGAGCCTCTGATTCAGACACTCGTGGCCCCCTCCTTTCTTGGGGTGGTGCAATTCAGTGGCAGGACGGCCGCTTACAAAAATGTGCTGCTCGTGGGGAAAATCCAACGTTTTAAATTGCACTCGGACACAGGTGAGCTTTATCCCCAAAAGCTTTATTTTAAAGGTACAGGCAGTCTTATATATATATATATTCACTGAAAAAACCATAGGTTTCAGGGGTGTTATAGTTAGCTGGACTTTTCACTTGTACAAAACCATTGAAATTCCCCCGTTATAGTTAGTTCAGCTAACTATAACTCGCGCGCCCGCAATGCACTGCTGATGACGTCACATATTACATCACTCATGACATGGTCAGTGACATCACTGATGACATCACTGATGACATCATCCAGTGAATGTGTGTTTTTCTGAAAATTAAATATGTTTTATATATGTATATCTCAAGGTCGATGGAAGAATAAATGGGTATATAAGTGTCTAAATGGATGATTTGTTTTTGAAAAATTGATTGTGTAACTGACTGATTAAGTGTATCATAGTGAATACATGGCTTAGTGAGTAATGTTTAAATATGTAAATATCTGTATCAGTCTCTCACTTTGTGTATAAGTGGCTGCATGGGTGTCTATATAGGTTATTAGTTGTTTTTTTGAGTATAAGTCTGAGTGTCTGCATGGTTCGGTGGGGGGTATTACGTAGTGCATAGGTGCGTGAATGAGTGACTCACTGTTTGTATGTGTTGAAGACAGCATGTGTGCAGGACTGTATAGGTGGATGAGTGTGTGTATGGGTGTGTTAGTGAGTGAATGACTGTCTCAATAGTGTCTTTATGAGTAACTACATATGTTTTAAACTAGTATATGTGACTATTGGTGTATATATGTGAGTATATGTGAGTGAGAGATTGAAAGAGTTCCTGTATGAATAAGTATGTGTTTCTATAAGTGATTGTTTAAAAGACTAAGTATGTGTAAGTTTCCGTAGAAGTAAGTGTGGTGGTGTGTGTATAACTGTATATGCAAGTAAATGTATGTTTGATTCTTTATTAGCATGAGTGACTATGTGTGTGAGTAACTCTATGGATGAGTGGCATTGTGTAACAGGATGTATAGGTGTATGAGTACATATGATGAGTGAGTACATGTATGAGTGACTGTATAGGACTGTTGGTGAATGAGTGGATGTGTATGTGGATCTTAGAATTACTGAAGAGGTTATTGTAACTGGTATTGGTATGTCCATTGTTTTGAAAATGTTAGTCTCTATTTTTGAATGTGTGTATCAAAGGTTATATTAGGGTGAGAGGAGGTCTGCCACTCTATCACAAGGATGATGTCATCAGTGATGTCATCAGTGATGTCATTTGAGATGTCATCAGTGATATCATGAGTGATGTCACTGACCATGTCATGAGTGATGTAATATGTGACGTCATCATACGCTACAACCCCTCGCGAGATCTGAGATCATCTGGTACAAATCTTATTACCATTCCAAGATTCAAATACAAAACCAGGGGTGGGAGGACCTTTACCGTCCTGGCAGCTAGGGCATGGAACAATCTACCTGTCAATCTTAGGTTAACCGACAAGGAGAGCACCTTCAGAAAACTCCTAAAGACCTGTGTTTACCAACAATCAGATACCTCTGTATTGGCAGCTATCTAGCTTTAGTCTCCTCACCATGTACCATCTCTTATGTACCTGCTGCTTGCTAACTTAGCGCCAAGATGCTCCTTCCGGAGCGTATGTCTGCGCTCTACAAATACCCAAAAATATCAAAATAAATAATATCAGCAGTGCATTGCGGGCGAGCGAGTTATAGTTAGCTGAACTAACTATAACGGGGGAATTTCAATGGTTTTGTACAAGTGAAAAGTCCAGCTAACTATAACACCCCTGAAACCTATGGTTTTTTCAGTGAATTTCTGAGGTTTTTTAAATGCTAATTCCTAACTATAACGTGCCTGAAACCTATGGTTTTTTCTGTGAATTTCAAAGGTTTTTTAAATGCTAATTTCTAACTATGCCTACAGAGATAGGACATGTGAAGAAAGAAGAAAACATGCACAGAAAGAAACAAAAGAAGTGCAGAAAGAAGCAACAGAAGTCCTCAAATACGAAGATAAGTGCAGGAAGAAGGATAACGTGCAGAAAGAACAAAAAGAAGAGCAGAAAGAAGCCTTGTTGCAAAATCATCCTGTACCCTTTTTCAGACGGATACTGGTGGTAACTGAGTCTGAGTAACCAGTCCTAGAGCCAGTGCTATGTTAAAAGACACTTAGAATACAGTGAAAACACCTACATACACTCGGGAACATTATGCGTTGGGGTCCCCCTGTGATTAGCATGACCTCCTCTGTAAGCCCCTAGTATATAATAGGGCATGGAGATTAAAACTACCTCTTAAAACAGGCCACAGGGCGTTTTTGCACATGTTAACTCAGGCCCCGTCCCCTCCCTTCCCCACTGTGTAAACACGCCCTGTGTCCGTTTTTAGTTGGGAGATTAAGTTCATTTGAATCCTGAGGGTCCCTAGGGTCCAACTAGCCCACTAGGTACCTCCAGTAAGTGCCACAGAGCTGTGTTGCAGAGAGGTGTAAAAAGTGGCACTGCCTGGACCACCTCTCTGCAATGCAGCTCAGTGGCGCTTACTGGAAGCACTTGGTGGGCTAGTTAGCCCCCAGGGGCCCTCAGTATTGAAGGGAAATTATATCCCCAATTTAAAACGTGCTATAGTGCGTGTTTGCATACGTCACCTCAGGCCCCGTCCCCTCCCTTCACCACTGTGTAAACGCGCCCTGTGGCTGTTCTAAGTTGAGAGATTAAGTCCCCTTGAATCCTAAGGGTCCCTAGGGTCAAACTAGACCACTAGGTACCTCCAGTAAGCGCCACAGAGCTGCGTTGCAGAGAGGTGTAAAAAGGGGCTTGGCCTCAGAACACCTGTCTGCAGCGCAGCTCCCTGGCGCATACTGGAGATACCAGTTGGGGGCGCGTTTGCAGAGTGCTGCACGGAGGGGGCATGGCCTCCGGCACGATGCCAGTCTTTTATTTATTTTAATTTTTTAAGAAGGGGGGCTGTGTGGTTCCCCTTCTTATTCTAATTTATTGGCCCTGATGACCCCATCCCCCAGGGCCTGTCTCCTAATTATATTTTTTTGACCCCAATCCCTAGGGCCGGCCACTGTTTTTTATTATTTTTAAAAAATATATATTTATAGACACACCTAGGACATGCTGGACAAACCGTATGTACCTATCACCATGACGATTTGCGTGATATTCATTAAAAGGCGACTATGCATGCAATGAATCCACGTGGAATGTATTTACACAACTAGTGAAGCTCTCACATGTCTGATGCCCTACCGTGCTGTGATGGATCCTTTCCCCCGGTCCCCAACCCCTCACGTACACCGCCCGGATTACCTCCTCTACGGCGTTATCCCTTCCACGACACACAAAACCGAGGGATCACCAAAGCGTCCGTGACAACGGAGTCCCCGCCCTTCTCTCTCTTTCAGGGTCCAATCAGGAGTGACGACGGATCGGAAGGACTCGGCCGGTGCCCCGGAAGTCCCGCCCACCTGCAACCGGACGACAATAGAAAAGGCGGAACAGAAGAGACTGAAGGGGTCGAAAGATCGTGGCAGGAACTCTCGGCTGGCGTTACGGTGGAAAACGAAGACGGAAGCGGAGAACTCGAGGAGTGGTCGGAAGACTGGTGGAGTCCCCCGGAGGTAGCTGAAGAGCGGCCGTAACTCGGAGGAGAGTTACGGCGGAGCGCGTGAGTACCTTCCACCATACCCTAAGCCCGTTAGGTGCTCTGTGTAAATACGTAAACCCCCCCCTGTATATAGAGTCCCTCTCTTTTTACAGAGTCACATTCGGCCACCTTGTAAATTATATACAGCACTTTGCACTGTGTGAGTCCCGTTTTCTCACGATCCCTTTCAGAGCACCCTTCCTGTACCAACCCCTTACCTTTCCCCTTCTTGCCCTTTTCCCACACGGTCTGTTTCATCTTCCCACCTTGTGGTCTCGGGGACAGTATCTTCAGCTGAGCCCCGGCAGGACTAACGGCTCCTCTTTCTTTCTTCTCTTCCGGTCCTCCGAGGAGCACCCGCCCGGTCTACCTTCACCGATTGCAACCAAGAACGGAGACGTCCCCGAAGTACCGACCCAGACGACCGCGACGAGAGACCCTCACCCAGCTTCCCCTAAAAACTTCAAACCTGTGTAAACGGAACTTGTGTTCATTAAACCAACACTATAGCCCACTATATCTGGCCTCCTCGTCTGATTTTCCAGCCCGCCACACCCACACGACGACAGGTGGTGCCAGAAGTGGGATCTGCTGGAGACATGGAGGCCGTACTGCAGAGGATGGCTGCCTCCCAAGAACAATTAGGGACAAGGATGGAGCGCTTCCTGAAAACCGCCGAAGACGACCGTGGGCAGCTCCACGACGTCCTGAAAGGCCAGGGAGACACCCACGAACAAGCAATGGGGAAACTGGCCACGGTTCTGGAGCAACAGAGACCAACCGCCTCCCTACCCTCGGTGGTCCTCCAGAAGTTCGTGCCGGGAGAAGACCCGGATTTCTTCTTCACGAATTTTGAAAGGTTAGCCCAGGCTGCATCATGGCCTATCGACCGTTGGGGCCATTACTGACTGGCGACTTACTGGCCGCATATCAACAAGCAAATGTACAAGGCACCACTCCGTATGCGGACATCAAGACGTGCATATTGGAACGATTGGGCATCGATGCTGAGGCCTACCGGGTGAAGTTACGTCAGGTCAAGGAAAGGCCACAAGAAACTCCCCGAGCCCTGTCATTCCGAATCAAGGACCTGACCTCTCGGTGGCTGAAACCCGAAACATCCTCTAAGGAGGAGATTCTGGAAAAGATACACCTAGAACAATTTCTGTCCTCTCTACATCCTAGTACCCAACGGTGGGTACGTCAACATGCCCGCCTATCCTTGGATACCGCAGTGGAAATAGCAAGTGCCTACAGTCGAGCACAGGAGACCCCACGAGGCAAGGAGGAACATCCCCAGAAACCCCCTCTCACCCCAGGCCTCAGGCCTCTCCGCCCTCTTCTACCCAAAAGACCCGTACTGACCCCTTTGTTTCCTACACCAATGCCCACGCGACCTACCAACCCTGGACCCCAATGTTACGGGTGTGGGGGCTTTGGACACATCGCTCGAATGTGCCCCCACAAAGAAGAACCCATGGAGATTGGCCTGGCCCGAAACTATGTATGTTCGGTTCCCGGTACTGGCCCGCCCTCATTCCACCATCCCGTGAACATAAACGGACAAACCCTCACGGCTCTGGCAGACTCTGGATGTCGACAGAGCGTTCTCCGGCCCCAGATCATGCAAGCCCCAGTTGAACCCCCCTCAGGTATGGTCGCCATTCAATGTGTGCACGGTGACACGAAGAGATATCCAACTACCCAAGTCCAAGTCCAACATCCAAAGGATCCGGGAACCACCCTCACTGTAGGGCTCATTCCCTCACTTCCAGAAGAAGCCATATTGGGGAGTGACTATCCTGGTCTACCCGGACTTCTTCAGGACACAACGGATTCCCTACACAAATGGTGGGAAGAAGACCCCTTTCCTCAAGGGCTATCCTCTCCAGCAACCCAACCCAAGCTCCCGAAAACCAAAGCACAAAAAAAGAAGGAGAAAAGGGACTATGTCGGCCTCTTCCCAGCGATCCCGGACGAACATCCCTGGCAGATAGACCAAGAATTCAGAGCAGCTCAACAAGAAGACCCCGTCCTGCAGGAAGCCTGGGCTAAGGCGTTAGAGCACGAGGATCCTCTTACCGTAGGTCCCTACTTCTACAAAAAACAGGGGTTGTTATACCGTAAGGGAGGGGCACAACAAAAGGCCCAACTGCTGATCCCCGGCCCTTTCCGAGAGAAGGTCCTGTTTCTCGCCCATAGCCATCTCCTGGGCGGACATTTTGGCAACGAAAAAACCAGCCAAACCATTCTGGAGAGATTCTACTGGCCTGGGGTCCACCAACAAGTTAAAACATACTGCAGGGAGTGCCCGGTGTGTCAAAAAAACAGCAGATATCGACCCCCTCGAGTACCCCTGCAGCCCCTCCCTATTGTTGACATCCCGTTTAGTAGAGTAGGGATGGACATCATAGGCCCCTTGTTGCCCTCTCGCAGCGGCTGTCGCTATGCCCTAGTCCTCGTGGACTACGCCACGCGTTTCCCGGAGTCTTTACTCCTGCGACAACCGACTACCCAGAACATAGCGAAAGCCCTCATCTCCGTGTCCTCTCGGGTAGGATTTCCCAGAGAGATCCTAACCGACCAGGGCACACCCTTTGTTTCGGCCTTAATGATACAGGTCTGCTCACAACTGGGGATCAAACAGATCCGGACCTCGGCATATCACCCACAAACCGATGGGCTGGTGGAGCGCTATAACGCCACATTGAAACAAACACTGAAGAAATTATTGGGGTTGGAAGCCAAAAGGTGGGAAGATATGCTGCCCCTAGCGTTGTTCGCTATACGTTGCAAAACCCAGAGCAGCACCGGCTATTCGCCCTACGAGCTGCTATATGGCCGACCAACACGTACCCTGTTAGACATGGCACAGGAACCCTGGGAAGCCGAACCCAACCGCACTCGCCCCCTCCCGGAATACATATCCAACCTGCAAACCCACTTGGCAATGATGAGAGACATTGTATACCAAAACCTGGAAAATGCCCAGAATAAACAGAAAGTACAGTATGATAAGGGGACAAAAACCCGAAACTTCTCCGTAGGGGATTTGGTTCTGTTGATGATACCGTCCTCCGATCACAAACTCCTAGGGCAGTGGCAGGGCCCGTATTCCGTGCTTCGACAGATAACCCCTGTCACTTATGAGGTAGAACTGGATCCTACACGAGCCACCAAGCAGATCTTTCACGTGAATCTGCTAAAAAAATGGGAAGGCCCACGTCCCGTCCTCTCGAACACCGTAGAGCAGGTACCCCTTTCCTTTGCCACCTGTATAGACTCGGGGCTACCACCCCAACACTGTCACGACCTCAAGAACCGCCTATACGCCTTACGTCAGGTGTTTTCCTCGGTACCAGGTCATACGACCATCACCGAACACATCATACAAACGGTACCCGGGAAGGTGGTCAGACAAAGGCCATATTGAGTCCCTGAAGCCCGTCGGGCTATTATAAAAAAAGAAACAGAACTAATGCTGAAGATGGGCATAATAGAGCCCTCAGTAAGCGACTGGAACTCTCCCATCGTCCTCGTTCCCAAGCCTGACGGGTCAGTCAGATTTTGCATTGACTTCCGGGAAGTCAACAAAATTTCATCATTTGACACTTATCCTCTGCCGCGCATCGACGAGATGATCGAACGCATAGGGAAGGCTCAGTTCATCTCCACGCTAGACCTCTGTAAAGGATATTGGCAGATACCCCTCAGGAAAGAGGACAGGAAGAAAACAGCGTTTTCCACCCCTGAAGGGTTGTACCAGTTCCTTGTTCTCCCGTTCAGCCTTCACGGTGCCCCCGCCACATTTCAACGAGCCATGAACCACGTCTTAAGACCCCATACCCAGTACGCGGGGGCATATCTAGACGACATAGTCATCTATAGTGATTGTTGGGAGCAACACTTGGACCACCTTCACAAGGTCATCACCTCCCTTGGGTCATATGGCTTCACGATCAATCACGCTAAAACCACCCTGGCTGCACAAACAGTACAATATCTAGGATACCTCCTAGGGGAGGGCCTCATCCGACCCCAACATACCAAAACCGAAGCCATCCATTCCCTCCCCTTCCCGAAGACGAAAAAAGACCTCCGTGCATTCCTAGGCCTCCTAGGGTATTATCGGAGGTTTGTACCCAATTTCTCACAAAGAGCAGCACCCCTCACAGACTTGTTGAAAAAATCCGCAGATACTGAGACGTTGCTCCGAAACCCAATGCCCTTGTTATGGCAGGCCTTTTCCGACCTCAAACATGCTTTGACCTCTGATCCCGTTCTAGTGAGTCCTGATTACACATGAACCTTCCTTTTGCAGACAGACGCCTCGGAACAGGGGTTGGGGGCAGTGTTATCACAAAAAGACCCGTTTGGTAACGAGAAACCCATTCTCTACCTCAGCAGGAAGTTATTTCCCCGAGAACGCAATTATGCTGTGGTAGAAAAAGAAGCCCTGGCTATTAAGTGGGCAGTGGAAAGTCTCCGCTACTACTTAGATGGTCGGGAATTCACCATTTACACCGACCACGCCCCCCTGGAATGGATGGCCCGGAACAAAGGACATAACGACCGGGTCCTTCGCTGGTTCCTTGCACTACAACCCTACCGCTTCACCACAGTACACCGAAAAGGGGCGGACCAAGGAAACGCGGACTATCTGTCGCGTTATCCCATGTCCTCACCCGGTACACGAAAGACACCTAGGGGAAGGGGATGTGATGGATCCTTTCCCCCGGTCCCCAACCCCTCACGTACACCGCCCGGATTACCTCCTCTATGGCGTTATCCCTTCCACGACACACAAAACCGAGGGATCACCAAAGCGTCCATGACAACGGAGTCCCCGCCCTTCTCTCTCTTTCAGGGTCCAATCAGGAGTGACGACGGATCGGAAGGACTCGGCCGGTGCCCCGGAAGTCCCGCCCACCTGCAACCGGACGACAACAGAAAAGGCGGAACAGAAGAGACTGAAGGGGTCGAAAGATCGTGGCCGGAACTCTCGGCTGGCGTTACGGTGGAAAACGAAGACGGAAGCGGAGAACTCGAGGAGTGGTCAGAAGACTGGTGGAGTCCCCCGGAGGTAGCTGAAGAGCGGCCGTAACTCGGAGGAGAGTTACGGCGGAGCGCGTGAGTACCTTCCACCATACCCTAAGCCCGTTAGGTGCTCTGTGTAAATACGTAAACCCCCCTGTATATAGAGTCCCTCTCTTTTTACAGAGTCACATTTGGCCACCTTGTAAATTATATACAGCACTTTGCACTGTGTGAGTCCCGTTTTCTCACGACCCCTTTCAGAGCACCCTTCCTGTACCAACCCCTTACCTTTCCCCTTCTTGCCCTTTTCCCACACGGTCTGTTTCATCTTCCCACCTTGTGGTCTCGGGGACAGTATCTTCAGCTGAGCCCCGGCAGGACTAACGGCTCCTGTTTCTTTCTTCTCTTCCAGTCCTCCGAGGAGCACCCGACCGGTCTACCTTCACCGATTGCAACCAAGAACGGAGACGTCCCCGAAGTACCGACCCAGACGACCGCGACGAGAGACCCTCACCCAGCTTCCCCTAAAAACTTCAAACCTGTGTAAACGGAACTTGTGTTCATTAAACCAACACTATAGCCCACTATATCTGGCCTCCTCGTCTGATTTTCCAGCCCACCACACCCACACAACGACACGTGCCTAATCCCGGTAGACACCCTTGTCGTTTATTTATACAAACATGGGTAGCTATTGACGGGCACATTTAATACACATGCACACCAAGCCATTCAAAGGGGATTCGACAAAAATTCGACCAAAACTATGCAAGAAACCCCCCTCACGGTTAATAAAACACACATCCACTGCCGGATGTGTAATACTTTTTATTTTACTCTCTGGAAAGGGGACGAACATCACTTGAGAGTCACAGCGCGCTCCTGACAGAGCCCAATGCTGTGTTACACCCACCATTGCCTGCCGAGTGCCACACACTTCTGTGTTGTATTCCACTAGCTAGTGCATATGCTATGACACTCTCTAGCCCATGTGCACTGTAACACCACCCCGTGAATATGTCATGCCACACTTGTCTTCGCACCGGTTATATTACCCCATCTAACGTGCCTTCCTCGATGCCTATGTTATAACGCACAGTGCTATGCCATACATATTACAATCTGGGATCCATATCTTTGTCACAGTGCATATGCAACGTTACACTCCCCAGCGCATATTTTATATTACAACTTTAGAGACTAGTTAGGTTACACAACACTGCCCTGTGCATATTACACTCCAAGGCGCATATCGCATAGCACGCGCTAGTGCCTGTGCTATCTCGCGCTCTCCAATGAATCTGTCATTGCGCACAATGTATTGCATATTATATTTCACGCCCGGTTCATCTTATATCACACTTTTTGGTGCATAGTTTATACCATACACTATATCTAGTTTTCATTTTCAATCGTGCTCTCAGGACTATGTTCTATATAACACTGTGTTCACCTACCATTTTCACGGGCATTACATTTTGCGATAGGGGGTGGATGGTCAGGGGGTGTTTCTGCCAAGTGAGCCCGGAGTCACAGTCACAAACGTCCTCTTCTTCCTGAATGAAAGTGAGATTATGCTGCATACTTGTTCATATTTTAAGTAGTTCGCACAGACACAATGTTTTAAAAACAATAAAGTTCCTAATACCCGCCTTCTCTGAACAGTTAGCTTGCTGCCCCATCCCCCTCCTCCCTATCCTCTGTTGTGTGAATCCATGGACTAGCCTCCTACCTCCTGCCATGCATGGTCTGATGTGCTGCCACTGCCCTCAATTTAGTATGATGTACCAGTCCACTCCTCCTGCCCTCCATTGCCCAATTCTATGCCCCATCATTGACCTCCTGCTTAAACTCTGTGCTTAGCTGGCTGCCCCTATTCTCCTTCCCCCTGCCCTCCGATGTCTTTGTGCATGCCCCTGCTCCATCCTTTTTGCCCACCATGTCCCATGGACCTGCCACTCCTATCTACTCTGAGTGTTCTGTTGAGCTGCCGCTCCCCTCCCACCTGCCTAGCATTGTCAGATGACTGTAACCTGTCCCTGCCACCTCCACCCTGCCTGTCCACATGCCATGCCCCTATCCTCTTCCTCCTGTTCTACATGGTCCATTGTACTGCCACACCCTTCTGCCATCCCTGGTCTGTTGTGCTGCAACTGCTCCTCCTGCCTGCCCCGTGCGGTCTGTTGTGAGGCCCCTTCCCCTGAACTTTCTTGTCTGTGCACAGGTCCTGACCCTCCCTTCTATCCTCCATCGTCCTTTGTGCATGCCCCTGCACCCTCCTTCTTGCCCATCATAGCCATTGTGCTGCCACTAACCCTTCCACTTGCCATGCATGGTCTTCTGTGCTGCCATGGCCCCTCCCACCTTCCCTGTGTGGTCAGTTAGCTGCCCCTGACCCCCTCCCACCTTCCCTCCATGGTCTGTGTGTATGCCATCACAGTCTCACTGTTGCTCTTCATGGTGTGTCTTGCTTCTAGTGCCCATCCTGCCTGACCTCCATGGCTATCTTGCTGCTCCTGCCCTGCCCCCTTGCCACCAGCCCTCTGTTTACATGTGCAGACCCCTACTCCCTCCCTCCTGGCTTGTCTGTTCCATTGTAATGCCCCTGATCCGTCCCTCCTGCCCTTTATGGTCTGTTATGCTGCAGCTTTCTCTCCTGTCTGTCCATTATGGTCAGCTAGCTACCATTGCCTCTTGCCCCTCCTGTTCTCTGTTGTCCATGTGCATGGTCCTGTCCCCTCCCTCTTGCTTTCTATGGATTGTTGTGCTGCACTCCCGTCCTGCATGCCCTGTGTGGTGTATTATGCTGCTGCAAACCCTGATGCCTGCCCTGCAGGGTCAGTTTGGTGCACCTCTCCATGTCCCTCCTGCCCTCTGTTATCCAAGTCCATGTTCCTATCCCATTTCTTTCCATGATCCAATGTACCATACTTGCGAACATTTTGAACTTGGTAAGAGGGAGATTTTGAAAATAAACTGGGGTATTGATTTTCCCCTTTGAGTTACATTGAAAAAGAGGATATTGTAGACAGGAGACAGATCAAATAAAGCCCATTTGAGCTTAAAAACATTGGACGCTTCCTGGCTGAATCGGGTCTGTTGGCATGTATGGTTGTACTGCCATTGCCTCTTCCTTCTGCCCACAATGGTCAATTACATTGCCACAGCCTCTCTTGCAAGTCCTGTATTGTTGGTTTGTTGCCCCTGCCCCCCTTTCCACTGCCCTCCATAGTCTGTTGTGCTTCCACGGCCCTTCCTGCCTGCTCAGTGTGGTTAAATTGTTGCCTTTGCACCCTCCTACCTGCCTTCAATTTTCAGAGTCCGTGCCCCTGGCCTCTGCCTCTCAACAGTTTCCTAATGAACAACTAGATTGCTAACATTCTATATTTATATTTATTACAAAAGTGTGGAACGCCTGACATCATCTTGATGTAATCAAAACTGTAATACCTAGAGCATTTCCTTTAGAAATTACATATATGAGAGGGTCTTATTGGCATCAAAATTATGGTTAGTGCTCTAAAAGACTAAAATAAGGACATATTTTCTGAGTTTTCAAATAGCGACAAAGCACTTTTAAATTATTTGTTATCTTTATGTTTTTTTATCCAGTTGACCACTTGATTAAATGTTGCACTTAGGGGAGAGGATGTGGTACTACTTCCAGAACTGCAGACTTTGCAACTGGGGAACCAGGTTGGAGTTTCTGCTTCAGCTCGACATTCTGTGATTCTGGTCAAATCACTTAGTCTCCCCATGTCTACAACCAAAATGAATTTGTTCTTGTGTGATGTAACCAATGCTCATGTAAAGCACTCCAATACCTGACAAGTCTGCACTATATAACACTGCAAAAACACAAAATAATAAGTGTTTTGCACACTTCTGTCATTGGGCTATATTTGGGCTACATCTGGGTGATTTTGGGCTACATTTGGGCTCTTTTGTCTCCGGTGGCCATCTTGGGAGATTTATTTGTTATGAAGTTTCCTAATTTCCTCATGTACTGCAGTCTCCTCAGTAGGAAATGCTTTCAGTTTTTTACTTTGATTCCATCATGAAGGTATTCAGATATGTCACACATTTGCCATACATTCTGAATGTTAGCACTCTTTTTGCTCATTACATCACTGTAGTAAAGCTACTGCTCACAAGGGAAAACTGCTGCTGGTATCGAAAGTGCATGTTTCAGTCTGCATGTCAGAATTTTGTAATGAAATAGAAGAGGATTTGAGAAGTCACTCAAAATGTGCCCTCATTTTCTTTCTTCAGCATTAATCATAATTTCTATGGCAAAATGAACCCCCTCATTGTGTTCCTTTTTAAATTAAATGTTTTAAGTGTTACCAGTTTATTCCAATCAAGATGGCTTCAGGTGTGCCATATGTTTATCATGAGTAGGACTGTTAGCGCTCTAGTTGTTCTTTGGAACACTCTGGGAAGCTGCAGTAGAACACAAAGGAATCAACTGACAGTCTCTGCCCTTGTTGGATGTACATGTTTTACTGAGAATGTCAGACTTCATTCTCACATGACTGAGAAAGATAATGTGAGTTTACAGAAAATAAGCTCTCAGTTTAGCTTATAGATCATCTTCCAAACCTCTGTGGGAAAAGCATGAGAAAATACTTTTCTCTCAATCATGATATCCCAGCAGAAGGCTTTTTCACATGGTGAAATCACCTTAGAACATACCACAGTTCCTAAAATTAGTATGGTACCATCAACAAATGATTTATAATGTAACTAAAGTCTTAAAACCTTCTATTAACTGCAATGCTTTTTAATTTATATATATATTCACTGAAAAAACCATAGGTTTCAGGGGTGTTATAGTTAGCTGGACTTTTCACTTGTACAAAACCATTGAAATTCCCCCGTTATAGTTAGTTCAGCTAACTATAACTCGTGCGCCCGCAATGCACTGCTGATGACGTCACATATTACATCACTCATGACATGGTCAGTGACATCACTCATGACATCACTGATGACATCTCAAATGACATCACTGATGACATCACTGATGACATCATCCAGTGAATGTGTGTTTTTCTGAAAATTAAATATGTTTTATATATGTATATCTCAAGGTCGATGGAAGAATAAATGGGTATATAAGTGTCTAAATGGATGATTTGTTTTTGAAAAATTGATTGTGTAACTGACTGATTAAGTGTATCATATTGAATACATGGCTTAGTGAGTAATGTTTAAATATGTAAATATCTGTATCAGTCTCTCACTTTGTGTATAAGTGGCTGCATGGGTTGGTGAGTAGCTACATGGGTGTCTATATAGGTTATTAGTTGGTTTTTTGAGTATCAGTCTGAGGGTCTGCATGGTTCGGTGGGGGGTATTACGTAGTGCATAGGTGCATGAATGAGTGACTCACTGTTTGTATGTGTTGAACACAGCATGGGTGCAGGACTGTATGGGTGGATGAGTGTGTGTATGGGTGTGTTAGTGAGTGAATGACTGCCTCAATAGTGTCTTTATGAGTAACTACATATGTTTTAAACTAGTATTTGTAACTATTGGTGTATATAAGTGAGTATATGTTAGAGTGAGATATTGAAAGAGTTCCTGTATGAATAAGTATGTGTTTCTATAAGTGATTGTTTAAAAGACTAAGTATGTGTAAGTTTCCGTAGAAGTAAGTGTGGTGGTGTGTGTATAACTGTATATGCAAGTAAATGTATGTTTGATTCTTTATTAGCATGAGTGACTATGTGTGTGAGTAACTCTATGGATGAGTGGCATTGTGTAACAGGATGTATAAGTGTATGAGTACATATGATGAGTGAGTACATGTATGAGTGACTGTATAGGACTGTTGGTGAATGAGTGGATGTGTATGTGGATCTTAGAATTACCGAAGAGGTTGTTGTAACTGGTATTGGTATGTCCATTGTTTTGAAAATTTTAATCTCTATTTTTGAATGTGTGTATCAAAGGTTATATTAGGGTGAGAGGAGGTCTGCCACTCTATCACAAGGATGATGCCATCAGTGATGTCATCAGTGATGTCATTTGAGATGTCATCAGTGATGTCATGAGTGATGTCACTGACCATGTCATGAGTGATGTAATATGTGACGTCATCAGCAGTGCATTGCGGGCGCGCGAGTTATAGTTAGCTGAACTAACTATAACGGGGGAATTTCAATGGTTTTGTACAAGTGAAAAGTCCAGCTAACTATAACACCCCTGAAACCTATGGTTTTTTCAGTGAATTTCTGAGGTTTTTTAAATGCTAATTCCTAACTATAACGTGCCTGAAACCTATGGTTTTTTCTGTGAATTTCAAAGGTTTTTTAAATGCTAATTTCTAACTATGCCTACAGAGATAGGACATGTGAAGAAAGAAGAAAAAATGCACAGAAAGAAACAAAAGAAGTGCAGAAAGAAGCAACAGGAGTCCTCAAATACGAAGATAAGTGCAGGAAGAAGGATAACGTGCAGAAAGAACAAAAAGAAGATCAGAAAGAAGCCTTGTTGCAAAATCATCCTGTACCCTCAACTTTTTCAGATGGATACTGGTGGTAACTGAGTCTGACTAACCAGTCCTAGAGCCAGTGCTCTGTTAAAAGACACTTAGAATACAGTGAAAACACCTACATACACTAGGTACCATTATGTGTTGGGGTCCCCCTGTGATTAGCCTGACCTCCTCTGTAAGCCCCTAGTATATAATAGGGCATGGGGATTAAAACTACCTCTTAAAACAGGCCACAGGGCGTTTTTGCACACGTTAACTCAGGTCCCGTCCCCTCCCTTCACCACTGTGTAAACACACCCTGTGTCCGTTTTTAGTTGGGAGATTAAGTTCATTTGAATCCTGAGGGTCCCTAGGGTCCAACTAGCCCACTAGGTACCTCCAGTAAGTGCCACAGAGCTGCGTTGCAGAGAGGTGTAAAAAGTGGCACAACCTGGACCACCTCTCTGCAATGCAGCTCAGTGGCACTTACTGGAAGCACTTGGTGGGCTAGTTAGCCCCCAGGGGCCCTCAGTATTGAAGGGAAATTATATCCCCAATTTAAAACGTGCCATAGTGCGTGTTTGCACACGTCACCTTAGGCCCCGTCCCCTCCCTTCACCACTGTGTAAACGCGCCCTGTGGCTGTTCTAAGTTGAGAGATTAAGTCCCCTTGAATCCTAAGGGTCCCTAGGGTCACACTAGACCACTAGGTACCTCCAGTAAGCGCCACAGAGCTGCATTGCAGAGAGGTGGAAAAAGGAGCTTGGCCTCAGAACACCTGTCTGCAGCGCAGCTCCCTGGCGCATACTGGAGATGCCTGTTGGGGGCGCGTTTGCAGAGTGCTGCACGGAGGGGGCATGGCCTCCGGCACGATGCCAGTCTTTTATTTATTTGAATTTTTTAAGAAGGGGGGCTGTGTGGTTCCCCTTCTTATTCTAATTTATTGGCCCTGATGACCCCATCCCCCAGGGCCTGTCTCCTAATTATATTTTTTTGACCCCAATCCCCAGGGCTGGCCACTGTTTTTTATTATTTTAAAAAAATATATATTTATAGACACACCTAGGACATGCTGGACAAACCGTACGTACCTATCACCATGACGATTTGCGTGATATTCATTAAAAGGCGACTATGCATGCAATGAATCCACGTGGAATGTATTTACACCACTAGTGAAGCTCTGACATGTCTGATGCCCTACCGTGCCTAATCTCGGTAGACACCCTTGTCGTTTATTTATACAAACATGGGAAGCTATTGACGGGCACATTTAATACACATGCACACCAAGCCATTCAAAGGGGATTCGACAAAAATTCGACCAAAACTATGCAAGAAACCCCCCTCACGGTTAATAAAACACACATCCACTGCCGGATGTGTAATACTTTTTATTTTACTCTCTGGAAAGGGGACGAACATCACTTGAGAGTCACAGCGTGCTCCTGACAGAGCCCAATGCTGTGTTACACCAACCATTGCCTGCCGAGTGCCACACACCTCTGTGTTGTATTCCACTAGCTAGTGCATATGTTATGACACTCTCTAGCCCATGTGCACTGTAACACCACCCCGTGAATATGTCATGCCACACTTGTCTTCGCACGGGTTATATTGCCCCATCTAACGTGCCTTCCTCGATGCCTATGTTATAACGCACAGTGCTATGCCATACATATTACAATCTGGGATCCATATCTTTGTCACAGTGCATATGCAACATTACACTCCCCAGCACATATTTTATATTACAACTTTAGAGACTAGTTAGGTTACACAACACTGCCCTGTGCATATTACACTCCAAGGAGCATATCGCATAGCACGCGCTAGTGCCTGTGCTATCTCGTGCTCTCCAATGAATCTGTCATTGCGCACAATGTATTGCATATTATATTTCACGCCTGGTTCATCTTATATCACACTTTTTGGTGCATAGTTTATACCATACACTATATCTAGTTTTCATTTTCAATCGTGCTCTCAGGACTATGTTCTATATAACACTGTGTTCACCTACCCTTTTCACGGGCATTACATTTTGCGATAGGGGGTGGAGGGTCAGGGGGTGTTTCTGCAAAGTGAGCCCGGAGTCACAGTCACAAACGTCCTCTTCTTCCTGAATAAAAGTGAGATTATGCTGCATACTTGTTCATATTTTAAGTAGTTCGCACAGACACAATGTTTTAAAAACAATAACGTTACTAATACCCGCCTTCTCTGAACAGTTAGCTTGCTGCCCCATCCCCCTCCTCCCTATCCTCTGTTGTGTGAATCCATGGACTAGCCTCCTCCCTCCTGCCATGCATGGTCTGATGTGCTGCCACTGCCCTCAATTTAGTATGATGTACCAGACCACTCCTCCTGCCCTCCATTGCCCAATTCTATGCCCCATCATTGACCTCCTGCTTAAACTCTGTGCTTAGCTTGCTGCCCCTATTCTCCTTCCCCCTGCCCTCCGATGTCTTTGTGCATGCCCCTGCTCCATCCTTTTTGCCCACCATGTCCCATGGACCTGCCACTCCTATCTACTCTGAGTGTTCTGTTGAGCTGCCACTCCCCTCTCACCTGCCTAGCATTGTCAGATGACTGTAACCTGTCCCTGCCACCTCCACCCTGCCTGTCCACATGCCATGCCCCTATCTTCTTCCTCCTCTCCTACATGGTCCATTGTACTGCCACACCCTTCTGCCCTCCCTGGTCTGTTGTGCTGCAACTGCTCCTCCTGCCTGCCCCGTGTGGTCTGTTGTGAGGCCCCTTCCCCTGATCTTTCTTGTCTGTGCACAGGTCCTGACCCTCCCTTCTATCCTCCATCGTCCTTTGTGCATGCCCCTGCACCCTCCTTCTTGCCCATCATAGCCATTGTGCTGCCACTAACCCTCCTGCTTGCCATGCATGGTCTTCTGTGCTGCCATGGCCCCTCCCACCTTCCCTGTGTGGTCAGTTAGCTGCCCCTGACCCCCTCCCACCTTCCCTCCATGGTCTGTGTGTATGCCATCACAGTCTCACTGTTACTCTTCATGGTGTGTCTTGCTTCTAGTGCCCATCCTGCCTGACCTCCATGGCTATCTTGCTGCTCCTGCCCTGCCCCCTTGCCCCCAGCCCTCTGTTTACATGAGCAGACCCCTACTCCCTCCCTCCTGGCTTGTCTGTTCCATTGTAATGCCCCTGATCCGTCCCTCCTGCCCTTTATGGTCTGTTATGCTGCAGCTTTCTCTCCTGTCTGTCCATTATGGTCAGCTAGCTACCATTGCCTCTTGCCCCTCTGTTCTCTGTTGTCCATGTGCATGGTCCTGTCCCCTCCCTCTTGCTTTCTATGGATTGTTGTGCTGCACTCCCGTCCTGCATGCCCTGTGTGGTGTATTGTGCTGCTGCAAACCCTGATGCCTGCCCTGCAGGGTCAGTTTGGTGCACCTCTCCATGTCCCTCCTGTCCTCTGTTATCCAAGTCCATGTCCCTATCCCATTTCCTTCCATGATCAAATGTACCATACTTGCGAACATTTTGAACTTGGTAAGAGGGAGATTTTGAAAAAAACTGGGGTATTGATTTTCCCCTTTGAGTTACATTGAAAAAGAGGATATTGTAGACAGGAGACAGATCAAATAAAGCCCATTTGAGCTTAAAAACATTGGACGTTTCCTGGCTGAATCGGGTCTGTTGGCATGTATGGTTGTACTACCATTCCCTCTTCCTTCTGCCCACAATGGTCTATTACATTGCCACAGCCTTGAAGGAGGGTAGATTTTGTATCACAGGGGGCCCCTGGCCCGTTCTGTCCACACCTGAAGTATGAGACCCTTGTCCTTGCCCTGCCAGCCGCATTTGTAGGCCGTATTAAATTGACCAGCGGGTCCTGTGTTGCTATATAATTATCCTGAGACATCCTTACCACTCAGCCAGCATAACACCCCTGTGTAGGCCCTTCTGTTCAATATGTAGGCCTCTTTGTTAAATTGACCATAGCTCTGCAATTTTAGTGTATAGCAGTCTGAAGGCAGGTCTGCGAGGCCTTCTGCTCTAAACTAGTAGCCCCCACCCTACCCGAGTGCTCCGTGCTCGGTATCAAAGTTCAACATCCCCCTGAACCTGTCGACGTACAGTAGGCTGCATCCTGGACTGGTACTTGCTTCCTGGGCAGGTTTCCCGCTTTTAAGGAAGTGGCAACCGCAGAGCGTCAAGTTAGGAGAACTGAGGAGATTTTATACATGAATATATTGAATTCCCGTACAATACCCATTATTTTCTGCTTGCTCTATGGAACTTACGATAAGCGATTGGCCTGAGAGACTGACCTTTTCACCCAGTCCATTGTCAGCATTAAGTGGGTAAATGACGAAATGTCTGGTAAAATCTGCAGACGAAGCTTTTGGGTAGCATACGTAGGTAGATGTAGCGTGCAAAGGAGCCCACAAAATGATAAAAGGGAGCACCCACAGATATCGACGGACTACCTCGCCGTCTGTATGTAGGTTAACAGGCTGTGCAGGTTTTCCCCAAGAGCTGGGAGCTCTTGTCTTCCTTTGCTTAAAATGTCTTGCTCTGCTTTGCTTGAAGTATCTTATTCTATTTTACCTATATGAAATGTCATGTTATGTTTAACCATTGTTCTCTTTACTTTTGCATTTAAAAGATTTTGTATTGTAATTGCAGGAATGCTTGCTCTAAGAGTAAACATGAGTGTTCCTAGGTAACATTTTCCTTGGTGTAACTTGTTTCTCATGATGCATTTATAGATGTGTTTTCTCTCTCTCTCTGTCAGTACATTAATTGAGATACAGAGAATATCATGACAGCTGTATGATTATCTGGATTCTGTATTTTGTACTTTATGTCTCTATTCTGCGGTTTCTTTGAAGTTGCATCTTCTCATTAAACTGCCATTGTATTCTGCCTCCAATTCCATGTCTCATATGTCTGTTTTCTTCATTTTTGGAGCAAGCGTTCCTAGGCACCCCGGCTCAAATTAAGGTGCCCCTTTTGTCCCTGACTCACTCTCCTGCTCAGTTCTGTGGTGGCTCCTGGGGCTCTGGGGACCGCCCCTAGCTTCCTTGACCCGTAATAGATCTTCCCTCCAACAGCCTCTCTTGCAAGTCCTGTATTGTTGGTTTGTTGCCCCTGCCCCCCTTTCCACTGCCCTCCATAGTCTGTTGTGCTTCCATGGCCCTTCCTGCCTGCTCAGTGTGGTTAAATTGTTGCCTTTGCACCCTCCTACCTGCCTTCAATTTTCAGAGTCCGTGCCCCTGGCCTCTGCCTCTCAACAGTATCCTAATGAACAACTAGATTGCTAACATTCTATATTTATTACAAAAGTGTGGAACGCCTGACATCATCTTGATGTAATCAAAACTGTAATACCTAGAGCATTTCCTTTAGAAATTACATATATGAGAGGGTCTTATTGGCATCAAAATTATGGTTAGTGCTCTAAAAGACTAAAATAAGGACATATTTTCTGAGTTTTCAAATAGCGACAAAGCACTTTAAAATTATTTGTAATCTTTATGTTTTTTTATCCAGTTGACCACTTGATTAAATGTTGCACTTAGGGGAGAGGATGTGGTGTTACTTCCAGAACTGCAGACTTTGCAACTGGGGAACCAGGTTGAAGTTTCTGCTTCAGCTCGACATTCTGTGATTCTGGTCAAATCACTTAGTCTCCCCATGTCTACAACCAAAATGAATGTGTTCTTGTGTGATGTAACCAATGCTCATGTAAAGCACTCCAATACCTGACAAGTCTGCACTATATAACACTGCAAAAACACAAAATAATAAGTGTTTTGCACACTTCTGTCATTGGGCTATATTTGGGCTATATCTGGGTGATTTTGGGCTACATTTGGGCTCTTTTGTCTCCGGTGGCCATCTTGGGAGATTTATTTCTTATGAAGTTTCCTAATTTCCTCATGTACTGCAGTCTCCTCAGTCGGAAATGCTTTCAGTTTTTTACTTTGATTCCATCATGAAGATATTCAGATATGTCACACATTTGCCATACATTCTGAATGTTAGCACTCTAGTTGCTCATTAGATCACTGTAGTAAAACTACTGTACACCATGGAAGTCTGCTCCTGGTATTAAAAGTGCATGTTTCAGTCTGCATGTCAGAATTTTTTTATGAAATAGAAGAGGATTTGAGAAGTCACTCAAAATGTGCCCTCATTGTCTTTCTTCAGCATTAATCATAATTTCTATGGCAAAATGAACCCCCTCATTGTGTTCCTTTTTAAATGAAATGTTTTAAGTGTTACCAGTTTATTCCAATCAAGATGGCTTCAGGTGTGCCATACTTTTGTCATAATGAAGACAGTAAGCGCTCTAGTTGTTTTTAAGAACATTCTTGGACATTCTGTCATTGGGCTATACTTGGGCTACATCTGGGTGATATTTGGGCTACATTTGGGCTCTTTTGTCTCTGGTGGCCATCTTGGGAGACTTATTTGTTATGAAGTTTCCTAATTTCCTCATTTACTGCAGTCTCCTCAGTAGGAAATACTTTCAGTTTTTTACTTTGATTCCATCAAGAAGGCATTCAGATGTGTCACACATTTGCCATAGAATGTTAGCACTCTTTTTGCTCATTAGATCACTGTAGTAAAGCTACTGCTCACCAGGGAAAACTGCTGCTGGTATTGAAAGTGCATGTTTCAGTCTGCATGTCAGATTTTTTTAATGAAATAGAAGAGGATTTGAGAAGTCACTCAAAATGTGCCCTAATTTCTCTTTCTGCAGCACTAATCATACTTTTTATGGAAAAATGAACCCCCTCATTTTGTTCCTTTTTAAATTAAATGTTTTAAGAGTTACCACTTTAATCCAAGCAAGATGGCTTCAGGTGTGCCATACGTTTATCATAAGTAGGACGGTTAGCGCTCTAGTAGTTCTTTGGAACACTCTGGGAAGCTGCAGTAGAACACAAAGGAATCAACTGACAGTCTCTGCCCTTGTTGGATGTACATGTTTTACTGAGAATGTCAGACTTCATTCTCACATGACTGAGAAAGATAATGTGAATTTACAGAAAATAAGCTCTCAGTTTAGCTTATAGATCACCTTCCAAACCTCTGTGGTAAAAGCATGAGAAAATATTTTTCTCTCAATCATGATATCCCAGCAGAAGGCTTTTTCACATGGTGAAATCACCTTAGAACATACCACAATTCCTAAAATGAGTATGGTACCATCAACAAATGATTTATAATGTAACTAAAGTCTTAAAACCTTCTATTAACTGCAATGCTTTTTAATGAGGTGCTATCATGTATATTGGTCCCAAGATGGCTGCCAACACTTCTTGGATGAAGTGCTGACAGCCAATCAGATCTCAGGATGAGATGTGTGGCTAGGCTCCGCCCACATATATATATGCTTTTAAATGCTATTTTCTCAGGAAATACTGAACAGATGTACACCAGACCTGCAAAAGGCACTTCCTTGACCTTATGGCTACCTCTCTGCCAAATCTCAAGTAACTCTGTTCAGCCGTTCAGGCTGTAGCTGTGTCTAAAGGTCCTATGGAAAAATGCATGGGGAAAACGCGTTTTGGGACCCCCCTTTTTTCTCAGCCCCCGCTTGACGAATCCCCCCGAGACTTTCAGGGTAGGAGCGGAGCGTAGCGCCCCACCTATTTTGAAAATTTCGCGAGGATTCGTCGACCGGCGCCAAAGTTATTCCAAATAGAATGTTGCGGATTTCCTATGGAAACAGGGTCCTAACTATAACTACCTACTGGCGACCGCCAGTAGGTAATATATATATATATATATATATATTATCTACTGGCGGTCGCCAGTAGATAGTTATAGTTAGGACCCTGTTTCCATAGGAAATCCGCAACATTCTATTTGGAATAACTTTGGCGCCGGTCGATGAATCCTCGCAAAATTTTCAAAATAGGTGGGGCGCTACGCTCCGCTCCTACCCTGAAAGTCTCGGGGGGATTCGTCAAGCGGGGGCTGAGAAAAAAGGGGGGTCCCAAAACGCGTTTTTCCCATGCATTTTTCCATAGGACCTTTAGACACAGCTACAGCCCGAACGGCTGAACAGAGTTACTTGAAATTTGGCAGAGAGGTAGTCCTCATGTCAAGGAAGTGCCTTTTGTAGGTCTGGTGTAAATCTGTTCAGTAGTTCCTGAGAAAATAGCATTTAAATCAATATATATATGTGGGCGGAGCCTAACCACACATCTCACCCTGAGATCTGATTGGCTGTCAGCACTTCATCCAAGAAGTGTTGGCAGCCATCTTGGGACCAATATACATGATAGCACCTCATTAAAAAGCATTGCAGTTAATAGAAGGTTTTAAGACTTTAGTTACATTATAAATCATTTGTTGATGGTACCATACTCATTTTAGGAATTGTGGTATGTTCTAAGGTGATTTCACCATGTGAAAAAGCCTTCTGCTGGGATATCATGATTGAGAGAAAAATATTTTCTCATGCTTTTACCACAGAGGTTTGGAAGGTGATCTATAAGCTAAACTGAGAGCTTATTTTCTGTAAATTCACATTATCTTTCTCAGTCATGTGAGAATGAAGTCTGACATTCTCAGTAAAACATGTACATCCAACAAGGGCAGAGACTGTCAGTTGATTCCTTTGTGTTCTACTGCAGCTTTCCAGAGTGTTCCAAAGAACTACTAGAGCGCTAACCGTCCTACTTATGATAAATGTATGGCACACCTGAAGCCATCTTGCTTGGATTAAAGTGGTAACTCTTAAAACATTTAATTTAAAAAGGAACAAAATGAGGGGGTTCATTTTTCCATAAAAAGTATGATTAGTGCTGCAGAAAGAAAAATTAGGGCACATTTTGAGTGACTTCTCAAATCCTCTTCTATTTCATTAAAAAATTCTGACATGCAGACTGAAACATGCACTTTCAATACCAGCAGCAGTTTTCCCTCGTGAGCAGTAGCTTTACTACAGTGATCTAATGAGCAAAAAGAGTGCTAACATTCTGATTTTATGGCAAATGTGTGACACATTTGAATGCCTTCTTGATGGAATCAAAGTAAAAAACTGAAAGTATTTCCTACTGAGGAGACTGCAGTAAATGAGGAAATTAGGAAACTTCATAACAAATAAGTCTCCCAAGATGGCCACCAGAGACAAAAGAGCCCAAATGTAGCCCAAATATCACCCAGATGTAGCCCAAGTATAGCCCAATGACAGAATGTCCAAGAATGTTCTTAAAAACAACTAGAGCACTTACTGTCTTCATTATGACAAACGTATGGCACACCTGAAGCCATCTTGATTGGAATAAACTGGTAACACTTAAAACATTTAATTTAAAAAGGAACACAATGAGGGGGTTCATTTTGCCATAGAAATTATGATTAATGCTGAAGAAAGAAAATGAGGGCACATTTTGAGTGACTTCTCAAATCCTCTTCTATTTCATTAAAAAATTCTGACATGCAGACTGAAACATGCACTTTTAATACCAGGAGCAGACTTCCATGGTGAACAGTAGTTTTACTACAGTGATCTAATAAGCAACTAGAGTGCTAACATTCAGAATTTATGGCAAATGTGTGACATATCTGAATACCTTCATGATGGAATCAAAGTAAAAAACTGAAAGCATTTCCGACTGAGGAGACTGCAGTACATGAGGAAATTAGGAAACTTCATAACAAATAAATCTCCCAAGATGGCCACCGGAGACAAAAGAGCCCAAATGTAGCCCAAAATCACCCAGATATAGCCCAAATATAGCCCAATGACAGAAGTGTGCAAAACACTTATTATTTTGTGTTTTTGCAGTGTTATATAGTGCAGACTTGTCAGGTATTGGAGTGCTTTACATGAGCATTGGTTACATCACACAAGAACAAATTCATTTTGGTTGTAGACATGGGGAGACTAAGTGATTTGACCAGAATCACAGAATGTCGAGCTGAAGCAGAAACTTCAACCTGGTTCCCCAGTTGCAAAGTCTGCAGTTCTGGAAGTAACACCACATCCTCTCCCCTAAGTGCAACATTTAATCAAGTTGTCAACTAGATAAAAAAACATAAAGATAACAAATAATTTAAAAGTGCTTTGTCGCTATTTGAAAACTCAGAAAATATGTCCTTATTTTAGTCTTTTAGAGCACTAACCATAATTTTGATGCCAATAAGACCCTCTCATATATGTAATTTCTAAAGGAATGCTCTAGGTATTACAGTTTTGATTACATCAAGATGATGTCAGGCGTTCCACACTTTTGTAATAAATATAGAATGTTAGCAATCTAGTTGTTCATTAGGATACTGTTGAGAGGCAGAGGCCAGGGGCACGGACTCTGAAAATTGAAGGCAGGTAGGAGGGTGCAAAGGCAACAATTTAACCACACTGAGCAGGCAGGAAGGGCCGTGGAAGCACAACAGACTATGGAGGGCAGTGGAAAGGGGGGCAGGGGCAACAAACCAACAATACAGGACTTGCAAGAGAGGCTGTTGGAGGGAAGATCTATTACGGGTCAAGGAAGCTAGGGGCGGTCCCCAGAGCCCCGGGAGCCACCACAGAACTGAGCAGGAGAGTGAGTCAGGGACAAAAGGGGCACCTTAATTTGAGCCGGGGTGCCTAGGAACGCTTGCTCCAAAAATGAAGAAAACAGACATATGAGACATGGAATTGGAGGCAGAATACAATGGCAGTTTAATGAGAAGATGCAACTTCAAAGAAACCGCAGAATAGAGACATAAAGTACAAAATACAGAATCCAGATAATCATACAGCTGTCATGATATTCTCTGTATCTCAATTAATGGACTGACAGAGAGAGAAAACACATCTATAAATGCATCATGAGAAACAAGTTACACCAAGGAAAATGTTACCTAGGAACACTCACATTTTCTCTTAGAGCAAGCATTCCTGCAATTACAATACAACATCTTTTAAATGCAAAAGTAAAGAGAACAATGGTTAAACATAACATGACATTTCATATAGGTAAAATAGAATAAGATACTTCAAGCAAAGCAGAGCAAGACATTTTAAGCAAAGGAAGACAAGAGCTCCCAGTTCTTGGGGAAAACCTGCACAGCCTGTTAACCTACATACAGACGGCGAGGTTGTCCGTCGATATCTGTGGGTGCTCCCTTTTTATATCATTTTGTGGGCTCCTTTGCACGCTACATCTACCTACGTATGCTACCCAAAAGCTTCGTCTGCAGATTTTACCAGACATTTCGTCATTTACCCACTTAATGCTGACAATGGACTGGGTGAAAAGGTCAGTCTCTCAGGCCAATCGCTTATCGTAAGTTCCATAGAGCAAGCAGAAAATAATGGGTATTGTACAGGAATTCAATATATTCATGTATAAAATCTCCTCAGTTCTCCTAACTTGACGCTCTGCGGTTGCCACTTCCTTAAAAGCGGGAAACCTGCCCAGGAAGCAAGTACCAGTCCAGGATGCAGCCTACTGTATGTCGACAGCTTCAGGGGGATGTTGAACTTTGATACCGAGCACGGAGCACTCGGGTAGGGTGGGGGCTACTAGTTTGGAGCAGAAGGCCTCGCAGACCTGCCTTCAGACTGCTATACACTAAAATTGCAGAGCTATGGTCAATTTAACAAAGAGGCCTACATATTGAACAGAAGGGCCTACACAGGGGTTTTATGCTGGCTGAGTGGTAAGGATGTCTCAGGATAATTATATAGCAACACAGGACCCGCTGGTCAATTTAATACGGCCTACAAATGCGGCTGGCAGGGCAAGGACAAGGGTCTCATACTTCAGGTGTGGACAGAACGGGCCAGGGGCCCCCTGTGATACAAAATCTACCCTCCTTCAAGGCTGTGGCAATGTAATAGACCATTGTGGGCAGAAGGAAGAGGCAATGGTAGTACAACCATACATGCCAACAGACCCAATTCAGCCAGGAAACGTCCAATGTTTTTAAGCTCAAATGGGCTTTATTTGATCTGTCTCCTGTCTACAATATCCTCTTTTTCAATGTAACTCAAAGGGGAAAATCAATACCCCAGTTTTTTTTCAAAATCTCCCTCTTACCAAGTTCAAAATGTTCGCAAGTATGGTACATTGGATCATGGAAGGAAATGGGATAGGGACATGGACTTGGATAACAGAGGACAGGAGAGACATGGAGAGGTGCACCAAACTGACCCTGCAGGGCAGGCATCAGGGTTTGCAGCAGCACAATACACCACACAGGGCATGCAGGACGGGAGTGCAGCACAACAATCCATAGAAAGCAAGAGGGAGGGGACAGGACCATGCACATGGACAACAGAGAACAGAGGGGCAAGAGGCAATGGTAGCTAGCTGACCATAATGGACAGACAGGAGAGAAGGCTGCAGCATAACAGACCATAAAGGGCAGGAGGGACGGATCAGGGGCATTACAATGGAACAGACAAGCCAGGAGGGAGGGAGTAGGGGTCTGCACATGTAAACAGAGGGCTGGGGGCAAGGGGGCAGGGCAGGAGCAGCAAGATAGCCATGGAGGTCAGGCAGGATGGGCACTAGAAGCAAGACACAACATGAAGAGCAACAGTGAGACTGTGATGGCATACACACAGACCATGGAGGGAAGGTGGGAGGGGGTCAGGGGCAGCTAACTGACCGCACAGGGAAGGTGGGAGGGGCCATGGCAGCACAGAAGACCATGCATGGCAAGTGGGAGGGTTAGTGGCAGCACAATGGCTATGATGGGCAAGAAGGAGGGTGCAGGGGCATGCACAAAGGACGATGGAGGATAGAAGGGAGGGTCAGGACCTGTGCACAGACAAGAAAGTTCAGGGGAAGGGGCCTCACAACAGACCACACGGGGCAGGCAGGAGGAGCAGTTGCAGCACAACAGACCAGGGAGGGCAGAAGGGTGTGGCAGTACAATGGACCATGTAGGACAGGAGCAAGAGGATAGAGGCATGGCATGTGGACAGGCAGGGTGGAGGTGGCAGGGACAGGTTACAGTCATCTGACAATGCTAGGCAGGTGGGAGGGGAGTGGCAGCTCAACAGAACACTCAGAGTAGATAGGAGTGGCAGGTCCATGGGACATGGTGGGCAAAAAGGATGGAGCAGGGGCATGCACAAAGACATCGGAGGGCAGGGGGAAGGAGAATAGGGGCAGCAAGCTAAGCACAGAGTTTAAGCAGGAGGTCAATGATGGGGCATAGAATTGGGCAATGGAGGGCAGGAGGAGTGGACTGGTACATCATACTAAATTGAGGGCAGTGGCAGCACATCAGACCATGCATGGCAGGAGGGAGGAGGCTAGTCCATGGATTCACACAACAGAGGATAGGGAGGAGGGGGATGGGGCAGCAAGCTAACTGTTCAGAGAAGGCGGGTATTAGAAACTTTATTGTTTTTAAAACATTTTGTCTGTGCAAACTACTTAAAATATGAACAAGTATGCAGCATAATCTCACTTTTATTCAGGAAGAAGAAGACGTTAGTGACTGTGACTCCGGGCTCACTTGGCAAAAACACCCCCTGACCCTCCACCCCCTATCGCAAAATGTAATGCCCGTGAAAAGGGTAGGTGAACACAGTGTTATATAGAACATAGTCCTGAGAGCACGATTGAAAATGAAAACTAGATATAGTGTATGATATAAACTATGCACCAAAAAGTGTGATATAAGATGAACCAGGCGTGAAATATAATATGCAATACATTGTGCGCAATGACAGATTCATTGGAGAGCGCGAGATAGCACAGGCACTAGCGCGTGCTATGCGATATGCGCCTTGGAGTGTAATATGCACAGGGCAGTGTTGTTTAACCTAACTAGTCTCTAAAGTTGTAAAATATGTGCTGGGGAGTGTAACGTTGCATATGCACTGTGACAAAGATATGGATCCCAAATTGTAATATGTATGGCATAGCACTGTGCGTTATAACATAGGCATCGAGGAAGGCACGTTAGATGGGGCAATATAACCCGTGCGAAGACAAGTGTGGCATGACATTTTCACGGGGTGGTGTTACAGTGCACATGGGCTAGAGAGTGTCATAGCATATGCACTAGCTAGTGGAATACAATACAGAGGTGTGTGGCACTCGGCAGGCAATGGTGGGTGTAACACAGCATTGGGCTCTGTCAGGAGCGCGCTGTGACTCGCAAGTGATGTTCGTCCCCTTTCCAGAGAGTAAAATAAAAAGTATTACACATCCGGCAGTGGATGTGTGTTTTATTAACTGTGAGGGGGGTTTCTTGCATAGTTTTGGTCGAATTTTTGTCGAATCCCCTTTGAATGGCTTGGTGTGCATGTGTATTAAATGTGCCCATCAATAGCTACCCATGTTTGTATTAATAAACGACAAGGGTGTCTACCGGGATTAGGCACGGTAGAGCATCAGACATGTCAGAGCTTCACTAGTGGTGTAAATACATTCCACGTGGATTAATTGCATGCATAGTCGCCTTTTAATGAATATCACGCAAATCGTCATGGTGATAGGTACGTACGGTTTGTCCAGCATGTCCTAGGTGTGTCTATAAATATATATTTTTAAAAAATAATAAAAAACAGTGGCCGGCCCTGGGGATTGGGGTCAAAAAAATATAATTAGGAGACAGGCCATGGGGGATGGGGTCATCAGGGCCAATAAATTAGAATAAGAAGGGGAACCACACAGCCCCCCTTCTTAAAAAAATAAAATAAATAAAAGACTGGCATCTTGCCGGAGGCCATGCCCCCTCCATGCAGCACTCTGCAAACGCGCCCCCAACAGGCATCTCCAGTATGCGCCAGGGAGCTGCGCTGCAGACAGGTGTTCTGAGGCCAAGCCCCTTTTTACACCTCTCTGCAACGCAGCTCTGTGGCGCTTACTGGAGGTACCTAGTGGTCTAGTGTGACCCTAGGGACCCTTAGGATTCAAGGGGACTTAATCTCTCAACTTAGAACAGCCACAGGGCGCGTTTACACAGTGGTGAAGGGAGGGGACGGGGCCTGAGGTGACGTGTGCAAACACGCACCATGGCACGTTTTAAATTGGGGATATAATTTCCCTTCAATACTGAGGGCCCCTGGGGGCTAACTAGCCCACCAAGTGCTTCCAGTAAGCGCCACTGAGCTGCATTGCAGAGAGGTGGTCCAGGCCGTGCCACTTTTTACACCTCTCTGCAACGCAGCTCTGTGGCACTTACTGGAGGTACCTAGTGGGCTAGTTGGACCCTAGGGACCCTCAGGACTCAAATGAACTTAATCTCCCAACTAAAAACGGACACAGGGCGTGTTTACACAATGGTGAAAGGAGGGGACGGGGCCTGAGTTAACGTGTGCAAAAACGCCCTGTGGCCTGTTTTAAGAGGTAGTTTTAATCCCCATGCCCTATTATATACTAGGGGCTTATAGAGGAGGTAAGGCTAATCACAGGGGGACCCCAACGCATAATGTTCCCTAGTGTATTTTCACTGTATTCTAAGTGTCTTTTAACATAGCACTGGCTCTAGGACTGGTTAGTCAGACTCAGTTACCACCAGTATCCGTCTGAAAAAGTTGAGGGTACAGGATGATTTTGCAACAAGGCTTCTTTCTGCTCTTCTTTTTGTTCTTTCTGCACGTTATCCTTCTTCCTGCACTTATCTTCGTATTTGAGGACTTCTGTTGCTTCTTTCTGCACTTCTTTTGTTTCTTTCTGTGCATTTTTTCTTCTTTCTTCACATGTCCTATCTCTGTAGGCATAGTTAGAAATTAGCATTTAAAAAACCTTTGAAATTAACAGAAAAAACCATAGGTTTCAGGCACGTTATAGTTAGGAATTAGCATTTAAAAAACCTCAGGAATTCACTGAAAAAACCATAGGTTTCAGGGGTGTTATAGTTAGCTGGACTTTTCACTTGTACAAAACCATTGAAATTGCCCCGTTATAGTTAGTTCAGCTAACTATAACTCGCGCGCCCGCAATGCACTGCTGATGACGTCACATATTACATCACTCATGACATGGTCAGTGACATCACTCATGACATCACTGATGACATCTCAAATGACATCACTGATGACATCACTGATGACATCATCCTTGTGATAGAGTGGCAGACCTCCTCTCACCCTAATATAACCTTTGATACACACATTCAAAAATAGAGACTAAAATTTTCAAAACAATGGACATACCAATACCAGTTACAACAACCTCTTCAGTAATTCTAAGATCCACATACACATCCACTCATTCACCAACAGTCCAATACAGTCACTCATACATGTACTCACTCATCATATGTACTCATACACCTATACATCCTGTTACACAATGCCACTCATCCATAGAGTTACTCACACACATAGTCACTCATGCTAATAAAGAATCAAACATACATTTACTTGCATATACAGTTATACACACACCACCACACTTACTTCTACAGAAACTTACACATACTTAGTCTTTTAAACAATCACTTATAGAAACACATACTTATTCATACAGGAACTCTTTCAATCTCTCACTCTCACATATACTCACATATATACACCAATAGTCACATATACTAGTTTAAAACATATGTAGTTACTCATAAAGACACTATTGAGACAGTCATTCACTCACTAACACACCCATACACACACTCATCCACCCATACAGTCCTGCACACATACTGTGTTCAACACATACAAACAGTGAGTCACTCATTCATGCACCTATGCACTACGTAATACCCCCCACCGAACCATGCAGACACTCAGACTGATACTCAAAAAACCAACTAATAACCTATATAGACACCCATGTAGCTACTCACCAACCCATGCAGCCACTTATACACAAAGTGAGAGACTGATACAGATATTTACATATTTAAACATTACTAACTAAGCCATGTATTCACTATGATACACTTAATCAGTCAGTTACACAATCAATTTTTCAAAAACAAATCATCCATTTAGACACTTATATACCCATTTATTCTTCCATCGACCTTGAGATATACATATATAAAACATATTTAATTTTCAGAATAACACACATTCACTGGATGATGTCGTGAGTGATGTCATCAGTGATGTCATTTGAGATGTCATCAGTGATGTCATGAGTGATGTCACTGACCATGTCATGAGTGATGTTATATGTGACGTCATCAGCAGTGCATTGCGGGCGCGCGAGTTATAGTTAGCTGAACTAACTATAACGGGGCAATTTCAATGGTTTTGTACAAGTGAAAAGTCCAGCTAACTATAACACCCCTGAAACCTATGGTTTTTTCAGTGAATATATATATATATATATATATATATATATATATATATATATATATATATATATATTATATCTACTGGCGGTCGCCAGTAGATAGTTATAGCTAGGACCTATTTTCCATAGGAAATCCGCAACATTCTATTGGGAATATCTTTGGCGCCGGTTTACGAATCTTCGCGAAATTCTCCAAACTTTTGGCCAGCTCCGCCCCGCTCCTACCCTGAAAGTTTTGTGGTGATTCGCCAAGTGGGGGCCGAGAAAAAAGGGGGGTCCCAAAACGCGTTTTCCCCATGCAATTTCCCGTAGGATCTGTTGTCGCAGCTACAGCCCGAACCGCTGAACGGAATGATACCAAATTTGGCAAAGAGGTAGTCCTCAGTTCGGACTCATGCCTTTTGCATATTTGGTGTGAATCTGTTCAGTAGTTCCTGAGAAAATTAGGGTCAAAAAAGTTAGTGATATCTATGGCCGGGGAGGATCCGCGGACCCTACCCGCACCGTAAGCGAACCCTCCCCGAACGTAGCACGCACCCTCCCGATCGCGCGCTGAATGCTAATTGGCTGTTGAGCGTTTCTCTACATTCGAAACCAGGAACTGTTGGCGGCCATTTTCTGCCTCGGTAGAAGCGAGGCTGAAGAAGCAAGGGGAATAAGTGCGTAAAACATATAAAGGGGGCAGAGTGGAAATACTCTGACCCTTTAGAGGTGCTTAGGGGGTCCCAGAAGGACCCCCTGGGGTCCCCCTTTTAAAAAAAAAAAAAGCGGCGAAATGCGGTCACGGTGCGCGCATCCTATTGCGTTGGATGCACGGATCCTCTCACGGTGGATTCGCGGATCCACGGCAACGTTTTTTGAAAAACTACAAGAAATCATTGGTTGTATAACAACTTTTGACACTAAAAGGTAGGGTGTATATTTCTGTTTTTTAAAGGTATGATTGTTATTGGTTAATAAAAACAGATTGTAAGGAACATTATATATGATAAGCTGATATGTTGAAAAGTCAAGCACACCTGTCTTGTGTAGGAACATTGTGTGCTGAACTTGTGACCTGTGAGCTCAGTGCAGTGTTCCATGAGCTGTTTCTATGGGAACAGGCAGAAGGCAGATTGAGGGAAGGGTTGAAATGTAATTCAGTTGGAAAGGGTTGAAATGTTTAACCAATAGAAATGTGTGTTTGCTTTTGAGTTTATGTGTGTAGGATTGTGATTTGATGTTTACATGTATATGTGTGGAAAATGAAAGGGAAACTTTTTCATTGTTTGCTTTTGCTGAGAGGTGCACAGTGCAGAGATTCTGTAAAAGAAAATATGGTGAGTGATTGATATACTCCTTAATCTACAAAAGAACTTGAAAGATGAGTTATTTAATTGTGAGGGGATGTATGTAGACTATTTTAATCAGACTAATGTATTTTTCCTGCTAAAGTGTAGGGAGTACTTATTTTCTCTACAATGTGTGTGCATGTAGAAACCATTCTGTGATAGGCATTTGTGTTTTTCATGTGTTTGTAGACAGATAACTGTGCAGTTTTTATATTTTGGTAGAATTAGAAACCAGTCATTGTTTTTTGAATTTGTGAAATGAGTTATGTTATATTTCTATACTAAAATGTAGTACTACTTCTAGATGGAAAAATGTGTTTTGATATAGTGCAAGGGATAGTGTTGTTTGTCTAGAATCACACAGTGAGTCTGTGTGCATTTGGGAACCACTGTGAGAGAAGCATTTGGTAACATTGTGTATTTGCTGACAGATAACTGTTTTAAAACATGTTATGTTGTCAAGTTTTAGTAGCATTAGAAGACAGTTATGGCTTATGCTTTCATTAAATGAGTCAGGCTTTGACATACAAGTGCAGTCCTGAAATATGTAGATTGTGTGCAGTTCCCTTACCACTTGCACTGTAGTGGATGAGTTTTGGTAAACTCATAGGGATAGTGGTGCTTGTCTAGAATCACACTGTGAGTTACTGTGTATTTGGGATCAGTGTAAGAGAATCATTTGATAAAATCATGTATTTGCTGACAGATAATTGTTTTAAAATCTGTCATGTTGTGAAGTTTTAGTAGCATTAGAATCCAGTCTTTGCTTATATGTTGATTAAATGAGCCATGCCTTGAGACTGATGTGCTGTACTTAAATATGTAGATTGTGTGCAGTCCCCTTACCCCTTCCATAGTAGTGAATTATTTTTGGTAAAGTCCTAGGATAGTGTTGATTGTCTAAAATCACACTGTGAGTCTGTGTGCATTTGGGTAAGGATTGTGAGAGAAGTATTTGGTGACATCGTGTATTTACTGATAGATAACTGTTTTAAAACCTATCATGTTGTCAAGTTTTAGTAGCATTAGAAGCCAGTCTTTGCTTATGCGTTGATTAAATTAGTCAGGCATTGACATTAAAGTGTAGTCGTGAAATATGTAGATTGTATGCAGCTCCTTTACCACTTCTACTGTAGTGAATGAGCTTTGGTAAACTCCTAGGGATAGTGTTGTTTGTCTAGAATCACACTGTGAGTCTGTGTGCATTTGGGAACCACTGTGAGAGAAGTGTTTGGTAAGATCGTGTATTTGCTGACAGATAAATGTTGTAAAACATGTCATGTTGTCAAGTTTTAGTAGCATTAGAAGACAGTTATGGCTTATGCTTTCATTATATGAGTCAGGCATTGACAGTAAATTGCAGTTGTGAAATATGTAGATTGTGTGCAGTTTGCTTACCACTTGCATTGTAGTGAATGAGTTTTGGTAAACTCATAAGGACAGTTGTCCTTGTCTAGAATCACACTGTGAGTTAGTGTGTATTTGGGATCAATGTGAGAGAAGCATTTGGTAACATCATGTATTTGCTGACAGATAACTGTTTTAAAACCTGTCATGTTGTGAAGTTTTAGTAGGATTAGAATCCAGTCTTTGCTTATGAGTTGATTAAATGAGTCATGCTTTGACACTGATGTGGTGTACTTAAATATGTAGATTGTGTGCAGTACCATTAACTCTTCCAGAGTAGTGAATGAGTTTTGGTAAACTCATAGGGATAGTGGTGCTTGTCTAGAATCACACTGTGAGTTCGTGTGTATTTGGGATCACTGTGAGAGAAGCATTTGGTAACATCATGTATTTTCTGACAGATAACTGTTTTAAAACCTGTCATGTTGTGAAGTTTTAGTAGGATTAGAATCCAGTCTTTGCTTATGCGTTGATTAAATGAGTCATGCTTTGACACTGATGTGGTGTACTTAAATATGTAGATTGTGTGCAGTACCATTAACTCTTCCAGAGTGTGAGGTTTGGTAAACTAGGATAGTGTTGCTTGTCTAAAATCACACTGTGAGTCTGTGTGCATTTGGGTAAGGATTGTGAGAGAAGCATTTGGTAACATCGTGTATTTTCTGACATATTCTTGTTTTAAAACCGGTCATGTTGTGAAGTTTTAGTAGAATTAGAAGCCAGTCTTTGCTTATGCTTTCATTATATGAGTCAGGGTTTGACATAAAAGTGCAGTCCTGAAATATGAAGATTGTGTGCAGTTCGCTTACCACTTCCGCAGTAGTGAATGATTTTTGGTAAACTTCTAGGTATAGTGGTTGTTGTGTAGAATCACACTGTGAGTCTGTGTGCATTTGAGAACCACTGTGAGAGAGGCATTTGGTAACATCGTGTATTTGCTGACAGATTACTAATTTAAAACCTCTCATGTTGTCAAGTTTTAGTAGCATTAGAAGCTAGTCTTTGCTTATGCATTGATAAAATGAGTCAGGGTTTGGTGTAGTACCATGTACTATTCTGTTCACTGTGGCAGAACTGAAAATTTAAAAGTTTTACCTAAGCACTGTCCTGGAAGTAGTCTGATTATTTAGTCAGAATCTAAGTACCAAATAGACTGCTTCAAATGTCTATGCAGTATGCATGTAGTGTTCTAACATACTATACACTTGTCTTTTACACCTTCAATTCCCTAGTCAGTATCCATACACTTTCAGGAAAGATCCTGTCACTTCCTTTGCAGTCCTCTAGAGACCCATTCAACAGCATGTACTACTCCATTCACTGTGCCAAAACCCAAACACTTATAAATTCACCAAGACACTCTCTTTCCAGTACTCTAATGATTCAGTCACTGCCTAAGTATTCATGCACTGAGCCAGGTCTTAGCACATGGACTTCTTCAAACCCCTATCCTCTATGCATGCAGTCCTCTAAGCACCTACACACTTGTCTTTCACTCCTTCAATTCCCCAGTCAGTATCCGTTCACTTCCAGCAAACACCCTGTCACTCCATTTGCACTCCTCTAGTGACCCATTCAGCATAATGTACTAATCCATTCACTGCGCCAAACCCTAATAAATTCACCCAGGCACTCTCCTTGCAGTACTCTAATCATTCAGTCAGTACCCAAGTACTCATTCAGTGATCCAGGCCTTAGTATATGGACTGCTTCAAACCGTTATCCACTATACATGCAGTCCTCTAACCACCTACACAATTGTCTTTCTCACCTTCAATTCCCTAGTCAGTATCCATACACTTTCAGGAAATATCCTGTCACTCCCTTTGCAGTCCTCTACTCACCCATTCAGCATCGTGTACTAATCCATTCACTGTGCTAAAACCCAAACACTGATAAATTCACCAAGATACTATCTTTGCAGTACTCTAATCATTCAGTCAGTGCCTAAGTATTCATACACTGAGCCAGGCCTTATCACATGGACTGCTTCAAACCCCTATCCACTATGCATGCAGTCTTCTAACCACCTAGATACTTGTCTTTCACACTTTCAATTTCCTAGTCAGTATCCATACAGTCCAGCACTTGTGACTGCCTTTGCACTCCTCTAGTGACTCATTCAGTACCAAGTACTAATCCATTCCCTGTGCGAAAAGCCTAGCACTAATAAATTCACCTAGGCACTCTCTTTGTTGTAGTCTAATCATTCAGTCAGTACCCAAGTAGTCATGCAGTGAGCCAGGCCTTAACACATGGACTGCTTTAAATGCCTATGCAGTATTGATGCAGTCCTCTAATCACCTACACAGTTGTGTTTCACACCTTGAATTCCCTAGTTAGTATTCATACTCTTCTAGCAAACACCCTGTCACTCACCCAGTGTGTCTCCTTATAGTACTGTAATCATTTAGTCAGTTAGCATGTAGTCTTTTAGTGAGGTAGGCTTTAGGGCATGAACAGCTTCAAAGTAGTATGCACTATGCATGTAGTGTTTTAACGATCGTCACACTTGTGGTTCAGGGCTATAGTTTCTTAGTCAGTTTTTATATAAAATGTGTTTGTACAGTAATGGAATAGTATAAATTTGAAAGTTATTAATATACATTTATTTGTGATTCTTTTTTACAGATACAGAATAGGAGTGTTTCTCATCCGTTTGCACTCTTCTTGTGCAAGATTGTTTCGATGAAGGGTCCTTCGGTATTTCATCATACTTGCCGTGCCGTACGAGTATTTCTTGTTAGGATCCCCTCGCAACAGAACTCTTTTGCAAATCTTGCACGTGACCAAGGTGGCATTGATGTTTGTTTGCCCCTCGAGAAAAGTAAAAAATGTCCACACCACTGAAGGAAAACGTAGTGGGCGTGGTGCCTTCTGCAAAAAAAATTCCTCAGATTCGGTAAATATTTTAAAGCGGCAACATTTACAGTTTTTGTAAGTTAAACTTATAACATTTTGTTAGCTGTATACATTTTAAATATCTGTGATTTGTTTCTTGTGGTATTTTGTTAAGAATACCATGTTGTTTTTTTTTTAACAATCTTTTTGATTTTGCAGGTCTGTCATCGACATCCGTGGTTCCCACAGGAGTGTTCCGCTTTGTTGTTTTGTATTATTGTTGTTACATTTTGTTTATTAGTTTATTGTTTATATTTATGTTAATAAAAATATAAAGTTTGAAAATAGTTTATCGTTTATATATTTATTATTATAAAAAATAAAGTTTGAAAAAAAAATTAATAATGTTTTTGGTTGTTCTCTTAACTGCTGTGTGACTCTTTCTTGTTCTTATTACTATTATTTGATGGAGTCCACCATGGTGTTAAATTTTGGGGCACTTATCGCTGGAATACTAGTGATATCTGCAGTTTGCACCAACTTCTGAATAGTGTGTTAGATTTTTCTGAACTTTACTTCCGTTAAAGTGCTGATAATGAAATAGAGAGTAGCCGTTCCCGTGCAAAAAGACATGAGGTACACGTTTGCGATTTATTCTAAATACTAAAATCCTGTATTGTATTGCACTGAGGTATTGGCTGCACTTACAGTGTACACACAAAATCTATTAAGAAATCTCATTGTATTTATATTGATTGGGAATAGTGCGTCAGGTGCTGGATCTTGATGAGATACACTGCTCAGTTCGTATATTGTTCTGCACACGAAAAAAATCACATCACAACTTTCACAGCAATTGCAATGCGAAACAAATTCCGGCGATAAGACACGTTAGCACCAGGGATTCTACACCTGCTTTCTGCTGGTGTTAAGCAGGACAACTACCTGCACCATGAAAGAGAACACAGCCAAGAGCCACACCAGAACACCCACAGGTGCGATAGAGTCAATGAGCATGATACATGGATACCCATGAGGGCCAGAAGACTCATCGCAACAACTCCAGGACCACCAATGCCCCCCAAACCCATATCTTAGTAAGTGTGTCCCTGTGGTCATTGTCTTAGCATGATAGACACGAGCCCTGCAACATCATAGTGTGCTGTTACCTCAGCGTTGGCAGTGAGCCTGGATGTGTAGCTATGTACGCATCCTCCTGCATGCACAACTGGCGTGTGCTGGTCTGGGGTTAACAGGTCAGTGCAGGGGTGTGCCTATCCGGCAAGGGGAACGGGGTGTCTCGGACATGTCCGTGTACAGGAAGTGTGGTAAGTGTGTCTCTGTGTTCTGGTGTGGCCTGTTGCAAGAGCTGCAGCAGTCGATGTTGTAAAGTGGCATGCACCACCCCCAAACGGCACTGTAATGTTGTAGTTGGAATGTAGCAGGAGATGCGCAAATAGGCAGTACAATGGCGTGCCGTATGAGTGCACGAGATACAACAGCTCACCGTACAAAAGTGTGGGGGCTCGTGGGAGGGAGGAGCAGCCGTTTGGCAACATAACACACCATGAACTCGACCATGTGCCACATGCTGGGCATCTCATCCATGATGACCACGGTCGCAGACATCCCACAACACCAATGACTGTCCTTTGTACACATCCTGTATGAATGCAGCGTGGTTTTCACTTCTATGCTCGTTCAGTGGTGTGATGTTGGCAGGTTGTGTGACTTGTGCTCTTTGTTGGTGTGTTTCATTTTGGCCATTGTTAGCCTATATGTGTGTTGTACTTAATTGTGCATGTGTGCCATTCTGCCCATCTCCCCCCTCCCCCCACTCCCTGCTTCTTCCTCTTCCTAGTGCTCTTGTGCCTATAATTTTGTTGCTGCACACATAAATACATGTAAACAATAAATTAGAATAGTTCCTTGATTCTTTTAGGTTTCAAAACTTCTCTATTGGTTTCTTTTTAATTTTCCATATGAACCGTTTTTTTTAATATTCAACAACACATAGAAGTCAGAAGTGCAACGTATTCTATCAACACACTTTCTAGAACATTCTACAACACGTGCAGGTTAAAAGTTTATCAATTTTTTAAAACGTAACGATATTTTTTTGCAACATTTTCTTGAACATATAACGACACGTGCAGGTCAAAAGTTGACAATTGTTTTAAGTTCGAACAGTGCCTTCCAAATGCAAGTAGCAGGTGTGGTTGAGCTGAGCAAATTTTATCCTATGATATGTACTCCACGTTGAAACTGCTTTTTCTTAACCAATCACAAAAATGCTTTTCCACAAAACTAATGTGCACCCTACTTTTAAAAAAGAATGCTTTTCATGATATCTTTAGAGATAAGTTATAGATAGGAATTAGCATTTAAAAAACCTTTGAAAGTCACTGAAAAAACCATAGGTTTCATGCATGTTATAGTTAGGAATTAGCATTTAAAAAACCTTTGAAATTCACTGAAAAAACCATAGGTTTCTGGGGCGTTATAGTTAGGAATTAGCATTTAAAAAACCTTACCTGATGACATCATCCAGTGAATGTGTGTTTTTCTTAAAAGTTTAACCCCTTCGCCGCGGCACAAATTCCGCCGCGGCGCTGGGGGGGTTTGGGGGCAGTGCGGCGCCGCCGTGCTCGTGACGGAACCACTCCGTCATGAGTCACGGACGAGCTGTGCTCATAACGGAGTGGTTCCGTCACGACTCCGCCCACTGCGCTAATCGCCCGCACAGGCGGGGAATTAGCGCCGAAATTTGCCCAACTATCTGGTACTTTAATCAAGGAACAAAGAACCTCTATAACCAAAAGGATTGGCCCTGCATTAAGAATTTATAATGCCAAAATAAGTTCAGCAATCCTGTATGGTGCAGATCTATGGGGCTCTTCAGACTTGTCCTCCTTGGTTAAAGTCCAAAATAAATTTCTACGTAACCTAATTGGCCTGCCCCAATCTAGTCCCTTGAGACCCCTGTTACTAGACCTGGGTTGTTACCCCATTGACGAAGTGGCACGGTTTAGATCCGTTGCTATGTGGAGAAGGATCTGGTCAACACCTGAACTTGCTACTTTTGCAAAGGAGATATTAGATGTTAGATCCATTTTGGGATCTGCTAACATCCCTTGGTTTAGGAATGTGAGATCGATACTGGTAAACATGGGCCATGATCAGTTATGGTCGGATCCCGGCAATAGCATTTTTCCTTCAAAAAAGGATTTTATAGAACAGTACTGGGCGACTATACGTTATCAATATATAGTCCAGTCAGATCCCACTTCTCTTTCTGGTAGATTCCTGGAACACAAACTCACTCCCTCTTTAGAGGAGTATTGGGATGTAATTACAAAGAGCTGTGACAGAGAACTATACCATCAGTTTAGGGTGGGGTCACTTCCAGTGAGATCCTTTACAGTTACATGGCGTGGCCAGACGAATGAGTTCTGCCCTTGGTGTAGGGACAAAAAAGAGTCCATAGGCCATGTATTTTTTGTTTGCCCATCCTATTCAGCCCCCCGAAGAAAATGGCTTAAACCCATCTGTAACAACATGAAAACTCGGGTGTGCCAGGAGGCATTATGGCTCTTAAGGACTAATACATCGATTCCAGTGGTCATAGCCGTTGCAAAATTTCTGGGTTGGACATGGATTATTAGAGCCAGTCAACATTGTAATAGTGGCTAAATAGCCCCTTATAATAAGAACATATTTCTAACACGTCTTTACCCGACAATTTAATCACTTTTTAATCCTATTTTATTGTGTATAATATGTTTAACTCCGCTTATTAGTGATGATTTGTGCTAATTAACTCTTGTATGTATTCTATTCTATTCTTCTGATTTTTTAATATTATGTGTAATTTTGACATCTGGAGTTTTTAGACATGAGTGGAATGTTTCTTGCATGTCTTTTATGATGAAATAATATCGAAATAAAGACGTATGAACTGAACTGAATCATACTTTCCTTTTCTCACTCATTCTGTCTGTCCTTTCCTCCTCTTGACTCAGTCATTTCAAACATTTCAATCATTCATGTATACACTACACATTCATTCAATACAATTACAACACAGTATATTAGGAATATAGCTCTTCTTGGAGAAGTGAAGTGTTTTTTTGTCTTTTTTGTTTTGTATTTTTTTTTTTTTTTTTTTTAACAATTATATATATTTTTTTTATTTTTTTAGAGCACCAAAAAGAAACTGGTGATGAAAAACTGTTCAACATGAACAAAAAAAAAATGACAAAAATTATGGGCTGGAGCATGTGTGCTGCTGGATTGTGTTCTCAATCAAATTAATGCTGCTCTCTCCGTAACAAAGAACAGCATTGCACACATTGCAATGTATGTGCACCTTCTGGAACAGTGGGCGGATATCCAGAGATCTTGCACACGGTGAATCTGCGGCCGCAGATGATGTGCTCGGCTGAGCAGGTGGAGGGTTGTCCCTTAGGGCTCTAGTTGTTTCTCGAGCGTAGCGTATAGGATGCACTGTTTTGAAGTGCCTCAGCATGGAATAAATACTAAAGGAGTATTTTTTGCTCGGATCTCCTCTAGATAGGACACTTCCGCAAATAGTGCATGTCACCTTCGGTGCATTCACCTTCTTTTGGCCCTCTGGAAATGTGAAATAATTCCAGATGAAAGAGTGTTTTTGTTTGCTCTTCCTTGGTGGTTCAACAAAGGTCTCCTCCTCACTCCCTGAAGTTGACTGCTGTTCTGCCATTTTCAAGTAAGATTTCACTCAAGTAGCTGTTCAGCAACCTTCTCCCAGGAAATAAGAAGAAATAGTGAGGGGAGTGGGTGTGGTGTTTGAAGATTCTGGAACAGAAACTACTATGAACCAATGAAAAGTGTTGTTTCGTAATCACTTGACTTGCCATGCACGCACGGTGCTCGCACGTATGCGCGCACCGTGCGCGCACGGTGCTCGCACGCATGCGTGCACGGTGCTCGCACACATGCGCGCACGGTGCACGCACGGATCGGAAATGAATTACTTTTAACCCAATTTCTAAAACATGAAAAGGAGGCAGACAAGACACTCCCTGACCCCCTAGACCTTCTCAGGGGGTCCCTAAAGGACCTCGTAAATAAAAAAAACCCTTTTTGTTGAATAAAAAAAAATTGCCGGTGTGCGCACGGTGCTCGCACGGTGCGCGCCCGGTGCGCGCACCGTGAAAAACCCTTAAAACAAAAAAACATTTTAAACTGTTTATAAGTTTATAGAAGGTATTAACTATGCTGTTCAACTTTATCCAAATAAAAAAAAAAAGAGCTGAGCCATTCCATATTACAGGATACAGTCAATCTATAACTATATACATAGGTAGTTTATTGTAAAATAAATAGATAAAAAATATAATAATACATAGATAAATTAGCATTTAAAAAACCTTCCAAATTCACTAAAAAAAACATAGGTTTCACACACGTTATAGTTAGAAATTAGCATTTAAAAAACCTTGCAAATTCACTTAAAAAAACATAGGTTTCACACACGTTATAGTTAGGAATAAGCATTTAGAAAACCTTGCAAATTCACTGAAAAAACCATAGGTTTCACACACGTTATAGTTAGGAATTAGCATTTAAAAAACCTTGCAAATTCACTGAAAAAACCATAGGTTTCACACACGTTATAGTTAGGAATTAGCATTTAAAAAACCTTGCAAATTCACTGAAAAAACCATAGGTTTCACACACGTTATAGTTAGCTGGACATTTCACTCATACAAAATCATTGAAATTCCCCCGTTCTAATTAGTTCAGCTAACTATAACTCGCACGACCGCAATCCACTGCTGATGACGTCACATATTACATCACTCATGACATGGTCAGTGACATCACTCATGACATCTCAAATGACATCACTCATGACATCACTGATGAAACCTTCCAATGAATATGTGTCTTTCTAAAAAATAAATATTTTTTATATATCTATATCTAAAGGCTAATGGAAGAAAAATGGGTAAATAAGTGTCTAAATGGATGGGTTTTTTTTGTAAAATTAATTGTATAACTGACTTATTAACAGTATCTTAGTGAATACAAGTATTAGTGAGTAATGTTTAAATATTTAAATATCTGTATCAGTGTCTCACTTTGTGTATAAGTGGCTGCATGGGTTGGTGAGTAGCTACATGAGTGTGTATATGAGTTATTAGTTCGTTTTTAGAGTATGAGTGTCTGTATGGTTTAGTGGGGGATGTTACTTAGCGTATGGATGCATGAATGAGTGACTCACTGTTTGTATGTATTTTGAAGACAGTATGTGAGCAGGACAGTATGGGTGGATGAATGTGTGTATGGGTGAGTAAGAGAGTGAATGACTGTCTCAATAGAGTCTTTATGAGTAAGTCCATATGTTTTGAACTAGTATATGTGAGTATTGATGTATATAAGTGAGGATATATGAGAGTGAGAGATTGGAAGAGTTCCTGTATAAATAAGTATGTGTTTCTATAAGTGATTGTTTTAGAGAGTAAGTATGTGTACGTTTCTGTAGAAGTAAGTGTACTGGTGTGTGTATAGCTGTACATGCAAGTAAATGGATGTTTATTTGCATGTGTGAGTATGTGTGTGAGTAACTCTATGTATGAGTGTAGGTGTGTAACCGGATGTATAGGTGTATGAGTACATATGATGACTGAGTACATGTATGAGTGACTATATAGAAGTGTTGATGAATGAGTGGATGCGTATGTAGATTTTGGAATTACTGAATAGGTTGTTCTAACTGGTATTGGTATCTCTATAGTTTTCAAAACTTTCGTTTGTATTTTTCAATGTGTGTATCAAAGTTTATATTCGGATAAGAGGAGGTCTGCCACTATTACACAAGGAGGATGTCATCAGTGATGTCATCAGTGATGTCATTTGAGATGTCATCAGTGATGTCATGAGTGATGTCACTGACCATGTCATGAGTGATGTAATATGTGACGTCATCAGCAGTGGATTGCGGTCGCGCGAGTTATAGTTAGCTGAACTAACTATAACGGGGGAATTTCAATGGTTTTGTACGAGTGAAATGTCCAGCTAACTATAACATGTGTGAAACCTATGGTTTTTTCAGTGAATATATATATATCTATATATATATATATGTGCTGCTCGTGGGGAAAATCCAACGTTTTAAATTGCACTCGGACACAGGTGAGCTTTATGCCCAAAAGCTTTATTTTAAAGGTACAGGCAGTCTTATTCACCGGTTAATTGTGCATAGTCCACATTCCCAACATGTTTCGAGTTTACCTCTTCTTCCTGGAGCACTGCAGACACAGAGCGCATAACATCTTCATCTCGTAGTTTAGCAAATATCGTTCACCGTGAATTGGGACTCTGAATGAGTTACATTGCTCTATGGGAGATGAAGTATGCTAATCAGTCCTCAAATGGATGCGCGCTGATATTCATGCAAAGTTTTCAGCTCGCAATGAGCCCCAGAGAATTTGGCTGCCTTAGATCCAACACCGATGCCCCACATATCGAGCCTCTGATTCAGACACTCGTGGCCCCCTCCTTTCTTGGGGTGGTGCAATTCAGCGGCAGGACGGCCGCTTACAAAAATGTGCTGCTCGTGGGGAAAATCCAACGTTTTAAATTGCACTCGGACACAGGTGAGCTTTATCCCCAAAAGCTTTATTTTAAAGGTACAGGCAGTCTTATATATATATATATTCACTGAAAAAACCATAGGTTTCAGGGGTGTTATAGTTAGCTGGACTTTTCACTTGTACAAAACCATTGAAATTCCCCCGTTATAGTTAGTTCAGCTAACTATAACTCGCGCGCCCGCAATGCACTGCTGATGACGTCACATATTACATCACTCATGACATGGTCAGTGACATCACTGATGACATCACTGATGACATCATCCAGTGAATGTGTGTTTTTCTGAAAATTAAATATGTTTTATATATGTATATCTCAAGGTCGATGGAAGAATAAATGGGTATATAAGTGTCTAAATGGATGATTTGTTTTTGAAAAATTGATTGTGTAACTGACTGATTAAGTGTATCATAGTGAATACATGGCTTAGTGAGTAATGTTTAAATATGTAAATATCTGTATCAGTCTCTCACTTTGTGTATAAGTGGCTGCATGGGTGTCTATATAGGTTATTAGTTGGTTTTTTGAGTATAAGTCTGAGTGTCTGCATGGTTCGGTGGGGGGTATTACGTAGTGCATAGGTGCGTGAATGAGTGACTCACTGTTTGTATGTGTTGAAGACAGCATGTGTGCAGGACTGTATAGGTGGATGAGTGTGTGTATGGGTGTGTTAGTGAGTGAATGACTGTCTCAATAGTGTCTTTATGAGTAACTACATATGTTTTAAACTAGTATATGTGACTATTGGTGTATATATGTGAGTATATGTGAGTGAGAGATTGAAAGAGTTCCTGTATGAATAAGTATGTGTTTCTATAAGTGATTGTTTAAAAGACTAAGTATGTGTAAGTTTCCGTAGAAGTAAGTGTGGTGGTGTGTGTATAACTGTATATGCAAGTAAATGTATGTTTGATTCTTTATTAGCATGAGTGACTATGTGTGTGAGTAACTCTATGGATGAGTGGCATTGTGTAACAGGATGTATAGGTGTATGAGTACATATGATGAGTGAGTACATGTATGAGTGACTGTATAGGACTGTTGGTGAATGAGTGGATGTGTATGTGGATCTTAGAATTACTGAAGAGGTTATTGTAACTGGTATTGGTATGTCCATTGTTTTGAAAATGTTAGTCTCTATTTTTGAATGTGTGTATCAAAGGTTATATTAGGGTGAGAGGAGGTCTGCCACTCTATCACAAGGATGATGTCATCAGTGATGTCATCAGTGATGTCATTTGAGATGTCATCAGTGATATCATGAGTGATGTCACTGACCATGTCATGAGTGATGTAATATGTGACGTCATCATACGCTACAACCCCTCGCGAGATCTGAGATCATCTGGTACAAATCTTATTACCATTCCAAGATTCAAATACAAAACCAGGGGTGGGAGGACCTTTACCGTCCTGGCAGCTAGGGCATGGAACAATCTACCTGTCAATCTTAGATTAACCGACAAGGAGAGCACCTTCAGAAAACTCCTAAAGACCTGTGTTTACCAACAATCAGATACCTCTGTATTGGCAGCTATCTAGCTTTAGTCTCCTCACCACGTACCATCTCTTATGTACCTGCTGCTTGCTAACTTAGCGCCAAGATGCTCCTTCCGGAGCGTATGTCTGCGCTCTACAAATACCCAAAAATATCAAAATAAATAATATCAGCAGTGCATTGCGGGCGAGCGAGTTATAGTTAGCTGAACTAACTATAACGGGGGAATTTCAATGGTTTTGTACAAGTGAAAAGTCCAGCTAACTATAACACCCCTGAAACCTATGGTTTTTTCAGTGAATTTCTGAGGTTTTTTAAATGCTAATTCCTAACTATAACGTGCCTGAAACCTATGGTTTTTTCTGTGAATTTCAAAGGTTTTTTAAATGCTAATTTCTAACTATGCCTACAGAGATAGGACATGTGAAGAAAGAAGAAAACATGCACAGAAAGAAACAAAAGAAGTGCAGAAAGAAGCAACAGAAGTCCTCAAATACGAAGATAAGTGCAGGAAGAAGGATAACGTGCAGAAAGAACAAAAAGAAGAGCAGAAAGAAGCCTTGTTGCAAAATCATCCTGTACCCTTTTTCAGACGGATACTGGTGGTAACTGAGTCTGAGTAACCAGTCCTAGAGCCAGTGCTATGTTAAAAGACACTTAGAATACAGTGAAAACACCTACATACACTAGGGAACATTATGCGTTGGGGTCCCCCTGTGATTAGCATGACCTCCTCTGTAAGCCCCTAGTATATAATAGGGCATGGGGATTAAAACTACCTCTTAAAACAGGCCACAGGGCGTTTTTGCACATGTTAACTCAGGCCCCGTCCCCTCCCTTCCCCACTGTGTAAACACGCCCTGTGTCCGTTTTTAGTTGGGAGATTAAGTTCATTTGAATCCTGAGGGTCCCTAGGGTCCAACTAGCCCACTAGGTACCTCCAGTAAGTGCCACAGAGCTGTGTTGCAGAGAGGTGTAAAAAGTGGCACTGCCTGGACCACCTCTCTGCAATGCAGCTCAGTGGTGCTTACTGGAAGCACTTGGTGGGCTAGTTAGCCCCCAGGGGCCCTCAGTATTGAAGGGAAATTATATCCCCAATTTAAAACGTGCTATAGTGCGTGTTTGCATACGTCACCTCAGGCCCCGTCCCCTCCCTTCACCACTGTGTAAACGCGCCCTGTGGCTGTTCTAAGTTGAGAGATTAAGTCCCCTTGAATCCTAAGGGTCCCTAGGGTCAAACTAGACCACTAGGTACCTCCAGTAAGCGCCACAGAGCTGCGTTGCAGAGAGGTGTAAAAAGGGGCTTGGCCTCAGAACACCTGTCTGCAGCGCAGCTCCCTGGCGCATACTGGAGATACCAGTTGGGGGCGCGTTTGCAGAGGGCTGCACGGAGGGGGCATGGCCTCCGGCACGATGCCAGTCTTTTATTTATTTTAATTTTTTAAGAAGGGGGGCTGTGTGGTTCCCCTTCTTATTCTAATTTATTGGCCCTGATGACCCCATCCCCCAGGGCCTGTCTCCTAATTATATTTTTTTGACCCCAATCCCTAGGGCCGGCCACTGTTTTTTATTATTTTTAAAAAATATATATTTATAGACACACCTAGGACATGCTGGACAAACCGTATGTACCTATCACCATGACGATTTGCGTGATATTCATTAAAAGGCGACTATGCATGCAATGAATCCACGTGGAATGTATTTACACAACTAGTGAAGCTCTGACATGTCTGATGCCCTACCGTGCTGTGATGGATCCTTTCCCCCGGTCCCCAACCCCTCACGTACACCGCCCGGATTACCTCCTCTACGGCGTTATCCCTTCCACGACACACAAAACCGAGGGATCACCAAAGCGTCCGTGACAACGGAGTCCCCGCCCTTCTCTCTCTTTCAGGGTCCAATCAGGAGTGACGACGGATCGGAAGGACTCGGCCGGTGCCCCGGAAGTCCCGCCCACCTGCAACCGGACGACAATAGAAAAGGCGGAACAGAAGAGACTGAAGGGGTCGAAAGATCGTGGCAGGAACTCTCGGCTGGCGTTACGGTGGAAAACGAAGACGGAAGCGGAGAACTCGAGGAGTGGTCGGAAGACTGGTGGAGTCCCCCGGAGGTAGCTGAAGAGCGGCCGTAACTCGGAGGAGAGTTACGGCAGAGCGCGTGAGTACCTTCCACCATACCCTAAGCCCGTTAGGTGCTCTGTGTAAATACGTAAACCCCCCCCTGTATATAGAGTCCCTCTCTTTTTACAGAGTCACATTCGGCCACCTTGTAAATTATATACAGCACTTTGCACTGTGTGAGTCCCGTTTTCTCACGATCCCTTTCAGAGCACCCTTCCTGTACCAACCCCTTACCTTTCCCCTTCTTGCCCTTTTCCCACACGGTCTGTTTCATCTTCCCACCTTGTGGTCTCGGGGACAGTATCTTCAGCTGAGCCCCGGCAGGACTAACGGCTCCTCTTTCTTTCTTCTCTTCCGGTCCTCCGAGGAGCACCCGCCCGGTCTACCTTCACCGATTGCAACCAAGAACGGAGACGTCCCCGAAGTACCGACCCAGACGACCGCGACGAGAGACCCTCACCCAGCTTCCCCTAAAAACTTCAAACCTGTGTAAACGGAACTTGTGTTCATTAAACCAACACTATAGCCCACTATATCTGGCCTCCTCGTCTGATTTTCCAGCCCGCCACACCCACACGACGACAGGTGGTGCCAGAAGTGGGATCTGCTGGAGACATGGAGGCCGTACTGCAGAGGATGGCTGCCTCCCAAGAACAATTAGGGACAAGGATGGAGCGCTTCCTGAAAACCGCCGAAGACGACCGTGGGCAGCTCCACGACGTCCTGAAAGGCCAGGGAGACACCCACGAACAAGCAATGGGGAAACTGGCCACGGTTCTGGAGCAACAGAGACCAACCGCCTCCCTACCCTCGGTGGTCCTCCAGAAGTTCGTGCCGGGAGAAGACCCGGATTTCTTCTTCACGAATTTTGAAAGGTTAGCCCAGGCTGCATCATGGCCTATCGACCGTTGGGGCCATTACTGACTGGCGACTTACTGGCCGCATATCAACAAGCAAATGTACAAGGCACCACTCCGTATGCGGACATCAAGACGTGCATATTGGAACGATTGGGCATCGATGCTGAGGCCTACCGGGTGAAGTTACGTCAGGTCAAGGAAAGGCCACAAGAAACTCCCCGAGCCCTGTCTTTCCGAATCAAGGACCTGACCTCTCGGTGGCTGAAACCCGAAACATCCTCTAAGGAGGAGATTCTGGAAAAGATACACCTAGAACAATTTCTGTCCTCTCTACATCCTAGTACCCAACGGTGGGTACGTCAACATGCCCGCCTATCCTTGGATACCGCCGTGGAAATAGCAAGTGCCTACAGTCGAGCACAGGAGACCCCACGAGGCAAGGAGGAACATCCCCAGAAACCCCCTCTCACCCCAGGCCTCAGGCCTCTCCGCCCTCTTCTACCCAAAAGACCCGTACTGACCCCTTTGTTTCCTACACCAATGCCCACGCGACCTACCAACCCTGGACCCCAATGTTACGGGTGTGGGGGCTTTGGACACATCGCTCGAATGTGCCCCCACAAAGAAGAACCCATGGAGATTGGCCTGGCCCGAAACTATGTATGTTCGGTTCCCGGTACTGGCCCGCCCTCATTCCACCATCCCGTGAACATAAACGGACAAACCCTCACGGCTCTGGCAGACTCTGGATGTCGACAGAGCGTTCTCCGGCCCCAGATCATGCAAGCCCCAGTTGAACCCCCCTCAGGTATGGTCGCCATTCAATGTGTGCACGGTGACACGAAGAGATATCCAACTACCCAAGTCCAAGTCCAACATCCAAAGGATCCGGGAACCACCCTCACTGTAGGGCTCATTCCCTCACTTCCAGAAGAAGCCATATTGGGGAGTGACTATCCTGGTCTACCCGGACTTCTTCAGGACACAACGGATTCCCTACACAAATGGTGGGAAGAAGACCCCTTTCCTCAAGGGCTATCCTCTCCAGCAACCCAACCCAAGCTCCCGAAAACCAAAGCACAAAAAAAGAAGGAGAAAAGGGACTATGTCGGCCTCTTCCCAGCGATCCCGGACGAACATCCCTGGCAGATAGACCAAGAATTCAGAGCAGCTCAACAAGAAGACCCCGTCCTGCAGGAAGCCTGGGCTAAGGCGTTAGAGCACGAGGATCCTCTTACCGTAGGTCCCTACTTCTACAAAAAACAGGGGTTGTTATACCGTAAGGGAGGGGCACAACAAAAGGCCCAACTGCTGATCCCCGGCCCTTTCCGAGAGAAGGTCCTGTTTCTCGCCCATAGCCATCTCCTGGGCAGACATTTTGGCAACGAAAAAACCAGCCAAACCATTCTGGAGAGATTCTACTGGCCTGGGGTCCACCAACAAGTTAAAACATACTGCAGGGAGTGCCCGGTGTGTCAAAAAAACAGCAGATATCGACCCCCTCGAGTACCCCTGCAGCCCCTCCCTATTGTTGACATCCCGTTTAGTAGAGTAGGGATGGACATCATAGGCCCCTTGTTGCCCTCTCGCAGCGGCTGTCGCTATGCCCTAGTCCTCGTGGACTACGCCACGCGTTTCCCGGAGTCTTTACTCCTGCGACAACCGACTACCCAGAACATAGCGAAAGCCCTCATCTCCGTGTCCTCTCGGGTAGGATTTCCCAGAGAGATCCTAACCGACCAGGGCACACCCTTTGTTTCGGCCTTAATGATACAGGTCTGCTCACAACTGGGGATCAAACAGATCCGGACCTCGGCATATCACCCACAAACCGATGGGCTGGTGGAGCGCTATAACGCCACATTGAAACAAACACTGAAGAAATTATTGGGGTTGGAAGCCAAAAGGTGGGAAGATATGCTGCCCCTAGCGTTGTTCGCTATACGTTGCAAAACCCAGAGCAGCACCGGCTATTCGCCCTACGAGCTGCTATATGGCCGACCAACACGTACCCTGTTAGACATGGCACAGGAACCCTGGGAAGCCGAACCCAACCGCACTCGCCCCCTCCCGGAATACATATCCAACCTGCAAACCCACTTGGCAATGATGAGAGACATTGTATACCAAAACCTGGAAAATGCCCAGAATAAACAGAAAGTACAGTATGATAAGGGGACAAAAACCCGAAACTTCTCCGTAGGGGATTTGGTTCTGTTGATGATGCCGTCCTCCGATCACAAACTCCTAGGGCAGTGGCAGGGCCCGTATTCCGTGCTTCGACAGATAACCCCTGTCACTTATGAGGTAGAACTGGATCCTACACGAGCCACCAAGCAGATCTTTCACGTGAATCTGCTAAAAAAATGGGAAGGCCCACGTCCCGTCCTCTCGAACACCGTAGAGCAGGTACCCCTTTCCTTTGCCACCTGTATAGACTCGGGGCTACCACCCCAACACTGTCACGACCTCAAGAACCGCCTATACGCCTTACGTCAGGTGTTTTCCTCGGTACCAGGTCATACGACCATCACCGAACACATCATACAAACGGTACCCGGGAAGGTGGTCAGACAAAGGCCATATTGAGTCCCTGAAGCCCGTCGGGCTATTATAAAAAAAGAAACAGAACTAATGCTGAAGATGGGCATAATAGAGCCCTCAGTAAGCGACTGGAACTCTCCCATCGTCCTCGTTCCCAAGCCTGACGGGTCAGTCAGATTTTGCATTGACTTCCGGAAAGTCAACAAAATTTCATCATTTGACACTTATCCTCTGCCGCGCATCGACGAGATGATCGAACGCATAGGGAAGGCTCAGTTCATCTCCACGCTAGACCTCTGTAAAGGATATTGGCAGATACCCCTCAGGAAAGAGGACAGGAAGAAAACAGCGTTTTCCACCTCTGAGGGGTTGTACCAGTTCCTTGTTCTCCCGTTCAGCCTTCACGGTGCCCCCGCCACATTTCAACGAGCCATGAACCACGTCTTAAGACCCCATACCCAGTACGCGGGGGCATATCTAGACGACATAGTCATCTATAGTGATTGTTGGGAGCAACACTTGGACCACCTTCACAAGGTCATCACCTCCCTTGGGTCATATGGCTTCACGATCAATCACGCTAAAACCACCCTGGCTGCACAAACAGTACAATATCTAGGATACCTCCTAGGGGAGGGCCTCATCCGACCCCAACATACCAAAACCGAAGCCATCCATTCCCTCCCCTTCCCGAAGACGAAAAAAGACCTATCAGGAGTGACGACGGATCGGAAGGACTCGGCCGGTGCCCCGGAAGTCCCGCCCACCTGCAACCGGACGACAACAGAAAAGGCGGAACAGAAGAGACTGAAGGGGTCGAAAGATCGTGGCCGGATCTCTCGGCTGGCGTTACGGTGGAAAACAAAGACGGAAGCGGAGAACTCGAGGAGTGGTCAGAAGACTGGTGGAGTCCCCCGGAGGTAGCTGAAGAGCGGCCGTAACTCGGAGGAGAGTTACGGCGGAGCGCGTGAGTACCTTCCACCATACCCTAAGCCCGTTAGGTGCTCTGTGTAAATACGTAAACCCCCCTGTATATAGAGTCCCTCTCTTTTTACAGAGTCACATTTGGCCACCTTGTAAATTATATACAGCACTTTGCACTGTGTGAGTCCCGTTTTCTCACGACCCCTTTCAGAGCACCCTTCCTGTACCAACCCCTTACCTTTCCCCTTCTTGCCCTTTTCCCACACGGTCTGTTTCATCTTCCCACCTTGTGGTCTCGGGGACAGTATCTTCAGCTGAGCCCCGGCAGGACTAACGGCTCCTGTTTCTTTCTTCTCTTCCAGTCCTCCGAGGAGCACCCGACCGGTCTACCTTCACCGATTGCAACCAAGAACGGAGACGTCCCCGAAGTACCGACCCAGACGACCGCGACGAGAGACCCTCACCCAGCTTCCCCTAAAAACTTCAAACCTGTGTAAACGGAACTTGTGTTCATTAAACCAACACTATAGCCCACTATATTTGGCCTCCTCGTCTGATTTTCCAGCCCACCACACCCACACGACGACACGTGCCTAATCCCGGTAGACACCCTTGTCGTTTATTTATACAAACATGGGTAGCTATTGACGGGCACATTTAATACACATGCACACCAAGCCATTCAAAGGGGATTCGACAAAAATTCGACCAAAACTATGCAAGAAACCCCCCTCACGGTTAATAAAACACACATCCACTGCCGGATGTGTAATACTTTTTATTTTACTCTCTGGAAAGGGGACGAACATCACTTGAGATTCACAGCGCGCTCCTGACAGAGCCCAATGCTGTGTTACACCCACCATTGCCTGCCGAGTGCCACACACCTCTGTGTTGTATTCCACTAGCTAGTGCATATGCTATGACACTCTCTAGCCCATGTGCACTGTAACACCACCCCGTGAATATGTCATGCCACACTTGTCTTCGCACCGGTTATATTACCCCATCTAACGTGCCTTCCTCGATGCCTATGTTATAACGCACAGTGCTATGCCATACATATTACAATCTGGGATCCATATCTTTGTCACAGTGCATATGCAACGTTACACTCCCCAGCGCATATTTTATATTACAACTTTAGAGACTAGTTAGGTTACACAACACTGCCCTGTGCATATTACACTCCAAGGCGCATATCACATAGCACGCGCTAGTGCCTGTGCTATCTCGCGCTCTCCAATGAATCTGTCATTGCGCACAATGTATTGCATATTATATTTCACGCCCGGTTCATCTTATATCACACTTTTTGGTGCATAGTTTATACCATACACTATATCTAGTTTTCATTTTCAATCGTGCTCTCAGGACTATGTTCTATATAACACTGTGTTCACCTACCATTTTCACGGGCATTACATTTTGCGATAGGGGGTGGAGGGTCAGGGGGTGTTTCTGCCAAGTGAGCCCGGAGTCACAGTCACAAACGTCCTCTTCTTCCTGAATGAAAGTGAGATTATGCTGCATACTTGTTCATATTTTAAGTAGTTCGCACAGACACAATGTTTTAAAAACAATAAAGTTCCTAATACCCGCCTTCTCTGAACAGTTAGCTTGCTGCCCCATCCCCCTCCTCCCTATCCTCTGTTGTGTGAATCCATGGACTAGCCTCCTACCTCCTGCCATGCATGGTCTGATGTGCTGCCACTGCCCTCAATTTAGTATGATGTACCAGTCCACTCCTCCTGCCCTCCATTGCCCAATTCTATGCCCCATCATTGACCTCCTGCTTAAACTCTGTGCTTAGCTGGCTGCCCCTATTCTCCTTCCCCCTGCCCTCCGATGTCTTTGTGCATGCCCCTGCTCCATCCTTTTTGCCCACCATGTCCCATGGACCTGCCACTCCTATCTACTCTGAGTGTTCTGTTGAGCTGCCGCTCCCCTCCCACCTGCCTAGCATTGTCAGATGACTGTAACCTGTCCCTGCCACCTCCACCCTGCCTGTCCACATGCCATGCCCCTATCCTCTTCCTCCTGTTCTACATGGTCCATTGTACTGCCACACCCTTCTGCCATCCCTGGTCTGTTGTGCTGCAACTGCTCCTCCTGCCTGCCCCGTGCGGTCTGTTGTGAGGCCCCTTCCCCTGAACTTTCTTGTCTGTGCACAGGTCCTGACCCTCCCTTCTATCCTCCATCGTCCTTTGTGCATGCCCCTGCACCCTCCTTCTTGCCCATCATAGCCATTGTGCTGCCACTAACCCTTCCACTTGCCATGCATGGTCTTCTGTGCTGCCATGGCCCCTCCCACCTTCCCTGTGTGGTCAGTTAGCTGCCCCTGACCCCCTCCCACCTTCCCTCCATGGTCTGTGTGTATGCCATCACAGTCTCACTGTTGCTCTTCATGGTGTGTCTTGCTTCTAGTGCCCATCCTGCCTGACCTCCATGGCTATCTTGCTGCTCCTGCCCTGCCCCCTTGCCACCAGCCCTCTGTTTACATGTGCAGACCCCTACTCCCTCCCTCCTGGCTTGTCTGTTCCATTGTAATGCCCCTGATCCGTCCCTCCTGCCCTTTATGGTCTGTTATGCTGCAGCTTTCTCTCCTGTCTGTCCATTATGGTCAGCTAGCTACCATTGCCTCTTGCCCCTCCTGTTCTCTGTTGTCCATGTGCATGGTCCTGTCCCCTCCCTCTTGCTTTCTATGGATTGTTGTGCTGCACTCCCGTCCTGCATGCCCTGTGTGGTGTATTATGCTGCTGCAAACCCTGATGCCTGCCCTGCAGGGTCAGTTTGGTGCACCTCTCCATGTCCCTCCTGCCCTCTGTTATCCAAGTCCATGTTCCTATCCCATTTCTTTCCATGATCCAATGTACCATACTTGCGAACATTTTGAACTTGGTAAGAGGGAGATTTTGAAAATAAACTGGGGTATTGATTTTCCCCTTTGAGTTACATTGAAAAAGAGGATATTGTAGACAGGAGACAGATCAAATAAAGCCCATTTGAGCTTAAAAACATTGGACGTTTCCTGGCTGAATCGGGTCTGTTGGCATGTATGGTTGTACTGCCATTGCCTCTTCCTTCTGCCCACAATGGTCAATTACATTGCCACAGCCTCTCTTGCAAGTCCTGTATTGTTGGTTTGTTGCCCCTGCCCCCCTTTCCACTGCCCTCCATAGTCTGTTGTGCTTCCACGGCCCTTCCTGCCTGCTCAGTGTGGTTAAATTGTTGCCTTTGCACCCTCCTACCTGCCTTCAATTTTCAGAGTCCGTGCCCCTGGCCTCTGCCTCTCAACAGTTTCCTAATGAACAACTAGATTGCTAACATTCTATATTTATATTTATTACAAAAGTGTGGAACGCCTGACATCATCTTGATGTAATCAAAACTGTAATACCTAGAGCATTTCCTTTAGAAATTACATATATGAGAGGGTCTTATTGGCATCAAAATTATGGTTAGTGCTCTAAAAGACTAAAATAAGGACATATTTTCTGAGTTTTCAAATAGCGACAAAGCACTTTTAAATTATTTGTTATCTTTATGTTTTTTTATCCAGTTGACCACTTGATTAAATGTTGCACTTAGGGGAGAGGATGTGGTGTTACTTCCAGAACTGCAGACTTTGCAACTGGGGAACCAGGTTGAAGTTTCTGCTTCAGCTCGACATTTTGTGATTCTGGTCAAATCACTTAGTCTCCCCATGTCTACAACCAAAATGAATTTGTTCTTGTGTGATGTAACCAATGCTCATGTAAAGCACTCCAATACCTGACAAGTCTGCACTATATAACACTGCAAAAACACAAAATAATAAGTGTTTTGCACACTTCTGTCATTGGGCTATATTTGGGCTACATCTGGGTGATTTTGGGCTACATTTGGGCTCTTTTGTCTCCGGTGGCCATCTTGGGAGATTTATTTGTTATGAAGTTTCCTAATTTCCTCATGTACTGCAGTCTCCTCAGTAGGAAATGCTTTCAGTTTTTTACTTTGATTCCATCATGAAGGTATTCAGATATGTCACACATTTGCCATAAATTCTGAATGTTAGCACTCTAGTTGCTCATTAGATCACTGTAGTAAAACTACTGTTCACCATGGAAGTCTGCTCCTGGTATTAAAAGTGCATGTTTCAGTCTGCATGTCAGAATTTTTTTATGAAATAGAAGAGGATTTGAGAAGTCACTCAAAATGTGCCCTCATTTTCTTTCTTCAGCATTAATCATAATTTCTATGGCAAAATGAACCCCCTCATTGTGTTCCTTTTTAAATTAAATGTTTTAAGTGTTACCAGTTTATTCCAATCAAGATGGCTTCAGGTGTGCCATACTTTTGTCATAATGAAGACAGTAAGCGCTCTAGTTGTTTTTAAGAACATTCTGGGACATTCTGTCATTGGGCTATACTTGGGCTACATCTGGGTGATATTTGGGCTACATTTGGGCTCTTTTGTCTCTGGTGGCCATCTTGGGAGACTTATTTGTTATGAAGTTTCCTAATTTCCTCATTTACTGCAGTCTCCTCAGTAGGAAATACTTTGATTCCATCAAGAAGGCAGTAGGAAATGCTTTCAGTTTTTTACTTTGATTCCATCATGAAGGTATTCAGATATGTCACACATTTGTCATAAATTCTGAATGTTAGCACTCTAGTTGCTCATTAGATCACTGTAGTAAAGCTACTGCTCACCAGGGAAAACTGCTGCTGGTATTGAAAGTGCATGTTTCAGTCTGCATGTCAGAATTTTTTAATGAAATAGAAGAGGATTTGAGAAGTCACTCAAAATGTGCCCTAATTTTTCTTTCTGCAGCACTAATCATACTTTTTATGGAAAAATGAACCCCCTCATTCTGTTCCTTTTTAAATTAAATGTTTTAAGAGTTACCACTTTAATCCAAGCAAGATGGCTTCAGGTGTGCCATACGTTTATCATAAGTAGGACTGTTAGCGCTCTAGTAGTTCTTTGGAACACTCTGGGAAGCTGCAGTAGAACACAAAGGAATCAACTGACAGTCTCTGCCCTTGTTGGGTGTACATGTTTTACTGAGAATGTCAGACTTCATTCTCACATGACTGAGAAAGATAATGTGAATTTACAGAAAATAAGATCTCAGTTTAGCTTATAGATCACCTTCCAAACCTCTGTGGTAAAAGCATGAGAAAATATTTTTCTCTCAATCATGATATCCCAGCAGAAGGCTTTTTCACATGGTGAAATCAGCTTAGAAAATACCATAATTCCTAAAATGAGTATGGTACCATCAACAAATGATTTATAATGTAACTAAAGTCTTAAAACCTTCTATTAACTGCAATGCTTTTTAATGAGGTGCTATCATGTATATTGGTCCCAAGATGGCTGCCAACACTTCTTGGATGAAGTGCTGACAGCCAATCCGATCTCAGGATGAGATGTGTGGTTAGGCTCCGCCCACATATATATATGCTTTTAAATGCTATTTTCTCAGGAAATACTGAATAGATTTACACCAGACCTGCAAAAGGCACTTCCTTGACCTTATGTCTACCTCTCTGCCAAATTTCAAGTAATTCTGTTCAGCCGTTCGGGCTGTAGCTGTGTCTAAAGGTCCTATGGAAAAATGCATGGGGAAAACGCGTTTTGGGACCCCCCTTTTTTCTCGTCCCCTGCTTGACGAATCACCCCGAGACTTTCAGGGTAGGAGCTGAACGGAGCGCCCCATTAGTTTTGAAAATTTCGCGAGGATTCGTCAACCGGCGCCAAAGTTATTCAAAATAGAATTTTGAGATTTCCTATGGAAACTAGGTTGTAACTATAACTATCTACTGGCGACCGCCAGTAGATAATATTCACTTAAAAAAACCATAGGTTTCACACATGTTATAGTTACCTGGACATTTCACTCGTACAAAACCATTGAAATTCCCCCGTTATAGTTAGTTCAGGCAACTATAACTCACGCGACCGCAATCCACTGCTGATGATGTCAGATATTACATGACTGTATTTAGACACTTATTTACCCATTTATTCTTCCATTTACCTTTCGCTATACATATATTACAAATATTTATTTTACAGAAAGACACATATGTCATCAGTGATGTAATATCTGACGTCCTCAGCAGTGGATTGCGGTCGCGTGAGTTATAGTTGCCTGAACTAACTATAACGGGGGAATTTCAATGGTTTTGTACGAGTGAAATGTCCAGCTAACTATAACATGTGTGAAACCTATGGTTTTTTAAGTGAATTTGCAAGGTTTTTTAAATGCTAATTCCTAACTATAATTTATGAATGTATTATTATATTTTTTATATATTTATTTTACAATAAGTTACCTATGTATATATTTATAGATTGGCTGTATCCTGTAATTTGGAATGGCTCAGCTTTTTTTTTTTTTTGAATTTGGATAAAGTTGAACAGCATAGTTAATATTTTCTATAAACTTATAAACACTTTAATTTTTTCTTTTTTTTTAAGGGTTTTTCACCGTGCGCGCTCCGTGCGCGCACAGTGCTTGCACCGTCATCGTGCGCGCTCTGTGCGTGCCCACTGTACGCATGCGTACGTGCTCCGTGTGCGCATGCGTACGTGCGCCACGTACACATGCGTATGTCGTGCGTGCTCCGAGTGCTCTGCGCGCTACGTACGCGCATGCGCGTGTGCACCGTACGCACATGCGCACGTGCTCCGTACGTGCTCCGTGCATACTCCGTGCGTGCATGGCAAGTCATGTGATTAAGAAACAACACTTTTCATTGGTTCATAGTAGTTTCAGTTCCAGATTCTTCCAACACCACACCCACTCCCCTCATTATTACTTCTGATTCCCACGTTGAAGGATTACATCCTGTGGCTTTTGCTCGAGCTGCTAGAGAAAACCCTCCAGCAGCTCAGCCGAGCACATCTTCGGCAGCTCAGCCGAGCATCTCATCTGCGGCGGCAGCTTCACCTACTACTGTTCCTCTGGATATACGCCCTGCTTTTCAGAGGGTGCATACACGGTGCAATGACTTCAATGCTCTTATTTCTCTTGGTGATACCAGTATTGACCTCATTGAAAGGAAGATAGAGCAGCACTCATGCTCCCCGCCATCACTTTTTTAATTTTTTCGTTTTTCTGTTCCTCTGTCCCTGCATTAACACAAGGGCTCTTTTTAGAGCCACCTAATAGCTTAACACTTAAACTTGTTTTTTAATTCTATTTTTCGAATTTTTTTCTGCCGCGCGAGCACGGTACGCGCACCTCGCAAATTTAAAAAAAAATAAATAAAATGTTTTTTTCCTTCAGGACCCCCTGACAAAGGCTAGGGGGTCAGAAACTCTCTACCCTGCCCCCTTTTCACGTTCTTATATGTGTTTTATTTTTTTAAGGGTTTTTACCGTGCGCACACCGTGCGCGCACTCCGCGATTTTTTTATTTTTTTTTTAAATGTTTTTTTCGTCCTTCGGGGTCCTTCTGTGACCCCCTGACAAAAGCTAGGGGGTCAAGAACTCCCTACCCTGCCCCCTTTTTTTTCATACCGACACACAAAATGGCGGCCGACACTTCCTGATTTCGACCGATTCGAATGTTGACAGACATCTAACGACCAATCAGAATTTCGCTCGCGCACGGCAGCGTGCGCGCACGGTGCGCGCGTATAGATATTTATATGCTTTTAAATGCAATTTTCGCAGGAAATACTGAACAGATTGACACCAGATATGCAAAAGGCTTTTCAAATGCTAATTCCTAACTATAACATGTGTGAAACCTATGGTTTTTTCTGTGAATTTCAAAGGTTTTTTAAATGCTAATTCCTAACAATAACGTGTGTGAAACCTATGTTTTTTTTTACTGAATTTGCAAGTTTTTTTAAATGCTAATTTATGTATGTATTATTATATTTTTTATATATTTATTTTACAATAAACTACCTATGTATATAGTTATAGATTGACTGTATCCTGTAATATGGAATGGCTCAGCTCTTTTTTTTTTTTAATTTGGATAAAGTTGAACAACATAGTTAATATCTTCTATAAACTTATAAACAGTTTAAATTGTTTTTTTTTAAATTTGTTTTAGGGTTTTTTTTTTAAAAAAACTTCTTTTTATTGAAAGTTAACAACTTTGTCATGATTACATATTTCCGTTCCCAAGGATATATTATTACACAGGGTTTACAAGGCTTGCACACAGTTTTTAAGCTTGTCCCAGAGTATTCCCTGGCCAGGTCATGGTGGTTATATCATACTGTTTTAGGGTTTTTGACGGTGCGCGCACCCGCAAAATAAAAAGCATTTTTTTTGCTCTTGCGGGTGCTTTTGAGACCCTGTGACAAGGCCTAGGGCGTTAGGAAGTGTCTTCCGTTACTTGTTTTCACATTCTTAACTTTTCTCTTTGGCTATCTTCTGCCGCGGGGGTGCGCGCACCGTGCGCGAACCAACTCCATGTGTGCATTCTCCGTGTGCGCATGCGTACGTGCTCCGTGTGCGCATGCATGCGTGCTCTGTGCGTTCTCCGTGTGCTCATGCGTGCGTGCTCCGTGTGCGCATGTGTACGTGCTCCGTGTGCGCATGCGTGCGTGCTCCGTGTGTGCTCCGTGTGCGCATGCGTGCATGCTTCGTGCGTGCATGATGCGCGTACCGTGCGCGCACCGTGCGCGCACGGCAAGTCAGGTGATTACAAAACAACACTTTTCATTGGTTCATAGTAGTTTCAGTTCCAGAATCTTCAAACACCACACCCACTCCCCTCATTATTTCTTCTTATTTCCTGGGAGAAGGAGCTGAACAGCAATGGCAGAACTGCAGTCTTCTTCAGGGAGTGAGGAGGAGACCTTTGTGCCACCAAGGCAGAGGAAACAAAAGGACTCATTCATATGGAAGTTCTTTACTTTTCCAGAGGGCCAGAAGAAGGTGAATGCCCCAAAAATCACATGCACTGTTTGTGGAGTGGTCTTATCTAGAGGAGATCCTAAAAAAAAATACTCCTTTAGTATTTATTCTATGATAAGGCACTTCAAAACAGTGCATCCTGTGGCTTATTGTCAGGAACCCAAGATTACAGATAGGTTTAATTGCGCATCGAAGACTCAAAGTTTGTACACCCCGAGCAATGGAAGGTACATGGGTGGAGCTGACTCGGAAATGGCGCCAGAAAAGGCCACCAGAACCGAGTAGCTGTTAGCGTTCTAGTGTTTGGGAGAGAACGCGCTGGAATCCTAGGTGAGGCTCACGCTGCCTAGGAACTGCGCACTTCACCAAGAATTCTAGAGAGTCAGGTGCGCATTCCAGTGTGCACTGACTAGAAGTTTTTTCAGCTTTCGCTCGAAGGCCTTTCAGAATCTACCCTGAAGGGTTTTCGGAAGTCAGTAGACACAAGTTCGAAATCCGAGTTCCATGAAGTAAAGTGACTTTTGAGGAGAACAGCAAATCTTAGTTTGTGAAGATTTCGCACCGAGTCGTCAGGGAGAAGAAGCAGCGTCAACAGGAGCATCTGAAGGAAGAACAAGAAAAATGAAGCTAAGTTAACGAGTGTATATTTGTCACGTCAGAGAACTGAAGTAAATTACTGAAAGCAATAGAGTCTTAGAACTTACTGTGAGGAAAGTGGCTTTACTGTAGTTCTTCACAGAGGTAACGAGGAGTAGCGACAAGTCCTGAAAAAATCGAAGAGAGAATTGCAATATAGGTTAGAACTCTTGAGCAACTACAAATAATAGAACAAGATAAAACCATACTTACCACAGAAATAAGTCGTCGAACAGTAGCTAAGTACAGAGAATAAAATACCACCACGAAAAGAGAAGAAAGCATTAAACACACAGATGAATAATTACCAATAGGAAAAGACCTCAAACTCAGTAAGTAGAATACCAAATTAAAATAGATAACATCTAGTTTAATAGGAAGCAGAAGTTCTTAACAGATAAATGTAACTATATTACAGGTGTGCAAAAAAGAAAGAAAAAGAAGCTGTGAATTAAGGCAGATACAAAGGAAGATAAAAATAGGAAAGTAAGTAAGAAGCTCAGAGAGAAAGATTTAAATGAGGCAGATAAACCTTGGGTTCTAGCTATTTCCTTTTAATTGCAGACGAAGAATATAGTGAAGGAAATAAAAGCACACACAGAAAAGAAATAGAAGAGAAGCAGAGTTCTGAAATTGGCATGGTAAGGAAATAAGGCAATAGGGGTTAAGAGATAAGAGAGGTTAAGAACTAAAAGTTTACGATAACAATAACTCTTGTCTACAGGTTATCTCGTCAGCAAAAGAAGTCTGCAGGACGGACTCCTGAAGGAAGCCGCAGAACAGTCTCTTCTCTCTTTTGTTATTTTATCCACTTTCCCCCTTCCCCCCAGATAGCCACTCTAGAGACTTGTCACACTAAGCTCTGGATTGCTGTCGGGGTGGATTTGGGAACTAGCATCTCTGTTCCTGTGTAAGTTTGAGTACCGTAATTAGAGTCTGACAGAGTGAAGTGCCCACGTTGCATTTAACACCCGAACAGAGATGGCTGAGGGAATAGACGTACAAGGTTTAGGAACAATATTAGATACCACACAAAAAGAGTTAAGTGCAGTCCGAGAAGAAAACCAGAACCTCAGATTAGAAGTAGTAAATTCTAGAAAAGAAACCGCAGAATTGGCGCAAAGGCTTAGACAACCTTTTGGTTCAGGGTCGGACGCTCAAGCTTCATTGACAGAAGGGACTAATAGGATGACAACTCAGGTGATTCACTCCCTCTCACCTGTCATTCCATTAGCGGCACCCGAGCGTTTTAGTGGGGATCCGCAGAAGGCTCAAATATTCATTACGCAGTGCTCATTACATTTCATGTGCCGCCCTTCCATTTTTCCAGATGCTCAGTCTCGAGTGGCCTTTGTGTTGTCATACTTAAGTGGGGATGCAGCATCCTGGTCTTTGCCTCTGATTTCAAAAGACGATCCCATATTGCGGAATTATGAGAACTTCAAAGAAGAGTTCCTTCGAATATTTGACAGAAGGCGGATATCCCAAGCCGTAGACAACAAACTACTCGACCTGAAACAGGGCAACCGCGATGTGGTCTCTTATTTCAATTCAATAAACTAGTGGTGGAAACCAACTAGCCTGAGAGTAAGAGAGCAGCGGTGTTTTATCGAGGTTTAAGAGATGAGCTAAAAGATGCATTGGCCGGAATACCCAATAGACCCACAGAAATCTCCGCGTTGGTGGATTTAGTGCTGGAAATCGATTTCCGTCATGGGGAAAGAAAAGGTGAAAAAAGGAAAGATTTCAAGTCAGTGATTCCACGATTTGATCGAGTAAGGTCGGAAGGAGGACGAAGCAATGAAGGTCAGCAGGGCATCGAACCAATGCAGATTGGTACAATACGGGGTCCTCTTTCCAAAGAAGAGAAGGAAAAGAGAAGAACCAACAACCTATGCATGTACTGTGGATCGGGAGGTCATTTTGTACGTGCGTGCCCAAAGAAACCCAAGGGAAGTTTCAAGCCGAAGGAAAACTAAAGGCACCATCTGTTGGAGGAGTTGAACAGGTGGATGCGATTATCGATCAGACTCCAAAAGAACATAGGTTGGCCAATACTCTACAGTCTGCAGTGCCACATCTAACTTTATCAATGGAAATCAGGTTTCGACACGTGACGCTGAGGGAAGTCTCAGTGATGATCGACTCAGGAGCCACCGGAAACTTTTGCGATCTAAAGTTTGCGAGCAAGGTGGGAATCGAAGCCATCAAAAAGTTAAAAGCAGAGCCCGTTAGGGCAGTAGATGGAACCAACCTGTTCTCTGGTCCAATAATCAGTCGCACAGAATTAATTCATCTGATCTCGAATGACGGGCATGAGGAGAAGATCCAGTTTAACTTAATCGATGCCCCCCAATTCCAGTTGATCCTTGGGCTTCCCTGGCTTACTGAACATAATCCAACAATCAACTGGAGTACCAGAGCCATTAAGATGGAATCAGATTATTGTTTGGGAAATTGTTTCAAGGGCCAGCTGCAGGAGCAAGAGGTGAATCCTGCACATTCGTTGTGTCAGACGGGAGAATCAATTTGTGTAATCCATGTGCAAGACTTACCAGGGGAATATCGAGATTTTGAAGACGTATTCAATGAAGTGGAGGCAGAACAATTACCACCCCACAGACCTTATGATTGTAAGATTGAGATAGAACCCGGTTCAAATCTACCTTGCAGCTGTGTGTATGCCCTTACGGAAAAAGAACACCATCACCTAAAAGAGTATTTAGATAAGTATCTAGCAAACGGCTTCATTCGTCCCTCGCAGTCCCCAGTCTCCTCGCCCCTATTTTTCGTGCCAAAGAAAGAAGGAGATTTGAGGACCTGCATCGACTACAGAGCCATCAATAGGATTACAAAAAAGAACCGCTATCCATTGCCGCTAATATCTGTTTTGCTAGATCGAGTGAAAGGAGCAACAATTTACACGAAGTTGGATCTGAGGGGAGCGTATCATCTGGTGAGAATGAAGGAGGGCGATGAGTGGAAGACAGCTTTCAGAACGAGGTTCGGCCTATTTGAATATCAGGTTATGCCCTATGGGCTATGTAACGCTCCCGCAGCCTTTCAACACTTCATTAACGATGTATTGAAGGAATTCATCGACCAGTGTGCACTGGTGTACATCGATGACATCCTTATCTACTCAGAGAACAAGGAAGAACATCAGGATCAGGTTAGAAGGGTCTTACAGAAGCTGAGAGAAAACAGACTGTTTGTAAAGCTAGAGAAGTGTGCCTTCAGTGTCCCTCAGGTTGAATTTTTGGGCTTTGTAATTTCACCAACAGGCATTCTTATGGACCGCAAGAAGATCGAAGCGGTGATAAATTGGAAGTCCCCCGAGAGCGTCAAAGAAGTGCAAAGCTTTATTGGTTTTGCCAATTTTTACCGGAGATTCATTGGAGAAATTTCGCATAAGATTTTGCCACTCACCCGTCTATTGAAAAAAGGGGTCAAATTTGAATGGACAACTGAAGCTGAAGAAGCCTTCCAATCCAAGCTGACTCGGAAATGGCGCCAGAAAAGGCCACCAGGACCGAGTAGCTGTTAGTGTTCTAGTGTTTGGGAGAGAACGCGCTGGAATCCTAGGTGAGGCTCACGCTGCCTAGGAACTGCGCACTTCACCAAGAATTCTAGAGAGTCAGGTGCGCATTCCAGTGTGCGCTGACTAGAAGTTTTTTCAGCTTTCGCTCGAAGGCCTTTCAGAATCTACCCTGAAGGGTTTTCGGAAGTCAGTAGACACAAGTTCGAAATCCGAGTTCCATGAAGTAAAGTGACTTTTGAGGAGAACAGCAAATCTTAGTTTGTGAAGATTTCGCACCGAGTCGTCAGGGAGAAGAAGCAGCGTCAACAGGAGCATCTGAAGGAAGAACAAGAAAAATGAAGCTAAGTTAACGAGTGTATATTTGTCACGTCAGAGAACTGAAGTAAATTACTGAAAGCAATAGAGTCTTAGAACTTACTGTGAGGAAAGTGGCTTTACTGTAGTTCTTCACAGAGGTAACGAGGAGTAGCGACAAGTCCTGAAAAAATCGAAGAGAGAACTGCAATATAGGTTAAAACTCTTGAGCAACTACAAATAATAGAACAAGATAAAACCATACTTACCACAGAAATAAGTCGTCGAACAGTAGCTAAGTACAGAGAATAAAATACCACCACGAAAAGAGAAGAAAGCATTAAACACACAGATGAATAATTACCAATAGGAAAAGACCTCAAACTCAGTAAGTAGAATACCAAATTAAAATAGATAACATCTAGTTTAATAGGAAGCAGAAGTTCTTAACAGATAAATGTAACTATATTACAGGTGTGCAAAAAAAAAAGAAAAAGAAGCTGTGAATTAAGGCAGATACAAAGGAAGATAAAAATAGGAAAGTAAGTAAGAAGCTCAGAGAGAAAGATTTAAATGAGGCAGATAAACCTTGGGTTCTAGCTATTTCCTTTTAATTGCAGACGAAGAAGAGAGTGAAGGAAATAAAAGCACACACAGAAAAGAAATAGAAGAGAAGCAGAGTTCTGAAATTGGCATGGTAAGGAAATAAGGCAATAGGGGTTAAGAGATAAGAGAGGTTAAGAACTAAAAGTTTACGATAACAATAACTCTTGTCTACAGGTTATCTCGTCAGCAAAAGAAGTCTGCAGGACGGACTCCTGAAGGAAGCCGCAGAACAGTCTCTTCTCTCTTTTGTTATTTTATCCACTTTCCCCCTTCCCCCCCAGATAGCCACTCTAGAGACTTGTCACACTAAGCTCTGGATTGCTGTCGGGGTGGATTTGGGAACTAGCATCTCTGTTCCTGTGTAAGTTTGAGTACCGTAATTAGAGTCTGACAGAGTGAAGTGCCCACGTTGCATTTAACACCCGAACAGAGATGGCTGAGGGAATAGACGTACAAGGTTTAGGAACAATATTAGATACCATACAAAAAGAGTTAAGTGCAGTCCGAGAAGAAAACCAGAACCTCAGATTAGAAGTAGTAAATTCTAGAAAAGAAACCGCAGAATTGGCGCAAAGGCTTAGACAACCTTTTGGTTCAGGGTCGGACGCTCAAGCTTCATTGACAAAAGGGACTAATAGGATGACAACTCAGGTGATTCACTCCCTCTCACCTGTCATTCCATTAGCGGCACCCGAGCGTTTTAGTGGGGATCCGCAGAAGGCTCAAATATTCATTACGCAGTGCTCATTACATTTCATGTGCCGCCCTTCCATTTTTCCAGATGCTCAGTCTCGAGTGGCCTTTGTGTTGTCATACTTAAGTGGGGATGCAGCATCCTGGTCTTTGCCTCTGATTTCAAAAGACGATCCCATATTGCGGAATTATGAGAACTTCAAAGAAGAGTTCCTTCGAATATTTGACAGAAGGCGGATATCCCAAGCCGTAGACAACAAACTACTCGACCTGAAACAGGGCAACCGCGATGTGGTCTCTTATTTCAATTCAATAAACTAGTGGTGGAAACCAACTAGCCTGAGAGTAAGAGAGCAGCGGTGTTTTATCGAGGTTTAAGAGATGAGCTAAAAGATGCATTGGCCGGAATACCCAATAGACCCACAGAAATCTCCGCGTTGGTGGATTTAGTGCTGGAAATCGATTTCCGTCATGGGGAAAGAAAAGGTGAAAAAAGGAAAGATTTCAAGTCAGTGATTCCACGATTTGATCGAGTAAGGTCGGAAGGAGGACGAAGCAATGAAGGTCAGCAGGGCATCGAACCAATGCAGATTGGTACAATACGGGGTCCTCTTTCCAAAGAAGAGAAGGAAAAGAGAAGAACCAACAACCTATGCATGTACTGTGGATCGGGAGGTCATTTTGTACATGCGTGCCCAAAGAAACCCAAGGGAAGTTTCAAGCCGAAGGAAAACTAAAGGCACCATCTGTTGGAGGAGTTGAACAGGTGGATGCGATTATCGATCAGACTCCAAAAGAACATAGGTTGGCCAATACTCTACAGTCTGCAGTGCCACATCTAACTTTATCAATGGAAATCAGGTTTCGACACGTGACGCTGAGGGAAGTCTCAGTGATGATCGACTCAGGAGCCACCGGAAACTTTTGCGATCTAAAGTTTGCGAGCAAGGTGGGAATCGAAGCCATCAAAAAGTTAAAAGCAGAGCCCGTTAGGGCAGTAGATGGAACCAAACTGTTCTCTGGTCCAATAATCAGTCACACAGAATTAATTCATCTGATCTCGAATGACGGGCATGAGGGGAAGATCCAGTTTAACTTAATCGATGCCCCCCAATTCCAGTTGATCCTTGGGCATCCCTGGCTTACTGAACATAATCCAACAATCAACTGGAGTACCAGAGCCATTAAGATGGAATCAGATTATTGTTTGGGAAATTGTTTCAAGGGCCAGCTGCAGGAGCAAGAGGTGAATCCTGCACATTCGTTGTGTCAGACGGGAGAATCAATTTGTGTAATCCATGTGCAAGACTTACCAGGGGAATATCGAGATTTTGAAGACGTATTCAATGAAGTGGAGGCAGAACAATTACCACCCCACAGACCTTATGATTGTAAGATTGAGATAGAACCCGGTTCAAATCTACCTTGCAGCCGTGTGTATGCCCTTACGGAAAAAGAACACCATCACCTAAAAGAGTATTTAGATAAGTATCTAGCAAACGGCTTCATTCGTCCCTCGCAGTCCCCAGTCTCCTCGCCCCTATTTTTCGTGCCAAAGAAAGAAGGAGATTTGAGGACCTGCATCGACTACAGAGCCATCAATAGGATTACAAAAAAGAACCGCTATCCATTGCCGCTAATATCTGTTTTGCTAGATCGAGTGAAAGGAGCAACAATTTACACGAAGTTGGATCTGAGGGGAGCGTATCATCTGGTGAGAATGAAGGAGGGCGATGAGTGGAAGACAGCTTTCAGAACGAGGTTCGGCCTATTTGAATATCAGGTTATGCCCTATGGGCTATGTAACGCTCCCGCAGCCTTTCAACACTTCATTAACGATGTATTGAAGGAATTCATCGACCAGTGTGCACTGGTGTACATCGATGACATCCTTATCTACTCAGAGAACAAGGAAGAACATCAGGATCAGGTTAGGAGGGTCTTACAGAAGCTGAGAGAAAACAGACTGTTTGTAAAGCTAGAGAAGTGTGCCTTCAGTGTCCCTCAGGTTGAATTTTTGGGCTTTGTAATTTCACCAACAGGCATTCTTATGGACCGCAAGAAGATCGAAGCGGTGATAAATTGGAAGTCCCCCGAGAGCGTCAAAGAAGTACAAAGCTTTATTGGTTTTGCCAATTTTTACCGGAGATTCATTGGAGAATTTTCGCATAAGATTTTGCCACTCACCCGTCTATTGAAAAAAGGGGTCAAATTTGAATGGACAACTGAAGCTGAAGAAGCCTTCCAATCCAAGCTGACTCGGAAATGGCGCCAGAATAGGCCACCAGGACCGAGTAGCTGTTAGCGTTCTAGTGTTTGGGAGAGAACGCGCTGGAATCCTAGGTGAGGCTCGCGCTGCCTAGGAACTGCGCACTTCACCAAGAATTCTAGAGAGTCAGGTGCGCATTCCAGTGTGCGCTGACTAGAAGTTTTTTCAGCTTTCGCTCGAAGGCCTTTCAGAATCTACCCTGAAGGGTTTTCGGAAGTCAGTAGACACAAGTTCAAAATCCGAGTTCCATGAAGTAAAGTGACTTTTGAGGAGAACAGCAAATCTTAGTTTGTGAAGATTTCGCACCGAGTCGTCAGGGAGAAGAAGCAGCGTCAACAGGAGCATCTGAAGGAAGAACAAGAAAAATGAAGCTAAGTTAACGAGTGTATATTTGTCACGTCAGAGAACTGAAGTAAATTACTGAAAGCAATAGAATCTTAGAACTTACTGTGAGGAAAGTGGCTTTACTGTAGTTCTTCACAGAGGTAACGAGGAGTAGCGACAAGTCCTGAAAAAATCGAAGAGAGAATTGCAATATAGGTTAGAACTCTTGAGCAACTACAAATAATAGAACAAGATAAAACCATACTTACCACAGAAATAAGTCGTCGAACAGTAGCTAAGTACAGAGAATAAAATACCACCATGAAAAGAGAAGAAAGCATTAAACACACAGTTGAATAGTTACCAATAGGAAAATACCTCAAACTCAGTAAGTAGAATACCAAATTAAAATAGATAACATCTAGTTTAATAGGAAGCAGAAGTTCTTAACAGATAAATGTAACTATATTACAGGTGTGCAAAAAAGAAAGAAAAAGAAGCTGTGAATTAAGGCAGATACAAAGGAAGATAAAAATAGGAAAGTAAGTAAGAAGCTCAGAGAGAAAGATTTAAATGAGGTAGATAAACCTTGGGTTCTAGCTATTTCCTTTTAATTGCAGACGAAGAATATAGTGAAGGAAATAAAAGCACACACAGAAAAGAAATAGAAGAGAAGCAGAGTTCTGAAATTGGCATGGTAAGGAAATCAGGCAATAGGGGTTAAGAGATAAGAGAGGTTAAGAACTAAAAGTTTACGATAACAATAACTCTTGTCTACAGGTTATCTCTTCAGCAAAAGAAGTCTGCAGGACGGACTCCTGAAGGAAGCCGCAGAACAGTCTCTTCTCTCTTTTGTCATTTTATCCACTTTCCCCCTTCCCCCCAGATAGCCACTCTAGAGACTTGTCACACTAAGCTCTGGATTGCTGTCGGGGTGGATTTGGGAACTAGCATCTCTGTTCCTGTGTAAGTTTGAGTACCGTAATTAGAGTCTGACACTTATGCTTGTGAGTGTACAAGAGCCACAAGAGACAACCCTCCAGCTGCTCAGCCGAGCACATCATCTGCGGCCGCAGAATCACCTGCTTCAAGACCTCTGGATATCCACCCTCTGTTCCAGAAGGTTCATATACGTTGCAATGTGTGCAATGTTGTTCTCTGTTATGGTGAGAGCAGCATTAACTTGATAGAGAACAAAATCCAACAGCACACATGCTCCACCCCATAATTTTTTCCTTTTTTTTTTTTGTTCCTGTTGAACAGTTTTTCATTCCCTGTTTTTTTTTGCTGCTCTAAAAAAATCAAAATAAATACAAAACTAAAAAAAACTTTAAAAAAAATACAAAACAAAAAAGACAAAAAAACCAGTTCTCTTCAGAACTCACTTCACTTCTCCAAGATGAGCTATATTCCTAATATACTGTGTTGTAATTTTTTTAATAATTTTTTTGCCACCGTGCGCGCACCATGCGCGCACCCCGCGATTTAAAAAAAAAAAAAATGTTTTTTTCACCCTTCGGGGTCCTTCAGGGACCCCCTGACAAAGGCTAGGGGGTCAGGAACTCTCTACCCTGCCCCCCTTTTCACGTTCCCCACCTTTCTTTTTCACTGTCACACACAAAATGGCGTCCCACACTTCCTGTTTTTGACCGATTCGAATGTTGACTGACATCTAACCACCAATCAGAATTACGCTCGCGCACGGTACCGTGCGCGCACAGTGCGCGCATATAGATATTTATGTACTTTTAACTGCAATTTTCTCAGGAACTACTGAACAGATTGACACCATATATGCAAAAGGCACATGCCTGACCGAAAGACTACCTCTTTGCCAAATTTCAAGTAATTCTGTTCAGCCGTTCGGGCTGTACCTTCGACTAAAGGTCCTATGGGAAAATGCATGGGGAAAATGAGTTTTTGGACCCCCTTTTTTCTCAGCCCCCACTTGACGAATCACCCCGAGACTTTCAGGGTAGGAGCTGAGCGGAGCGCCCCATTAGTTTTGAAAATTTCACGAAGATAAGTCAACCGGCGCCAAAGTTATTCAAAATAATATTTTCAGATTTCCTATGGGAACTCGGTCCTAGAAACACACTCCAGAGTGTTCAGGAGAAATCCTTTTATTGGAAAAATGCCTCCAGATGCTATCGATCTTCCAAGCAGTAACGCCGCTATAGCCTGACGCATTTCAAAGCCTCAATGCTTCTTCCTCAGAGGGTCGACGAACAGTCATGCATTGATAGTCACACCTCCTTTATGTAAATATGAGGTGGCTGCCACCGAGTTTGCATCACCCCGTGAATCAGGGGGCCACGAGGCTTGGGATGCACACAGTCTTTTAAGTGGAACACATGCATGTGATTTAAAACGAACATTGGATGCTGAGGCCCATTGAAGGGCTTGGAATCTTTCAAAAGCAATTAGTGCAACCATTTGTGGAATCATTATCGGGACTTCCAATCCAATAGGCCCCGCAGTATGTCATCTGACCGGCCCATCAGGGGGCGTGGAATTGCCGTACTAAATGTAATCATTTCAGCGTGTGCCTCTGAAGAAGAAAGATGACCTTTTGAAACGTGTCAGGCGAGACGAGGAAATTACTGTTTTAAGGTATCAGCAGCCAAGAGGACATTTATACCCGTAATAAAGGCTTGCTGCCTAATGCGTGTGTGGAGTGCACCTAATTTGCTTGGGCAACTTGGAGCGTGAATATATATATTTCTGCAGCAAAATAAACCCGTAATACCTTAACTACAAAACCAGAGTGGCTCGTCTTTCCTGCTGGGACTGCAGGGATTCTCTTCGCATATATATATATATATATATATATATATATATATATATATATATATATATATATATATATATATATATATATATATTACCTACTGGCGGTCGCCAGTAGGTAGTTATAGTTAGGACCACGTTTCCATAGGAAAACCTCAACATTCTATTATGAATAACTTTGGCGCCGGTCGACGAATCCTCGCGAATTTCTCAAAATAGGCTGGGCGCTACGCTCCGCTCCTACCCTGAAAGTCTCGGGGGGATCCGTCAAGCGGGGGCTGAGATAAAAGGGGGGTCCCAAAACGCGTTTTTCCCATGCATTTTTCCATAGGACCTTTAGAACGAGCTACAGCCCGAACGGCTGAACAGAATTACTCAAAATTTGGCAGAGAGGTAGTCCCTAGGTCAAGGAAGTGCCTTTTGTAGGTTTGGTGTAAATCTGTTCAGTAGATTCTGAGAAAATAGCCTTTACATCAATATATATATCTGAGCCCGCTTACGGTACGCTTACCGTACGCTTACGGTAAGCGTACGGCGGCGTGCGCGAGCGCGATTCTGATTGGCTGTTAGATCTTAGTAAACATTCGAATCGGCCGAAACCAGGAAGCGGCGGCCGCCATTTTGTGTATTTCACTCTGAAAAAAAAGAGTGAAAACAAGGAAAGGGGGCAATGAGGAGAGTTACAGACCCCCTAACATTTGTAAGGGGGTCAAAGAAGGACAGAAAAGTACAAAAAAAACATTTATTGATTTTAAAAAAAATCACGGGGTACGCGTACGGTAAGCTTACGGTAAGCGTACGGTAAAAAAATAAAAATAGATAAATGAAAAGCAGATTTAAGAGTTTAGAAATTAGGGAGCTCTAAAAAGAGCTGTTGTGTTTATGAAGTCATTTTTTTAGTGGTACCTACAAGTAAGTACCGATGCAGAGTCTAAGGTTCAAGAGGAAGACTCTGTTCCCTTCATCATTGAAGTGCACACCATCTCCTCTATAAATGTCTTGCATGTCATAACGCAAGTTGTTGTGGTAAATGGCACCCATACCATAGTCACGGAGGAAAGCAGAAACAGATTTGTTGACGTGCTTTCTTGCTTTGTCAATCTGTGGACAGAAATGATTGGACCAGTTCCATTTTTGCCTTTGGCATATGTTGGAAAACACAAAGGCAGTTTTAGGGAAAAGTGTAAACAGTTGTGCAAAGGTGTCCTTCATAAGCATTTCCAGACCTACCCCAGTCAAAGTGCCTAGGTCATTGCCACCACAGTGCACTATTATGAGGTCAGGGTGTTGGATTTGAATGAAGGATTTCACCAATGGCATCAATTGGTGCTACTTTAACCCTCTCTGACCAATCCATTTAATGTCTACATTTGGCAAAGCAAGGTCTCTCACCATATCTGTTTTCTCTGCAAACTTTTCACTCCAGAAGACATAGCTGTGCCCTACAATCCACACTGTGAACATCTTCAAAGGAGAACTGGATGCACTCAGGAGGTGTCTTTCAGTAGAATGGCAATATGAAAAGAAAGACAGTTTGGAAATGGAGGCATACATATTTTTTTAAAACAAAAAGAACTGATTGGCTGTTTCATACCATTCTAGAATAAAAACTAGGCTGTATGTGAAAATTAATAGAAGCATGTTTTGTATTGGTACAAAAAAATGTGTAACCAAAGAACAGTACTATGGATTTGCTGTTAGGTTTGAAAAGTCAAGCACTCTTGCTCTGTGGAATTGAAACATTGTGTGTCGAACTTCTGACCTAACTGCACACAGCAGTGTTCCATGAGCTGTTGCTATGGTAGCAGGCAGAAGTCAAGTTGGGGGAAGGGTACTAGGCAGAAGTCAAGTTGGGGGCAGGGTACTTTTGGAAAAGGGTTGGTTTTCAACCAATAGAAATGTGTGATTACATTTGAAAAAAAGGGGGAAGCACTGAGATTTGAAACTTACATGTATATGTGTGGAAAAATAGAGGGAAAGTTTGCCATTATCTGGTTCTGCTGAGAGGAGAGAGGTGAACACAACAGAGATCCTGGCTCTGATAATCTGCTGTTTGAGTGTCACATTTCTTTCACAACTAACTAATTTTAAAGGTGAGTTTAGAGTTTGAGAGGGGATGTATGTGGTAACTTAAGAAATGAATAATAGAAATGGGAATTGTTTTTGTTGTAGTTACACATGGTGGTTTCATAATGTGTCAGTGTGTAAAAGTGATTTACACTTGCCCCGAAAAAAAAAAGAGCAGTAAGTGTGCTTTCAAATTGGCAAAGAAATTTCGTTTTGGGACTAATGTGAAAACATGACTCTGTGTGCATAGAAGAATTATAGGCAGAGATTTATTGCGTCTTGCTCTGGTGATTTCACAGTTGCATTAGATGGAAAGGGGGAGCGAATTTTTTGGGGAAGAAGCAGAGGCTTAGCACACACCCATGTGCTTGCCATGTATAGTCATGCACAGTATTTAGAAGCCAGTGGGGTTTTCAGGTTTAAGTCTGTAATGCAAATACATTCAGCATCACTAAGGCTGGTTGCCCTTGGTGGAGTGTAGGCAGTCACAGAGAATGCACATGGTGGTGGTCTGAAAAAAAAACAGCTTGGACACGTGCAATTAAATAAATCAAAAATAGTGGTTTCATAATGTGTCAGTCTGTAAAAGTGATTTCAAATTGTAAAAAGAGATTTTCACTTGGCCCGAAAAAAAAAGAGCAGTAAGTGTGCTTTCAAATTGGCAAAGAAATTTCGTTTTGGGACTAATGTGAAAACATGACTCTGTGTGCATAGAAGAATTATAGGCAGAGATTTATTGCGTCTTGCTCTGGTGATTTCACAGTTGCATTAGATGGAAAGGGGGAGCGAATTTTTTGGGGAAGAAGCAGAGGCTTAGCACACACCCATGTGCTTGCCATGTGTAGTCATGCACAGTATTTAGAAGCCAGTGGGGTTTTCAGGTTTAAGTCTGTAATGCAAATACATTCAGCATCACTAAGGCTGGTTGCCCTTGCTGGAGTGTAGGCAGACACAGAGAATACACATGGTGTTGGTCTGAAAAAAAAACAGCTTGGACACGTGCAATTAAATAAATCAAAAATAGTGGTTTCATAATGTGTCAGTCTGTAAAAGTGATTTCAAATTGTAAAAAGAGATTTTCACTTGGCCCTAAAAAAAAAGAGCAGTAAGTGTGCTTTCAAATTGGCAAAGAAATTTCGTTTTAGGACTAATGTGAAAACATGACTCTGTGTGCATAGAGGAATTATAGGCAGAGATTTATTGCGTCTTGCTCTGGTGATTTCACAGTTGCATTAGATGGAAAGGGGGAGCGAATTTTTGGGGGAAGAAGCAGAGGCTTAGCACACACCCATGTGCTTGCCATGTATAGTCATGCACAGTATTTAGAAGCCAGTGGGGTTTTCAGGTTTAAGTCTGTAATGCAAATACATTCAGCATCACTAAGGCTGGTTGCCCTTGGTGGAGTGTAGGCAGTCACAGAGAATGCACATGGTGGTGGTCTGAAAAAACAGCTTGGACATGTGCATTTAAATAAAAGAAAAAAAAGTGGTTTCATAATGTGTCAGTCTGTAAAAGTGATTTCAAATTGTAAAAAGAGATTTTCACTTGGCCCGAAAAAAAAAGAGCAGTAAGTGTGCTTTCAAATTGGCAAAGAAATTTCGTTTTAGGACTAATGTGAAAACATGACTCTGTGTGCATAGAGGAATTATAGGCAGAGATTTATTGCGTCTTGCTCTGGTGATTTCACAGTTGCATTAGATGGAAAGGGGGAGCGAATTTTTGGGGGAAGAAGCAGAGGCTTAGCACACACCCATGTGCTTGCCGTGTATAGTCATGCACAGTATTTAGAAGCCAGTGGGGTTTTCAGGTTTAAGTCTGTAATGCAAATACATTCAGCATCACTAAGGCTGGTTGCCCTTGCTGGAGTGTAGGCAGACACAGAGAATACACATGGTGGTGGTCTGAAAAAAAAACAGCTTGGACATGTGCAATTAAATACATTTTTAAAAAAGGTTTCATAATGTGTCAGTCTGTAAAAGTGATTTTCACTCGGCCCGAAAAAAAAAGAGCAGTAAGTGTGCTTTCAAAATGGCAAAGAAATTTCGTTTTGGGACTAATGTGAAAACATGACTCTGTGTGCATAGAGGAATTATAGGCAGAGATTTATTGCGTCTTGCTCTGGTGATTTCACAGTTGCATTAGATGGAAAGGGGGAGCGAATTTTTTGGGGAAGAAGCAGAGGCTTAGCACACACCCATGTGCTTGCCATGTATAGTCATGCACAGTATTTAGAAGCCAGTGAGGTTTTCAGGTTTAAGTCTGTAATGCAAATACATTCAGCATCACTAAGGCTGGTTGCCCTTGCTGGAGTGTAGGCAGACACAGAGAATACACATGGTGGTGGTCTGAAAAAAAAACAGCTTGGACATGTGCAATTAAATAAATTTTTAAAAAAGGTTTCATAATGTGTCAGTCTGTAAAAGTGATTTTCACTCGGCCCGAAAAAAAAAGAGCAGTAAGTGTGCTTTCAAAATGGCAAAGAAATTTCGTTTTGGGACTAATGTGAAAACATGACTCTGTGTGCATAGAGGAATTATAGGCAGAGATTTATTGCGTCTTGCTCTGGTGATTTCACAGTTGCATTAGATGGAAAGGGGGAGCGAATTTTTTGGGGAAGAAGCAGAGGCTTAGCACACACCCATGTGCTTGCCATGTATAGTCATGCACAGTATTTAGAAGCCAGTGGGGTTTTCAGGTTTAAGTCTGTAATGCAAATACATTCAGCATCACTAAGGCTGGTTGCCCTTGCTGGAGTGTAGGCAGACACAGAGAATACACATGGTGTTGGTCTGAAAAAAAAACAGCTTGGACACGTGCAATTAAATAAATCAAAAATAGTGGTTTCATAATGTGTCAGTCTGTAAAAGTGATTTCAAATTGTAAAAAGAGATTTTCACTTGGCCCTAAAAAAAAAGAGCAGTAAGTGTGCTTTCAAATTGGCAAAGAAATTTCGTTTTAGGACTAATGTGAAAACATGACTCTGTGTGCATAGAGGAATTATAGGCAGAGATTTATTGCGTCTTGCTCTGGTGATTTCACAGTTGCATTAGATGGAAAGGGGGAGCGAATTTTTTGGGGAAGAAGCAGAGGCTTAGCACACACCCATGTGCTTGCCATGTATAGTCATGCACAGTATTTAGAAGCCAGTGGGGTTTTCAGGTTTAAGTCTGTAATGCAAATACATTCAGCATCACTAAGGCTGGTTGCCCTTGGTGGAGTGTAGGCAGTCACAGAGAATGCACATGGTGGTGGTCTGAAAAAAAAACAGTTTGTACACGTGCAATTAAATAAATCAAAAATAGTGGTTTCATAATGTGTCAGTCTGTAAAAGTGATTTCAAATTGTAAAAAGAGATTTTCACTTGGCCCTAAAAAAAAAGAGCAGTAAGTGTGCTTTCAAATTGGCAAAGAAATTTCGTTTTAGGACTAATGTGAAAACATGACTCTGTGTGCATAGAGGAATTATAGGCAGAGATTTATTGCGTCTTGCTCTGGTGATTTCACAGTTGCATTAGATGGAAAGGGGGAGCGAATTTTTTGGGGAAGAAGCAGAGGCTTAGCACACACCCATGTGCTTGCCATGTATAGTCATGCACAGTATTTAGAAGCCAGTGGGGTTTTCAGGTTTAAGTCTGTAATGCAAATACATTCAGCATCACTAAGGCTGGTTGCCCTTGGTGGAGTGTAGGCAGTCACAGAGAATGCACATGGTGGTGGTCTGAAAAAAAAACAGTTTGTACACGTGCAATTAAATAAATCAAAAATAGTGGTTTCATAATGTGTCAGTCTGTAAAAGTGATTTCAAATTGTAAAAAGAGATTTTCACTTGGCCCTAAAAAAAAAGAGCAGTAAGTGTGCTTTCAAATTGGCAAAGAAATTTCGTTTTAGGACTAATGTGAAAACATGACTCTGTGTGCATAGAGGAATTATAGGCAGAGATTTATTGCGTCTTGCTCTGGTGATTTCACAGTTGCATTAGATGGAAAGGGGAGCGAATTTTTGGGGGAAGAAGCAGAGGCTTAGCACACACCCATGTGCTTGCCATGTATAGTCATGCACAGTATTTAGAAGCCAGTGGGGTTTTCAGGTTTAAGTCTGTAATGCAAATACATTCAGCATCACTAAGGCTGGTTGCCCTTGGTGGAGTGTAGGCAGTCACAGAGAATGCACATGGTGGTGGTCTGAAAAAAAAACAGTTTGTACACGTGCAATTAAATAAATCAAAAATAGTGGTTTCATAATGTGTCAGTCTGTAAAAGTGATTTCAAATTGTAAAAAGAGATTTTCACTTGGCCCTAAAAAAAAAGAGCAGTAAGTGTGCTTTCAAATTGGCAAAGAAATTTCGTTTTAGGACTAATGTGAAAACATGACTCTGTGTGCATAGAGGAATTATAGGCAGAGATTTATTGCGTCTTGCTCTGGTGATTTCACAGTTGCATTAGATGGAAAGGGGGAGCGAATTTTTGGGGGAAGAAGCAGAGGCTTAGCACACACCCATGTGCTTGCCGTGTATAGTCATGCACAGTATTTAGAAGCCAGTGGGGTTTTCAGGTTTAAGTCTGTAATGCAAATACATTCAGCATCACTAAGGCTGGTTGCCCTTGGTGGAGTGTAGGCAGTCACAGAGAATGCACATGGTGGTGGTCTGAAAAAACAGCTTGGACATGTGCATTTAAATAAAAGAAAAAAAAGTGGTTTCATAATGTGTCAGTCTGTAAAAGTGATTTCAAATTGTAAAAAGAGATTTTCACTTGGCCCGAAAAAAAAAGAGCAGTAAGTGTGCTTTCAAATTGGCAAAGAAATTTCGTTTTGGGACTAATGTGAAAACATGACTCTGTGTGCATAGAGGAATTATAGGCAGAGATTTATTGCGTCTTGCTCTGGTGATTTCACAGTTGCATTAGATGGAAAGGGGGAGCGAATTTTTGGGGGAAGAAGCAGAGGCTTAGCACACACCCATGTGCTTGCCGTGTATAGTCATGCACAGTATTTAGAAGCCAGTGGGGTTTTCAGGTTTAAGTCTGTAATGCAAATACATTCAGCATCACTAAGGCTGGTTGCCCTTGCTGGAGTGTAGGCAGACACAGAGAATACACATGGTGGTGGTCTGAAAAAAAAACAGCTTGGACATGTGCAATTAAATAAATTTTTAAAAAAGGTTTCATAATGTGTCAGTCTGTAAAAGTGATTTTCACTCGGCCCGAAAAAAAAAGAGCAGTAAGTGTGCTTTCAAAATGGCAAAGAAATTTCGTTTTGGGACTAATGTGAAAACATGACTCTGTGTGCATAGAGGAATTATAGGCAGAGATTTATTGCGTCTTGCTCTGGTGATTTTACAGTTGCATTAGATGGAAAGGGGGAGCGAATTTTTTGGGGAAGAAGCAGAGGCTTAGCACACACCCATGTGCTTGCCATGTATAGTCATGCACAGTATTTAGAAGCCAGTGGGGTTTTCAGGTTTAAGTCTGTAATGCAAATACATTCAGCATCACTAAGGCTGGTTGCCCTTGGTGGAGTGTAGGCAGTCACAGAGAATGCACATGGTGGTGGTCTGAAAAAACAGCTTGGACATGTGCATTTAAATAAAAGAAAAAAAAGTGGTTTCATAATGTGTCAGTCTGTAAAAGTGATTTCAAATTGTAAAAAGAGATTTTCACTTGGCCCGAAAAAAAAAGAGCAGTAAGTGTGCTTTCAAATTGGCAAAGAAATTTCGTTTTAGGACTAATGTGAAAACATGACTCTGTGTGCATAGAGGAATTATAGGCAGAGATTTATTGCGTCTTGCTCTGGTGATTTCACAGTTGCATTAGATGGAAAGGGGGAGCGAATTTTTGGGGGAAGAAGCAGAGGCTTAGCACACACCCATGTGCTTGCCGTGTATAGTCATGCACAGTATTTAGAAGCCAGTGGGGTTTTCAGGTTTAAGTCTGTAATGCAAATACATTCAGCATCACTAAGGCTGGTTGCCCTTGCTGGAGTGTAGGCAGACACAGAGAATACACATGGTGGTGGTCTGAAAAAAAAACAGCTTGGACATGTGCAATTAAATAAATTTTTAAAAAAGGGTTCATAATGTGTCAGTCTGTAAAAGTGATTTTCACTCGGCCCGAAAAAAAAAGAGCAGTAAGTGTGCTTTCAAAATGGCAAAGAAATTTCGTTTTGGGACTAATGTGAAAACATGACTCTGTGTGCATAGAGGAATTATAGGCAGAGATTTATTGCGTCTTGCTCTGGTGATTTCACAGTTGCATTAGATGGAAAGGGGGAGCGAATTTTTTGGGGAAGAAGCAGAGGCTTAGCACACACCCATGTGCTTGCCATGTATAGTCATGCACAGTATTTAGAAGCCAGTGAGGTTTTCAGGTTTAAGTCTGTAATGCAAATACATTCAGCATCACTAAGGCTGGTTGCCCTTGCTGGAGTGTAGGCAGACACAGAGAATACACATGGTGGTGGTCTGAAAAAAAAACAGCTTGGACATGTGCAATTAAATAAATTTTTAAAAAAGGTTTCATAATGTGTCAGTCTGTAAAAGTGATTTTCACTCGGCCCGAAAAAAAAAGAGCAGTAAGTGTGCTTTCAAACTGGCAAAGAAATTTCGTTTTGGGACTAATGTGAAAACATGACTCTGTGTGCATAGAGGAATTATAGGCAGAGATTTATTGCGTCTTGCTCTGGTGATTTCACAGTTGCATTAGATGGAAAGGGGGAGCGAATTTTTTGGGGAAGAAGCAGAGGCTTAGCACACACCCATGTGCTTGCCATGTATAGTCATGCACAGTATTTAGAAGCCAGTGGGGTTTTCAGGTTTAAGTCTGTAATGCAAATACATTCAGCATCACTAAGGCTGGTTGCCCTTGCTGGAGTGTAGGCAGACACAGAGAATACACATGGTGTTGGTCTGAAAAAAAAACAGCTTGGACACGTGCAATTAAATAAATCAAAAATAGTGGTTTCATAATGTGTCAGTCTGTAAAAGTGATTTCAAATTGTAAAAAGAGATTTTCACTTGGCCCTAAAAAAAAAGAGCAGTAAGTGTGCTTTCAAATTGGCAAAGAAATTTCGTTTTAGGACTAATGTGAAAACATGACTCTGTGTGCATAGAGGAATTATAGGCAGAGATTTATTGCGTCTTGCTCTGGTGATTTCACAGTTGCATTAGATGGAAAGGGGGAGCGAATTTTTTGGGGAAGAAGCAGAGGCTTAGCACACACCCATGTGCTTGCCATGTATAGTCATGCACAGTATTTAGAAGCCAGTGGGGTTTTCAGGTTTAAGTCTGTAATGCAAATACATTCAGCATCACTAAGGCTGGTTGCCCTTGGTGGAGTGTAGGCAGTCACAGAGAATGCACATGGTGGTGGTCTGAAAAAAAACCAGTTTGTACACGTGCAATTAAATAAATCAAAAATAGTGGTTTCATAATGTGTCAGTCTGTAAAAGTGATTTCAAATTGTAAAAAGAGATTTTCACTTGGCCCTAAAAAAAAAGAGCAGTAAGTGTGCTTTCAAATTGGCAAAGAAATTTCGTTTTAGGACTAATGTGAAAACATGACTCTGTGTGCATAGAGGAATTATAGGCAGAGATTTATTGCGTCTTGCTCTGGTGATTTCACAGTTGCATTAGATGGAAAGGGGGAGCGAATCTTTTGGGGAAGAAGCAGAGGCTTAGCACACACCCATGTGCTTGCCATGTATAGTCATGCACAGTATTTAGAAGCCAGTGGGGTTTTCAGGTTTAAGTCTGTAATGCAAATACATTCAGCATCACTAAGGCTGGTTGCCCTTGGTGGAGTGTAGGCAGTCACAGAGAATGCACATGGTGGTGGTCTGAAAAAAAAACAGTTTGTACACGTGCAATTAAATAAATCAAAAATAGTGGTTTCATAATGTGTCAGTCTGTAAAAGTGATTTCAAATTGTAAAAAGAGATTTTCACTTGGCCCTAAAAAAAAAGAGCAGTAAGTGTGCTTTCAAATTGGCAAAGAAATTTCGTTTTAGGACTAATGTGAAAACATGACTCTGTGTGCATAGAGGAATTATAGGCAGAGATTTATTGCGTCTTGCTCTGGTGATTTCACAGTTGCATTAGATGGAAAGGGGAGCGAATTTTTGGGGGAAGAAGCAGAGGCTTAGCACACACCCATGTGCTTGCCATGTATAGTCATGCACAGTATTTAGAAGCCAGTGGGGTTTTCAGGTTTAAGTCTGTAATGCAAATACATTCAGCATCACTAAGGCTGGTTGCCCTTGGTGGAGTGTAGGCAGTCACAGAGAATGCACATGGTGGTGGTCTGAAAAAAAAACAGTTTGTACACGTGCAATTAAATAAATCAAAAATAGTGGTTTCATAATGTGTCAGTCTGTAAAAGTGATTTCAAATTGTAAAAAGAGATTTTCACTTGGCCCTAAAAAAAAAGAGCAGTAAGTGTGCTTTCAAATTGGCAAAGAAATTTCGTTTTAGGACTAATGTGAAAACATGACTCTGTGTGCATAGAGGAATTATAGGCAGAGATTTATTGCGTCTTGCTCTGGTGATTTCACAGTTGCATTAGATGGAAAGGGGGAGCGAATTTTTGGGGGAAGAAGCAGAGGCTTAGCACACACCCATGTGCTTGCCGTGTATAGTCATGCACAGTATTTAGAAGCCAGTGGGGTTTTCAGGTTTAAGTCTGTAATGCAAATACATTCAGCATCACTAAGGCTGGTTGCCCTTGGTGGAGTGTAGGCAGTCACAGAGAATGCACATGGTGGTGGTCTGAAAAAACAGCTTGGACATGTGCATTTAAATAAAAGAAAAAAAAGTGGTTTCATAATGTGTCAGTCTGTAAAAGTGATTTCAAATTGTAAAAAGAGATTTTCACTTGGCCCGAAAAAAAAAGAGCAGTAAGTGTGCTTTCAAATTGGCAAAGAAATTTCGTTTTGGGACTAATGTGAAAACATGACTCTGTGTGCATAGAGGAATTATAGGCAGAGATTTATTGCGTCTTGCTCTGGTGATTTCACAGTTGCATTAGATGGAAAGGGGGAGCGAATTTTTGGGGGAAGAAGCAGAGGCTTAGCACACACCCATGTGCTTGCCGTGTATAGTCATGCACAGTATTTAGAAGCCAGTGGGGTTTTCAGGTTTAAGTCTGTAATGCAAATACATTCAGCATCACTAAGGCTGGTTGCCCTTGGTGGAGTGTAGGCAGTCACAGAGAATGCACATGGTGGTGGTCTGAAAAAACAGCTTGGACATGTGCATTTAAATAAAAGAAAAAAAAGTGGTTTCATAATGTGTCAGTCTGTAAAAGTGATTTCAAATTGTAAAAAGAGATTTTCACTTGGCCCGAAAAAAAAAGAGCAGTAAGTGTGCTTTCAAATTGGCAAAGAAATTTCGTTTTGGGACTAATGTGAAAACATGACTCTGTGTGCATAGAGGAATTATAGGCAGAGATTTATTGCGTCTTGCTCTGGTGATTTCACAGTTGCATTAGATGGAAAGGGGGAGCGAATTTTTGGGGGAAGAAGCAGAGGCTTAGCACACACCCATGTGCTTGCCGTGTATAGTCATGCACAGTATTTAGAAGCCAGTGGGGTTTTCAGGTTTAAGTCTGTAATGCAAATACATTCAGCATCACTAAGGCTGGTTGCCCTTGCTGGAGTGTAGGCAGACACAGAGAATACACATGGTGGTGGTCTGAAAAAAAAACAGCTTGGACATGTGCAATTAAATAAATTTTTAAAAAAGGTTTCATAATGTGTCAGTCTGTAAAAGTGATTTTCACTCGGCCCGAAAAAAAAAGAGCAGTAAGTGTGCTTTCAAAATGGCAAAGAAATTTCGTTTTGGGACTAATGTGAAAACATGACTCTGTGTGCATAAAGGAATTATAGGCAGAGATTTATTGCGTCTTGCTCTGGTGATTTTACAGTTGCATTAGATGGAAAGGGGGAGCGAATTTTTTGGGGAAGAAGCAGAGGCTTAGCACACACCCATGTGCTTGCCATGTATAGTCATGCACAGTATTTAGAAGCCAGTGAGGTTTTCAGGTTTAAGTCTGTAATGCAAATACATTCAGCATCACTAAGGCTGGTTGCCCTTGCTGGAGTGTAGGCAGACACAGAGAATACACATGGTGGTGGTCTGAAAAAAAAACAGCTTGGACATGTGCAATTAAATAAATTTTTAAAAAAGGTTTCATAATGTGTCAGTCTGTAAAAGTGATTTTCACTCGGCCCGAAAAAAAAAGAGCAGTAAGTGTGCTTTCAAAATGGCAAAGAAATTTCGTTTTGGGACTAATGTGAAAACATGACTCTGTGTGCATAGAGGAATTATAGGCAGAGATTTATTGCGTCTTGCTCTGGTGATTTCACAGTTGCATTAGATGGAAAGGGGGAGCGAATTTTTGGGGGAAGAAGCAGAGTCTTAGCACACACCCATGTGCTTGCCGTGTATAGTCATGCAAAGTATTTACAAGCGAGTGGGGTTTTCAGGTTTCAGTCTGTAATGCAAATACATTGAGCTTCACTAAGGCTGGTTGCCCTTGCTGGAGTGTAGCACTGTGGACATGGGCTTTTTAAAAAATCTGAAAAGTGGTTTCATAATGTGACAGTTTGTAAAAGAGATTTTCACTTGCCCAAAAAAAAGAGCAGTTTGTGTGCATTCAAATTGGCAAAGAAATTTTGTTTTATGACTATTGTGAAAACAAATGTAGTAATATATTTAAATACAATAAAGGATTTTTTTTTTAGTTTTTTTCAGGTATTGCTGAAGAACAGTGAACAAAATTTAAGATGCCTACAAAATCTCGAGTTCAAAAAACGCTAAAAAAAAAACTATATTTGAAGACAACTGGAGGACCAAAGTTAGTAGAAGATGCTCATGTTGGGAAAAAGAAAAAATCTTCTGGTAAGCAGAAAAAACAATTTCTTAACAAAATATTCAAAACAAAGAAAAATGTACAAAATGTCTGTCCTCGGAAAAATGTAACAAAACATAGAGAACAGCAAAAAATTGAGACTTTAGTTAATGCAAATATACCTTCTGCAATTGAAAAGTTTAACATAAACAGAAAAACAGCGTTTAAAGAGATACGTAGAAAAATGTTTCAGAGAAGAGTTATGTCCAATTTGATAAAGGATGTAAAGAAATATAAGCAAAAGGCAAAATATTACAAGAGAAAAAAAGAAATTGAAGCCATTGCAGCAAAAGCATTAGAATTAAAAAGGAAACTATTCATATTAATTTTGAATAGGATGCGTACATTAGATAAAATGGTTAATGTACTGAAATCACAAAGCAAAAGCAAAAGAGTAGTGAACAGAACAAACTTTTGTAAAGTGTTTTTAGGAAAGTGGATGCATAGTTCAAGTAGTGAACCTTTTTTTAATGAAGAGAGCTATTTTCAAAGTAATAGTTTGCTGCATGCAGTTGACACCAGAGGTCGTTCATACGAAGTAAAAAATGGTTGCATAATGGAGAAGGAGATAATGGTTCCAAGAGATGAGGTACAAGTGATGGCAGATGAGGCAATGGGGAGACGTCCTAAAGCCCCAGTGTACACTTGGAATTGTAGTAGTATTTGCACTGTGCGTCAGGAATCTATTGACAGATTTCGAGAGTTTCTAAGAGAATATAGTAAAAAAAGTGTAAAACAAAAGATTAAGGTGCTTCAAAGTCTGGATCCATGCAGAGTGAGAGAGAATACTGGTTTGCAGGGTCATTCTCTTGCTTGTCTATCTAGAAAAGTGTGCAATAGTGTTTTCCATCATTTTAGGATGCTGGCTGTTCATCATACTGAAATGAGAAAGTTTGTGAGACGGTTGTATTTTGCCAAAAGTCCAGCAATAAAGTTAAATGAATTGAATAGGGCTCTGTTCCGAGGAACGGTATCAGATGTAGAGAAGGTTGTTGATGAAATTCAGTTTTGTTACTTTGGTCCTGAACAAAACAGTGCAGAGAAGGACACAGTAAATGAGGCAGAAGTGGAAGAGAATGTAGAACCCTCTGTAAGTAACACATTTAATGATCACATAACAAAATTTGCAATAGTCTCTAATGAAAGACCAAATGTTACTTGTATTTGTTGCCGCAGAACTCATTATAGAAAACAAACTAGGAATGTTGATCTCTACAGAAAGAGTGAAAATGAAGATAATTATAAGTGGATGGATTTTGCCACATATATATTTCTTGAAAATTGTTTTGAATTGGGTGAAGATCAGCGTATTTGTAAATACTGTTACAACAAGTTAGAGGAAAATAGAATGCCGACCAGAGCTGTACATAATAATTTAGAATTGGATGCTATTCCTGCTGAACTTTCTGAATTAAATACATATGAGTCTATACTCATTCAATGTGTTCATCCGTTCCAGACCATAGTACGTATGGAGCCCAAAACTGGTAAATTACCTCCTTCAGATTTACTGAGAGGTTTAAAAGGTAGAGTGGTGTATTTGCCCTTGGATTTGAAAAAAAATATGGAAACTATTGATGCGGATACTTTGGAAACTGAACCATTAATTATTCTGGTTAATGGTGTACCTACAAAGAATAAGAAGATTTGGCAGGAGCTGGTAGATGTGCGGAAAGTACAAAGAGCAAATTTGTATTTGAAAAAAAATAACAAATGGTATGAATCAATTTATATAGAAGAAGAAGAAGAAGAAGAAGATTTTCAAGAACACACAGAAACACCAACTGGACAAATTGAAAAAGTGGACAAGTCAAAGGAAGAAGAAATTTATGAACATTTTAGCATACATCCTCTCCATTCGAAAGAAGTTATGGGAGACAATATTGATCTCTTTCAGATGAAGAAAGCAAAAGGAAATCCCGTGAGTGTATGGGAGGAGAGCTTGGAAGCTCGATGTTTTCCCCAGCTGTTTCCTAAAGGAAAAGGAGGACGATACGATGAACGTCCAGAACAGATTCCAGCTTCAGAGTATCGGACTACAAGACTATATGCTGAAGATCCCAGATTTCGACAAAGTATTCCTTATTTGTTCCATCTTTTATTTGAAAGCGACTTGTCTGCACTGTCTTATGCAGTAAATCACATTTTAAAAAGTGGAGTACATTTACAAAATGTGTCTGCTAAGGATTTTATGGAGAAAGTGCAGCACCGAGATGATCATTTGGAAACACAACTGATCAATCTGATGGCTTGTCAGCGTGGGACAAATGAATATTGGTACCGACGCCATGGTGAACTAAAATGCATGTTACGCAATTTAGGAACACCAACATGGTTCCTTACCCTAAGCTGTGCCGAGTACGCTTGGGATGATTTACTGGATTTTCTACGAGAGGCCAATTCAAACATTAAAAACATCGAATACAAGACAGCAGGAGAACTGTGCTCATTGGATCCGGTTAATGTTTGCAGATATTTCAATCATAGATTTGAGGCTATGATGTCCTTCATCTGCAATAAAAAAAATCCACCCCTTGGAGAAGTAGTGGATTTCTTTTGGAGAAAAGAGTACCAGGCAAGAGGTGCTCCTCATATTCATATGCTGCTGTGGATCAAGGATGCCCCAAAGTTTGGAACAGATACTGATGAAGCAGTGTTATCTTACATTGAAGAATATGCAACATGTGGTATACCAAAAAGCACAGAAGAGAACAAGTTAAAGGAGCAAGTTCTACGTTTCCAAAGTCATCGGTGTGGAAAATACTGTCGACGGAAATACAAGAGCAAAGAAAAATACTACACTAAATGTCGATTTGGATTTCCTAGACCTGTTCTTTCAAATGGAAGAGTCAACAGTTTTATGTCAGCTGTGAGACATACTATCACAAGAAAATCACCTAAGAATACCTACAACCTTAAAAGAAAAGAAGAATCAAAAAATATAAATGACTACAACCCAGTCATTTTATCCATGTGGAACGCTAACATGGATATACAGTATGTAGCTGACAATTCCATTGCTGTTGCACGATATGTAACGTCTTACATTACGAAATCAGAAAAAACAGAATTGAAGGAAATGTGGGAAGAGATTTCTCACGAGAAGACTGTCAGTAAGAAGCTGTACAGTTTCAGTTTGAAGATGTTATCGCATCGAGAAATTGGATCCTACGAATGTTCAGATAGGTTATCTTCTGCAAGTCTCTACTCGAAGTCAAGAAGAATAATTTGGGCAAGTTTAGGCCTTGCAGCAATGAGAAATCGGGTACTGAAATCTGTTGGAGAAATTGAATATTTGGCCGAGAATGACCCAGAAAGTACAGATATATTGAAAACAAACATGTTGGACACATATTATCCCAAGAGAAGTCATCATCTGGAGAACATGTGTCTCTATGAAGTGCTGCAGAACTACATTTATTCACGGAAAGCTGCAGAAGACATCAACAGTGGAAAATATAAAGTTGTTGGTGAAGAAGGATGTTTGGTGAAGCAAACCAAAGGAAGTTTGATAAATCACCGGAAGCTGAGTTGCGACACTACCGACAAGAAAGAATTTTACTACTTGGCTCTTTTACAGTTGTTTAAACCATGGCGTACAGAGGATGAACTACTGGGAGAATTCCAGAGCTATGAAGATTCTTTTAATGCTTGCAAAGACAGCATACAATGCAGTACATTCTCAACTTATCTGCAAATGTTAAATGAAGAAATTGAACAGGAAACTACAATTGCAGCAGAAATAGCTAGAGACAGTTCTCAGGACAGCCAAAGTTCAGGAACATACAGTCAAGATCCCCTAGGACAACCAATCGTTGAAAATGAAGCATCAATAGCCATGAATGAAGTGGAAACGGCTATGAATCAAGCTCAAGAAGAATTTATAGACTTACAAAATTTGGAAAGACAACTGAATCAAGAGCAGCAACACATTTATGAAGAGATCAAAAACAAAATTGATCACGGATTTCTACATATAAAAAAAGAGTGCTCATGCACATCATTTCATCCAATCAGGATGTATGTAAGCGGACAAGCTGGCACTGGAAAAAGTTTCCTAATTAAAGTCATCAGAAGCTACCTAAAGCAAAAAACGGATTCTACTTTGTCTTGTGTGGTTACTGCTCCAACTGGGTTAGCAGCATATAACATAAAAGGAATCACCTTACATCGTTTGCTAATGTTACCAGTGGAGCATGAGAACAAAATACAATTCAACAAGCTAACTGGAGAAGCATCCTTGGAAGTTTCAAGAGTATTGAAGAAGATGCAAGTTCTCATTATTGATGAGGTGAGCATGGTATCAAACTTAATGCTTGCCTTTGTGCATTTAAGAATGCAGCAAATTTTGAAGACAGACTATGACGTGTTATTTGGTGGAAAACACGTCATAGTTTTTGGGGATCTTTTGCAACTTACTCCAGTTAAAGGACAACCAGTGTTTAATACTGTGACACATGAAGACACGAAGAAGTCATTGGGAAGCATTGGAAATACAAATATTTGGTCCTTCTTTGAGTACAAGGAACTTACAACTAATATGAGGCAAGCAAACGATGAAGAATATGGAAGTATTCTGAAAGATATCAGAATTGGACTACTCACAGAAGTTGGGAAAAAAGCATTACAGAGTCGGCTGCTACATAATTTATTTCCAAAGGAAGAAATAGTTGCAGAGAAAATATACAAGAATATTGCAGAAAACAAAAGTGTCATCTGCTTAATGCCAACTCTACGTGAATGCTCAATATTTAATGAGGAGCTTTTGAAATTGGAAAAGGAAGAGATCAGGAAATTGGAAGCAGTGGACAAAATTGAGGATGGAAGAATTACTGTCACAGTAACAGGCAAACTGAAAAATAAATTGGACTCACTAGAGAAGAACATCTCCAAAACAGCAGGATTAGACAAAAATCTATATGTTTGCATGAACTGTAGAGTATTTTTAAGGAGAAATTTGGATGTTGAGAAAGGCTTAGTGAATGGAGCGATGGGAAGAGTTGTGGGTTTTATTAATTATCAGAAAAAAGAAGGAATTGAATGTTTACAGATAAAATTTGATCAGATAGATGAAGTTAAAGATATTTGTCGTTGTACAGTTCGTTTTATGCTTGTGAAAGACTTATATGTACGTAGGAAGCAGTTTCCGTTTTCTCTAGCATATGCTGTAACTATCCACAAGTCTCAAGGATTGACTGTAGATTGTGCATTTGTGAACATTGGTTCAACTGTGTTCAAAGAAGGTATGGCATATGTAGCTTTGTCACGAGTCAAAACATTATCAGGTTTATTCATGATAGACTTTGATGACTCAAAAGTTAGTGCTGATACAAACTGTGTAAAGGAGTATAATAGATTAAGAAGAAGCTATGCTCCTCATTTAGGTCAGTATCCTGTGTTGGAGAAACGTGTAGTTTCTCGTAAAAGGAGAAATGAGAATATCTGTAATGAAGATATAGAGAAGAGGAAAAAAAAGAGGAGTGATGTAATTGCAAGCAAAAAGAAAAAGGACAATGAAGAACAGGTTGTAGGATGTCATTTTGAAAATAGCTCTGGTGTCAACTGCTACGCTAATGTAGTGCTGAATGTTGCATTTTATCTGGAAAGTTTGCAAGAGCAGATAATAGTAAATCAGGGAAAAAGATTCTGTTCAGAGCTGAGTCTCCTTTTTCAAAAGCTGAGTAAAGATAAAACTCAAATAGAAAGTGCTACTGATATTAGAAAACTTTTAGATGTATGTTCAGGACGAACACAGTTTTCTCAAAATGAACAGCAAGATGCACACGAATTTTTGATGTATTTTCTTCAGGTAGTGGAAGAAGAAGGAGTTCCCATTGACATTTTTTTTGGTCTCTCTTATAAATGGGAACATAGTTGTGATAATTGTTATAATATATGTGGCTCTATTGTTGATAATGAAAGGTTTATTTATTTGACATTGCCAGAGAGTAAAACAGTCACTTTTGCAAAATTAGTTAAAGATGCTAATCATAGCATGAAATGTGGTGAGTGTAATTCTGACATGTTTTCAACATTAATTTTAAGGGAATACGGACAGTATGTAATTTTAATGATGCAACGATGTAGAGCTGATGGTTCAAAATTGGATACTTTAATAAAGAAGTTTACAGGACAGCAATTATCAATTTCAGGAAAAACTTTTGTAACTGTTGCAATAATTTTCCATGATGGACCTACTGTTACTTCTGGACATTACACAGTTTATCTAAAATGTGAAAAAGGCTGGACACTGTGTAATGATTCCCAATTGATTTTCAAACAACGTTTGCCTTTTGATTTAGCAAATTCCTATCTAATCTTCCTGAAACCTAAATTTTAGAGAGACTTGGCAAGATCTGGACAAAATAATTTTACCATTTTACTGGATTACCATTGCAATTTTGTAGAAAAAATATTTTTAAAATTATCATTTGGCCTAAAGGAAAGATAACCAATTGTAATGTGGACTTTTTTAATTTTTAATGCAATTTTGAAAAACCAATAATTTAGAGATAATCGGTAACTTCTGCACATTTTAAATTTTGGAATGCTATTGGACTGCCATTGGAAATTTTTTCAAAAATGATTTAAAAAATTACTATTTGGCCATGTGGAAAAGTAAGCAATTCTATTGTGGACTAAATAAATTATTCAAAAAATTTTCGTGAACCAAAATGTTACAGAGAATCGGTGAGATCTGGACAGATTAAACTTTAGAATTTTAATGGATTTCCCTTGGAAATTTATTCCAAAAAAAAAAAAAAAAAATACTATTTGGCCTAAAGGAAATGAAATCAGATGTATTTTGGAGTTATTTGAGATATAATATTGTGATTATACTTCTGAAACAAACATATCAGACGGTATTTTAAAGAAATAAGTATTGTTTTTAGATGATATTTTTTTAGAATAATATGCATTTCTGTAATGATAAGTTTAAGTGAGAAGAGATTCTGGGCTTTTTTAATACAATCTTTGAGATTGTTATTTTTTTTTGCCCGCTGTAAAATGATGAATGCAATTGCTTTCACAATTTATAGTGAAATGCAATATATTCTGAAAACAGCAAAAATAAGGCAAAAATATTTTTTGGAAAAAAATGTAAATATGTATACTGTATTATAAATTGTTAAAAAAATATTAATACTTTTTTCTTTTTTTTCAGATCGATATAGAAAATTTTCGAAAACTACAACCATTTTTAAAACTATTTTTTAAAAAAACAAATGAATAAATATTTTTTTGAGTGAGTATGGTAAGTCAATAATAATAATTGTAGTCTCTCAAGGACCTTGTAATGTGATAATTGATTTTTAGTGTTTTTTAAAAAAAATAAAAAAAGGTACGCGCACCGTACGCGTACGGTAAAAAAAAAAAAAAAAAAGGTTTTAAAAAACATATGTAAAAAAAAGATGAAAGATAAGGTTGGCTCTTAAAAGAACCGTTGTGTTCATGCAGGGACAGAGGAAAGGAAGCATGGGAAAATTAATCTCTGTGACAAGTGTGCTGATCTATTTTGAGGTTCACCAGGGAAACACTGGTCTCCCTATGACAAATTAGATCATGACAAGAGGCACATCGAATATCAACCCTCAGAAATCGAGGGTTAATTTCCAGCGGGCCAGCAGAAGGAGATGCTCCCCCCACAGATGAAGGGCTCACCTGACCTGCAGAGGAAGGAGTCAGCCCTGCAGATGATGGTCCAGGCTGAGCTGCTGTGGATGTACTGGCTCGTCTTTCTGAAGAGTTACCTCCAAAAAGATGACCATGTGTCCTTCTGTGTACATCCTGGAGGTGTCTCTTCATGGTGTGATTCCCAAAGGAATACTTCCTGTTAGGATTACCTCTAGAAAGTACACGCTTACACAGCTTGCAAGTAACTAAGGGTGCATTCACCTTTTGCTGGCCTTCTGGAAAAGTAAAATAATCCCAAACATAAGAAGGCTTTTGTTTCCTTGATCTCTGCCTCAAGACAGTGCTGCTGGTGCTAGCCTCACTCTCAGAAGAGCTCTGCTGTTCTGCCATCGTATCCCAAAGACAAACCAGCTCCTTCTCCCAAGGGATCACAAGCAGAAATGAGGGGAATGGGTGTGGTGTAGGAGAGTTCTAGAACTGAAAGTAGTTTCAACCAATCAAAAGTTGTGTTTCAAGATCACATGACCTACCGTACGCTTACGGTACGCTTACGGTACGCTTACGGCAAAAAGTACGCGTGCGCGTAAAAAAGACACGCGCTTGCGCGCATGCGCATAACAGTCACTCCCCGGCACTTCCGCGTAACGTGCGCGTGTGGCGTAAGCGCGCACGCGTCCCACGCGCAGTACGCGCGGCTACGCAAAGTGCGTAACTATACGCAAGCAGCGTAGATAGATTACGGACGTTGCGTAAACCGTACGCTTACCGTGAGCTTACGGTACGCGTACTATAAAAAAAAAAAAAAAAAAAAAAAAAAATCTGGTAATAAATTTTACATGTTTATTTTAAAAAATATATTAAAAAAAAATATTTAAGGATTTTAAAAATTTAAGCATAGTCTTTATAAAATGAAAGAAAATTAAATTAAAAATATGTTTGAAAAAAATGAAGAATAAAAAAAAAAATTAGCATTTAAAAAACCTTGCAAATTCACTGAAAAAACCATGGGTTACACACACGTTATAGTTAGGAATTAGCATTTAAAAAACCTTGCAAATTCACTGAAAAAACCATGGGTTTCACACACGTTATAGTTAGGAATTAGCATTTAAAAAACCTTAGAAATTCACTGAAAAAACCATAGGTTTCACACACGTTATAGTTAGGAATTAGCATTTAAAAAACCTTAGAAATTCAGTGAAAAAACCATAGGTTTCACACATGTTATAGTTAGCTGGACATTTTACTCGTAAAAAACCAATGAAATTGCCCCGTTATAGTTAGTTCAGCTAACTATAACTCACGCGCCCGCAATGCACTGCTGATGACGTCACATATTACATCACTCATGACATGGTCAGTGACATCACTCATGACATCACTGATGACATCTCAAATGACATCACTGATGACATCACTGATGACATCATCCTTGTGATAGAGTGGCAGACCTCCTCTCACCTTAATATAAGCTTTGATACACACATTCAAAAATAGAGACTAAAATTTTCAAAACAATGGACATACCAATACCAGTTACAACAACCTCTTCAGTAATTCTAAGATCCACATACACATCCACTCATTCACCAACAGTCCTATACAGTCACTCATACATGTACTCACTCATCATATGTACTCATACACCTATACATCCTGTTACATAATGCCACTCATCCATAGAGTTACTCACACACATAGTCACTCATGCTAATAAAGAATCAAACATACATTCACCTGCATATACAGTTATACACACACCACCACACTTACTTCTACGGAAACTTACACATACTTAGTCTTTTAAACAATCACTTATAGAAACACATACTTATTCATACAGGAACTCTTTCAATCTCTCCCTCTCACATATACTCACATATATACACCAATAGTCACATATACTAGTTTAAAACATATGTAGTTACTCCTGAAGACACTATTGGGACAGTCATTCACTCACTAACACACCCATACACACACTCATCCACCCATACAGTCCTGCACACATGCTGTCTTCAACACATACAAACAGTGAGTCACTCATTCATGCACCTATGCACTACGTAATACCCCCCACCGAACCATACAGACACTCAGACTGATACTCAAAAAAACAACTACTAACCTATATAGACACCCATGTAGCTACTCACCAACCCATGCAGCCACTTATACACAAAGTGAGAGATACACTTAATCAGTCAGTTACACAATCAATTTTTCAAAAACAAATCATCCATTTAGACACTTATATACCCATTTATTCTTCCATCGACCTTGAGATATACATATATAAAACATATTTAATTTTCAGAAAAACACACATTCACTGGATGATGTCATCAGTGAGGTCATCAGTGATGTCATTTGAGATGTCATCAGTGATGTCATGAGTGATGTCACTGACCATGTCATGAGTGATGTAATATGTGACGTCATCAGCAGTGCATTGCGGGCGCGTGAGTTATAGTTAGCTGAACTAACTATAACGGGGCAATTTCATTGGTTTTTTACGAGTAAAATGTCCAGCTAACTATAACATGTGTGAAACCTATGGTTTTTTCACTGAATTTCTAAGGTTTTTTAAATGCTAATTCCTAACTATAACGTGTGTGAAACCTATGGTTTTTTCAGTGAATATATATATATATATATATATATATATATATATTCACAGAAAAAAACATAGGTTTCAGGCACGTTATAGTTAGGAATTAGCATTTAAAAAGCCTCAGAAATTCACTGAAAAAACCATAGGTTTCAGGGGTGTTATAGTTAGCTGGACTTTTCACTTGTACAAAACCATTGAAATTCCCCCGTTATAGTTAGTTCAGCTAACTATAACTCGCGCGCCCGCAATGCACTGCTGATGACGTCACATATTACATCACTCATGACATGGTCAGTGACATCACTCATGACATCACTGATGACAACTCAAATGACATCACTGATGACAACACTGATGACATCATCCTTGTGATAGACACACACCACCACACTTACTTCTACGGAAACTTACACATACTTAGTCTTTTAAACAATCACTTATAGAAACACATACTTATTCATACAGGAACTCTTTCAATCTCTCACTCTCACATATACCCACTTATATACACAAATAGTCACATATACTAGTTTAAAACATATGTAGTTACTCATAAAGACACTATTGAGACAGTCATTCACTCATTAACACACCCATACACACACTCATCCACCCATACAGTCCTGCACACATGCTGTCTTCAACACATACAAAGAGTGAGTCACTCATTCATGCACCTATGCACTACGTAATACCCCCCACCGAACCATGCAGACACTCAGACTGATACTCAAAAAACCAACTAATAACCTATATAGACACCCATGTAGCTACTCACCAACCCATGCAGCCACTTATACACAAAGTGAGAGACTGATACAGATATTTACATATTTAAACATTACTCACTAAGCCATGTATTCACTATGATACACTTAATCAGTCAGTTACACAATCAATTTATCAAAAACAAATCATCGATTTAGACACTTATATACCCATTTATTCTTCCATCGACCTTGAGATATACATGTATAAAACATATTTAATTTTCAGAAAAACACACATTCACTGGATGATGTCATCAGGGATGTCATTTGAGATGTCATCAGTGATGTCATGAGTGATGTCACTGACCATGTCATGAGTGATGTAATATGTGACGTCATCAGCAGTGCATTGCGGGCGCGCGAGTTATAGTTAGCTGAACTAACTATAACGGGGGAATTTCAATAGTTTTGTACAAGTGAAAAGTCCAGCTAACTATAACACCCCTGAAACCTATGGTTTTTTCAGTGAATTTCTGAGGTTTTTTAAATGCTAATTCCTAACTATAACGTGCCTGAAACCTATGGTTTTTTCTGTGAATATATATATATATATATATATATATATATTATCTACTGGCGGTCGCCAGTAGATAGTTATAGTTAGGACCCTGTTTCCATAGGAAATCCGCAACATTCTATTTGGAATAACTTTGGCGCCGGTCGATGAATCCTCGCGAAATTTTCAAAATAGGTGGGGCGCTACGCTCCGCTCCTACCCTGAAAGTCTCGGGGGGATTCGTCAAGCGGGGGCTGAGAAAAAAGGGGGGTCCCAAAACGCGTTTTTCCCATGCATTTTTCCATAGGACCTTTAGACACAGCTACAGCCCGAACGGCTGAACAGAGTTACTTGAAATTTGGCAGAGAGGTAGTCCTCAGGTCAAGGAAGTGCCTTTTGTAGGTCTGGTGTAAATCTGTTCAGTAGTTCCTGAGAAAATAGCATTTAAATCAATATATATATGTGGGCGGAGCCTAACAACACATCTCATCCTGAGATCTGATTGGCTGTCAGCACTTCATCCAAGAAGTGTTGGCAGCCATCTTGGGACCAATATACATGATAGCACCTCATTAAAAAGCATTGCAGTTAATAGAAGATTTTAAGACTTTAGTTACATTATAAATCATTTGTTGATGGTACCATACTCATTTTAGGAATTGTGGTATGTTCTAAGGTGATTTCACCATGTGAAAAAGCCTTCTGCTGGGATATCATGATTGAGAGAAAAATATTTTCTCATGCTTTTACCACAGAGGTTTGGAAGGTGATCTATAAGCTAAACTGAGAGCTTATTTTCTGTAAATTCACATTATCTTTCTCAGTCATGTGAGAATGAAGTCTGACATTCTCAGTAAAACATGTACATCCAACAAGGGCAGAGACTGTCAGTTGATTCCTTTGTGTTCTACTGCAGCTTTCCAGAGTGTTCCAAAGAACTACTAGAGCGCTAACCGTCCTACTTATGATAAATGTATGGCACACCTGAAGCCATCTTGCTTGGATTAAAGTGGTAACTCTTAAAACATTTAATTTAAAAAGGAACAAAATGAGGTGGTTCATTTTTCCATAAAAAGTATGATTAGTGCTGCATAAAGAAAAATTAGGGCACATTTTGAGTGACTTCTCAAATCCTGGCATGCAGACTGAAACATGCACTTTCAATACCAGCAGCAGTTTTCCCTGGTGAGCAGTAGCTTTACTACAGTGATCTAATGAGCAAAAAGAGTGCTAACATTCTGATTTTATGGCAAATGTGTGACACATTTGAATGCCTTCTTGATGGAATCCAAGGAAAAAACTGAAAGTATTTCCTACTGAGGAGACTGCAGTAAATGAGGAAATTAGGAAACTTCATAACAAATAAGTCTCCCAAGATGGCCACCAGAGACAAAAGAGCCCAAATGTAGCCCAAATATCACCCAGATGTAGCCCAAGTATAGCCCAATGACAGAATGTCCATAAAAACAACTAGAGCACTTACTGTCTTCATTATGACAAAAGTATGGCACACCTGAAGCCATCTTGATTGGAATAAACTGGTAACACTTAAAACATTTAATTTAAAAAGGAACACAATGAGGGGGTTCATTTTGCCATAGAAATTATGATTAATGCTGAAGAAAGAAAATGAGGGCACATTTTGAGTGACTTCTCAAATCCTCTTCTATTTCATTAAAAAATTCTGACATGCAGACTGAAACATGCACTTTTAATACCAGGAGCAGACTTCCATGGTGAGCAGTAGTTTTACTACAGTGATCTAATGAGCAACTAGAGTGCTAACATTCAGAATTCATGGCAAATGTGTGACATATCTGAATACCTTCATGATGGAATCAAAGTAAAAAACTGAAAGCATTTCCGACTGAGGAGACTGCAGTACATGAGGAAATTAGGAAACTTCATAACAAATAAATCTCCCAAGATGGCCACCGGAGACAAAAGAGCCCAAATGTAGCCCAAAATCACCCAGATATAGCCCAAATATAGCCCAATGACAGAAGTGTGCAAAACACTTATTATTTTGTGTTTTTGCAGTGTTATATAGTGCAGACTTGTCAGGTATTGGAGTGCTTTACATGAGCATTGGTTACATCACACAAGAACAAATTCCTTTTGGTTGTAGACATGGGGAGACTAAGTGATTTGACCAGAATCACAGAATGTCGAGCTGAAGCAGAAACTTCAACCTGGTTCCCCAGTTGCAAAGTCTGCAGTTCTGGAAGTAACACCACATCCTCTCCCCTAAGTGCAACATTTAATCAAGTTGTCAACTAGATAAAAAAACATAAAGATAACAAATAATTTAAAAGTGCTTTGTCGCTATTTGAAAACTCAGAAAATATGTCCTTATTTTAGTCTTTTAGAGCACTAACCATAATTTTGATGCCAATAAGACCCTCTCATATATGTAATTTCTAAAGGAATGCTCTAGGTATTACAGTTTTGATTACATCAAGATGATGTCAGGCGCTCCACACTTTTGTAATAAATATAGAATGTTAGCAATCTAGTTGTTCATTAGGATACTGTTGAGAGGCAGAGGCCAGGGGCACGGACTCTGAAAATTGAAGGCAGGTAGGAGGGTGCAAAGGCAACAATTTAACCACACTGAGCAGGCAGGAAGGGCCGTGGAAGCACAACAGACTATGGAGGGCAGTGGAAAGGGGGGCAGGGGCAACAAACCAACAATACAGGACTTGCAAGAGAGGCTGTTGGAGGGAAGATCTATTACGGGTCAAGGAAGCTAGGGGCGGTCCCCAGAGCCCCGGGAGCCACCACAGAACTGAGCAGGAGAGTGAGTCAGGGACAAAAGGGGCACCTTAATTTGAGCCGGGGTGCCTAGGAACGCTTGCTCCAAAAATGAAGAAAACAGACATATGAGACATGGAATTGGAGGCAGAATACAATGGCAGTTTAATGAGAAGATGCAACTTCAAAGAAACCGCAGAATAGAGACCTAAAGTACAAAATACAGAATCCAGATAATCATACAGCTGTCATGATATTCTCTGTATCTCAATTAATGGACTGACAGAGAGAGAGAGAAAACACATCTATAAATGCATCATGAGAAACAAGTTACACCAAGGAAAATGTTACCTAGGGACACTCACATTTACTCTTAGAGCAAGCATTCCTGCAATTACAATACAACATCTTTTAAATGCAAAAGTAATTAGAACAATGGTTAAACATAACATGACATTTCATATAGGTAAAATAGAATAAGATACTTCAAGCAAAGCCGAGCAAGACATTTTAAGCAAAGGAAGACAAGAGCTCCCAGTTCTTGGGGAAAACCTGCACAGCCTGTTAACCTACATACAGACGGCGAGGTTGTCCGTCGATATCTGTGGGTGCTCCCTTTTTATATCATTTTGTGGGCTCCTTTGCACGCTACATCTACCTACGTATGCTACCCAAAAGCTTCGTCTGCAGATTTTACCAGACATTTCGTCATTTACCCACTTAATGCTGACAATGGACTGGGTGAAAAGGTCAGTCTCTCAGGCCAATCGCTTATCGTAAGTTCCATAGAGCAAGCAGAAAATAATGGGTATTGTACAGGAATTCAATATATTCATGTATAAAATCTCCTCAGTTCTCCTAACTTGACGCTCTGCGGTTGCCACTTCCTTAAAAGCGGGAAACCTGCCCAGGAAGCAAGTACCAGTCCAGGATGCAGCCTACTGTATGTCGACAGCTTCAGGGGGATGTTGAACTTTGATACCGAGCACGGAGCACTCGGGTAGGGTGGGGGCTACTAGTTTGGAGCAGAAGGCCTCGCAGACCTGCCTTCAGACTGCTATACACTAAAATTGCAGAGCTATGGTCAATTTAACAAAGAGGCCTACATATTGAACAGAAGGGCCTACACAGGGGTTTTATGCTGGCTGAGTGGTAAGGATGTCTCAGGATAATTATATAGCAACACAGGACCCGCTGGTCAATTTAATACGGCCTACAAATGCGGCTGGCAGGGCAAGGACAAGGGTCTCATACTTCAGGTGTGGACAGAACGGGCCAGGGGCCCCCTGTGATACAAAATCTACCCTCCTTCAAGGCTGTGGCAATGTAATAGACCATTGTGGGCAGAAGGAAGAGGCAATGGTAGTACAACCATACATGCCAACAGACCCGATTCAGCCAGGAAACGTCCAATGTTTTTAAGCTCAAATGGGCTTTATTTGATCTGTCTCCTGTCTACAATATCCTCTTTTTCAATGTAACTCAAAGGGGAAAATCAATACCCCAGTTTTTTTTCAAAATCTCCCTCTTACCAAGTTCAAAATGTTCGCAAGTATGGTACATTGGATCATGGAAGGAAATGGGATAGGGACATGGACTTGGATAACAGAGGACAGGAGAGACATGGAGAGGTGCACCAAACTGACCCTGCAGGGCAGGCATCAGGGTTTGCAGCAGCACAATACACCACACAGGGCATGCAGGACGGGAGTGCAGCACAACAATCCATAGAAAGCAAGAGGGAGGGGACAGGACCATGCACATGGACAACAGAGAACAGAGGGGCAAGAGGCAATGGTAGCTAGCTGACCATAATGGACAGACAGGAGAGAAGGCTGCAGCATAACAGACCATAAAGGGCAGGAGGGACGGATCAGGGGCATTACAATGGAACAGACAAGCCAGGAGGGAGGGAGTAGGGGTCTGCACATGTAAACAGAGGGCTGGGGGCAAGGGGGCAGGGCAGGAGCAGCAAGATGGCCATGGAGGTCAGGCAGGATGGGCACTAGAAGCAAGACACACCATGAAGAGCAACTGTGAGACTGTGATGGCATACACACAGACCATGGAGGGAAGGTGGGAGGGGGTCAGGGGCAGCTAACTGACCACACAGGGAAGGTGGGAGGGGCCATGGCAGCACAGAAGACCATGCATGGCAAGTGGGAGGGTTAGTGGCAGCACAATGGCTATGATGGGCAAGAAGGAGGGTGCAGGGGCATGCACAAAGGACGATGGAGGATAGAAGGGAGGGTCAGGACCTGTGCACAGACAAGAAAGTTCAGGGGAAGGGGCCTCACAACAGACCACACGGGGCAGGCAGGAGGAGCAGTTGCAGCACAACAGACCAGGGAGGGCAGAAGGGTGTGGCAGTACAATGGACCATGTAGGACAGGAGGAAGAGGATAGAGGCATGGCATGTGGACAGGCAGGGTGGAGGTGGCAGGGACAGGTTACAGTCATCTGACAATGCTAGGCAGGTGGGAGGGGAGTGGCAGCTCAACAGAACACTCAGAGTAGATAGGAGTGGCAGGTCCATGGGACATGGTGGGCAAAAAGGATGGAGCAGGGGCATGCACAAAGACATCGGATGGCAGGGGGAAGGAGAATAGGGGCAGCAAGCTAAGCACAGAGTTTAAGCAGGAGGTCAATGATGGGGCATAGAATTGGGCAATGGAGGGCAGGAGGAGTGGACTGGTACATCATACTAAATTGAGGGCAGTGGCAGCACATCAGACCATGCATGGCAGGATGGAGGAGGCTAGTCCATGGATTCACACAACAGAGGATAGGGAGGAGGGGGATGGGGCAGCAAGCTAACTGTTCAGAGAAGGCGGGTATTAGAAACTTTATTGTTTTTAAAACATTTTGTCTGTGCAAACTACTTAAAATATGAACAAGTATGCAGCATAATCTCACTTTTATTCAGGAAGAAGAAGACGTTAGTGACTGTGACTCCGGGCTCACTTGGCAAAAACACCCCCTGACCCTCCACCCCCTATCGCAAAATGTAATGCCCGTGAAAAGGGTAGGTGAACACAGTGTTATATAGAACATAGTCCTGAGAGCACGATTGAAAATGAAAACTAGATATAGTGTATGGTATAAACTATGCACCAAAAAGTGTGATATAAGATGAACCAGGCGTGAAATATAATATGCAATACATTGTGCGCAATGACAGATTCATTGGAGAGCGCGAGATAGCACAGGCACTAGCGTGTGCTATGCGATATGCGCCTTGGAGTGTAATATGCACAGGGCAGTGTTGTGTAACCTAACTAGTCTCTAAAGTTATAATATAAAATATGTGCTGGGGAGTGTAACGTTGCATATGCACTGTGACAAAGATATGGATCCCAAATTGTAATATGTATGGCATAGCACTGTGCGTTATAACATAGGCATCGAGGAAGGCACGTTAGATGGGGCAATATAACCCGTGCGAAGACAAGTGTTGCATGACATTTTCACGGGGTGGTGTTACAGTGCACATGGGCTAGAGAGTGTCATAGCATATGCACTAGCTAGTGGAATACAATACAGAGGTGTGTGGCACTCGGCAGGCAATGGTGGGTGTAACACAGCATTGGGCTCTGTCAGGAGCGCGCTGTGACTCGCAAGTGATGTTCGTCCCCTTTCCAGAGAGTAAAATAAAAAGTATTACACATCCGGCAGTGGATGTGTGTTTTATTAACTGTGAGGGGGGTTTCTTGCATAGTTTTTGTCGAATTTTTGTCGAATCCCCTTTGAATGGCTTGGTGTGCATGTGTATTAAATGTGCCCGTCAATAGCTACCCATGTTTGTATAAATAAACGACAAGGGTGTCTACCGGGATTAGGCACGGTAGAGCATCAGACATGTCAGAGCTTCACTAGTGGTGTAAATACATTCCACGTGGATTAATTGCATGCATAGTCGCCTTTTAATGAATATCACGCAAATCGTCATGGTGATAGGTACGTACGGTTTGTCCAGCATGTCCTAGGTGTGTCTATAAATATATATTTTTTAAAAATAATAAAAAACAGTGGCCGGCCCTGGGGATTGGGGTCAAAAAAATATAATTAGGAGACAGGCCCTGGGGGATGGGGTCATCAGGGCCAATAAATTAGAATAAGAAGGGGAACCACACAGCCCCCCTTCTTAAAAAAATAAAATAAATAAAAGACTGGCATCGTGCCGGAGGCCATGCCCCCTCCATGCAGCACTCTGCAAACGCGCCCCCAACAGGCATCTCCAGTATGCGCCAGGGAGCTGCGCTGCAGACAGGTGTTCTGAGGCCAAGCCCCTTTTTACACCTCTCTGCAACGCAGCTCTGTGGCGCTTACTGGAGGTACCTAGTGGTCTAGTGTGACCCTAGGGACCCTTAGGATTCAAGGGGACTTAATCTCTCAACTTAGAACAGCCACAGGGCGCGTTTACACAGTGGTGAAGGGAGGGGACGGGGCCTGAGGTGACATGTGCAAACACGCACCATGGCACGTTTTAAATTGGGGATATAATTTCCCTTCAATACTGAGGGCCCCTGGGGGCTAACTAGCCCACCAAGTGCTTCCAGTAAGCGCCACTGAGCTGCATTGCAGAGAGGTGGTCCAGGCCGTGCCACTTTTTACACCTCTCTGCAACGCAGCTCTGTGGCACTTACTGGAGGTACCTAGTGGGCTAGTTGGACCCTAGGGACCCTCAGGACTCAAATGAACTTAATCTCCCAACTAAAAACGGACACAGGGCGTGTTTACACAATGGTGAAAGGAGGGGACGGGGCCTGAGTTAACGTGTGCAAAAACGCCCTGTGGCCTGTTTTAAGAGGTAGTTTTAATCCCCATGCCCTATTATATACTAGGGGCTTATAGAGGAGGTAAGGCTAATCACAGGGGGACCTCAGGATTCAAGGGGACTTTATCCCCCAACTTAAAATGCCCACAGGGCGTGTTTGCACACATGTCACCTCAGGCTCCCCCTCCCTTCACCAGTATGCAAACGCTCCCGTGGTGCGTTTTTAGAGGTAGTTTTAATCCCCCTGCCCTATTTTGTACTAGGGGCTTACAGAGGAGGTCACGCTAATCACAGGGGGACCCCAACGCATAATGTTCCCTAGTGTATGTAGGTGTTTTCACTGTATTCTAAGTGTCTTTTAACATAGCACTGGCTCTAGGACTGGTTAGTCAGACTCAGTTACCACCAGTATCCGTCTGAAAAAGTTGAGGGTACAGGATGATTTTGCAACAAGGCTTCTTTCTGCTCTTCTTTTTGTTCTTTCTGCACGTTATCCTTCTTCCTGCACTTATCTTCGTATTTGAGGACTTCTGTTGCTTCTTTCTGCACTTCTTTTGTTTCTTTCTGTGCATTTTTTCTTCTTTCTTCACATGTCCTATCTCTGTAGGCATAGTTAGAAATTAGCATTTAAAAAACCTTTGAAATTAACAGAAAAAACCATAGGTTTCAGGCACGTTATAGTTAGGAATTAGCATTTAAAAAACCTCAGAAATTCACTGAAAAAACCATAGGTTTCAGGGGTGTTATAGTTAGCTGGACTTTTCACTTGTACAAAACCATTGAAATTCCCCCGTTATAGTTAGTTCAGCTAACTATAACTCGCGCGCCCGCAATGCACTGCTGATGACGTCACATATTACATCACTCATGACATGGTCAGTGACATCACTCATGACATCACTGATGACATCTCAAATGACATCACTGATGACATCACTGATGACATCATCCTTGTGATAGAGTGGCAGACCTCCTCTCACCCTAATATAACCTTTGATACACACATTCAAAAATAGAGACTAAAATGTTCAAAACAATGGACATACCACTACCAGTTACAACAACCTCTTCAGTAATTCTAAGATCCACATACACATCCACTCATTCACCAACAGTCCAATACAGTCACTCATACATGTACTCACTCATCATATGTACTCATACACCTATACATCCTGTTACACAATGCCACTCATCCATAGTTACTCACACACATAGTCACTCATGCTAATAAAGAATCAAACATACATTTACTTGCATATACAGTTATACACACACCACCACACTTACTTCTACGGAAACTTACACATACTTAGTCTTTTAAACAATCACTTATAGAAACACATACTTATTCATACAGGAACTCTTTCAATCTCTCACTCTCACATATACTCACATATATACACCAATAGTCACATATACTAGTTTAAAACATATGTAGTTACTCATAAAGACACTATTGAGACAGTCATTCACTCACTAACACACCCATACACACACTCATCCACCCATACAGTCCTGCACACATACTGTGTTCAACACATACAAACAGTGAGTCACTCATTCATGCACCTATGCACTACGTAATACCCCCACCGAACCATGCAGACACTCAGACTGATACTCAAAAAACCAACTAATAACCTATATAGACACCCATGTAGCTACTCACCAACCCATGCAGCCACTTATACACAAAGTGAGAGACTGATACAGATATTTACATATTTAAACATTACTCACTAAGCCATGTATTCACTATGATACACTTAATCAGTCAGTTACACAATCAATTTTTCAAAAACAAATCATCCATTTAGACACTTATATACCCATTTATTCTTCCATCGACCTTGAGATATACATATATAAAACATATTTAATTTTCAGAATAACACACATTCACTGGATGATGTCATCAGTGATGTCATCAGTGATGTCATTTGAGATGTCATCAGTGATGTCATGAGTGATGTCACTGACCATGTCATGAGTGATGTAATATGTGACGTCATCAGCAGTGCATTGCGGGCGCGCAAGTTATAGTTAGCTGAACTAACTATAACGGGGGAATTTCAATGGTTTTGTACAAGTGAAAAGTCCAGCTAACTATAACACCCCTGAAACCTATGGTTTTTTCAGTGAATATATATATATGTATATCAAATGAATAAATATTAAATGATAAAATGTATTTAAAAAGGTAATTTAGATTTAATATACATTTTAACAAATAAACTTAATTTAAAAAAGTTAAACACACATATATATATATAATACGTATAATACATATATTTGAACAATTATTAAACTAATAATTTTAATGTATTTTATCATTTAAAAATTATATAACAATTCAAGAAATGAGTGTGTGTATATATATATATATATATTCACTGAAAAAACCATAGGTTTCAGGGGTGTTATAGTTAGCTGGACTTTTCACTTGTACAAAACCATTGAAATTCCCCCGTTATAGTTAGTTCAGCTAACTATAACTCGCGCGCCCGCAATGCACTGCTGATGACGTCACATATTACATCACTCATGACATGGTCAGTGACATCACTGATGACATCACTGATGACATCTCAAATGACATCACTCATGACATCACTGATGACATCATCCAGTGAATGTGTGCTTTTCTGAAAATTAAATATGTTTTATATATGTATATCTCAAGGTCGATGGAAGAATAAATGGGTATATAAGTGTCTAAATGGATGATTTGTTTTTGAAAAATTGATTGTGTAACTGACTGATTAAGTGTATCATAGTGAATACATGGCTTAGTGAGTAATGTTTAAATATGTAAATATCTGTATCAGTCTCTCACTTTGTGTATAAGTGGCTGCATGGGTTGGTGAGTAGCTACATGGGTGTCTATATAGGTTATTAGTTGTTTTTTTGAGTATCAGTCTGAGTGTCTTCATGGTTCGGTGGGGGGTATTACGTAGTGCATAGGTGCATGAATGAGTGACTCACTGTTTGTATGTGTTGAACACAGCATGTGTGCAGGACTGTATGGTTGGATGAGTGTGTGTATGGGTGCGTTAGTGAGTGAATGACTGTCTCAATAGTGTCTTTATGAGTAACTACATATGTTTTAAACTAGTATATGTGACTATTGGTGTATATATGTGAGTATATGTGAGAGTGAGAGATTGAAAGAGTTCCTGTATGAATAAGTATGTGTTTCTATAAGTGATTGTTTAAAAGACTAAGTATGTGTAAGTTTCCGTAGAAGTAAGTGTGGTGGTGTGTGTGTAACTGTATATGCAAGTAAATGTATGTTTGATTCTTTATTAGCATGAGTGACTATGTGTGTGAGTAACTCTATGGATGAGTGGCATTGTGTAACAGGATGTATAGGTGTATGAGTACATATGATGAGTGAGTACATGTATGACTGACTGTATAGGACTGTTGGTGAATGAGTGGATGTGTATGTGGATCTTAGAATTACTGAAGAGGTTGTTGTAACTGGTATTGGTATGTCCATTGTTTTGAAAATTTTAGTCTCTATTTTTGAATGTGTATCAAAGGTTATATTAGGGTGAGAGGAGGTCTGCCACTCTATCACAAGGATGATGTCATCAGTGATGTCATCAGTTATGTCATTTGAGATGTCATCAGTGATGTCATGAGTGATGTCACTGACCATGTCATGAGTGATGTAATATGTGACGTCATCAGCAGTGCATTGCGGGCGCGCGAGTTATAGTTAGCTGAACTAACTATAACGAGGGAATTTCAATGGTTTTGTACAAGTGAAAAGTCCAGCTAACTATAACACCCCTGAAACCTATGGTTTTTTCAGTGAATTTCTGAGGTTTTTTAAATGCTAATTCCTAACTATAACGTGCCTGAAACCTATGGTTTTTTCTGTGAATTTCAAAGGTTTTTTAAATGCTAATTTCTAACTATGCCTACAGAGATAGGACATGTGAAGAAAGAAGAAAAAATGCACAGAAAGAAACAAAAGAAGTGCAGAAAGAAGCAACAGAAGTCCTCAAATACGAAGATAAGTGCAGGAAGAAGGATAACGTGCAGAAAGAACAAAAAGAAGAGCAGAAAGAAACCTTGTTGCAAAATCATCCTGTACACTCAACTTTTTCAGACGGATACTGGTGGTAACTGAGTCTGACTAACCAGTCCTAGAGCCAGTGCTATGTTAAAAGACACTTAGAATACAGTGAAAACACCTACATACACTAGGGAACATTATGCGTTGGGGTACCCCTGTCATTAGCATGACCTCCTCTGTAAGCCCCTAGTATATAATAGGGCATGGGGATTAAAACTACCTCTTAAAACAGGCCACAGGGCGTTTTTGCACACGTTAACTCAGGCCCCGTCCCCTCCCTTCACCACTGAGTAAACACGCCCTGTGTCCGTTTTTAGTTGGGAGATTAAGTTCATTTGAATCCTGAGGGTCCCTAGGGTCCAACTAGCCCACTAGGTACCTCCAGTAAGTGCCACAGAGCTACGTTGCAGAGAGGTGTAAAAAGTGGCACGGCCTGGACCACCTCTCTGCAATGCAGCTCAGTGGCGCTTACTGGAAGCACTTGGTGGGCTAGTTAGCCCCCAGGGGCCCTCAGTATTGAAGGGAAATTATATCTCCAATTTAAAACGTGCCATAGTGCGTGTTTGCACACGTCACCTCAGGTCCCGTCCCCTCCCTTCACCACTGTGTAAACGCGCCCTGTGGCTGTTCTAAGTTGAGAGATTAAGTCCACTTGAATCTTAAGGGTCCCTAGGGTCAAACTAGACCACTAGGTACCTCCAGTAAGCGCCACAGAGCTGCGTTGCAGAGAGGTGTAAAAAGGGGCTTGGCCTCAGGACACCTGTCTGCAGCGCAGCTCCCTGGCGCATACTGGAGATGCCTGTTGGGGGTGCGTTTGCAGAGTGCTGCACGGAGGGGGCATGGCCTCCGGCACGATGCCAGTCTTTTATTTATTTTAATTTTTTAAGAAGGGGGGCTGTGTGGTTCCCCTTCTTATTCTAATTTATTGGCCCTGATGACCCCATCCCCCAGGGCCTGTCTCCTAATTATATTTTTTTGACCCCAATCCCCAGGGCCGGCCACTGTTTTTTATTATTTTTAAAAAATATATATTTATAGACACACCTAGGACATGCTGGACAAACCGTACGTACCTATCACCATGACGATTTGCGTGATATTCATTAAAAGGCGACTATGCATGCAATGAATCCACGTGGAATGTATTTACACCACTAGTGAAGCTCTGACATGTCTGATGCCCTACCGTGCCTAATCCCGGTAGACACCCTTGTCGTTTATTTATACAAACATGGGTAGCTATTGACGGGCACATTTAATACACATGCACACCAAGCCATTCAAAGGGGATTCGACAAAAATTCGACCAAAACTATGCAAGAAACCCCCCTCACGGTTAATAAAACACACATCCACTGCCGGATGTGTAATACTTTTTATTTTACTCTCTGGAAAGGGGACGAACATCACTTGAGAGTCACAGCGCGCTCCTGACAGAGCCCAATGCTGTGTTACACCCACCATTGCCTGCCGAGTGCCACACACCTCTGTGTTGTATTCCACTAGCTAGTGCATATGCTATGACACTCTCTAGCCCATGTGCACTGTAACACCACCCCGTGAATATGTCGTGCCACACTTGCCTCCGCATGGGTTATATTGCCCCATCTAACGTGCCTTCCTCGATGCCTATGTTATAACGCACAGTGCTATGCCATACATATTACAATCTGGGATCCATATCTTTGTCACAGTGCATATGCAACGTTACACTCCCCAGCACATATTTTATATTACAACTTTAGAGACTAGTTAGGTTACACAACACTGCCCTGTGCATATTACACTCCAAGGCGCATATCGCATAGCACGCGCTAGTGCCTGTGCCATCTCGCGCTCTCCAATGAATCTGTCATTTCGCACAATGTATTGCATATTATATTTCATGCCCGGTTCATCTTATATCACACTTTTTGGTGCATAGTTTATACCATACACTATATCTAGTTTTCATTTTCAATCGTGCTCTCAGGACTATGTTCTATATAACACTGTGTTCACCTACCCTTTTCAGGGGCATTACATTTTGCGATAGGGGGTGGAGGGTCAGGGGGTGTTTCTGCCAAGTGAGCCCGGAGTCACAGTCACAAACGTCCTCTTCTTCCTGAATACAAGTGAGATTATGCTGCATACTTGTTCATATTTTAAGTAGTTCGCACAGACACAATGTTTTAAAAACAATAAATTTCCTAATACCCGCCTTCTCTGAACAGTTAGCTTGCTGCCCCATCCCCCTCCTCCCTATCCTCTGTTGTGTGAATCCATGGACTAGCCTCCTCCCTTCTGCCATGCATGGTCTGATGTGCTGCCACTGCCCTCAATTTAGTATGATGTACCAGTCCACTCCTCCTGCCCTCCATTGCTTAATTCTATGCCCCATCATTGACCTCCTGCTTAAACTCTGTGCTTAGCTTGCTGCCCCTATTCTCCTTCCCCCTGCCCTCCGATGTCTTTGTGCATGCCCCTGCTCCATCCTTTTTGCCCACCATGTCCCATGGACCTGCCACTCCTATCTACTCTGAGTGTTCTGTTGAGCTGCCACTCCCCTCCCACCTGCCTAGCATTGTCAGATGACTGTAACCGGTCCCTGCCACCTCCACCCTGCCTGTCCACATGCCATGCCCCTATCCTCTTCCTCCTGTCCTACATGGTCCATTGTACTGCCACACCCTTCTGCCCTCCCTGGTCTGTTGTGCTGCAACTGCTCCTCCTGCCTGCCCCGTGTGGTCTGTTGTGAGGCCCCTTCCCCTGAACTTTCTTGTCTGTGCACAGGTCCTGACCCTCCCTTCTATCCTCCATCGTCCTTTGTGCATGCCCCTGCACCCTCCTTCTTGCCCATCATAGCCATTGTGCTGCCACTAACCCTCCCAATTGCCATGCATGGTCTTCTGTGCTGCCATGACCCCTCCCACCTTCCCTGTGTGGTCAGTTAGCTGCCCCTGACCCCCTCCCACCTTCCCTCCATGGTCTGTGTTTATTCCATCACAGTCTCACTGCTGCTCTTCATGGTGTGTCTTGCTTCTAGTGCCCATCCTGCCTGACCTCCACGGCTATCTTGCTGCTCCTGCCCTGCCCCCTTGCCCCCAGCCCTCTGTTTACATGTGCAGACCCCTACTCCCTCCCTCCTGGCTTGTCTGTTCCATGGTAATGCCCCTGATCCGTCCCTCCTGCCCTTTATGGTCTGTTATGCTGCAGCTTTCTCTCCTGTCTGTCCATTATGGTCAGATAGCTACCATTGCCTCTTGCCCCTCTGTTCTCTGTTGTCCATGTGCATGGTCCTGTCCCCTCCCTCTTGCTTTCTATGGATTATTGTGCTACACTCCCGTCCTGCATGCCCTGTGTGGTTTATTGTGCTGCTGCAAACCCTGATGCCTGCCCTGCAGGGTCAGTTTGGTGCACCTCTTCATGTCCCTCCTGTCCTCTGTTATCCAAGTCCATGTCCCTATCCCATTTCCTTCCATGATCCAATGTACCATACTTGCGAACATTTTGAACTTAGTAAGAGGGAGATTTTGAAAAAAAACTGGGGTATTGATTTTCCCCTTTAAGTTACATTGAAAAAGAGGAGATTGTAGACAGGAGACAGATCAAATAAAGCCCATTTGAGCTTAAAAACATTGGACGTTTCCTGGCTGAATCGGGTCTGTTGGCATGTATGGTTGTACTACCATTGCCTCTTCCTTCTGCCCACAATGGTCTATTACATTGCCACAGCCTCTCTTGCAAGTCCTGTATTGTTGGTTTGTTGCCCCTGCCCCCCTTTCCACTGCTCTCCATAGTCTGTTGTGCTTCCACGGCCCTTCCTGCCTGCTCAGTGTGGTTAAATTGTTGCCTTTGCACCCTCCTACCTGCCTTCAATTTTCAGAGTCCGTGCCCCTGGCCTCTGCCTCTCAACAGTATCCTAATGAACAACTAGATTGCTAACATTCTATATTTATTACAAAAGTGTGGAACGCCTGACATCATCTTGATGTAATCAAAACTGTAATACCTAGAGCCTTTCCTTTAGAAATTACATATATGAGAGGGTCTTATTGGCATCAAAATTATGGTTAGTGCTCTAAAAGACTAAAATAAGGACATATTTTCTGAGTTTTCAAATAGCGACAAAGCACTTTTAAATTATTTGTTATCTTTATGTTTTTTTATCCAGTTGACCACTTGATTAAATGTTGCACTTAGGGGAGAGGATGTGGTGTTACTTCCAGAACTGCAGACTTTGCAACTGGGGAACCAGGTTGAAGTTTCTGCTTCAGCTCGACATTCTGTGATTCTGGTCAAATCACTTAGTCTCCCCATGTCTACAACCAAAATGAATTTGTTCTTGTGTGATGTAACCAATGCTCATGTAAAGCACTCCAATACCTGACAAGTCTGCACTATATAACACTGCAAAAACACAAAATAATAAGTGTTTTGCACACTTCTGTCATTGGGCTATATTTGGGCTACATCTGGGTGATTTTGGGCTACATTTGGGCTCTTTTGTCTCCGGTGGCCATCTTGGGAGATTTATTTCTTATGAAGTTTCCTAATTTCCTCATGTACTGCAGTCTCCTCAGTAGGAAATGCTTTCAGTTTTTTACTTTGATTCCATCATGAAGGTATTCAGATATGTCACACATTTGCCATAAATTCTGAATGTTAGCACTCTAGTTGCTCATTAGATCACTGTAGTAAAACTACTGTTCACCGTGGAAGTCTGCTCCTGGTATTAAAAGTGCATGTTTCAGTCTGCATGTCAGAATATTTTAATGAAATAGAAGAGGATTTGAGAAGTCACTCAAAATGTGCCCTCATTTTCTTTCTTCAGCATTAATCATAATTTCTATGGCAAAATGAACCCCCTCATTGTGTTCCTTTTTAAATTAAATGTTTTAAGTGTTACCAGTTTATTCCAATCAAGATGGCTTCAGGTGTGCCATACTTTTGTCATAATGAAGAAAGTAAGCGCTCTAGTTGTTTTAAAGAACATTCTGGGACATTCTGTCATTGGGCTATACTTGGGCTACATCTGGGTGATATTTGGGCTACATTTGGGCTCTTTTGTCTCTGGTGGCCATCTTGGGAGACTTATTTGTGATGAAGTTTCCTAATTTCCTCATTTACTGCAATCTCCTCAGTAGGAAATACTTTCAGTTTTTTACTTTGATTCCATCAAGAAGGCATTCAGATGTGTCACACATTTGCCATAAATTCAGAATGTTAGCACTCTTTTTGCTCATTAGATCACTGTAGTAAAGCTACTGCTCACCAGGGAAAACTGCTGCTGGTATTGAAAGTGCATGTTTCAGTCTTCATGTCAGAATTTTTTAATGAAATAGAAGAGGATTTGAGAAGTCACTCAAAATGTGCCCTAATTTTTCTTTCTGCAGCACTAATCATACTTTTTATGGAAAAATGAACCCCCTCATTTTGTTCCTTTTTAAATTAAATGTTTTAAGAGTTACCACTTTAATCCAAGCAAGATGGCTTCAGGTGTGCCATACGTTTATCATAAGTAGGACTGTTAGCGCTCTAGTAGTTCTTTGGAACACTCTGGGAAGCTGCAGTAGAACACAAAGGAATCAACTGACAGTCTCTGCCCTTGTTGGATGTACATGTTTTACTGAGAATGTCAGACTTCATTCTCACATGACTGAGAAAGATAATGTGAATTTACAGAAAATAAGCTCTCAGTTTAGCTTATAGATCACCTTCCAAACCTCTGTGGTAAAAGCATGAGAAAATATTTTTCTCTCAATCAGTATATCCCAGCAGAAGGCTTTTTCACATGGTGAAATCACCTTAGAACATACCACAATTCCTAAAATGAGTATGGTACCATCAACAAATGATTTATAATGTAACTAAAGTCTTAAAACCTTCTATTAACTGCAATGCTTTTTAATGAGGTGCTATCATGTATATTGGTCCCAAGATGGCTGCCAACACTTCTTGGATGAAGTGCTGACAGCCAATCAGATCTCAGGATGAGATGTGTGGTTAGGCTCCGCCCACATATATATATGCTTTTAAATGCTATTTTCTCAGCAAATACTGAACAGATTTACACCAGACCTGCAAAAGGCACTTCCTTGACCTTATGGCTACCTCTCTGCCAAATTTCAAGTAATTCTGTTCAGGCGTTCGGGCTGTAGCTGTGTCTAAAGGTCCTATGGAAAAATGCATGGGGAAAACGTGTTTTGGGACCCCCCTTTTTTCTCGGCCCCTGCTTGACGAATCACCCCAAGACTTTCAGGGTAGGAGCTGAACAGAGCGCCCCATTAGTTTTGAAAAGTTCGCGAGGATTCGTCAACCGGCGCCAAAGTTATTCAAAATAGAATTTTGAGATTTCCTATGGAAACTAGGTTGTAACTATAACTATCTACTGGCGAGCGCCAGTAGATAATATATCTATATGTATATATGTATATATATATATATATATATATATATATATATATATATATATATATCATTGCTCCGTCTGCACCTTCAAACCAGCGCACTCAGTCGACGGGTGCTTTGAAACGCGAAGGTGCACTCGCGTTTTAAAATGCGCGCTCACTCCCAGTCACTTTCAGGAACTTAGGAAAGCACTCAACGGAACACTCCTGCAATTATTTAATCATTTATTGCATTTGCGAGCATGAGAAAACATGACGCGTTTCGGCGATGCCTTAATCAAATGTTTTACAAAATTCGCGCCAGAAAACGGCATATTTAAAGAGGCAAAACAAGAGTCACATGGTATTCTTTCTCATGGTCATCAAAATGGGACAACAGAATGAGGCAATCGTCTTTATAAATGAGCCGCCATATTGGGAGAAACAATTGTTAAAATGTATGGATACAAATTACAAATTGATAAACATTATACCATGAATAGGTCCCCAATGTTAGTCTTCGTTTTTAAAAAACAATTGCTTGCATAAATATGTGCATTGACTCTACAGTTATTACGCCGTGTATCAGCACGTGAAGTCCCACAAACTTGACCATAATTGGGCCGTATATCGGCTACCGTCATTGCAAGATCGGCAGTGAAACATGAAGAGGAAATATTCCTCCAATGCAGAGGAACAGCTTGCAACTGTAAATCAATTGCCAAGTATATGGAAAAAAGTTACTAGCATGACGCCGTGTATCGGCCTGAACCTCATTGTTATCACTGTCCTTCAAGCAAATACATGACCCCTGAACAAAAGCCTCTATCACAATCATTCTATAAATACAAAAAAGATACGTTAGCAGTCATCACACAGAAACAGTACCACTTAAATAAATGTAACATCTCACAAAATCTTGTATACCTGATCCCTATAGTTAGGCCATATTCTTCTATCCTGTTAATGTCCCTATAGTTATTTAGTCACCAAGATGAACCGATAATTCCTCGCCCACATTCATGCCAGCGGGATTTTTTGTTCCCAGATCTATAATGTAACGTGACTCAAGCCTGCGCAGTTGTTTGATTCTATCTCCTCCCCTGATACTTATGGGGACTTGGTCCAAACCTTAATAGCGTAATAGCTCCCTATTGCTATTATGTTTTTCAGAGTAATGTCTCGCGACAGAGTAGGTGATATCATTCTTAGCTATCGCTCGCATATGCTCCAGGATGCAAATCTTAACACAATGGATCGTGCTGCCCACATACCGTAGGCCACAGGGGCATTCCAGGCAATAAACTACATAGTTTGTGTTACATGTAATGAACTTCTTAATGGGTCGAGGGTTCTTAAGACCAATAACCTGATAGGTCAATGTCCTTCTACTGCCTACACAGGCTTTACATTTGCCGCATGGGAAGAAACCTCTAAGATCCCTCAGGGTTCCCGTCCCCTTGGGGCTAGTAGATAGATGACTTTGAACCAAACTGTCCCTTAAAGATCTTGCTTTTCTAAAAGTTACTAGAGGGGCAGAAGGAATATCTGGACCAATCACATGATCCGTTTTCAAAATATGCCAATTTTTTCTTAAGATTTGCTTCAATTGATTGGCACCATTTGAAAAGGTAGTCACCATTCTGAACTTATTGGTATCGCACTCATCCATTCTACTTTTCTTACTTTTCTTTTTCCTTTCTTGTGTATCCGCTTGCTGGTCCTCTTTGAATAGAGTGGCCCTGGGTATATTCCTAACTCGCTGCAGAGTATTCTCAAGTAATGCTTTATTATACCCTCTAGTTACAAATCTACTGATGCTATCTTTTGCTGCCTTTTCAAAATTGTCCACCCTGGTGCTGTTGCGTTTGAGCCGTAAGAATTCTCCATAAGGGATACTTCTTACTAGCCCGGGGAGATGATTACTGGTAGCATGCAGGATCGAATTTCCGGCTGTGGGTTTGCGGTACAGTGATACAGATAATTGGTTATCCACTACCCTGATCTGTAAATCGAGGAAGTTAACAGTTTCAGCACTAACTTCACCACTGAATTCCAAATTGATGCTATTTTTGTTCAGGTTATCAATAAAGGTAGAGGCTGACTCAAAGGAGCCATCCCAAATAACACCACCCTGTTTTTGTTTTCGGTGACGATTTTTACCATCAAAGGTCCGGTACTGCGATGGGCACCTGTTTCGCCCCCAGTTACGCGAATTTATTCGTGGGCTGGTGGGAGGAGCAGGTGTCCAGGACACCCGGACCGATTGATTACAACAGGGTGGTCAGTTGGTACAGGTACATAGACGATCTTTTTATTATTTGGTCTTAACTTGGCAAAATGAGGAGAAATGCCTTATTTCTCCTCGTTTTTTTGCTTTTTCCAACGGAAAAAGCAAAACACCTTTGATTGTTTATGTTCAGGAAAGTGGCCCTTTCTGCACATAAACAATCTTTAATAAAAATGACGTTTTGTAACTTCCATGTGTGCTGCATTAGGCAGCACACATCGATGGGACAAAATGGCATTACAAAATTGTTCATGTGCAGAAAGTGGGAACATAGCAGCATCAGGATAATGATAGACTGGGATTAAACATATGTTGCTAACTTTTACCATTCAGTTTGCAAGCAACTCTATGATGACAGTTTATAGGACACTGCTAGATTACGAGAGTCCCTTATGAATTGCACAGTGACAAAAGAATCTCTGTGACAAAATCAGTAACCCACTGACCTATGCACATAAAATACGGTTTTTTAAAATGCATGGTACACGTTCTTTGCAGTAGGCATATTAACCCTCTTAGATACGTCAAAGCTGCCACTGGACAAAACACTCATCTCTCTCCAGCAGGTACATTAATCACTGGCATTTTCTTGACACTTTTATACTGCTAATTTTACAAGGAACTTTGCAGTGCTTTTAAAACTGCTGCCCGCGGATCCCCTGGGAATGAGCCACGGACCCCTGGGGGTCCTCGGACCCCAGTTTGGGAAACACTGCTCTAATCATTCAGTCAGTACCCAAGTACTCATGCACTGAGCCAGGCCTTAGCACATGGACTGCTTCAAACGCCTATCTACTATGCATGCATTTCTCTAACCACCTTCACACTTGTCTTTCACACCTTCAATTCCCCAGTCAGTATACATACACTTCCAGCAAACACACTGTCACTCCCCTTGCACTCCTCTAGTGACCCATTCAGTACCATGTACTAAATTGTTCGCTGCGATAAAACCCAAACACTTATAAATTTACCCCGGCACTCTCCTTTCAGTACTCTAATCATTTAGTTAGTACCCAAGTACTCATGCACTGAGTCATGCCTTAGCAAATTAACTGCTTCAAATGCTTATCCACTATGCATGAAGTCCTGTAACCACCTACACATTTGTCTTTCACACCTTCTATTTCCCAGTCAGTATCCATACACTTCCAGCAAACACCCTGTCACTCCCCTTACACACCTGTAGTGACCCTGCACTGCTCTATTGATCCATTCAGCACCATGTACTATTCCATTCACTGCACGAAAACCCAAAGACTTATAAATTCACCCAGGCAATGTCCTTGCAATACTCTAATCATTCAGTCAGTACCCAAGTACTCATCCAGTGACCCAGGCCTTAGCACATTGACTGCTTCAAACCCCTATCCACTATGCATGCAGTCCTCTAGCCACCTACACACTTGTCTTTCACCCCATCAATTCTCCAGTCAGTATCTATACACTCCAGCAAACACCCTGTCGATCCCCTTGCACTCCTCCAGTGACCCATTTAGCACCATGTACTAATCCATTCAATGAGCCAAAACTCAACCGCTTATAAATTCACCCAGGCACTCTCCTTGCAGTACACTAATCATTCAGTCAGTACTCAAGTACTCATGCAGTGAGCCAAGCCTTAGCACATGGACTGCTTCTAATGCCAAGCCACTATGCATGCAGTCGTCTAACCACCTACACACTTGTCTTTCACACCTTCAATTCCCCATTCAGTATCCATACACTTCCAGCAAACACCCTGTCGCTCCCCTTGCTCTCCTGTAGTGAGCCATTTAGCACCATGTACTAATCCATTCGCTGCCCCAAAACCCAACTACTTATAAATTCACCCCGGCACTCTCCATGCAGTACTCTAATCATTCAGTCAGTACCAAAGTACTCATGCACTGAGCTAGGCCTTAGCACATGGACTGCTTCAAACGCCTATCCACTATGCATGCAGACCTCTAACCACCTACACACTTGTCTTTCATACCTTCAATTCCCCAGTCTGTATACATCCACTTCCATCAAACACCGTCACTCCCCTTGCACTTCTCTAGCAACCCATTCAGAACCATGTACTAATCCATTTGCTGCGCCAAAACCCAAACACTTATAAATTCACCCAGGCACTCTCCTTGCAGTACTCTAATCATTCAGTCAGTACCCAAGTACTCATGCACTGAGCCAGGCCTTAGCACATGGACTGCTTCAAACGCCTATCCACTATGCATGCAGCCCTATAACCACCTACACACTTGTCTTTCACACCTTCAATTCCCCAGTCAATATCCATACACTCCAGCAAACACCCTGTCACTCCCCTTGCACTCCTCTAGTGACCTATTCAGAACCATTTACTAATCCATCCGCTGCACCAAAACCCAAACACTTATAAATTCACCCAGGCACTCTCCTAGCAGTACTCTAATCATTCAGTCAGTACCCAAGTACTCATGCACTGAGCCAGGCCTTAGCACATGGACTGCTTCAAACCCCTATCCACTATGCATGCAGTCATCTAGCCACCTACACACTGGTCTTTCACACCTTCAAATCCCTAGTCAGTATCCATACACTCCAGCAAACACACTGTCACTCCCCTCGCACTCCTCTAGTGACCTATTCAGCACCATGTACTAATCCATTCACTGCGCCAATACCCAACCACTTGTAAATTCACCCAGGCACTTTCCTTGCAGTACTCCAATCATTCAGTCAGTCCCCAAGTACTCATGCGGTGAGATAGGCCTTAGCACATGGACTGCTTCAAACGCCAATCCAGAATGCATGCAGTCCTGTAACCACCTACACACTTGTCTTTCACACCTTCAATTCCCCTGTCAGTATCATTACACTTCCAGCAAACACGCTGTCACTCCCCTTGCACTCCTCTAGTGACCTATTCAGCACCATTTACTAATCCATGCGCTGCACCAAAACCCAAACACTTATAAATTCACCCAGGCATTCTCCTAGCAGTACTCTAATCATTCAGTCAGTACCCAAGTACTCATGCACTGAGCCAGGTCTTGGCACATGGACTGCTTCAAACGCCTATCCACTATGCATGCATTTCTCTAACCACCTTCACACTTGTCTTTCACACCTTCAATTCCCCAGTCAGTATACATACACTTCCAGCAAACACACTGTCACTCCCTTTGCACTCCTCTAATGACCCATTCAGCACCATGTACTAATCCATTCGCTGGGCCAAACCCCAACCACTTATAAATTCACCCAGGAACTCTCCTTGCAGGACTCTAATCATTCAGTCAGTAACCAAGTACTCATGCACTGAGCCAGGCCTTAGCACATGGACTGCTGCAAATGCCTATCCACTATGCATGCAGTCCTCTAGCCACCTCCACACTTGTCTTTCACACCTTCAATTCCCCAGTCAGTATCCATACACTTCCAGCAAACACGCTGTCACTTCCCTTGCACTCCTCTAGTGACCTATTCAGCACCATTTACTAATCCATTCGCTACCCAAACACTTATAAATTCATCCAGGCACTCTCCTAGCAGTACTCTAATCATTCAGTCAGTACCCAAGTACTCATGCACTGAGCCAGGCCTTAGCACATGGGCTGCTTCAAACCCCTATCCACTATGCATGCAGTCATCTAGCCACCTACACACTAGTCTTTCACACCTTCAATTCCCTAGTCAGTATCCATACACTCCAGCAAACACACTGTCACTCCCCTTTCTCTCCTCTAGTGACCTATTCAGCACCATGTACTAATCCATTCACTGCGCCAATACCCAACCACTTGTAAATTCACCCAGGCACTATCCTTGCAGTACTCCAATCATTCAGTCAGTACCCAAGTACTCATGCAGTGAGACAGGCCTTAGCACATGGACTGCTTCAAACGCCAATCCACTATGCATGCAGTCCTGTAACCACCTACACATTTGTCTTTCACACCTTCTATTTCCCAGTCAGTATCCATACACTTCCAGCAAACACCCTGTCACTCCCCTTGCACTGCTCTATTGATCCATTCAGCACCATGTACTATTCGATTCACTGCACGAAAACCCAAACACTTATAAATTCACCCAGGCAATCTCCTTGCAATACTCTAATCATTCAGTCAGTACCCAAGTACTCATCCAGTGACCCAGGCCTTAGCACATGGACTGCTTCAAACTCCTATCCACTATGCATGCAATCCTCTAGCCACCTACACACTTGTCTTTCACCCCTTCAATTTCCCAGTCAGTTTCTATACTCTCCAGCAAATACCCTGTCACTCCCCTTGCACTCCTCCAGTGACCCATTCAGCACCATGTACTAATCCATTCACTGAGCCAAAACTCAACCACTTATAAATTTACCCAGGCACTCTCCTTGCAGTACACTAATCATTCAGTCAGTACTCAAGTACTCATGCAGTGAGCCAGGCCTTAGCAGATGGACTGCTTCAAGCGCCTATCCACTATGCATGCAGCCCTGTAGCCACCTACACACTTGTCTTTCACACCTTCAATTCCCCAGTCAGTATCCATACACTTCCAGCAAACACCCTGTCACTCCCCTTGCACTTCTCTAGCAACCCATTCAGCACCATGTACTAATCCATTCGCTGCGCCAAAACCCAACCACCTATAAATTCACCCAGGCACTCTCCTTGCAGTACTCTAATCATTCAGTCAGCACCCAAGTACTCATGCACTGAGCCAGGCCTTAGCACATGGACTGCTTCAAATGCCTATCCACTATGCATGCAGTCCTCTAACCACCTACACACTTGTCTTTCACACCTTCAATTCCCCAGTCAGTATCATTACACTTCCAGCAAACACGCTGTCACTCCCCTTGCACTCCTCTAGTGACCTATTCAGCACCATTTACTAATCCATTCGCTGCACCGAAACCCAAACACTTATAAATTCGCCCAGGTATTCTCCTAGCAGTACTCTAATCATTCAGTCAGTACCCAAGTACTCATGCACTGAGTCATGCCTTAGCAAATAGACTGCTTCAAACGCTTATTCACTATGCATGCAGTCCTCTAACCACCTACACATTTGTCTTTCACACCTTCAATTCCCCAGTCAGTATCCATACACTTCCAGCAAACACCCTGTCACTCCCCTTGCACTGCTCTATTGATCCATTCAGCACCATGTACTATTCCATTCACTGCACGAAAACCCAAACACTTATAAATTCACCCAGGCAATCTCCGTGCAATACTATAATCATTCAGTCAGTACCCAAGTACTCATCCAGTGACCCAGGCCTTAGCACATGGACTGCTTCAAACCCCTATCTACTATGCATGCAGTCCTCTAGCCACCTACACACTTGTCTTTCACCCCATCAATTCTCCAGTCAGTATCTATACACTTCAGCAAACACCCTGTCACTCCCCTTGCACTCCTCCAGTGACCCATTCAGCACCATGTACTAATCCATTCACTGAGCCAAAACTCAACCATTTATAAATTCACCCAGGCACTCCCCTTGCAGTACACTAATCATTCAGTCAGTACTCAAGTACTCATGCAGTGAGCCAGGCCTTAGCACATGGACTGCTTCAAATGCCAAGCCACTATGCATGCAGTCCTCTAACCACCTACACACTTGTCTTTCACACCTTCAATACCCAATTCAGTATCCATACACTTCCAGCAAGCACCCTGTCACTCCCCTTGCTCTCTTGTATTGAGCCATTTAGCACCATGTACTAATCCATTTGCTGCCCCAAAACCCAACCACTTATAAATTCACCCAGGCATTCTCCATGCATTACTCTAATCATTCAGTCAGTACCCAAGTACTCATGCACTGAGCTAGGCCTTAGCACATGGACTGCTTCAAACTACTATCCACTATGAATGCTGTCCTCTAACCACCTACACATTTTTCTTTCACACCTTCAATTCTCCAGTCAGTATCCATACACTTCCAGCAAACACCCTGTCACTCCCCTTGAACTCCTCCAGTGACCCATTCAGCACCATGTACTAATCCATTCACTGAGCCAAAACTCAACCACTTATAAATTCACCCAGGCACTCTCCTTGTAGTACACTAATCATTCAGTCAGTACCCAAGTACTCATGCAGTGAGCCAGGCCTTAGCACATGGACTGCTTCAAACGCCAAGCCACTATGTATGTAGTCCTCTAACCACCTACACACTTGTCTTTCACACCTTCAATTCCCCAGTCAGTATCCATACACTTCCAGCAAACACCCTGTCACTCCCCTTGCACTCCTGTAGTGACCCATTCAGCACCATGTACTAATCCATTCGCTGCGCCAAAACCCAACCACTTATAAATTCACCCAGGCACTCTCCTTGCAGTATTCTAATCATCAGTCAGTACCCAAGTACTCATGCACTGAGCTAGGCCTTAGCACATGGACTGCTTCAAACGCCTACCCACCATGCATGCAGTTCTCTAACCACCTACACACTTGTCTTTCACACCTTCAATTCCCCAGTCTGTATACATCCACTTCCAGCAAACACCCTGTCACTCCCCTTGCACTCCTCCAGCAACCCATTCAGCACCATGTACTAATCCATTCGCCGAGCCAAAACCCAAACACTTATAAATTCACACAGGCACTCTCCTTGTAGTACTCTAATCATTCAGTCAGTACCCAAGTACTCATGCACTGAGCCAGGCCTTGGCACATGGACTGCTTTAAACGCCTATCCACTATGCATGCAGCCCTGTAACCACCTACACACTTGTCTTTCACACCTTCAATTCCCAAGTCAGTATCCATACACTTCCAGCAAACACCCTGTCACTCCCCTTGCACTCCTCCAGCAACCCATTCAGCACCATGTACTAATCCATTCGCCGAGCCAAAACCCAAACACTTATAAATTCACACAGGCACTCTCCTTGTAGTACTCTAATCATTCAGTCAGTACCCAAGTACTCATGCACTGAGCCAGGCCTTGGCACAAGGACTTCTTCAAACGCCTCTCCATTATGCATGCAGTCCTCTAACCACCTACACACTTGTCTTTCACACCTTCAATTCCCCAGTCTGTATACATACACATCCAGCAAACACCCTGTCACTCCCCTTGCACTCCTCTAGTGGCCCATTCAGCACCATGTATTAATCCATTTACTGCGCCAAAACCCAAACACTTATAAATTCACCCAGGCACTCTCCTTGCAATACTATAATCATTCAGTCAGTACCCAAGTACTCATACACCGAGCCAGGCCTTAGCACATGGACTGCTGCAAACGCCTATCCACTATGCATGCAGTCCTCTAGCCACCTACACACTTGTCTTTCACACCTCCAATTACCCAGTCAGTATCCATACACTCCAGCAAACACCTTGTCATCCCCCTTGCACTCCTGTATTGACCCATTCAGCACCATGTACTAATCCATTCACTGCGCGAAAACCCAAACACTTATAAATTCACCCGGGCACTCTCCTTGCAATACTCTAATCATTCAGTCAGTACCAATTTACTCATGAAGTGAGCCAGGCCTTGGCACATGGACTGCTTCAAACGCCAATCCACTATGCATGCAGTCCTCTAACTACCTACACACTTGTCTGTCACACCTTCTATTCCCCCGGCAGTATCCATACACTTCCAGCAAACACCCTGCCACTCCCCTTGCACTCCTCTAGTGACCCATTCAGCACAATGTTCTAATCCATTCCCTGCGCAAAAACCCAAACACTTATAAAGTCACCCGGGCACTTTCCTTGCAATACTCTAATCATTCACTCAGTACCCAAGTACTCATGCACTGAGCCAGGCCTTAGCACATGGACTGCTTCAAAGGCCAATCCACTATGCATGCAGTCCTCTAACCACCTACACACTTGTTTGTCACACCCTCAATTCCCCCGGCAGTATCCATACACTTCCAGCAAACACCCTGTCACTCCCCTTGCACTCCTGTAGTTACCCATTCAGCACAATGTACTAATCCATTCACTGCGCGAAAACCCAAACACTTATAAATTCACCCACGCACTCTCCTTGCAGTACTCTAATCATTCAGTCAGTACCCAAGTACTCATCCAGTGACCCAGGCCTTAGCACATGGACTGCTTCAAACCCCTATCCACTATACATGCAGTGTTCGAACCACATACACACTTGTTTTTCACCCCTTCAGTTCCCCAGTCAGTATCTTTACTCTCCAGCAAACACACTGTCACTCCCCTTACACTCCTCTAGTGACCCATTCAGAACCTTGTACTAATCAATTCACTGCACCGAAACCCAACCACTTATAAATTCACCCAGGCACTCTCCTTGCAGTACTCTAATCATTCAGTCAGTACCCAAGTACTCATGCAGTGAGCCAGGCCTTAGCACATGGACTGCTTCAAACGCCTATCCACTATGCATGCAGTCCTCTAACCACCTACACACTTGTCTTTCACACCTTCAATTCCCCAGTCAGTATCCATACACTTCCAGCAAACACCCTGTCACTCCCCTTGCACTCCTGTAGTGACCTATTCAGCACCATGTACTAATTCATTCGCTGCGCCAAAACCCAGCCACTTAGAAATTCACCCAGGCACTCTCCTTGCAGTACTCTAATCATTCAGTCAGTACCCAAGTACTCATGGACTGAGTCAGGCCTTAACACATGGACTGCTTCAAACGCCAATCCACTATGCATGCAGTCCTCTAACCACCTACACACTTGTCTTTCACCCCTTCATTTCCCCAGCCAGTATCTATATACTCCAGCAAACACGCTGTCACTCCCCTTGCACTCCTCCAGTGACCCATTTAGCACCATGTACTAATCCATTCACTGCGCCAAAACCCAACCACTTATAAATTCACCCAGGCACTCTCCTTGCAGTACTTCAATCATTCAGTCAGTACCCAAGTACTCATGCACTGAGCCAGGCCTTAACACATGGACTGCTTCAAACGCCTACCCACCATGCATGCAGTCCTCTAACCACCTACACACTTGTCTTTCACACCTTCAATTCCCCAGTCAGTATCCATACACTTCCAGCAAACACCCTGTCACTCCCCTTGCACTCCTGTAGTGACCCATTCAGCACCATGTACTAATCCAGTCACTGCGCCAAAACCCAGCCGCTTAGAAATTCACCCAGGCACTCTCCTTGCAGTACTCTAATCATTCAGTCAGTACCCAAGTACTCATGGACTGAGTCAGGCCTTAACACATGGACTGCTTCAAACGCCTATCCACTATGCATGCAGTCCTCTAACCACCTACACACTTGTCTTTCAAATCTTCAATTCCCCAGTCAGTATACATACACTTCCATCAAACACCCTGTCACTCCCCTTGCACTCCTCTAGTGACCTATTCAGCACCATTTACTAATCCATTCGCTGCACCAAAACCCAAACCCTTATAAATTCACCCAGGCACTCTCCTAGCAGTACTCTAATCATTCAGTGAGTACCCAAGTACTCATGCACTGAGCCAGGCCTTAGCACATGGACTGCTTCAAACGCCTATCCACTATGCATGTATTTCTCTAACCACCTACACACTTGTCTTTCACACCTTCAATTCCCCAGTCAGTATACATACACTTCCAGCAAACACACGGCCACTCCCCTTGCACTCCTCTAGTGACCCATTCAGCATCATGTACTATTCCGTTTGCTGCGCCAAAACTCAAACACTTATAAATTTACCCAGGCACTCTCCTTTCAGTACTCTAATCATTTAGTCAGTACCCAAGTACTCATCCAGTGACCCAGGCCTTAGCACATGGACTGCTTCAAACCCCTATCCACTATGCATGCAGTCCTCTAACCACCTACACACTTGTCTTTCACCCCATCAATTCCCGAGCAGTATCTATGCACTCCTGCAAACACCCTTTCACTCCCCTTGCACTCCTGTAGTGACCCATTCAGAACCTTGTACTAATCCATTCACTGCGCCAAAACCCAACCACTTATAAATTCACCCAGGCACTCTCCTTGCTTTACTCTAATCATTCAGTCAGTACCCAAGTACTCATGCAGTGAGCCAGGCCTTAACACATGGACTGCTTCAAACGCCAATCCACTATGCATGCAGTCCTCTAACCACCTACACACTTGTCTTTTACCCCTTCAATTCCCCAGTCAGTATGTATACACTCCAGCAAACACCCTGTCACTCCCCTTGCACTCCTCCAGTGACCCATTCAGCACCATGTACTAATCCATTCACTGCGCTAAAACCCAACCACCTATAAATTCACCCAGGCACTCTCCTTGCAGTACTTCAATCATTCAGTCAGTACCCAAGTACTCATGCATTGAGCCAGGCCTTAGCACATGGACTGCTTCAAACGCCAATCCACTATGCATGCAGTCCTCTAACCACCTACACACTTGTCTTTCACACCATCAATTCCCCTGTTAGTATCGATACACTTCCAGCAAACACCCTGTCACTCCCCTTGCACTCCTGTAGTGACCCATTCAGCACCATGTACTAATCCATTCGCTGCGCCAAAACCCAGCCACTTATAAATTCCCCAAGGCACTCTCCTTGCAGTACTCTAATCATTCAGTCAGTACCCAAGTACTCATGCACTGAGCCAGGCCTTAACACATGGACTGCTTCAAACGCCTATCCACTGTGCAACCACCTACACACTTGTCTTTTACACCTTCAATTCCCCAGTCAGTATACATACACTTCCATCAAAGACCCTGTCACTCCCTTTGCACTGCTCTAGTGACCCATTCAGCACCATGTACTAATTCATTCGCTGGACCAAAACCCAAACACTTATAAATTCACCCAGGCACTCTGTTTGCAGTACTCTAATCATTCAGTCACTACCCAAGTACTCATGCACTGAGCCAGGCCTTAGCACATGGACTCCTTCAAATGCCTATCTACTATGCATGCAGTCCTGTAACCACCTACACACTTTTCTTTCACACCTTCAATTCCCCAGTCAGTATCCATACACTTCCAGCCAACACCCTGTCACTCCCCTTGCACTCCTGTAGTGACCCATTCAGCACCATGTACTAATCCATTCGCTGCGCCAAAACCCAGCCACTTAGAAATTCACCCAGGCACTCTCCTTGCAGTATTCCAATCATTCAGTCAGTACCCAAGTACTCATGGACTGAGTCAGGCCTTAACACATGGACTGCTTCAAACGCCAATCCACTATGCATGCAGTCCTCTAACCACCTACACACTTGTCTTTCACCCCTTTAATTCCCCAGCCAGTATCTATATACTCCAGCAAACACCCTGTCACTCCCCTTGCACTCCTCCAGTGACCCATTTAGCACCATGTACTAATCCATTCACTGCGCCAAAACCCAACCACTTATAAATTCACCCAGGCACTCTCCTTGCAGTATTTCAATCATTCAGTCAGTACCCAAGTACTCATGCACTGAGCCAGGCCTTAACACATGGACTGCTTCAAACGCCTATCCACTATGCATGCAGTCCTCTAACCACCTACACACTTGTCTTTCACACCTTCAATTCCCCAGTCAGTATCCATACACTTCCAGCAAACACCCTGTCACTCCCCTTGCACTCCTGTAGTGACCCATTCAGCACCATGTACTAATTCATTCGCTGCGCCAAACCCAGCCACTTAGAAATTCACCCAGGCACTCTCCTTGCAGTACTGTAATCATTCAGTCAGTACCCAAGTACTCATGGACTGAGTCAGGCCTTAACACATGGACTGCTTCAAACGCCTATCCACTATGCATGCAGTCCTCTAACCACCTGCACACTTGTCTTTCACACCTTCAATTCCCCAGTCAGTATACATACACTTCCATCAAACACTCTGTCACTCCCCTTGCACTCCTCTAGTGACCCATTCAGCACCATGTACTAATCCACTCGCTGTGCCAAAACCCAGCCACTTATAAATTCACCCAGGCACTCTCCTTGCAGTACTTCAATCATTCAGTCAGTACCCAAGTACTCATGCACTGAGCCAGGCCTTAACACATGGACTGCTTCAAACGCCTATCCACTATGCATGCAGTCCTCTAACCACCTACACACACTTTTCTTTCAAATCTTCAATTCTCTAGTCAGTATACATACACTTCCATCAAACACCCTGTCACTCCCCTTGCACTCCTCTAGTGACCTATTCAGCATCATTTACTAATCCATTCCTGCACTAAAACCCAAACACTTATAAATTCACCCAGGCACTCTCCTAGCAGTACTCTAATCATTCAGTCAGTACCCAAGTACTCATGCACTGAGCCAGCCCTTAGCACATGGACTGCTTCAAACGCTTATCCACTATGCATGTATTTCTCTAACCACCTACACACTTGTCTTTCACACCATCAATTCCCCTGTCAGTATGGATACACTTCCAGCAAACACCCTGTCACTCCCCTTGCACTCCTGTAGTGACCCATTCAGCACCATGTACTAATCCATTCGCTGCGCCAAAACCCAGCCACTTATAAATTCCCCATGGCACTCTCCTTGCAGTACTCTAATCATTCAGTCAGTACCCAAGTACTCATGCACTGAGCCAGGCCTTAACACATGGACTGCTTCAAACGCCTATCCACTGTGCAACCACCTACACACTTGTCTTTTACACCTTCAATTACCCAGTCAGTATACATACACTTCCATCAAACACCCTGTCACTCCCTTTGCACTGCTCTAGTGACCCATTCAGCACCATCTACTAATTCATTCGCTGCACCAAATCCCAAACACTTATAAATTCACCCAGGCACTCTGCTTGCAGTACTCTAATCATTCAGTCACTACCCAAGTACTCATGCACTGAGCCAGGCCTTAGCACATGGACTGCTTCAAATGCCTATCTACTATGCATGCAGTCCTGTAACCACCTACACACTTGTCTTTCACACCTTCGATTCCACAGTCAGTATCCATACACTTCCAGCAAACACCCTGTCACCTCCTTGCACTCCTCTATTGACCCATTCAGCATCATGTACTAATCCATTCACTGCGCGAAAACCCGAACACTTATAAATTCACCCAGGCACTCTCCTTGCAGTACTCTAATCATTCAGTCAGTACCCAAGTACTCATCCAGTGACCCAGGACTTAGCACATGGACTGCTTCAAACCCCTATCCACTATACATGCAGTCCTCTAACCACCTACATACTTGTCTTTCACCCCTTCAATTTCCCAGTCAGTTTCTATACTCTCCAGCAAATACCCTGTCACTCCCCTTGCACTCCTCCAGTGACCCATTCAGCACCATGTACTAATCCATTCACTGGGCCAAAACCCAACCACTTATAAATTTACCCAGGCACTCTCCTTGCAGTACTCTAATCATTCAGTCAGTACCCAAGAACTCATGCAGTGAGCCAGGCCTTAGCACATGGACTGCTTCAAACGCCAATCCACTATGCATGCTGTCCTCTAACCACCTACACACTTGTCTTTCACACCTTCAATTCCTCAGTCAGTATCCATACACTTCCCGCAAACACCCTGCATCTCCCCTTGCACTCCTCTATTGACCCATTCAGCACCATCTACTAATCCATTCACTGTGCCAAAACCCCACCACTTATAAATTCACCCATGCACTCTGCTTGCAGTACTCTAATCATTCAGTCACTACCCAAGTACTCATGCACTGAGCCAGGCCTTAGCACATGGACTGCTTCAAATGCCTATCTACTATGCATGCAGTCCTCTAACCACCTACACACTTGTCTTTCACACCTTCAATTCCCCAGTCAGTATCCATACACTTCCAGCAAACACCCTGTCACTCCCCTTGCACTCCTGTAGTGACCCATTCAGCACCATGTACTAATCCAGTCACTGCGCCAAAACCCAGCCGCTTAGAAATTCACCCAGGCACTCTCCTTGCAGTACTCTAATCATTCAGTCAGTACCCAAGTACTCATGGACTGAGTCAGGCCTTAACACATGGACTGCTTCAAACGCCTATCCACTATGCATGCAGTCCTCTAACCACCTACACACTTGTCTTTCAAATCTTCAATTCCCCAGTCAGTATACATACACTTCCATCAAACACCCTGTCACTCCCCTTGCACTCCTCTAGTGACCTATTCAGCACCATTTACTAATCCATTCGCTGCACCAAAACCCAAACCCTTATAAATTCACCCAGGCACTCTCCTAGCAGTACTCTAATCATTCAGTGAGTACCCAAGTACTCATGCACTGAGCCAGGCCTTAGCACATGGACTGCTTCAAACGCCTATCCACTATGCATGTATTTCTCTAACTACCTACACACTTGTCTTTCACACCTTCAATTCCCCAGTCAGTATACATACACTTCCAGCAAACACACGGCCACTCCCCTTGCACTCCTCTAGTGACCCATTCAGCATCATGTACTATTCCGTTTGCTGCGCCAAAACTCAAACACTTATAAATTTACCCAGGCACTCTCCTTTCAGTACTCTAATCATTTAGTCAGTACCCAAGTACTCATCCAGTGACCCAGGCCTTAGCACATGGACTGCTTCAAACCCCTATCCACTATGCATGCAGTCCTCTAACCACCTACACACTTGTCTTTCACCCCATCAATTCCCGAGCAGTATCTATGCACTCCTGCAAACACCCTTTCACTCCCCTTGCACTCCTGTAGTGACCCATTCAGAACCTTGTACTAATCCATTCACTGCGCCAAAACCCAACCACTTATAAATTCACCCAGGCACTCTCCTTGCTTTACTCTAATCATTCAGTCAGTACCCAAGTACTCATGCAGTGAGCCAGGCCTTAACACATGGACTGCTTCAAACGCCAATCCACTATGCATGCAGTCCTCTAACCACCTACACACTTGTCTTTTACCCCTTCAATTCCCCAGTCAGTATGTATACACTCCAGCAAACACCCTGTCACTCCCCTTGCACTCCTCCAGTGACCCATTCAGCACCATGTACTAATCCATTCACTGCGCTAAAACCCAACCACCTATAAATTCACCCAGGCACTCTCCTTGCAGTACTTCAATCATTCAGTCAGTACCCAAGTACTCATGCATTGAGCCAGGCCTTAGCACATGGACTGCTTCAAACGCCAATCCACTATGCATGCAGTCCTCTAACCACCTACACACTTGTCTTTCACACCATCAATTCCCCTGTTAGTATCGATACACTTCCAGCAAACACCCTGTCACTCCCCTTGCACTCCTGTAGTGACCCATTCAGCACCATGTACTAATCCATTCGCTGCGCCAAAACCCAGCCACTTATAAATTCCCCAAAGCACTCTCCTTGCAGTACTCTAATCATTCAGTCAGTACCCAAGTACTCATGCACTGAGCCAGGCCTTAACACATGGACTGCTTCAAACGCCTATCCACTGTGCAACCACCTACACACTTGTCTTTTACACCTTCAATTCCCCAGTCAGTATACATACACTTCCATCAAAGACCCTGTCACTCCCTTTGCACTGCTCTAGTGACCCATTCAGCACCATGTACTAATTCATTCGCTGGACCAAAACCCAAACACTTATAAATTCACCCAGGCACTCTGTTTGCAGTACTCTAATCATTCAGTCACTACCCAAGTACTCATGCACTGAGCCAGGCCTTAGCACATGGACTCCTTCAAATGCCTATCTACTATGCATGCAGTCCTGTAACCACCTACACACTTTTCTTTCACACCTTCAATTCCCCAGTCAGTATCCATACACTTCCAGCCAACACCCTGTCACTCCCCTTGCACTCCTGTAGTGACCCATTCAGCACCATGTACTAATCCATTCGCTGCGCCAAAACCCAGCCACTTAGAAATTCACCCAGGCACTCTCCTTGCAGTATTCCAATCATTCAGTCAGTACCCAAGTACTCATGGACTGAGTCAGGCCTTAACACATGGACTGCTTCAAACGCCAATCCACTATGCATGCAGTCCTCTAACCACCTACACACTTGTCTTTCACCCCTTTAATTCCCCAGCCAGTATCTATATACTCCAGCAAACACCCTGTCACTCCCCTTGCACTCCTCCAGTGACCCATTTAGCACCATGTACTAATCCATTCACTGCGCCAAAACCCAACCACTTATAAATTCACCCAGGCACTCTCCTTGCAGTATTTCAATCATTCAGTCAGTACCCAAGTACTCATGCACTGAGCCAGGCCTTAACACATGGACTGCTTCAAACGCCTATCCACTATGCATGCAGTCCTCTAACCACCTACACACTTGTCTTTCACACCTTCAATTCCCCAGTCAGTATCCATACACTTCCAGCAAACACCCTGTCACTCCCCTTGCACTCCTGTAGTGACCCATTCAGCACCATGTACTAATTCATTCGCTGCGCCAAACCCAGCCACTTAGAAATTCACCCAGGCACTCTCCTTGCAGTACTGTAATCATTCAGTCAGTACCCAAGTACTCATGGACTGAGTCAGGCCTTAACACATGGACTGCTTCAAACGCCTATCCACTATGCATGCAGTCCTCTAACCACCTGCACACTTGTCTTTCACACCTTCAATTCCCCAGTCAGTATACATACACTTCCATCAAACACTCTGTCACTCCCCTTGCACTCCTCTAGTGACCCATTCAGCACCATGTACTAATCCACTCGCTGTGCCAAAACCCAGCCACTTATAAATTCACCCAGGCACTCTCCTTGCAGTACTTCAATCATTCAGTCAGTACCCAAGTACTCATGCACTGAGCCAGGCCTTAACACATGGACTGCTTCAAACGCCTATCCACTATGCATGCAGTCCTCTAACCACCTACACACACTTTTCTTTCAAATCTTCAATTCTCTAGTCAGTATACATACACTTCCATCAAACACCCTGTCACTCCCCTTGCACTCCTCTAGTGACCTATTCAGCATCATTTACTAATCCATTCCTGCACTAAAACCCAAACACTTATAAATTCACCCAGGCACTCTCCTAGCAGTACTCTAATCATTCAGTCAGTACCCAAGTACTCATGCACTGAGCCAGCCCTTAGCACATGGACTGCTTCAAACGCTTATCCACTATGCATGTATTTCTCTAACCACCTACACACTTGTCTTTCACACCATCAATTCCCCTGTCAGTATGGATACACTTCCAGCAAACACCCTGTCACTCCCCTTGCACTCCTGTAGTGACCCATTCAGCACCATGTACTAATCCATTCGCTGCGCCAAAACCCAGCCACTTATAAATTCCCCATGGCACTCTCCTTGCAGTACTCTAATCATTCAGTCAGTACCCAAGTACTCATGCACTGAGCCAGGCCTTAACACATGGACTGCTTCAAACGCCTATTCACTGTGCAACCACCTACACACTTGTCTTTTACACCTTCAATTACCCAGTCAGTATACATACACTTCCATCAAACACCCTGTCACTCCCTTTGCACTGCTCTAGTGACCCATTCAGCACCATGTACTAATTCATTCGCTGCACCAAATCCCAAACACTTATAAATTCACCCAGGCACTCTGCTTGCAGTACTCTAATCATTCAGTCACTACCCAAGTACTCATGCACTGAGCCAGGCCTTAGCACATGGACTGCTTCAAATGCCTATCTACTATGCATGCAGTCCTGTAACCACCTACACACTTGTCTTTCACACCTTCGATTCCACAGTCAGTATCCATACACTTCCAGCAAACACCCTGTCACCTCCTTGCACTCCTCTATTGACCCATTCAGCATCATGTACTAATCCATTCACTGCGCGAAAACCCGAACACTTATAAATTCACCCAGGCACTCTCCTTGCAGTACTCTAATCATTCAGTCAGTACCCAAGTACTCATCCAGTGACCCAGGACTTAGCACATGGACTGCTTCAAACCCCTATCCACTATACATGCAGTCCTCTAACCACCTACATACTTGTCTTTCACCCCTTCAATTTCCCAGTCAGTTTCTATACTCTCCAGCAAATACCCTGTCACTCCCCTTGCACTCCTCCAGTGACCCATTCAGCACCATGTACTAATCCATTCACTGGGCCAAAACCCAACCACTTATAAATTTACCCAGGCACTCTCCTTGCAGTACTCTAATCATTCAGTCAGTACCCAAGAACTCATGCAGTGAGCCAGGCCTTAGCACATGGACTGCTTCAAACGCCAATCCACTATGCATGCTGTCCTCTAACCACCTACACACTTGTCTTTCACACCTTCAATTCCTCAGTCAGTATCCATACACTTCCCGCAAACACCCTGCATCTCCCCTTGCACTCCTCTATTGACCCATTCAGCACCATCTACTAATCCATTCACTGTGCCAAAACCCCACCACTTATAAATTCACCCATGCACTCTCCTTGCAGTACTCTAATCATTCAGTCAGTACCCAAGTATTCATGCACTGAGCCAGCCCTTAGCACATGGACTTCTTCAAATGCCGATCCACTATGCATGCAGTCTTGTAACCACTTACACACTTGTCTTTCACACCTTCAATACTCCAGTCAGTATCCATACACTTCCAACAAACACAGGGGGCCCGATTCACAGAACTAACTTAAGACAAAATCCTAAACCTACTACTTTTGGTATTCACAGAAGTTAGGATTATGTGTTAAGTTTGTCTTAAGTCTGTCTTAAGTTTGTCTTAAGTCTGTTTTAAGTCTGTCTTAGGTTTGTCTTAAGTTTTTCTTAAGTCTGTCCTAAGTCTGTCTTAAGACAAAATCCTAACTTCTGTGAATTCCAAAAGTAGTACGTTTAGGATTTTGTCTTAAGTTAGTTCTGTGAATCGGCCCTGTGAAGGCTCCGACGAGGCAGGAACCCGGAGCTCAGGCGAGGGGGATGGCGGCTCTCCTCCGGAAGCACGGAGCGGTCTAGTAGCCCAAACACTCCGGACACACCTCCCGACGTCACCCACATCGCGGACAGGGGATTGGTGCAGCGAGGCGGGAACAGGAGGAGTCCAGGAAAGAAAAGAGGCAGGGAAGGAAGAGTGTCTCGTCTGCCGACCGGAAGAGACAGCCAGCGAGACGGAGAAAGGCGAGTGTAGAGAAGCAGACGACCCCGGGACCAGCGGTGAGGAGCCCAGCGGAGAGGAGCCCAGCGGAGCGGAGCCCAGCGGTGAGGAGCCCAGCAGAACGGAGTCCAGCGGTGAGGAGCCCAGCAGAACGGAGCCCAGCAGTGCGGAGCCCAGCAGTGACACAGGAGAGAGGAAGGCGGCAGATCCGAAGATCGGTGGGTCCGAGAGGGCAGAGACACCTAAGAACGCTCGAGGTCCCAGCGCCGCGGCCCAGTCCCTGGGTCGTGGCTCAAGGCAAGTGACCGCTCGGGGTTCACTGTGGTGGTGGGCTGGGCAAAGCTGCATGGGGCTGTGAATAGGGGCTTAAGAGGGTTGGTAGCAAAGCCTGGGTCACTGACCTTCCCTTGACCCAACAGCACCCCGTCCCACTCCGACCAGCTCCCCTTACAAATCACGCTAAAACGCACGTAAACGCACGTAAAAACCACAACCCCCTGGTGACGGTGGCACAAACACTTTATAGTATAGGAGCACGTCAGTAACCTCGTGCCTTTGTTGTTTTCATGTCACTGAGGTCCAGATCCCAGAGAAGCGAGCTAGAAAACAGCCGACGGACGTCACAAGGGAAGACGACTCTGGCCCACAAGGGACGAGTACATCCTGGTGTTCTGCCTTTTCCACATTTGTTACATCACCTGTGTACTTTACTCAGCCCCTGAGAAAGGCATCAAAATAAAACGAAAGAAGCAGCCCTTCTTTCACCAGCCTCTAACTGTTTCTGTCGTGTTTCTGACACACCAATCACTTTCTTCAAGCTAGTCTCCAGGGCCCGGCCGAACGGCCCACCGGGCCGGCACAGGCCCCCCTGTCACTCCCCTTGCACTCCTGTAGTGACCCATTCACCACCATGTACTAATCCATTCACTGCGCCAATACCCAACCACTTATAAATTCACCAAGGAACTCTCCTTGCAGTACTCTAATCATTCAGTCAGTACCCATGTGCTCATGCACTGAGCCAGGCCTTAGCACATGGACTGCTTCAAACCCCATATCCACTATGCATGCAGTCCTCTAACCACCTACACACTGGTCTTTCACACCTTCAATTCCCTAGTCAGTATCCATACACTCCACCAAACACCCTGTCACTCCCTTGCAATCCTCTAGTGACCCATTCAGCACCATGTACTAATCCATTCACTGTGTCAAAACCCCACCACTTATAAATACACCAAGGCACTATTCTTGCAGTACTCTAATCATTCAGTCAGTACCCCAACGCATAGTGTTCCCTAGTGTATGTATGTGTTTTAACTGTATTCTAAATGTCTTTTAGCATAGCACTGGCTCTAAGACTGGTTAGTCAGAGTCAGTTACCACCAGTACCCATCTGAAAAGTTGAGGGTACTGGATGATTTTGCAACAAGGCCTCTTTCTGCTCCTCTGTTTGTTCTTTTTGCATGTCTTCCTACTTCCTGCACTTTTTTTCGTCTTTGTGGACTTTTTTTTGCTTCTTTCTGCATTTCTTTTTCTTCTTTCTGTGTGTTTTTTTTTCTTTCTTCACATGTAAAACACCTTAGAAATTAACTGAAAAAAACATAGGTTTCAGGCACGTTATAGTTACAAATTAGCATTTAAAAAAAACATTGAAATTCACTTAAAAAACCATAGGTTTCAGGCACGTTATAGTTAGGAATTAGCATTTAAAAAACCTTAGAAATTCACTGAAAAAACCATAGGTTTCATGGGTGGTATAGTTAGCTGGACATTTCACTTGTGCAAAACCATTGAAATTCCTCTGTTATAGTTAGTTCTGCTAACTATAACTCCCGCACCCGCAATTCACTGCTGATGATGTCACATATTAGATCATTCATGACATGGTCAGTGACATCACTGATGACATCACTGATGACATCTTAAAGGACATCACTGATGACATCACTGATGACATCATCCACGTGACAATCAGATACACCTTATCATACACTAGTATAACCTTTCTTCACTCACTGTAAAATACAGAGTACCATATTTGAATCCATTGACACACCAATACAAGTTTCTAAAAACCTACTCTGTGATTCCTAGATCTACACACACATCTAATGACTTACCTATAGATTCACTCATACATGCTGTCAATGATCAATAGAACACTATTAAATATACTTATACACCTATATCGACATTACACACCAGCACACATCCTATTCACGTATGCAGTCATCCTACTCACTTATCCAAACAATGGATCATACTTACATTTAGTCAGCTACACATGTATACAAACACCACTTAATTTATTCATATAGATAGTAACTCATACTTAGTGTGTTATAAAATCACTATTACAAGTATACAGTTATCCATACAGTCATTCATACAATCACTGAGTCTTATGTATACTTATTTATATACAACAACCGTCACATACACTGCCTTTTATTTTTCTAGTTTGTTGGACATGTACAATTGAGAGATATATTTGCTCAACACCACACCCATAAAGATATTCTCTCACACAAACAACTGTTATAACATGCAGTCTTAACCTCATATACCTACTGAATCAACTATTCACACATCTTTGGGCAGTCACACCCCCCCCACCGAACCACACACACATTCACTTTCCCATACAAATACTCAGTTAACTAATCAATAACTAATATAGACCTTCACGTAGCTATTAACCAACTGGTGCAGCAGTTTACACAACAACTGACAAAGTGATACAGATATTCACACAGTTTAATCACTATCCAATATATTTAGTGAGACACCATAAATTAGTCAAGTAAACAGTCAATCACACTGCTACTAAATCCTCCATCCAGATATTTATATATCCACTCATTCTTCAATGCAGATTGATATATATATAATACATATTTAAATAACGAACCAAACCACATTCTCTGGATGATGTCATCCGTGATGTCATCAGTGATGTCATTTGAGATGTCATCAGTGATGTCATCAGTGATGTCACTGACCATGTCATGAATGATGTAATATGTGACATCATCAGCAGTGGATTGCGGGCGCGCGAGATATAGTTAGCCGAACCGGCTATAATGGAGGAATTTCAATGGTTTTGTACGAGTGAAATGTCCAGCTAACAGTAACACCCCTGAAACCTATGGTTTTTTCAGTGAATATATATATATATATATATATATTATCTACTGGCGGTCGCCAGTAGATAGTTATAGTTAGGACCGTGTTTCATAGGAAATCCGCAACATTCTATTTGGAATAACTTTGGCGCCGGTTGACGAATCCTCGCAAAATTTTCAAAATAGGTGGGGCGCTCCGCTCCGCTCCTACCCTGAAAGTCTCGGGGTGATTCGTCAAGCGGGGGCTGAGAAAAAGGGGGGTCCCAAAACGCGTTTTCCCCATGCATTTTTCCATAGGACCTTTAGTCGAAGGTACAGCCTTCACGGCTGAACAGAATTACTTGAAATTTGGCAGAGAGGTAGTCCTCAGGTCAGGTCCTTTTGCAGGTTTGGTGTCAATCTGTTCAGTAGTTCCTGAGAAAATCAAAAGTAAAATCATATACATATGTGGGCGGAGTCTAACCACACATCTCATCCTGAGATCTGATTGGCTGTCAGCACTTCATCCAAGAAGTGTTGGCAGCCGTCTTGGGACCAATATACATGATAGCACCTCATTAAAAAGAATTGCCGTTAATAGAAGGTTTAAGACTTTAGTTACATTATAAATCATTTGTTGATGGTACCATACTCATTTTAGGAATTGTGGTATGTTCTAAGGTGATTTCACCATGTGAAAAAGCCTTCTGCTGGGATATCATGATTGAGAGAAAAATATTTTCTCATGCTTTTCCCACAGAGGTTTGGAAGGTGATCTATAAGCTAAACTGAGAGCTTTATTCTGTAAATTCACATTATCTTTCTCAGTCATGTGAGAATGAAGTCTGACATTCTCAGTAAAACATGTACATCCAACAAGGGCAGAGACTGTCAGTTGATTCCTTTGTGTTCTACTGCAGCTTCCCAGAGTGTTCCAAAGAACTACTAGAGCGCTAACAGTCCTACTTATGATAAACGTATGGCACACCTGAAGCCATCTTGATTGGAATAAACTGGTAACACTTAAAACATTTAATTTAAAAAGGAACTTAATGAGGGGGTTCATTTTGCCATAGAAATTATGATTAATGCTGAAGAAAGAAAATCAGGGCACATTTTGAGTGACTTCTCAAATCCTCTTCTATTTCATTAAAAAATTCTGACATGCAGACTGAAACATGCACTTTTAATACCAGGAGCAGACTTGCATGGTGAACAGTAGTTTTACTACAGTGATCTAATGAGCAACTAGAGTGCTAACATTCAGAATTTATGGCAAATGTGTGACATATCTGAATACCTTCATGATGGAATCAAAGTAAAAAACTGAAAGCATTTCCTACTGAGGAGACTGCAGTACATGAGGAAATTAGGAAACTTCATAACAAATAAATCTCCCAAGATGGCCACCGGAGACAAAAGAGCCCAAATGTAGACCAAAATCACCCAGATGTAGCCCAAATATAGCCCAATGACAGAAGTGTGCAAAACACTTATTATTTTGTGTTTTTGCAGTGTTATATAGTGCAGACTTATCAGGTATTGGAGTGCTTTACATGAGCATTGGTTACATCACACAAGAACAAATTCATTTTGGTTGTAGACATGGGGAGACTAAGTGATTTGACCAGAATCACAGAATGTCGAGCTGAAGCAGAAACTCCAACCTGGTTCCCCAGTTGCGAAGTCTGCAGTTCTGGAAGTAACACCACATCCTCTCCCCTAAGTGCAACATTTAATCAAGTGGTCAACTGGATAAAAAAACTTAAAGATAACAAATAATTTAAAAGTGCTTTGTCGCTATTTGAAAACTCAGAAAATATGTCCTTATTTTAGTCTTTTAGAGCACTAACCATAATTTTGATGCCAATAAGACCCTCTCATATATGTAATTTCTAAAGGAAATGCTCTAGGTATTACAGTTTTGATTACATCAAGGTGACGTCAGGCGTTCCACACTTTTGTAATAAATATAGAATGTTAGCAATCTAGTTGTTCATTAGGATACTGTTGAGAGGCAGAGGCCAGGGGCACGGACTCTGAAAATTGAAGGCAGGTAGGAGGGTGCAAAGGCAACAATTTAACCACACTGAGCAGGCAGGAAGGGCCGTGGCAGCAAAACAGACTATGGAGGGCAGTGGAAAGGGGGGCAGGGGCAACAAACCAACAATACAGGACTTGCAAGAGAGGCTGTGGCAATGTAATAGACCATTGTGGGCAGAAGGAAGAGGCAATGGTAGTACAACCAAACATGCCAACAGACCCGAATCAGCCAGGAAACGTCCAATGTTTTTAAGCTCAAATGGGCTTTATTTGATCTGTCTCCTGTCTACAATCTCCTCTTTTTCAATGTAACTCAAAGGGGAAAATCAATACCCCAGTTTGTTTTGAAAATCTCCCTCTTACCAAGTTCAAAATGTTCGCAAGTATGGCACATTGGATCATGGAAGGAAATGGGGTAGGGACATGGACTTGGATAACAGAGGACAGGAGGGACATGGAGAGGTGCACCAAACTGACCCTGCAGGGCAGGCATCAGGGTTTGCAACAGCACAATACACCACCCAGGGCATGCGGGACGGGAGTGCAGCACAACAATCCATAGAAAGCAAGAGGGAGGGGACAGGACCATGCACATGGACAACAGAGAACAGAGGGGCAAGAGGCAATGGTAGCTATCTGACCATAATGGACAGACAGGAGAGAAAGCTGCAGCATAACAGACCATAAAGGGCAGGAGGGACGGATCAGGGGCATTACCATGGAACAGACAAGCCAGGAGGGAGGGAGTAGGGGTCTGCACATGTAAACAGAGGGCTGGGGGCAAGGGGGCAGGGCAGGAGCAGCAAGATAGCCGTGGAGGTCAGGCAGGATGGGCACTAGAAGCAAGACACACCATGAAGAGCAGCAGTGAGACTGTGATGGCATACACACAGACCATGGAGGGAAGGTGGGAGGGGGTCAGGGGCAGCTAACAGACCACACAGGGAAGGTGGGAGGGGTCATGGCAGCACAGAAGACCATGCATGGCAATTGGGAGGGTTAGTGGCAGCACAATGGCTATGATGGGCAAGAAGGAGGGTGCAGGGGCATGCACAAAGGACGATGGAGGATAGAAGGGAGGGTCAGGACCTGTGCACAGACAAGAAAGTTCAGGGGAAGGGGCCTCACAACAGACCGCACAGGGCAGGCAGGAGGAGCAGTTGCAGCACAACAGACCAGGGAGGGCAGAAGGGTGTGGCAGTACAATGGACCATGTAGGACAGGAGGAAGAGGATAGGGGCATGGCATGTGGACAGGCAGGGTGGAGGTGGCAGGGACAGGTTACAGTCATCTGACAATGCTAGGCAGGTGGGAGGGGAGTGGCAGCTCAACAGAACACTCAGAGTAGATAGGAGTGGCAGGTCCATGGAACATGGTGGGCAAAAAGGATGGAGCAGGGGCATGCACAAAGACATCGGAGGGCAGCGGGAAGGAGAATAGGGGCAGCAAGCTAAGCACAGAGTTTAAGCAGGAGGTCAATGATGGGGCATAGAATTGGGCAATGGAGGGCAGGAGGAGTGGACTGGTACATCATACTAAATTGAGGGCAGTGGCAGCACATCAGACCATGCATGGCAGGAGGTAGGAGGCTAGTCCATGGATTCACACAACAGAGGATAGGGAGGAGGGGGATGGGGCAGCAAGCTAACTGTTCAGAGAAGGCGGGTATTAGGAACTTTATTGTTTTTAAAACGTGTGTCTGTGCGAACTACTTAAAATATGAACAATTATGCAGCATAATCTCACTTTTATTCAGGAAGAAGAGGACGTTTGTGACTGTGACTCTGGGATCACTTGGCAGAAACACCCCCTGACCCTCCACCCCCTATCGCAAAATGTAATGCCCGTGAAAAGGGTAGGTGAACACAGTGTTATATATAACATAGTCCTGAGAGCACGATTGAAAATGAAAACTAGATATAGTGTATGGTATAAACTATGCACCAAAAAGTGTGATATAAGATGAACCGGGCGTGAAATATAATATGCAATACATTGTACGCAATGACAGATTCATTGGAGAGCGCGAGATAGCACAGGCACTAGCGCGTGCTATGCGATATGCGCCTTGGAGTGTAATATGCACAGGGCAGTGTTGTGTAACCTAACTAGTCTCTAAAGTTGTAATATAAAATATGTGCTGGGGAGTGTAACGTTGCATATGCACTGTGACAAAGATATGGATCCCAGATTGTAATATGTATGGCATAGCACTGTGCGTTATAACATAGGCATCTAGGAAGGCACGTTAGATGGGGCAATATAACCCGTGCGAAGACAAGTGTGGCATGACATATTCACGGGGTGGTGTTACAGTGCACATGGGCTAGAGAGTGTCATAGCATACGCACTAGCTAGTGGAATACAACACAGAGGTGTGTGGCACTCAGCAGGCAATGGTGGGTGTAACACAGCATTGGGCTCTGCCAGGAGCGCGCTGTGACTCTCAAGTGATGTTCGTCCCCTTTCCAGAGAGTAAAATAAAAAGTATTACACATCCGGCAGTGGATGTGTGTTTTATTAACCGTGAGGGGGGTTTCTTGCATAGTTTTGTTCGAATTTTTGTCGAATCCCCTTTGAATGGCTTGGTGTGCATGTGTATTAAATGTGCCCGTCAATAGCTACCCATGTTTGTATAAATAAACGACAAGGGTGTCTACCGGGATTAGGCACGGTAGGGCATCAGACATGTCAGAGCTTCACTAGTGGTGTAAATACATTCCACGTGGATTCATTGTATGCATAGTCGCCTTTTAAGGAATATCACGCAAATCGTCATGGTGATAGGTACGTACGGTATGTCCAGCATGTCCTAGGTGTGTCTATAAATATATATTTTTTAAAAATAATAAAAAACAGTGGCCGGCCCTGGGGATTGGGGTCAAAAAAATATAATTAGGAGACAGGCCCTGGGGGATGGGGTCATCAGGGCCAATAAATTAGAATAAGAAGGGGAACCACACAGACCCCCTTCTTAAAAAATTTAAATAAATAAAAGACTGGCATCGTGCCGGAGGCCACGCCCCCTCCTTGCAGCACTCTGCAAACGCGCCCCCTGGCGAGTTGTAAGTTGGGGAATTAATTCCTCTTCAATACTGAGGGTCCCTGAGGGCCAACTAGCCCAACAGGCATCTCCAGTATGCGCCAGGGAGCTGCGCTGCAGACAGGTGTTCTGAGGCCAAGCCCCTTTTTACACCTCTCTGCAACGCAGCTCTGTGGCGCTTACTGGAGGTACCTAGTGGTCTAGTTTGACCCTAGGGACCCTTAGGATTCAAGGGGACTTAATCTCTCAACTTAGAACAGCCACAGGGCGCGTTTACACAGTGGTGAAGGGAGGGGACGGGACCTGAGGTGACGTGTGCAAACACGCACTATGGCACGTTTTAAATTGGGGATATAATTTCCCTTCAATACTGAGGGCCCCTGGGGGCTAACTAGCCCACCAAGTGCTTCCAGTAAGCGCCACTGAGCTGCATTGCAGAGAGGTGGTCCAGGCCGTGCCACTTTTTACACCTCTCTGCAACGCAGCTCTGTGGCACTTACTGGAGGTACCTAGTGAGCTAGTTGGACCCTAGGGACCCTCAGGATTCAAATGAACTTAATCTCCCAACTAAAAACGGACACAGGGCGTGTTTACACAGTGGTGAAGGGAGGGGACGGGGCCTGAGTTAACGTGTGCAAAAACGCCCTGTGGCCTGTTTTAAGAGGTAGTTTTAATCCCCCTGCCCTATTATATACTAGGGGCTTACAGAGGAGGTCATGCTAATCACAGGGGGACCCCAACGCATAATGTTGTATGTAGGTGTTTTCACTGTATTCTAAGTATCTTTTAACATAGCACTGGCTCTAGGACTGGTTAGTCAGACTCAGTTACCACCAGTATCCGTCTGAAAAAGTTGAGGGTACAGGATGATTTTGCAACAAGGCTTCTTTCTGCTCTTCCTTTTGTTCTTTCTGCACATTATCCTTCTTCCTGCACTTTTCTTCGTCTTTGAGGACTTCTGTTGCTTCTTTCTGCACTTCTTCTTTTCTTTCTGTGCATTTTTTCTTCTTTCTTCACATGTCCTATCTCTGTAGGCATAGTTAGAAATTAGCATTTAAAAAACCTTTGAAATTCACAGAAAAAACCATAGGTTTCAGGCACGTTATAGTTAGGAATTAGCATTTAAAAAACCTCAGAAATTCACTGAAAAAACCATAGGTTTCAGGGGTGTTATAGTTAGCTGGACTTTTCACTTGTACAAAACCATTGAAATTCCCCCGTTATAGTTAGTTCAGCTAACTATAACTCGCGCGCCCGCAGTGCACTGCTGATGACGTCACATATTACATCACTCATGACATGGTCAGTGACATCACTCATGACATCACTGATGGTTTTTTCAGTGAATATATAAATATATATATATATCACATCACTCACATACGTCTCTACATTCGCGTGTATCCACGCTCGTGTCTGTGTATTGCATTGTCGAGAAGACAAGAAATGGGCTGACTGACCCCGGTGTAGGGTCAGGTAAGAAGGTGGAGCGTGAAACTGAAGAGGGAAGGCGGCCTTCTGGACGGCGGGATATATGAGAGACCTGGGGAAGGAATGAAGGGGCGAGTGGGGGAGAAGGGACGAGGCAGCGGACAGTAAGGGAGGAAGGGTAGAGATCATACCGGAAGAAAAAGCAAAAGGCAGAGGAGAGAAAGTTAACGAGGCTGAGAAGGAAAGGAGGGAGGGGTAGCAATTGGACAAAAGGAAAAAAGCTTCCTTCAGACTCTAAAGGAAAAAGAAAGTAAATGATAAATAGAAGAGGCAAAATAATTAAAGACAATCACACTGATGCGGAAACAGGTTGAAAGAAGGAAGAAAAATAATTTGGGTGAGAAATTAAGAAAAAACACAAACGAAAGATGGACCGATGAAATCGTGCAGGAATGTTAAAAATACAAAGCGTGAGCAGGAGGTAAAGGAGATGGTATCTCCTGGCTGGACTCTAGCAGTCATTCATTTTCTTTTATAAACCTTTATTCAAATACAGATTGTATGCATAAACAAGCCCGGGAGTAGAGCGCGCGCGCGCTAAAAGGAATTTGCACCAGGGCCAGCGTGGCCACCATATGTTTCCAATTAAGATAATTGGAAACATATGGCGCTCATGCTCGCTCCCACATGTAGGAGAGTAGGATCTGCTTCACATGGTTACCCCCACTTTTTGGTGGTGTTTCACTCTATGGTTGAGCCTATCACCAACTTGCATTAGTCACTGTCTTAACCTTGGACACTCCATAACCCACAATGCACCTCTTTTTTAATCGCCATAAACACAAAGTCATTCTACAATCTACTTCTAGATCTAGATTTTAAACAGCCCGAAATGCATTGGGTACAACTTAGAGTAGCTACTGTGGATGTTTATATGTTTTGGCGTGTCCGCAAAAAGGCCCGGATGGGCATATACGAGACATGAGAAGCTGTAGAACTTATTAGCATCTCACGTGTGCAAGAAACTGAAAAAATAAATAATAATAAATGAAGTTTAACAAATATGTTGGAGTACTTTGATCAATCATCGTCAAAAATTTGAAGTAATTTAAAAACAGTGTGTTATTCCCTTTCCAAAGCTGTGCACCGAGTTAGGAGTGATAATGCGCTCCATTTGCTTTAGTTAATCAACAAGAGGCGTGATACTGGGGTGGATCACGCGACTCAGGTAGCACGCAAAAATGGACAGTTCGAGATGATTATGGATTAACAAGTCAAAAGTGGGAGAACGAAGGTGTGCACTGCAACCATTGTGATTCTTCCTTGAAGTTGTGCCTTGGGCTCCGAGTAGCCCCAGCCTTGAGCATCTCCTGCACTGAAGATTGTGGACCTCCTCTCCACGAGTGACCCGTGGGCCCGTTTCAAGTGCGACCGCTAGAGGCTCCTTCGCGATCACTAGCCCGTTGGCTAGCAGGTCCCCACGAAGGCAACTCCTCTTCTGATTGGGCTTTCCTGGTTGTTTGAGACGTGCCCTGACTTACCTTTGTTGGGTGAGTCGTTCAGACCTTGCTGGTCTGCACCGCAGTCCTTTCTCTAAATTCCAGTGACTTGCCATTGGCAAGGTTTGTTGGGTCCATTCTGGTCACCAACACCGCGGCACTCGACAGACTTCGTGGGACAGCTTGAATCCGGCTCGTGGACTTCGTCAACACCTCCTGGACCTCTTGGCTGAAGAGTCAAGACACCCATCAAGTCACCTAAAGCACCCGACATCTGTGGACATTGGTCCATCCTGCCCTTGGTCACTGGCAAGTGACCCAGACTCTGTCCCCTCTACTTTCAGGATCCTTACATCCTAGATCCAGGCTTGGATCTCTTCGGACACTTCTCCTCTTCACGGCAGCAGCAGTTCTTTGCAGGCTTCCATTGAAATCGACGACGCGGCCCGACACCAAAAGACACCTATGCACCCGGCTTCCCTGGGTGAGGTAACTAGAGTACTCCGGTGCTAACGTGGGTGCTAGCCCTGGAACTTCTTAAGTCCAAAAGGGTTTGGTCCAGACTCGATTAAAAGTATCCCTAATCTTTAAATTTCCAACCGTAACATTGCCCATAGAAGATAATGGGAACCCGCGGTTGTGTTTACACACTGCATACAGTCCCCGTGGGTCCCCTGTGTCACTACCTTGGGTGGTTCCTTGGGGTCCCAGCGATTCTACAGGCTATAGGCCTATGTCTATTCCAGTCGTGGTTCTTATACCACTTTTTTGGTATATGGTTTGGTAAGCCCCTAGGGCCCAAACGTGTATTTGTGCTATTACTGATGATTGCTCACTTGTAAACAAAGTACTTCGAACTCCAGTCTCATAAAGAGACTAGAGGGGTGTGTTTTATATTTTGAATATATTCCTGGTGTGGTTGTCCTTTCATTTGATCATTCAAGAGATTATAGACTGGTAAAACAAGCTGCTTTACATTCCTTCAAGACTTAGCCTGAAGGCTGCTCTCCATAGCTACCACTAGGATAGCTTTCAATAAAGGTTGTTTTTTACCTATCACCATAACTGATACAAGGTGCCCACTAGAACTAGTGGACAGCATATATCAGGCCACCTTTTCACATTGGTGTGCAGCGTGTGGGATTCTAGCTTGCTATTTTTTTACCAGATAATCTCAATTGAATTGATCAACTGAAAACCACTAAAGGTACCTGAGGTACATATAATATCAAGTTTAGACTTAGAGTTTTGTGTTAAGGGATAGCACACCCTTTCTACAACTCAAGAGAGTTTAGTAGGCCACACTAGTGTAGGTAGTGCAATACACCCCACCACATTAGTAATGTCTAACCAGCCAGGAACCAGTGGGTCCCTACCAGGAACCACTGAGCTCCTTCCCTATAAATATGAGGATCTCACCTTTGCTCAGCTTAGGGCCTTATGTTCCATTAGGAAGCTGAAGACAGGCAAAAGTCCATCCACCCAGCATCTCATAAAGATACTGAAACTGGATGATATCACAGGACCTAGTGGTCCTGATGAAGTAGACAGTGTGGGTGGGACAGCAGCTGAGGGTGGGCCTAGGGGTAATACTTCCCCTGACCCTACCTCTAATGCTGACCAGACTGGTGACAATGACCAAACTCTGGTGAACACAGACCTCCAGGATGAGGATGAGGAGGATGACAACAATGCTCCTTCCTTTATTCCTCCAGGAAGAGTTGAAAGTAGGGCTAGAAGGGATAGATATCTGTAAAGGGGATCTATCCAGTCTAACTCCTCTATAGGAACCTCTGTGTCTTCTCACAGAGGGAGGGAAACCTCCCAGGAGAGGAGAGAGAGAGACTGCTGACGTATGAGCAAGACAAGTTCAACCTCAGAAAGCAGCAGATGGCCTTAGATAGGGAAGCCCTAGAGCTCTACAGAGCTAGTAAAAAGGAGGGACTAGAGTCCATTGGTGGCAGCAATTTCCCTAGAGATAGGGAGAGGTCTTATGACCATAGAAACCTAAGTAAGATTGTCCCTCCCTAACAGAGTGGGGATGACATCCACAAATGGATAACTGCCTTGGAGAGGGCCTGTAAAGTACAGAAGGTCCCTCAAGGTTAGTGGGCAGCAACCGTATGGCTCTCCTTTGCAGACAAAGGTAGAGACAAGCTCCTCACTGTAAGAGAAGAGGATGCTGATGACTACAAAGTCCTGAAGAGTGCTCTAATAGATGGGTTTGGCCTAACCACTGAACAGTACAGGTTAAAGTTCAGAGACACCCAAAAGGCACAAAATCAGGACTGGGTTGACTTTGTTGACTGTGCTGCTAAGGCTCTGGAAGGTTGGTTATTGGGCAGTAAAGTGTGTGACTTCAAAGGATTGCACAATCTGATAATGAGGGAGCAGATTCTTAATAACTGTCAAAATCAGCTGTTGCACCAGTACCTGGTAGACTCTGATCTGACCTCTCCCCAAGAATTGGGAAAGAAGGCAAACAAATGGGTCAGAACCAGGGTGAGGCAGAAGGTACAGAACCAAGGTGGTGACCCTAAGAAGCAAGATTCCAAAAACTCTGACAAGGGTGGGGACAAGGGTAAAGACCAGAAGTCTTCACAAGGGCCCCACAAATCTTCTTCAGGTGAGGATTCACAGGCTAACAAAGGGAAAGGCCAAAAGAAATCTTCGTGCAAAATCTGTAAACAGAAAACTCACTGGACTAGTGACTGCACCAAGGCCAAAGAAAATACTCCAGTCCCCACCAATGCCCCTAAGGCACCTGCTCCCCCTAGTGCAGTTACAATTGGTAGTGGGAAAACACAGAATAAGGGTGTAGTAGGGTTGACCCTGGGTTCTGAGATGGACTCTGGCCTAGTCAGAGTACCAACTCAGGCTGTGCTTGTCAGTGATGGGGGCATCAATATGTCCCGGTTTGTGAGCCCCAGTAACCTGGGCAAATACAGACAGCAGCCTTTAATTAATGGAGTAGAAGCTTGGGCATTCAGGGACACAGGAGCAAGTGTCACAATGGTGACAAAAGATCTTGTGGATCCTGGGCAGATTATACTTGGTGAAATGTACCACGTGACCAATGCTAGCAATGTCAGAACAGACCATTCTCTGGCAGTTGTTAACTTCTCCTAGAGAGTGGTAACTGGCCTTAAGAAGGTTGTGGTAAGTGCAGACCTACCAGTACAGTGCTTGCTCGACAATGATCTAGAAACTTCAGCTTGGGCTGAAGTGGAGCTCAGGACACATGCCGAAATATTAGGGATCCCTGCACATGTCTTTGCTGTGACTAGGTTACAGGCTAAAATGTCTAACACTGGACAGGCCCTGGATTCTGGAATAATGGACCAGGTGCCTCACAAGAGGAGGAGCAGAAGGGTTAAGGCAGAGCCTTCCCACTTGTCTCAGGAAACTGATCAGTCTCCTCAGGGAGATGGTCTTGATCCTGAAGAAGGAACTGCCCCAGCGGAGATTGAACCTGACCAGGTTGAGTTCTTGGAGACAGGGGGCCCTTCCAGGTCTGATCGGAGCCAGGAGCAGAAAACCTGCCCCTCTCTTGAAGCCCTCAGATAGCAAGCTGCTGATGAGGCTGCTGGGAATGCTATTGACACCCACAAAGTTTATTGGGATGATAGACTCCTATATTCAGAGAGTAGAGACCCCAAGCCTGGGGCATCCAGGAGGTTGGTAATGCCTCTGAAGTTTAGGGGCTTCCTATTGACACTAGCCCATGATATTGCCCTAGCAAGACACCTGGGCCAGAACAAGACATGGAACAGAATTGTTCCTCACTTTCACTGGCCCCACATGTCTGAAGACACAAAGGAGTTTTGTCGCTCCTGTGTAACCTGCCAGGCCAGCGGCAAAGCAGGTGGCACTACAAAGGCCCCCCTGATACCACTACCTTTCAGAGGGTTGGGATTGACATTGTTGGCCCCATGGATCCTCAAACAGCATCTGGGCACAGATTTATACTGGCGGTGGTGGATCATGCCACCAGGTACCCAGAGGCAATTCCTCTCAGCACCACTATAGCACCTGTAGTGGCAAGAGCTCTCTTGAGTGTGTTCTCAAGAGTAGGCTTTCCTAAGGAGGTAGTATCTGACTTTATGTCAAGTTACTTAACTGCTATGTGGAAGGAGAGTGGAGTGAATTACACATTCACCACACCCTGTCACCCACAATGCAATGGTTTAGTTGAGAGATTCAACAAAACCTTAAAGGGCATGATCAAAGGACTCCCAGAGAAGCTTAGGCGAAAATGGGACCTGCACTTGCCCTACCTCTTATTTGCATACAGGGAGGTTCCTCAGAAGGGGGTTGGCTAAAGCCCATTTGAAATCCTGTTTGGTCACCCTGTCCGGGGTCCATTGTGTTTGGTGAAGGAAGGATGGGAGTTACCTCTCAAGCCCCCAAAGCAAGACATAGTGGACTATGTACTTGGTCTCCGCTCCAGGATGGCTGAATACATGAAGAAGGCAAACAAAAACCTTGAGGCTAGCCAGGAACTACAAAAGGCCTGGCATGACCAAAAGGCTGTACTGACTGTTTACCAGCCAGGACAAAAAGTGTGGGTGTTTTGAGCCTGTGGCCACAGCAGCTCTCCATGACAAGTGGAGTGGACCCCACAATATTGTTGAACAAAAGGGAGAGGTTGTTTATTTAGTGGACCTAGGAACTCCAGGGAGTCCCCATCGGGTTCTACATGTCAACAGGATGAAGCCATATGTGGACAGGGCTGACATGGGCTTGCTCATGGCAACTGATGAGGGACAGGAGGAAGAGAGTGACCCACTCTCTGACCTCCTCTCACAAAACCCTGATGATGGGTCAGTTGATGGTATAGCCTTGGCAGGCAGCCTCACTGCCCAACAGCAAACTGATTGCAGACAGGTTCTCAATCAGTTCAGACACATGTTCTCACTGACTCCAAGTCAGACTACCTGGTGCACTCATGAAGTGGACACTGGGGACAGTCTGCCTATTAAAAATAAGATTTATAGGCAACCTGACCATGTCAGGGACTGTATCAGGACAGACGTCCAGAAACTGTTGGATTTGGGAGTTATTGAGCCCTCAGACAGCCCTTGGGCTAGTCCAGTGGTTCTTGTGCCAAAACCACACACCAGTGGTGGAAAAAGAGAGATGAGGCTGTGTGTGGACTACAGGGGTCTCAATGCAGTCACTAGGACTGATGCCCATCCAATACCAAGGGCAGATGAGCTCATAGATACTTTGGCCTCAGCCAAGTACCTTAGCACATTTGACTTGACAGCTGGCTGCTGGCAGATCAGACTAGCTGATGATGCAAAGCCAAAAACAGCATTTTCTACCGCTAGTGGGCACTATCAATTTGTGGTAATGCCCTTTGGTCTAAAGAATGCATCTGCCACTTTCGAGAGGTTGGCGAATACAGTTCTCACAGGCCTGAAAGCCTTTAGTGCAGCATATCTAGATGATATTGCTGTCTTTAGCTCTACCTGGGAGGATCACCTGGTCCACCTAAGGAATGTTTTGGAAGCACTACAGAAAGCAGGCCTAACTATCAAGGCCAGTAAGTGTCAGATACGGCAGAGTCAGGTTGTGTTCCCAGGCCACCTCGTGGGAGGAGGCCAGGTTCAACCATTGCAGAGCAAAATCCAGACCATAATGGACTGGGTTGCTCCAACTACCAAGACTCAGGTGAGAGCCTTCTTAGGCCTGACTGGGTGCTATAGGAGATTTGTCAAAGGGTATAGATCAATAGTGACACCCCTGAATGACTTAACTTCTAAGAAAATGCCCAAAAAGGTTCAGTGGACAGCTAGCTGTCAAAAGGCATTTGATGACCTGAAGCAGGCCATGTGGATTGCTCCCATTCTGCAGAGTTCATTGTTCAAACTGATGCATCTGAATTGGGGGTTGGGGCTGTACTGTCACAATTGAATGATGAAGGTCAGGATCAGCCAAGAGCTTTCATAAGCAGAAGGCTGACCCCTAGAGAGAAACATTGGTCAGCCATTGAGAGGGAGGCCTTTGCTGTGGTTTGGGCTCTGAAGAAGTTGAGGCCATACTTGTTTGGTACTCACTTCCTTGTTCAGACAGACCATACGCCCCTCTTATGGCTAAAACAAATGAAGGGTGAAACCCCAAACCTGCTTAGGTGGTCCGTTTCCCTACAGGGGATTGACTTTACAGTGGAACATAGACCTGGGAGTAACCATGCCAATGCAGATGGACTCTCTAGGTATTTCCACTTAGAACATGAAGATTCAACTGGTCAAGGTTGGTTTAATGTCCCTGCGTTTGGGGGGGGGGGTGTAGGAGAGTAGGATTCGCTTCACATGAGTACCCCCACTTTTTGCTGGTGTTTCACTGTTTTACGACCTTTGTCTGGCTGTGACCCTGCTAATCAGGACCACAGCCTAGCTGCTTCCTCTCTAAAATGGTTTCCATGTACATTAGGTACATATCTAATTGGATTCTGGAGTGCCTTATAAGCCCCTAGTAAATGGTATACTATGTATCTAGGGCATAGGTACCTCAGAGGCCTACCAGGGGGCTGAAGCATATAATATGCCACCCCTGGGAAGCACTCCAAAATGGCACCACAGGTCTGCTACTGCAGCCTGGGTAAGGGTGTGCTTGCACCCCTTACAGTGGTATAGGCTACCTATATCCACACATATACAGACACAGATAAACCTATAAGTCACTCCTATGGCACGCCTTGACAATCCTGAAGGCAGAGTGCTTGGTTTTGTGTGAGAGGGTGCCCAAGCATGAGCTGAGCATCTCTGCAGCATTCGGAAATACTGCCTTATGGCTGTTCTGTGATACAGCCATACCATATACTCTTAAGTGCATTAGAACCTCGCGGTAAATGCTAACTTTGGGATGGCTGCATCAAAACATGTCTTGTTTGGTGTCAAACGCTTTGGAATACTACCCCCACACCAATTCTGGCAGCGGGGGTAGCATTCCACCCTTCTAGAGGGAGAGACATGTTCACACTGGCTAAACCCGGTAGGACTTTCCTGAGCCCTGGCATCACAAAATGGATGCCTCTGCCACAGACACGGGTCTGGCCTCCTGCTGCTGACCGAAACTCCGGCAGGGAAGGCCTGGACAATACGTTTCCTGTCGAAGGGAGGTGTAACCACCTCCCCAGACAGGCAGATGTGTGTTTGGGCTGGGTGGGAGCACTCTCTGGTGCTTTGAAGTCCTGCACTGGGGGCACGTTTGGTGTCCCTGTGCATAGCCCAGTTCAAACCAGTTGCAGGGGCTACCTGCCCCTGCTCTGGTGCGAAACTGGAGAAAGGAAATGGGTGTAACCACCCCTCTTTTCTGGACCACCCATAGGTGGGGCCTTAGAGTTAGTCCATCCTCTAAATTTACTATAAGTATAGGAATCCAGTCCCTAGGACTTCAGATTACCCTGGACGAAACTCTGCAACATATATCCCGGACCTTCGACGTTCTACTTTAACTAGAAGACTGAAGAAATCTCCCTTGGGGTCAAGGAGTGACTCCCCTGCTTGGCAGGCACCACAGAAGCAACTGACTGGTCTGCATCGCTGAAGCTCCCGCCAGATGCCGAAGTCTTTGCATCACCAGAGGTGGATTTCCAGACTTCCCTGAGGCTACCCTGAGTCCACAGCAAAGCTGAGGTCTGCGTCTATCGTGGGTGATGTGGAACCGTGACCCCTGGACACCGCGAACTTTTGCAGCAACTCTATCTACATGGTCCTCCTCGAAGTTGTGCTTTGGGCTCCCAGTAGTCCCAGCCTTGAGCATCTCCTGCACTGACGATTGTGTGCCTCCACTCCACGAGTGACCCGTGGGCCCGTTTCAAGTGCGACCGCTAGAGGCTCCTTCACGATCACTAGCCCGTTGGCTAGAAGGTCCCCACGAAGGCAACTCCTCTTCTGCTTGGGCTTTCCTGGTTGCTCCAGATATGCCCTGACTTACCGTCTCTGGGTGAGTCCTTCACTCCTTGCTGGTCTGCACCGCAGTCCTTTCTCTAAATTCCAGTGACTTGCCGTTGCCAAGGCTTGTTGGGTCCATTCTGGTCACCGACACCGCATCATTCAACAGATTTTGTGGGACAGCTCGATTCCGGCATGTGGATTTCGTTGACGCCCCCTGGACCTTGTGGCTGAAGAGTCAAGACACCCATCAACTCACCTGAAGCACCCGACATCTGTGGGCATTGGTCCATCCTGCCCTCGGTCACTGGCAAGTGACCCAGACTCTGTCCCCTCTGCTTTCAGGTTCCTTACATCCTAGATCCAGGCTTGGATCTCTTCAGACACTTCTCCTCTTCACGGCAACAGCAGTTCTTTGGAGGCTTCCATTGAAATCGACGACGCAACCCGACACCAAAAGACACCTATGCACCCGGCTTCCCTGGGTGAGGTAACTCGAGTACTCCGGTGCTCCTGTGGGTGCCAGCCCTAGAACTTCTTAATTCCAAAAGGGTTTGGTCCAGACTCGATTAGAAGTGTCCCTAATCTTTAAATTTCCAACCGCGACATTGCCCATAGAAGATAATAGGAACCCTTCAGTGTTTACACACTGCATACAGTCCCCGTAGGTCCCCTGTCTCACTACCTTGGGTGGTTCCTTGGGCTCCCAGCGATTCTACAGACTATAGGCCTATGTCTATTCCAGTCGTGGTTCTTATACCACTTTTTTGGTATATGGTTTGGTACGCCCCTAGGGCCCAAACGTGTATTTGTGCTATTACTGATTATTGCTGACTTGTAAACTAAGTACTTCAAACTCCAGTCTCATAAAGAGACTAGAGAGGTGTGTTTTACTTAAATACATATATTTTGAATATATACCTGGTGTGGTTGTCCTTTCATTTGATCATTCAAGAGATTATAGACTGGTAAAACAAGCTGCTTTACATTCCTTCAAGACTTAGGCTGAAGGCTGCTCTCCATAGCTACCACTAGGATAGCTTTCAATAAAGGTTGTCTTTTACCTATCACCATAAGGGGCTGTTTGGACTGATACAAGGTGCCCACTAGAACTAGTGGACAGCATATATCAGGCCACCTACTCACACCGCGGACCCTAGGCCAAGGCAGAGAGAAGGCGGGCCATGCACCCACCTTTGGCCAATTGCGTGCTGTCTTTCTTAGAAAGACGCATGCAAAGGCCAATAGGTGTTATTTTAAAAAAAAGCACATGCATGAGCGTGTGTTTAAAGTTAAAAAGCCCTTACTTAAAGTGTCGCAGAGCTGCGCATGCGCACTGGCTCAGGCGAGACCTATAAAGGAGGAGAGGTATGAGAGTGGATGGGGTCTAATTATTGATTGAAGAGTGGTCAGTCTGTACCTGTTGTATTCAGTGCCTGTGGCTGGACTTTTAAAGAAGGAAGGAGTGATCTGAGCCTTCAGCCTCGCACAGAATCTCGACTAAAAGACAAAATGCCGCTGTCCTGACGGATCGGCGTCTTCCTTGTGACCTGAACTGAGGTATTGTGGACTCTGCTGTTGTCGCGATAAAATAAACCACTGTAGGTCTCTGCAAGGAGCTGCTGGTGATGTCCTGACCTTGACAACTGCCTCTTGTCTCTGCACATGCCCCACTCGCTGGCTCCTGACTCTTAAATCCAGGTTCAAATGTCTTTGTATTTGTCACCGAGCCATCTGTTTGTCTCTCTTCTCCCTCCCTGCTCCAAACTTGAACACTCCCCCCCTCATCAAACAGAAAACAGTCAAACCTTATTCTACAAATAGATGTCTGTCTTCTGTCGCGGTGTCAGACTGCTGACCTGATTTAGGACGGGGTTTCGAGACACCTTGTTATAGATGTCTGTCTTCTGCCGTGGTGTCAGCCTGCTGACCTGATTTAGGACGGGGCTTCAAGACACCTTGTGAAGATAAAAGTCACACTTTATGCCCCAACCTCCTTTTACATGGAAGTTTCAGTCTTTAAATGTAATGTCTCGGGGTTTGCTTCAGAGTTTTTAAGTGTCTGTAATGGAATCTAGGGGTGTTCAATGCATCAAACCACATTTTTAGAATAACTAAGTAAATGATGTCCTTGTAATTGTACTTATTTCTCTCATCTTGATATTCTAAAAATCTATCCCTGCTCCAGTCCTTCGGCAGTCAGTGTCCTCCCTGCTCTATACTACAGTGTACATTAGAGCGGAGATCGTTATTTCTAAGATCAGTGCAACTACTACAGCGCCACGACGCCCTCCTGGGCCAACCGTAGCGCTGTATTACCTGTATTTCAGCCTTTAATTGATGCACATTGCGCAGGTGCAAGGAGTTTGTGATCATGTATCGTACTTCTGTGGCTCCTGAGTTTGTGACCAGCCCTCTCTTTATGACCCAACATGTTTTTCAGACGGAGCCTCACATGAGCCATGGCGGGCGGAGGGAGCACATCTGGGGACGTCCTGCTCCACGCCCTTGAGGAGCTCCTTAGAGCTGACTTCAAAAGGTTTAAGGATAAATTATCTGAAATCAACTTCAAAGGATGGAAAAACATCCCCCGAGGGAAGCTGGAGGGAAAAAAACAGATTGACACCAAGAACCTTCTTGTACAGTTCTACGGCCCGGACTCAGCCATTGATGTGACCATCGAAGTCTTCTCCAAGGTCGGCCTGATGGAGCCGGCAGCCAGACTCAGAGGGGCGCGACAGCGAGGTAAGAGGGGTGGGATCATTCACAATCACACCCCAAGGTCCACCTTGATGGCCAAAGTAAAAGCATTTTCAGAGTTTTCTTATTTAGAGAATAATACAAAAGATTTTTCAAAGCCAACATTATTAGACAAGTCCATAGGGAAATTCCTTGAAAATATCTTTGGTCTGAAGTCAGCTGTAAGCGCCTCAGAGACTCTTCCTTGGAGCCTGCATGTTGTTGTTTGTTGAGGGCTCATGCGGTGCGGCTGCCCCTCTGCCCCATCGCTGACTCCACTGTGCCGGGACATCAATGATCTCTGTTGGACCTGGCATCCTTGGCGCGGTTCACCCTAACTCTTTGCCTTCAGCCTCCTGGTTTGCTGGTTTCATATCACTGGCCCTAGGGCTCTGCGCACTTTACCACTGCTAGCCAGTGCTCATTCACTAAAACATGGTGGAATTGGCATATACCCAGTTAGCATATTTAATTTACATGTAAGTTCATAGTACGGTGGTACTGTGGGTCCCCCGGGCCTTTAAATTAAATACCACTAGCGGGCCTGCAGCTCTGATTGTGCCATTCAGATAAGTAGCCCTCTAGCCATGTCTGAGGCCTGCCATTGCAGCCTGTGTGCGCAGTTTTAAACTGCGGCGATGTCAACCTGACAAGATAAAACTCTTTCAAACCGCTATTGACAGGTGTTAGGGCTGTGGCATAGGTGTATTCAAATACTTGCTTGCCTTCTTTGTATCTCCTTATGTTTACAGGCGTACTCTTAGAGGTTTCCATCAGGGCTTTTGTCTCTCCAACTGCTCTTCCCACGACTTCCAGCACGTCTGGTGGTTAGTGATTCCGATGATGCTTTGTAGACCTAAACAGTTGAATGCCTATCAGGGCCTCATTGTATGCTGTGTGTTGTAGTGCCTGTTGTGTGTATGCACCTTAGATATATTAAGGCAACATCATATTATTGGGGAATCTTTTCTTTGTTATTGCCTGGCTCAGTCTTTTTCAGAATTGTTTGCATTAGCTTTGCATTCTGTCTCATCTTTTTTTGAATTACAGTCTGTGTGATTTGCACATTTCTTTGAGGCCATTAATCCGTGTGTTAAATCGCAAAATCACCTCCTCTCAGATTTCATTGTATAGCACCTGGTACTGTCCACTGGAAATCTTATTCCATGTGCCTCTTGGTGATGAAGTGATTGACCAGGGGGGCTGCAGCTGTTTTTGTTTTAATCTGGGACATGTGTTGTACTTTTCTCTATCTTATTCCTTGATTGGTTTTACCAATATATATATAATATATATTTTTTCACGAGGGCAAATGATTGCATTCACCATATTTTTAGTTCTAGAATTTGAGAAATTAGTATGTTTACATTGTATGTGATCTTTTTGGAACACCGCGCCTTCAATTGTTTTACTGCAAACTGCGCAGTTGCCACATTTGTGGTGGCCTTTAAGGGGTTTCATATTCCATTGAGTTCTTGTCAATTTTTCTTATTTTCTGCATGCTCCAGGCTCTTACTAGGTGTTTCCCTAGACTTGCATTCGTCTTCATTGCAAATAGTGGACACTCGAACCAACAATCTGAGCTTTTGGATTGAATGCCAAATGTTTCGAATGATTTAAATAAAACTATTCATCTGTGAGCAGTTTGTGGAAACACATACTACATTTTCAAGGGGTTTCTTTTCTTTCTTGACTAGAAGACTTTCTCTTGGTATGTACCACACTCCTTTTAATTAATGTGTCAAGAGTTTGTGTGGATAACCCTTGTCTTTAAGTTTGTCTTAGTATGGCGGCTATTGTGATATAATCTTTTTTCATTTTGATCCTCAAGTATTGCCCATAAATCAGATTATCTCCTAAATTCCAGGAGTAGAATCTTTTGTAATGTAATGCTTTGCTCCTGTCAGTTGGCTTTCGATGCAGGGTTGTGACTAACTTTGCATCTGTTACCTTGATTTCCACAATTAGAAATGTCATGTTTTGTATTGTTTGCCGTGCTGAATTGGATATCTGGGCTTTTATGATTGAGCCATGTATAGAAAGCAGACAGGGCTTCGTTGTCTCAACTCCATAGGCACCAAATGTCATGTCTATAGGTAAGCCACTTTGTTTTATAGATGGAATAGGAATTATTATTGTAAATGAATTCATCTTCAAATAGTGCCATAAAAAGTATTGCCATTTCCGGTGCAAAAGAAGAGCCCATAGCAGTTCTCTTGGTCTGAATGAAGTACTCATTTTCAAATTTGAAGTAATTCTTCTTGAGTGCCAAAGCTGCCAATTTTATAATAAATTGCGCTGGGAGCCTGTGGGGTCGTGGCCTTGATTCGTCTTGGGGAATTTGTGTTTACAATGAGACAGCATCAAATGTGGCCATCCACTGTATACTAGAATTGAATTGCTGTCCTCCCACTTCATTGATAAAATACGTTTTATCTCTCAAGTAGGTTGGTACATCATTGGGAAAAGTTTTTAAAAATGTGTCTAGATATTGAGAAATTGATTCAAGGATTGAATCACATCCAGTGACGATCGATCGTCCTGGAGGTTTTTTTTTCATCTTTGTGACTTTTAGGTAAGAAATAACTCACAGGAATTCTCAGATTTGAATTCTCCAAAAATTAAAGAATTCTTTGGAGCCAATAAAGTCATTATCAAATCCCTCTTATAGCATTATTGAGGTTTCATTTCAAACTTCTTTCTTTGGGTTGGTTGGTATTAAGCGATAGAAGTCTTGGTTGTAAACTCGACTCTTACGTTCCTTTAAGGACTGGTCTTTTGCCCACAAGATGACCGCTTCGCCCTTATCGACTTGTTTTATAACTATTGTGCTATTATTTTTTAAGTCCTGAATAGACTTTGCTTGGCTTTTTGTTATGCCGCTTTTGCAAAAGTCTTTCTTTCCATTGTATTCCAAGCTCAAATGGGTCGGTAGAAGGTTGACTTCTTAGTTAAGCCTGGTGGTTCCTCTTCTTTATTTGAGAAGTATGCTTTCAGCCTGATCTTTCTGAAAAATGTCAATGTTTCTGTTTTCAATTGTACATAGTACGGATGCTTTGAAGGGACAAACCCAGGAGAAGAATCCTCAAACCAAAACACACAAAGACAGAGGGCCTCATTTATGAAAAGTGACGCATCGCTGCGTGAAAGCAGCGATGCGTCATTTCTCAGTGCGCCCTCCTTGCGACATGATTGATGCGTCATATTTACTGTATGATGCATCATGTCGCAAGGAGTTACAGATATGTCAGTATTTCTGACGTATCTGTATGGCGCAAAAGTGACGCATTGTTGGAGTCTGTCACAAAAGTGACGCAACTCCAGCAATGTGTTCCTTCATGTAAAAGGGCCTGCGTCAGTCTTACGCCTGCTGTGAGGCAGGCGTAAGATATCAACGCATTTGCGTCCTAGAAGTGGTGCAGTGAAATCTTATAGATTTCACTGCGTCACTTCTATGACCCTTTCTTGCGTCAGAACGCCCCCCCTGCATACATTATACCTGGTCCAGGTATAATGTGGCGCAGGGGTTTACAAACTGACGCATCTACCTAGATGCATCACTTTGTAAATATGGTGCAACAGGGCACAATTTTCACGCTGCTGGTGCGTCACAAAAAGAGACGCACCTGCGGCGTAAAAGTGACGTGCGGCCTCATACATAAGGCCCAGAGTTCTTTTTCAGCCAGAGGCCAACAGCAAAACAGGGAATGATGCACAAATGCATACGAGACACCAATTTTACAAAAACTAAAGGAGACTTCAATTGTCAATTTGTCATTTAAAGTTCTAAGTGAATACTAGAAATCAATACATGAACGAGGACTCACATTTGTTCCTTCAAAGCACACCGACTATGTACGATTGAAAACAGACGCACTGGAATTTTTTTTAGAAGGAAAATAGCGTTTAAAAAAAATAGAGGTTCCTATTCAAACGCGGGATAAACCACAAGCGAGCCAATTCTTTTAAAGCCAATCATGGTGCAGATAGAAGCCCTCGATTAAGAAGGGTAAAGCTGGAGCGTGCAAAAGATGCAAGAGGCCAGAAGAGTAATTCACTGCGTTTCCGGAATCGAAAAACAACGGCAAACAAACGCAAGCATTTATAGAGTTAACATCCATGTTAAGGTATCCGGGGTGGGGGTCACCACAAGGGTGGGCAGGGTTCCCACCTGAAGGAAAGGGAGGAAGACAAAAATGAAACTAAGGAGTTCTATAAATGTCCCCTAAATAGTTCTATGGGTCAGGACTCCCAACCCCCTTTTGAGGAAAAGAAGAAATGGCTTCTTGATGACAGGTTCTCAGGGAAGGCGCCCCCCACATGCTCTGAGAGCCATCAGGTTGGGCACTTCAAAACCTCGATGAGCCCAGCGACACCAACACAATCAACCTCTAGGAAAGCATGAGCAACATCGGGCTCAGCAGCTTGTCACCAACTCTACCCACATCGCAGAACACACACTTGACCCCATTTTCACCTCCAATGACAGAGTCAAGTACAACCACATCTCACAGCTCACCAAAACTGACCGCTGCAGCCTCCATGATACCATCTCAGGACCTACCAACAATGGCGCATGCCCCCCAGCTCCATGCGCAGAAATTGGAAAAAGTTATCAGAAGAAAGTGCAACAACTGTTGCAGGGATTCTGCACCTACACAGAACTATGCACAGGAAACCAGGACCTCAATGAATAGGGGTGTACCATCCTATCACATTAGTACCCATAATCCCATCCGACTAGCTATAGTGTCTCATTCGTTCCCCTCCAAATATCGAGAAGCTACCAATGATTAGACAACCCAGAACACGACACTCCCAACCCTCTTAGGAATCGCGGGAGCAGGACACACATTTGCTCACTTACTCGTGAAATGTCCACAGAATTGTCAGTCACTAAAATCGTTGAAAATGTTTATTAAGACTATCGTGCTCTACAATATAGTATGCGAGCCAGTCCCAGCAGCAGAATGCATAAACTAAGCACAGTTAGCATTGATACAATTCCATAAAATACAAAGGGAGACATCCTTTTATAAAGACAGTGTATAGCAGGCTAATTAGGCCTAGTCCACCCTCCCCTTGATAGGAAGAAGTTATTTTATATAAAGGGAGATCTCTAGGCATTGATAGATGAAAGCCTTTTTGTAAATGTTACATCATAGGATCAGCAGAGCTCATCTCCATGAAAGGTACAGATAAAATGTTGCAATAACAAGTCATATAGTAACATGCGCAAAAGCAGCCAGACTTGTGCTAACTTAGCAATGTCGACAATGTACCAAGGAGCCATATGACACAACGCTCTCAACTCCCACCTTCCAGACACAACATCCAACCCAGAACATGCTGCGAAGAACTTCTCCCACTGGATCACATAATTCACAAACACAGTCACCGCGGCCAAACCAGCCAAATCCAAAGTATATGTCAGAAGAGCCAGCTGGTTCACTGAGGAGCTGAAATCAATCAAATGGAACTTCTGGCCACTAGAAAGGAAGTGGCGCACCAGTAAAGAGACAGGAGACCATACCTCCTTCTAGACAGCAATTAACCAATACCACCACCTCCTAAAAGAAACAAAGGAAATCACACCCTAGCAGACTGCATGGAAGCAAGCACAAACAGCAGCCAGGAGCTCTACGCCTTCGTGAAGGAGTTCTCCAACCCCGCAGTTGCTGAGATTGGCATCACCTCTTCCAAACAACTGTGAGACACCCTGGCGGACTTGTTCCACGACAAAATGTCAGGTATCTATAGAAACTTCAAAACCCACCTCCCATCGCCAACAGCATCAACCTGCTCACACCAATTAACACAACCTCGGAATACCTGCTCACTCTCTGGGACCCCCTCACAACTCCAGCCACAATCTCCATCATGAACTCCGTGCACTCGGGAGCACCTCATGGAACCCTATCCCCAGCACGTCTTCAACCTCAGGAGCAAGACGATTGGTGACGAGCTCAAGAAAGTCCTGAACACCTCCACCACCTCTGCCTCCTTCCATGAGGACTGGAAACACTCTGAAATGAGGCACCTCTGAAGAAACCGTCTGCAGAATCGAAGAACTACCAGCCCATCTCTCTGCTCCCCTTTCCAGGAAAGGTTCTTGAGAAAGCAAACAACCAGAACTCACTGAACACCTGGAGCACAATAACCTCCTTTACCCCTCTCAATCTGGATTTCGAGTCAACCACAGCACCGAGACAGCTTGTATCGCAACCACCAATGACATTAGGGCCCTCCTGGATACCAACTAAACAGCACCCTTCATCCTCCTCGGCCTGTCAGCCGCCTTGGACACAGTCTACGATCCCATCTTGATCGACTGACTCCACTACATTGGAATCCAAGGAAACACCCTTAGATGGACCACCTCATACCTCACTGTAAGAACCCAGAGAGTTCGCCTCCCATGCTTCACATCGGAACCCAAGAAGGTCATCTAAAGCATCCCTCAAAGATCATCTCTCAGCCCCACCCTCTTCAACATCTACATGAACTCCCTGGCCAACACCATCAGATCGCACAGACTCCACATCATCTCCTAAGCTAACGACACTCAGCTCATCCTCTCACGGTCAGAGGACCCCTCCACCACCAGAGCCAACTTTCACAGATGTAGGACAACTGTCTCAAGCTCAGTACGGACAAGAAGAAAATCCTCATCATTGGGAACAGCACCTCACCATGGAATGACGCACCACTCCCCAGACCCTATAGACCACCCCCACAACCTTGGCATCATCTTGGTTAGCAAGCTATCTATGAAGAAACAGGTAAACGCAGTATCACCCGCCATCTTCCACACTCTACGCATGCTCTGCAAGATCTCAGGGGGCTCCCAGTCAATACCAGAAGGACGATCATGCAGGCCCTCATCACCAGCAGGCCGGACTACAGGAGCACACTCTATGGAGGAATCACTAAACGCCTCTTTAAGAGACTACAGATAATACAAAACTCAGCAGCAAGGCTCATCCTTGACCTCCCCAGAAGGACCCACATCACATCCTCAACTCATGCAGCTACACTGACTCCCGATACAGAAGAGATGCCAGTTCAAGATGCGTGGCCCACACATACAAAGCCCTGCACAAAGAAGGATCATGATACATCAACAAAAGCATGACCTTCCACCAAGCGACCTGACACCTATGATCTGCCTCCCTCTTCCTTGCAGACACCCCAGATCCGCCCAGCCAACAGCGAGGCTGCTGTTTATCGCACCTGGCGGTCAAAGCTTGGAACGACCTTCCCCTGCACCTCAGAACTGCCTCATCACTGCAGCAATTTGGGAAAGGACTGTAGACCTGGCTGTTCAAATAAATAAATCAACATAGAGAGAGGGAGACGTCATGACCCTTTCGTCTTCCCAGTTCAAATAATGAAAAACAAATTTAAAACGGATCAGCCACCTATTTGTATTATGGTTGCTCCAGTCTTCCTCCTTTGGTCCCTTCAGGTGTTGATTACAGGGACTGGGAATCCGCAGCGTGTTTTAAAAGCTGGTTACCCTAGTATTACCATTCAAGAATCTCACATGTCGGCACCGCACCTACAACACACAATATCAGATTGAGGATTTGACTTTGACAGAAACACTACCACATCAAAATAAACATCACAGCATGCTACAAAATGAATCACTCTGTCACATGCACAAAATTACACAAAAAACAACCAGCTCTACAGTAAATCTGGCATCGCAGCACTTCCTGGAGAAATTCGGCAACCAGGGTGGGAACTCAATGATGAAACATGTCACCTACTAAGTAGGTGCGGGAGGGTTCTTTTAAAACACCCTGCAGGTTCCCAGTCCCTGTAATCAACACCCAAATGGAAAGTAGGAGGAAGACTGGAGCAACCATAATACAAATAGGTGGTTGATCCGTTCTAAATTTGTTTGGAAAATAAATAGATCACCACAGAGCAGCAAGCAACTCCTGTGACTGGAGACCCTCATGGGTGATTTGCTGTGCTTTATAAATGATTGATTGATTGATTAATTGATTGATGGATTGATTGAATGAGGGGGATGCCAATGTCCAAAGCCGAAGCAGTACCCCTCTAGTGGGCAGTCACTGGGGCTGGCTGGTGTAGCGCTAGGGGAGGAGATGCCCCAGTTAGTGGGGAGACAAAAGAGAGGTTACCCTAGTGTCCCTGGTTGACGGAGAGATGGTACCAAAGGCCCCATGCCTAGTAACTAAGAAATACAGGCAATGGGTCGCCATCAATGGCCAGATGGTAGAGGCTCCGGGAGACACTTGAAGCCAGCATGACAACCGTCAGGTGCCATCTGGTGAACTCAGAGCAGGTAATCCCTAATTGTGAGAAGTTGGCCTGATGTATGATGTCACTAGTTCTAGTGTACACCTTATATCAGTCCAAATACCCTTATGGTGATTGGTTGTAAAGTCAACCTTATAGACCAGCTATCCTAGTGGTAGCATGGACAAGAGCAGTCTTAGGCTAAACTCTGAATGGCATGTGAAGCCAGCTGTGATACCATATATAATCCCTTGAATACCAAATGAAAGGACAACACAACAGATATATATATAAAATAAAGTGTATTTATTCTAAGCAAACCCTCAGCACTCTTTATGAGATTAGAGGTAAGTACAACACAGTCTTATTTAAGCATACATTAAGTCACACAGGTAAGTAATACAGTTAGGCCCTAGGGGCCACGCAAACCATATACTAAGTAAGTGGTATAAGAACCACTGTCACGGAAATAGAATAGGCCTAGGCCTAGGGAATCGCTGGGGCTACACTACACTAGCGTTAGTTAGGAAGTGGGAGGCCCACGGGATTCGTGTGCAGAGTGGAAACACTCACGCGTAATGCGTAAAAGTCAATAGCAATAGTACAGTTAGAAAACGGTAGATTTAGGACACTTCCGGAGTAGCTAGGAAGTTGAGACTTGAAAACTAGACACTAGGATAGTCACTATCCTGATGAGCACCGGAGTACCCAAGTTACCTAGCCCACAGGCTGCGGGTGCATAGGGGTGAAGATGCGTCGTTTTCGTCGTCGACTCCTATGGATGCCTGAAGAAAGATGCTGACAGGCAGTCAGTGAAGAGTGTCCGGTGGATCCCAAGGCTGGGATCAAGAAGAAAGGAAACCTGCAAGCAGAAGGGACAGAGTCAAGGTCACTAGCCAGTGACCACGTGGAACCAGGAAGGAACCAGGCGATGTCGTGAAGATTGCAGGTGAAGGTGAAGCTTGTCGCTGCAGCCAGGAGGACCAGGAAGCGTCGAGGACGACCAGGACCAGGAGGCGAGCTGTCCCACGAAGGCTCTTGCTGTCGGCGGCGTCGAAGTTGGACTAGGACTCACCAAGCCTTGGCAAGCGGAACCCACGAAGAACGAAGGACTTGCTTCTGGTGCAGACCAGGAAGGTCTGGGGTGCTTCTTCTTTGCAGAGAAGCGGGAGCCAGTCTGGAGGAGCCAAACCAGCGCAGAAGATTTCAGGGTGTGTCGTCACAGAGGCCACTAGCCAGCGGGCAAGCAACCGGACAGACGCGGCAAGCAGGAAAATGCTGAAGGGCCCCACGCAGGACTCGTGGAGTGTGGGGGGCTGATCTTTGGTGCAGATGGTGCTTGGGGTTGGGGCTTCTCAATCCCCGGTGCACAACTTCGAGGGTACCTCAGAAGCTGCGCTGTAAGTTACTAGCCACTTTTTCCAGGTAGCCGGTCCCACGTCGCTCGTCGCCTCCACGGATCTCAGCTCTGCTGCAGATGTGGATGAGGGTCGGAGAAGTCTGGAAGTCAAGGCTCTGGTCGGGCTCTGCAGTCGGTTCCTCATAGAACGGTCGCAAAGCAAAGGGTAGTCTCTTGATGGTGCCTGTTTGCACAGGGTAGCCACTCCTTGGCTACAAGGGAGATTCTTCAGTCTTCTTCTTTCGTCGAATGTCGAAGGTCCAGAGTTTCTGTTCAGTTTTGCAGGTTCAGGATAATCTAAAGTCTTGAGGCCCAACTCCCACTCTTATACTAATCTGGGGGGCTGGGATACCTGGTAGGTCACGCCTTATGGGTGGGACCTGGGAGGGGGTGGTTACACCCACTTCCCTTTGTCCAGTTTCGCGCCAGAGCTGGGGCTGGAGTGCCCCAGCACCGGTTTGAACTGGACTATGCAAGGAACACCTTGTGTGCCCCAGGCATGTCTCATTCCTTTCAGCCCACCCTGCCCCAATACACTAAAGGCTGTCTGGGGAGGTGCTAGCACCTCCCCAAGCAGGAAACCTATTGTCCAGGCCTCCCTGGCTGGGATCACTCCCAGCTGCAGGAGGTCAGACTTGTGTCGTGGCAGCAGCATCCATTTTGTGATGCTGAGGCTTTGGTCAGAGGCTAACAGTGAAGTATGATTTTAACATGTCTTTCCCTCTAGAAGGGGGGAATAATATCCTCATGTCCAGAAATGGTATGGGGGTATTATTCCACAGTGTTAGACACCTTACACGACATGTTTCGATAAAGCCAAACCATAGTTACCATAACCGTCTAAGATTATAAGGCACTTTAAGAGTATATGGTAGGCTATATCATAGAACAGCTATAAGGACTTGGTTCCGAAAGCTGCAGACAGGCTCAGCTCATGCTAGAGCACCATCTCACATGTTACCAAGCACTCTGCCTCCAGGATTGTTAAGGCCTGCCATAGGAGTGACTGATAGGTACACATGTGTCTATATATAAGGTAGATATAGATATACTATATCTAAGCAAGGGGTGATTACACGACCTTGCCCCAGCTGAGTGATCAGCCAGTTGTGTCTGATTGGAAGGCCAGACCAGGGGTGGCATAATACATGCTGCAGCCCCTGGGAGGCCTAGGGTACACCTATGCCCTGGGTACCTAGGGTACACTGTACAGGGTCCAATAAGGTGATCCTTACCAATTGTGTATGTACCTAGGGTACATGGAGTCCATTTTAAGGAGAGAGCAGGCAGCCTGAGACCCTGAATGGCAGGATCTCAGGCCAACTAAGTCGAAAAACCAGCTAGACACTAGGCAAAAAGTTGGGGGTAACCATAGTCAGATATCCACCTTCCTACACAACCCCCCCTCAAACGAAAGGAGATAAGGCTGGCCTTGACAAGGTAAGCCTCTATTGCCTAAGTGGCCATATAAGGAAGAACCAGCACTGGCATGGTTACCCCCTGTCTCATGGTCCACTAAGCAATCCCTCATCCTAAAGGTATCATAGGGTCTCCACCATAGGGAATCTCTACCTTGGGTGTGTCTTTGCAAAGTAAAAGGCTGGTGTTGAGATGGAGTACTGAAGTGAGTGTCCTCAAAGTGAGGCCTCAGCTTCCTCCAATCATCCTCCACCATGGATGCCTTTCTTTCTTTAACTGAGTTGCACTGTGCTCTCAGGGTCAGCCTCTGGCTACCTAAAGCTGGAGGCTGGGTCCCTTTGGTGGGCTTACTGGAGGGACAGGTCAGGTTTGGGGCCCTAAGGTCCCATGTTTGCCTGTGCCCAACAGAATCCCTCTGGGGGAGGTCCCTAACTACCTGTAAAGGGGATCCCTCAGGAATGTTTTTACCCATCACCTGGCTAGGGCTACTAGCCAGGCAATCCTCATTCTTTTGATCGGGGGGTTCTTGTGGACAGGGGCCCTCTTGGGGTCCACTGGCCTCCCTGACCTCTGCAGCCCTGGGCTGACTGAGGCAGGGTAGAGAGAGGCAGGCTACCTGCACCAGACTGGGTCCCACCTTGGAAGGGGCCACTGACATCAGAGGCTCTGCCAGGCCAGGCCTGGCTACCTCTGGGGCAGTTCCTTCACAAGGGTGTTGTAAATTGAGACAATGATGTGATTAAGCATTTACTGAAGACATTAATTCCCCTGTTATAGATTGTGTTTTCTCTGTTATGTTGACCGAAGCTTGGACTCCATTTTGTATTGTCATGCCTCCACGTGTTCCCCACGAGAAGAGTCCAACCTCTGTGTTAGTTGCTCTTGTAATCTGCCCAGTAACAGTCTATAAATAGCTCCTTTGTCCATCTGGCGCATGCCCAGACTTGACCACATCTGTTATCAGTTAGCCTTGCTTGACCATGTTTTCGTGGGCTCAAGGAGTGCGTTAGCTCCGCCCACATATTGATTCAGTATCGAAAATGACCATAAATGGTAATGTTCTTCGTCTTCATGTTGTATCCACCCACTTATGAGCCCCTCTACTGTGTATAAAAGGGGACCATGTACGAATGTTCTTTGTGCTACTCTATGCAATACTGAAGAGTGTTGTGTGGATTGTAGGACCACCCTTAAGGGTTAATAAATGCTGTCTTTGTACTTTGCAGTTTCCGTGCCAACTTCCTTATAGATTCCATTACAGGAGAGCGAACCCTTGTGTCCTGCGGGCCTAGCTGGGGCCTGTATTCATCAAGGGGTGAGGTCAGATCCCTGAGGAGGCTGACCTTTTCCTAATGTCTGGGGAGAGGGAGACTTTTCTTCCTCCCCACTACTCTCTGTTTGTGTGGAGTGATCCATAGTTTCAGGCTTCACTACACCTATGTCAGTCTGAGTATGGGCTGAGACCATTACAGCCTTGCCAACCTTTTCAGGGAGGCACTCAGTTTGTGTTTGAGCTGTGACTGTCACAGCTCTGCCAATTTCTACAGGGAAGTCTGTCTGTGCCTGGGCTGTGGCTACCACTGCCCTTCCAACCTTTTCAGGGAGGAAATCTACTTGGACAGGGGTTGTGACTGGCACAACCCCACTACCCTTTTGTGAAAGGCCTACCATTTTGGAATGGGTGTCTTGTTCAACTCCAGCCCAAGCTGAGAGTTCTAAGTCATTCCCCAGTAAGCAGTCCACAGGCAAGGTTGGGGACACTGCCACCCGTTTAGGGCCAGTGACACCTCCCCAGCTGAGACATACCTCTGCCATGGGATGACTGTTCTGTTTGCCATCAATGTTAGTCACCTGGTATGAGAAACCAGGCAAAAGCTGCTCAGAGGGAACTAGCCTATGGGCCACCATAGGGATGCTAGCTCCAGTGTCTCTGTAGGCCTCAGCTTTTCTACCATTGATGTAGGGCTCCTGTATGTACCTACCCAAAGTGTTGGGACAGGCAGTGAAGTTGGCAAACCCCATGCCACCATCACAGACAAGAGTAGCTGCTGTAGGGGAATTGGCTAAGCCAGGATCCCCCTGTGTTCCCCAAGAAAGCCCAACCAAATTTTTGGGGGCACTCCCACCACCTGGGGGATTACTGCTGACAGTAATAGGTGGTGTGACAGGAGTAGTTGGAGGAACAGTTTTGTTTTTAGCCTGTGGGCAACTGCTGTCAGTTTTCCAATGCCCAGGTGCTTTACACACATGGCAGTAAGGCTTTTTAACTGTGGTAGAGGAGGGAGCTTGGGACCCACCACCCTGTGTGGAGTTTTGGGGCCCTGAGGAAGATTTCTCTTTTGCTTTATCCCCACCCTTCTCTTGAGGCTTGGTGGTATCTTTCTTTTGGTCACCACCCTGATTTTTAGGCCTAATCCTGGTCCTGACCCATTTATCTGCCCTCTTTCCCAATTCTTGGGGAGAGGTCAAATCTGTGTCTACCAGGTGTTGATGGAGAAGCTGGTTCTGACAATTACTAAGGATCTGCTCCCTCATAATCAAGTTGTACAATCCTGTATAGTCCTGCACCTTGCTGCCATTTAACCAACCTTCCAAAGCCTTAGTGGCACAATCCACAAAATCAGACCAGTCCTGTGTCTGTGTCTTCTGGGTGTCTCTGAACAACAACCTATATTGCTCATGGTTAAGCCAAACCCATCTATCAGAGCACTCTTCAGGACTTTGTAATTGTTTGCATCCTCATCACTGACTGTGAGGAGCTTGTCTCTACCTTTGTCAGAAAAGGAGAGCCACAAGATAGCTGCCCACTGACTTTGGGGTACCTGCTGTACTTTGCAGGCCCTCTCCAAAGCAGTCATCCATTTGTGGATGTCATCCCCATTCTGATATGGGGGGACTATCTTGCTTAGGTTTCTATGGTCATAAGACCTATCCCTATCTCTAGGGATGTTGCTGCCACCAGTGGGTTCTGACCCACACAATTTTTGCTCTCTAGCCAGAGCAAGCTTCTCCTTGGCAAGGGCAATTTCTTCCCTCTGAATCCTCAGATTAGCTTCCCTCATTCTGGCTTTATGCTCCTTTCTCTCAGGTGAAATCATTCCCCTGTGAGAGGAAGCATTAGAGATGCTAGAGACATGGGAGTGGATGGATTCCCTTGAAGGGGATCTGTCCCTCCTGCTTCTCTGTGTAAGCCTACTTGTGGGTCTGTATGGGGGGACCCCATGCAAACTCCCATGTAAACTTAGGTTAGCCTGGCTAAGTCTTCCTACTTGGCCCTGGCTGTCTACCTCTTCATCTGAAGTCTCCTCTGACTCCTCTGTGGTGGGTAGACCCTCCTCTGTGCCTAGGGCACCTGCCTGAGATGCCTTAAGAATGTCATACTCCTCTAGGAGTTGTCTTAACTGAAGGAGGGTAGGGTTTGCACCCTGTTTTATTCCTCTGGAGGTACACAATTGTCTCATCTCCTGGAATGTTAAGGTATCATATCTAGAGGGGGTCTTTTGCAGACCTGATCCTCCTGAGAGAGCATCTACTTGATCTCCTCTCAGAGACATGATCTAGTGAGGGTGTGGTGTGTGCACCTACCTACACTAGTTGTATCTACTAAACCTCTCTAGTAGTTGTAGTCAGGGTGTGTTACTCCCTTCAACCTACAACTACAAAGTCCAGTAGGACTTAAGTATAATAATCTATGTTATATGTACCTAGACAATATCTGTGTGATCTTTCAATTCAGTATCTCAAGATTACAATGGTATTACAACAGCAAGCTCAGATCCCCACCGCTGCTCACCAATGTGAGAAGTTGGCCTGATGTATGATGTCACTAGTTCTAGTGTACACCTTATATCAGTCCAAATACCCTTATGGTGATTGGTTGTAAAGTCAACCTTATAGACCAGCTATCCTAGTGGTAGCATGGACAAGAGCAGTCTTAGGCTAAACTCTGAATGGCATGTGAAGTCAGCTGTGATACCATATATAATCCCTTGAATACCAAATGAAAGGACACCACAACAGATATATATATAAAATAAAGTGTATTTATTCTAAGCAAACCCTCAGCACTCTTTATGAGATTAGAGGTAAGTACAACACAGTGTTATTTAAGCATACATTAAGTCACACAGGTAAGTAATACAGTTAGGCCCTAGGGGCCACGCAAACCATATACTAAGTAAGTGGTCTAAGAACCACTGTCACGGAAATAGAATAGGCCTAGGCCTAGGGAATCGCTGGGGCTACACTACACTAGCGTTAGTTAGGAAGTGGGAGGCCCACGGGATTCGTGTGCAGAGTGGAAACACTCACGCGTAATGCGTAAAAGTCAATAGCAATAGTACAGTTTAGAAAACGGTAGATTTAGGACACTTCCGGAGTAGCTAGGAAGTTGAGACTTGAAAACTAGACACTAGGATAGTCACTATCCTGATGAGCACCGGAGTACCCAAGTTACCTAGCCCACAGGCTGCGGGTGCATAGGGGTGAAGATGCGTCGTTTTCGTCGTCGACTCCTATGGATGCCTGAAGAAAGATGCTGACAGGCAGTCAGTGAAGAGTGTCCAGTGGATCCCAAGGCTGGGATCAAGAAGAAAGGAAACCTGCAAGCAGAAGGGACAGAGTCAAGGTCACTAGCCAGTGACCACGTGGAACCAGGAAGGAACCAGGCGATGTCGTGAAGATTGCAGGTGAAGGTGAAGCTTGTCGCTGCAGCCAGGAGGACCAGGAAGCGTCGAGGACGACCAGGACCAGGAGGCGAGCTGTCCCACGAAGGCTCTTGCTGTCGGCGGCGTCGAAGTTGGACTAGGACTCACCAAGCCTTGGCAAGCGGAACCCACGAAGAACGAAGGACTTGCTTCTGGTGCAGACCAGGAAGGTCTGGGGTGCTTCTTCTTTGCAGAGAAGCGGGAGCCAGTCTGGAGGAGCCAAACCAGCGCAGAAGATTTCAGGGTGCGTCGTCACAGAGGCCACTAGCCAGCGGGCAAGCAACCGGACAGACGCGGCAAGCAGGAAAATGCTGAAGGGCCCCACGCAGGACTCGTGGAGTGTGGGGGGCTGATCTTCGGTGCAGATGGTGCTTGGGGTTGGGGCTTCTCAATCCCCGGTGCACAACTTCGAGGGTACCTCAGAAGCTGCGCTGTAAGTTACTAGCCACTTTTTCCAGGTAGCCGGTCCCACGTCGCTCGTCGCCTCCACGGATCTCAGCTCTGCTGCAGATGTGGACGAGGGTCGGAGAAGTCTGGAAGTCAAGGCTCTGGTCGGGCTCTGCAGTCGGTTCCTCGTAGAACGGTCGCAAAGCAAAGGGTAGTCTCTTGATGGTGCCTGTTTGCACAGGGTAGCCACTCCTTGGCTACAAGGGAGATTCTTCAGTCTTCTTCTTTCGTCGAATGTCGAAGGTCCAGAGTTTCTGTTCAGTTTTGCAGGTTCAGGATAATCTAAAGTCTTGAGGCCCAACTCCCACTCTTATACTAATCTGGGGGGCTGGGATACCTGCTAGGTCACGCCTTATGGGTGGGACCTGGGAGGGGGTGGTTACACCCACTTCCCTTTGTCCAGTTTCGCGCCAGAGCTGGGGCTGGAGTGCCCCAGCACCGGTTTGAACTGGACTATGCAAGGAACACCTTGTGTGCCCCAGGCATGTCTCATTCCTTTCAGCCCACCCTGCCCCAATACACTAAAGGCTGTCTGGGGAGGTGCTAGCACCTCCCCAAGCAGGAAACCTATTGTCCAGGCCTCCCTGGCTGGGATCACTCCCAGCTGAAGGAGGTCAGACTTGTGTCGTGGCAGCAGCATCCATTTTGTGATGCTGAGGCTTTGGTCAGAGGCTAACAGTGAAGTATGATTTTAACATGTCTTTCCCTCTAGAAAGGGGGAATAATATCCTCATGTCCAGAAATGGTATGGGGGTATTATTCCACAGTGTTAGACACCTTACACGACATGTTTCGATAAAGCCAAACCATAGTTACCATAACCGTCTAAGATTATAAGGCACTTTAAGAGTATATGGTAGGCTATATCATAGAACAGCTATAAGGACTTGGTTCCGAAAGCTGCAGACAGGCTCAGCTCATGCTAGAGCACCATCTCACATGTTACCAAGCACTCTGCCTCCAGGATTGTTAAGGCCTGCCATAGGAGTGACTGATAGGTACACATGTGTCTATATATAAGGTAAATATAGATATACTATATCTAAGCAAGGGGTGATTACACGACCTTGCCCCAGCTGAGTGATCAGCCAGTTGTGTCTGATTGGAAGGCCAGACCAGGGGTGGCATAATACATGCTGCAGCCCCTGGGAGGCCTAGGGTACACCTATGCCCTGGGTACCTAGGGTACACTGTACAGGGTCCAATAAGGTGATCCTTACCAATTGTGTATGTACCTAGGGTACATGGAGTCCATTTTAAGGAGAGAGCAGGCAGCCTGAGACCCTGAATGGCAGGATCTCAGGCCAACTAAGTCGAAAAACCAGCTAGACACTAGGCAAAAAGTTGGGGGTAACCATAGTCAGATATCCACCCTCCTACACTAATGTATTCCACCAGGACATTGTAGCTGGCAACCTGAGGGTTACTATCAATTCGCTCTGGTTCCCTTTGAGTGGGGGGTTTCAGATTTCTTGAGGGTAGCTGTGAGTCCATCCTTGCCTGTGGATTGTTTGCTTGGCAATGACCTCTGGAAAGAGGTGGCGCTCAGGTCACACCTGTAGATGTTTGGATTGACTGTGTGAGTGTGCCTGACCACATGCCCTATGGCCGCCCGGGAAGGTAGTCAGGAGGACCTGGAGCCTGGAACAATAGCCCAGGTGCTTGCTACAAGGATGTAGGGCAAGGGGCACAGGAAACAGACTCCGGAGACTCCTGCAGTCTGAGGATTTTGCTGTTGGTGCACATCAGTGCTTCCTAATAGCAGTCTCCACTCTTCAGCACCTGGGATTATGTGTCAGTCAGGAAATGTCAACATCAGTTCCCTTACAAACTCTTCTGGAAAGTCTGTAGCTAGCAAAGTTCTCCTGTGACTTTGCTGTCAATAGTGTGCGGAAACTGCAACCTAGCTGTCCAGCATCTGACGGTCACAGGTTAAAAGGTTGTGATAGTAGAGTCACCTGACGTTCTGTCATCAGAAACCTAGAGGTTCCTCTAACGCTAAAGCCGACAGGGAACCACATGTTCAGTGGTTGGCGCCCCCACAGTTAGAATGTTCTGGAAATCATAGACCTCATGTAATCATTTAGCCACTGGTCCTCTCCTGCAGCTTGGTTTTTGCTTTTAGCTGATGAGTTGTATACAATCATATTGTTATAGCTGGTAAGCTCAGCTGCATGTCCAGCATCTGTTCCACAGTGATCAAGAATGCCTTTCTCTGCCATTTCCTGTATCCTGCCATTGATATGGTGTCGGTTTGATGGCTTATGTCCTTGCCTTCACCCATGGAAGGGTTGATCTTGATTAGCCAATGGGTTTTTGTTACTCAAGAGCCCAACCCCCACCACCTACCACATTCAATTAATTGACAAAGCCCTGAACCCATCATAATCAACATCTCCGTAATAATCCCTGCCACGTAAATGTACCACTCCTGCACATTCTGACTAAGAATTTGGAGGCTACTTAACATCCCACATCACGGCGCCCTAAGAATAATTCATGAAATCACATTAAAGTTGACACTGTTTTTGGATCACTCTATTTGTCTGTGATAGTCTTGATATTAATAAGAGTCATTTCATTTTCAGTGTTGGATCCTCATGAGGCCCCAGAGGTCCCAGGAGCTGCTTCAGGTACGTGACGCCTCCACGCAGATGATGAATTGGATTTTGAACCCAGGGAAGAGAGTTCTTGCTGCCATGGGGCTTGAACTTCACCATGGAGCATAAAATGCCACAGTGACCTATGTTATGGGGGATTACTGTGGATAGGAGGCTTTATTTGTACATGTCGATAATGCTGAAGGATGTAGAGGCTGGGTTTGTGCATGTCGATGATGATGAACGATGTGGAGGCTGGGTTTGTCGATGATGCTGAAGGATGTGGAGGTTGGGTTTGTGCATGTCGATGATGCTTAAAGATGTGGAGGGTGGGTTTGCGCATGTCAATGGAGCTGAAGGATGTGGAGGCTAAGTTTGTCGGTGTTGATAATGTAGAGGGATGTGGAGGCTGGATTTGTCCAAGTCGATAATGCTGAAGAATGTGGGGTCTGGGTTTGTCCATGTTGATGATGCTGAAGGAGTGGAGTCTGGGTTTGTCCATGCTGATGATGCTCAAGGATGTGGAGGCTGGGCTTGTTCAAGTCGATGATGCTAAAAGATGTGGAGGCTGGGTTTGTCCATGTCGATGATGCTCAAGGATGTGGAGGCTGGGTTTGTGTATGTCGATGATGCTGAAGGATGTGGAGGCTTGGTTTGTGCATGTCGATAATGCAGAAGGATGTGTAGGCTGGGTTTGTACATGTCGATAATGATGAAGGATGTGGAGGCTGTGTTTGTGCATTTCGATGATGCTGAAGGTTGTGAAGGTTGGGTTTGTGCATGTCGATGATGCTGAAGGATGTGGAGACTGGGTTTGTCCATGTCTATGATGCTGAAGGATGTGGAGGCTTGGTTTGTGAATGTCGATGATGCAGAAGGATGTGTAGGCTGGGTTTGTACATGTCGATGATGCTGAAGGATGTGGAGACTGGGTTTGTCCATGTCGATGATGCTGAAGGATGTGGAGGCTTAGTTTGTGCATGTCGATGATGCAGAAGGATGTGTAGGCTGGGTTTGTACATGTCGATGATGCTGAAGGATGTGAAGGCTGTTTTTTTGCATTTCGATGTTGCTGAAGGTTGTGAAGGTTGGGTTTGTGCATGTCGATGATGCTGAAGGATGTGGCAGCTGTGTTTGTCCATGTTGATGATGCGGAAGGATGTGGAGGCTGGGTTTGTCCATGTCAATGATGCTGATAGATGTGGAGGCTGGGTTTATCCATGTCGATGATGCTGAAGAATGTGGAGGCTGGGTTTGTCCATGTCGATGATGCTGAAGGATGTGGAGGCTACGTTTGTCCATCTCAAGGATGCTAAAGGATGTGGAGGCTTTATTTGTGCATGTCGATGATGCTGAAGGATGTGGAGGCTGGGTTTGTCGATGATGCTGAAGGATGTGGTGGCTGGGTTTGTGCATGTCGATGGTGTTGAGTGATATGGAGGCTGGGTTTGTCCATGTTGATGATGCTGAAGGATGTGCAGGATGGGTTTGTGCATGTTGATGATGCTGAAGGATGTGGAGGCTGGGTTTGTGCATGTTGATGATGCTGAAGGATGTGGAGGCTGGGTTTGTGCATGTTGATGATGCTGAAGGATGTGGAGGCTGGGTTTGTGCATGTCGATGATGTTGAGTGATGTGGAGGCTGGGTTTGTCTATGTCGATGATGCTGAAGGATGTGCAGGATGGGTTTGTCCATGCCGATGATGCTGAAGGATGTGGAGGCTGGGTTTATACATGTTGATGATGCGAAAGGATATGTGGGCTGGGTTTGTGCATGTCGATGATGCTGAAGAATGTGGAGGCTGGGTTTGTGCATGTTGATGATGCTGAAGGATGTGGAGGCTGTTTTTGTGCATGTCGATGATGTTGAGTGATGTGGAGGCTGGGTTTGTCTATGTCGATGATGCTGAAGGATGTGCAGGATGGGTTTGTCCATGCCGATGATGCTGATGGATGTGGAGTCTGGGTTTGAGCTGATGGAGTCTATTCCAAGACTGAATCTTCCAGGTCAGAGGACACAGTTGGTTGAAATGGCAGTGACACGGAAATAGTTATTTAGAGGTGTTAAGAATTCAAATGGGTGCCTCGGTCATTAGCAATAGAGCATGTTTTATGTTTCTGGTTTGGAACAGAAAAATGTTGACGGGGATGCCGTTGGCAATGACACTATGTGGAAGATAGAAAAGAGCAGAACTTGACAGGGTTTTTTTTTTTTGATTTTTCAAAACCTTTAGTGAACTTAAGGCACGATACAATTATGCATTTGGTTATACAGTTTGACATCTGGGTATTGTAAATAATGATGTTTCATCGGCACTTAGACAATAAAATGACCATAGCATACATTTGGCATGTAGGCAGACAGTTTTGCTGTTTTTTGTGTACGTGGTGGCGTCACCTTGTCGTGTATTAGTAGGGCTGTTTCTGTTTGGGGTGTCGTCTGTAGCCTAGGCCGCGGGGCTGGGGGCTGGTTGAGGGGCTCCTCAGAACCAGCAGCCCAGTGGAGGTAAGAGGTCAGGGGGGCCCAAATGTCGTGCGGTCTGATCGCCACGGGCGAAATCCCAGTATTCGCTCAGGTGCATTTCGCAGTGTGCTGCTTCTGCTAGCCAGTGTTTGGACTGTGGCACCGGTCTGCGCCCCCAATGTATTGCCACCCAGTGCTTGGCCAAAACCAACAACATTGCGGTCAGTTTACGACTGGCATCGGAAACATCTTTGACGTGTTCCAGTAAGTGGGTCTGGTGTAATGGGTTGAGAAGTTATGTTGCTGACGATTGTGTCAATGAAGGTTTCTGTAGAATTTGACAGGGTAAGATATTCTGACATATCTGGACTGTTCAGGAAGGAAATAGTGTCCGATGTGGGTGCAAGCAGGTTTTCCCTCTCTGGAGTGAAAAAAGCATATCTTGTGAAACATCATCTAACTCAAACCCCCCTAAAAAACATTGTTTATAATATATCCCTGTTAATAAAATATAGTGAGCTAGAGAGGAAAATAAGGCCAAGTCTAAAACTCAATAGCCTTCTCCTACCTGGACACTTACGGCCCCATTGGTATGGCGGGCGGACTTTGTCCGAACGCCATACCCTCGGGAAATGGGACTGCCCACTGAGGGTGCGGCGTTCCCGCACTCCCGATTAGTATGCGCCGGCCACACTGGCGGGCGCATGGCGCATCTGCAATATTGCGGCGGGCGGTGCAGAGAGCACCGTCCGCCGCAATGCCACAAAGGTAGGTAGTGCGTTTCAATGCACAACGTGACAGGCACCGCGCGGTGCCTGCCACAATGTTCATTGAAAGGCAGGGGGGTACCGTAGGTACCCCCCATGTGCACCCCCCAGAATCCCTGGGGGCCCGCTACAGGCCCCCAATGGCAAAGACCGCCTGCTTTTCCATGGCGGCAAAGGCAACACCCCGCCTGCATAGTAATATGGATGGCGGTGTCTACCAGACACCGCCACCATATGAACTGCTTTTCCGCCCGGTAGGCAAATGGGCGGATTGCCTACCGGCGGGAAACCTGCGGACGGTCTTCCCGTCCGCCGGGGTCCCCCCCGCTATGGTAATGTAGCGGGGGAAAATATGCAGCGGACGGAGGTTTTTGGCGGGCGGATCGCCACCACATATACGGGCGGTGGCGATCCGCCCGTTATCCTAATGGACCTCAAAATGCCAAGAAGTAAAGTTTATTCATGGTGATATACAAAAACCCGTATGAAAAATAAAAAATGAAAATATCGAGATATGTATGCACTTTCGATAATGAAAATGTTTAAATTCTCCAATTCAAGCAAATTAAAAAGAAAAGTAATTGGAAAAAAGGCAGTAAAAAAGATTGACTGACCAAGCAGATTCTCTGGCAAGCTATGTAGGGAAAAAGTTAGGAAAACACAAGCAAAATAACCCAAAATATATATTACATCAACAATTTGTTCTCCCTTACACTCTTAATACAATAAATGTGCACTTAATAATGTATTTAAGATAAAACAAAAACAAAGTTCTACATGAACGTAGCTGCAGAACCCTTCTCTGGTTGACCGTAAGCTCTCACTGACTGTAGAAAGAAACACAAGAAAACACGGAGATGTTAAAAAAAAAAATGGCCGCAGTACAAGTGAAAAGGATTATTTCACTGTAGGAGGCTGGCTTGGTATATGGTGCTCACTTATTTAAGTGTAGCACCCTGCACCAATCCATACAACCCTTAGAAAGCTCTCTAAGTGGTAGCTGTTGAGAGCAGCCTTCATGCTTAGTCCAGTTGTAGTGTAAAGCAGCTCGTTTCACCAGTATCCAATCTTATTGTGTAGGCTACCTGAAAAGGAACCACACAGTGTATTTATAAAAATATGTATTCATTACAGACACTCACTCACACATTGCAGTATCTCCTACCCGGAGATACGATCACAATACACACAATACTTTAACAATAGAACAGGTAAGTGGCACAGAAATACAATGGACTCCAGGGTGGAGACCAAACCAGACCAAAAATAGTAGAATGCGACCCACGACCGAAGTCGAGAATGGACCCAGAAGACTTAGAAGAGTCGGGGACCCAAGGAACTGATTCAGCGCAAAGCCGGATGAAAAATTATTCGGGGAAACAATGTACACCGATATCCTCCCTGCGTCGCAGACCCTCCGTCACACTAATTCATTCATACACGCAGTCATCGGTGGGGCCCATAACACCAACACTCACATGATATCATTCACGAGTCTGCACACAGGAGGGATGATTGGTTCAAGCGCTGGATGTGCGGGGGAAATACCTTATAACCTATAGGGAAAGAACATTTATCTTACAAAATATACATTTACCTTTTGTCATCTATAGATCCCTAATCTTAAACATTAAGGCACTCCACCCACCTGGTCGACGGACCAATTTAGTTGGATTGGTTGATGGTGACTTTAGAACCAGCTAAACACATTTTAAGACTCAGAATCTATTATTCTCTTTATCGAAAAATCACAAACTCATAATTCTGTTAATCAATATTTGTTTATCTAAAATTTCATTTAGTTTATATTCGCATTTTGTCTCATTAAGTTTAGAATTTCTAGATCAATTAAATTAAATCGCAGAACATCATATTTACCTAATCTGGCTATCTGGGGCTTCTCTAATTCATTGGCTCTGCATAACCGAGTTCTGTCATCAATTGTCCGAATAAAGCAGGCCAAGGCTCAGAGTCCAAAGTTCTCTGCTCAGCACGTTACAGTCCCAAAGATCGACAAAGGACCAAAGACGTGCAAGCATCTATCATTGCCTGTGGAGTTGGCAAAAATCTGCAGTCATCAGACGATCAGGCAGCATCCGGACTCTCGGGCATCTCGTCGGGAAAAATAAAAAGCAGCGAACTACAACCCTCTCTATACTACTACTTATATAGCCATTTTCAGGTTAACATGATTCCTTCTTGGGGCAAGAACAGTGGTGATTGGCTGGTTGGGATTATCCGATTCTTATTCCCAGCGTCTAGTTCAGTCCTAATTATGAGGTCACGTTTTATATTCAAGTAACAACTTGTTCCAGTCTAATGTAGGTTTTCATTGTTTTCCATAGCTTGGCAGTCCACCAAATGTTTATCCTTGACCAGGAACACGATGTATAAGGATCGCTAGGAAGTTCACGGTGGCGTCCGGACATGCGCAATGGGCTTCGCGCTTCACGAAACGTGGCCACTTTGGAACTCCATTTTGTATGATCCTCGGATAGGCCGCAAATGCCAACTTAAGCGAAACAAACACAAAAGAATAATTAATTCAAAGAAATGTTGATTCTAATGTTAACCCCTTACCAGTCCCTTTATGTATTAGTAATTACCTAGCATATAGCGACATTTAAAGCATTATATTCACCTTTTCGGTCCTCCACGACAATGCAAACGTCACAAAAGCAACAAAAACATGCAACATCTAATTAACACATATACTAATTATTAGTATGCATACTTATTTTAGTCATTGGAGTTATTTGGCCATGCAAGATGCAGGTTTCCACGTGTAATCGTGTATGTATATGTTAATGTTAATATATCACTGCACACAATTAATAAATTATACTAAGTAAGTTATCTCGAGGAGAATCATCTTTTAGCCTCCCACCAGGCGGGCTTCCGCCCTGGCCACTCTACAGAGGGCGTGGTGCTGGCGGTCATGGATGAACTTAAGGGGAAAGCTGATATCAGTCTCCCCCAGGCTCTGGTTCTCCTCGATCTGTCCGCTGCGTTTGACACGGTCGATCATGCCATTCTTCTCGACCGTGTCAGCGCAGCGGGCATTCAGGGCACTGCCCTTTCTTGGATCGCGTCCTTCCTTCTAGGCAGGACGCAAGCGGTTCATCTCTCTGGATTTTCCGCTCCCCCTCGCTCGGTCACCTGTGGGGTGCCGCAGGGCTCTTCTCTTTCCCCTCTTCTTTTTAATCTTTATATCCGCCCTCTTGTTTCGTCTCTTCTCGAGCTGGGGGTTTCCGTGTATAACTACGCTGATGACCTCCAGCTTGTTTTCGATCTCTCATCCCCTCTTCTCTCCCTTCCTAAATTTTGCTCTACTCTAGTTTTCATCTCGCAGTGGATGAGCTCCAATCATTTGAAGCTCAATCCGGATAAAACGGAGCTTGTCACCGGTGACCCTTCCAACCCCTGGTCCCCTGTTCCTTGGCCTCTTTCCTTTGGTCCTCCCCCGGTACCGGTCTCTTCTGTCCGGACCTTGGGCATTAAGATCAGCCATGACCTGTCCATGCACTCACAAATTAGTTCTGTTGTTTCTTCATGTTTCCTTTCCCTTCGTATCATTCGCAAGATCTCTCGGTTTTTCTCGGTTGATGCGCTTAAAACTATAGTCATCGCTTTAATCATCTCCCGCCTTGACTATGGGAATGGCCTGTATGTTGGCATCCCGGCCTATGAAACCCGCCGTCTTCAGGCCATCCAAAATCAGGCGGCCCGACTTATTCTTCGCTTACCCAAATGTTCTCACATCACTCCTGCTCTCAGGTCTCTTCACTGGCTCCCTGTACATTTCAGATCTTTTTTAAACTCGCCCGCCTGGCCTTCCTGGCTCACCATCGTTCCGCCCCACAGTTCATTAATTCCCTTATCACTTCTCATGCCCCTGCTCGCACTCTTCGTTCTTCATCACTGTCTTTGCTTCACATTCCCCGCTTTCGTAAATCTCGTACCGAGGGCACCCACTTCTCGGTTCTGGCCCCTCGGCTTTGGAACAGCCTCCCTCTTGCTATCCGCTCCATCCCCATCTACCTTCACTTCCGCAAGGCCCTTAAAACTTTTCTTTTTTCTCAGGCTTTTCCTGGCTAGTCCTTCTGGGTTTTTTCTGTGAGTATGTATGAGCCCCCAGCGCCAGGAAGCCGCTTTGGCCGCAGTGCGCTTTATTAAATTCCTCTTTTCATTTCATTTCATTTCATTTAAGTTAGTTAATTAATATTTTCATGCAAAATAGAGGAGGTATACAAAATTTTGCACTACCTGCTCCATCTATCCCCCCTTTGGTGATTTTTAACATCACCACACTATCAAAAATGTTGTAAATTCTATCCTACCCGCAGATACGATCACAATACACACAATACTTCAACAATAGGACAGGTAAGTAGCACAGAAATACAATGGACTCCAGGGTGGAGACCAAACCAGACCAAAAATAGTAGAATGCGACCCACGACCGAAGTCGAGAATGGACCCTGAAGACTTAGAAGAGTCGGGGACCCAAGGACCCATCCAAGGTGCATATCTAGGAACCCCACGGATGTCGAATGCAGAGTGGGAACATGACCCCGTGCTCAATACAAGTCAATGAGAACATCACGGTTGGAGCTTTAAAGTGAAGGACCCTTCCCAGTGGACCCTGAAGAAACCCTGTGGAAGATGGAAGGTTGGAGAGTCACCCTACCCGTGGATACCCCAGGAACCAGGATACCTACACCAGTGAAGCCAGGTGCTCAGGTGCGGAGTGATGTCGGAAATCGTTGCAGACCATAATGGAGGATTCCAGGAAAAGTGCCGCTGGAGAAGAAGGAGTCCGGTGGAACCCAAAGGTGGGTTCAAGGTGTGACAAACCTGTAACAGAGTATATGCCACTCAGGATTGACCAGGAGGCACGGCAGATGTATGCCCAGCAATGCTTTTGGATGCAGGAGAGTTGACGGTGCCTTTGTAGTTGTAGATGTTCGGATCAGGCGAAGCTGTGGAGGACCAGGAGCCGTTCACAAGCTGTCCCATGTCAGATGTTGAGAGCCATGGGGTCAGCGTCCGGCAGGGGCACCAACACACCTTGGCAATGGCAGCAGATGCAGAAGTCAACCGAAGGTGCAATGGCGGATCCATCAAGGTCCAAGGGACTCACCATGACTGGGTAAGTCAGAGCAGGCCCCGAGCAACATGGGAGCCCACTGGAGCCAGCAGGAGAGCCAAAGTTCTCTGGAGAGGAAAGTCGTCAAGCTTTTACAACAGCCAGGTGACGAGGTGCACAAGGACTCGGTTCCAGCGATGCGGACGAGGGAAACTGGCTTCAGACTCGATGTGAAGTCAGGGCAGGCCTCGATGTGTTACAGAACAATCACCTGTGTTACTGGAGCCTTTCAGAGTCCTTCGGAGCCTAGGATCAGCGAACCGGTCAGCTATCTTGCGGTGCCTGCGGATGCAGGGGAGTGACTCCTTCACTCCAAGGGAGATTCCTTCGGATGTCTTTGAGTGTCCACAGGCCCTAGACGGAACCTGTATGGAGCACGGACACTGACAGTGCAACTGACTTGCAGGACGATGAGGCCAGGAGCAGACATAGACTTCCTCAGTACAGACTTGGTTCTTAAAAGCTAAGTTTGATGCGGTCTCTCTGACGCGGCCATTCTGAGAGCAGTCAGTGTGTCCAGACAGTTGACACAGTTGAAGTTGAAGTGGAGCTTGATCTGAATCAAATCCCACGACAAATCTAGGGACCCACCCACAGGTAAGCCCTTAAGTACCCTCAGGAGAGGGTTGGGTCAATTCAGGGGTCCCTTCTGGAGGAGGGGCTGGACAGTGGGGAGGATACTCCCATGTCCTTTGTCCAGTTTTGCGCTTGTAGTGAGTGCTTAGTTCTGAGGCGCACGCACCTCTTTGTTGAGTCATCTTTATGTCATCTTCCATGCGCTCATTCACGTGCACACTAATCTGCATCTTTTAAATGCCTTACTGTTGTTATTCGCGTGCATATATGTACCCATGTTATTGTTTATAATTGAATCTGTATTCTCGTGCTATCTATCTCTCGTTGAGGTATGAATGCCAGTTGCTTACATTGGCAGTTCGTACTTCAAGGGGATTAGATGCACTCCAGTGCTGTTCATGTTCTAGCTTTCAATGAAGCTTAATCTTATTGAATTTATACCCTGCTTTTGGTGGATCAATACCAACCTTTTCAGCGCCAGAGCGGGAGCTAATGGCTCACCGAACTGGTTTTAACTGCAGTATGGAAGGAGGGCACCTAATGTGCCCTCAAGCAGTCTTAGTGGTGCTGGCAAGTGCCCCACCCCGGCCCAATACTCTAAATCCTGTCTGGGAGGTGGTCCCACCTCCCTATGACAGGAAACTTATTGTCCTACCTTCCCCTGCTCAGGCTTGTGCCCAGCAGCAGGAGGGCAGAATCGTGTCTGTGGTCAGGAGCAGCCCAAGGTTGCTGTCAGGCTCTGTAAGAACGGTCCCAGGAGAATGGAGGGCTCCCCGGAGGAGCCCTGCCATGGATTGAATCATACCTCCAACAGATTTTATGGTGTTGGGGTATGATTCCAACATGTTTGATACCAAACATGCCCAGGTTTGTTTTAGCCAGTTTAGAGATGGTCATCGCGTGATGACCCATGACTCACCTATGTATCGTAATGGCTGATTCACTTACAAAGCCTGGAGAACAGACTTTGGGGTTTGTAGGGGTGTCCTGCTCATGCAGGGGCACCCTCACACTTGTTACCGAGCACCCTACCTTTGGGACTGAAGGGCCTGCTAGAGGGGTGGCATAGGTTTTAAAGTACAGTGATGTTAGATATAAGTAAACTTATATCTCTGGTGAGAGGTGCAAGCACCAACTCACACATGCAATGGCAGGCCTGTAGTCAAAGTTTGGAGGGTCCCTCATGGTGGCATAATACATGTGTTATATCCTAGTTTCTATGTGTACATGCTCTGCCAGTGAGTTCCTCCTAGAATGATGTAATATGGAATGTTGGGGGTCAGAGATGACAGTTGGAGAAGGGCTGAGCAGCATGCTGGCTGCTCCTGGTGGGGCTAGTCTTGGACTTAACATCTGAACATGTAACTACTGCAACAAATACTCTTGAAATACTACAACTAGCTTGGAATAAGTTACTACAATTTTATTGCGACGAGTTGAAGCAAAGAATCTGCATGTGCTACCTCTAAGGCCTTCAATTTCAAGTCTGGAGTATCTGAGTACCTACTCTCAAGTGGAAACAACTCCTCAATCTACAGCTGCGTATATTCAACCAACTGGCACACCACAGCCCCACCAGTGACCTCTACATCGGTTGCCCTCTACGCTACAGTGCCAGCTCCTATCTCAACTGCAGCTCAAGTCTCTGTTTGCTGTCCCTACAGCGTCGGTTTCAGCTGCAGCCCAAGCCAGTTCCTACTGTTCTGTTTCAGCTGCAGTTCAAGTCTCTGTTTGCTGTTCCTACAGTTTATTAACAAACAAGGTAATTAGCGACTGCCTGGGTTTGTGTCTCCAGTGAGGTACTTCTGTTTCTGCGCTAACCTGTTCTCTACACGTGCCTCACAACATCAATATCGCTTGGGACAAGTCCAACAACGTCTCTCCTGTGCTGTTCCCCTCTACCTTGACAGCGTGCACCCTGGGCGTTCACTATTGAGAAGCCTTTTGTTACTCTACTAATCTGGAGGATTATACTCTCTCCTGCTACAGATTTCCTAGTCTCCTTGCCTTACAGCAGCTCCTGTCTACATCATTTTCATCAAAGCATGTACTTTCTACAGTGGGGATCTCCTTTCATGACGACTCAATTTGACACTGAGGAGACTGGACTGGTCTTTTGTGAATTGTGAGCCGAACCAGCATTGCATCAACCTTCATCGACCGGATTGTCAGTGTGTGTTCGGGCACTGCCTCCCAAAATATCCCGAGGCGTTAAAGACAGTTTAATGCAAGTGTGGTGTGTGCATTCACTCCGTTCTGTACATCGAATGTGTGCCATTGGATGCCGTTTACTCAAGTGTTTGGTGACTGTCTGCGGCAACGTCTTAAAAGTGGCTACATTCAGCTTTGGCATTGTCGTGTCTGTGTTTATTCGGCAACACTGAGGGCTTCTGCACGCAGCACTACCGAACCGAAATGTACGGTTTGAAAACAAACTACGCTTGTTCCTAGTTGTCAGAACCAGCTCTTCTCTTGCTGGCCGTTGACACAGGAGCAGAATGACGCAAGCTCCCAATTCCTCCGCCGAACTCCCCGGCCTCCACACAATCTAAATGCGTAGCCAGAAGAGCCCCAAGGGGGAAAGGGGAATTGGACAGAGAAGAGAATGCACACACTGGTGGTCTTCCTTTCTTCTTCTTCTTATGAAGTCTATCTTTTCTCTGGCTCTTGCTGTTGTTCGTGAGCTGTAAATAAACAATTACATGTAAATCACTTTCTACTTCCCTTCTCTTCCTACCTTGATCTTTCCTTATTCTCTATTGTACCCACCCTGGTGCTGTGTGCCTTTGCTTCTCTTCTAAACTACTCGTTCTTCTGTTCTTAATGATTTTTCACTGTAAGATAAAAAACTTGTGTTATTATATTTCTTTCTCCCTTCCTGACCTCTCTTTTGTCTTTTCCTCTAGACTCACTTACAGGACAGAGAACGGAAGCCTTGGTTAATTTTCTTATTCTTCTTCACCTTTTATAAGCAGTTCTTATTCTCTCACTACTGTTGCTTCACTGTAGTTTTAGTCCATACTATTCTGTGTCATTGGTATTCTGCCCTCAAGAGTTTCCACTCCCTAAGGTTTCTTATTGTCAGGAATCGGAATTCACTTGGAACTACTTTAGTGTACCTTATACCTTTTATATTCTAGACTTGAGCTGACTCTAACTCGTACTAATAGCTGGCGCTACTCTTGTACTTGTGCTGACTTCTTTGAACGCTGTGCACTCATTCACTAGAACCGGTGCTTCTGTCAAACTTCCGCTGTTGCTAAGTTCGGAACGTTTTCTCTGGTAGAAATTGGAACAGTCTTACTTGGGTTTGCTGGCTGCCTTCGAACTCAAAAATTCTCCTCAGAATTCTCGCGACGCGTAGCTTCTTTTCCCTGACTAACGCGACGCGTTGAAGTAACCTCCTACTCCTCTCACAGTTCAGGTGAAGTGCGCAGCTCTCCGCGCGCCTCACCTGTATCACGCAAATCTGCCAAATCAACTAGAGCGCTAACCCGTTTCGGATTAAGGAACGCTCTGCTGCCATGTTGCATTCGACCTAGCACCAAATGCTGTTTACACAGTTTTGACAACACGGCCACCATCATTCCTTTCTTCTTATACTGGATACCTTTCTCGACAAGTGACCTCTTTGTTGGGGACCTGACACTAGTACACACGCTAACCTCTGTGCATCTTCTTGCTCTCGTGCTCTGCCCATTGTTTGCCCTACGTCAGCTCCACTGATTCTCCTTTCAGTGATGTGGATGTCTTTGTCTGCTTTAGGCACACACGCACGCTAATGCGGTGAGCCACCCTGCACGGCGTGACATGGTGTGGCGCCATCTTAGGATTGCTCCTTCTTGTAAGTCCTTTTCCGTTTTGCCAACCACGTCGCATTTGTTGAATAAAGTTTCATTCAAACTTCATGCCGCCTCAGGACAACGCGATGTATCCCTCTTCGACACATCGATATTCATAAAGAAGCTTGGACCTGCAGGTGGGCTGCATGTCTCATGTCATATTGCGGACAACGTCCGGAGTCAAATAGACTACGTCGAGAACAATCAGTGCATGATGGAAGTGTGGCAGCAAGCAGCATTCATTTTGGTGGACTGGAGTTACCGGTGTCGGACACTGAATGTTCAACGCAACTATCTTCAAATTGGACTCTTCTCTTTTTCACAGTGTTATGCTGCTCCTGGTTTTTTTTGGGGGACAGAAGGTCCTTTCTACAATGACTGGCACACCAGTGACATTTTGTATTGTAAAACCTACACATCGCATATCACTGTTTAAGCTCTACTGTGTAATCACTCTAAACTGTGTATTTTGTAATGTACAACATGCCTTCTACACTTTTATGTATGCCGAACGTTCATTTTCTGTTATGGGTTTTCTCCCTACATGGGCAGGAATTTGGGTTTTATTCCCTCTTTCCTTCTTTCACACTAGGCTATGTTAACCTTACACGAGGTTGGGTGATGGATTATAGTCCCAATTATCATCTGTTCACAGTGTACCCTATCTAGGGTGTGTTTTATGGGTTCTTCGCCCATTAGTTACAGTGCACAATGGTACACACGTTACGTTTACATTTTGACCTACATAGGGTGTGTTTTATGGGCTCTTCGCCCATTTGATACTGTGCACAACATTTTTCCTCAATTATACATGAGGTGTGTTGCGCGGACTGTTGTCCCGCTCCTAAATGCACAACTCTTGACCTCTCCGTGAGGTGTGTCTCTTGGGTCTTTTCCCATTTCACGTGCATGTCATTTGACCTCCAGTCGAGGTGCGTCCTTCCACAAACTTTATTACACGTTCTTATGCCTTCACTACGCGGTGCACGTTTTGCCTTGTTCGGGCGACTAGTGTGGGTTGTTTGTTTTATTCCACAGTGCACAATAGTTTGATCTCTACTTGAGGTCGCCCCTGCACATGCTAGATTTTACCCATACAGGGTGCATAGTTTGGGTTCTAGTCCTATTTCTATGGTGCAGGGTTTCATTACACTGGGTGTTTGTTTTTCCTGGTTTCTTGTTTTTTTTGTCAACACTATAGCCCAGTTCAGTTTTCTATTTTATTTGGTCTTCAGTATTTGATGGAGAAGTAGGTGTAATTATTTGTATTTCTCTTCTTCTCTGTCTTCTGGTTTCCTCCTGTGTGGCTTACCCTCTCTCGTACCTGTCTGGCCAATGGGTGTGAAGGGGGTAGCTATTGGCGGTTTTCATTTCTCATCCTTATCTTTTTCTCTTCTGTTGGTAATATTGGAAGGGAGGATGGGTTGTGGAATATGTTTATCTGTTTTTTTCTTATTTCTATTGTCTCCCACTCCTCTTCTTGTCTCTCCCTGGCACTCTCTACTCTCTTCAGCTCATCTAGCTTCTGTTTTCTCTTCCGCTATGGTGTTCTTTTCTGTTTTCCTTTTTGGGAGAAAGGGGGATATGTTATATCCTGGTTTCTATGTGTACATGCTCTGCCAGTGAGTTCCTCCTAGAATGATGTAATATGGAATGTCAGGGATCAGAGATGACAGTTGGAGAAGGGCTGAGCAGCATGCTGGCTGCTCCTGGTGGGGCTAGTCTTGGACTTAACATCTGAACATGTAACTACTACAATAAATACTCCTGAAATACTACAACTAGCTTGGAGTAAGTTACTACACTATGCTGCAGCCCAAGGGACCCCTGGTGCACCTATGCCCTAGGTACCTTAGTACCATATACTAGGGACTTACAAGGGTACACCAGCAGCCAATTAGGAATGTACCAGGGTATTCATCATAGCCAACTCAGGGAGGAAGCACAATGACTGGGGTCCTGATTAGCAGGATCCTAGTCAGACTAGTCAGACAAACAGTATGACACCAGCAAAATGTGGACTAACCATGAAAGCAGATCCCACTTTCCTACATTCACCCATGGGAATGAATCAATCTGAGAGAAAAAGAAAACATACATATTAAAAAACTACTTATAAAAAAGTAAATAATGTAAAACAAATTAAAGAACTATGTGTTAAAGTTATATTTTTGTATAACAATAAAAGATACTGTTAAATTCTAATAAATATGACCGGGAACACAGGAGGCACAGAGGTGAGAAGGTGACATTTCTTTCCAGTAGTACAACAGACGGACCCCAGCCACAGCGGTTAGCCTTGACTCTTCTCCGTCACACTCCGCGCAGGGAGTTCACCTCAGAATGTTCACCGCTGTGACATTCTACAGCATGTCCCAGTGGTGTCAACCAATGGGTGAGCGGCAAGGCCAGGGCTCCCCCGACAGCGGAGGATACCACAGATACTTCACAAAATACAGTGGGGGATATGTACTAGGAAATGGATAAGTGTGTCGTTAGCCTCCTGGGCTAAACGACACGCTCCGCCACTTCGGAAACGCGAGGCTGCACCATATTTACAAGAATGTGGTGCAGCCTTGCGTTCCCCCTGCGATGGGGTTAAGTTTACCAACTTAGCACCAACGCAGGCACCCTTGCACCAGAGTACAAGGGTGTCTGTGTGCAGGGGAGGATTGTTTATGTGTAGGAAGGTGTCCCTTCTGCACATAAAGAATCCTGAAATGCCATTTTGTAACTTTCATGTGTGCTGCTTCATGCAACACACATGAAAGTTACAAAATGACATTTTTTAAAAAGGTCTGTTTATGTACAGGAAGGGGCACCTTCCTGTACATAAACAAACCTTGGCATTTAGCTTTTTCCGTGTGTGCTGCACAAGGCAGCACATATGGAAAAAGCAAAAACTAGGAGAAATAATGCATTTCTCCCCGTTTCGCCAACTTAACACCAGGATTTTCCTGGTCTTAGTTTTGGCGCTACCTACTATGTACGTCACCCTTGCACATTGCGGGCAGCATCAAATACAATGGGTGTTGCGGTGGAACGCCCACCACAGCACCGACTGCACATCCCTTTCACGCTAACCATAGCGTGAAAGGGTTCCTTATGTACAAGGCAGCGTTAAGCCACGTTAAGTGGCTTAACGCTGCCTTGTACATAAGGTGCAGTCCCTATCGCCACCACAACGTTTGTAAAAGTGACGTTGTGGTGGCGATAGGGGCTTGTACATATGCCCCAGTGTTTTTTTATGAATTTAATAAATACATATTTTATAAAATGATATTCTCTCTGTGTTACATGTTACTTTAAAAATACTTTTTTGTGTACATTCCTAAAAAATAAATACGCACACCCCCAAAAAATAAACTACCCAAAAAAAATACACTCCGCACTGTTATCCCGTAACCTTAATGTTCCACTTCTAGCCCGCTGCATGTAGAGTTATTAACAAAATTGCAGACAAAAATACAAAACCCTAAAAAATAAATACCCACAACCCCTAAAACAACTAATAACACATCAAAAAATAAACCCCCCACACTTAATTCCTTATTCCCTATGACCCTAACATCCCTATCTGTTCAACTTAAGACATATAAGAACTTGTCGCCAGGCCGTCATTAGTTGCTTAAATCCTCAGGACTCAATTTTAAACACTAGAGGACATATGCACAAGGGAATGGCGAAGCGTGGTATTAAGCAAACATTGGGTGCATTGGCGCTAGGCAGCTTAATTTAGCGCCGCACTAGGGTAAAAGGCAGGGGTGTGCCGTTTCTTTGTAATACAGCGCATCCCGGCTTCTTCAGAATGGCGGAGCATGGCGATAGCTTTTTGTTCTTAACAGCACGCTTCGCCATTCTCTTGTAAATATACCTCTTTGTATTTTAATGTCAATACTTTATCTTGTAATGATTTTAAGTAATCAGTCATGAATAAATAAATCTGAAATTGGACATCTCTTGGAAACGTCTTTTAATATCCCCTTTTAGATCTCAAAATCCGCGATCCAGGCGGTTACATTTTTCCCTTTGGCTCTAGTATTTTTCTCTTCACGAAGGTTCAGAGCGTTTCTTAACTCGCCTGTAGAGCAATGAGAATGCAGCTCCGTATGTTTCTGGGGCAAACGCGCCCCAAATCAATTTCTGGACACACCTAAAATACTCATTGTCTTTTCTGCCCAAGAGCTGTATTTTCAAGGCACTTTGCAACAACATTCAGGCCGGGCCTTGCCTTTCTCCAATAGATGTTGAAGTGATGCCCCTGTTCAGGTTTACTGAGCCCCTCACATCCTGACCTGCTGATGCTCCCAGAAGCCTCCTCATGATTGCCGGCCTTGGAGCTCTGTTGCATTTCTCTCCAAAGGTTTAGGATGCGCTTCCTCCTACTTTGCACCACTTGTGGAACTGGCCCAATAGGGAGACGCTTGAAACCTGGATTGTTAAACTCTGACCTAGGATGGTTCTGCCTGTTATTCCCTGTCAGTTCTATCTCTGCCTAGGATGGTTCTGCCTGTTATTCTCGGTCTGTTCTATCTTTGCCTAGGATGGTTCTGCCTGTTATTCTCGGTCTGTTCTATCTTTGCCTAGGATGGTTCTGCCTGTTATTCTCGGTCTTTTTTATCTTTGCCTAGGATGGTTCTGCCTGTTATTCCCTGTCAGTTCTATCTCTGCCTAGGATGGTTCTGCCTGTTATTCTCGGTCTGTTCTATCTTTGCCTAGGATGATTCTGCCTGTTATTCTCGGTCTGTTCTATCTGTGCCTAGGATGGTTCTGCCTGTTATTCTCGGGCTGTTCTATCTTTGCCTAGGATGGTTCTGCCTATTATTCTCTGTCAGTTCTATCTCTGCCTAGGATGGTTCTGCCTGTTATTCTCGGTCTGTTCTATCTTTGCCTAGGATGGTTCTGCCTGTTATTTTCGGTCTGTTCTATCTTTGCCTAGGATGGTTCTGCCTGTTATTCTCGGGCTGTTCTATCTGTGCCTAGGATGGTTCTGCCTGTTATTCCCTGTCAGTTCTATCTCTGCCTAGGATGGTTCTGCCTGTTATTCTCGGTCTGTTCTATCTTTGCCTAGGATGGTTCTGCCTGTTATTCTCGGTCTGTTCTATCTTTGCCTAGGATGGTTCTGCCTGTTATTCTCGGGCTGTTCTATCTTTGCCTAGGATGGTTCTGCCTGTTATTCTCGGTCTGTTCTATCTCTGCCTGGGATGGTTCTGCCTGTTATTCTCGGTCTGTTCTATCTTTGCCTAGGATGGTTCTGCCTGTTATTCTCGGGCTGTTCTATCTTTGCCTAGGATGGTTCTGCCTGTTATTCTCGGGCTGTTCTTTCTGTGCCTAGGATGGTTCTGCCTGTTATTCCCTGTCAGTTCTATCTTTGCTTAGGATGGTTCTGCCTGTTATTCTCGGGCTGTTCTATCTGTGCCTAGGATGGTTCTGCTTGTTATTCTCGGGCTGTTCTATCTCTGCCTAGGATGGTTCTGCCTGTTATTCTCGGTCTGTTCTATCTTTGCCTAGGATGGTTCTGCCTGTTATTCTCGGGCTGTTCTATCTTTGCCTAGGATGGTTCTGCCTGTTATTCTCGGACTGTTCTATCTTTGCCTAGGATGGTTCTGCCTGTTATTCTCTGTCAGTTCTATCTGTGCCTAGGATGGTTCTGCCTGTTATTCTGGGTCTGTTCTATCTTTGCCTAGGATGATTCTGCCTGTTATTCTCTGTCAGTTCTATCTGTGCCTAGGATGGTTCTGCCTGTTATTCTCGGGCTGTTCTATCTTTGCCTAGGATGGTTCTGCCTGTTATTCTGGGTCTGTTCTATCTTTGCCTAGGATGATTCTGCCTGTTATTCTCTGTCAGTTCTATCTGTGCCTAGGATGGTTCTGCCTGTTATTCTCGGGCTGTTCTATCTTTGCCTAGGATGGTTCTGCCTGTTATTCTCGGGCTTTTCTATCTTTGCCTAGGATGGTTCTGCCTGTTATTCTCGGTCAGTTCTATCTTTGCCTAGGATGGTTCTGCCTGTTATTCTCGGTCTGTTCTATCTTTGCCTAGGATGGTTCTGCCTGTTATTCGCTGTCAGTTCTATCTTTGCCTAGCATGGTTCTGCCTGTTATTCTCAGTCTGTTCTATCTTTGCCTAAGATGGTTCTGCCTGTTATTCTCGGTCTGTTCTATCTTTGCCTAGGATGGTTCTGCCTGTTATACTCGGTCTGTTCTATCTATGCCTAGGATAGTTCTGCCTGTTATTCTCGGTCTGTTCTATCTTTGCCTAGGATGGTTCTGCCTGTTATTCTCTGTCTGTTCTATCTTTGCCTAGGATGGTTCTGCCTGTTATTCTCAGTCTGTTCTATCTTTGCTAGCGCCAGGAGTTCCTTTGTGGCATCAGGTTGCACTTTGCAAATTTCTAAATACAAAGCAAATGAAATATCCTTCTGCAAGTTGTTTTGCTGATGTTTATACGATTTTAAATGTGTGTCCATGACATATTTACCATGTTCTGATTCTCAGATTTCAGGAGGAGATACATGGAGCATATTTCTGAGCGGTACAGACTGATGGAAGACAGGAACGCCCGGGGGTGTGAGACGGTCCTTCTGCAGAAAAGGTACACAAAGCTGCTGATTGTCCAGAAGTATCGCCATGAGCTGGAGCGTCAGCACGAGATCATGTCCAGAGGCAGAGAGCACACCGCGATAATGGATGGCCTGGCCTATTCAAACCATATTGGCTTAGATGCTCTCTTCACTTCGACGAAGGATGGGCACAGACCCAGGACCGTAGTGCTGCAGGGGCCAGCGGGCATCGGGAAGACCATAACAGCCAAAAAACTCATGCTAGACTGGGCTCGAGGAGAGCTCTACCAGGGACTGTTTGATTACGTGTTCTACCTCAGCTGCAGAGAAATCAACCGAGTCACAAACAACAAAAGTGTCATTGATGTGATTGCAGCCGGCTGTCCCGATAGGACGATACCAAGGATCGCGCTGCTGGCTGATCCCAGCAAGATACTGTTCATCCTTGATGGCTTTGATGAGCTGAAGTTCTCTCTCGACTTGAAGGAGGACCAGCACTGCAGTGATCCGCGTCAGGAGAATCCTGTGGAAGTCACCCTGAGTAACCTGTTGAGAAGAAATATCCTACCACTGTTCTCCATCATCACCACCACGCGTCCGACGGCTCTGGAACGGCTCATGCAGTGCATAAAGGCTGATCTTTGTGCTGAGATAATGGGATTTACAGAAGAGGACAGGAAGTCGTACTTCAAGGGTTTCTTTGGCAATGATGAACAGGCATCCCGAGCCCTTGCCGTGGTGAAAGACAATGACACCCTGTATACCATGTGCTTCCTCCCCATCGTCTGCTGGGTCGTGTGCACGGTCATGAAGCAGCAGATGGAGAGAGGCCAGGACATTACGAATTCTTCAAAGACCACAACATCGGTCTACTTGTTCTTCTTGTCCACTTTGTTGCGGGACCACAGCGGTGCTTCCACACAGACCAGGCAAAGGAGCCTGAAGAAGCTCTGCTCGCTGGCACTCAATGGCGTCTTTGAGCAGAGAATCCTCTTTTATGAGGAGGACCTTACGCAATATGACCTCGAAGCGTCTGAAATCCAGTCACTGTTTCTCAATAAGAGCATCTTCCAGCAAGACATTGACGTCTACACAGCCTACAGCTTCATCCACCTCAGCTTTCAGGAGTTTTTTGCAGCCCTGTTCTACATCCTTGACCTGGATGTGGGATCACCAAACCCTCGGAGAGATTCAAAGCATTTATTGAAGGAATATAGTGAGCAGACAAAGGGCCATTTAATGCTAACGGTGCGATTCTTATTTGGCCTGATCAACAAGGACCAGTTCAGCCATATTGTGAAAGTTCTAGGGTGTAAAGTATCTCACAACGTCAAAGCCGATCTTGAAGCATGGCTTCAGAAGCCAAAAAAGGAAATCCTGCTGGTGGAGATTTTCCACTGCTTGCATGAGGCTCAAGATGAAGATATTATTTCCAGGGCCATGAACAATATTCAGAACATTAATATAGCACAGTCTGCATATAGCATGATCGATTTCAAAGCGCTTTCATTCTGCTTAAAGCATTGCCAAGGAGACAAGACTCTTAACATGTCAGAGGTATACTTCGAACCAAAAGTTCAGGAAATCATGAGGCCTGGGATGATAAATTGCTCTACTCTCAGGTATGTACCCCTGTATGTTAACCATAAATGTTTTATGTTTAGCTATGTGGCTCCCTGTATTAAATATAAATGTTCCATTATATAGCATTTGTGTAGCCCAACCCTAGCCGCAGGCAGCGGGGCGAGGTACAGAGTCAAAGACAGGGATACTGTCAACATGTGATTGGAAAGGGAGCTGGTTTCTTGTTATGACATCATGATGTTGTGATCTATAAAGACGTGTAAATAGTCCATCATGGTATATGCATTTCTGTGCTATTCATTTAGGTACGCGCCTCTTTGTCTCAAACCTACAGATTCTACATTCAGGTGTGTGCCTCTCTGTGTTAAACCCCAGACTCTACATTCAGGTTGGTGCCTCTTTGTGTTAAACCTCAGACTCTACATTCAGGTTTGTGCCTCTTTGTGTTAAACCTCAGACTCTACATTCAGGTTTGTGCCTCTTAGTGTTAAACCTACAGACTCTACATTCAGGTTTGTGCCTCTTAGTGTTAAACCTACAGACTCGACATTCAGGTTTGTTTCTCTTTGTGTTAAACCCACAGACTCTACATTCAGGTTTGTTTCTCTTTGTGTTAAACCTCAGACTCTACATTCAGGTTTGTGCCTCTTAGTGTTAAACCTACAGACTCTACATTCAGGTTTGTTTCTCTTTGTGTTAAACCCACAGACTCTACATTCAGGTTTGTTTCTCTTTGTGTTAAACCTCAGACTCTACATTCAGGTTTGTGCCTCTTAGTGTTAAACCTCAGACTCTACATTCAGGTTTTTGCCTCTTAGTGTTAAACCTCAGACTCTACATTCAGGTTTGTGCCTCTTTGTGTTAAACCTCAGACTCTACACTCAGGTCTGTGTCTCTTTGTGTTAAACCTCAGACTCTACATTCAGGTTTTTGCCTCTTAGTGTTAAACCTCAGACTCTACATTCAGGTTTGTGCCTCTTTGTGTTAAACCTCAGACTCTACACTCAGGTCTGTGTCTCTTTGTGTTAAACCTACTGACTCTGCATTCAGGTTTGTGCCTCTTTGTGTTAAACCTCAGACTCTACATTCAGGTGTGTGCCACTTTGTGTTAAACCTACAGACTCTACATTCAGGTTTGTGCCACTTTGTGTTAAACCTCAGACTCATTCAGGTTCGTGCCACTGTGAGATATTACCAAGGGTAGGGGGACAAGGAGCTGCGGTACACCAGTCTGAGGTAGGTTTCTGTTTGTTTATTTTTACTGAACAGTCTTTACTCCACAGTAGCCGAGGGGGTTGGATTCTTCCCGCTTTGCAAGTCCTGCGTGGGTCTCTTCCTCCCGTTGTGGTTCCCGTCCGAGGCTCCGAAGGGAGCGGGAAGGAAACAACAAACACGGGAACACATGGGTGAGATGTTCCCCACTCCTGAGGCGGAAAGCCGGGAGCTTGTTCTACGTTTTTAAGCTGTTTTAAACCATTTTAAAGTAACCTTTGTGTGTACTCACTCACCTGTGTGTCATTTGCATTCCCCGGGAGCCTGCTGATTACTAGCACTGCCCCCTCTCACTCTGGGCTAACGCCCTCTGGCCGCCGCCATTCACGGCGTGCAACGAGGCCACGCCCCCTCGCTAGCCACGCCCCCTCGCCGAGTATATATGCGCTGAATACGAGCGCTTTTGCCACAAAGATCCCCACTCCTGAGGCGGAAAGCCGGGAGCTTGTTCTACGTTTTTAAGCTGTTTTAAACCATTTTAAAGTAACCTTTGTGTGTACTCACTCACCTGTGTGTCATTTGCATTCCCCGGGAGCCTGCTGATTACTAGCACTGCCCCCTCTCACTCTGGGCTAACGCCCTCTGGCCGCCGCCATTCACTGCGTGCAACGAGGCCACGCCCCCTCGCTAGCCACGCCCCCTCGCCGAGTATATATGCGCTGAATACGAGCGCTTTTGCCACAAAGATCCCCACTCCTGAGGCGGAAAGCCGGGAGCTTGTTCTACGTTTTTAAGCTGTTTTAAACCATTTTAAAGTAACCTTTGTGTGTACTCACTCACCTGTGTGTCATTTGCATTCCCCGGGAGCCTGCTGATTACTAGCACTGCCCCCTCTCACTCTGGGCTAACGCCCTCTGGCCGCCGCCATTCACGGCGTGCAACGAAGCCACGCCCCCTCGCTAGCCACGCCCCCCGCCTCCCCACACTATATTATGTGTCACTGGAGGAAGCGCAGCGGACGAGCGCAGCGGGAGCGCCGTCTGCGCGCCGAAGACGCGCCAAAGACAAGCCCGTCTGCGCCCGTCGGCGACAAGACCGCGACAGGCGCAGGAAACTCTGCCCGTCCGTCCCCCAACATCTCTTACCTGCCCAACGACCTCCGCCAACTACAGGTCACGAATCATTGCCCCTACATACTCGACCCAGCCATGTTGCCAGGCCCATTTAGCTGCAAGTCCTGCCACTGGACAATTGATCAACACTCAGCCCTTTCGTCGGTAAAGGCTCCACCCCCTCAGGCCCCCCAACCCTCCTTCAATGGAGGTCTGATCAACGCACGCTCAATGTGCAAGCATAACCAAGACATACATGACCTCATCTTGGAGTCCAATTTTGACTGCCTTATGATAACGGAAACATGGCTGACGGCAGACAGTAACCCTGACATTGCTGTCGCCCTACCTCAGGGCTACTCACTTTTCAGGCAAGATAGAGTTACGGGCCGAGGCGGAGGTGTTGCAATTATACTCAAAGACACCCTCCCTTGTCATACCTTCAGCTTGGAGCCCTTAAAAAAGACAGAAGGTCTAGGCTTCTCTATTAAACTGAACGAACACACTTCTTTCTCAGGTGGACTTATCTACCGCCCTCCCGGTAATGCTACTGAGTTCCTCGACTCCTTGTGCGACTCTTTAGGACAACTTTCACTTAGATACCCATCCTTCACCCTCCTAGGGGATTTTAATCTACATCTCGAATCAAAATCCGATGCACAAACTATTAACTTCACTCAAACCCTTGATATGTTCAATCTTAGGCAACTTGTTACTTCTCCCACTCACTCCCTGGGTCACACCCTTGACGGAGTTTGTACTAACTTTTCCTCACTATTCATATTGCCCCCTTCGCCACAGATCTGGTCTGATCACTCCCTAATCCCTTTCTACATTACGAGTACAAATCCGGCTGCCTGCAGTAAAGCTAATTCCCTTTCTAACAACCACATCAACTGGAAAAAGGTCCAAGATAACCTCATCCTTAAACCTCTTATACTAACTCAAGCTCCCATTCTATCTGGTAACATCGATACCGACGCTGACCTCTTCCACAACTGGATCACACAGGAAATGACCTCCAGAATCCCACCTTCACGCTTCCGTACCTCCCGGTGTAAAACCAAAACAAATGCCCCTTGGTTTACACCTGAGCTTGCCAATGCTCATTTGTTATGCAAAAAGGCAGAACGTAAATGGCGAAAGACATACGAGGCAACAAATCGTCTTTCATATATCGCGACAAGGAAAAACTATCTCTCTGAAATCAAAACGGCCAAAAAAAACTACTACGTAAACGCCATCAAAAACTCCTGCCAAAAACAAAAGGCACTATTCGCGATAGTAAAATCATTTACGCAGCCCAAGGCACTTTTGCCTGAAATTCTCAGAGTCACACACACCTTACCCACACAACACTCAGGAACTCATACAGATACTGAGACAAGCAATCAATAACTCATATAGACACTTATATAGCTATTCACAAAACCATGCCGCCACTTATACACCAACACACAGACACATACAAACATTTATACAGTTTAGTCACTAGTCTGAAGTAAGATGCAGTTAAACGACTCACTTATCGAGTCAGTTACGCAACACAGAAAATCATCCCTTTACACACTTGTACACCCACTCATTCTTTAACAGGCCTTTTCCTATATATATAAAAGATATTGAAAATTTTAAGAAAATCATATATTCACTGGATGATGTCATCAGTGATGTCATCAGTGATGTCATTTGAGATGTCATCAGTGATGTCATGAGTGATGTCACTGACCATGTCATGAGTGATGTAATATGTGACGTCATCAGCAGTGGATTGCGGGTGCGCGAGTTATAGTTAGCTGAACTAACTATAACGGGGGAATTTCAATGTTTTTTTACGAGAGAAATGTCCAGCTAACTATAACGTGTGTGAAACCTATGTTTTTTCAGTGAATTTGTAAGGTTTTTTAAATGCTATTTCCTAACTATAACGTGTGTGAAACCTATGGTTTTTTCAGTGAATTTCAAAGGTTTTTTAAATGCTAATTCCTAAATATAATGTGTGTGAAACCTATGGTTTTTTCTGTGAATTTCCATGTTTTTTTAAATTCTAATTACTAACTATAATGTGTGTGAAACCTACGGTTTTTTCATTGAATTTGCTTGGTTTTTTAACATCATTTTTTTTCTTTTTCTTTTTTTCCTTTAAACACTATGCTACCTATGTATATATTCATGGATTTAATGCATTCTTCAATATAGTATGATTCACCTTTTTTAAATAAATGGTTAGATATAGTTGTATAACATAGTTAATATCTTCAACAAACCTTTTTTTTTTTAATTTATTTTTTTACCCTGCGCGTACGGTAAGCTTACCGTAAGCGCACGCTTCGCTTTATGTACGGTGAGCGTACGTAATATTTATACTCCGTGTGCGCATGCTTACGCAATTTGCGGACGCGTCCGTACTTCCTACGCGACGCGTAAGCGCATGCTTTATATGCGCAAGCGCACGTTACGCGGAAGTGTACGAGTGTGTCTGTAATACGCATGCGCGCGTGCGTGTGTCTTTCGTATGCGCATGCGTACTTTTACCGTACGCGCTCGGTAAGCTTAACGTGCGCGTACGGTTGGTCATGTGATCAAGAAACAACACTTTTGATTGGTTTAAACTACTTTCAGTTCCAGAATCTTCCTACACCACACCCATTCCCCTCATTACTGCTTGTGATTTCTTAGGAGAAGGAGCTGAATTGTCTTTGGGATACAATGGCAGACCAGCAGTCCTCTTCTGAGAGTGAGCAGGGCAGCAGCATCAGCAGACAGAGAAGGAGGAAACAGAAGAGTTCTTTTATTTGGGAGTATTTTACATTTCCTGAGGGGCAGAAAAAGGTAAATGCTCCTTTAGTTACCTGCTCACTTTGTGAGCGTGTGTTATCTAGAGGTAATCCTGGGAAGAAGTATTCCTTTGGTAATCACACTATGTTGAGACACCTTAGGGATGTTCATCCAAGGACTTTTGCTCGACATACTGAAGCAAACCCTTCAGTAAGTCACCCGAGCACATCCGCAGAAGCTCAGCCGAGTACATCTTCGGCAGCTCAGCCGAGCACTTCCTCTGCGGTGGGAGCATCACCCTCTTCTGCTCCTCTGGAAACGAACCCTCGATTTCAGAGGGTACAAATGAGGTGCACCAGATGTTATGGTCTAATTGTTCATGGGGAGACCAGTATTTCCCTAATAAACAATAAGATAGACCAGCACATCTGTGGTCCTTGTTAATATTCCCATTCTTTCTTTCCTCTGTCCCTGTATTAACACAACGGCTCTTTTAAGAGCCAACCTTACCTCACAACTTTTTTAAAAAGATTTTAATAATTTTTTTTTTTTTTTTACCGTGCGCATTTAAAAAAAAAAATGTTTCACCCTACAAGGTCCATGAGGGAGTACAACGGAAATGAGAAAAGCAGAGAGAGGAGAACACAGCAGATTATCAGAGTCAGAATCGCAGAGCTGTACACCTCTCTCCTCTCACCAGAACCTGTAAATGGCAATGTTTCCCTCTCTTTTTTCACACATATACATGTTAATTACAAATCTCAGTGCTTCCCACATTTTTTCAAATGAAATCACACATTTCTATTGATTGAAAACTTCAACCCTTTTCCAAATGAACCCTTCCCCCAACTTGCCTTCTGCCTGCTACCATAGCAACAGCTCATGGAACACTGGTGTGAGCAGAGAGGTCAGAAGTTCAGCACACAATGTTTCTATTCCAAAGAGCAAGAGTGCTTCACCTGTCAAACCTAACAGCAAATCCAAATTAATCTTCTGTGGGAACACAATTTTCTGAACCAATACAAAACATGCTTTTAAAAATGTAAACATACAGCCTAGTTTTAACTGTAAAATGGTTTGAATCAGCCAATGAGTTCTTTTTATTAAAAAAAATACGTATGCCTCCATTTTACAACTGTCTTTCATTTCATATTGCCATTCTACTGAAAGACACCTCCTGAGTGCATCCAGATCTCCTTGAAAGATGTTCACAGTGTGGATTGTAGGTCACAGCTATGTCTTCTGGAGTGAAAAGGATGCAGAAAAAAGAGGTATGGTGAGAGACCTTGCTTTGCCAAATGTAGACATTAAATGGATTGGTCAGAGAGGGTTAAAGTGGCACCAATTAATGCCTTTGGTGAAATCTTTTCTACACCTCCCACAGCCTAACCTTATTATTGTGCACTGTGGTGGAAATGACCTAGGCACTTTAACTGGGGTAGGTCTGGAAATGCTTGTTAAGGACACCTTTGTGCAATTAATGTCGCTTTTTCCTCAATCTGCCTTTGTATATTCTAATATATGCCAAAGGCAAAAGTGGAACTGGTCCAACCAATTTTTTCCACAGATTGACAAAGCAAGAAAGCACGCCAACAAATCTATTTCTGCTTTCCTCAGAGACTATGGTATGGGTTCTATATACCACAACAACTTGCGTTACAACATGCAAGGCATTTATAGAGGAGACGGTGTACATTTCACTGATGAAGGCAACAGAGTCTCCTCTTGAACTTTAGACTCTGCATCGGTACTTACTTGTAGGTACCACAAAAAAAACACTTCATAAACACAACGGCTCTTTTTAGAGCCCCCTAATATCTAAACACTTAAATTTGATTTTTACTTCTATTTTTTTTTTCTTCCGTGCACGTACGCTAAGCTTACCGTACGCGCACCCTGCGATTTTTAAAAAAAAAATTTAAAATGTATTTTTCATACTTTTGGGACCTTCTTGGACCCCCTGACAAACGCTAGGGGGTCTGCAACTCTCTTCGTTGCCCCCTTTTCACGTTCTCCACCTTTGTTTATCAGTGTGAGACACACAAAATGGTGGCCGACACTTCCTGATTTCGACCGATTCAAATGTTTACAGTCATGAAACCACCAATCAAAATTAAGCTCGCGCACGGCAGCGTGCGCGTACGGTAAGCTTACCGTACGCGCTCGATATAGATATATATATTGATTTAAATGCTATTTTCTCATGAAATACTGACCAGATTTACACCAGACCTGCAAAAGGCACATCCCTGACCTGAGGACTACCTCTCTGCCAAATTTCAAGTAATTCTGTTCAGCCGTTCGGGCTGTAGCTTGGACTAAAGGTCCTATGGAAAAATGCATGGGGAAAACGCGTTTTGGGACCCCCCTTTTTTCTCGGCCCCCGCTTGACGAATCACCTCGAGACTTTCAGGGTAGGAGCGGAGCGGAGCGCCCCACCTATTTTGAAAATTTCGCGAGGATTCGTCAACCGGCGCCAAAGTTATTCAAAATAGAATGTTGCGGATTTCCTATGGAAACACGGTCCTAACTATAACTATCTACTGGCGACCGCCAGTAGATAATATATTTTTATCATTGTGCAAACCCTGTGCCCCCTGCACTCCCCCATCTCATCTCCCCCATGCCAGCCCCTGCGCCGGCCCCCACCTCGTCACCCACAAGTCATGCCGGCCGCCACTAGGTTTGTGCTTCTTTGTGTTAAGCCTACAGACTCTACATTCAGGTTTATGCCTCCTTGAGTTAACCCTACAGACTCTACTTTCAGGTTTATGCCTCTCTGTGTCAAACCTACAGACTCTGCGTTCAGGTTTGTGCCCCTTTGTGTTAAACCTACAGACACTATGTCCAAGTTTGCACCCCTTTCTGTTAAACCTACAGACTCTGCGTTCAGGTTTGTGCCTCTTTGTGTTAAACCTACAGACACTATGTCCAAGTTTGTACCCCTTTCTGTTAAACCTACAGATTCTACTTTCAGGTCTGTGCCTCTGTGTTGTTGCTTGGATATGAATTCACCTTGAATAGATGAAAACACAAGAGGTGTTTGGCAAAACAGGAGCAAGTTGGTTTAAATAAACGCTGCATCTGGATAAGCCTTGACAGAGTGCATCTGCTCAAAGTCTCTCAGTGTACAAAGTTTTGGTCTCTGTTATATACAATTCAAGCAGTACAATAAAATACTTTCTACATTCCAAATGAAGAATCTCAGTTGTAAATCAGTAAGCATGGACATCTGATAAGGGCACAGCTGACTTTCGACCTCGGGGAGAGCTAGTTTGGGCCAGTGTGTATGTGTCCATATGTCTGGCTTGAGGAGCATGTGATCATGTGTGATGTGCATGTTGTATCCTGATTAGTTGAATGTTTCTATCTACATGTGGTATATGGCTTTGTGGTATTTTTGGGGAACGCTAGCCTTTGGCCAAACGGATTTTACTGGGGTCAATTTCCTCGAACTTGGTTGCAGTGCAACTATATATTTGTAGGATAAATCAGGGTATTCCCTGGGCTCTCATTTGTCCTAAGGTTAAGGGAGACCCCACCTGTGACCTGATATTCGGTAGGTTTGGGTGTGAATCATAGGACTTGTCTAACCCCTCTGACATGAGGTCGATGGGGAGGTCACCTTGGGTGAATCCGACAGCAATGATGTGAGTTTATTAGAGATCCTGAAAATAATATGGTAGTCACTGGTATCTTTTTTTATCAACATCCTTAACATTGTGTATAGAGTTGTTATAGCATACAGTGACTTTGTTCTTCCTGGTCTTGATACGGCTAAGTTTGCTTAAGTCATAACATACATCGACATTGTTCTTACTACTAACAGTATCGTTATTTGAGCATGGACTATGACATACATTGACATCGTCATGAATGGTGTCGGCGCTACTGTGAGGGTCCGGGGATCTTATAGAAAGATCCCTTTGTTAGACCCTGTTAGAGTGACAAGGGGGCAAACAGGGGCTGCTGGGTTTCATCCCTGGGGCATGGGGTTGTTTGCCTGTGATGTCCCGGGGTCCTCTCTACTGTGGTCCTATAAGCTGGGGCAAGTGCAGCCTGATACGTGCTTGACTCTCAGTGGTAGTTGTGGTGAGCAGCCTCAGGCTCCTTAGTGTGGTAGTGTGTGGGTACTTCAAGCTCAGATTACAGGCACAATTACTTTATTTGAACTTGGCCTACTGTGCTTGTTGGGCCCTGGGTTTCCTTTGACCTAGCCCTCATTTCCAGGATGTTCCTCCTTCATTGTACTAAACAGGTCCCACTCTCAGGTTTGAGTTCTAATACAGGTATCAAGACTCAGATGCAGATTACCTCTTACAAATGTTTGTGTACTCAGTTATTCCAAAATGCTCTTTGTTTCTTAGGTTTCACCCTAGCAGTGTTACTTCAGTTCTTTCTAAGTAGTGATCGGGAACCTGCAGCAGGCATCCTTCTTGCTTCCTCTTCTGGGAGGAGACGCACCAGCTGGGGATACCTCCTCCATTTGGCATGGCCGCAGCAGGTGCGGTGGAGTTTGCCACCCAGACTGCTCACAGGCATTTGAGTTCTGGTGCTGCTGCAGGCCTCTGAAGATTAACCAACCACTTTCTGGACTTCAGTATGTTGGGGTTGGGCTACGGAGGTCAAAGGAAAGTCACACCCTATGTAGCTCAGACTCACTCCTACTTCCACCACCTAGACTCAATAAAAAAGATCATCCTCATGCTCCGTCACTGGAAGTGTTCCTCAAATCTGGAACTCCTTCAGAGATACACACAAACACGTCCATGGTTGCATTAAAGAGAAGCGTCAAATCACTCCTGCCCCAAAGACACTTAGGGGACTATTCACAAAAACCTTGAGTATGGCAGCGCTGCAAGTCTTCTTCTACCAATATGAAAGGGCAGAAATGCACCGTATTTATGGCACATTCCTGTCCTTTCAGTTGGCGCACAATTTGGTGGCAAGTACCATCGCAGTCACCCTTGCACCATGGTGCAAAGGTGCCTGTGTGGTGGGGAATGATTGTTTTTGTGCAGGAGGGGACACCTTCCTGCACAAAAACAATACATGGAGGCGTTATTCGCTTTCTATTTGTGCTGCAGAGTGCAGCAGACATGATTAGAGAAAAAAAACGTGCACATGCTCTGGGGAACTGTAAGGTTTTGGTGCTGCCTCAGGTATACATGATTTTGTAAATCTGGGGCAGCGGCAAAATCCATGGGAAATATGCGGGAAACCCATGGAGCGCCTCCTTGACTGAGAGCAAGGCCTTACTCCATATCTACGAGGCCATGCAATGCCACACAGGGTGGCTTTCTGTCGCCTCATAGATATGGCTGAGAGGCCTCTTTGTTAATAAGCCCCTTATTGCCCAGTCAGTTAGAGATGCCCCTCCTGGTGATGAATCTGCTTCCTTCCTCCACTGTCTTTCTTGCTTGAAGAATGCAGAATTAGCTAATCTACATTATACTATTCTATAGGGAGCAGCGGGTTAAGCCAAAAGATCAAGGGGAGGTATCTGTTGTTTTCCGCTCTGGTCCTTCCTTTATCACAAGCTTTTGTAACTTGATGCTCTGGATAATTCACTGTTTTTAATGTTTGGTGCAGTTTATCTAATATGATATTCTCCTTCTTAAGTCACGCGTCAGCGCGCATGCGCTGTCTGCAAGACCTCCTGTAATCACTATACTGAGGGTAGTACCGTCTCCTGCTTACCATAGGCTGACATCAGCATCCCTCTTCTTTCCTGCCTTCTAATTGGTTTGCACACCTGGTAGATAACTTCTGTTTCTACCTGGGGAGCACCGCTCAACTGCAGATTTATTCCCGTTGATTAGTGGTCGTCAGCTGTAATGTAAGTATTATTTATTTTACCCCCTCCTATTCCCCGTGCCCTCTTTGCCAAGGCATGTATTTTTACACTATAGCAATTCATTTTGGCATTCTATTTTGGTGACTTTTTTACATGCATTTTGCTGGCTGTGACAATGCTTGTTTATTTTGCCTCCTTTGGTGTGTGGGCAAACGAGCTCAGATAACGGCATTATTTTTTTTAACATTGGTAATATGGATATCATAGTTAAAGCCTAAAGAGGGCGCTTAATGCTTGAAATAAATGAATTTTTAAGGAGTGAACAAACATTGTGCCGTGAAAATGTTAGAAATACGATTTTTAACGTTCAAAGTGAAAAGAAATTTATTTTTCGAACGTGTTGGTGTTGATTTCAGTATACTGTGCTTAATGTACAAGTCTGTATATACGTTCCGACAGTGATATGATTTGCGTAAAGTATAATAAGTGCTTGGAAATGTTAATGAGGTGTGTGTAAGCTCAGCACCAGCAGTTCTAAAAAGCAGGTGCTGAAACGGGTCACTCTCGGTATCTCCATTTTTGCACTCAGAGTACAAAATAAATATTAACTCTGCAACAGTACCACCCTTCACTGCCTTTGAGATAGATTCAAAGTAAGACCTCAGACCCTCGGTCTAGGTCCACTCTCTCCCCGCAGCTCTGCTGTGCCATCTCTTGCCTCCAGACCCCGACCTCCTCCTTGGGAGATTTGAGGCTGCTGCCCGCTCCTGCGCCTGCTGCTCACTCCAACTGGGACCAGACTGCCTGCAACCACCGTAACATTTCTCAGCTGTTTTTTTTCTTAAATTTTCCCTGTTGTGCCACTGTTATTGTGCCCATCTGTGTCTTGCTCTAATTCCACCACTGTTTTTATTTTCTCGTGCCTGCCTGTTCCTTTTGCCTTTCGCCACTGCGGCCCCTCCCCCCCTGAATTCTCCCCCCCTGGAATTCCCCTCCAGAATTCCCCCGCTCCCGCCTCCCAGCCTCTCCTCCCTCCCTCCTCCACTCCCCAACTTAATAGCAGCTGCTGTGTGCCAAAGGCAAGCCCATATGCACCCGTCCGTGACCTGACCACGGCCAGCACCAGGAACCCTGGACCTCCCACTACCCATCGCTAACGACACCACTACCCTCCTCGCACTCAACCCTGGAAGACTTAGAGAATGCCAACAAGCCTCGCCGAACACGACCCACATCCAGTTCTCCTGCCTCCACTGCCGCCAGACCCTCACTGCCACCCCGGCCTCCAACACCAGTGACAACAGCACCGGCGACACCCTAAAATGCATCCTCGTCAACGTACGCACTGTATACAAACACACCATGGAATTCTGTAACTTACTCAACTCTCTCGCCCGACATTGCCTTCTTCACAGAGACCTGGACCAATGCATCCTCCGCCCCCAACATCAGCACCACCATCCCAGACGGATACAAGATCCAGAGGAAAGACCACCCCAACCACCCTGGAGTGGGCCTCGCGATTGCCCACAAGAGCACCCTCCGCCTCACCACCTCCAGCGAAACCTTCCCCTCTGCCGAACACCTGCACTTCCAGATCCAGACCACCCCCAAAGCCACACTCTGAGGAACCCTCGTCTACAGACACCCCAGCCCCCGAACACTCTTTGCCACCACCATCACCGACTTCATCGCACCCCACGCCATCACCTCAACAAACTACATACTCATTAGAGACCTGAACTTCCACCTTGACAACCCCAGCGACCCCAACTCCACTATCCTTCGTGACAACCTTGCCAGCATCAGACTTAAACAACTTGTCAACAAACCAACCCACAGAGCAGGACACACCCTCGACCCCATCTTCGCGGCAGGAAACAGCGTCCAATTCAGCCACACAATGCAACTGCCATGGACCGACCACCACTGCGTACACTTCACCATCAACAAACCCGAGTCACCCAAACCTGCCCCACGCCCACCATGAAGGAACTGGAGCAAGGTTACCGACGAGCAACTTAACTCCACCCTCACCCAAGACAACCACACCTGGGCACCCATCGCATATGACGCTGCCAGAGAACTCCACATCTGGATCTCCAACTGCGCAGACGAGCTTGCCCACTATGCAACCCAGGCAGACAACGCCCCAGGAAAGCCGCCTAGTTCACCACTGCTCTCCAAGAAGCCAGAAGCACCTGCAGACGCCTGGAGAAGAACTGGAGAAACACCAAGACAACCGAAAACCACACCACCTACAAGGACGCCATGACGGACTACCACAACCAGATCAGAGCCACCAAAAGGAACTTTATCCACAACAAAATCCTGACCAACTCCAAGGAACTTTTCGGTGTCATTCAATAATTCACCAACCCACGCAGCGAAGTCACAGACATCACCCCATCCCAAGACCTCTGCAACAAGCTTGAAACCTATTTCCACCTCAAGATCAAAAACCACTACGACAACTTTATCAGCCATCCACCAGGCACCACAGATGGCCCCCCAGAAACACCAGCCAGCCCACCATCTCCAACTGGACCTGATCATGGCCGAAGACACCGCCTCAACCATGAAAAGGATCCACTCGGGGGCCCCCACCGAACCCTGCCCCCCTCACATCTACCACAGAGCTGCGGCCACTATCGCACTTGAACTACAACTCACCATCAACACCACCTTCAAAACAGGCATCTTCCCAGATGGCTGGAAGCGTGCAGAAGTCAGACCCCTGCTCAAGAAACCCACAGCTGACCCCACCGACCTCATGAACTACTGGCCCATCTCGCTCCTCCCCTTCACAGCCAAAGTTGCAGAGAAAACAGTCAACAGGAAACTGACACGATTCATTGAAGATAACTCCATCCTTGACATGTCCCAATCCGGATTCCGAAGCAACCACAGACCAGAGACTGCCCTACTCGCTGCTACAGATGACATCCGCACCCTCCTGGACCAATGCCACTCCGCAGCCCTCATCCTATTCGACCTATTAGCGTCCTTCGACACCGTCTACCACTGCACATTAGTCACCAGAGTACACGACGCAGGCATACAAGGAACAGCCCTGGACTGGATACAATCATTCCTCCCCAGAAGAAGCCAAAGGATCAGACTCCCACCCTTCCTCTCCAACCCTATGAAAATCACCTGCAGAGTCCCAGAGGGTTCATCACTGAGCCCCAACCTCTTCAACCATCGTCCGACAACACGGCCTCAACATACACTGACAACACCCAGCTCATCCTCTCCCTCACCAAAGACCCCACCACCGCCAAACTCAACTTCCAGAAAGGAATGCAAGACATTGCAGTCTGGATGACCAACTGCTGCCCGAAGCTCAACACAGAGAAGACAGAAGTCCTCATCCTATGTACCACCCCTTCTGCATGGGACAGCACCTGGTTGTTGACCGCCCTCGGAAGCCCACCTACCCCCTCAGGCCACGCCAAGAACCTCGGCATCGAACTCGACTCATCACTTACCATGAACCGACAGAGCAACGCCGTCACCTCCAGCTGCTTCAACACCCTCTGCATCCTCCACAAGACCATCAAGTGGATCCCCCCTGAGTCAAGGAAGATAGTCACCCACGCACTCATCACCAGCAGACTGGACTATGGAAATGCACTCCACGCTGGCATCAACAAGTCCCTACTCCGCAAACTCCAGACAATACAGAACACCGCCGCCAGACTCGTCCTCGGCATCCCCCGACAAAACACATCAGCCACTACCTACGAAGTCTCCAATGGCTCCCCTTGGAGAAAAGAGTTACTTTCAAATTCCTCACTCAGGCCTACAAATGCCTACACAACAACGGACCCAAATACCTCAACAACAGAATCAACTTCCATGTACCCAAAAGAAACCTCCGATCTTCCAACCTCGCACTGGCCGAAAGCCACATAGCGCATCCACATAGCCAGAACAGGCGGAAGATCCTTCTCTCACATTGCATCCAAGACCTGGAACGAGCTACCGGCAGACATCATAAGCGCCCCCTCCCTGAACACCTTCAGGAAGACCCTCAAGACCTGGCTCTTCGGCTAAACAGATCTGCGGACCCCCCTCCCCTCAGCGCCTAAAGACCCTCACTGGTGAGTAGCGCGCTTACAATTCCCTGATTGATTGATTGATTGATTCAAAGAGACTCGTTATAGTTCTTTTATATTCTTATCATTTGAGAACTGAAGCATTTTCAATATTCTATACAAAAAACCATAGTTGTTTATTTATCTTACACAACTAACAACCATTGGCAGACACAATAGCCCTGACATGTTGTAGGTGTAATATTATTTGTTGTATTATATATCTGTATACTGTGGTAAATAAAATACCGGACTGAATTTCATACGGAATCTTAAAATGAAGTAAATAGCTCAAAATAACAAGAGGCAGAATCCGTGGTATAAGAGGTTTTCTAAATGGGCTTTATTCCATTCAAAATGGCCGACTCGAGTCGCGGCCTTCAGGTTCCGTCACCACGAGGGTTCAGGAAGTGAAGTACAACACTTTATTGACAGACATGTATTTTTATAATAAGTGCATTACAATGAAACGAATGTAGAAGGCGTAACATTTGATAAGAAAAGTGACATAACAGGTACGTAATTGAAACTAGGCGTAATAAGGAATAAAAAGAAACATGATTGGTTAGGATTATCAGACATAGGTGGATCTATAAGATAATACTTGGCATAGATGCGCGCGCAGCAGTATGACGTGTAATTGACGTGCAACTAGGGGGTGAAGGGGACTTGACATTTAGCTCTACATGTGGAGACGAGAAGTCTGGGGGGTCAAGTCAACCTAATCCCAAATCATATCTACCATCCTATGTTTGGAGAACTATGTTATCCACAAGGAAGGACTCTCGGACAGAATCTATTCTATACTAACTGTGTGTGCGTGTACAAGCGTCTAAGTGTCTATATGAGATGCGAGGGGCAGAAAACCTTCCATGGCAGCAGGGCTATGAATCACTTGCAGGAGGACGGAAAGGCTGAGTCCTTTGCTTGTGAGCTAAGGAAATGTTTACCTAAATCACTAGACAGGAATGCATCGGCTGAAGAGCAAAATAGATAATTCGAAGGTGAAATACAGCTTCTTGGCAGGCATGCTAAAACTGGCCGAGGCAGGCACCGTTAGCTGCACAGGGAGTAGGACAAAGTTCATGGATACAGATGCGAGCTCAAGCTGAAGCTGTCAAAGACAGAGAGCAGGGAAAGGCTTTGAGGACAGAATCGGGCCTACTTGCCTGCATCATAAAAATGGAGTAACTTAGCCATATAAAGTCGGTGGCCTTTCATACTTAAGAATCGAATATCCAGCCCATAGATGACGGATCTGACAGAGAACAGGTCGACGGTAGACACACATATGTTTGCGTCTTAGAAACTGGAACTGGAGGGAACATACATGTACTTGTAACATGCATATAGAACCGTTGGGGTCCAAGATAGGGGACATAACTGACCAGGAAAATCCACATTTCCACATTCCCTCCTTGTCCCCTACTTGCCCTTCAAGAGATATCAATCTTCATCATTCCATCGATTTGCTCATGGAGCATCATTTCTTCTTCCTTCTTCTTCCGGCATTTTGAACGAGAACTGTGATATGGAATGCATGATGTGGCACACAGACCACAAATCGCTGGTCCACATTGCAGACATAAACAACAACTGAAGAGCATAAGAAGGCCAATACCTAGGAAGGATAGAACTCTCCATCCCCAGGCTGATATCACATTCCAAAACCACCCGGACCACGTCCAAGTGCCTGGATTTTCGTGTATCTGGCTTACAATCTTATGAAGTCGTGTTATAGCTTTATATACAGATGGCGAATTTTCTGGTATGAATATGCAGCAGCTGGATCCGATGACCCTGCAAGCTCCGCCCCTATCGGCCAGGATGACGTCAAGGACAAGACGATTCTGGAGAACAACAATTCTCATCACTGATTGTTCCTCTGTCAGATTGCCTAGGGCGGCTATAGTCTCGTTTACTACAGCTTCAAGAGTCTTGGTTAGTCTACGTATCAGCTTACTATTTGATATTGTACCTATATAGGGAAAGATACCTTTATTGAAATCTACATATTTGTCCCATGCTGTCTCAGTATAATCGACAACTGGGAGATCTCTTCGCTCTCTATTGTGTACTAAATGAACATTTCGATAATAATCAGGAGGAGCTAGGAAAACAGGTGGCAGAAGGAATGCTATGTAACAGGTACCATCCCAATCTAGAGGCAGACGCATATATGCCGTCTGACCACATATAAAGTAAGAATGGCGAGAAGCTCTAAATGAAGATTTACCTTGATCACTATATTCTACTATAGTAACGCATTGGCTATGGCCCATATGTATGGAACCAACTTTTCTCACACATAATTCACCCTTAACTGGAAATACTGACATAGTGGGCAGGATTAGTTCAACTTCGGATTTGACATTTAAAATCATAAGATTAGGCGTAAAATTACCTAATTTATACACTTCATTTTCTAAATCAGTTCCTGTTCTACTGGGGTGACCCTCCTTATTAGGGTGACAGACTTTGAATAAAACTAGATTCAGATTTCCCCATATCCAATGTTGTTGATAAACTGCTGTGTCTGGGTCTATGGAATTTAATAAACTGAACCATGCTCCACAGGAGCCATTGTGTGTGAACGGATGTGGAAAGAAAGGCAGAACTCCTTTGTTATTCTGATAGGGAGGAAGTCGGCCACACACCCAACAATTGGTGGCATTACTAGTCTGATGGGAATGATGTAACATACTAATGAATGTGTTATTGCGCAGCGCAAGTCTATAGGACAACTCATGTGGGGGTAGGTCACTAAAAGAATGTTCTCCAGTTATATTGGAAGCACGTTTAGAAACAGGATAATACATATGCAACAATATACTTGCAGTAACTATTAAAAAACTCAAGGAAAACAAAATTAATAAAGTCACAATACAGTGGTTACGCAGTAATTTACAATAAGCATGTCGTTTCATTATGATTCTGGACTCTACATGATTCAGACCTAAGGGATACATGTCGGGACAGATTCAACCGCTTCACCTTGGAGAGGACTTAAACAATCAAATCGTCCGACAGTTTAGATCTGGACCTGAGTTTCTGCTTATAGAGTTCGGTGCTACTGGCCTCAGCCAAAGGTAGCTTTGAGTCAATGGGGGAAGACACACGGGGAGTACTGTTTGTGTCAGGAGGAAGTCCATGAAATTTCTTTATATGGCTGGAATGCACCCATCCTTTTCTTCCTTCGATCTTCACAGCTGTTCTGGTCGTCAGCAGGACCAACTTAGGAAGCCTCCACCTTGGCTCCAGTTGGGTTTTCCGATCAAAATTTCTGATGAGAACATAATCACCGGGAATTACATCATGAGGTTTCACCTCGGTGTTGTCGGGAAAAACTGCGACTACCTGTGAACGACAAGATTGTAGTGCAGACATCAAGGAAGCCAGGTAATCTGTCAGCATATTACAGTCAACATCAGTTATTTTACGGGGTATAGGCGTCCCCCACATATTCGGTGGTCTACCAAAGATCACTTCATAAGGGGATAGCCCTGTTCGAGAGTGTGCTACCATTCTCATGTAGAATAGCGCAACTGGTAAGGCTACTATCCAGTCCACACCTTTTTCCTGACATATTTTAGACAATCTGATTTTTAAAAGTTGATTATGTCGTTCCACAAGACCTGCTGCCTCGGGGTGTCGGACACAGTGGAATTTCCACTGATATCCCAACAAAAGTGAGACATGTTTCATTAATTCGGATGAGAAAGGCTGACCGTTATCTGAATATACAACACGTGGTAAACCGTACCGTGGGAAGAATTCTCGAACTAGCTGCTTGGCAGTAGTCGGGGCAGTGTAATCTGATACGGGATACGCCTCTGTCCAACGGGAGAGAGCGCAGACAACTACGAGAACATATTTGAATCCTCGACAACGTTCCATCTGAATATAATCCATCTGGAGGACTTCAAAAGGATGGTCAGGAGGCTGAAATCCACCCTGCTCTACGGGAACACTCTTTCCTGGATTAAACTGACAACATATCATACAGGTACGAACTTTTTGTTTAGCTGCTGCTCGTAAATGTTTGTTGAACCAAATGTGCTGAATGCTGTCTAGCATAGCCTTCTCTCCTAAATGTGCTGGACTGTGAACTGTAGCTATAATGGCTTGAACCATGGAATCAGGGAGAAACCATACAGATTTCTCCTTCGTCATCCACCCTTGATCTGTCTGGATCCCTCCTAGTTCAGTCCACTTCTTTATTTCTTCTGCTGTGGCATGTGTCTGTATGTCAATTACGTCAAGTGCGGGATCCTTAATTGTCATACACTGTGTTGGTGTCTGAACTATTGGCTTTGTCATGTCTAATGTGCGATTCTGAGCAGTCTGTTTAGCTGTTTTGTCAGCTAAATCATTGCCTTGAGAAATGGTATCAGTAACCTTCGTGTGTGCTTTACATTTCATAATCGATATAGCAGTGGGTAGATGTATTGCGTCTAACAAAGCATGAATGAGGGGTCCGTGCTGAATGTGGGCACCATGGGAGGTTAAATAACCTCTCTCTCGCCACAGTACGCCGAAGTCGTGTACAACTCCGAATGCATAACGTGAGTCAGTGTATACATTAACTTTCTTATTTGTGGCTTGAATACAGGCTTGTGTTAGAGCAATAAGTTCTGCTGCTTGGGCTGACAAAGTATCTATACAATTTGTCTCAATAACTTCAGTGTCTGTTGTGACTGCATACGCGGCCACTAAATCTCCTGTACTTGTTCTCATGCACGATCCGTCTACATACAACGTCAGGTCTGGATCTAACAATGGAACGTCTGTCAAGTCTTGTCTAGGTTTCGTCTTTATTTCAATGATTTCAACACAATCATGAGCTAGTGGGTCTGTTCCAATTACAGGTAATAGTGTAGCAGGATTCAATGTATTACACCGTCGGATCTCTATGTGTGGTTGAAACAATGTCAGTTCATAACCGGTAAGTCTTGCTATGGTCAAGTGTTGTGTTTGTGTTCGGTTCACAAGAACCTCTACTGCATGTGGTACTTGTACTGTCAATGGGTGTCCTAATACTATGGCATCGCTTTGTCTGATTGCTAAAGCTGTCGCTGCCACTGATTTCAGGCATGCAGGCAAAGCCTGAGCTACGGGATCTAATGTACTGGAAAAATAAGCACATGGCTTGCGTGATCCTGCTTGATCCTGAGTGAGTACTGACAAGGCAGTACCTTCGCGTTCTGTAACAAAGAGTGTAAAATGTTTGCTATAACATGGTGTTGCTAAAACAGGTGCTTGACATAAAGCTTTCTTTAGGCTTTCAAAAGCTTGTGTATGTTCCTGAGTCCAAGGGAGAACAGTCGATGTGGCTGCCTCCTGTGTGGTTAACTGAATGAGTGGTTTTGCTAGAAATGCGTACTGAGGGATCCACTGCCTACAATATGAAGTGAGGCCTATGAAAGCCCGCACCTCCTTCTGTGTCTGGGGTATTGACATGTTAGCAATTAACTGGATGCGATCTGGTGTAAGCTGCCTTCCCTCCTTGGACAGCGAGTGACCAAGATAAATAACTCGCTGAACACAGAATTGCAGCTTAGAAGGGGACACCTTGTGCCCTTTGTCGGCTAGGAAATGTAAAACTGTCAGAGAAGCTTTTTCACATTCTGGCTCGCTTCTCGCGGTGATCAGCAGATCATCGACATATTGAAGCAGTGCAGTATTGACTGGCATGTGGATACTGTCAAGTTCTCGTTTCAGTGCTTGGCTGTAGATGCTGGGGCTTTCTGTAAATCCTTGGGGAGCGCGTGAGAATTTAAAGCTGCGCCCATTTAAACTGAATCCGAACAAGTATTGGCTTTCCGGATCTATTGGGACGCTGAAAAAGGCATTCTTGAGATCGATTACAGTAAAGAATGTTGCTTCGGAATCAATTGCTGTCAATAATGATGATATATCAGGGACCACAGGAAATTGTGGTACAATACACTTGTTTAGTTCACGCAAATCAATAACCAATCGGTACACTGGTGGGGCAGTAGGATCAGTTCGTTTAAGAATCGGAATTATCGGTGAATTACATATATTGGAGTCTGTTTCTACAACTACTCCCTGGGTAATCAGCTCATCAATGATTTTCAACAAAGCCACTACAGCATCATGCGGTAACTTGTATTGTCGCATTCGTGGTAGTACCACTCCTGCTTTCAATGTAACTCGATAGGGTGTAATGTTCATGCAGCCAACATCCGTAGGGCCTTGTGCCCATAAATGTACTGGTAAAGTCTGTAGTCGGGGATCCATGTCTCTAGACACATAGTGACCTTTAAAATCACGCAAAAACAACCTTACTCCTTCCGGAGAACAACATATTATGGCTCCTAGTGCTTTCAGAGTTTTAATTCCTAACAGATTTTCTGGGCATGATTTAGTAAGCAATAAATCTGTAGTTCGTGTCAAAGGTCCTATCGTAAGTGGTAGAGGCTGTGATACTTCATTAACAATAGGTTTTCCCGAAAAACCAAGGGAAACATTTTGAGAGCCTGAGAGGGGTGCCCCTGGAACTTCACTACGTTTTATGGTTGTTCGACTTGCCCCTGTATCGAGTAAGAATTTTCTATCTCGACCTAATAATTCACTATGTACATAAGGTCCTTCTTGATCTACAGGAATCTCGATGAGCGGTAAGTCAACTTCCCTCTCTAGGCTGGTTCATGCGTAATGCTGATATTCAGGGTATTCATACTGTGCAGTCTGATACATTTGTCGTGTTGTTGTTTGTGTGGCAGTAGCAGGCAACGGTGGTGCAGCTGGCACAAACTGTATGGGTTGCTGTGAGGCTGGCATTGCCTGTTGCTGAACTGGCATGGACTGTCCATGCTGCATAGCTCCTTGTTCATTCTGATCTTGTCTAACTAATCGTGGTCTCTCTTTTGCAATACCTGTAGCTATATTACGTTTCAGGACTGGACAATCATGTACATAATGGCCTAGTTGTTTACAGTAATTGCAGGTTCCTTTTACAGGAACTGCAGAATCACCAGAATGTGTCACACCCTTTTTGTGACCATCTGCTGGTACTGTCTGAGAAACTAGCATTTTCATTTTTGTATCCTTCATGCGTCTATGCTCGTGTTCTTGTTCATCCCTAATTCTATTGTGATGATACTGTAACATTTGTAGCATTTGCGACGGAGTGTTACTTTGCCAGGTACTCTCGAATTTCAATATTCTATTCTTTACTGGAGGCAATGCATTTTCCACTAATTTTGTCACAAATAGATGTGGATATGAGTCACTACTTGCTTTTATACCACTATTTATACCAAAACATTTTTCAAATCGAGCATAATAATCGCTTGTGTCTTCATCTTGCTTTTGTTTGCAGGCTGTGATTGCACCCCAATCTTCCTTTTTTGTAGTTAATAAACGTGGCAGTACCTGTACTAGTAAACCTGGTAACAGTTTAACTTTATCCCCGAGCCCTGAACCTGCAGTTCGGCTCCTTTCTTCCTCTGCTAATGCTGTCCAGTCTATCTTTTGGTCTCCCACTTCCCACTCTTTTTCTTTCAGTTTTTCATAAATGCCAGCAGGCAAAAGCACCTTTAATATCGTCATAATATCAGGAAAGGTGTACTCTCCCATCAGTAACATGTCTTTAATTTCTCGGTGGAAACCCGCTGGGTCTTTGTCATGACTAGGTACTACTTTCTTCATTTCTAATAATTCCATTTTTGATATGGGTGTGTAAACAAATACACGGTGAAACTCATTGTCTTCGCCTTTTATTGGGTGCACTTCTCGTAAAGGATTTTGTCTATCCATATAGTACGGCGCTCTTTCTCTGCGGGGCAGCGAGAGAGAATCCGGATTTACAAAAAGGACATACTGCTTACGTGACACTAATATCTCTTTAATTAGCTTGTTACTAGAACCTCTCCATCTGTTTGTGAGTAGTTCCGTTAATATATCAGGTAAAGGACCAGGGTCAGCATGTTGGCTCTTATATAATATGAGGAGTTGCTGAATCATATAGATTCCAGCTATACGTTGTTCATCTGTACTGAGATTAAAAAACGTGTGTGCTACGGTCTCATCACCGTATTTTTCAGGACTGTCAATCCAGTGAACGGCTGATCTGGCTAATTCTTGCTCATCCATGGAATCGAGGAGGTGGTAACCCCTTCGTTCTCGTAGTATCTTATCTGCGGCTTGAAACGAATGTTCAGGAGATTTCAGATTTATTACAGGCGTCGGATACGTTCTGTTATTATTTGGACATACAGAGTGTATGGGATCAGAAAAACATCTAGCATTATCACAGGATCTTCCTCTGCCTACATAGGCTATGGTCTCTGACTGTCTTGCGGAATTCCCTGATTCGGACACTTCATCTTGCTCAAACTCGTCTGTTCCCAATCTTTCTTCATGAATACGCTCTATTTCTTTACGTATTTTTCGGCACATGGCTATTATACAATTTTGCTTATCGTGTCTCCCTTCTGATATATTCTGACTCCATCTTGTAAGAATAAGCATTGCATTCGGGTCTACCCCCGGACGATCTTGATTTCTGATCACACAGTTTATGAGGAAACGTAACAGTTCCCCCTGTATTTCTACTTTCTGGAATTCCATAGCTCTGTTAATACATCCTGGATCTCGTCCTGTTTGAACAAAATGATATATGTTATCTAGATGCGTAGTCATCCCTGGTAACCTCGCTAAATACTCTGCGGCTCGCCTGATACGTAATGATGCCAGGACCATTTCGTCCTCTTTACCGACCACGGGGTCATATCTACAATTAACAAGGAGTTCCTTAAGCGTACGTTCATTTACGAATTTTGGTGTACGTGAATGTGCTGACTCTTGAAAGACAAGTTTATTTATTCTAGGTGGTGTAAAAGTACTGCTAGCACCTCCCGTGGCCCTATCTGGGGCGTCGGGTGTGAATGGGTTCGTTGAACGTGACACAGCAACTATGGGTGTCGATACCTCTGTAGAGTCGACTGCGGAGACAGATGCGGAAACAAATGTGCTTGCCGACGCTTGTGTCGGAACTTGCTGTTGCACGGGGACAGATACCTGATCCTGACGTTGAACCCCTCCGCCAGACGGTCTATGTGGTGCGGCGTTAGCATACTCGGGAGCTGCGTCGTCTAGATATGAGGAAAGAAAGACATCTTCTGCGGTTCTGGGATGCCCTTTTGGATGTACCTTAATTGGAAATAATGGGGGTGGCAAGTCTTTTGGTATCTCTGGAGCAGCCTTAGGTAATCCTTCGGCTAGTAGGGGATACATACCATTCATAAGAGCATTTCTTTGTCTATTTACTTGTTCTGATTTCACTCGGATACCTTCCTCGATTAATAGATTTTCTTGAACTTTATTTGAACTTTCTTTACTCCTCTCTTCTTGTCTACGTGCTTTTTCTGTTCGTCTATGAGATTCTTTACGCCATAACTCAACAGCGTCTTTCTGTGACTGTCTGACCTTTCTTTTCCATAACTCTTCCTCCACTTTCATGATGCACTCTGCATCCCAGGTTCCCGCTATGGGCCACCTTTGACTTTCCGGTAATCCCTTGGTATAATCTACCCATAGATCAAGAAACAATATGGCATCTAAGCCATGTTTATGGTACATAAAATGCCCTGGAGTGTCCCTAGGAGGAATAGGAACTGCTTCTTCAAGCACCCCTTTTCTGGTAGTAATCTGTCTTAACTTCGAGAAGAGCGGCATATTTACAACTGATCTGATACTTACTCTTGAATTTTCTTAATACGAAAAAAACACAATAATGAACGGTGAACAATGAACAATCATTCATACCACAATATGCAAGACATTTCTGAATACTTTAAACATTAAACATTAAACATTTTAACAATGATCGACAATGATGACAGTCTGCCTAACTAATCACCACGCTGAATTCTTGACAATAACTGAATACTTCGGAATACTTGATATACTGCTAAACAGTACATATACACTGCTAAACAGTGCAGACCGGATTTGTGTACCCAAATCCGTCTTGACCGGCACAACCTATGTGCGCGTCAACACGCCTCCCCGGCGATGGTACTCACCGAGTAGCTCCTTGAAACGGAAGGCCTCAGAGAATGGACAGGACTCGATGACTGCGGACAGCGGACCCTCTGGACATCGGGATTACGGAAAACCTGGTGGGCCTCTGTATACCTCGGATCTTGCTCTCTCAGCTAGGCTCTGGTCGGGATACTTCGCACTTCTCACCGCCTCGTCTGGGTTGATCGCAGCCTCAGTCGCCCCCGCTTGACCGGAGGGAGCTTACAGGAAATCCTGCTGGTACGCGTTTATGGTCCGTCCAGCTGTGGCAGGAGACCGGGCCTGCAACGCACCGCCGGCGCGTGAGATGAGAAAGTGTCCCTATTCGGGCGCCATTATGTGGTAAATAAAATACCGGACTGAATTTCATACGGAATCTTAAAATGAAGTAAATAGCTCAAAATAACAAGAGGCAGAATCCGTGGTATAAGAGGTTTTCTAAATGGGCTTTATTCCATTCAAAATGGCCGACTCGAGTCGCGGCCTTCAGGTTCCGTCACCACGAGGGTTCAGGAAGTGAAGTACAACACTTTATTGACAGACATGTATTTTTATAATAAGTGCATTACAATGAAACGAATGTAGAAGGCGTAACATTTGATAAGAAAAGTGACATAACAGGTACGTAATTGAAACTAGGCGTAATAAGGAATAAAAAGAAACATGATTGGTTAGGATTATCAGACATAGGTGGATCTATAAGATAATACTTGGCATAGATGCGCGCGCAGCAGTATGACGTGTAATTGACGTGCAACTAGGGGGTGAAGGGGACTTGACATTTAGCTCTACATGTGGAGACGAGAAGTCTGGGGGGTCAAGTCAACCTAATCCCAAATCATATCTACCATCCTATGTTTGGAGAACTATGTTATCCACAAGGAAGGACTCTCGGACAGAATCTATTCTATACTAACTGTGTGTGCGTGTACAAGCGTCTAAGTGTCTATATGAGATGCGAGGGGCAGAAAACCTTCCATGGCAGCAGGGCTATGAATCACTTGCAGGAGGACGGAAAGGCTGAGTCCTTTGCTTGTGAGCTAAGGAAATGTTTACCTAAATCACTAGACAGGAATGCATCGGCTGAAGAGCAAAATAGATAATTCGAAGGTGAAATACAGCTTCTTGGCAGGCATGCTAAAACTGGCCGAGGCAGGCACCGTTAGCTGCACAGGGAGTAGGACAAAGTTCATGGATACAGATGCGAGCTCAAGCTGAAGCTGTCAAAGACAGAGAGCAGGGAAAGGCTTTGAGGACAGAATCGGGCCTACTTGCCTGCATCATAAAAATGGAGTAACTTAGCCATATAAAGTCGGTGGCCTTTCATACTTAAGAATCGAATATCCAGCCCATAGATGACGGATCTGACAGAGAACAGGTCGACGGTAGACACACATATGTTTGCGTCTTAGAAACTGGAACTGGAGGGAACATACATGTACTTGTAACATGCATATAGAACCGTTGGGGTCCAAGATAGGGGACATAACTGACCAGGAAAATCCACATTTCCACAATACAATGACAGAAGCAGCATAATACCAGTGGTACGGCACACTATGCTAAGCACAGATTTTTACCTTGTGTATTTTAAGCAACACCTTTAATTACATCGCTCACGCCCCTTTGAGAGACCCCCTAGTTTGTTCCTTCCACTAAAAGCCCTGTCGTGACATCAAACTTGCCTGTATAAATGGGATGCCATTTGGCCTAAGACTTCATCTAATGGCCATTTGCATTGGCTTGGTTCCCTATACTCCAGTCTCTCCTCTCACTCCTGCACGGAGAGCCCCTGGTTGAGCTCTGTGTGCAGCGTGGCTTTCAGCTGTCTGCAAAATGTTTTGCAGAAGTACTCTGTGCTGTCTGAATTGAGGATTGCTTCATAGTTCTGGTATGCACACACCAATAACGTGGGGATCAGTGTGGTAGGGTTATGGTAGTGGAGTTGTATCCATTTAATGTGTGCTTTTGTGTGTTCTTGAATACTTGCTATTTGGCGCAGGTCATCTGGTGTAATTGTTAAACATGGTGGCTTCTGTGGTGTGCTGCTTTTCACAAGTTGTTGTTAATTATCCATATAGTTCCACGCCATACAATTCAACTCCTTACATTTCCAGTCCACACCACATAATTTGAAACCAAACCACATAATTCAACTCAACAACACAATTACACAACCCACCACATACATCCAATCCACACCACGAAATTCCACATCATGCCACAAAATTCAATAGCAAAACTCATAATTAAAATCTACTATATACCACTCCACAACACAAAATACCATTCCACATAATTGCACTCCATTAAACAAAATTCCACTCCGCATAATTGCACTACACTCAATACCACTTAATTATCTATATAATTCCACTGCACCCCATATCACTTATCCCATAACACAAATCCACTCCACACCACACAATTTCACGCCACACAATTCTACATCGAACAATTCCAATACAACCCTCATAATTCCACTACATGCACACACTCCATAACACATGGGTAAAAAACATTTTCATTTACAACGCCAATAGCTCTAACTCAAACAAATGCGAGACTTATTGCATTTCCAATGGTTGTTCCTTTTGGGACCATCCTTCAATGTGATCTTATGCAAGTTATTTAATCACCATTTGTAATGGTTGTCAACTTTTGTATACTGCACAGCTCTCTCATAACATTGGTTCATGCACGCGGTTGATAAAACTCTCAATAAATAAATAAAGGTAATGCTCTGCATCGGCACAGTCTTTGCAGCAGCATAACCCACCTCCGGTAGTCTTTGGGATGGAGTGGCATGCTTCACTTGGACACACGTCTCTGTAGTAGGGCCACAGTCTGCTCTGGCACATGTCTTGTCAGTAAACAGACATTATATTGAATAAAAAATATCTCCAGGACAGAATATCGAGTTTTTAATATAGAATGGACAGAATATTGAATTGCCAAAATATAGTGGTGAAGAATATCGAAAATCAGGTAAGAAATATCGATTTAAATAATATAGAGTAAGTAATATCAACAGTCAAAATATAGTTGTTAAAAATATCGAATTTTTTTATAGTGTTTTAAGTGTTAGTATATGTGTTAAAAGTATGTTTTAATTTTGGAATGTATGTTTAATATTTTTAAAGTAATGAATTTTATGTTATTTAATTTTTGTGTAATTTAATTCCGTAGCGGGTTGTGGGTTTATAGGGGATTAGGGTGGGAAGTAATTTAATTATAGTACATTAAATAATAATATTTAGGAATTATTAATTATTTTTAATTTAATTTTGCGTTTTACTTCTGTAGCGGGTTGTGGGTTTATAGGGGAATATGGTGGGAATTAATTTAATTGTAAATAATTAATTATTGAAAGAATTTTTGTATATTGCTAATTAATTTATTCTTGGAGTGGGAATACTAATTTTTACCCTCCCGCTATCCAACGCTTTCCTTACTGTTGCACTCTCTGGAGTGGGAATAGTAATTTTTACCCTCCCGCTATCCAACGCTTTCCCTACTATTGCACTTATTGGAGTGGTAATAGTAAATTTGACCCGCCCGCTATCCTACGCAAAAAATATTGCATATTTTTAATTAATATTACGTTAATATATATGTATTACTATATTTTTTTACTTACACGAGTTATTTATTAATTTTAAAGATATTTAGGTATTTTTAAGTTTCAGTTAATTATATGTTTTATTTAATTAATTTTAAGACATTTAAAAAATTCGATATTTTGACTAACTAAGTATTTTTAAGTTTCAGTTAATTATATGTTTTATTTAATTAATTTTAAGACATTTAAAAAATTCGATATTTTGACTAACTATATTTTTTACAACGATATTTTGGATTCTATATTTTTGTACTTACCTGTTTGGAGATAGGGCTTCGATATTTTGGCATTCTATATTTTTACTGCGATATTTTGGCAATTCGATATTCTCCTTCTCGATATTTCGTCAGTGATCCGTCTTGTCATAGCTCCCACCTGGAAGTGTGTGGATGGCGAGTCAGTGGAAGCGCATTGCCAGATGGAGAACGAGGACAGGTTTCTAAAGCAGTAGAAGTGTATTGCATGATGGAGGACAAGGAGAGCTTCCTCAGGCAGTGGAAGTGTATTGCCTGATGGCGGACGAGGACAAATTCCTCAGGCAGTGGAAGTATATTGAAGGATGGAGGACAAGGACAGCATCATCAGCAGTGGAACTGTATTGCCTGATGGAGGATGAGGACAGTTTCTTCAGGCAGTGAACGTGTATTGCTCAATGAAGGACAAAGACAGCTTTCTTAGGAAGAGGAAGTGTATTGCTTAATGGAGGTCGAGGACGCTTCCTCACACTGTGGAAATGTATTGTCTGGTGGAGGACGGGACACCTTCTTTAGGCAATGGAAGTGTATTTCCTGATGGAGGACGAAGAAAGCTTAATCCGGCAACGGAATTGTATTTCCTGATGGACGACGGGAACAGCTTTTCCTTAGGCAGTGGAAGTGTTTTGCTTAATGGACGTTGAGGGCGCTTCCTCACACAGTGGAAGCATATTGCTTGATGGAGGACAATGGCAGCTTCCTCAGGCAATGGAAGTACATTGTAGGATGGAGGACGAGGACAGCTTACTCAGGCAATGAAACTGTATTGCCCAATAAAGAATGAGTTCGCTTCCTTACACAGTGAAAATGTATTCCCCAATGGAGTGTGAGAACAGCTTCCTTAGGCTGTGGAAGTGTACTGCGTGATCAAGTTCGAGGATAGCTTCCTCAGGCAGTGGAAGTGTATTGTGGGATGGAGGACAAGGACAGCTTTCTCAGCAGTGGAAGTGCATTGCTTGACTAACACGCTGAAAACGCCAGCCAGGTACGAGTCGCCATTACTGTGGGTGGGGCAGCGGGTCACCTGTGGCTACTCGGAGGCGTGGTTCTCTGTAGCCATTGCTGGAGCAGGTATAATATTTTTGAAATACCCACTCCATTTTCGTATGTCAATATTAAAATGACTAGGAATTAATTATAATAATTTATCGTTTGTTGTGTTTTAATTAACCAACCTCATTAACAGAAAGAATACACGTGGGAATGCATTTTGCATGGCTAAAATAATAAGTGAACTAAGCCTGAATGCATATTAAAATGATAAACGTTGCTTATGTGATGTTATTGTGATTTGCGCTTAAATAAATCAGCATTAACTGCTTTGAGTGTTGCATATGGCTAGATAAATACACACACATAAGGGTATTAGCGAGGGAATAACACTGTTTTATTCATTTCCATGTATTAATTACAATTTTGTGTTTCATTGCTTAAGTTGACTATTTTGGCCTATCACAAAATGGCCACCGACTGAAGCCTATATTTGAGTTCATTACATCACCATTTGAACAATGGAGAAAGACGCCCGCACTGACTTCGACCATGTCCCCTGTGTGACCTGTCAGACCATGCCCAGGAAGACTACTCTGGGAGAGGTGCCAATGCCCCTGAACATGAAGAAAGTTGTTACAAATGGAATTTATGAACTAATGAACCTAATGCGTTCCTAGCATTTGCTACAATTGAGATTACAGACTTCGTTTCCCCAAACAATCGATTTGGAACTTTACCCGTATGGGAAAATTGGCAAATATTGCCGAATGAACTGAAATATAATTAAATGAACCAATCATATTCCTGAGAAAAGAGAAATGCAACATTTTATATGTAAATTTTAATATAAATATTAGTAGACTAGAGAGGCAAGTAGCTGATTCTGACGCGCCACTTCTTGAACGTCATTTCCAGACCCCGATGTTATGCTGACGGAGAGGACGGTGATTCTACATGATTGAACAAAACTCTGACGATTTTGCTGAGGACCAGTTCTGACTTAGAAAACGACAATTAGCCAGAATAGGTAAATATGACAAAAGATGATATTACATTTAATTAGGATTTAACTTGCATTTGATTTATATAAAAAGAAAATCATTATTTGAAATAATGTGTCGGTGATTATTTCATTGAACTGTTTATTGAATATTTGTGTTAAGTTATCATTGAACCTTTTAAACAACTAGATGATTCGATCGACCTATTTGATGGAGGAACTGTTAGGGTGATTAAGGGAAAGTGGTTCTTCCATCAAGAAAAGCAGTTTGGTTCGGAACTGATGTCCCTTTATAGGCGCGGATAGTTTGAAAGAATGAATGTTGGTGTTATGGGCCCCACCAGCGTATGATGTGTGTGTGTGCGTGTGACTGAGAAATCATTCTGTCCGTGGAAGTAAGAGGAGATTGAGGAACCCGAACTACACCAGTTTTCTGGTAGCAGAGGATGGTTTTTATTGTTTAGGTTTAGTGATTTTGTATATATGTATAGTTACCAGTTTTTTCTGGTAATGAGACGATGATTTTATTGTTTGATTTGATGATTTGCGTGTATATAGGTTATTGATTATTGATTGGAATTGATGTGTACTAACCCTATATGTTGAAGTCGTATTGAGTTCTATGTAGTGTGTACGGCTTCTGGGACTTAGGAAGTCGGTGACAGTTCCGTAGTAGGTCAGAGGCAAGCGCTGCTCTCGGGAAAGGCGGAATTGTTGGCCCTGTATGTAGACAGGGGAAACGTGGAACAATTGAAGTTGCGCGTCGCATTGTCTGGGTTCGATTCGGTAGCATCACCGTGTGTTGCCATTAGAGACATATTTTCTGTGTAAGAGAAGTGTGTATGATAGCGAAGGTTACCTGTGAAGTTCTGGTCTTAGGTACCAGGGATCCTATTGGCATTCCGATAACGCTTATCACTAGAAAGGTAATAGGTACTCTCTGAGCTTGTTAGAAGGACAGGGCAGAGGTAAGCGCTGCTTTGTTAAGGTGTGTCATAATTCTGTAGTAGGACAGACTGTTCGCTGTTCTCGGGAAAGACAGGATTCTGTGTAAATGTGCTACATTTTCTGGTGTGAAAGTGCGTGAATGAAAAAGGCTTTCCGGTTAATAGCGAAACTCTGTGTCTTAATTCTGGAGAAACAGTTAATTGATGCTTGCAAGAAGGGTGAAGTAGAGGGATGTGCTACTTTATCAACGGAAGTAACGATTCTGAAGTAGGGCAGAAGTAAGCGCTGCTCTCGAGAAAGACAGAATTCTCGTGAGAAAGGTCTATTGCTAGTCTTTGGTTAGCGAAGCAGACAATGGAGATGTTTATATGTTGTAACTAACAGAATCGTAGAAATTGAAACAAATGCTACCGAGTAGTTTTGTAAAGGAGGGGTAGACGAGAGATAGGAGACAGGAGCAGGAGCTGCTGCAGCGCTGGGATTGGACAGTGGGTCAGATCAGCAGAAGCGCTCTGATTGGTGCGTTAGTGTGTGTCGCGCAAGGATTGGAAGAAGTACAGGGTGACGTAGACGCTCCAGGATTGGTGCGTTGGTGTGAGACGCGCTGGGATTTTAGGATTGAAACAGTGACGTAGACGCTCCGGATTGGTGCGTTGTTGTGAGTCGCGCTGCAATTGGATAAGAGATCGTACAGTTGTAGAGAGGACTGGGGTTTTACGGAAGACAGGAAAATGTATTACCATGCTGTAGAAAAGAAGAAGAAGTCATTGTTCAGTAAAATTAAAAGCTGGTTCGTGAAAGACAAAGAGATTGTGACAAGAGAAGGACAGTTACTTCCTCCGACGAAAACCCCCGCATCCTTCATGGTTGCAAAATATGGATATCATACTTGCATTTGGTTAGACAATTGGGTGAAGTACACAAGGGAAGACAGAGTTTTAGCTTTCCCAGAACATGGCTCATTTAATCTGGCCATATTAATAAATCTGCGGGAGCGAATGATGAGCTTAGAGCCCCGACCTAGACCTACGCAATTCGAGGCGTTGACTGAGTGGGAAGATGAGATGCATGAGCGAGAAAAGCAGAGAAGCGGTGGTAGATATAGGTATATGTTTGGACGACAGTATGATCGTGAAACTCATCATGATCGAATGAGAAGGTGGCGAGACGCAAGCATGACTGAAGGACTGTTTCCTGTAAGAACTGTAGGGGAGACTGAAGGGAGAAAGTGTGTAGAAAAAAGGAACAATGTAGAATCTAGAAGGTACGGCGCAAATGAGTCCGAGGACGACGTTCTGGATGACATGTTTTACAAAAGTCCACCTCCGTACAGACAGGAACCAGAGGTAGGAACGCCAGTTACCCCAATGAGAGATACCCTGCGAATTATCAAAACAGAAGTCATGACACCAGAGGTGAAAAGAAGTAATCCCCTTAGGGAAAGAGAGAAAGAAATGGAAAACAGGGCTGAAAGTGAAAACTCGATGGAATTAGCAAAAACCACACTAGAACTAACAGAGAAAATAAGAGAATTGACCAAAAATCTAGAAGCAGTCACGGTTCCTGTAACAATAGGTCCCGTTATGCCCATTTTTGAGAAGCAGAAAGAAAGCGAACATGGCCTAACAGTTCCATATGTGAGCAGTAGGCAGGTTGAACAACCCCTAATGAGAACAAGAGAGAACCCGTGGAGACATACAATGTGCGAAGGTGAATTGAATGTGACAACTAACCCGTTCTTGAGTTCCGATTGCATAGAAAGGAACAGAATGACAGGAGGATCAGTATTAGCACCCCAAAGAGTAACAGAACACGGAAGTGTAGAAAAATCCACAGGAATAACTACAGATGAATTGAGCGAAGGGTTGAAAGGCTTGCAGGGAAAGGAAAGAGAATCCCAAACAATTGATGTGGCTAAATTACGCATGGTACTAGAAGAATTAATAGTAGGAACGATCCCAACAGAAAAGCTGAAAAATTACCAGGATGAGGAGCTGTTGTTCTTGTGCAAGAGTGTCACTTGGAGAGCAAAGAACCTACTTGACAGGCTAGAAGAAATAGCAAGTGAAATGGGAATTGACATGGACAGGGTAAAAGCTTTACAAAAGCCTTACCGAGTGGATTTCACTGAGAAAGACATTGAGAACATGAACACTACAGGCCGAATAGGGCAAATTAAGGACATAATTACACTGTTGAGAAAATGGGGAGATGTGGATAAATGGAAAAGTAGGTGGTATAGGAAGCGAGAGGATACATCAGACAGAACTTTTCCAGCATTTCCTGTGAGAGAGAAAGAGAAGGTAGTATCAAAATTTCCCATGAGAGAGATTCCAGGAGGGGGATATGTGTATGTCCCATGGACCAGACAGGATATTTTGTCATTTACAAATGACTTCCCTCGATTGAGAGAAAAGCCCGTCGAGTGGTACAGACAGGTAGACAGATTTGTGAAGCTGTCAAAAGTACTGTGGATTGTCCTGAACAGCCTATTTGATATAATAGTGCCAGCAGACTTATGGGCTGAATGCAAGATAGTCATAGATTGGCCAGCTAAAGAATACCCCAGAGATCCCAAAACAGGAGCACCAGACCCCGAGGTAATGAAGAAATATGAACAAGTCATGGTTTTCCTGAAAAACAAGGTACCTCCCAAAGAAACAGACTGGGTCAAAATAGACCGAACACATCAGGAAGTGAAAAAATCAGTCCATGCCTATTATGAAAGACTAATACTGGCTTTCAAGCAGTTTAGTGGAGATGAAAATCTGGGTGAAAAGGACCTGAGCCATTTTGTATATAGATTTGTATATGGTTTGCTCCCTGAAATTAGCGAGATGATCAAGCAGCATACAGTGGACTGGCAGAGCAAAAAGATCGATGAGATCCTGAGACATGCTAAATACTTTAGTGATGAGATTGAGGCAAAGCAACGAAAGCTGAAGAAAAAAGCAATGTGGGCACAAGTGAAAGTTGCAGAAAGACAGGAAGCTCAGTTAGTCGAACAAGCAAATAACCCAGGAAATAAACCGAGATTTGGCCCAGGAAAGGGGAAAGGTGACATGGAAGAAGCTAAAAAGAAGTTTCCATGCCACAATTGCGGTAGGTTAGGGCATTGGAAATCCGAGTGTAAATCTCCTCCGTGTGCTAATAATGAAAATCCATCATTGAATCCACAGGTGCAGAGTGAGGGGTGTGGCCAACAGCAGCAACAGCAGAAGGCTGTTAAACCACAGAATCAGGTGCCAAAATCGCCCTTACCACAGAGCAGAAATACTCAGAAGTACAGTCAAGATTCGGGATTCTACAATGAAGAACAGGTAAACAAACCGCAACGCGCGAGCGCTGTGTCACAATATTGGCTGCAAAAGGATGAGAGTGATTCTGAGGAGGATTTCTGATGGTGCCGAAGGGAGAAAGAAGAGTGCGTGCTTGGCGCAACTCTAGAAATAGACCAGACAGGACCATTTGTAGATGGGAAGGTTAATGATGAAAACATTACTTTTCTAGTCGACACTGGAGCTACACGATCCACTGTCAGGTCAGCTGATGTAAAGAATCTTACTCTCTCGGATGAAACAATCCAAGTAGTTGGTGTGTCTAACACACAGATCAGAACGTACCTTACTGAACCGGTAAAGGTCAGAATAGGGAAATTTTCAGACATGCACCGTTTTGTGGTGTGTGACACCAGTCCTGTGAATTTGCTAGATAGGGATTTGCTGTGCAAGATGAATTGCACCATATTCTGTACTCCAGATGGAATAGCTTTTGAGACACCAGATGAAGATGTCCTGTATAAAATGACCATAGCTAACAGAGAGAATGATGTTGCTGAAACATATGCCGTATTCAATCCTGATGAATTACCCCCAGAATTAAAACAGACAGTGAAGGCAGCAGTCTGGGATTTCACTGGAGAAGATGTAGGCCTGATGAGAAATGTAGACCCAGTGAAGATTTCGGTAAGAGAAGGAGCAGTTTTCTCAAACATTCCACAATACAGACTGACACCCGAAATAATTGAAGGAGTAACTCCCTTAATTGAGAAAATGATCCAGCAAGGAGTTTTGAGGGAAATATTGAGCAGTCCATGTAATTCACCTATAATGGGACTGAAGAAGCCTAATGGAAAGTTCAGAATAGTGCAGGATTTGAGAAAAATCAACAAAATTGTTGTGTCATGCTGTCCCATTGTACCAAATCCGTCAGTGATTTTGTATCAGATTCTCCATGATGCTGAGTGGTACACAGTAATTGATTTGTGCCATGCTTTCTTTTCAATCCCATTGCATCACGACAGCGAGCCGATTTTTGCATTTCGGTTTGGAGAGCGTATTTTGGCATGGTGCCGAATCCCACAGGGGTACACAGAGAGCCCCTCAATATTTATTCAGTTGTTGAAGAAATCTCTGGAAAGTTTAGCAATGCCTGAAAATTCAGTTTTGGTCCAATACATCGATGACCTGCTTGTGGCATCGAAAACACGTGAAGCTTGTGAGACAGACACAATTGCTTTGCTGAATCACTTGGCAGATGGAGGACTAAAAGTATCTCCAGCAAAATTGCAATTCTGCAAGAAAGAAGTACAATACCTAGGACACAATATTGAGAAAGGGCTGAGAAAAGTGACAATAGACAGGATCAGAATCATCAGAGGAATGAGAGCCCCGATGACACAAAGAGAAGTGAGAATGTTCCTAGGAATGGTTGGTTATTGTCGTCAGTGGATAAGTAATTTTTCCCTGATTGCCAAGCCATTAATAAAATTGACAAAAAGTGAGGTAAAAGACCCCCTTGAATTAAACAAAGAAGAATTAGCAGCATTTAAAGAATTAAAGAACAGGCTTTGTGAAGCACCTGCCCTGGGTATGCCAGACTATGAGAAGGAGTTCGAGTTGTACTGCAGTGAGAGAAACGGATGTGCACTCTCAGTGTTAATTCAAAAACATGGAAGATTGAGGAGACCAGTTGCATACTTCTCATCAATGCTGGACCCAGTAGCTGTGGGTTTGCCAGGATGTCTGAAAGCAGTAGCTGCTACATGCCGAAGCCTGGAGCAAAGTGAGGGAATCGTAATGGGATATCCCTTAAGAGTATTTGTACCTCATGATGTGGCGATCCTTTTAACAAGGAGCCGGACACAGTTCATGTCAAGTAGTCGGCTGACTAAGTATGAGAAAGTCATTCTAGGTGCATCAAATGTGAGTCTTGAAAGATGTGTGAATGTGAATCCAGCAACTTTATTGCCTGATGCTGACAGAGTGGAGGTACGAGATGATGTTGATCATGATTGCCTGGATGTGCTTGATTTTTGCACGAAACCCAGACCAGACATAAGAGATCTGCCATTGCCAGAAAGTGATTATGTGTTTTTTGTGGGTGGATCTTGTTTAAGAACGGATGAAGGAGTGTTGAGTGCGGCATATGCAGTGTGCACAGTTTCAGCAGTTATAGAAGCATCACCCTTGAAAGGAGTTAAATCCGCTCAAGTAGCAGAAATAGTGGCATTAACAAAGGCCTGCAAAATTGGGAGGAATGTGAGAGTGACTGTGATGACTGACAGCCAGTATGGCTTCGGAGTTGTCCACGACTTTGGCCAACTATGGCTACAAAGAGGTTTCCTGACCTCAAGTGGAACTCCCATAAAGAATGCAGAAGTAATTGGAAAATTGCTTGAGGCAATACAAATGCCCAAAGAACTGGCTGTTGTAAAATGTGCTGCTCATGGTCAAGGTAGTGACTACATCACTACCGGGAATAGATTTGCCAATGACATGGCTCAGTACTGTGCTAGAAATCAGTATTCATTCAATCGGTCAAAAGAAAAGGAAATGTCTTCTTGCTCTTTAATGTTTACTAACGTTGTAGGAACCTGGGATGAAGTGAGGCGGTTGCAGGATGAAGCAGGAGATGAGGAAATGAGGGAATGGGTAAAATCAGGTTGTGCACCAAGGGAGAAAGACCATGTATGGGTCTATAGGGATGGAAGACCAGTAATGCGTAATAGCATGATGTCAACCATGGCACGGATGTATCATGGCCAGGGACACCTAGGGAGAGATGCCATGATAAGAGCCTTTAAGCAAACCTGGTACAATGCAAAATTCAGGTTGATAGCAGAGAGTCTCTGTCAAAGATGCCTGATATGTCAGCAATACAATCCTGGAAGGAAAACAGTAGTGAGCCTAGGCACAATAGGCCGAGAGGGAGGAACCTTCACCAGAATGCAGGTAGATTTAATTGAAATGCCCCAAGTCAACAGGCTGAGGTATGTCTTGGTGATAGTCTGTCTGTTCTCCAGGTGGGTGGAAGCATTCCCAACAAGAAGAAATGATGGGATAACAGTAGCTAAGCTATTGTTAAGAGAATTCATCCCAAGGTTCGGGTTCCCAGTGACCAATGAATCAGACAGAGACGGACACTTTTATAATGAAATCATGAAATTGATCTGTGAAGCATTGAGTGTACAACAAAAACTGCATTGTGCCTACCGACCAGAGGCTTCTGGTGTGGTTGAACAAATGAATGGTACCATCAAAAACAGAATTGGGAAAATGTGTTTAGCCACAGGAATAAAATGGCCTGATGTCTTGCCTCTTGTCTTGATGACGATTAGGTCTACTCCAGACAGAACCACAGGTTTGAGTCCCCATGAAATCATTATGGGACGTGCCATGAGGCACGTGTTTGTACCAGTCAACAAGCTGATGACTATAACTGATGACATGGTTTTGGATTACTGTAAAGGCCTGGCTGACGCAGTCCATTCTCTGTTTCACCAGGTTGGAGCGGATGCCACCACACTTGAAAAGAAACCAGCCCATGATTTGAGCCCAGGGGACTGGGTGAGAATAAAAGTCCACAGAAGAAAAAATTGCCTGGTTCCAAGGTGGGGAAGGCCAAGACAAGTTGTCCTGACGACAACAACTGCTGTTAAGTGTCCTGGACTGAAAAATTGGATACATGCAAGTCACACCTTGAGAGTTCCAAATCCAGGTGATAGCATTGGTAAAGAGTATTTTGATGACTCAGAATCAAGTGATTCAGATAACGAGATTTCAAAGACAAAAGAAAATCCTGAAAGGGGGGAGAAAGGGCCAAAATCAGCTCTAATTCCACAAGGAGAAATCCTGCGGAGAACACTGCAGATTACAGAGACAAATTCAGATTCTAGAAAAGAGCCTGAAATACCAACAACCAGTAACGAACACAGGAAGAAGGAAAGAAAAGAAAAGAACATTCCAACAGAAGTGACATTTACACCAAATGAGAGAGTGGGAGAAGTTCCACCTGAAATAATCCTTGAAGGGGAAGAAGGGACAGAAATAGAGAGAGAGGGACAGATTTCTGCGGAAAAACCCCGAGGAGGTGTAGGGAGAACCAACACTGAGTTAGGTGAAGGGACAAGTAGACAGCAAAAAGATTGCGTGCCGGAGACCCGAGGAGGGACAGAAGTAGGGAAATCACAAGAGGTGGGAAAAGAAGCTGTTGGAGAAAAAGAAGTAACTGAAACAGAATCTGAAGAAAGTGAGAACGAGATACATGAAGGTCGAGTTCTGAGAAAGAGAACTTGGATCGAAGAGAAAAACAACAAAGAAGGCAAAACAAAAAGAAATGCTAAAGGAGACCTTTGGCCCAATAAGATTAAAAGACTGAGATATCGACTGACACGAGTTAACTCATCAAAAGCTGAACAGGTGAACGAAGTGTCAGGTCAGAACAAAGCCAAAGAAGGAGAAACAGAGATATCTGAAGAGAACAAAAGAACAAGAAAACCAAACCAGAAGTATATGTCACCAGAATGGACGTATGTGGCACTGCCTGAACCAGGAGAAGAGGCAGACAGTCAAGGAAATCCAGACGCGACTTTGCTGAGAGTGGTTGAAGAAGAAGAAACAGCAGGAATCCTGAGAGTTATCTTGTCCGATATCGGAGAAGAAGCGGATATTCAGGAACTTCTGTATTTTAATGACGAGGAAGAAGTGAAAAACGATGAGATGCCAAACTGAGTAATTCCAAAGAAGGCATTTGTGGAAGAAAATAAAGAGACTAAAAAACTAGAAATTAAAGGACTAAAATAACCTGATAGGTGCTTAGTGCCTTAAGGTGGAAAACCCAGTAGTGGAGTAGAAGAGGCTAAGTCAAAAGACACGGTCAATTTAACAAGATGGCTAACATAGAGGATAACAAGAGTAGATGTACCATCATGAAAAGATGGTGCAAGATGTATTGTTGTTGTACAGGACTATTAATGCTTCTTTGGAGTGTACTTGCTCTACTGATCTCTTTCAAAGTAACAATAGACACATTAGGAGGGCATACTGAGAATATGACTAACATAGGGAAGAGTTCCCAAAAGATAGTTCTGACTAGAACAAGCAATGTACATATACACAAGGATAGGTCTATAACTGATTTTTCTAGCAATGTGTTTTCAAAATTACTGTATGAATACCTAAAGACAATGGACGTAAGGGATTGCTACGTTTGCATGCAATTACCTGCATCTTTTTCAGAAGGAGTGACTTATCATCACCTTCCAGCTACGTATGGAATTTCATGTAGTGTGTTAATTAGTATTTTTTATCAAATAGGGAAATTAGATTATAACTTGTCAAACGTAGATAACATTCTTGGGCAATTACCTATGAACAATGAATTGAATCCTGCTAAAGAAGCTAACGTTTTAGGTGAGATTTTCATAGAAACTAAGGAACTAACATTAGAATACATTTTTAGAAACAATCTAACTTGCAGTTTGAAGAAAGAAGAGAAAACATTTCTAGACATGGTTGAGGAAACGGGAATAAAGGATGCACAGAAAAGCAGAAGGAAATAAAATGAGTGAAACTGTGTGGGACATTGATAAAGAAAAGGAGCTGAAAATGAAGCCAGTCCAACAATGGCTATAGATACACCACAGAAAGGCAATCTATGTATTATGAGAAAGAGATCCCAGTATGATTATTATTTCATAGGGACTAGTGAGTGCCATGATACATACTTTATTGCAACTGGATGGGGATTTAGAGGTGGAAACGATCCAGTCTTTCCTGGATTGTACTACATTTGTGGGAACAAGGCTTACTATAGGTTGCCAGACCATTGGTATGGCACATGTTATGTTGGCCTGGTCTTTCCAAAAATCTTTCACATGGATAGAGTAGAAAGCAATGGACATAATAACCTACTAATGCGCAGTAGAAGAGAAACTTGGGCAGAAATTGTAGGTGATATTTTTGGAGCTTTGATACCAGCAGTGGGAATATCTTTGAATGCAAATACCATTCGGAAACTGTCAACAGTAGTGGATCGCTTGTCAACAAGCACCGCTGGAGGATTTCTATTGGTAAACACTGAAATGATTGCCATGCGTGCTATGGTAATGCAAAATCGACTTGCCCTTGATATCTTATTGGCAAAAGAGGGTGGAGTCTGTGGAATGCTGAAAGTTCAACATTGTTAACAAAAAAATGTGTTACCTCTGTCACCATCAATGAACTTTTCAAATTTTTTAAGTGGATTTTTATTTTCCACTAAGTGCATATAATATACAAATACTGCATTTTCTATTTTTTCATCAAGACCTGTCGATTCTGTGCAGCTATTGCTAAAACAAAAACAAGATTGCTTAAGAAAGCTTAACAATAATCAAATAACAAACAAACACAATATTATATACTTTGACGATACTCGCATCCGAAACAACAACAGTTCAGTATAATGGATACAACAAATCTCCTTGTACTTTTTTCTAGACAACAATATGTAGAATGTTTATGCATATAAGGATAGTCCTGCGTTGTTCACATAAAGTTCCAGGGACTCCTATTTTTCTGGTCCTCGCAAGGTGATAGTCTGTTTAGAGTCCCAGAGGGAGGTAGCCAGAGGCTTTAGGAAACCAAGTCTTGCGACGCTGTTTTTAATGCTCTGCAAGTAGTATCGGAGACTTAACGTTGTTTTGTTTCCTTTGTTTCTTTAAGGCTTGCCCCATCAAAGAACCAACGCGTTTCGACCTTCTACGTGGCACTTATTGTCGAAGGTCTTCATCAGGGTGGACAAGTTTTATACGGAGGACTGGAGGTATCACGAACGTGTTTGAAGATATAAGGTTCTTGATTTCTCGTATCTCCAAGCGGGAATCTTTAAACTAACACAGCCGGAGTGCTGCGTGGGAGCTGTTCTAGCGCAAGTTAATTGCGTGGTGGCTCCAGGTCTTGTACCAAGGCGGTAAGACGTGCTGTCTACTTCAGTAAATCGTACTCAGCTCAATTTCCTCGCACGGTACTTCAACATTGTTGCACTTACATTCCTGACGAAAGCAAAGATCTAAAAGTTTACATCAAAAACATTACTGAATTGCACGATGAAATAGTACCACTGGAAGCTGAAAGTATCTGGACTAAAATTAGCAATAAAATGGCTGCTATTAAGAATTTCATAGCTAAAGTAGGTAGTACCATTATTGGTAAAATATTATTTCCACTAACGTGTGATTTTCATAGTATTAATTCTTAGACTAGGATGTATGTGTTGTAGATATAGAAGAAATAAAAAGAAAATTAGACGAGAAATAGAATTGGAAGAATGGAGGGAGAGTATGTATATAGAAGCAAAAACAGAAGATGAAGAGGAGACTAGATTATAAAAATTTGAGCAAGAAAACATTTTAAATTTCCGCAAAAGGGGAAAAATTTAATTTTTGGGTTTTGATTCTTGTGGTGATAAAATCACCAAAGGGGGGATTGCTGGAGCAGGTATAATATTTTTGAAATACCCACTCCATTTTCGTATGTCAATATTAAAGTGACTAGGAATTAATTATAATAATATATCGTTTGTTGTGTTTTAATTAACCAACCTCATTAACAGAAATGAATGCACGTGGGAATGCATTTTGCATGGCTAAAATAATAAGTGAACTAAGCCTGAATGCATATTAAAATGATAAACGTTGATTATGTGATGTCATTGTGATTTGCGCTTAAATAAATCAGCATTAACTGCTTTGAGTGTTGCATATGACTAGATAAATACACACACATAAGGGTATTATCGAGGGAATAACACTGTTTTATTCATTTCCATGTATTAATTACGATTTAGTGTTTCTTTGCTTAAGTTGACTATTTTGGCCTATCACAAAATGGCCACCGACTGAAGCCTGTATTTGAGTTCATTACACCACCATTTGAACAATGGAGAAAGGCGCCCGCACAGACTTCGACCATGTCCCCTGTGTGACCTGTCAGACCATGCCCAGGAAGACTACTCTGGGAGAGGTGCCAATGCCCCTGAACATGAAGAAAGTTGTTACAAATGGAATTTATGAACTAATGAACCTAATGCGTTCCTAGCATTTTCTACAATTGAGATTACAGACTTCGTTTCCCCAAACAATCGATTTGGAACTTTACCCGTATGGGAACATTGGCAAATGTTGCCGAATGAACTGAAATATAATTAAATGAACCAATCATATTCCTGAGAAAAAAGAAATGCAACATTTTATATGTAAATTTTAGTATAAATATTAGTAGACTAGAGAGGCAAGTAGCTGATCCTGACGCGCCACTTCTTGAACGTCATTTCCAGACCTCGATGTTATGCTGACGGAGAGGACGGTGACTCTACATGATAGAACAGGACTCTGACGATTTTGCTGAGGACCAGTTCTGATTTAGAAAACGACAATTAGCCAGAATAGGTAAATATGACAAAAGATGATATTACATTTAATTAGGATTTAACTTGCATTTGATTTAGATAAAAAGAAAATCATTATTTGAATTAATGTGTCGGGTGATTATTTCATTGAACTGTTTATTGAATATTTTAGAGTGTTAAGTTATCATTGAACCTTTTAAACAACTAGATGATTCGATCAACCTATTTGATGGAGGAACTGTTAGGGTGATTCAGGGAAAGTGGTTCTTCCATCAAGAAAAGCAGTTTGGTTCGGAATTGATGTCCCTTTATAGGCGCGGATAGTTTGATAGAATGAATGTTGGTGTTATGGGCCCCACCAGCGTATGATGTGTGTGTGTGCGTGTGACTGAAAAATCATTCTGTCCGTGGAAGTAAGGGGAGATTGAGGAACCCGAATTGCACCACCATCTCCCCTAACCACACATCTCATCTCATCCTGAGATCTGATTGGCTGTCAGCACTTCATCCAAGAAGTGTTGGCAGCCATCTTGGGACCAATATATATGCTAGCACCTCATTAATGAGCATTGCAGTTAATAGAAGGTTTTAAGACTTTAGTCACATTATAAATCATTTGTTGATGGTACCATACTCATTTTAGGAATTGTGGTGTGTTCGAAGGTGATTTTACCATGTGAAAAAGCCTTCTGCTGGGATATCATGAATCATGTTTGAGAGAAAACTATGTTCTCATGCTTTTCCCACAGAGGTTTGGAAGGTGATCTATAAGCTAAACTGAGAGCACATTTTCTGTAAATTCACATTATCTTTCTCAGTCATGTGAGAATGAAGTCTGACATTCTCAGTAAAACATGTACATCCAACAAGGGCAGAGACTGTCAGTTGATTCCTTTGTGTTCTACTGCAGCTTCCCAGAGTGTTCTAAAGAACAACTAGAGCGCTAACAGTCCTACTTATGACAAACGTATGGCACACCTGAAGCCATCTTGATTGGAATAAAGTGGTAACTCTTAAAACATTTAATTTAAAAAGGAACAAAATGAGGGGGTTCATTTTGCCATAGAAGTATGATTAGTGCTGCAGAAAGAAAAATGAGGGCACATTTTGAGTGACTTCCCAAATCCTCTTCTATTTCATTAAAAAATTCTGACATGCAGACTGAAACATGCACTTTCAATACCAGCAGCAGACTTCCCTGGTGAGCAGTAGCTTTACTACAGTGATCTAATGAGCAACTAGAGTGCTAACATTCTGAATTTATGGCAAATGTGTGACACATCTGAATGCCATCTTGATGGAATCAAAGTAAAAAACTGAAAGTATTTCCTACTGAGGAGACTGTAGTAAATGAGGAAATTAGGAAAATTCATAACAAATAAGTCTCCCAAGATGGCCACCAGACACAAAAGAGCCCAAATGTAGCACAAATATCACCCAGATGTAGCCCAAGTATAGCCCAATGACAGAATGTCCCAGAGTGTTCTTAAGAACAACTAGAGCGCTAACAGTCTTACTTATGACAAAAGTATGGCACACCTGAAGCCATCTTGATTGGAATAAAGTGGTAACACTTAAAACATTTAATTTACAAAGGAACAAAATGAGCGGGTTTATTTTGCCATAGAAATGATGATTAGTGCTGAAGAATGAAAAATTAGGACACATTTTGACTTCTCAAATCCTCTTCTATTTCATCGGCATATTAGTCCTCCGTTTCCATCTATGGCTAAGATTAAATTATATGCCGATTACATTATGCTTTTAATAAAACCTGAAGAGAAATCGCAGGCCAAAGTTTTTCAGGTGTTTGACTTATATGAGTCATTTGGCGACTATAAAATTAATAAAAGAAAAACGGAAGTGTAATGCTTGATGGAGGTTGAGGACAGCTTCCTCTGGCAGTGGTAGTGTATTGTGTGATGGAGGACGAGGACAGCTTCATTAGGCAGTGGAAGTGTATTGTCTAATGGAGAATGTGGACAGGTTTCTAAATCAGTGGAAGTGTTTTGTATGCTGGAGGACGAGGGCAGCTTCCTCGGGCAGTGGAAGTGTAATGTGGGATGGAGGATGAGAACAGCTTCCTTAGGCTTTGGAAGTGTATTGCCTGATGAAGTACGAGGACAGCTTCCTCAGGCGGTGGAAGTGTATTGTGGGATGGAGGACAAGGACAACTTCCTCAGGCAGTGGAAGTGCATTGCACGATAGAGGACAGCATCCTCAGCAGTCGAAGTGCATTGCTTGATGGAGGACGAGGTCAAATTCCTCAGGCTGGGGAACTATAATGCCTGATGGAGGAAAAGGAGAGCTTCTTCAGGCAGTGGAAGTATATTGAAGGGTGGAGGATGAGAACAGCTTCATCAGCAGTAGAAGTGTATTGCCTGATGGAGGATGAGGACAGCTTTCTTAGGCAGTGGAAGTCTATTACCTGATGGAGGACAGCTTCTTCAGGCAATGGCGGTGTATTGCCTAATGATGGACGAGGATAGCTTCATCTGGCAGTGAAAGTTTATTGCCTGATGGAGGGCAAGGGCAGCTTTCCCAAACAGAGGAAGTGTTTTGCCTAATGGAGGATGAGGATCGCTTCCTCGGACAGTGGATGTTAGAAATGGGATTTCTGGCTGGCTATGGCGTGCGCCAAAGCCAGGCAGAAACCACCACCCTAGTCAGGGCAAGGAAGTTACACGCCAAAGATAACCCCTGCTCACCCCCTTGGTAGCTTGGCACGAGCAGTCAGGCTTATCCCAGAGGCAATGTGTAAAGCATTTGCGCACGCACCCAGCAACAACATCCCAGGCCCACCACAAAAGAAACTCCACACAAGGTTATATATAAAAATAGCCTTTGTATTATCATAACACATTAGAATAGTAAGCACATATTATACAGGGGGCCACCTGGCACTGGGTCATATCTACAAGGGATTATTTACACCTGACAGGGCCCACTGGACCACTGTCAGTACCATCACAAAGTGAACTTAGTAAATGCAGAATTTATCATAAACATAGAACACAACCAGTAACTACTGGTAATCACTGTACTTAGCATCGGCCTGTAACATAAACTACATTATGCACAGCATCACATCAGGCGCGAATTACATTCTGCGCCAACCTCACCAGCATAAACAAATTATGCAATCCTCTCACGAGTCTAAACATATTAGACCCTAACCTCCTAAGCATAACTCACATTAGGGGCATATATCACACAGCGAGACATAATCTCACTAGCATAAACCATGATGCGCAAAACAACCTCATAATCATAAAAGACCACATTTAGAGGTATAACACAGGGTGCGTAAAACATACTACATGAATTACATTTCCTAGCACCAAAATCACATTAGGGTCTGGTGCCCTATTTACCTCCCAGTCCCCCTGGCAAACTCAGAAAATGGGCTCAAAGGCCCTGTGTCCCCAAAGTCAGGACGCGCTGCCTAGCAGCGGAATCCAATTGCGCCACTGCGCAAACCTAAACGGTGCAGCTGCCCACTACTTGCTGGGCAGCTGGAAACAGTCAAATGGGGCTTGGGCTCGCAATGATCCTTGGAACAAGTATGCCAGGCGTTGGAGCCACACGGGGCTCTGAAAGTAAATAATGCCCCCAAGCACTGTGGAGCGCACTGGCGCTCAGAAACAGATCACTCGGGGCTCTTGAAGCAAATGTGCCCAAACAATAAAAGCATGGGCCCCTCTGGGCCTTCCTAAAATAATTATGGCCATCGTTGGAGCCACCTAGGCTCTAAAAATAAATATGCCAAACGTTGGAGCGTCCCGCTGCCATCTGGGGCCGCTCTGACTCAGGACTGCCAGAAAGGGGGCCGTGATCGGCACAAACATTGTGCCCCCATTCACCGAACTGGTCTGGAGATGCTCCTCACGGTCTCCTCTTCACATGCGGTGGGGGCAGGCACCGGCAATGTGCCTCGAGCCCTCTCCGCCTTCAACCTGCACTCGTCGGCGCCTGCGGGGCTCTCCCTCAGCCATGGGAGCCCCGCACAGGCAGGCGCCATCTTCATCCCTCCGGGCAGCTTCTTCTCGGCGGGCGGGACTTCCCGCCGTACTCCTCTTCCTGCTTCCGTCTGCAGGCCCCGCCCACAACCGGGTGGGCCACGCTTCGCGGTGGCAGGGATTTGATCACTGAGGGGTAGGCTCCCTCTAATTAAAAAATAGCAAGCAGGGTGGGCACCTGCTCAATCCAGGAGGGCAAAGTCGTGGGGTGGGCACCTGTGCATCAATTAACAATACACGCCACGGTGCAGGGTGGGCACCTGCTTAACTGAAGATAAATAAGCGGGGTGGGCACCTGCTCGATAACACAGGCACAGATCAGTGGGGTGGGCTCCCGCTCGATCCTGAAGCACGGGGGAATCCCTACAATGGGGATTCCCTCTATCCAGACGGCAGCTGAGCGCTGCGGAGCATAGACGCTCCTCTTTTTGGCCAAATAAAAATAAAGCGCTCTCAGGGCGCCAGGATGCAGCCAAGGTCCTGGGGGATGAAAAGCACAGCGCTCCCAGGGCGCACAGGCACTCAAAGTTCTGGAGGTCTGGGACTATGGAAGAAAAACTACAGGGTCCCAAACAGTCCTCCAGGCATCCAGGGGCAGGGCAGGGCCCAGGGAGGCAAGCCTTCCCCTGAGCCCCAGCAGCAGCACGCCCCTGGTAGATTCAAGTCCACAAACAAGAACATTTTCATGGGGTCACAGCCCCTTCTTTTATACAGCATTTTCTTTTGTTCTGCAACTGTAGGACAAGGGGAGAACCAGATACAACTGGTTCAGCAGCCCTTTGTTTTGCTCAGCTCCCCTCTCTATTCACAGGACAGGCCAGGGACATCAGACACACACCACAGGAGGTGGAGCCAGCACTGTGGAGGGAAGGCCCATCCCCATTCAGGTCCCAGGTGTAACTCCTCCCTCCCATCTACATGCAGATCTCTCCATTCACCACCGGGCAGACTCACCCTGGCTCCTGGAATTCCCCAGCCCTCCCAACTCCTGTCAATCACAAGCCAGACATGCAATTCACATCACACAGCACACATAAATGCCAATTTCTAGAAGTGGCACTTCTCCACCAGTCACAATAAATCTGCGCACACCATTGCGCAGCATTTATCCTAACAAATTTGCACATACCAAACTCGCCCCTGCACTCCTCTCACAACAGGAACTACTATGGACACACATATCCCCCATGCATTCCTATGGGAGCGCAGGCCAGTCTCACTAAATGTCACACAGAGCGCACGCACTTTACACTAGGACACAGTGCTAAAGTGCCTAGAGGCCTAAAACTACTAACACTACATAGGGAAAAAGGCCAGGATAAATGCAAAACGTTTAGGGTGAACCTGCCAAAAGGGCCAGGTCCAACAGTGGAAGTGTACTGCCTGATGGAGGACGTGGACAGCTTCCTCAGGCAATGGAAGTGTATTCTGGTATGGAGGACACGGACAACTTCCTCAGGCGGTGGAAGTGTATTGCCCAATGAAGAATGAGGGCGCTTCCTCACACAGTGAAAATGTATTGCCCGATGGAGGACGAGAACAGCTTCCTTAGGCTTTGGAAGTGTATTGTGGGATGGAGGACAAGGACGACTTCCTCAGGCAGGGGAAGTGCTTTGCACGATAGAGGAGAGCATCCTCAGCAGTCGAAGTGCATTGCTTGATGGAGGACGAGGACAAATTCCTCAGGCTGGGGATGTGTATTACTTGATGGAGGATGAGGACAGGTTCCTTAGGCAGTGGAAGTGTATTACCTGATGGAGGACAGCTTCTTCAGGCAATGGAGGTGTATTGTAGGATGGAGGACGAGGACAGCTTCCTTAGGCAATGGAAGTGTATTGTCCGATGGACAACGAGGACAGCTTCCTTAGGCAGTAGAAGCTTATAGCCTGATGGTGGACAATGGCAGCTTCCTCAGGCAGTGGAAGTGTATTGTAGGATGGAGGACGAGGACAGCTTCCTCAGCAGTGGAAGTGCATTGTGGGATGGAGGACGAGGACAGCTTCCTCAGCAGTGGAAGTGCATTGTGGGATGGAGGACGAGGACAGCGTCCTCATGCAGTGGAAGTGCATTACCTGATGGAGGACGAGGACAGCTTCCTTAGGCACAGGAAGTGTATTGATTGATGGAAGAAGAGGACTGCATCCTCAGGCAGTGGTAGTGTACTGACTGATGGACAACCAGGAAAGGTTCCTCGGGCAGTGAAACTGTATTGTGTGATGGAGGATGAGGACAGCTTACTAAGGCTGTGGAGGCATATTGCCTGATGGCGGACAATGGCAGCTTCCTCAGGTAAGTGAAGTGTATTGTAGGATGGAGGACGAGGACAGCTTACTCAGGCAATGGAACTGTATTGTGTGATGGAGAACGAGGACAGCTTCCTCAGGCAGTGGAAGTGTATTGTGTGATGGAGGACGAGGACAGCTTCCTCAGGCAGTGGAAGTGCATTGCCTGATGGAGGACGAGGACATATTCCTCAGGCTGGGGAACTGTATTGCCTGATGGAGGAAAAGGAGAGCTTCTTCAGGCAGTGGAAGTGCATTACCTGATGGAGGACGAGGACATCTTCCTTAGGCACAGGAAGCGTATTGATTGATGGAAGAGGAGGACTGCATCCTCAGGCAGTGGTAGTGTACTGACTGATGGACAACCAGGACAGCTTCCTCAGGCAGTGAAACTGTATTGTGTGATGGAGGATGAGGACAGCTTACCAAGGCAGTGGAAGCATATTGCCTGATGGCGGACAATGGCAGCTTCCTCAGGTAATTAAAGTGTATTGTAGGATGGAGGACGAGGACAGCTTCCTCAGGCAATGGAACTGTATTGCCCAATGAAGGACGAGGACATCTTCCTCAGGCAGTGAAAGTGTATTGTGTGATGGAGGACGAGGACATCTTCCTCAGGCAGTGGAAGTGTATTGTGTGATGGAGGACGAGGACAGCTTCATCAGGCAGTGGATGTGTATTGTGTGATGGAGGACGAGGACAGCTTCCTCAGGCAGTGGATGTTTATTGCCTAATGATGGACGAGGACAGCTTCCTCAGGCAGTGGAAGTGCATTACCTGATGGAGGACGAGGACAAATTCCTCAGTCTGGGGATGTGTATTGCCTGATGGAGGAAAAGGAGAGCTTCCTCAGGCAATAGAAGTATATTGAAGGGTGGAGGACGAGAACAGCGTCCTCAGGCAGTGGAAGTGTATTTCCCAATGAAGAACGAGGGCGCTTCCTCATACAGTGGAAATGTATTGCCTGATGGAGGATCAGAACAGCTATGTTAGGCTGTGGAACTATATTGCCTGATGCAGGACAATGGCATCTTCTTCAGGCAATTAAAGTGCATTGTTGGATGGAGGACGAGGACAGCTTCCTCAGGTAGTGGAAGTGCATTGTTGGATGGAGGACGAGGACAAATTCCTCAGGCTGGGGTAGTGAATTCGCAGGCATGTGTGAGTACTATAGCAACCTTGTTGAGAATTTTGCCACCAAGATGGAGCCACTAAAGAAATTACTAAGACAAAACATTGTTTATGATTGGGAAGAAGAGCAACAAAAGGCCTTTGAGGGCATCAAAAAAGATATTGTTAATGCACCCACATTGAAACCTTTCCGCATAAAGAAAGAATGTATCATAACTGTTGACACCAATTTGTAGGGGCTTGGAAGTGTGCTTTCACTAAAGGATGGTATGGATGAGCGAAATGTCGCTTTTGCGTCCAGGACCGTTAATGAAACAGAACGCAAGTATGTGGTAATTGAGAGAGAGCTTCTTGCCGGTGTATGGGCCGTTGAACATTACAGGAGTTTTGTGTGGGGCAGTAAGTTCACCCTCAGGACGGATCACAAGCCGTAAGTTAATATCTTGTCCGCAGGAGGAGGGTGGAACTCCACAGCCAGAATTGCAAGGTTAGCATCGGGGCTTCAAGAGTATAACTTTAGAACAGAATATGAGCCCGGAAAGAGAAATGTCACAGCTGACTTTCTATCACGCCTACCCTGCGGTCAAAATGATGTAAGTGTGATTAAGGAAGTTGATTTTGTTGTGAGCATTAATGACATTGTCCCATTACGGTATCAAGAAATCATGGAGCAACTTTGGGAAGAAAGGGAGCACAGCGATGCCAGGTGGAGTGACATTAAGACATTTATTATGAGAGGATGGTCGAAGAAGAGTGATGTGAGGTCAGATTTGTTACCTTTCTACAATGTTTCAGATGAACTAGAAATAGAAGGTAATTTAATCCTCAAAGCTGGGAAGTGTATTCCACAAAATGGTATACAAGATATCATACTGAGGATATTTCACAAGAGACATCCAGGCATATCCGCCATGAAGCGTTTAATTGGAAACTACTTCTGGTGGCCCGGTATGGATAGGTTCATTGACTGAATAGTCAGAGAGTGCGATGAGTGTGTATCCAGTGAGAAAATGCTAAAAGTGCACACCCCTCCTTTAAAGGTAGTCAAGTGGCCTGAGGAGACATGGCAGAAGGTTGCCTTCGACGTATCAGGTCCCTTCAACGTTTTGCCTGAGTATTCCTGCTTTGCTTTAGTTATTATCGACGACCATTCTAAATGTCCAGAAGCAAAGTTTGTCCCAAATGCCACCACAAGCGCTGTGATTGGTTTCTTTAAAGAGGTATTTGCACGTGAGGGGTGTCCTTCTGTTCTAGTATCTGATAATGGAGTACAACTCACCTCATCTGAGATGGAAGTGTTCCTTAAGAGTTGCGGTATTAAGCATAAACTCACTTCTCTCCATGAACCACATGAGAATGGACAAGTCGAGTGCTTTAATCGAGTGCTCAAAAAGTTTGTCATGGATTCTCTCAAGCAAGGCAGCAATTGTTTGAATTCACTGAGAGAACCTTTGTGGGTATATCGTATTACTCCGCACTCCACCACTGAAGTCAGTCCCTTCAGGTTGTTTAAATGGAGGGATCCTGCGTCCAGCGTGTGCCCATGGGGGTTCAGGGAGAAGTGCAAGAATTGTTTGTATAAGGAAGAGTGTGTGCATGATACTGCCAAGAGGGTGGAAACAAACAGGACAAAGACAAAAAATTGGCATGACAACAAATGGAGAACCAAGGTACATGATTTCAAAGTCGGTGATTGGATTAAGATATTAAAACCTGGTTTAGTTAACAAAGGGTCTCATTGATTTGGAAAAGCCATGCAAGTTAGAAAAGTATTTAGTAATAACATAATCACTCAGGATGGTAATGTGTGGAACACCAGAAGGATAGCTAAATGTCCTGACAAATGGTTCCCACGAAGGTATGACTCCTGAAATGCTGACCATCATATCAAGCGTGCTGAAGAGTCCGGTAATAAACAGCATAATGAGACGGTGGCTTCTAGAGTCCGAATGGATAGTCGTGTTAGATGTGTTCCAAAAGGGGTTAATGATTTTGTTTAGCATATGTTTCTTCTCCCCTCCCTTATTCCTTTTCTTTGTTTAACAAGGTGGATGTGTTGCATTCCACTTCCATGCATCATACTTTCGTATATTTATTTATGCATCATATTGCTTTAACCATGTTTCTTGCATCTTTTGGCATGCGCTCTGTATATCTTTGTAAGTGTTCCACATTCTGCATGGAGTGTTGGTCATGGTGTGTTCTACACTGTTGGTTCCAGTTGCATCTTGAGATCAACCTGGACGGATGTCCTAGTTGTGCTGCCGATAAATCTGCTTTTATTCATAATTTGGAGTCTGGAGACTTTGTAATAGACCTTCAAGTAGATCCCCCCCAAACACAGGAAAACTGTCACACATGCCCTCACCAGTAGCAGACTGGACTACGGCAACACACTCTATGCCAGGATCAACAAGAACCTCACCCGCAAACTCCAGATCATCCACAACACCGCCGCCAGACTAGTCCTCAACCAACCGTGCCACATCAGCCAACACCTACAGACCATACACTGGCTCCCCATCGAGAAGAGAATCACCTTCAAACTTCTAACCCACGCACACAAGGACCTCCATAACACCGAACCTGCCAACTTGAACCACCGCCTCACTTTCCACGCTCCCCAGCGTTCTCTCCACTCGGCCCAGCTCTCCCTCGCAACAGTACCTTGGATCAAGAAAACCAGAGCAGGAGGGAGCTCCTTCTCCCTCATCGCGGCCAAGGCATGGAACTTCCTCCCTCTCCACCTCCAACAGACTACAGAGCTCCCTAAGTTCCTAAAGGACCTCAAGACCTGGCTCTTCAATGGAACTCAGTGAACCTCCAGGATCTGCGGAACCCCCGCCCCCCCCCCCCCGCCCACCATCCCACAGCGCCTTGAGACACGTTCCGGGTGAGTAGCTTGCGCTTTATAAACCCTTGATTGATTGATTGAGGCATGGATATGTGTATGGATGGGTAGCAATCATGGAGTGTATGGATATGGAGTATGGATGGGTAGCACCCATAGAGTGTATGGATATGGATTATGGATGGGCAGCAATCATGGAGTGTATGGATATGGAGTATATTTGGATAGCAGCCATGGAGTGTATGGATATCAATTATGGATATGTCACAGCCATGGAACGTATGGCTATTTGTAGGATGTGTAGCAGCCGTGAAGGTTATGGATATGTAGCATGGATGGGTAGCAGCCATGGAGTGTATGGATATGGAGTATGGATGGGAAGCAGACATGGAATTTACCAATATGAATTAATGATGAGTAGCAGTCACGGAGTGTATGGATATGGGGTATGGATGGGTAGCAGCCATGGAGTGTATGGATATGGAGTGTGGCTGGGTAGCAGTCAAGGAGTGAATGGATATGAGTATGGATGGGTAGCTGTCATGGAGTGTATGGGTATGGAGTATGCATGTGTTTCAGGCAAGTGGAGTATGGATGAGTAGCAGACATGGATTGTCTAGATATGGAGTAAGGATGGGTAGCAGACAAGGAATGTATGGATATGGAGTATTTATGAGTAGCAGACACGGAGTGTATGGATAGGGTTTATGGATGGGTAGCAGCCATGAAGTGTATGAATATAGAGTATGGATGGGGTGCAGCTATGGAGTGTATGGATATGTGTATGGATGTGTAGCAGCCATGGAGTATATGGATGTGAAGTATGTATGGGTAGCAGACATGGAATGTACGGATTTTGAATATAGATGGGTAGTAGACATGGAGTTTTCTTATAGAGTATACAGATATGGAGTATGGACGGGTAGCAGTCATGAAGTGTATGGATATGGAATATGGATGAATATCAGCCATGGAGCGTACAGATGTGGAGTATGGATGGGTAGCAGCCACAGAGTGCATGGATATGTGTATAGAGGTGTAGGAGCCATGGAGTTCATGGATGGAGTACGGCTGGGTAGCAGCAATTGAATGTACGGATATTGAAAATGGATGGGTAACGGCCATGGAGTGTACGGATATGGAGTATGGATGGGTAGCAGCTGTGGAGTGTATAGATATGAATTATGGATGGGTAGCAGCCATGAAGTGTATGGATATGGAGCAAAAATGGGTAGCAGACACGGAATGTATGGATATGGAGTATGGATGGGTAGCGGGCACCGAGTGAACGGATATAGAGAATGGATGTGTTGCAGGCATGGAGATTACGGTGTGGAGTATGGAGAGGTAGCAGACATGGAGTACATTGAAATCGACTATGGATGAGTAGCAGTCACGTATTGAATGGATGGGTAACCGCCGTGGAGTGCATGGATATGAAGTACGGATGGGTTACAGCCATAGAGTATATGAATATGGAGTATGGATTGGTAGGAGCCATGGAGTGTGGATGGGTAGCAGCCATGGAGTATATGGATATGTAGTATGGATGGGTAGCAGACATGAAGTGTACGGATATGGAGTATGGATACGTAGCAGACATGGAGTGTACGTATATGGAGTATGGATGTGTATCAGCCACACAGTGTACAGATGTGGAGTTTAGACAGGTAGCAGCCACGGAGTACATGGATGTGTATGGATGGGTAGGAGCCATGGAGTTTTTGGATATGGAGTATAGGATGAGTAGCAGCCATGGAATGTATAGATATCGAGTATGGAAGGGAAGCAGACAAGAAGTGTACAGAAATGGAGTATGGATGGGTATCAGCCACGAAGTGTACGAATTTGGAGTGTGGAAGGCTAGCAGCCATGCGGTGTGTGGATATGGAGGATGGGTGAATAGCAGTCATAGAGTGTAGGGACATGCAGTGTGGATCGGGAACAGCCATGGGGTGTTGGATATGGAGTATGAATGGGTAGCACACCTGGAGTGTGAGGATATGGAGTATGGATGGGCAGCAGCAACAAAGTTTATGGATATGGAGTATTTATGAGTAGCAGACGCAGAGTGTATGGATATGGTGTATGGATGGGTATCAGCCATGGTGCATATGGATATTGAGTACAGACACTCGGTGGGCAACTGGCCAAGATAGCGGATGCAATAACCAGAAGTTCCGCATTGATTGCTCATTATCCGGTGCAATCCTTGTATGTACGGTCTTCTGTGCGGCCAACCAATGTCCAGAGAGATCCCTGTGCCCCCAGTGTGGTGTTGGAGGCTGTGGATTGCATTTTATGACCCAACCACCACTGATCGTATGCGCAGCCTCCGCGCCCCGATGCAGCACCGAATTGGACTGTTGCGATTCCCCCAGATGTTGCGGCCTGGCTTACCCCTACGACTGCTGCTGCGGGGGTCGCTGAGGCTGCATGAGTGTTGCGTTTGCTTCAGGTCTTCTGCGCCTCCATAGGCAAGGCGAGCCATACGCCTGGGGCCAGCGAGCGGGGCTTGCTGCGGCCCCCGGCCTGGGAGGGCCTAGCATGCTGTAGTGGATGATGAGGATCGGCGGTGGAGCCTGACCATGCTGGTGGCGTTGGTGAGAGCTGATCCTCAGTGCAGCAGCTCATCCTCAGTGCGGCAGCCGGCCCTGGAAGAGGCTCCCTTTGTCGTGAGCTTGGCAAGCATGGGACTTGCGAGGTGAGCACGATTGGTGACGATTATCCCCCTCCCCCTTGCTCCCTCAACTTACCCAGTGCCAGGGGGCAGCCGGGCAACCTATCCTTCACTATCGCACCAGCACTGGCCCGGGGGGTCAGGTGGGACCCAGGCCAGCTGCCACCCAGTCGTAGTGTGCTTCGGGGGGCCTGCTTGAGTGTGAGGAGGGTGACGGCCCGGCACGGGGTCCTCAGTGGCCCTAGGCAGGACACCAGGGGAACAACCATATTGAGTGTGGGTCCAATTTGGAGCAGGGACTTCCCACTTGCGATGGCCCGGGGGCCGGTTTGGGCTCAGTCTGCTGGCTGTGTTCCCTCCTCCTGGCGCGGCCGGTACTGGAAGACTCAGGACATGTGGCCCTTAGCGTCGATTGTGCTCTGTCTGCGCCTGGGGGTCAGCTGGGGCCCATGTGACAAACGGGGTCCAAGAAAATCACGCAGCATTCCACTTGTGACACACAGGTCTTCAGCGTGTGCCACCCCACAGTGAAATAAGGGTTAACTGGAAATCCACCTTTAGTGGGGCTACTAGGTGGAGGATAAGGAAACATGGCATGATCTCTGGCCATTGGAGGGGACATTGTGCTGCTGTAGTTGTATAAGCGACGTTCTCTAACTCTGACTGTGCATGCAGCGCACCACACAGGGAAGTGGTCTACTCTTGTGGTCATACAGCACTGGACACCCCCTATCTGTATGACTGGGCCTGGAGTGTGGTGGTGCGGGAGCCCTGTGCTGGTCCATAAGGGATCGGCAAAGGGGTGTTACCGTTATTGTTAGAAATGGGATTTCTGGTTGGCTAAGGCTTGCGCCAAAGTCAGGCAGAAACCACCACTCTAGTCAGGGCTGGGGAGTTACACACCAAAGATAACCCCTGCTCACCCCCTTGGTAGCTTGGCACGAGCAGACAGGCTTATCCCTGAGGCGATGTGTTAAACGTTTGCGCGCGCACCCAGCAACAACACCCAAGGCCCACCACAAAGGAAACTCCACACAAGGTATTCTATAAAAAATAGCCTTTGTATTATACAAAACACATTAGATAAAAACACACTTTACAATGTGCCAACAGGCACGGGCAGAATTTACAAGGGATTATATATACAGGGGACAGGGCCACCTGGACCACTGTCAGGAATTAGCACTTTTAGAAATAGTACGTTTTGTAGAAATAACACTTTGTAGGAATAATACTTTAGAACATAGCACATACAATCACTGTAGCACTAAATAGAAAATGTAGCACACAACCAGTAACTACTGGTAACAGGTAAGTACCACCTACGCAACCCTAACCACCTTAGGAAAATACTGCGCAGGGAATCAGGACCTCACTAGCACCACCTGTACTAGGGAGAAAACAACCACCTAAGTATCACAATACCTGTAGGGGTAAACGCACATTACACATGATGCATCACATTCAGAGGTGTAGGGAAGGAAGACACATGATGCATAAAAACATTCAGAGGTGCAGGTTAGAAACAATAGCGCAAAACTCACATTAGCCACCACCGTGGCAGTCCCTAGGCCAACTGACCTTGAAGGGGCAAGGACGCCCTGTGTCCAGAAAAGTCAGGGCGCGCCTGCGCAGGCTGCGCAACCCAGGGCGCACAACCTAAACGTTGCAGCTGCCCACTAAGTGCTGGGCAGCTGGGAAAAGGAGCGGGGGCACCACTGTGCCCTTTGACCACAAATTGCAGTCACGTGGGGCCCCTCTGGGCTCTAAGAAAACACTTGTGGCCCCCTGAGCCTCTCTGGGCTCTCAACACGAAATGCCCTGAGCCTCGCAGGCTCTGAAATACCAAGGCCCCCCAACCGTTGGAGCTTCTCAGGGGCTCAAGAGCATCATGCCCGACGTTGGAGCCTTCTCGGCTCTAGAATACTAATGGCCCCGGTGTTGGAGCCTCCCTCGGGCTCTTAAACAAATATGCCCCCACGGTGGAGTCCCTACGGACTCTGAATCAAGTAATGCGCCCCTGTATGTTAGAGCGCACAGTGCGCTCTGGACACGCACACCATGCCTCCACTCGTCGGAGCCTTCGTCGGCTCGTAACTTGCACACTCCGCCCCCTCACTCACTGGAGGACTCCTTCAGACCTCCTCCGGTCGAGACGAGCTTGGATGCGGAGCCTACGGGCTCAACAGAGCGCCTCACCGGGTGAACGCGCGGGTCCTGGGCGACGGCAGTGCACTCCTCAGGGCCCCGGGGCGCAGGGTAGGCTCCTGCCGGCTCCGGGGCTTCACTCCAGCGCGAGTCCTCGGTGGGAGGCGGGGTAGGCTCCCGCCCTCCTAATTCCGGATTCGATTGTCCCGGAGGCCCGCCCTCGGCCTGCCTGACTTCCGGCAAGCCCAAGGGCCGCGGCGGTGACATTCTCAGCGGCAACGAGGGGTAGGCTCCCTCTGTAGATGCGATATACGGCGGGGTGGGCACCCGCCGTAAAATAAACAAATTAGCAGGGTGGGCACCCGCGAGCACACCACAATGCGGGGTGGGCTCCCGCTCGATCAAATAATTAAATAAGCGGGGTAAACGCCGGGTGGGCACCCGCTGGCATCAATAAAGCGCTCCTGAGCGCTAGAGGCAAATTCAAGCGCTTTGGGGGAAAGAAAAGCGCTTCCAGGCGCTTAGGGGACCCAAACAAAGCTCTCCCAGCGCTTTAGGGGCAAAAGAACCTCAAAGTCCAGCAACGTTCTTCCCTGCATGCAGCAGGGCAGGGGTGGGGGGCAAGGCTGGACCCAGAGCCAGCTCACTGGGCCTCCAGGCAGGGAGGTAATCCAAGTGGCGGTCCTCTGGTCCAGCAGCAGCAGCAGCCCCCCTCAGGTAAGATCCTGGCAGAGAACAGTTTCTGTGGGGACACAGCCCCATTTTTATACACTAAAACCCTTTGTTCTTGTTTCAGGGTGAGGGGGAAAACCAGTCGCAGCTGGTTGGGGAGCACCCTTGATGTGCTCAGCCCCTCACTCTATTCACTGGCAGGGCTAGGGTCATCAGTCACACCACAGGGGGCGGAGCCAGCATTGTGTGGGGAAAGCCCTGCCCTATTCAGGACCCAGGTGCACTCCTCCCCAGCCATCAGCATGCTAATCTCACACTCACCACTGGGGCAGACCCAACCAGACCCCTGGAGGCAGGCTCACCAGCTAGCTCCAGCCAATCACACGCCAGACACACTGCACACAGAAGTGCCCACTTCTAGAAGTGGCACTTCCACACTAGGTACATGCACGCCGCACACATCATCGCGCAGCATTCAATCATACGAGTCCGCACATACCAAACTCGGGCCTGCACACCCCACGCATCAGGAACTACTAGGGACACATACATTCCCCATGCAGGCCTATCTCACCACATGCACTCAGAGTGCGCACGCACTTTACCCTGGGACACAGGGAAAGTGCGCAGAAACGAAAAATCACCACACCAAGTCACCAATAAAAAGCAAAAAAGTTCAGGGGTGAACCTGCCAGAAGGGCCAAGTCCAACAGTTATTGTAGTTGTGTGCCATAGGGCAACAAGTTCACTGTTCCACTCCCTCCCCCCAACACGAGTCCAGTCCTTTGCACTGTAACAGTGTTTCCTGACTGTTATACTAAAGCGGGAGCCTCATGTCAGATACTCACCATTGCGGGGTGCACAAGCGCAGAGCCCGTAAGACATAGCTGGTGACTAGGGAAGCCCTGAGCGGAACAGCGGTTTCTGAATTGTAGGTGCCCTGACTAGGCAAGTGCAATGCAGATCGGTACGGACCATGCTGGTTCTTCCTCTAGTAAACTGACCTGAAGGGCATAGCCGATACTAGTAGCAGAGTACATGCACATATTGTGAGATCTCTGCTTCCCCGCTGAATGCCCAAGGCGCAACAGTTGGTCATGGGGCGTCTCCGCTCTGGTCTCTCGGACAACCTGGGTGAATCATCACAGGCCCTGGAGAAACACTCGGACCATGACTTACACTCTCACTCCATGCAAATAGACACGGCACTGAATGAAAAGCTGGACAGTGTGCCAACTGCTGTGGAAAAAATTGGGGCCTCCATGGAGAGCAAAAGAGTATTGCTAGAAAGCAAAATAGATAAAGTCACAATGGGCTTTAATCACCTAAGGGTGGATCAGCGTAAACTGGCCGACAGACAACATGCAACCGAGATGCAGCTGGAGGAACTACAGCCAATTGCCCGGGAAAGCGCCTTCCACGCTGCAGGCACTGCTCTCCCGCATTGCCGCTCTGGGGGATAGGTTGGAAGATGCAGAGGGCAGATTGCGCCACAATAGTGTAAGCATAGTGGGCCTACCTGAAGGTGTGGAGGGACAGGACCCAGTGAAATACACAGAGGGTTGGCTGTGTGAATGGACGCCTCACGCCGGCTTATCTGCACAGTTCGTGGTGGAAAGAGCGCACCTGGTCCCTGTGAAACGGCCACCACAAGGTTTGTCTTCCAGGCCATTTTTGATCCGTCTACTTAATTATAGGGATCGGGACAGTGTACTGCACAAAGCGCATCGCAAAATGGAACTCAAGGTGAATGGTGCTGTGGTGATGCAGTTTCCGAACTACACTGCAGCAGTACAGAGACAAAGACACTCCTTGGTGATAAAACGCTGACTTCGTGAATTGAACGTGTGATACTCACTGCTATTCCCTGTGAGCTTGAGAGTGGTGGACAAAGAAACTACTAGATTCTTCAAAAACCCGGCGGAAGCATGGGACTGGATGGAGCAAGCAGGATATGCAACTGGATCGCCACGTCCCACTGAGCTGAATAGAACCTCTGGTACTGCACGACGCTGTAACCGGGGCAAGCGGAGAAGCGCCAACAGGCGCAAACACCTGACAGCCGTCCCTAATTTGGAGCAAATGATCACGGAGAGACATGATGCCTTACGGGCAGCAGCAGCACTCCATTCCGAACAACAAGTTTGAACCTAGACGAGGAAGGGGAGAAATCCGCCAGTGAGGACGACACCATCTCAGGGCACATCTCAGAATCTGACGTACCTTCGCCATCAGAGGTGACGCCACAAACTGCTGACCACATCATTAGAAATCATAATGCGGATTATCCAAGGCTTTGCCCACTCTGGTGCCTCAAATGTCCTTTATCAGATCTCACACTACACTGGGATGTGGGCCTGACCAGCGAGCTCCAGCCCTAAGTAACTCGCGCACCGATTAATGTTCGCTGGCGGTGGGGTAGTTACTATCACAGCAGCGGATGCGGTTGCCCGTGACCACAGTGGCTGAATCTGCAAATGTGGGCATGGGTGGTTGTCCCAGCAAGGTCTGTTCTGTACATTAATAGTCAAATGGGCATAGAAGCACAACATCTTCCACCCCTCTTGCCCCCCCCCCAGCTATGGAAATCCCCCATTCTATCACTGGGTCAATGAAACAGATGCCAAATGTTGGCACATTGGTTTGGGCGGATGCCTGTTGCATATCTGCCACATCATGGTTATGCATGTTGCATTTTATCAGTGGGTCTGTTAAAAACCTAGTTACTGAGCACTATTGTTACGAGCGCTGTGCTTCCATACATGTGAATGTACAATACAAGTGCTACCATTCGGTAGTGGGCGGGGGGGTTGGCATGCAGAATAAGTCAATATATAGCCAATGTCAACTACAAACATAGTAACATGGAATGTGAGGGGCATGCAGACACCATTACGCCATTACTTGATCTATTCCTATCTTAGGCGTAGAACTGTGCACATCGCCCTTCTACAGAAGACTCACCTGAGTGGTCCTGAGGTTAAATGCCTGCCGGCACTCCTGACGGGGACAGGTTTATGCCACTGATTACTCATCAGATGCGAGGGCAGTCCTAATATGGGTACGGCGGGAGCCCCACTAGTATCAGAAGAAGTGAAAACTGACCCAGGCGGGAGGTACGTATTCATAAAGGCTCGTCTCAATGGGGTCTCACTGATATTGGGTTCGATATATGCCCCCAACACAGAACACCATTACAAAATAATGGGGTGACCCATACTAGTCCATGGACCTGGGTAATGCTCGGTATAGAAAACAATGGTCCTAGACTAATTTCACATAGCAATGTCCTTAGTAAACTGGTCGCGGTTTACAGTAGCACCAGTTTTACAATGGGGCCTCTCTCTCATGGATTCGAAAGTACTTTTCTGGTTCTTGATGTTGTACAGAGTATAATCTTCTGTAAAGAGGTAGGGATGGGGTGAAGTAGGGTACAGGCCCACTAGGGGAAAGTGTTGACGTTTCGACCCTGGCGCATAGAGTGTGGTTTGTATCCTCTGCAGGCGGGTCTTCCTCAGGACGGGGATAGGGGGGAACAACCTGTATCAAGGCGAAGTCAAGGTTACAGCCCCTCAGGTGGCGGTCTGCATGATTGCAGCGGTGAACTAGAATAGGTATTGAAAATTCAATGTGCATTATTCAGGGCAGCAGTGTCGATTGAATCCTAACACTGGTGGATTAATTAAGGCATCTTAGTAAGCCTTCCTGGCACAGTCCCGGTGATCAGCACTGAACTCCTCGAGTCAAACACTCCGCCTGCAGGATCCTCTGCAGGAGGTTGGTGTGCCTGATTCCTCAAAGGCGTGGAGGGCCGTGGGGAGCCAAGTGAGGCCATGGGGGAGGCAGTGTAAGTGGAAGGTGCGTAGCTGCCCAGACTGCGTGAGCATGATGGCTTACTCCGGCTGTTAAGGTCTTGTTGAAGGTGTAGGATATCGGCCTCTAGGGAGACTATTTTCTGCTCCATTCGTGTCAGTTGCTGGGTAATTGAGCCAAAAGAGCTCCTTGCTTTTGGTGGGAGCTGCGTATGACTAGGGTCTGTGGAAGGAGAGGGTACTGGGTTATGGGATTGGACGGTATCATTGGTATTGGGGATAGGTTGAACGTGTGGAGCCGAGTCATTAATTCTTCTAGTCTTGGAGTTAGGAGGAGGTGCTGTGGGTCTAATGTCTAAGGGAGGATTGCGAGCAATGGTAGGGAGGGAGTCAGTGTCTCGGGATTGGTAGTGAGATTAGAAGTGTAGACGGTTTGTGCATCTGGTCATGGGTTAGAGGAAAGAGAGTGGGTGGTGGTTTGAGGGAGGTAAGTGTCCGCGGGGTTATCGTTGACGTTGGACATGTCCAAGGGATTGCCAGTGAGATTAGAAGTGGAGAGGGTTTGTGCATGTGGTCGGGGGTTAGAGGGGGGAGTGTGTAGTGGTATGGGGAGGTAAGTGTCCGCAGGATTATCATTGACGATGGACATGGAGATGGTTAGGGCAGGAGGAATAAGGTCAGTTTTGGAGTTAGGGAAAGTTTGAGAGGGTAGAGTTGGATCATCTGGGGTCTAGAAGGGAGTGCCCGTGGCGGTTTCAGTCGCAGAGAGACTGTAGTTTGTGTCCAACCTGCCAAGTTTGAGATCAGCCTTGTGGTGTTTGCTAACTGTGAATTTGCTGGTCCTGGTGGGATCAGTTGATGCCATTAAAGCGGGTGTTTGACTGCGGAGTGTGATGATGGGGGTGGTGCAATTGTAGTGAGTGATGGTGGATGTCCATGAGTTGTTGAGTGGGTCGTCAGGGCAGGGGCATTGGGTCGGTTCTGTGTTTTTTGTCAGCGTGGAAGGGGATAGTGTTTGATGGTTCTGTTGAGTTAATGAGGAGAGTAATGTAGGAACGTGACGATCAAAAGTGGTGAAGTGCAGGTCGGTGGCTTGTATCAGATGTTTCCTGTTCTGTAGATAGAAATTGTGAATTCCCCTTTAAAAGTAGGGGAGACGGTTGTGGAGATTTTTTCACCATAATGAATTTTTATTGACTTGGAGACTTGAAAGTGAAGAAGGAAGGTGTTTTTCCATTTTGTCAAGCGATTAGTGTAAAAGATAAAGTTAGTTTTGGTGTTGCCGTTAGTCGCGGTGTGGTAGTTGTCTACTATTAGTGTTTCCGGGTGCTGTTTTAATGTCCTATGCTTGCATTTCTTTTTAGCATTACTGGTCAGATTATCTGGATATTTAATGGACCATGTGTTGGGGCCGTAATGCACGAGTTTAGGGTTCCGGGTGGTGTTTAGCGGGCACATAGTAACGACTGAGAGATCTGGTTCTATATGAGTCGACTGTAGGCGAAGTTAAATTGCGCATTTGGGTCTTCGAAATTCTCCTTCAACTAGGGTAAGTATAGAGTACAATGCATGCTATTACTGGGTCAGTGAAGCTCGTGACCTGTGTGTGTGTCTCCTTGTGGCTCTAAAAGATTGCAGCTGAGTCCGCATATAATCAATAAATAAAATATAAAGCCTACAATATAGAATAATAAATAATACCCTTTAAAGGCAGTGGAAAATATCAGATAGTAACATTAACTTACTTAATCAGGCTGGTGATGGTGATGCTTCAAAGCATATAATATAGAATGATAAATAATATAGTTTAAATGAGGCAGTGGAAATATGGGAGAGCAACATTAACTTTCATTAAATGGTGCTGATTCATAGCCATGGGTCTCTTTAGCTGATTGAAGTTCAAATAAGGAACAAGGATTCAACTGGTGCGGCCATTTTGGGAAGGGGTTGATCAATAGAGTCACAACATGCCGATTTATAGCGGCACGAAATGGCGGGCGGAGGAATGCAGCTCAGCCGGTCGAGTTTAGTGGAGCGCCGTGGCACATGTAAAGTTATGGGCACAGCTAAGCAAAGCAAGTGCTCTGCCGACCGAGTTCAGTGGAGCGCTGAGGCCCGCCTCTAAGTCGGGCTGTCTGGGGCTCCTCGGTTATCGGAACTTCTGGCATTATCTATGACAGGTTCTGAGCTTCCGATTTGGAGATCCTGGTGGAGCGGTAGAAGGCCACTTACCCCGTTTTCAGAGTAACCAAGTGGCCCTGTGAAAGCGTCTCCCACCCGCCGGCCGGAAGATTCATGCGACATAGGGGGCTGTGAGTCACGGCCCTCAACCATGGCAATACGGTCGGGGCAGCAGGCAGAGGCTCTTGAGTGGTGTCACAGAGTGCAGTGTGCTGTGGCCCTCAACCACGGCAGTACGGTCGGGGCAGCAGGCAAAGGCTCTTGAGCGGTGTCACAGAGTGCAGTGTGCTGTGGCCCTCAACCACGGCAGTACGGTCGGGGCAGCAGGCAGAGGCTCTTGAGCGGTGTCACAGAGTGCAGTGTGCTGTGGCCCTCAACCACGGCAGGGCAGCGGGCAGAGGCTCTTGAGCGGTGTCACAGAGTGCAGTGTGCTGTGGCCCTCAACCACGGCAGTACGGTCGGGGCAGCAGGCAGAGGCTCTTGAGCGGTGTCACAGAGTGCAGTGTGCTATGGCCCTCAACCACGGCAGTACGGTCGGGGCAGCAGGCAGAGGCTCTTGAGCGGTGTCACAGAGTGAAGTGTGCTGTGGCCCTCAACCACGGCAGTATGGTCGGGGCAGCAGGCAGAGGCTCTTGAGCGGTGTCACAGAGTGCAGTGTGCTGTGGCCCTTGTAATGTTGCTGGAGACAGTGGAACAGTCCACGTCTCATGTAGTGGTAGGGGTGGTCCTGTTAGTTCACCACCCCCCTGAAGGACACAATGAAGGGTGGGTTCGGCGGATGCCGAGACCACGTGAATGAATAAATAAAAAGCCCAGGGCTCTGGGCGAGGCTCAGTTCCGAGCTGGCCACTAACGTAACTGGTGCGTTGGCTCGTGTTTATATAGCTTAGGCCTGGCCCGTGCTGCGACTCTACACTGGCGACGAGGTGGTGTCAGCCTGCTGCTGTCCTACCTCTCACCTACCGTGCTGTCCCCCGGCTGTCTCCAAGCACCCGCTTCTGCCGCGCGGCTCCTGCCTGTGACCCGGCGTGCCCCTGCAGCGCGCTGGTGTCGGCCTCTGCGATCCCGCCAGCAGCAGCGGCCTCCCTGGCGTCCCGCTAGGCCATCGGTGTGTCACTCGTGCGCGTGCACCCGACGACCCTGCCTGAATGAGCCTGAAGCGTCCCAGGCTGAGGCAGGTGCATATGGATCCTGGATGTTGTGGTAAGCGTCGGAGCGCCACCCTGCTGGCCCCTCTGGCCCTCCAGCTGTAATGCACCACCCTGGATGTCAGCACGCGCATTGTGTGGCCCTGCCCTGGGAAAAGCGCCCAGCACCTGCAGCATTGTGCCTCCCTGCTGCCCCCTTCTGGCCGTCCAGCTGCACTTCCTCGACCCTAAAAACTTCAGCAAGCACGTCATGTGGCCCTGCCCCTCAGGAAGACCCCAACTACTGGCTTTGCCTGCCTAAGAGGTCTGCTGCCCCCTGGTGCCTCCTCTCTCCTCCTCCTGTCCCAGAGACTGTCGTGTGAAACAGCCACACTGCCCCTGCGGCGAAGAGATCCTGGACGCCCACGGCGCACGTGCCTATCGCTCGCCTCTGGTTGGGCCCTGTCACCTTTTCTTGCTCCGCCAGCGCCAGCCTGCGCCCCCTCTCTGCTAGGCGCTCTAATCCGCTGCTACATCCTGTGGGGGAAGTCTTTGCGCCCTGCTGCCTTGGCTGAGTGAATCCTTTGCCACCCTGCAGCTGTCCTCCGCTGCGCCAGCATGACCTCCATCCCGCCGTTGGAACCCTTAACCATTACCGGTTCACCACCCTCCCAGGCTGCGCGGTGGAAAGAGTGGGTGGAGCGTTTGGCGACGTACTTAGAAGCAGCGGACATAAAGGGCCCCACGTCAACGATCCATGCTCCTCCACCTTGGCGGTGCGGACATTCACAAAATTGCAAAGTCTGTCCGCGAAGCTGGACCCCTGAGGACCTATGTCACGATGCGCGACGCCATCATGGTGCATTTTGAGCTGTACGCCAATCCGGATTACAAACGCTTCCTCCTCCGCCAGGCGAAACAGGTCCCTGATGAATCTGTCTACATATTCTACGCCCGCCTCAGGGAGTTAGCCAGCACGTGCACCCTGCCTGATGAGGATGATGAGATCCGGGTGCAATTCATTCAAGGTTGCGCCTCTTCGAAGCTACACGAGCATGTCCTAGAGGAACACAACATGCCTATGAAGGACATCCTGACCCTGGGGCGCTCCAAGGAACTGTCCAAGGCCAGGGCAGCCCATATGGAACTCAAGGCTACGGTGGCCGTCAAAGAGGACCCAGTCTGTGCCGTCCGTTCTGAGACCCGAGGGCCACGACAAAGACCCAGGAGGCCCTCGTCCCAAAGCTACAGACAGAACTCCAAGGTTCGCCTCTGTGGATGGTGTGGAGGCCTGCTCTCACATGACGGCGCCTGTCCAACCCAAGGAAAAACCTGCAGTGCGTGTGGAAAGGTCAACCATTTTTCCAAAGTCTGTCGCTCGAAGTCTCAGCGACAGTCTCAAGGCCCACCACGACAGGTACGAGCACTAGAACCCCTCCCAGATGACTCCTCAAGCGGCGATATGGACGAAGATGAGGCCACAACAGTGCATGTGGTACACATGCTACACGCTATCTCCACCTCCCCGCAGGCAGCGCCCATGTGCACTATCAACGTGCAGGATCATCCAGTGGCAGCGCTCATCGACACTGGAGCAACGATCAGCCTCATGGCTGTCAGCGTCTACAGGCTATTACCCAACCTGCCGGCTCTCCGCAGCACCAACATCCAGGTGAACGCTTTCGGGACCCGTACCCCACGCCGAATATGCGGCGTGTTCCAAGCCAATCTCTCTCACAACCATGTCCATCGACAGTCCAAGATCTACATCTCCCAAGAAGGGTCAGGTTTCTTACTCGGCTGCCGCACCGCACAAGGTCTTCACCTCATCCACTTTGCCTTCACTGTGCGGGCTCATGATCTGGAACGCCTGATGACCGAATTTGCACCTCTCTTCGAAGGGATCGGATGCCTCAAAGGCCCAGCAGTCCGATTGCACATAGACAAGTCTGTGGCCCCAGTTGCCCTCAGGTACAGGAGAATTGCCTTTCATCTTCGCCCAAAGGTCGAGACAGAACTCCGTCTTTTGGAAGCAGCCGGAATCATTGAACGGGTGCGCGGCCCCACTCCGTGGGTGTCCCCTATCGTGGTCGCGAAGAAGCCGAAGCAGTCAGACGCAGTCCGCATCTGTATTGACATGCAGATCCCGAACCTCGCCATCAAACGAGAACGCCACCTGATGCCCACAGTCGACGACATCATAGGCGAACTCGCGGGGTCGAAATGGTTCTAGAAACTGGACCTCCGCTCAGGATATCATCAAGTCCCTCTCCACCCGGACTCTCGCCCTATCACGACTTTCTCCAGCCATGCAGGTCTCTGGCACTACAAACGCCTCAACTTCGGAATCTCCAGGGCAGCCGAAGTCTTCCAAAATATCATCAAGACCGTCCTGCAAGGACTAGAGGGGGTGCTCAATGTGAGCGATGATATCTTGGTGCACGCCCCCTTCCTGGGAGACCACCTCATCCACCTCAACGCTGTGTTCACACGCCTTAGAGACTGTGGGTTGACCCTACACAGGGAGAAGTGCGAGTTCCTGCACCGAGACATAAGTTTAATTGGATATCGATTCTCGGACAAGGGCATCGGGCCAGACCCAGACAAAGTGAAGGATGTCCAGGAGGAACCAGCCCCCACGTCAGTATCAGGAGTTCGCAGCTTCTTAGGTATGGTCACATACTGTGGCCGTTTTATCAAGAACATATCGGAACTGACTGGCCCCCTGCGAGATCTCACAAAGGCCACCACCCACTGGACCTGGGGTCCGGAACAAGAACAAGCGTTCCAGCAGACGAAGGTCGCCCTGTCTGCGGATACCACGCTCGTATATTTTGATCCACGCCATGACTCCCAGCTAGTGGTTGACGCCAGCCCCACAGACCTCGGTGCTGTCCTGGCGCAACGTCAAGACTGTGGTGAGTGGGCACCAGTTGCCTATGCGAGCCGTACCCTCACACCTACGGAGCAGCGGTATTCGCAAATTGAGAGAGAGGCCATTGCGATCCTCTGGGGGTGCCGCCACTTTCACATATACTTGTACGGCCATCCTTTCACAGTCATCACGGACCCCAAACCGTTGGTTCCGCTTTTCTAAGGCTCCTCGTCTCGCCCTCCCCCACGGATTGAGAAATGGATCCTGCAGCTGCAAGAGTTCCAGCTTACGGTAGAATACAAACCGGGCACCAGGAATCCAGCTGACTTTTTGTCACGGCACGCCTGGCCAGCCACTCCTCCGTAAGCTGCTTAAGCTGCCGCCACTGAAGACTACGTGCGGATGGTAATCAAACGGTCCCGGCCTCTCCCGATATCCCTGCAAGATGTCATAACTGCCACACGGGATGATGACTGCATCCAAATAGCTATACAAGCAGTTTCCTCTGGGGACTGGCGAATCCTACAGAGTCCTTCACCGCTGCGAACCGTGGCGGCCCAAGCAACGTTGAAATCACTACACCAAGTCCGTAATGAACTGTCTGTATCAGCCAACCGCTGCCTCCTGCGAGGGCCACGCCTTGTCCTACCTGCGAGCCTCACCAGACAAGCGGCCCTTCTTGCCCATGGCGCGCACCAGGGGATCGTCAAATCGAAGAACAGGCTTCGCAGTAAAGTCTGGTTCCCAGGCCTGGACCAGCAAATAGAGTCATTGGGACAACACTGCCCAGTATGCCTCGCCACGAGTCTACCAAGCAAACCTGCGCCGATCATCACTGAAGCAGCCCTGAGCGCCCCATGGGAGAGAGTGAGTGCTGACTTCGGCAGTCTACCAGGAGGAAAGCACATGCTTGTGGTAGTCGACGACTTCTCGAGGTATCCAGAAGTTGAATTTGTTGTCTCTACATCTGCCGCGGAAGTCATCCCTAAATTGGAGAATGTAATAGCCACTCATGGGCTCTTCGGTGAACTCCGCACCGACAATGGACCGCCATTCACCAGCGCAGAGGTGGCCGATTACTTAGCCTCCCACAAGATAAAACACCGCAAAATCACACCGAGGTGGCCCCAAGCCAATGGCGAAGTGGAACGGCTAATGCGGACACTGAACAAAATGATCCAGATTGCCCTAGCCGATGGACTCAACCTGGAACGAGCGGTGTACCAGTTTCTCCGAGAGTACCGGCTCACCCCTCACTGCACCACCGGCATCTCCCCAAGTCGACTGTGTTTCGGCCGGACGGTCACTGACACCATCCCCCACCATCCGGTGTGGGCTGAAACAGTTAATCCTCGGAATCAGTCAGACTACATGCGAGGGAAGACCAATGAAGCAGCGTCCTGGAAAAGACATGCAAGAGAAAGCCCCATTGCTGTGGGTGACCAGGTGCTCGTGCAAGACCGGCACCTGGGTGGAAAATTCCATCTGCCGTTCGAGCTCCAACCTTGGACTGTCACGGCTGTAAAAGGCACCATGGTGACTACCCAGAGAGGACCAGAGACAGTTACCCGCAATGTGTCTTTCTTCAAAAGAGTCCCACCCAGTGACGAGGGCGATATCCCAGGGTCTGTGTGGCGCAACGGGATGCCCTGCGATGGATCCGCAACTCCTGACAGCGATGCGACCGGACCTGGTCGATCAGCCACCATGGATATCTCCACCAATCGGATACCCACGTCAGTCCAAGACCAGGGTTCTGGTGGTGACCAGAGCCCAGCCCCCATCAGCAATTCGGTTGAACAGCCATCAGATCCGCAGCTGCGGAACAGTCAGAACAGATATCACCTCCGGCCCTGTCCGAAACCATCCCAGAAGTACAAAGACTATGTAACCAGCGGCTAGTCGGCGACTGTGGGTCGGGTCACAGCCAGAGTGAGCAGCTGCAAAGAGTATCCAAGTAAGACTGTTCCGCTTTCTTATATTTCGCCCAAGATGTGGTGCACTGGAATGAAAGTTTAAGTTTATGTTCTAAGTTCAATGTTCACTTAATTTGCCTCTCCTGGTAAAGGAGGAATGTAATGTTGCTGGAGACAGTTGAACAGTCCTCGTCTCCCGTAGTGGTAGGGGTGGTCCTGTTAGTTCACCACCCCCCTGAAGGACACAATAAAGGGTGGGCTCGGCGGACGCCGAGACCATGTGAATGAATAAATAAAAAGCCCAGGGCTCTGGGCGTGGATCAGTCCCTAGATGGCCACTAACGTAACTGGTGTGTGGGCTCGTGTTTATATAGCTTAGGCCTGGCCCCGGGCCGCGACTCTACAACCTTCATCTACGGCAGCACGATCGGGGCAGTAGGAAGAGGCTCCCGAGCAGCAGAGCTAGGCAAGCAACTAATGTCCCGGCGTTCAGGTGCAGGAACGTGTCGGCCGACTCCTACATGTGGCAAATTGGGAGCTCGCATCGCCGGGCCACGAACCTCCGATGGATGCCACAACAGGCGACACGCAGGCCAAATCATGGGCTTGCCATGCAGCCACCAGGGGCCCGCAGCGGAGGGCTGTGCCAAGAAGAGGCTTGGGATTGGCTCGGGACCCACCCTGGAGCCCGGTTGGAAGACTGTGTCGGCTCTCTCTCAGATGCGGCAAGCCTGGGGTTGTTCCCACATCAGCCGGGTCTCCGTGAATTTTGATGGGCGTCCGCTCCGGTGATCCCCCTCAATTGGGACAGGGTAGGTAATGAAAAGAAGCACGTCTGGGCCGGGGGACTCAGCTAAGGCAGTCCCTGGATCTCGGAGTTCCGAGGGGGTCTGCGCCGGCAGGCCCCTTCATGTGGGTAACAGTCAGCAAGGTAATGAGATGCAGCATATCCAAACCTGGAACTCGACCCTGGCAGGAGTGTCATGTCTGACGGTGGTGGAACTCCGTTTCGGTGTCTCAGGGATTGTAGGAGCTGATTACCAGTCAGCACGGCGGGCCCAATCCTGGAGAGGAGCAGCGAAGAGGGCAGGCAAGATGCCGGATACTCCGATAGCTGTGGGGCTTCATCAAGGTAATCGTTTCTGTTAAATGCAGTCTTAGCGGGTTCCTGGTAGATCCCTTGTGGATTGGCGGTGGAAAGGAGAGTAATCAAGGGATATTTACAGATTTGGTAATCCCTAACCTGGGAGCTCCAGGGTACTCTGAGTGACACCGTATGAATGGAGAAATCTGAGTATTTAACACATTTCAATAAAACGATGTTTTAAAAACAAATGGATATGGAGTATGGATGGGTATCAGCCATGGAATATATGGACATTGAGTATGAATGGGTATCAGCTCTGGAGTGTATGGATATGGAGTATGGATGGGTAGCAGCCATGGAGTGTATGGATATAGAGTGTGGATGGGTAGCAGCCATGGTGTGTATCAATATGGAGTATGGATGGGTAGCAGCCATGGAGTCTATGGATATAGAGTGTGGATGGGTAGCAGCCATGGAGTCTATGGATATAGAGTGTGGATGGGTAGCACCCATGGAGTGTATGGATATGGAGTGTGGATGGGAAGCAGCCATGGAGTGTATGGATATAAAGTGTGGATGGGTAGCAGTCATGGAGGGTATGGATATGGAGTATGGATGAGTAGCAGCCATGGAGTGTATGGATATGGAGTATGGATGAGTAGCAGCCATGGAGTGTATGGATATGGAGTATGGATGGGTAGCAGCCATGGAGTGTATGGATATGGAGTGTGGCTGGATAGTAGCCATGGAGTGTATGGATATGGAGTATGGATGGGTAGCAGCCAAGGAGTGTATGTATATGGAGTGTGGATGGGTAGCACCCATGGATTATATGGATATGGAGTATGGATGGGTAGCAGCCAGGAAGTGTATTTATATGGAGTGTGGATGGGTAGCAGCCATGGAGTGTATGGATATGGAGTGTGGATGGATAGCAGTCATGGAGTGTAAGATAAGGAGTATGAATGGGTAGCTGCCATGAAGTGTATGGATATGGAATATGGATTTTAGCTGCCACGGAGTGTATGGATATGGAGTGTGGCTGGGTTGCAGCCATGGAGTGTATGGATATGGAGTGTGGATGGGTAGCAGCCATGGAGTGTATGGATATGGAGTGTGGCTGGGTAGCAGCCATGGAGTGTATGGATATGGAGTATGGATGGGTAGCAGCCATGGAGTGTATGGATATGGAGTATGGATGGGTAGCAGCCATGGAGTGTATGCATATGGAGTATGGATGGGTAGCAGCCATGGAGTGTATGGATATGGAGTGTGGATGGGTAGCACCCATTGAGTGTATGGATATGGAGTGTGGATGGGTAGCAGCCATGGAGTGTATGGATATGGAGTGTGGAAGGGTAGCACCCATGGAGTGTATGGATATGGAGTGTGGATGGGTAGCACTCATGGAGTGTATGGATATGGAGTGTGGATGGGTAGCAGCCATGGAGTGTATGGATATGGAGTGTGGATGGGTAGCAGCCATGGAATGTATGGATATGGAGTGTGGAAGGGTAGCAGCCATGGAGTGTATGGATATGGAGTATGAATGGGTTGCTGCCATGAAGTGTATGAATATGGAATATGGATTTTAGCTGCCACGGGGTGTATGGATATGGAGTATGGATGGGTAGCAGCCATGGAGTGTATGGATATGGAGAATGGATGGGTAGCAGCCATGGAGTGTATGGATATGGAGTATGGATGGGTAGCACCCATGGAGTGTATGGATATGGAGTGTGGATGGGTAGCAGCCATGGAGTGTATGGATATGGAGTGTGGATGGGTAGCAGCCATGGAGTGTATGGATATGGAGTGTGGATGGGTAGCAGCCATGGAGTGTATAGATAGGTGTATGGATGGGTAGCAGCCATGAAGTGTATGGATATGGAGTATGGATAGGTAGTAGCCATGGAGTGTATGGATATGGAGTGTGGATGGGTAGCAGTCATGGAGTGTATGATATGGAGTATGAATGGGTTGCTGCCATGAAGTGTATGGATATGGAATATGGATTTTAGCTGCCACGGAGTGTATGGATATGGAGTATGGATGGGTAGCAGCCATGGAGTGTATGGATATGGATATGGAGTATGGATGGGCAGCAGACATTAAGTGCAGGGATATGGAGTTTGGATGGTTAGTAGCCATGGAGTGTATGGATATGGACACTATTTCGGGTACAGAGTGTAAAAAAGCTGGTAGACTCGGTGTGGAGCTATTAGCTGTCAGTAAATGGATCAAACTGTGATGACCACTGCAAGCTGACGGTTCGGAAGGTATATGAATGGTAAGGTGAAGTGGAATAAAGATTTAGAAAATTTGAAAGTTGAGCGCTCCATTCAGGGCAATGAAGTGCCCCAGGCTTCTAATGGCCGTTAGAAGCCCGGAGCATCAACATTCAGGCCTCATGGACCCCGAGCGGATCTGTGAGCCTTTCGTTTTACAAATTAGAACATTCTGTCCTCTATAGGTGGAATTTTCTAATAGCATTAGAGCCCTCCTTAGCAAGCTTTAGCGGTCATTAAAGGCTCTCTCCCTTGTTAAAGGCCCTCGCCTTTGGCTCGGGCCTTTAACGCTGGAGTGGGCTTTTAGTGGCCGGTAGAGCCCGCTACAGCGGACTCTAAGGCTATAGTATCTAAAATTTCTAATACACTTCTTAATCTGTTATCATGTTCAGTATCCTCTCTGGTAAAGATTCATTTAAATAGCATCTTGAAAGTAGCACACCCAATTAACTTTTTCAAACATTTTCTGCATGAGTCTCTGAAAGATGAATGATGCAGGTGTAAGCACAAATGGCATGCGTTTTGTACAGGAATGCACTAAAGGGTGTCATAAATTATGTTAAATGTTGTGATGTGGGATGTATTTTATCTGATGATATGGCGATGAGAAGACTTTTGTGGCCAACCATTTACTTTTCCCAGTGGTGACCAATATCCTATTTATGTTAGGTAAAGGGTATCTATCAGCCCAAATGGCATTATTCCAGTCTTGCAGGTCAACACAAGTCCTGATGATCGGATTATCTGGTTTGGGCAACACCACTATGGGAACCAACCTTTCTGATGGCTCAATTTCTTCTATTCTTTCACTGTCCGTTAATCTCTTCAATTGTACCTTAACAGCATCCTTTAGAGCGAAATGTAGATTTCTTACTTTATGAACCTTAGGTTGGACACCCCTTTTTAAGACAATTTTGTGCTTGAAGCCATGAAGTTGTATCATACAACACATCAGGGAAACATTTAACAATACTATCTAAATTCACTGCAGGATTTACCAAGACAAGTTGTTCTTCAGCACCTCACACAATTGCATACCCATGGCAGTCTGAAGAATTAAATCCAACAGACGTGCTCCCTTCTTTGCCACGTATTCCCTACCTCTGATCTTTCTACCTTTATACGCAATATTGGCAAACCAAAATCCATGTAAGTCAACATTCTCCTGCATAACGCTTCCTTCTTATGTCAGACTTGAGTATTCATTTTGATTCTGCGGACCAAAATCTTCTCAAATCTTCCAGAGAAGTAATGCTAGACCTGGGTGCAGATTCTAAAAATCATGACATGTTTCACCATCAATCTCATTTCTACACTTGGGACCTTTTACCTTCAATTGTCTTTGTCTGTCGTCATCATCAACACTTAAAATGTGGTCACTGAAATGTTCATCTTGGATGACCTCCTCAGCCAAACTGAGTGTGTTTGAATCATTGCTTTGAAATGCAGTGGCACAGTCTGTTTCCTCACAGAATGCTTTAATGGGCTTATTGGTCATCTTCATACTCTTACACATCCATAGGGTCCTAAGTTATACACTTCATGCAGGGGACACTTTTTGCTGGACTAGACTTATCACTGCTCCAATGATTAGTACTATGACATCTTATACAGCAATTTGTAGCTGATGCTTTAGACTTAAACATATCACTAGATTTTACTTTTCCTATGTTAGTTTTAGCTTCAACACTTAACTTGTTCGTGTTTGGAATCATTTTCTTTCCTATTGTCCATGGCCTTCATTTTAGATGGCTTGCTCTCATTCATTATTTGTACACACTTGGCAATTCCTCTCCTCTTGCTTTATGGAGAGTTTCTAATAACGTGGGGTTGCGAGCACCCGACAATTTGTTTTGAATGGACTTAGATTTGTGCATCATCATTTGGTTCCAAATTTTCTCATCATGATTGCCTGTAAATGCGCAATTCACTTTAAAGGCTCTGAGAACCATAACAAAAGCACCAATGGTCTGACCCTCAGCTTGGACAATCGAAAATAATTTGTATTGTTCCAAAATTAAATTTTTTCCCCAACATATAATTCTAATGATTTCATTGTTTTGGCATACAATGTCATATTATCACCCCTTTCTGGAATTTGTATATCAGCAAGTGTGAGATATATTATTAATGCTTCTTTGGCCAATGAGTGTTGTAAAATAGCCTGATTTCTGTCATCAGCATTCCTTTCACTTCCCGAGGCAAGCATATATATTTTAAATGCATCCGCCTGTTCTTTCTAAGCAGATTCAGGTTCCCCTGGAAAAGGCAAATGATTCAACATGGTGAGTGTGTATGTAAGTAGAACACAATCTAAATAAGAAACAGTAAATTAAAATATAAATGGAGTCACTATTGCTGTGCCTCAACAATTAGAATAACTGTAGTCACCATTGTCATTTTGTGTCACGTTACCCTGTAGAGTGTTTCGGCAAGATGGCGGCTGCCTAGAACGCCGCCCTAGCCGCCTCACCCAGCTCCGGTGTATGATGTCTCTGGATGGCCCCTAAGAAGGGCCCCTTGTAGTTGGACTCACCGTTGTGTCTCTGGGGATTTGCTGGGCATGCGATGTCTCCCCTTCCGTGGGTTATGCACACTCTTGGAGTTTCTCGCTCACTCCAGGGGAGCGCGACAAGCGATTCTAAGGATCTTGGCAAGCCTGACCGAGGGCAGTGACGACTCACGAGTATACACCATGGAACGGCGATTCAAACCCCACAATGCCGCCTGTGTCAATAACAGCAAGCCGTAAATGAGAAGGAGCGGAGAGAGCCTGCAGTCCCCTCGGCTCACAGAACTACGGAGCTGAGAAAGGTCAAGGACGGAACGTACGCCGATGTTAAACTGAAAACAAAAGCAGGAACCAGTACAAACAACGCCCCAGGAAATCCAAGATCACTGGAGGACTTCTGGGCTACAAGCCACACACAGGCCCAGGCAGAGTCTAAACAGCCTGTGATCCCCTCAATCTTCAGTGGGCTTACCCGGCGCATTGGCCCGCTCGAAATGGACATGGGGGAGAAAGGAGGATCCTGGCAGCCTGCAGCAGATCTTGTTGTAAGGACTAGCAAAGCGGCTAAAGTGGGGGCAGAGGAGGGAGTTGCTTTAGGGATGCCAGTATCTGCACAAGAGGGGTTAGTAGAAGAGACAGAGAGGGGCGCTTGAGGCATTACCTCCTCCATATCCCCAGATCTCTCTATCAACCAGGCAACTCCCCCCAGTATTCTTGATATACCTGATACTGATTCCAATATACCATCGGATAGCACAGAGGCAAGAAGCCTAAACTCACCTGACCACGGAGATAAATTATTTTCCCTACCGGATCATTCTGGAGGCTCCAATTTAACAGATGATATCTCTGACGAAGGGGATGGGGATTCTGGTGACTCTCACAGCACTACCTCTAATGGAGATAAACCGAAAATATGACGTTACACTGTGAGCAAATGCTACGCGGTAGGTTACAACGACCGTGTTGTTACCACGCATGGCTTTACATCGCAATTCGTTTCTATGACTTGACCTAGATGGCACGCTGGACTTAGGAATAGTATAAATTACTATTCCTTCTCCAGTTAGCGCAACAGCAAGAAATGTGTTGGACTTAAAAGTTACCTGCGTGGTAAACACTGTTTATGAGATAGATCCCCTAGTACACAAAAACACTGTGTCAAAAGGAGGAAAAGTAAAAATATCCCTGATACTAAAGATTTCTCATTTTGCAGTAACATATCCGTAGCCTTGGCATCATCATCTCAGCTAGCCTGGGATTATTCAGCAACTCAACAGGCCTATGACGAGAGGGGACAAAGTGCTAAACAAGCCAGTGTGGCCCCGGAGACCCCTAGAATGGATTTAATATACAATATACTGAAGCAAGTGCAAGGATAAGCTTGAAAGGCTCATCAAGCCGCTAAGAAAATCCAGGGAGCAATTCGCAAAGTCAATAAATGTTGTACAGACATGGCCGAGAGGATATCGACAGTTGAAGGCCGGACTGTTGCTATTGAGGAGTCTGCCTGCGCTTTACATATGAGAGTGGATAGCCATGGTGCTCAGCCTATAGATGTCCAGTGGAAGCTTGAGGATTTTGAAAACCGCCAGCGGTGGAATAACCTGCGTTTTTTGGAGATAGCAGAGAATGCCGAAGGCAATGATGTCAGAGCCTTTATTATCAGCCTGCTTAGAGGTGCCTGCCCGGAGTTATCCAATTGGAATTTGGAAATTGGACATGGAAGTACAACGGGCACACAGGCTTCCCCTGGTTCTACGGGGGGCCGGGCAGGTAGGTCAGCCTGAGAAACAGAGAGCAATACTAGTTTTCTTTGGAAGCTTATTGCTGCGGCGGTCCACTTTTGAAAATACTAGGTGCTGTTTTGATGGCTTTTTTTTTTTGAGACCCGTCTTCTGTCACGACACGGTCTAGAGAAGGTGGCATCTACGACAGATGTTTTCCCCTTTGCAAGAAGCAGGATGTTAGGTCTTTCTGCTCAACCCAGCGAGATAAAAAGTCATCTTCAAAGGCAGAACCCGATCTTTAACGTCGGAAATAAAAGCCCAAGAATTTCCGAATGAGATCCGCCATGGCCGAAAGAGCTCTGAAGAAGGAAGCAATGGCTAAAGACATGTTACTAATCTGAGGTCCTTGATGGCCCTGCCAAATCCGGACTGGGACCTGGGTCTTTCGTAGGGATATGCTGTTAAAAGCCATAGAAGAAAAATACTCTCTCTCATTCTGTGGGGCTCTCTTCTTCCTCTCCTGTTTTTGTTCATTTTTTCCCTCTATTTTTATGCCGTATTGCAAGTCTGTGATCCCTTTTGTGGTCCTTCTTTTTAATTCTCTTCCTTTTCACCGGCGCTGGAGTGGGATGGGGGTGGGTATCTTAGTGAGAGCCATCACTACGGTCCTGTCTGACCCGCCGCTCCATATGGGGGTTGGTGGAGGGGGGTTCCGGGTCTTGGGAGTTGGGAGGGCTGGGGGCTTGGAGGGGGTGAGGGGGGCAAGCAGACAAAGTTCAAGGAAAGAAATGGTTGAAGATGACGATATTTTTGGCTTCAATTAATAAACTTTGCATTCTCTGTTAATATTTGTGGGCTTAATGATGGCTAAAAGAGGCAAAGGATCGCCTTTGATCTAAAGATGCTCAAACCCAATATAGTATGTCTCCAAGAGACGCTCATTTTTTTGTTGTTGCATATTTACATAGCGTAAACTCGACCCGAAGGTATTGGAGCGCTTTGCATAGCACCGTATTTACATTACACATTCAGGCACAGGGAGATGAAGTGATTTGCCCAGAATCACAGGATGTGGACGCGACCTGGTTTCCAGCACCAAAGTCGGCAGTTTAAGGCGACGGACCACATCCTCTCCCCATTGTGAAATCTCGTAGAAATGTACTTAATGGTTTTGGTTTCCAGCTGGTATGTAGCACTATGCAGGGAACCCGCACTCAGGGGGTTGCAATTCTCTCTAAAAGTGGCCTGTGCGATTTTTCTTGGTCCCGATCTGACACTTTGGGTCGATGCGCTATTACAGAATGTCGCTTTGGCTTGGACTCGCTTACACTGTGCTCCATCTACGGCCCTGTTTTAGATGATGCAGCATTCTTAAGATGGCTTAATGGCGAGCTGGCCTCCTGGCCTTTACCCCTTATAATCTGTGGGGACTTTAATATTCATTTATCCTGCTTAGCAGTCGGACATGGGTCCAGGAATTATGCTGGCAGGAAACCAAAAGTATTCCATGCGTTGGCTGATTTACAAAATAGTGATGAATTGGCAGATGTATGGAAGGAGACAATGAAGGCCGATCCAGGTTATACATACTTCTCGGCTCCACATAGGGTACATGCCAGACTTGACTTCTGTTTTATCTCTAAAAGGTTGATTAGGTACATTTGTATATCTAAATTCCCTAGGGTCATGTCCGATCACAATCCTCTTGTCCTGGACCTCCAAATGACCCAGCTCCCGAAAGTGGAGCAATCGTGGTAGTTCAAAAGGGCACTTCTGTTAGACCCACAATATGTGAGCATAGTGCTGTGTGGGATGCGTTCAAGGTCTGTTTTAGGGGGGAGATGTTGAAATTTAGCGTTGAACGTCAAAAACAGGGAAAAAACGTTATTGGCGGGATTGTACTCAGACTTAACTAATGCCGAATTGAAACTAATAAAATCTCTTCTGGGAGTGAGTCTGGCATGACCCTTATTGAGCAGGCAAACGCCAGAGCTAGGACACTGGATATTTCTGTTAAAAAGGCTGCAGATAAGTATTTGGTATGGCGGGAGAAAGCGTATGAATACAATGAAAAGGTAGGCCAAAATCTCGCTTTTAGGGTAAGATTAGCAACTGTGGGCAAACAAATAAGGAAAATAAAAGATCCGGTGCTTGAAGAGAAATCTGAACTGGCTGAGATTAGGGTGGCATTTCAGCAGTTTACCAGCAATTATACTCCAAGGCTAGTGAAGCCCCCGATTAACTCTCGGCCTCATGTGAGACGATCCTTGAAGAATCCGATAGACAGAGAATGGATCAGCCTATTTGATTAGAAGAGATAGCAGCAGCTATTAAGAGATTAAAATCTGGGAAAGCGACTGGCATGGACTCCATCCCTGGAGAATTCTACAAAATATTTGATGGGGCACTTAAAGCCATTTAGCCGAACTGATGCAGGAAGTGCAGAAAGGGAATACCCCCCCCCCCCCCGGATAGCTGGGCAACGGCTAGGATTGCAGTTTTTAATAAAAAAAGTACAAACCAGTTAAAGAGCTAGGCTCATGTTGTCCTATTACGCTTATTAATAGTGACTCTAAGATATATACAAAAATCTGAGCCATGCGTCTTGCTACGGTTATCAGCCTCATCATTACAGCTTCTGTGCAACATGGTTTTATTCCCGGCAAGGGGACGACCGATCACATCTGACGAGTCATCACCCTCTTTGATACGGCTGGAGTTTCTAAAGATCCTATGGCGTTAATTTGCTAGACGCCGAAAAAGCGTTTGATCGGGTTTCCTGGCCGTATCCCTGGGAGGTGACGGCTCATAAGGGGACGAGACAGGGTTTTATTAGATCAGTAAAAGCTATTTATTATAATCCCAGGGCTGGGATCTCTATAATGGAGGCCTAGCTGATGAAGAAATTATAGAGCGAGGCAGTAGGCAAGGATGCCCCTGTTACCCACTTATTTGCCATCTATATTGACCCCCTGATTTGACAAATTCTACACAACCAGGCAATTCAGCGGATTAAGTCACCGGGGGGACGGAGATATTGGCGTATGCCGATGATCCTGCTATTGTTACTCCTGATCCTCGTGGCGCTATAGTGGAGATTGAAAAGGAAGCCAAGAGATTTGGCCAGTTCTCTGGCTACCTTTTAAATAGCGAAAAAATCCAGGTTTTATTAATAAAGATGAACTACTGGTTGATGGGCGGGTTACTGAGGAAGCTGTACTTCTTGGGGTGGTTATCAAAGCGGAGGTGTGAAAGATTGTGGAAGCTAACCTGACACCCAGGGCCAGACTGGCTACCGGGCGTTTTGGAATGCTGCTGAGCTGGGGGCTGATTTCATTGATGGGGACCTGCGTGTGCCGAACGAAATCCGCTTTGCTTTATTTATTTCAAAGCACACGCAGGTCTCCATCAACGAAATCAGCCCCCACCGCAGTGGAATCAGCCCCCAGCTCGGCAGCATTCCAAAATGCCCGGTAGTCAGTCCGGCCCTGCTGACACCCCTAATTTCCAAAGCGAAACAAGATATTTGGAGATGGAATAACCTGAGATTGTCAGTGATCGGGCGGGCTAACCAGATCAAAATGATATTCTTACCTAAGGTTTTATATCTTCTTCGGGCTTTTACACCGGAAATAGGTAATAATTGGTTTAAGTTAATCGATCAGATAGTGACTCAATTCCTATGGGCATATGCCAACCCCAGGAGAGCGCTAAGATTCTTGACTCTCCCAAGGGAACAGGGAGGAATGGCTTTGCCCAATTTTAAATTGTACTACTGGGCTGCCGCTCTACAGCAACTGGCCTTTCTTATGGACAAAAGGGGCATGACACAGAACAGGGGGTTGAGGTGGGGCACACGGTCTATAAACAAGCTTATACTGGGGGAAAACAGGTAGGGCCTGTCTTCTACAACAAATCAAATTTGGACACTATAAAGAGTGCGATTTAAGGTTTTAATTGCGGCTTACCGTATATGGGGGACAGTGCGGAAAATAATAGGCCTTGGGAGGTTTAACTCCTATTCCCGGATTCGGAATAATCCGCTTTTGTCGGAAATCTTCCAAGATTCAGCTATTTTTTAACATGATTCCTTTAAGTCTTTTGATAACATTAATAACATTAATAACAAAATGTATTTTAGACCATAAAGATTACAAATTAGAGACTTTCTAATGAAGAAGGATGGTGGGATGAGGAGATTTGAAAAGATAAAAGTTATGGAGCTGATTATGAAAGACGATACCAGGATAAGGGCTTTTGTTAAATCCCTAAATAATACAATGCAAGATGATCAAAGGGCTGGGAGGACAAGATTAACGCCCAACCAGATGATTTATTAAGGTCCTTGGAGGATGCTCATAGGTTTTTAATCTCAGCGTGTTAGACCTGGCACCTTGGCGTGAGTCTCCCTTCCTCTTTTTGTCGCTGTGCCTCATGTGTTTTTATGGTGTTGGCCGCTCAGCGCGCTGTGCCACTGTCAACCAGTGTCATGGTGCGAGTGCTCCCTATGTAAATTGTATATGTTGGTTGGATTCCCTGATTGGATTGTTTGGTTTACTGTCAGGCCCCAGTAAAGTGCGCCAGGAGCGCCAGGGCATGTAAATGCAAACACCGCTGGTGGGCTTGCAGCACGGGTTGTGCCACCCACAGAGGCGGCCGGTAAAATATGTCTAAGGTCTGCCATCGCAGAACCTGCGTGCAGTCTGGTACTGACATGCTGACTGGCAGGTGCCCACACTTGCCGGTCCCTAAAACCTTCCCTTAGCTGCATGTTGGTCACCCCTCTGGTAGGCCCACGGGCAGGGTGCGTTGTGAGCATAATGTTATGTTATGTTATGTTATGTTTGGTAGAGCGCAAAACAGCTGCCCCAGCAAAGGGGCGTCCCGGCGCTAAAGAACCACAGAATCATCACAAAAAACAGAAAACCAGGAGTCAGAAACCTAAAGGGGAGGAAATAGATGGGTTTTGACAGCTCTCCGGAAAGCAGACAGATTTTCCATTGAGCGGATGTTCACCGGCAGATTGTTCCAAAGTTTGGCTCCTAATACTCTAAAGGAGCGCCCACCTGTGCGAGCTAACTTTGTGAGGGGAACTGTCAGTAAATGTTGGCCAAGAGAGCGCAGATTGAGCTGTGGCACGTAAGGTATAAGGAGAGGGCGGAGAAGTTTTGGGCATCCAGTTTTGAGAATTTTAAAGATCATAACGAGAGCTTTAAACTGGATACGAGACTCAATCGGCAGCCAATGCAGCTTTCGTATAGTGGCTCTAGCCGAGCACCTACGGGGAAGTCCGACCAAGGTTCTTGCTGCGGTGTTCCGAACGCGCTGTAGACGCGCAATCTCAGCTTTGTTAGCGCCCAGGAGTAAGACGTTAGCGTAGTCTAGGCGGGACAGAATTGTGGCTTGTATAATCGTTTGGCGAACCTTGGAGTCAAAGAAGCCGAGTATGGGATTAAGGCTCCTCATCAGGCCCACACAAGTGGCCGCTACTCTTTTTGTGTGGGTCTGGAAATTGAGTGATGAGTCCATCCAGACGCCCAGGTTTTTGACCAGGGATTTGGGGGGAGGAATGGTGCCTAGTGACAAAGGCCACCAGTGTTGGTTCCAGTAGCTGGTATTCTTTCCAAGAAGCAGTACCTCCGTCTTGCCTGCGTTGAGCTGCAGGCAATTATCCGTCATCCATTGGGCATCCAAGGTAGGACAAGCCTAGATGCGTGGCATGTCCTAGTAGTGAATTACCGCCATCTTGTTGTTCACTACTGCAAGGCTACCCTGTTCTCATAGGCCAGTATGGGTGGCTGGGATTGTTACATCCTATGATCCTAGCCGACCCAGGGAACATGGTAGAAGATCGAGTTTAGTATGCCTGAACTCGGAATAATAAGGTACATCTTGTTCCAAGGTTTATTTTAATATTCCGCGTTTGCAAATGCCGCTTTTAGAAAGCTGGCCTTTGCTTGCCTAAACATTTCAGCCCGCCTCTGCGTGATGTGTATCTGATGTCTGGCTGGTGTGAGTGACAGGGCTGGGGGAACCCAGATGGGCAGGGCTAGGTAGCCTGGTGGTGAATAGGACGATCAACAGGTAGATGGGGGGGAGGAGTACTCCTAGGCTCTGAATGGGACAGTGCTCTGCCACCTCAATGCCGGCTCCGCCCCCTGTGGAGCGTCTGAGGACTCTGCCCTACACTCTGAAAGAAGAAGCCTGCATCACGTAAACAAAGTGCTCAGAAACCGACCTGGACTAGGCAAGGGCCCCCCTGGCCTGGGAGAACAAAAGATTTGCTGTATAAATGTAGGAGCCCTGCTCCTAAGAAACTAGATCCGCTTTTGACCAAGAAGAATCTCTGCCTGAGGAGGAGGAGGCACCAGGGAAGCTGTAGGAGGAAGACTGTCCCTGTCCTGGGGGATTGGCCTGCAGTGGTGACCTTGCTACCAAAGGGGAGAAGAGAAACTGTTGCTGAAGACTTTGCTTTATTTTTACTTTCAAGACTTGTGCTTTCCAAAACGATCTCCAAGGGCTTGGAACTGAGCTTGCCCCCTGAACTGAGCCCCAGGACCATTGGGCTCTACCTGATCTTCACTCGCCTGCCGCTGGACTGTGGTGTCCTTTCCCTCGCCGGAGCTGTGACCCTCGTGCCCCAGTCCCTCCCTGAGCCGTGACCAGGACTGCTTAGCCGCCCCCGCCTTGGGAAGAGCCTCGCTCGATCAGAGGCGCTCCCCCTACGCTGTGCTGGGCTGCCCCTGTCACCTCGCTCGCCGGAGGCTCGCTGCGCACCTTCACCCTCCCGCCGGAATCGGCGTTGTGAGCATCTCCAAGCCTCGGACAGCCCAGACGTAACCTGCATGCCCGGCTGCCCCGCTTTGTTCACCCGCCACCTGCAACCACCCCGCTCTTGCCGTGAGCCTGAAGATCAGACCCCCATCATGAAGTGTGGGAGCCCCGGACGCCGCCTCGCCCTTCTGTCGAAGAGCCGCTGAAATCCCGCACCCGCCTTCGCGTCAAGAAACAAGGTACTGTACTTACGAACTCGACCGCGAGCTCGCATCGGATCCAGGGTCCGCAACATTCTGATTTCCCTGTCATCTGCCGTGTGCTCCCGGACGCCGCCTCAGCACGAAGTGCGCTGAGGCCCACAGTTACCTTGTGCCCGCCTAAAGAACGTTCTGTAACAAAGAGACTTTACCGTATTTCCAAGAGTTGTGGCCCCATCAGTTCAACGTTACTGGGCCTTGTATTTGAATCTGCTGAATCTACATAAAAGCTTATTTTTATATACTTCCTGATTGGTGTCCGTTTGTGGTGCATGCAAGGGGTTTACTGTATGTGTAATTGCATTTGCTTAACCGTGTACGCCTGAGACTTAGCCTAGACTGCTCGCGCCACGCACCTAGAGGGTGAGCAGGGGTTATTCTGGGGAGTCATCCTTCGCCCTGACAAGAAGAAAAGGGTCCCTGCTTGTTGTGGGTACACACCTGCGTCAACCGGAGCCCCCTCATTTCTAACACAGCCAATATACAGGCCCAACACTATAAAACTCCTTTAATCTTTATATAACTCCGGGAAAGATTGCCAAGTGGTGAGGAGTCAACGGGACAAGATGCCCCAGGTGTAAAGATTTTGTGGTAGACCTGGTCCATACATATGTTGGCTACTTGCCCTATGTTAGAGAACCTGAAAGCTGCGATTCATAAATTCCTGGTAGAAAAATTGGGGATTGATATTGTTTTAACCTCTCGATGAATTTTGCTAGGGATGGACGATGAGATACCCTTAGCCAATGTTCAACCTTTTATGTTTGTTGCTATGGCTGTCTATCGGATTTGCTTGACAACAGCCTGACTTGATCCCTCTCCTCCAGTGTTCCAGCAATGGTATGTCCGTTTATTGTCAACTTATCATCTGGGAAGAGTTATCTATTCTCGGAAAAGTAAGAAGACAAGGGAAAAAATGTCGAGAGTATTGTTTTCTCTATGTAACCTGGAAACTATTTGATGATTTGAGGTAGCTTAGAACTCTCAACCTGACGATGAGATGTTTGGTATAGGGTTTTTCTTCTTTGTTTCTGTAGCCCCCATACCTCTTTCTACGGGGCTCTCCTTTTATTCTTGGCTGTTTGCTTATTCTTAAGATAGCTGAACCTGTATGCATATCTATGTATCTAACATATATATTTTTCTTTTTTGGTTTCTCTATGTTTAATGAAATGGGACATAACTGCGGAAAATGTCTGCTTGGGGGGTGATGGGGAGGGGGTTATTGGTATTAAGAGCAAAATTAATAAATAATATAAAAAGAAAAAAAGTGAAACAAAAAACATTACATTGTAGAGGGTATCACTCTGCAGACATGAAATGGTTAATGACAGATGCAGAATTTACCTCTGCTGGTTTTCCTGTGCACGTACACACAAGAGAATGCAGCACCCTGCTTCTCAAAGCCGTGTACGCAAGGATTTCTATGCACATTTACTCGAAGGAATGTGTCCATTCAATGACCTGGAGACCATAAATTAGTTCCATTTCAAGTGGGTTATTTTAATATCCAAAACACTATATCCAATTACAGCAGCCATAATGGAACTGATCGAAATTGGATATAGATGCATGCAAAAGCATGCTTTCAAGCACCACCCCTGGAATGTCTGAGGACATAGACAATAGGTATAGTAGATTTCAGGCATGGATCCAGAGTGCCTCAAATATGTCAGTCCCCCTCAAGCAACATATTGGCTCACAGAAGGAAATGAAAGCACCATAGTCCTCATCATAACTTTTAGAACTCAGACAACAATCTAAAAAACTAGAGAGATCACGGAGGAAAAATCACGATGCCACAGAGAAGAGAACTATAAAAAAGCAATTAAAAAGTACTACCGTGCCATCAGGAATGCTAGAGTGGACATTTTTGCATGCAAGATAAACAATGCTGCCAATTCCTCTAAGGAATTATTTAATGTCGTAAATAGTCTAATGAAACCTGCAATTAAAAAAATGCCCCTCCCCCATCAAAAATACAATATAAAATGCTGGCCAGTTTTATTGTAGAGAAGGTGAATAATATCCACCTCACGTTAGTAGAAGACGCTAATCTATACACAAGAGGGAGAATTCCTGAAGAAATATGTTACTAATAATCTCTCACTATACCTGGTAACGAACAACATCCTACATCAGCCACGCACCAGTCTCCCTCCAGGCAGTCGCAGCCTTGCTGGCAGCCACAGAAGGCTTAAAGCCATCTACGATCAGGGTGTGACTGCAGCGTTGATCCATTTGGATCTGAGTGTGGCATTTGATACTGTCTCACACCCAGTGCTAATCACAAGGTTAAAGGGAATCGGAATTTCCGGATTTGCATTTCTGTGGCTAACTTCGTTCCTGCAGAATAGAACCTTTTATATTTGTTAGGAGGCCGTTTTGTCAAACACCGAGTCTCTTAACTGTGGGGCTCCTAAGGGGTCCTCAGTGAGCCCTACTCTCTTTATTCTGTATGTCATCGCATCGGCAGAAATCAAAGAGTTTATCGTCAATATCCTAGGCTGATGACACTCAGACTGTCATCTCTTTCCAACCAAACAAAAATAACCTTGACCCACCCCCCTTAACGCCTGCCTTAAACAGGTCTTGGAGTGGATGGCGGCAAACAGCCTTAAACTTAACAGCAAGAGAACTGATTGGAAACAACCCCAACACATGGATGGAATTGAACTGGCCTGAACACCTTGGTAACCATCCTATTCCAAAATCAGGAGTCAAACGCCTAGGAATTTGGCCTGATGATAAGTTGACAACACAAGCCACAAAACTGGCAGCAACCTGCTTCGGCACCCTAAGAACTTTGAGAAAACTGCTCAGATGGTTCCCAGAGGCATCCCATACCATTGAAGTACAGGGTTTGGTCATTTCCAAGCCTGACTATGGGAATTCCTTGTACCTAGGCAGCCCAAAGGCTGTTATAAAAAAGACTCTAAGTCATTCAAAATGCCTCAGCATGTATCCTACTGAAAATTCTCATATGTCACTCTGCCACCACTGCCCTGGCAAGCCTGCATTAGCTGCCAGTACAAGAAGTATACACTTTAAGGCAGGGCTCGAAAAATCATAAAAATATTACTAGACCTGCAGGTCTAGTAACTTGAATAATCTACTTGACCTAACTGTAATGTACTTGACCCATGAACTGTTCTCAAATTATGTGATCCTAGGCAAATATTTTGTCTTATGGAGCCGCCTTTTCTTCATTATAACATTAGAGAGCACCTTCAAATATGCAAGTTCCCTATTTCTGCTGTAAAAAACTTTATTTACTAGACTAAATCTTTTCTCCACGCATAACAAGATACAAGCCTATATATAGGGTACACATGATCCCTGGCTTGTCTCTTTGGGCCAGATCTACAACTGTTTTTTGCGGTCACAAACGGGAAATCAGCCCGTTTGCACAGGCAAAAAAGGGTGGTGGTATGTACAAACGCTATTTTGCCAGAAAGTGTCTTGCAAAATAGTGTTTGTGAGACGCTATTCCTAATAGCGAGTCAGAATGGTATGTACTATTGTTTTGGTTGCAAAACAGTCGATGTTTACTGCCTACTTCAAGTAGGTGATAAGCCACTTGCAAACAGGAAGGGGTCTCAAGGGGACCCCTTCCCCTTTGTGAATGGGTGGTCAATTTTTTTAAGAGCAAGCAGTGGTCCCAGGTACAACTGTTTGCCCTTAAAAAAGAAAAAGAAAAAAATATAAATTTTTTAAACTCATCTTGTTTTCCTTTAAGGAAAACGGGCTGCAATTGAAAAAAAAATGTTGCTTTATTGAACAATCGAACACAGACATGAGGGTCTGCTGTCCCCCAGCAGGCCACCATCCCTGCGTTTGCTGGCCATTCCCAATGGGTCGTAAATTGCGACTGCGATCTTCCTCATGAAGATTAACAAGGCAGGTCGCTTGCGACCCAATTGAGAATCGTGAACAGTGTCTAAGAAACTGTTGTACATTCCATTTTGCGAGTCGCAATTTGCGACTCGCAAAATGGAATGGTCGTTCATCTGGCCCTTAGTTCACTAATAGCACTGTCATCTGGGCAGGAGCAGTAATAATTCCCAGTTCATGTTTAAAAACTGACTTTTCATAAATATATTACTAAAGTATGATGTGGTAGTGCACTGCCATTTTCAGGTAGCATATTTTCCGTTGAAATGGCCACAAAAATTTCCAACTAATATGTCATGTAATTTCACTGATAATAGTGCATAAAAAATGTTTGAAAATTAAGTTTCCATGGATACTGGGTGGAAGTCGCCCTTGGGTGGGGTGGGAAGAGTTTGGTGGATGGGTGGGGAGAAGTGGGGGTTAAAGGATCACGGTACATTGGGTAAAGTAATACAATTTTGGTTGCAAATTCATTATGTCAGCTTAGTTACAGATGGACTTAGTAATTGTAGTAATAAGATGAATCTATTTTATGTCAAGTAGTAAATTAAAAATTATGAGTTGGAATGTATGTGGACTGAATCAAGCTAATAAAAGAAGACTGGTTACGGAAGAGTTGAAGGTTTTCAAACCAGACATCATTGGCCTTGTGGAAACACATGTGGCTTTTAAAGATAGAAACTACCTTAAGCAATTAGGTTACGATATAATTATTTGTACATCACAGGCGGTGTCTATTCGGGGGGTAGTATTGTTGAAAGCGAAGCGCTCTGTGTTCAGAATTTTGCGAACTAAGGCTGATCCTAACGGGAGATGGGTGATAGCTCAGATTTCTGTGTTTAATCATATTATGACAATTTGTACAATATATGGCCCGAATAATGACTCCCCTGATATTTTTTCCTTTTCTTAGTTCAGAATTATTCGATTGGTCCGGGGATCTTGTAGTGATGGGTGATTTAAACTGTATATTGGATAAGAAAATTGATACTACGAATACTAAAATCAGAAGTAGAATGAGTCGGGTGAGATTAGCAATCCAAGATTTGCTCTATTTACATCAACTAGAGGATGCTTGGAGAGTGCTTTATCCTACACAACCAGGTTTTACCTATTTCTCTCATCCGCATAAACATTATTCACGGATAGATATGATTTTTGTCACATACAATCTTCTGGAGAGATCTAGTATGGAGGTTTGCCCCAAGATCACTTCGGATCATAATCCCATTATGTTTACGCTAGCGTTGGATAATGACGAAGGTGTTAGGGTTAGAGATTTTTCATTTCCCAAGCATCTTCTTAATAATTCAGATTACATTTTATTTATGCAAGAAGCCCTTAAGGAATATATTGCTGATAATCTACACTCTACATCTCTGGCGTTTGTCTGGGATTGTATGAAGGCTTATGTAAGGGGGCCTCACTTCAATATATAATTAAACAAAATCGGTCTTTTCTTAATTTAATGGATAGTGAGCATAGGAAATATATGGAGCTAGAACAGCACCATGCCCAATCTATTGCCCTAAAAGATGTGGAGGAGCATCAAATATATTTACAGGTCTTAGATATGAGAGCAAAGTTTAGCAGAAGACTTAAAGATAAAGTGGCAACTAATTTTATTAAGTTTAGAACTCTGCAGTACGAGTATGGTGAACGGGTCGGACGATTACTGGCTCATCAGTTAGCAGATCAAAAAGCTAATGTTTATATAAAAAAGGTTATTGGGGTAAATGGTAATATTTTTCCAAAACCGCAGGAGATTGTGGAACAGTTTTGCTTATTTTATACTGATCTGTATAGAGAAGAGACAAGTTTTAATATACAGTTAGCTAGTACTTACATACAAGAGAGTGATCTGCCTCGTTTGGACTCGCTTCTGACCTCAAGCTTGGAGAGAAATGCTGATCTTACAGAGCTCAATTCTGCAATAGGGGCATTGCCCACGGGCAAAGCAGTTGGGGAGGATACTATAGCACTCAAATTTTATAAAACATTTAGGGATCTCTTAGCTCCAATTTTGTTAGCTTTGATCAATGGGATACTTATGGGTGGTGATTCTCCCCCTTCTTGGAATAAGACTAATATTGTGGTATTTCCCAAAAAAGACAAGCCACCTGATAATCTAGGTTCATATAGACCGATATCTTTAATCAATTCAGACGCTAAAATCTTTTCTAAACTGTTAGCATCTCGTCTCGCCCCTTTGATGCATTATTTAGTATCTGAAGAACAACACGGCTTTATCCCTGGAAGGGATACTGTTGCGCATATTAATACTTATATAGCCGTATTTGACATTGCAAACCATTTAGATCAGCAGATTGGGATGATTATGTTGGATGCCGAGAACGCCTTCGACCGGGTGGCCTGGGGCTCTCTGTGGTGCACGATGGGCTCGTTCGGCCTCGGTCGGAAGTTTATCTCGGCTATTCAGAAACTTTATTATAAACCCTCTGCCAGGATTAAGTATAGTGGTTTTGCCTCATCTGTGTTTAGTATTGCTCGTGGCACACGTCAAGGGTGTCCGCTCTCTCCCTTATTATTTGCATTATATATAGAGCCTTTTATTAAACATGTACTTCATAATATGTCCATTTTACCAATTGTTTTCAATGATATTTCCCTGAAAGTCACCGCATATGCAGACGATATTGCTGTGTTTTCTATAAAGCCAGTAGAAACCTTCTTTGAAATAACTCAAGAAGCGCAGAGGTTTGGATCTTTTTCTGGTTACAAATTGAATTTGAACAAGACGCAATCTTTACTCAACTTTGCACCGGTATCTCCCCCATCCTCATTAGGTATTACAACTTCGGCTATATATCTGGGGGTCTGCCTCAGTGCATGTTTTGATGATATATTTGATTTAAACTATATACCGCTCTTGAAAAAGGTCACTAATGACTTACGTAGGTGGCAAACGCTCCCGTTGACTATTATTGGGAGGTGCAATATTGTAAAGATGAATATATTGCCCAAATTCCTCTATTTTTTTCGCGCCATTCCTTTAAGAATTCCAGTGTCTTTCTTTAAGCGTTTAGACAGTGTTGTAGGAAGTTTTATCTGGAATTACCGGAGAGCAAGACGGGCACTTAGATACATTAAGCTGTCTTTTAAGCAGGGAGGCTTTAAACTTCCAGACTTTAGAATGTATTTTTGGGCTGCTTTTATTAGCCGAATACAGTCCTTACTAAAGGGACCTGAGGGGAGGCATACCAGCTGGCATACGGTCTAAATACTGGCTTTCTGCTGCAGTCTATGTCAGACCCCAATTACTATAAAAGAGTTCGATTTAAGACTACCCGTCATATTTTTCAGATTTGGCAGGATATCTGCAAAAAGTTTAATCTTCCAGACTGGCACGAATTTACCTATCTTTGGGGTAATCCTAAACTTCCCGACATATTTTCAGATTCAGTTACGCAATTATGGCAACAGCAGGTAATTATAAAGCTGGGGCAGCTCTATGATGAATATGGTTTTAAGTCTTTTGAGTCATTATTAATGGAATATGGGCTTACGCATAATTCATCCTTTAAATATTTACAAATTAGGAATTTTTTTATGCAAGGGAAAGGATTGCTGGCTCTCCTCCTCAACAACAGAAGTTCTCCGTGTGATTTTTAAGAATAGTAATCGTGGCCTTATAGGGAGAGCTTATTGCTGTTTCATGGACGAACTTGATGACAATATAATTCAGGTTACGGGATTATTGCCTTACCTGGGACTCAAGAGCTGAACTGAGCCTGCCGTTTTTAGGAGCACCAGAGTGGGGATTTCATCTGCCTTTCACCGTAGCTCCTCGCCGGACCCGCTGCGCGGGTCCCGCTTCGTTTTTCCTGTTTGCCTGATTGGCGGTGAGCCTGCCTGCTTTTCCCGAGGTGATTGTGCCGAACTGTTGCTGTGAGTGCGTGCGTGCGGGACTACAGGGCTGCGAGCTGACCCGCAGGGACTCAAAGTACCAGGAGTCCCTGCGTGAGGTCGAGACCCGCAACACCTGGGTCGCTCTCCCTGCCTGCCCCGCCCCCGCCTCACCACTAACTTTATCACTGGCCTCTGGCCCCGCAGCGCGGGAGCGCGCGGGAGCGCCCGGGGCTAAGCCCGGGCAAAGGGCGGGCCGTCTAAGGCCGTCCAAGGGCGTACAGGGACGGGCCGGGCCCATTCTCTTCCATTGCGGACTTCAGGACTCAAAGTATGTTTTAGCCACAAATGTGATTAGGTTTTTAATTTAGTCATTTCGTGTAAGTTTAGTCTTATTTTCTTGCCTTATTTGTATTTTAAATTGTATATATTTTTTAATGATGTCCTTATTATCAGGGAAGGGTAGGCAGGTCACAGTAAAGTCAAGTAGTGGTAAAGCCACTGGAACCCTAGATGACTTCATTATTCGGGCTACGGGGATACTGGATAAAGAAATTGTCCTCACAGAAAAGCGTTTGTCTCTGGATCTAGTTACGGGGAAACGTTCATCCCTGGGACGGATTGGCTCTGCGGCCACCCCTGAAAAGAGCATAGTTAATGACTTGGAAGCTAGCCCAAATCTAGTAGTAATCCCAGACTTCCAACAATCACCTATGGATGATGTAGTGGATTGCCCAATAGAAGATCGTACTGTACTGAGTATTACTGGGGATGGTGCCCAACACTGTAATTTGAGTGTATTGGGGCCTGTTCCCTTACAACCTCAAGTTCTGGATTCTGATCAAGTAGTCACAAAAACTAGCAAACGTAAAAGAGGGGGGGGGTCATATTAAGGGAAGGGGAATGCGGTTGGGGGATGTCGGGTATTTGACTCATTGCTGCCAAAATAATAACAACGAAGATCTGTTAGTACACATCGAGAAGTTGGTAAAAAGCCTCTTGATGCCCCTTATAGAGAGAACACAAATTGTTAACTTAAAATTAGACCAATTAGAGCATCTAATATCAGTTAACACACACTCGCTGGAAACTCTGGCTAATAATAGTAAACCCCCTGAGTCCTTGGGGAATCGTATTACAACAAAGAAGGGGGCCCAGAAAAACCTAATCCAAAATCAAAGCAAACCACCCCAGCCTACTGCATCTGTTGATTCCCAGGGAATCCCCGTACAGACAGTTTTAAGTAAACCTACATTGGCGGCTGTTGTGGGCTCTCAGTCAATGTCTGCAACAGCCATAGCATCAACTTCAAGCTCAAGTTAAATCAACTCCACTGAGCGGATCATTAGTCCCGGGTAAAATAGCTCCTCCAAGTACATTAATTTGTGTGAACATACCCCCTGACTCTGCCCCTTTCATGGTAATCCTGACAGGTGTCCCGGTGGTTGCACCGAACAAATATGAATCAAGTCAGGACCTATCAAATAAAGTAAAATTTTGGCTCGACAATAATAGGCCACTTCCCCCAGCTTCTGCTACAAAAATATTAAGCGTACGAAGGGTCCCTTGGGTTGGACCAAGCAAGAAGGACCTAGAGGGGGATTGCATCCTTATCAATTTTAGGGATAGGTGGGTCAAAGACTTGATTTGCAGTAAAGCAAGGTTTGCCAGAATGGGGGATATTCAATGTATAGGCCTTGAATATTTCTACCCCAATCTGTACCATGCTCCCCCTAATCTTTGCTACCCTGGGTCAAGATTGCAGGGCAATAGTCATTCTGGGTTAAGACTGCAGGGGAATAGTCACTCTGGGTGGGTACAGAGCAACACTGCACTTCGACCTTCCCAAAATCATCCTGGTATGTGGCACCAGGGTGATGGATGTCTCATGGGGCCGACAAGTATCAATAATTTTATGCAACTGCCCTATAATCAACCAAGAATAAGATTTCAGGGGGAGGAGTACCTAGGGTGGATGCCAAATAACAATATTCCCCTAAGAAATCGTTTTGACCCACTGGCGGGAATGGAGGGCTTAGACTGACCGCTAGCCTGGAAAAAGGAAAATGTTTCATCTATACCAGATCTGGTCATGGGGGAGAACGAGGGGGAAAGGCAGAAGGATAACCCGGCGGTGGATGTTTCCGACCGCAATGTACAGTTTAATATACCTTTGGACACAGAGGTTGTCAGCAACTTAGGCTGCGAGCCGAACCCACTTATTATTGGGCAAGACCTGGTAACTCCAAAAGAGCTTGTGGGTGATAACCTAGGGGAACCCACGCTGTGCCTAATTTCATGGAATATTGCAGGTCTTGCGGGCAGACTGGAGGACGAAGCCTGGCTGGATTATGTGGGCGGCCAGGATATCCTGTGCTTTCAGGAGACATGGAGCAGAACGGGCGGGGAAATTGATGGTTTTCAATCTTTTAATGTCTTGGCGGTGCCATCATCAGCTGGGAGGGCTAGGGGTGGGATAATGACAGCACTCTCCATCAAATTGAAGAATTTGATAACTTCAAAGAGAGTGAACACTCCCTGGTACCAGTTCCTCCTGCTGGAAAATTTGTTCCCCGAGCCCTTGTTATTAATCAATTGGTATCACAATGTTTTTGATAGGAATGATGTATCCATAATTCAGAGTTTGGAGGAAGCAATATGTAAGGCACGTAGCGAACGACTTCTATTATTTGTTATTTGGGTTGGCGATTTTAATTGTTCATTGTGTAAATTTGGTGGTTCAAATGTGTGTGGTTTAGAGGACTTAAATGAACAGCCCTTGATGCACTTTAAACACACGCCCCAGGGGGACGTTTAAATAATATCATTGTTTTAAATGATTTATGTATGGTAGAGCCCTGGGTTGCCCCAAATATATCGCCAATACCAACTTTTCAGGGTATAAGAGGTGCGATGAGCACTATTGATTTTGTATTTGTGTCCAGTAACTTTCTCCATTATGTTAATAGGCTTGAGGTAATAGCAAATGCTGTAAGTGATCATAATCCTTTAATGCTATCCTTGTGTACTCCTGTTAGTGGAAAACATCCGGTCTGGGAGCAGCCCATAAAATATAATAAGAATCAAGGCGTCACTTTGAAGTGGGGGAAAATAGACGCTGTAGGCCTAGAGGCGGAGATCTTTAATGTCTGTAAAATTGAAATTGATTCATGCCTACTGCCAACATCTGATCCGGAAAAGGTCATTGGGAATTTCGAAAAACTATGCGGGCACGTGGCTAAGCATCTTAAAAAACCAGCGGGGAAAAAGAACTCAAAGTGTTTTAGATGGTTCGATTCCGCGTGCTCCGCTTCACATAAATCCCTAAAAGTGGCCCTCATATAAAAACCAAGGAACAGAGAATTGGTAAGATCGACTGGAAGGACCTATAAAGAGGCTACCATAAAGAGGAAGCAGGATCTAAAAAACTGTGCCTTGGAAGATCTAGAGAAGGCCTCTGAGTTAAAAGATAGTAGGCTCTTCTGGGAAGTAGTAAATCGCCCTCTGTTTAAAAGTGATGCCAAGGAAAGCATAGTGATGCAGGTCACTGGTGAATCCTGGGAAGCTCATTTTGGTAAAATTTTTAATCCCAAGGCACTATTACCTCTGGATTTGTTGGATGATGTAGGGGATTTGGTGGTACCATCCACAGCTTCGTCCCTTAGCTCTTCGTTCACATTGGAAGAGGTCGAAGAAGCCTTGAGGAAAGGTACATTATTAAAAGCCCCGGGTCCTGATGCTGTCCCTTTGGACTTTTTTAAGCACAATATTGAAGTATGGGCACCGTTGTTGTTGAATGTGTTTAGGGCTGTTGTTGTTGGTCGTATCCCTGTATCATGGAAGGAGGCAGTGGTGGTGCCGATTTTTAAGAAGGGCGATAGGTGTGATCCCCGATCTATCGCCCTATATCCTTAATCGATGCATCGTGTAAATTACTGGGAAGGGTCATTTTGGCCAGATTGGAAACATAGGCAGACTCTGTTGGTCTAATTGTGAATTCTCAGTATGGATTCAGAAGAGGGAAGGGGACGGTCGAACAGTGTCTGAATTTGGCGCTAATTATTGGCAAGTACATGAAGGCAAGGAATTCTGCAATCTACCTTGCCTTCATGGACTTGTCAAGCGCCTTTGACACTAGTTGTAGAAGCAAGTTGTGGCAGATGATGGACGACATGGGTTTTGAAGAACCCTTGGTTACACTACTCCGCAGATTGCATGCAGCAACGACCGTGGCCATAAGGTTTGGACCTGGGGGTGAAACAACAAAATCCATTCCCTCAACCGAGAGGGTGCGTCAAGGCTGCATTTTGGCGCCTTTTTTGTTTCTAGTATACACAAACGGATTGGAGAAGTATTTGTTGGATCACTGTTGTGACTTTCCAAAGGTAAATGGAAAGAGTATTCCCATACTTTCATATGCAGATGATACTGTATTAATGACCCTCACTGGAAATAGTATGCAGGTGTGCCTAGATGCCTTTAATACCTTCATGCTGGACCTTGACCTGAAGGTAAACTTTGCAAAATCCTTTGCAATGAGCTGTGGTCCAAAAGGGTCAAAAGCTAGGAAATTTGTGGTGAATAACTTTACCATTGAAAAGGTGGATAGCTTTAATTACCTTGGAAACTTATTTAATAACAATTTAAGTTGGGCCCCATTAATGAAGGCTCGAGTCCAGAGTGCCAGCCGCTCCATAGAAGGTCTTTTCCGTTTTTGTGGTAAGCTGGGTCAAAAACCCGTTGCGCATCTTAAAACCCTATATATATCTAAATGCTTATCTGTGGCCACCTACGGGGCGGGGGTATGGGGGACCGAAAATCCCTCAGCAATACAGGTGATGGAAAATAAATTCCTAAAACGGGTATTATCGATCCCATCGGGCTCATCAAATAGTTTTTGTCACAATTAAATGGGAATGACCAAAGTGACTGATATCATTTGTTTGTCGCCCCTATTATTATGGGGTAAAATATGGTTATCTGATGACCTGCAGCTCTCCAGAGAAATTCTTCTAGACTGTATGAGCCTGGATAATGCAAAGCAGATCCCTTGGTTGTCATATGTCAGTGATATGTTGCATAAGATAGGTTTGGGTTATGTTTATGAAAATCCTGAAAATATCCAGGGAAACATAAAAACCCAAATTAAAGTAAGTTATTGGAAATTTTTAAATACACCTTGTTTGGGAGGCCCAACAAGTTATGTACATAAGTTACAGCATCAGTTTTATTTTACTTTTACAACTAATGTGCAATGGCGGTTTTATCTTACAAGGTTTAGGCTAAATATCCTTCATTTTCTCTTCGCCTTTCCTAAACAAGGGGGTTGGTGTGAGAGGCTACCCCCTTGCCCTTGCAATGACAGAGTTAGCCAAAGTACCATACATGTTGTCCTCTTTTGTTCTTTATATCAGGAACCAAGGATTAGATTTATTAAGCCTATCCTGAAGGGGCGGCAACCATGTACTTATAAAGAAGGTTACGACTACTTGCTATCGCTATCTTCTGTTGGAGTTTGTTGTGCCATGTTAAATTTCACACGAGTGTCACTCCAGATTAGGAAACGCTATGGATAATTTAGCTGTAGACCTGTATTCTGCCATGGGAATTTGTATCTATGCTGTATGATGGTCTCTCAATTACAATTATTGTGTCACAGATGGTTCATCTTAATTGTGTACTCATGTTTTGTAACTTTGTGCTTTTATGATTCACTGTATGAATCGAATAAAGATTTTGAACTGAACTAAATATTACGTTTGGTGTAGAGTTGACCTCTGATGAGGTCTCAGATTCACTTGCCAGAATAAACTCCTCTGTCACTTCAATTGATTTAAAATTACAACAGCATCGTACTTTATTTATGCTGTATTATACTCCAAAAGTGATTTCTAAATGGGCTGCCTCAAGCATTTCTATAAAATCTTATTGCCCTAAGTGTAACGAATTTGCTGCAGATCTACGACATATGTTCGTTACATGCCCCAAGCTTGCTGATTTTTGGTGTAGGATCGCCCAGGAAATGAGTAAGTTAACTGGCAAAACAACAGTTTTGTCAAAGAAGGAAATCTTATTGGGGCTACTATTAGATACTGGTAATGTCTCTAATTCTTTTGTTTCAATCTTTCTAGCTTGTGCTCGTCTGACTGTTGCTAGGGTGTGGATAGAAAAATCCAGTCCCACCATAATTGAATTTTGGTTGTTATTGAGGGGGGTATACGAAATGGAATTAGCATTGGCAAAAGCAAGAAGATTGAGATCCTTGGTCAAATTTGGTCGGCTCTGGTCTAGTCTGCAGTGGGATTAAAAGTATCTATGTAATTACTGGTGAAACTTGACATGTTTTGTTTTGATATGACATATATATAAGTGTTTAGTGCATATATCCATCTGTATTTATTTATTTAATTTTTTTTGTATTGTAATTGTATTCAATGTAATAGAAGAATGTTCTCTTTTTTTAATCTGTTTTATTTGTGAAAGACAAAATGATATGCCAAGTCAAGTCAAGTCAAAAGAACTTTATTTCGGAGAATCTCTCCATAAAAGGTACATAAAATAAGGATATAAATACATTTAAAATCATACATTGAATAGTTAAAAAATGTTAAAAAGGTTGAAACATTCGAACACCAGGACAGCGATGTATCTGCTTATTACATACAATCATGTGCAATTTAACCCAGTACAAAGTTAGCCCCCAGAAATTTGGCCACAGCAAACACAATGTAAGCAGCCATTTCACTCTTAAGAATTCTGAAGGCTTCGTGGCACCTGGTAAAGCCCAAATTTCTACAAACGGGAGTGATCCATTTTCTGCGCGCCTCACTATAGCCCGGACAAAAACATATGATGTGCAGCTCAGTTTCATCGCATACTCTGCATGCCGGGCAAGTACTGGGTGCAGACACAGACCAGTGACTAGTGAGTGCACGTACTGGCAGGGACCCGTGCCTCCATTGTAGATAAAGCTTCCTAATTAGTACAGGGTAAATATTGTCCAGGATTAATTCAAAGCTGTAGGCATTTTTAATGCGAAGGAATTGGTGCGTTAGAGACCCTAGGGTTGTAGAAGGTCGAAATGTGGGAACCTTAGAATTATAATACAATTTGGTTAAAACTTTTTTAGGAAGCCTGGGGCAAGCATCCAGGGGGTCGTTCCAAAGAGCATCGAGACCTAGGCCCACCAGATTGTTCCTTACAAATTTAAACCAGGCAATGTTCCCCGAATTTGGAAGACTAAGAACTTCCTGCAAACCCTGTCTGTAATGGATCAATTCAGGTACAGCCCACAATCTACGCCAGTAAATCAGTGGGCGAAGCGCCACTTCTTCTTCCAGGGGTCTGATGCCTAGGTCAAGTCTTAATGGCATTAAAGGTGTGCTTTGAGGAAGGGCTACTAGGCACCTAAGAAACCTATTCTCCTCTTTAGTCAGACTAGCCAAGACTTTGTGACCCCACAATTCGCTGCCATAGATTACGGCTCCTCTGGCTTGCACCATGTAGATGTGGAGCGGGGGGCCTATGGGTTTGAGGGTCGACCTATTCTTCCCCACCATCCTTAGTATCCCACCCACATGTTGCGCTAGTTTCAGCCTCGCTTTCTCCTGGTGCGGACCCCACCCCAATTCCTCGTTAAGGGTTACACCAAGATATTCAAAGGTGTTGACTCGTTCTAGCGTGTTGTTCCCTATGCGTGGGATACGGTGGAACCTGGGTGGCGGATTGAAGACCATAAATTTAGTCTTTAGAGTGCTAATCTCCAATCCGTGCTCTCTGCAAAAGTCCCCAAAGCCGTCCAGCACACGCTGGATTCCCATCGGCGACTTGGAGAGAAGGAGGGTATCATCCGCGAACATAATTGCCGGAACCCTCCTTCCCGCCAACTTTGGGACGTCGGAGTTGGGGACCCTATTGAGGTGATCGATAACCCCGTTGACAAAGAGGCAGAACAGGGTTGGTGCGAGTACACACCCCTGTCTTACCCCTCTGTCAACGGGGAACTTATTTGATAGGGCGCCATGCCTACCACACCTCACTTGAGCATAGGTGTTGGTGTGGAGGCGGATGATCATTGACAAAAGATCACCAGGCACCCCCGCTCTAGCCAACACTTCCCACAGCTTACCACGTGGCACCAGGTCGAAGGCTGCCCTTAGGTCTACAAATACAGTATAGAGGCTGCCACCCTCCAACTGTATTGTTTTCCAGTATAAAAGGGACAGTCTAAAGACCTGGTCTATGGTGGAAGTCTTTTGCCGAAACCCTGCCTGGAGGGGGCTCAAAATATCCCTGTCTTCGATCCAGTCCAAGAGGCGATCCAACAGAAGCCTCGCAAAAAGCTTCTGAGGGACGTCTATCAGACTGATCGGTCTGTAATTAGCCGGGATTAAAGGTGAGCCCCTTTTAAAAATAGGCACGATCTCCGCCCCAAGCCTAGTGGGGGGAACCGCCATACCATGTACAATGGCGTTAAAGAGAACCAGAAGGTAGGGGGCCCAGATTCTGACCGCATGCTTTAAAAGATCACCCGGAAGCTTATCGAGACCTGGCGCTTTTCCCGAGGAAAGGCGAGTAATTGCCATTTCCAATTCCTCCAAATTAAAGTCTCCCATCTCGGAAGAGTTATCAGTGGTTAGGGCGGCTAATGCCCCAACCTGGGTTCCTAGATGGTCCAGCCCAGCCGCACTGTAGAGCAATGAAAAATGTTCCTCCCACACTTCTGGCGCGATGTTTCCCTCTATAGCCAAAACAGGCTCAACTGAGCCATGTTTGACTATTTGCCAGAATTTCCTTGGGTCTCTGATTTTGAGTGCGGTTGTCATTTCTGACCAGTTCTCCCAGTCTCAGTCTATTTTGGCATTTTCAAGAAGGAGCTTATAAGCGGCCCGCTTTTCCCTAATTACCAATAAAGCCTCCTTATTTTTAAATGCCCGGAGAAGGTCTGCCTTGGCTTTCCTACAGCTGGCGTTGAACCATGAGGCTCTTTCTCTCCTCACTTTCCTGTCCCGAACCACAGGGTTCAATACCTCGGCAAGATTGTTACACAGGGTCTGGTGAATGTCCCCAAGGGAAATGCACCCGTCAGGCGAGGGCAATAGTGGGAGAAGTCTTCCCACCTTTTCGAGGGCTGATGCCACCAGCTCGTAGATTGTCCTGATACAGTTTGGTTTCTCTAGGAGCTTGTCCCACCTTATTCTTCGCCTATTGCTAGATAAGGTTAAACTTGGGGCGCTTACTCTGTTTTCTGGGACAGCAACATTAAGAAAGCCATCAACAGCCAGAGAGAGAATCAGGCCATTGTGGTCACTGTCGAACCTGTGGGCTATTTTAAAATCTAAAACTAGTTTCCAGTCCTGAAGTTTGATCATTATGTAGTCTATCCGGGACTCCTGACCTGGTCTATTAAAGGTTGGTTGCGGAGGTGTGTCCCCTTTAAACCTGCCATTGCAAGCTCTAAGTGAGTTTGCAAGGGTCATTGTTATTACTTGGAGTAGGAGTGGTGAGGAAAACCTAACTGGCGGACCCTTTTTTTTGTTATGTTTTTGTTTATGTGACTGTGACCAATAAAGTTAAATACGAGGTAAAAAAAAAAAAGGAAATTAAGTTTCAACAAAAACATTTAAAATTTGCACATCACCAAGTAAATTGTTCTAATTTGTTTTGAGCCTATACAAATATTTGTTTCATGGCAGAATGTGTCTTCATAACTAATGAAATATATTTGAACTGTTTGAACTGTTCACTTAGCTATTTTAGTGTTGTATTAGAAAAAGCCTGACATCTTACAGCCTTTCATTTCACATACTTTGCACAGTTCAATTGTAACACAGTTCACTTTTCAAACTCCTCTAACTTCTGTCACAGAAAAATAAATGTAGAAAGACAAACTGACTTTTGACCACTGACTGAAAGCAGCAAATGTGACAAGATAACAAGATTTAAAGGCCTCTTTATTGCTCTTTCACTTTGTGAGCAATAAAGATGCCTTTAAATCTTGTTATCTTGTCACATTTGCTGCTTTCAGAGACAGAGGTCAAAAGTCAGTTTGTCTTCCACAGAAGTTAGAGGATTTATAGGTCCCCAGAAAGGGCCAGTAGTCCCTAAAAGTAGCCTGTCCTGTTTTAATTTTGCTCGAAAATGCGAGTGGGCAAGTGGATTTGTTGAGCCCTGTATTGTGTATGGCCCGGGAAACCACAGTTACAACGCATGCGTTACAACACATGCCATTACCCTGCATGTCGTTACAACGCGAAAGGCTTGTTGCAGGGGGATTTAACTCCAACACCTTCCCTACTGTAGCACACACTGGAGTTGGAATAGTAAATTATACTATTCCAACTTCCAGTGCACGCCCGACAGCAAGTCGGGGTAAAGGTATGCGTTGTAATGGCCTGCGTTTAATGTCATACAACGGTTTGGCCCACAAAGTGATGCATAAAGGGGTTCTAAACAAATTAGAAATCTACTTACCCCGTATGATCCCATTAGAACTGAAGCATTATATAAATCTCACACAACAAGTTTTGAATATGAACAAGTAAGAGGTATTTATTAAGGCGCCTCGTCCATCAGGCTCTGGGGACAACTGCCGAAGCAACCATCACCCTGACCCTGAGGTATGCCCAGCGTTCTTAGTTCCACTTTCTACATGTCATTAGAACAAGATACCCCACTGCTTCCCCCTTTAATAAAAACATAGACCCAGACCTTTTAAACTGGCATCCGTGACTATGAATGTTTCCTCATTTAGAGTGTAAGCCTATAAATTGGGCGCCACCTTTAATTCATCCTTCAAATTGTCAAATTTACTCTGGCAAGCAGGTGTCCATGCAAATTCCTTATTCTTCACAATTAACCCTCTGAGATGAAAAGATTTCTCAGCCACATTCTGTTTAAACTTCCCATAGGACTCTACAAAGCTCAGAAAGGATACTGCTTCCTCTCTGGAAATGGGACTGGTCAAACCAACTACTGTGTCCACTAGCTCTTTTTTAGGCGCCATACTATCTCCTGTGATCAAATGTCCCAAGTAAATTACTTCCTTCACTAAAAACAGACACTTTTCCTGCTTCAACGTTAACCCCGCCTGAAGAAGCCTTCGTAATACTTGTCTCACCCTCATATTGTGTTTCTAATTGGTACTTCCATATACCAGCAGATCGTTCTGGTAACACTTCACATCTTTAATCCTTTTCAAAACCAATGCCATTACTCTCTAAAAAACAGAGGCTGCGGACACCAATCCAAAAGGCATGCATCTAAACTTGAATGCACCCATAGGTGTAATGAACAATGTGTACTCCGAGAGGCCTCTTCCAATTCCACCTTATGGTACGCTGAGGCAAGATCCAGTGTAGTAAAATATCGTTCCCAAGCTAATGTGGCTACAGTCTCATCAATATTTAGTAACAGAAATTTATCAACTATAACCTCTTTATTTAGTTCCCTCGGATCGACACTGTAGGACATGGCCTTTTTGGCTAAAGTTCCCTAAACTTTTTGCTTCCCCCCTAGACCGTTTTCCAGACATAGAGTAGCCAATGTAGATGCTGTGGGTGCTTTGCCACTGCTGATCAGTGTCAAAGTACCAGTGTTCCCTGTTTAATTTGTAATGGTAATTGGTTGTCCATGATTGGTATATTTGCCTTACTAGTAAAGTCCCTAGTAATGTGCACTGTGTGTGCCAGGGCTAGTAACGCAAAGGTGCACAGAGAAGGGAACTCAGGCCTGCAGTGTAGGGCCTGCACACATTTTGCTAAGTTAGCATGTTTTCCTGACAAGTGCAACCACTTGTCTGGCCTTACTTTCCCTTTTTCATACACAGGAGGCACCCCTATGGTAGGACCAGGGTAACCCCTGGGCAGGGTGCAGTGTAAGTGAAAGGCAGGACAGGTACTGAAGTGTGTGCTGTGTCCTGACAGTGAAAAACACTCCATTTTGTTTTTCTCTGGTGAAGGACCATCCTGCCCATAGGGCAGAATTGAGGAGGCTGGGTATTGTTTTTGTTAGCCTAGTTTCCCATAAGTTTGAAATGGAGAGGTGAAGTTTGGTATGTATGAACTCACAATGTCATAGCACATCTTTCTAGGAAGGTGGTTTTGTCACTGTGTGTTCAGAAGCCACTCTTTTAGAATGTGGCTGAGTTTTGTGCTGTGTGTCTCTGCTGAATGTGGATTGACTGCCTGGATATGAGAGGTTAAAGGAGCTGGGGCATGCCTTGACCCTAGGGAGGGGGTTGCAGCAACAGGCTGACCGGCATCTGGAGAAGTAGGGGGAGGAGAATCCCGGGAGGTGAAGAGGCCTGGGCTGCTGATATAAACCAATTGACCCATCTCCAGCTGAGTGATTAAGGATCCAGGCCCCCAGTATCAAAGGGAAAAAGGTGACACTGGGAGGGAGACACCCAGAACTGATTTAGGCAGGGGTCAGGGACCCCTGTGCACAAAGAACTTCAAAGGCATGCAGGGGTATTACTAAGAGAACTGAAACCCCTAGAATTTGGTGCAGTTTTGAATGGCGAAATGGACGGGTTGAGTCTGTAAAGGCTTGAACCCATTTCGTGGTCAAGAAGAACCTCTGCCAAGGGAGAAGTTACTGAAGAGACTGCTGGATAGGACTGACCCTTGCTTCGTGATCTGGGGCTGGCTAGCTTTTAACAAAGAAGAGACTGAAGGGACATTGCAGCGGGTAATGTCTCCCCCTTCTTGAACAGGACTGTGCTTTGTGCTGTGTCCTGAACCCCAAGGGCCCGAGGTGAGCTGGCTCCCTGTTTGGAAACACAGGAACATAAAAGTTTCCGGAGAAGTGACGGATGGGACCACTAGCCAACAATGAGCGAGGTAAGAAAAGCAATGCCAGATTTCACCAATGGTAAGCGACAAAACAAAGAGAAATGCCATGGGTGGAGTTTCACTAGTATTACTAATTACTTGATGCCTCAGAGAGGCAGCGCATGTGCTGCCTGTGCAGACCTAATAAAAAAGGGAGCTGTACCAAAAGTACCTAGGGTAAGAAAAAGAAGAGCTGGAATTTCAAAGGTTGATTGATCTGGATATCATAACTCCAGTGGAAGCAACATAATGGTTGGCACCAATTAAGTAGCCAAGAAGAGTAATGGGTATATCAGACTTTGTGTTTGTTGGAAGTGGGGGTTGTGGTACTGAAAATTCTGGACCCGTGTTATAAAAATCGTCGTATCATGACGATTTTGGTATCAGCAGACCGAGAATGATTAGAATACTATGCACAAGTATTTTCGTCATATTCGGGTGACGAAATCAACCTGAAATCAGAGTTTCCGTCCTGAAACTCGGGTTCCATTTGAACGGCAGCCATTTTGTGATTGCCCTCACATAGGCCAATGACTAAGGCCAAAAACGAGTCTGAAGGACACGTACACCTTTGCTGACTCCTCTGTGACCTGGGCAAGCTGACTCCACTGCCTGAAGCCAAACCTGTTCGGCCAGTTCCTTTCCCAGTGGCCGAATGAGATTAGTATCAAGGCACAACATATCATAAAACCTTTCATCACACACAAACCATGCCTAATCTTACACACACCTGTCCCTGTTTCTTTCTGTATGACTTGCTTTACGAGTAGGAGGTGCCCGTTTTTTTGGGGGGTCCGTCGATATCTGATGAAAGTACCGAGCCTTGCCGGGTAATTAATTGAGGGCTGGACAAACTGAAATATGGGCTTGTCATCATGACTCTGCTTTTTCTTTGTAGTGAAAATATGTGAATGGTCAACTGTAAAATAAGGAATGTTTGCCTAAAGCATAATATTTTGTATAAAAAGAGAAGGCTGGCTTTGTAAGGTTGAGCAGTCTCCTGAGAATATACACCGTGTTGTACTTCTAGGATACCTGTTACTGGTTGAAGCCAATAAATACGATCTTTGACTTCACCAAGAAGACTCTGTGTTTCTGTAGTCTGAAACAGGAAGGACTCGAAGTCTTAGGGCGTGTTCCCTGTCACCGCTGGGTTCTGAAAAACCCAGTACTTCAGTTGGCGCCCAACGTTGGGCGATTTCAGCGGTACCGGTCCAAGCCAGAGGTTCGTGAGGAGCTTCGTGTGAAAATTCTGGAGGAAGGCCGCCACTTCATCAACCCCTGTATGTCGACGTGGTCCGAAAGTCTTTGCTGCGAGGTCCCCCGCTTCGCGACGGATACGAAGGACTGCTGCCCTGACTATCGCCCTGTTTTGGACCCTTGATGATTGGTAGAGCGAAACGATAGACGAGTCTTCTGGTGACGTCATCGATACCTCAGTTAAGTATAAGTGGAGCGTCTCCCAGTCCTTAGTTTGGTTCTTAGTTTGGTATCCCCTTGGGATCTTTGATTTGGAACTTGCAAGTACCAAAGCCGAGGGACTCGTGTATTCACGAGACTATCGTATTCGATAATCCTTTGAAGTTTGAAGCTAGACTAGAGAGCGAAGATGCCTGGTCTTAGCAGACTTGGAAATTTGTTTTGTCTTGGTTGTAATAGGGATTCCCGATTGGAGGACTCATGTCCGGTTCCTCCGATTGGAACTCCAACCTATGAACTATATGTGAAACATGGCATAGGCCCCCTCACATATAATGAAGTATGGATCCGATACACCAGGAAAGATGGTGTTTTAAAATGGCCCCAATATGGTAGTTTTGACACAGAGATTCTGGATAACCTGGAGGTTAAACTTTTTAAGAAGAAAGCCCGGCCGGCGATGTTTGACTCTTTCCGCCTATGGCGTAAGGAAGCCAAACAGAAGGAAATTAAATTAGCAAAGAGAAATAAGAGAGAAAAGGGTATCTCGATAATGCAAGCTGCTGTGCAGTTTAAAGATAATGAAGAAGAACAGATGAGTGAGCAGTTGCACAGGCAACGTAAAATGGTGATCGATAAATGTTATCCAGTTTTGCCGCTTCTTCAGCAAGATGCAGCAAAAGAACTTGAGAAAGATCCTTTAATGTCACACTTGTTAAGTTCGCCACCCCCTTATGCACAGAGTGCTACAGCACCTCCGCAACCTTTAGTTGGGCAACCTCCAATTATTGTGCCTCAGGTTCTTCCACAGCCGCCAGCTCCTCTTCAGTTGGCTCCTACTCCTGTGGCGCAGCCCCCTCAAGGGCCGCCGACTTCGCTACCTGCTCCATCTGTACTTTCTATGACTTTGTCTACTACATCGACTGCCTCTTCTGGTGTTCTTCCTGATACTGCCTCTGCGTCTGCATCTGCGTCTGCCTTGCCTCCCTCTGTTTTTCCTCCTGTTCTTTCGTCAACTTCTCCCTCTGTCCGACAGAGAATGACTGATACTGTTGCTAGCCTTATATTTCCTCTCTTTGGGTCATCTGGTGTGACCCCTGATTCGGAGCGTAAGCAGTCGCGTAGTCAACTACCTAATTCTCGAGAGAGAGAAATGTTTGACCATATGGTGCGTAAATGGGTTACTTTCCCATTTAGATATGATGTGGAGTCTGTTATGGATGTCTTCCGTCAATAGGAAGCACCGAAACAAAGATACGTTTTTGAGAAAATGTGTGCTTTCCTTTGTGAGGAATTGGAGGATAATGATTTGGAAACAAATCCGCCTGATTTGTGCCGTGTACGGTTTGAGTTTTCAAAGGGCACGATTGTGGGTTCCGATGTTGAGAAAGCAGTTGCGACGTTGTTGTCCTTTAGGAATAAGGATGCTTCTCAGTCACTTGTCAGGATTGGTACTGATTGGGTTAGAGTCCCTCAGTTGAGGCTACAACCCAGTAGTCGGGTTAGGCTTGGGCTTGGGAGGCGTAGAAGCGTTTCAGTAAGATCGCTCTCCGCTATCCTTCGTACTTTGATGGTCTAGGTTAATTCTCCCCGTCCCTCCCAAGATGGCCGCTGGTAGGTCCTTCAGTTTCCCTAAAGATTCACTCTGGTAGTGTTGCAGTGTCTAGGAGTTGATGTTGCGCGCGCGCGTTTTGAACGCGGCGCACTTCAACCGTCAAATCCTGTCGAGTGGCGGTGTTCGCTCGAGCTCCGTCTCTTCAGGAATTTTCCCTGTCAGAGTTAGCTTCTTCGTAGACATATTTGGTTGCACTACGGTGCGGCATTCTTTAGTCCCTTCAGTGGGGAATATTCTGTATCTCTCCCAGGCTTCCTGTGTGGTGGTGCCAGAGCAGCCCCAGAGAGACTTTCGTCTTTTCCTCTCCCTGTTCATTGTGCTGAGAAAAGTTGACTGGCAGCCCTTACACCTTTTGACAAGTACTTCGTCTTCACAGAAGAAGAGTCGCATGAGAGGCAAGTTGCCAAGGACATTCCAAGAAGTAAGTGTTGCCTTAATTTGCATTTTTTTCGCATCGTCTTCAACTCAACTGAAGCATTCAGTGCCTTGAGTAGTTTAAAGGAGACAAGCCAGTCAGTCTTCTAGTCATGAGAGTCCAGTATATGGAGTCGTCAGTCAGCAGCAGTTTAGCAGCAAAGGTCAGCTTATAGTGATTAAGAAGAGACAGTGAGCGGAGTGAGTAGAAAAGGATTTCCCAGCTTGTGACAACTCGGATACAATATTCTATATATATATATATATATATAAATATTAAGAACTTTCCAATCAGCATCCATCTGCGGAGTCCTGGAAAGAAAGAAGAACAGAACCTGAACATAAAAGAACATTTACACACTTTGGAATTTGATGGTAATCCCCCTATGTGGGTAGACAGGTAATGGCAGTCCTGTAGAGCTAGGGTGGGGGCCTAGGCAAAATTGATATTACATGTATTTTTTCATTGTAGGAGTAGAAGCACGCTAACAGTACAGCTCCTCTTCCACTAAGAAAAGCACCTAGCAGAATGAGAACAGAGAGCAGCTACACACTGTGTCAGGACAGGTAATTGTGGGGACCTTAGTCGGTTAAGTACAGTAGAGTTAGGTTTTGGTAAGGCTGTTATTGAGTAACTCTCGTTACAGGAGTCTTACGGAAGGTGCTCCGAGACCAGCCCAGAAGAAGACGCAGTGCAGTCTCTCTTGTCTGTCCAATTCCCCTTTCCCCCTCCCTGCTGCTCGTGAGCCTTGAGCTCGCGGCAGTGGAGTAGGGGAGTGGAGATCAAGCATCTGTTCCCGTGGAAGCCAGACTTCAGTACAAGGTACTTGACAGATTGAAGTGCCACAAACTGAATTCCACCTGAGCACGATGGCTGAGGGAATTGACGTGAAGGCTCTAGCCACAGTATTAGATAGCATACAAAAGCAGTTAAGCGATACCATGGAAGAGAATAAGTCCTTGAGAGAGGAGGTTAGGAAGTCAGCCTTAGATGCACGTCATTTGCGTCAACAGTTTGAAGAATTCTCCGGGGGGTCCCGTCCAACTGTCCAGGAAGATAAACTTTCCTCTTTTGCCCCTGCCCCCTCAGCGGCCGAACTCACGATGCAGGTTATCCACGCAATCTCCCCAACAATTCCATTGGCAGCTCCTGAAAGGTATAGTGGGGACCCAAACAAGGCCCAGATTTTCCTCACGCAATGTTCATTACACTTTCTCTGTAGGCCCATCATTTTTAAGGAAGACCAGTCTAAGGTGGCGTTCATGCTGTCGTACCTGAGTGGAGATGCCGCCGCCTGGTCCATGCCGTTGGTGAACAACAATGACCCCATCTTATATGAGTTTGAAGGATTCAAAAGAGAATTTCTACGGATTTTTGATAGACGGTCCATCTCTCAATCCACGGACAATGAGTTATTAGACCTTAAGCAGGGAAGCCGTGAGTTAGTGGCATATTTGGCCCAATTTAACAAACTAATAGTGGAGACAAATTGGCCAGAAGCAAAACGAGCCGCAATTTTTTATCGTGGTCTCAAAGATGAGCTCAAGGATGGTTTATCACAGATTCCAAAACGTCCCACGGAGGTTTCCGAGTTAATTGACCTGGTTCTTCAGATTGATCAGCGTCAAAGTGAGAGGAAGAACGAGAGGCGAAAAGAGACTAGGTATATACCTCCCCGTTTTGACAGAATGAAAGCAGAAGGATCCAAGCCCAAGGAAACTGCATCTGAAGACGAGCCAATGCAGATTGGTTCCGTGAGAGGACCCTTGTCAAAGGAAGAAAGAGAGAAGAGACGCTTGGGCAAGTTATGTATGTACTGTGGAAACTCGGGTCACTTTGTGAAGGAGTGCCCAAGGAAACCTAAGAACAATTCGTGGGTAAAAGATCGGCTCCACCAGTAGAAGGGGTTGCCCTGGTGGAAGCGAAGGAACAGACAACCCCCGATCTGAAATTGGTGGCAAACACCTTGCAATCTGCGGCCCCACATTTAATTTTATCTGTTCAAATAAGATTTGGAGGGCGGATCAAGGAAGGAATTTCCGTCATGATCGATTCAGGGGCCACAGGTAATTTTTGTGACATTGGTTTTGCAAAGGCTCTGGGAATCACCTTCGTGAGGAAGGAACGTCCGGAACCGGTACGTGCGGTGGACGGAACAAGTTTGTCTTCTGGACCAATAGTCTATGACTCCGAGGAGATCGAGTTGTACGGACCAGGTCAACATTTTAGTTCCTTGCAATTCAGTTTGATCGATGCTCCACAATTTCAATTCATCTTGGGTCTGCCGTGGCTCACGGAGCATAATCCTCAGATAGACTGGGCCCGACGATCTATCCGCATGAACTCGGACTATTGTCTACGACATTGTTTTCACTCAAATCCAGAACCGACAGTAGTCTCACAGGCCCAACAGTTAGCAAGTGTTTCAAGAACCATCTGTGTGGTGGATACTCAAGAAATTCCAACTGAGTATGAAGATCTTGCCTCGGTGTTTGATGAAAAAGAAGCGGAACGTTTACCCCCCCATCGTGAGTACGACTGTCGAATTGAGCTGGAGCCGGGAGCCTCTTTGCCCTGTAGCCGAATTTATGCGCTATCGGAAGCAGAAAATGTCCATCTCAAGGAATATCTGAGTAGATATTTGGCCAATGGCTTCATCCGCCCTTCACAGTCTCCGGTTTCCTCTCCACTCTTCTTCATTCCTAAGAAGGATGGCCAGCTGAGAACTTGCATAGACTATCGCGCCCTCAATCTGGTGACCAAGAAGAATCGTTATCCCCTGCCTCTGATTTCTGAGCTCTTGGATCAAGTTAAGGGAGCGAAGGTATATACAAAATTGGATTTAAGGGGCGCCTATCATTTGGTGCGCATGGCAGAAGGAGAAGAATGGAAGACGGCCTTTCGTACTCGTTTTGGATTGTACGAATATCAAGTCATGCCATTTGGTTTATGCAACGCTCCCGCAGCTTTCCAGCACTTTGTAAATGATGTTCTGCCTGAATTTTTGGACCGATGCGCAGTTGTTTACATTGACGACATCCTCATCTTCTCGGCCAGTTTTGAAGAACACATTCTGCACGTCAGATCCATCCTGATGAAGTTGCTTGAGAACCAGCTTTTTGTTAAATTGGAGAAGTGTGTGTTCCATTCCACACAAGTTGAGTTTTTGGGGTTTGTTTTGTCTCCAAATGGTGTCTCCATGGATGAATCAAAGGTCAGAGCCATCAAGGAGTGGCCCTCTCCGAGTTCTGTGAAAGAAGTTCAGAGTTTTCTCGGATTCGCCAATTTTTATAGGCGCTTCATAAATAACTTCTCAGAGCGAGTTTGTCCTCTCACAAGATTCCTAAAAAAGAAGACCAAGTTTGAGTGGAATGCGGAAACCGAAGCAGCCTTTAGGGAACTCAAGAGAATTTTTGTATCTTCCCCGGTGCTGCTCCATCCGGATCCTGGAGAACCATTTTTTGTGGAAGCAGATGCCTCCAATTTGGCCATTGGAGGAATTTTGTCTCAGCGCCATAAGCAGACGGGCCAGTTACATCCAGTGGCTTTTCGTTCGCGGAAATTAACGGCTGCAGAAATCAATTATCCTATAGCGGATAAGGAACTGTTGGCAGTCAAGGATGCGTTCTCGGAATGGAGACACTATTTATTGGGGGCCAGGCACGTGGTGACCGTTTTCACGGACCATCGGAATCTCCAGTTTTTGAAATCCGCCCGTACCCTTACCCCACGTCAATTGAGATGGTCTCCTTTTTTTGCAGATTATGACTTTGTCTTAACTTACAAACCTGGATCAGCCAATGGTAAGGCGGACGCCTTATCCCGTTTGAATGTGAGCGAAGAGATCAAGACAGTAGAGAAAGGAGTTATCATTCCAGCTGATCGAATAATCGGAACCCTCACCTACACAGATATAGAAGAGAAACTACAAGATCCTTTGTCTCAAGAAGAAGTGAAGGATTGGACTGCTAAGGGGGAAAATTTTCAAGTTAAGGATGGAAGGCCCTATTATCTTGACAAATTGTTTGTGTCGAATCTGGATCTGCGAAGACAAATCATTGAACACTTCCATGATGAGCCCTTGGCAGGACATAAGGGGGTGAAGAAAACGATGGAGTTGATTCGACGAGAGTTCTGGTGGCCGGCAATGGAAGCTCAGGTGCGGCAGTATGTGGCCACTTGTGAGTTGTGTATCAAGGGAAAGACTCCAAGGAGGGCCCCACAAGGTCTTTTACAGCCATTGCCTCCAGCCCCATATCCCTGGCATACCATCTCCATGGATTTTATCGTGGATCTTCCGTCCAGTGGGGGTCTTTCGGTCATTTGGGTGGTGGTGGACCTTTTCTCTAAAATGAGTCATTTCGTCCCTTTGAAGTCTCTTCCAAACGCCACACAGCTTTCCAAACTGTTCACACAACACATAGTCAGGGCGCATGGTATTCCCAAGACAGTAATTTCTGACAGGGGCCCCCAGTTTGTTTCTCGTTTTTGGAGATCTTTCTTGAAAAGGTTGGGGGTTGACTCCCGTCTGTCCACCAGCTTCCATCCAGAGACAGATGGACAGACGGAAAGAGTAAATCAGGAATTGGAGCAATACTTGCGCCTGTTTTTGATGGATCAGGAAGGAGAGTGGCCCGACCTGATTTGGGCTGCCGAGTTTGCTTACAATAATGCCGAGCATGCTTCCACAGGTTACTCCCCTTTTTATTTGAATTCTGGCAGACATCCAAATACACTGATAGACAAAGAGATCAGTAATGTTCCAGCAGTGGAGATAGTGGTACAAGAACTACACGAGGCCTATCGATTAGCTTCCAGAAATTTGTCTAAGGCTAAGGTTTCTTATAAGAAGCAGGCAGACAAGAAGAGGCGGCCAAATCCAGTTTATGAGAAGGGTGATCAGGTTTGGGTTTCCACTCGAAACTTACGCCTAAGGGGGAACCGCAAGTTTCAGCCGAGGTTTGTGGGCCCTTTTCGGGTAGACCGAATGGTGAATCCAGTCAGTGTTAAGGTTTGTCTGCCACCTAGGTTAAAGATTCATCCAGTTTTCCATGTCTCCCTGCTTCAGCGTAGTCAGAGGGAGTTAGAGTCAGGAAGTCTCCTTCATCAGTTTGGGTGCAGGGAAGTGAGGAATTTGAGGTCAAGAGAATTCTGGACTCTAGACTACAAAGAGGGAAGATATTCTATTTAGTTGACTGGAAGGGTTATGGACCAGAAGAGCGTTCTTGGGAGCCACGATCCAATATCCATGCTTCACGTTTGCTCCGAGAGTTTCATCAAACTCACCCCACTAAGCCCAAGGAGGAGAGGAGGGGGGTTTTGGTGGGGGGTACTGTCAGGAATGGTACTGATTGGGTTAGAGTCACTCAGTTGAGGCTACAACCCAGTAGTCGGGTTAGGCTTGGGCTTGGGAGGCGTAGAAGCGTTTCAGTAAGATCGCTCTCCGCTATCCTTCGTACTTTGATGGTCTAGGTTAATTCTCCCCGTCCCTCCCAAGATGGCCGCTGGTAGGTCCTTCAGTTTCCCTAAAGATTCACTCTGGTAGTGTTGCAGTGTCTAGGAGTTGATGTTGCGCGCGCGCGTTTTGAACGCGGCGCACTTCAACCGTCAAATCCTGTCGAGTGGCGGTGTTCGCTCGAGCTCCGTCTCTTCAGGAATTTTCCCTGTCAGAGTTAGCTTCTTCGTAGACATATTTGGTTGCACTACGGTGCGGCATTCTTTAGTCCCTTCAGTGGGGAATATTCTGTATCTCTCCCAGGCTTCCTGTGTGGTGGTGCCAGAGCAGCCCCAGAGAGACTTTCGTCTTTTCCTCTCCCTGTTCATTGTGCTGAGAAAAGTTGACTGGCAGCCCTTACACCTTTTGACAAGTACTTCGTCTTCACAGAAGAAGAGTCGCATGAGAGGCAAGTTGCCAAGGACATTCCAAGAAGTAAGTGTTGCCTTAATTTGCATTTTTTTCGCATCGTCTTCAACTCAACGGAAGCATTCAGTGACTTGAGTAGTTTAAAGGAGACAAGCCAGTCAGTCTTCTAGTCATGAGAGTCCAGTATATGGAGTCGTCAGTCAGCAGCAGTTTAGCAGCAAAGGTCAGCTTATAGTGATTAAGAAGAGACAGTGAGCGGAGTGAGTAGAAAAGGATTTCCCAGCTTGTGACAACTCGGATACAATATTCTATATATATATATATATAAATATTAAGAACTTTCCAATCAGCATCCATCTGCGGAGTCCTGGAAAGAAAGAAGAACAGAACCTGAACATAAAAGAACATTTACACACTTTGGAATTTGATGGTAATCCCCCTATGTGGGTAGACAGGTAATGGCAGTCCTGTAGAGCTAGGGTGGGGGCCTAGGCAAAATTGATATTACATGTATTTTTTCATTGTAGGAGTAGAAGCACGCTAACAGTACAGCTCCTCTTCCACTAAGAAAAGCACCTAGCAGAATGAGTACAGAGAGCAGCTACACACTGTGTCAGGACAGGTAATTGTGGGGACCTTAGTCGGTTAAGTACAGTAGAGTTAGGTTTTGGTAAGGCTGTTATTGAGTAACTCTCGTTACAGGAGTCTTACGGAAGGTGCTCCGAGACCAGTCCAGAAGAAGACGCAGTGCAGTCTCTCTTGTCTGTCCAATTCCCCTTTCCCCCTCCCTGCTGCTCGTGAGCCTTGAGCTCGCGGCAGTGGAGTAGGGGAGTGGAGATCAAGCATCTGTTCCCGTGGAAGCCAGACTTCAGTACAAGGTACTTGACACACTGTTTGAACATGACTCCTCTGTTAGGAAAAAAGTGCGACAGTACCCAATGAGAGAAGTCCCTCCGGTATGGAAGGACGCCGTTGCGGCTGATGTCGCTAATCAAATTGATGCTGTTCCAGCTAATTTTCAGCGTGTTTGGGTACATGTTCCTTGGAAGCGAGCTGAAGTTTTAGCCCTTAAGCAGACTTTGCCTGACCCCCTCAAAAACCCTGCAGGGTATTATAAGGAATTATCACAGACTGCAGACTCATGCATTATGAATTTAGCCGACATAGACATGTTATTTGGGAATGTTGTTCCACAGCCTTTGTGGGGATTGATTCGCCATACAGATCATGCGCAAGAGTTAGGTGACTCATGGGCTAATATTAGTGCTGCAAATGATAGACAAGTTGGTGGTGCCAAGCCTGAGCCTTTGGTAGCAGAACTTCCTGCTAGGATCATTACTTACATGAAGACTTTAATGCCTGCGATGCGTGTGAATTGGGATAAATTGTCTGCTTGTAAGCAGAAGAAAGATGAAACAGTGTCTGATTTCTTCACTAGGTTTGAGGAAACGTTTATCGACCACAGTGGTCAAGATATGAGTACAGAAGGTGGTCAACGGTTGTTCGTTGACAAGTTTGTGCACAATTTGCTTCCTGAGCTGTGTAAGAAATTGAAAGATTCAGAGAGTTCTTGGGCCGTTTCCTCTTCAGCACAAATATTGGCTACTGCACAGTACTACGAAAATAGGGATAAAGATGAGAAGGATAGAGCAGACAAGAAAACTAAAGAATTAAAGACGAAGGTTCTTTTACAACAGGCGTATCCGCCACGTGGTGGTCAGAGTAACTATCAGCAACCACAACAGTTTCAGAGAAACTCGCAAAGGTTCGAGTTTTCTCAACCACGTGTTCCTGTAGGTCACAATCAGTGTTCTTATTGTAAAGAAGAGGGTCATTTTAAGTATAGTTGTCTTATTTTGTTACAGCGTACGAATGGTGCTTCTGGCGCAAGAGGTCGAGGTGTTCAACAAGCTCCTAGAGGTAGAGGACGTGGAAGTTTATCCCAGAACGCGCGTTCCTTGCCGTCTCAAAATTCAATGAATAGTTTTGACCAGCAAAATAACGCGTCTGGTAGGACGGCTCAGTACTATGCTGACGACTATTATGCAGAAGATGAGAATATGGAAGGTAATGATTGCTAGGACAGCCATAGACAAAGAGAGGGAGTTGTTTCAGTTCCAGTAGATCAGAGTGGACCATATGTTAAGGTGATTACATCAGGTGTGTCAGAGCCTTTTCTGTTGGATACTGGTGCTACAAAGAGTTCTATTATGCACTCAAAACTCCCTGGCGCACCTTTGTCTGGCGAGATGAATGTTTCAGTAGGTTTTTCTGGCGCCCTGGTTAGAAATCCGATTTCTAGTCCTATGTCCCTTTCTGTTGGACCTTGTGAATTGGAAGCACCCCTTATTCTGACAACAGGTTGTGGTGAAAACTTGTTAGGATTGGATTTGTTGAAAAGATTGTATGCGACATTATATTGTTCTCCTTCGGGAGTACAACTTACACTGGGTAGGAAAGTGATCTCTCCAATGTATTTGTCGAAGGATAAACTTCCGACCGAATTGTCGTTTTTTCCTGATATTCTTTGGGCTACTGGTCCTAATGATGTGGGTCTTTTGGAAATACCGCCATATGTTGTGACATTGAAAGCCAATGTTAAATTGCCACGCATTCCCCAATACAAGATCTCTAGTGAAGGTGAAAAGGCGTTGCTAGCGATCATTTATGATTTGATTGAAAAAGATGTAATTGAAGAGACAAGAGGCAACGTTTGTAATAGTCCTGTTCTGCCTGTTTTGAAACGTACTGACCCTTCTCAGCCACCTGTTTACAGGTTTGTGATTGATCTTAGAGAGGTCAATAAAATAGTTGTGCCACAGTTTCCAGTTGTTCCTGATATCACTGCCCTATTGACTATGATTCCAGCTTCCGCCACCTGGTTCTCGGTGATTGACTTGAAGAATGCTTTCTTCAGCATCCCGATTGCCGAAGAGAGCAGGGATATTTTTGGCTTCAGTTTAGGAGGCCGAAGTTTCCGCTTCAAACGCGCTCCTCAAGGCTACTGTGAAAGTCCATCAATATATAGTCAGGCTTCAAAAACACAGCTTGATGCAGTTGTTTTACCCGATGGCGCTACCCTTATCCAGTACGTCGACGATTTGCTAATCGCTGCAGATACTGAGGAGATTTGTAAAGAAGCCACCTTGTCGTTGTTGCGTCATTAGTCTGATTTACATCACAAAGTGTCTCTTTCAAAACTGCAATATTGTCGACAAGAAGTGACCTACTTAGGGCATCTCTTATCGAAGGAGGGAAGGAAACTGACCCCAGAAAGAATTCAGGCAATTGCAAAATTGAGTGTGCCAAGGACACAGAGAGAAGTACGTGCTTTCTTGGGCATTACATCATACTGCAGACAGTGGATACCAAATTTTTCTTTGCTGGCCAAACCTTTGGTAGCATTGACCTGTAAAGATACACCGAATCCCGTTCCGTGGTCTGAAGATTGTCAGAAAAGTTTTTCCGAATTGCGTAATGCATTTTGTTTGGCTCCTGTGTTGGGTACCCTCGACTACAGTAAGCCCTTTACACTGTATGTCCATGAGAAAGAGGGTTGTGCATTGTCAGTGCTGACACAGTCTTTTGGAGACAAGCAGCGTCCATGCGCATATTTTTCGTCGACTTTGGATCCGGTAGCTAAAGCATTGCCAATTTGCTTGAGAGCCACAGCGGCAGCAGCTGTTTCTATTCGACAGTCTGCTGGGTTAGTGATGAATAATATGTTGATTGTGATGGTTCCACATGCAGTGGACACGTTGTTAAACAGGACCAAGACACAGCACTTAACTAGTGCTCGATTGTCAGGTTACGAGTTGAGACTGTTAGCGAGTCATGTGCACATAAAGAGGTGCAATACGTTGAATCCAGCCACGTTATTGACGATTTCAGTAGAGACAGATGATATTGAACAGCATGATTGTTTTCTCAGGACAGAAGAAGAAACGAAAGGGAGAGTAGATCTTAAAGATACTCCTCTTGTAAAGTGTGATGGTACCTTATGGGTGGATGGTTCATGCTTCAAGCTTCCGAATGGTGATACGACTGCAGCATATGCTGTCACGACTTTGCATACGATTGTTGAAGCTGCACGTATACCACATAATTCAGCTCAAGCAGCAGAGTTGATTGCACTTACAAGAACGTGTGTGTTATCGAAAGGAATGAAAGTGACCATATATACCGACAGCCAGTATGCGTTTGGTGTGGCTCATAGTTTTGGACGATTGTGGAAAGAACGTGGGTTCCTGACTTCGCATGGAGCTAAGATTCAGCATGGTCAGTTGGTGAATGAGCTTCTTGAGTCACTGACCTTGCCGTTACAAGTTGCGATTGTGAAATGCAGTGCACACAAGAAGGTTACTGATGATGTTGGCCGTGGCAATGCATTTGCTGACGAAATCGCAAAAGAAACAGCAAAAGATGTGATGAATCGAATGTATGTTGCAGGCCCTGCAAGATGGGTTGGTGACGTTGGAATGTGTGAAGATACGATAGAGAGTGTGAAGTCTCTTCAAGCTGAAGCTTCAGAGAAAGAGTTGAGTGTGTGGAGAGAAAGTACGGGTACATTGGATGAAAATGGTTGTTGGGTTGACTTGTCAGAACATCAGCGATGGTTGTTACCCGATGCGTATGTGCTTGCAGTGGTGACAATGGCTCATGGAATGGCCCATATCAGTGTGAAAGGGATTTGTAAGTTGTTGGCTCCAGTATGGCAAAATGCTGGAATTCCTAAATGTGCAGAGAATGTAGTCAAGAATTGCATGGTGTGTCTGAAATACAATCCTGGTAGGGGAACCCCAACTCCAGCTGGTCATTTTGCGCCTCGAACGTATCCGTTTGAGGTTTTGCAGCTAGATTTCATCCACATGGACAGGTGCAACAATTTGAAATACGTACTCGTTGTTGTTTGTGCCTTTTCAAGATGGGTAGAAGCATATCCCTTAAAAGACAACACTGCCTTATCCACAGCTAAAGCCCTTGCCAAAGAATTCTTCCCTAGGTTTGGAATGCCGAGAATGGTCTGGAGTGATAATGGGAGTGAATTTGTGGGTCGAGTGATGAAAAAAGTATGTGAGGGGCTAGGTATCCAGCAAAAATTCCACGCTGCAAATCACCCCCAATCAGCTGGACTAGTAGAGTGCTATAATGGCACGCTAAAATTGAAATTGGCAAAGATACAAGCGAGCTCTGGTCTTAAATGGCCTGACGCTCTGCCTTTAGCACTCCTATCAACAAGAATGACTGTGCATTCGCGAGTGGGACTTAGTCCCTATGAAATTGTGTTCGGCCGCCTGGCCAACATATGGGGAGAGCCAAGGCCGACAAAATTCAGTGAGATCGAACACCCTGTACTGCTTGAATATTTGTATGAATTGACGGCTAAATTGCGTGTATTACACCAACAGGTTCACGATACTCTGCCTCAGGTCTCTGAAGCTCCAGGACATCCTCTCGATCCTGGATCATGGGTGCTGGTCAAGAACTTCCAGCGGACGAAGAATGACCAGCCCCGTTGGACCGGCCCCCACCTCGTCCTTCTCTCAACAAGATCAGCTGTTCGAGTGGAAAGGAAAAAGAACTGGATCCACGGCGTACACTGCAAGAGGGTCCCTTTGCCTCTACCGTACGACCGGTGGGTCCAGGAGGGGATCGCTGACTCTGAAACTGAGACTGTGCCTCGTTATCTGAAAGAAACACGTTAGTTAGATTCCTCACCTTAGAATATCCCCAGGCGTCAGACTGGATCCGGAAGATTTTTCGTCAGCAATACCCCTTGCGCGTCGCTAGGCGTCGTCTGCGGCTCCGCGTCCGTCGTCGGCGTCGTGCGCCGGAATGACGTCGTCGGAGTACTTAGACGCCGCCCTCGCGCGCTGACGTCAGTTCTTCTTTTTTCCGCGCCAGTAAGCGCAGATCCGGGAGAGCTACCCCTTTTAGTCTTTTTTGACTAAATCTTTTTTGATCATTTTTGATCCTTGTCTGTCGACATCTGGTGCCGGTAGGATGCCTGGGTTCAAGGCTTACGAGGATTGCCATCGACTGATGTCGGTGACCGATCACCACCGCCGGTGCCTCTACTGTTTAGGCCCCGACCACGACGCGGAGTCGTGCTCCGACTGCCAGGCCCTGACTTCGAAGGCTAGGCGGGAGCGGTCCCGCAAGCTTCTCGAGCTTCGCCACTCGGCTCCGGGTCGTGCGCGATCCCGGTCCAGGAGGAGGTCCAAGGATCGCTCGCGGAGCCCTAGCCGACGCCACCATCGCTCGTCCGGCTCCAAGTCGTCGGGTAAGTCCAAACGCTCTAAGAAGTCCAAGAGGCGACATCGCTCTTCGGACTCCCCTCGCCGGTCGCGCGACTCGGCCGAGGGTCCGGGTGGTTCCACCCCCGCGGCTCCGGCGGAGCCGCAGGCGCCGCGCCCGTCCCCATACCCTCCGGTCCCTGGGACTAACGCGACGCCGGCGGAGGTCAGTGCCTTCCTCTCGGCCATGAGGAGCCTGGCCCCGCCGTCGACGCCCGCTGGCGCGCCTTCGGGCCCCGCGGACTCGACTGGGCGACCTTGCCTGCCGGCGGCTCCGGCCCCGGCGCCGTCGACGACTCCGGTCTCGACGCCGCAGGTCCCCGCGGGGCCCATGCCTGGGCCCCCGTCGACGCCGGTTGACCTAATCACTCCTCCACCGGCGCCGGCGAATGAACCACCGACGCCGCCACCGGCGCCACCGGCGCAGACGCCTACACCTCCGGCGCCGCCGACGCCTTCGGCGCCGACTCCGGACGGCGTACCACCCCAGTTTAGCCCTATTCCGGACCCGGCGCCGCAACGGCGTCGACCGACGCCGCGTCCGGCGCCGCTTGAGACCTATCATCTCTACAGTCCGGCTCCGATCATTTCTCCTGTTTATCAGGAATCGGAAGACGGGGGCGACTGGGAGGGGTTCGAGGACCCTATGGCTGTTCAGTCACAGCTTTCACAGGACTGGGCAGATGAACTGGGGGAGGCCAGTGGGCTGGACACCTCGCCGGACACTGGATTCACTTCTCCTCCGACTGTGGCTTCGGAGGAGGGTGCAGCATTTTCTGTGGTGCTGCGCAAGGCGGCCGCAGCCCTTGGGCTCGAGCTGCCTGTCGTGGCTGTGAGGACTAACATCCTCACTGAGGTGCTTCAAACCGCAGCAAGCTCCACTGAGCCTCTGCTGCCGTTCAATGAGGCCCTCACTGACGTTCTGCAGGGCACCTGGTCCAAGCCCTCCACAGTTCCTCCTGTGGATAGGAACGTTGCCAGGCGCCACCGCCCTGCTCCGGGCGACCCCAGTTTCCTGTCCCAACACCCCACCCCCGAGAGTCTGGTTATCCAGGCCTCTACCTCCCAATCCTCCTTCCCGACCGCTCCGCCAGACCGGGATTCCAAGAGACTCGAGCAGTTTGGCAAGAAACTGTTCTCGTCCCTTAGTTTGGGCCTGCGGTCTTTGAACACCGCCTGTCTCTTGGACCGTTATTCCCATTCTCTGTGGGATGCGGTGGAGGACGTGCTGCCCCTGTGTCCGGAGAAGGTCCGGACACGTCTTACCCAGGCTTTGGCCGATGGGAGGGATGCAGCACGGCACGCCATACGCTGTGGGCTTGACACCACGGACTCGCTGGGTAGGGCGATTTCCACCACGGTGGCGCTCCGCCGCCACGCCTGGATGCGGTCCACGTCATTTTCCGGGGATGTCCAGAACACCCTCATGGACATGCCCTTTGATGGCACTCGCCTGTTTGGTGAGAAGGCGGACAGTGCGCTGAACCGCTTTAAGGACTCCCGGGCTACGGCCAAGTCCTTGGGCCTCTCGGCTCCGCGGGCGCACACCTCCGCTTTTCGTGGCCAAGGAAGGGGCGCCTCCTCACGTACGCAAAGCCACCAGCCGCAGAACCAACCTGCGCGCGGTCGCGGACGTGGTTTCCGCCGTGGCGGAAATGGAGGACGACGTGGTCAGCCCACCTCCACCCCGGCAGCATCTGCCTCAAAGCCCTCCTAGTCCGAGCTTTCAGGCCCATTCCACGCCAGTGGGCGGCAGAGTTCGCCATCACCTGCTCCACTGGCGGTCCATTACATCGGACAGGTGGGTGCTGCAAATCGTCCGAAGGGGCTACTCCCTCCCCTTCGAGACGACCCCTCCAGCCATGCCACCGCAGCACCACCGTATCTCGGGGGATCATTTGAATCTTCTCCGCGAGGAAGTTTCGGCCCTCTTGGCCAAGGGGGCCGTCGAGTGCGTTCCGAGTCCAGAAGTAGGTCGTGGTTGTTATTCCCACTACTTTCTGGTTCCCAAGAAGGGCAAAGGGGGCCTACGCCCTATCTTGGACCTCCGGAACGTCAATGCCTTCCTCCGAAAGGAAAGGTTCAAGATGCTAACGTTGGCTCAGGTTCTAGCTGCCCTAGACCCCGGAGACTGGATGGTAGCATTGGACTTGCAGGACGCATATTTCCATATCCCCGTCCTGCCGGCCCACCGGCGTTACCTGCGGTTCACGGTGGGCCCAGAGCACTTTCAGTTTACCGTGCTCCCCTTCGGCCTCACCAGTGCCCCTCGGGTGTTCACGAAAGTGATGGCGGTGGTCGCAGCTCATCTGCGCAGATCAGGGGTTCCAGTCTTCCCCTATCTCGACGACTGGTTGTTGAAGGCGGGCTCGCCCCAGGCAGTCGTCTCCCACCTCCAGACTACGGCGGATCTCCTGCATTTGCTGGGGTTATCCATCAACGTGCCGAAGTCCCACCTGAGTCCCTCTCAGAAGCTCCTCTTCATCGGAGCGGTTCTCGATTCGGCGCAGTTCCGGGTCCATCCACCGGAACAGCGGGTCCGGGATATACAGGCCCTGATTCCCATCTTTCGGCCTCTGTCCCGGGTTTCGGTCAGGCTAGTGTTGCGGCTTCTGGGGCTGATGGCCTCCTGCATCCTACTAGTGCATCACGCCAGGCGGCGCATGCGGGCTCTGCAGTGGGACCTGAAGTTTCAGTGGGCCCAGCATCACGGCAACCTGTCCGACCATGTCTTGATCTCGGAGGGCACTGCACAACAGTTGCAGTGGTGGCTCACGGACCGCGATTGGGTCAAGGGCAAGAGCCTCTCCCTTCCCCAACTGGGGCATGTCGTAGTGACGGATGCGTCCCTCCTGGGATGGGGTGGCCATATGGGAGAGGCGGAGATCAGAGGCCTCTGGTCTCCGGCGGAGTCTCGTCTCCACATCAACCTGTTGGAGTTGAGAGCGATCCGACTTGCACTGAAAGCCTTCCTTCCCTCTGTCAGGGGAAGTGTCGTGCAGGTGTTCACGGACAACACCACCGCCATGTGATATTGCAACAAACAGGGCGGGGTGGGGTCGTGGACCCTTTGACAGGAGGCTCTGCGCCTCTGGACATGCCTGGAACACCAGGGCGTCACCCTAGTGGTTCAACATCTGGCGGGCTCTCTGAACGCCAGAGCAGACGAACTCAGCCGCCGGTGCATGATGGATCACGAATGGCGTCTGAACTCCGAAGTGGCGCAAGGTCTCTTTCAGCAGTGGGGAGAGCCTTGGTTAGATCTATTCGCCACCGAAGAGAATGCGCAATGTCAGCAGTTCTGCGCGTTGGAATTTCCAAGGCGGCACTCGCTCGGCGACGCTTTTCGTCACGAGTGGAGTTGCGGTCTGTTGTACGCCTTTCCGCCTATACCACTTCTGCCCAGAGTGCTGAAGAAGATCAGGCACGACCGGGCCCAAGTCATCTTGGTGGCTCCGGATTGGGCACGAAGATACTGGTATCCCGAGCTACTCAGTATGTTGACCGATCCCCCGATACGTCTGCCCCTTCGGGAGGATCTTCTGTCGCAGCAGCAGGGGACGGTCCTCCACCCGAACCTGTCCAGCCTCCACCTCCATGCGTGGAGATTGAGCGGCGGCAGTTAATGCCATTTGACTTGCCTCCTGAAGTCTGTGATATCATTCTGGCAGCCAGGCGTCCCTCCACAAAGACGGTATACGCCTGCCGGTGGAACAAATTTGTGGCATGGTGCACAGCAAAGGCTGTGGATCCCCTTTCCGCCCCTCTTTCTGAGGTTCTCCTCTTTCTTCTTTCTCTGGCCCGGCAGGGCTCTGCCCTGGGCACCCTGAAAGGTTATCTTGCTGCCATCTCTGCCTTCTTGCGGCTTCCTGATCAGCCTTCTCTTTTCAAGTCCCCTGTGGTTACACGCTTTCTAAAAGGCATTACTCACACGTTCCCTCCTGTCCCTTTTGTAATGCCTCAGTGGGACTTGAATCTGGTCTTGACATTCTTGATGTGCGCTCCCTTCGAGCCTCTTCACAATTGTCCTCTTCGTCTTCTGACTCTTAAGACTGCTTTTCTGGTAGCCATCACCTCGGCTAGACGGGTGAGTGAGCTCCAGGCTTTATCTTCAAAGCCTCCTTTTCTGTCTGTTCATCCGGACAAGGTTGTCCTTCGGCCTCGTCCCTCCTTTCTTCCGAAAGTGGTGACTCCATTTCATCTTGGGCAGTCTGTCACCTTGCCCACCTTCTTTCCGCCTCCGCATCCTTCCAAAGAGGAAGAGAGGCTCCACCGTCTGGACCCAAAACGTGCGCTCTCCTTTTATTTGGACCGCACTAAGCAGTTCCGGGTGGACGACCAACTTTTCGTTGGATACGTGGGTGCTAAGAAGGGGAAAGCTGTGCACAAACGGACCATCTCTCGGTGGGTCGTTTTGTGTATCAAAATTTGCTATTCCTTGGCTAAAAAGGACCCTCCTGTTGGGCTGCGCGCCCACTCTACTCGGGCCACAGCGGCTACTACTGCCTTGGGACGGGGAGTCCCTTTGCAGGACATCTGTCAGGCGGCGACGTGGGCTTCGCTACACACGTTTGCCATGCATTATTGCCTTGACAGCCAAGTCCGGAGGGATGGCTTCTTTGGCCGTTCTGTCCTCCAGGACTTTCTGGTGTGATCTTGGTTCGCAGACCCACCACCGGGGATGGTATTGCTTGGGTATCTATTCTAAGGTGAGGAATCTAACTAACGTGTTTCTTTCAGATGAACAAGTTACTTACCTTCGGTAACGATGTATCTGTAAGAAACATTAGTTAGTTAGATTCCTCACCGACCCACCCATCCTCCCCGTTCTGCGAACTGACATCTAGGGTTAAGGTTGTCCTTTCAGGCCCCTAGATTTTATTTTTGGCACCAGTGTCGGTCTTTGCATGGCTCTGCGTTCCTGGCGCGGAAGGCTGTGTACAAGAACTGACGTCAGCGCGCGAGGGCGGCGTCTAAGTACTCCGACGACGTCATTCCGGCGCACGACGCCGACGACGGACGCGGAGCCGCAGACGACGCCTAGCGACGCGCAAGGGGTATTGCTGACGAAAAATCTTCCGGATCCAGTCTGACGCCTGGGGATATTCTAAGGTGAGGAATCTAACTAACTAATGTTTCTTACAGATACATCGTTACCGAAGGTAAGTAACTTGTTCTTCTGCCTTTTAGCGATGCACGTGTAAAAGGAACAATTTCTGAACAAGAAAGTGACAATATTTTGCAAGAAGCTGTGCCACCGTCAATTCGATTGAACACTACAGAGCCTGAACTCTTGTTCCAGAACCAGACAGTACCTGGGAAAAGCCGTTATAATTTGAGGCCGAGAACTATGGACAAATAAAAATTATTTTTCTTTGCTATTTTTGAAAGTGCAGCTCTCTCATCTGAGAAACTTTCTTATTTTTGTTTTTCGAACCGCCATCCGGGTTCAGCTGTAGGGTCGTGGTTGCCCAAGTCTTTGGAGTGCAGCTGAAGACGTTAGGTCGACAGTTCTGGTCGGTCTAAGGGAGTTGCCCTGGACTGACAGAAGCATTCCTTAGCATAGAACACCCTACCATCGCGAGCAGCAATTAGAGAGGATGGAGTTTTTCGAGAATGAGAGACCTGCCAAACAGATGGACTTTAAAGCCAGAATGTGTATAATGATGACAAAGAAACGATTTTTGATATTATGTATTTTCATGTTGCTTAGTGTAATGACGTTTTTAATAGGATATGTTTTATTCTCTTTTCAAGTGACATTTGCACCCACTACACAGCCCATACCTCCTTCTACTGTTTCCTCGCATTCTTTTCACCCTCTGCCTGAACACGAGTCCGCTAGAAGATTAGAATTTGTCAATAATTCATTCGTTCAGCTTCTACACCAACACCAATTAGTAGTGAACACAACTAACTTTTGGGTGTGTGGTCTTATGCCTCATACTACTGATAAAGGTATCCCTTATCTGGTCCTGGCTTTCAGCCATAATGGTTCTGTGTGGGCATATAGAACGATATTCATATACGCTCATGAAGCCAACCCCCTACGTTCTGTGAAAGATAATCCTAAGAATAGTGCTCTAGTTAAGGGTATAGTAGATATGATTAGGGAAGATATTTCCTATGAGACTATCCCGAGAGATGAGACACTAGCATATATTGGATGGAACATAACAGGATATGGAGTTACTCTGAGTGAGAACCAGCGAGCAAAGAGATCCTCCCCGATTTGGATTGTACCCCATCAGGGTCACCTATGTCTGCAAGGTAATGGCAAGAATCCCAGAGCTCAGTTAGGGAAAAGTATCTGCACTGAAACATATGTTTTTGCGCCTCAGACTTCCCCTTCGTTCCTAGCAGCTAAGGGTACCTATTTCATCTGCCATAATAGAGCCTATACATGGTTGCCCCCTGACTTCTCAGGCACATGTTTTGTTTCGTTCCTGTTGCCTCCCACCTACACGGCCGCGGCAGATTACCATAAAACAAGGATAGTTAGAGGTGTCATCAGTAAAGAAGACACTACAGGACAGGAACTTGGAGATTTCGTAAAGGGTTTTCTGCCGTTTTGGGGGCCTATGGTTAACAGCAGGAACATAAGGCAATTGACAAGGGTGGTTGAATCCACGGTAGATGAAACCGCCGGTGCCCTTAGTAATTTGACTGCTGAGCTCCAGTCGGATCGCCTTATGACTCTTCAGAACAGGGTCGCATTAGACGTCATACTTGCAGACCGAGGTGGGGTATGTAAAGAGATCCAATAAAGTTGCTGTGTTTTCATTCCAGATAACGCTCCGACAGTCTACCAGGCCATTTCCAAACTGCATAAGATCTTCGAATCTATTCACGTGGATAAAGGAGATTGGTCATTGATGGGGTGGTTCTGGGAACTGATATCCGCGTGGGGATGGAAGATCCTGATAGTCATTGGGATGATCTTAGCCATTCTTTTCCTGTTCTGTCTGTGTTTACAGTGTGCTCCTGCAATATGTGGCCTCTGTGCTACATCGTGTGTAAGGAAACCTGTATCAAGAGACGAGCTAAGTAATAGGATGATGCTACAGCAACATCTCAACGACTTTATGAATATAGACCTGGACTCAGATTAGCGTGAGTATAGGTTATTGCCTATGTAAGGGCAAAAGGAGGGTCTGTGGTACTGAAAATTCTGGACCCGTGTTATAAACATCGTCGTATCATGACGATTTTGGTATCAGCAGACCGAGAATGGTTAGAATACTATGGACAAGTATTTTCGTCATATTCGGGTGACGAAATCACCCTGAAATCAGAGTTTCCGTCCTGAAACTCGGGTTCCATTTGAACGGCAGCCATTTTGTGATTGCCCTCACATAGGCCAATGACTAAGGCCAAAAACGAGTCTGAAGGACACGTACACCTTTGCTGACTCTTCTGTGACCTGGGCAAGCTGACTTCACTGCCTGAAGCCAAACCTGTTCGGCCAGTTCCTTTCCCAGTGGCCGAATGAGATTAGTATCAAGGCACAACATATCATAAAACCTTTCATCACACACAAACCATGCCTAATCTTACACATACCTGTCCCTGTTTCTTTCTGTATGACTTGCTTTACGAGGAGGAGGTGCCCGTTTTTATTGGGGGTCCGTCGATATCTGATGAAAGTACCGAGCCTTGCCGGGTAATTAATTGAGGGCTGGACAAACTGAAATATGGGCTTGTCATCATGACTCTGCTTTTTCTTTGTAGTGAAAATATGTGAATGGTCAACTGTAAAATAAGGAATGTTTCCCTAAAGCATAATATTTTGTATAAAAAGAGAAGGCTGGCTTTGTAAGGTTGAGCAGTCTCCTGAGAATATACACCGTGTTGTACTTCTAGGATACCTGTTACTGGTTGCAGCCAATAAATACGATCTTTGACTTCACCAAGAAGACTCTGGGTTTCTGTAGTCTGAAACAGGAAGGACTCGAAGTCTTAGGGTGTGTTCTCTGGCACCGCTGGGTTCTGAAAAACCCAGTACTTCAGTGTCCTTATCCCTCACCGCTGCCACTAAATGCTGGAAGTGGGAGGCCTTATCCCTCACCGCCACCACGAAATGCTGAAAGTGGGAGTCCCTGTCCCACAGCACTGTCACCGGCTGGGAGGTCGGGCCCCCTCGCTTCAACGTTAGGCTAAGTAAGGACACCGTCTGAGATAGCCCTGCTCACCCCCTTAGTCTCAAGCAACATGGTGGGCGCGTGTTGTGGCAGCTTAGGACCTTCAGAAGTTGTGCCTTGTGATCGTGGACACACAAAAGTAACCTGAGTCTCGGACACGCAAGGTGCGTGTCGTGGTGCAAGCAGCGGCGGTGGTGAAGAGCGCCTGGTCATCGTGAGCGCCAGGAGGAAGAGGTGAGATTCGGACGCGTGAGGTGCGTATCGTGGTGCAAGCCAGCGCGTTGGTGAAGAGCGCCTGGTCGTTGTGTGCACCGATTGAGGAAGTGAGTCTCTGACACGCAGGGTGCATGTCGTGGTGCAGCCAGGGCATTCGTGAAGCGCGCCTGGTCGTATGTGCACTCGGAGGAGAAAGGAGACTTAGACGTGGGTGCGTGTCGTGGTGCAGCCAAGGCGTTGGTGAAGAGCGCCTGGTCGTTGTGTGCACCAATTGAAGAAGGGAGTCTCTGATGCGTAGAGTGCGTGTCGTGGTGCAGCCAGGGCATTGGTGAAGAGTGCCTGGTCATATGTGCACCGGGAGAGGAGGTGAGACTCGGACGCGCAGGGTGCGTGTCGAGGTGCAAGCCGAGGCGTTGGTGAAGGGTGCCTGGTCATCGTGTGCACCAGAGAAGAGGCGAGTCTCTGACACGCAGAGTGTGTGTCGAGGTGCAACCAGAGGCGCTGGGAAGGAGTGCTGAGGTTGTGTGTGCACCGAAACCAAAGTAAAGTCCAACAGTGCTGAGGGTGGGTCTCAGTTTCCCGGAAGGAGGGCCAGGTCATTGGGCCCTCGGAGTGCAACAGTAGCAACCCGGACCAGCAGCCCGAAGGAGCTGAGCCGCCGACCCGAGCTCGCAGTGCCCATCACCGAAGGTCTGGATCAAGGCCCAAGTCGCTGATGGAGGAGAGGAGAATGGGGTCGCACCCCCCAGGTAACGTGGATCACCACCTGGGGTGGGGTGCTGGTTCGGTGGGACACTCTCTCGGACTCTCGCTTCCGTCAGATGTGCGAGCCTGTTGCTTCGGCTCAGATCTTGGCCCTTGCTGGCCCAAGGAGGGCTGTACTGGGGCCGGAGTGAGAAGCGGTACTTTTGTGTCATCTTGATCCATGTTGGGGGCAACTGTTAATGGAGCACCTGAACTGTCGTATAACACTTTGCGTTATTGCTGCTAATGATGCCTGACATTATTTGTGCCTATCGAACTACATGCGTGGTGCGCTACACACTGCGTTATTTATCCCAGGATTGTAATGTGGTGCATTGCATTAGTTCTTCATTGCAATGTATTTGATTGTAGCATGACGCATTGCTCTATTTCTTCCTTGCACAGGGCATGCTGGTTGTGATACGCATTGCATTATTCCTTCTATTGCAAAGTACATGATTGTGGCACTACGCGTTGTATTGTTTCACTATTGCACAGCACAGGAGTCTATCGTTACGCATTGCAGTATTTCTTACCTTTTGCAACATGTGTGATATTAGCAATACGACCTAGCTAACATTTTGGGAAACAGTTAGAAGTAAGCTTAACTGTTGGTTAAACGCGGTGGTTTTGATTAGAACCTACCAACCCACCGAAAGAGTACTACCCATTATTATATGTTGGTTTTGTATCATCTGTGGTCATTTCGTATATCTTTTTATATATAGTATACTCGTTTTATAAAAACTTGTGTGGAGTATATTTGTGGTGATATCATTGGGTTGCTGTGTGTATGGTAGAACATACAGTACCCTCATGCCTTGGAGATAAGCCTGGCTGCTCGTGCCAAGCTACTAAGGGGGTGAGCAGGGCTATCTCAGACGGTGTCCTTACTTAGCCTAACGTTGAAGCGAGGGGGCCCGACCTCCCAGCCGGTGACAGTGCTGTGGGACAGGGACTCCCACTTTCAGCATTTCGTGGTGGCAGTGTGGGATAAGGCCTCCCACTTCCAGCATTTAGTGGCAGCGGTGAGGGATAAGGACCCCCACTTCCAACAAACACAAAGTCTGATATACCCATTACTCTTCTTGGCTACTATAATTGGTGCCAACCATTATGTTGCTTCCACTGGAGTTATGATATCCAGATCAATCAACCTTTGAAATTCCAGCTCTACTTTTTCTTACCCTAGGTACTTTTGGTACAGCTCCCTTTTTTATTAGGTCTGCACAGGCAGCACATGCGCCGCCTCTCTGAGGCATCAAGTAATTAGTAATACTAGTGAAACTCCACCCATGGCATTTCTCTTTGTTTTGTCGCTTACCATTGGTGAAATCTGGCATTGCTTTTCTTACCTTGCTCATTGTTGGCTAGTGGTCCCATCCGTCACTTCTCTTTTCTTCTGTTTCTGCAGGAAGCAGCATCGACCAACTACAGTATACTTTCACTGCAGGGCAATATCTTTTGATGTAGGGACTACTTTGTTGTTTTGTAGGTCTCCCACCATGTCCAAGCCGCAGCCCCTGGACCCACCGTTACTGCCCTGTCCACACCACTCGCAATGCTTTCCCCCTCCCGCTGCCCGTGCTCTCTCACCCCTCTCTCCCCTACACTCCCGCTGTCGCAGGGGCGTAACACAGGCCCCTGCATCCCCCGCGGTGAGGGGGGGGGCCCCAGCTGCAGGCCGGTTGACGGCATGACGGCCGGTTTTTGGATGACGTCTGTGCACACGTTTATGCATGGCAGGTAGTCAAATCTCCGAAGCCTTTTAGCCTCTATTTAAAGTGCACAACCCAACGTTCGAGTGCTAAGAGGCCGCAACAAACTAAAACTACTGGAAATGCACTAAAACGTGTTACCGTACGTAGGTTTAAATTCAGACGTTAAACAGCAATAGAATAGAAGCAATTTTTTTATTTCAAAGTCCAACTATTTACCTTCATTGTTACATCCATAACAGCAGCCCATTTTACTTTGTAAAATATTCTTTTAAGTACAAGGTACTATTAAGGGCGCAGGTTATAACAGATTAATTTGAGACAAAAATAGTCACTTGTCACAGCAGCTTTAGTGTAGGCTCATTTTGTGATGGCTTAAACTGGGGTCAGCGAGGCCACCGAATGTTGCATGCAAGCCTGAGGGCACAGGACGTAATCCTGACCCTGGGTGGCTTTTTTAAGGATACCTATAGCGTCTGGCAATTTCGAAAATAATTGACTGCAAAGGCGCTGAGCTCTTCTGTCGTGCGGCTGCAGCCGGAGCGATGCTGCAAATATGGAGCGTCTTTAAATCGGCCTGACCTAGACATCAACAGCTAAGACAAACAAAAACTCTGACACCCCCTGGCTCCGCACACTTTACAGGGGCTTGTTTCTTCACAGATCTGGACCGGTATGAGATGGATCAGCATATGTAAAGGGGACTGGTGTGACACCTGTGAAACAGCTATTGACAACGGTTTCTGTCACTTATCAGGGTATTAGCTGTATCACTTAAACACATTGCACGTGCCATGTGCACAAAAGCGCTATCGGCCGTGTTCGGCAGGGGGTTGGCCACAGGGCCTCTGACAACCCTCCAGCAGGCAGCCAACCCCACACTACACAAGCCCTTTGGCCATATGTGGGGTTGGCCACAGGGCTTGGCTGTAGACCGAGGAGGGAGCTGCGCCCTCATCTTTTTTAAAAATGTGGCCCCAGGGGATGGGATCCCCAAGGCCTTTTTTCGGGTAGGAGCCACAGGCGTGTCCAGTTAATTGTTTAAATGTTGCTAGCTACATACTACTGCTAAGTAAATTACCTATTAAATAAAAGCACTGCTCTTAAGCATGTTTATTTTTATTTTAAAGCATGGTCTTTTAAGGGGGGTTGCTTCCACTTTGCACAACGAAGGAGAATGATCAGCGCAGCACATGCGCTTCATTTCAAAGCATGGTCCTTTAAGGGGTGGTTGCTTCCACTTCAAGTAAGCTCCCTGTGCGTTCACCCAACAACACGTCCCACCCCGGTGTGTGCATGCAATCGTGAGATGGCCGCAGGCGTGTTTAGCTGTCTGTTTATAGGGCGGCACATGCTACAAGTGACTTTACCTACATGCTGCCGCTTATTAAATTAACCATTAAATAAGAGCACTGCTCCTCAGCATATTTGTTTTTATTTCCACCCTCTCCTCGCCGCAGCACACGGAGATGCTAACACTTTTTTAATCTCCCCCGCCTTGCCCCAACACCCACTCCCGCCCGTAGTGTGCATCTCATCGTGAAATAGCCACAGGTGTGTCCAGTTGATTGTTTATAGGTTGCTAGCTACATACTACGGCTAAGTAAATTACCTATTAAATAAAAGCACTGCTCTTAAGCATGTTTTTTTTTTTTTCGCCCTTTCCTCGCCGGGAAGCTGCTTCCAATTCACTGAATCTCCTGTGCCTTCCCCCACCACCACCTCCCAACCCAGAGTTGCACACATTATGCTTATTTGATATAGAAGCATTCCTAACTCCCATTTCTGATTGGCACTAATTCACATCCACCAAATCTAAAATACATTCTCTATTATGAGCAGCCCACGATCTCCGTTGCAGTCCTTTCCCCATGTTCGTGTTAATTAATGTTCATGTTTTGTTTACTCTGCTTCCCATTACAGCCTGCGGTCACACAGCCTTTTGTACAAATAATATAAATTATAATATTGTTGGCAGAGATGCCCAGCAGCATAGTCAGACTTGTTGGGGGTGGGTCGAAGCAGTACTAAACATAATTATTGGTACTGTATGGGCCTCGGGCCGGGCTAAAACTTTATATGATCAAATGACGAGAAGGGCCCTTTAAATCCCAGGGCAACGTCAAGCAGTTATTTTGCTTCCACTGGGTCATAGGCAATCAGGTCATCCGTGCTGTTTTATGACCAAGAAAGAAACTACAGTAATTAAAACAAACACGCATTTGCAATGCAATAGATCTCGCATTTCCACGAGTTTAAACTATTGGCATTAAAAATGACAATGCCTTTTATTTATATTTTAAAAACAAAAACAAAAATAAAAGGCATTGTTATTTGCAATGTTAATAGCTCAAAGTCTCGCAAATGCGAGACCTATTGCATTGCAAATGCTTGTTCTTATTTGATGTTTGCACCCCTTCAAACATCCTAGATCCTCTCTAGACAGTTGTTTATATTCAGACACATAATCTTCTGTTCTTTCATCCTCCTCCTGTACTTCTATTTGGGGGTCTGCATTTAAGGCTTGAGTGTCACTCTAAGAAGGTGCTGATGAGACCACCTATTCAATTGCCGGCAAGCTTTGATACATACACTTTCCCTCACACGTACCTGTCTTTTACTTCAATACATGCATTAAAATATCCATACATACTAATAGGTTGTCCACCATAAGCATCTGGTCTTATATCCATAGCCTGTAATCTGTTTATACTTTCAAACCGTTGCTTGAATGTACTGTTTGAGATAACCGTTAAGTGTGAGCATGAATCGAACTTCATATTCACCTGCACACCATCAATTCTCACCACCCTGCATTGATGTTCCCTTCCAACATCATCCTTAACTTGAAACACCACTTCAAGTGTGTTGATTTTTACTTCCTTCCCTTGATCCCTTTTAAACTTGGACCTGCAACATTTACTGAAATGTCTGCGTTTCCCACAGCTATGACATGCTATATTTGCTGTAGGACACATCCTCACATAAGCCTTGTGGCCACTCCTGCCACAACGAACACATTCCCCTGCAAATTTTTACTTTGTCCATATAATGCCCTTCACTTCACCCCTATTTTCTTCTTTATTTCACATAATATTTAATCCGCTTCTCCCAATTCTCCAGAATCTGTAACTTTGCACTTCTCTACCTTTAGCTCAGAAACACATTGTTAGAACTGGGGGTCTCTAGTTGGCAGAGGTAGGTACCTTTGACCAATTAGGGACCCTTGCTTCTAGTCAGGGTAAGGGGCTACACTTCTAAAATAACCCCTGCTCAACCCCTTGGAAGCCTGGCACAAGCAGACAGGCTTATCTCAGAGGCAGTGTGTAAAGCATTTGTGAACACATACAGTAATACAGTGAAAACACTACAAATGGACACCACACCCGTTTAGAAAAATTAGTAATCTTTACTAGACTTAACACAACACCAAACGGCAAAAATCCACAATATTGTACTCAAAAATAGACTTTAAAATGGTAGAAACAGCTTAGTTCAACGTAGATGGTAAATGCAACACTTTACTCTTAACCCCTTGCATGCTCATGATGGCTCCTGGCCGCCATGAGTCTCGGTGGGCGTGTGCTCACGACGGCCGGGGGCCGTCTGAATCCCGCCCACTATGTAAATGACCCGCACAGCGTGAAAATTCGCAGCGCGTGCAAGGGGTTAAAGTACCTTGGATGCGTCACACAATACAAACAAAAGGGTTGCAGGGAAGATGATGTTTTGGTTTCTTGCTTCGGGGGAGGTGATGCGTCGGTTCCTTACTACAGCGCAGGGGAGGTGATGCGTCGGTTCCTTACCAAAGAGAAGGTGATGCGTCGGTTTCTTACTGTGATCCGGTGCGATGCGAGAAAATGGCGTCTTGATGCGATGCCACAACTTTGGATGTGACGCGTGCATGCCTGACGGCCGTGCGGCAGACTAGGTAACTTCTGAGCCACGATAGGCCCTGCGACACACTTCTCCGGTGATGCAATGGCGACCTCTTGTGGCGGCGTCACTCTTCTCCAGTGATGCGACGCGCTTCATCGATGATGCGACGGCGAACAGCTGCAGTGGCAGTACGCTTCTTTGGCGATGCGACGGCAACTGCTGTAGTGGTGACAAGCTTCTTGTCGTTGCGTCGCGCTTCTAGCTCCCAGCGACTAGCAGTCTTTTCAGAGGGCCCAAACAACAGTAGGCACCTCTGTGCAGGCAGAATTCCACAGCAAGGGAATTCAGGGGAGCTGGTGGTGACGTCTTGTATCCCTGAGACTTCAGGCAGGAGGCAAGCTTAGTTCAAGCCCATGGAGATTCTTTTTCAAGTTTGCAAAAAGTACACACAAAGTTCCTTTTCTCCTTTCCTTAGCAATAAAGTAACCACTGCAGGCCAACCCCAACAGCACAACACAGGGACAGTCTTCTCCTTCAGCTTCCTTGGTTCTTCTCCATGGCAAAGGGTCGTCTTGATTCCCAGAAGTGATCTAAAGTTCTGGGGTCTGGGTCCCCCCTTTTATACACCTAAATCCTTTGTCTCTGAAGGCAGAGCTTGTCTGTACCTAGTCCAAACCACTTTTGTGCAGTCCTGGAGCACTTTGTTTACAGGACTCCTTCTTTCCTATGACAGTGTGGGCCCGGGTCTTCAGACGCACCACAGGAGGTGGAGCCAGCATTCTGGAAGGCAGACCCAACCCTATTCAGGCCCAGGTGCTACTCCTCCCACCACTCAACATGCAGATAGGTCTATTCACTCTTGTGCTGACTCACCCTGTCTCCTGGAGCCACCCCAGCCCCTGACACTCACAAATCAGGCATGGAATACACAACCTAGCAGAGGCAGGCTTGGATGGTTAGGCAAGAAAATACCTACTTTCTAAAAGTGGTATTTTCAAACACAGAATGTTAAAACCAACTTTACTAAAATATGTATTTTATTATTCCGAGTTCAGGCATGCTAAAATCAAATTTCTACCTAGTTCCCTGAGTCAGTTAGGATTATAAGACGTTATAATCAAACTGCCCATTCCGGCCTATGGGAACAGGTAGCCTTGCAATAGTGAAAAATTAAATTGGCGGTAATTCACTATCAGGACATGTCACACACATCAGGGCATGTCCTACCTTTTACATTTAATGCACCCTGCCCTTTGACCTACCTTAGGTGCGACTAATATGTAGAAAAGGCAGGGTTTAGGGATTGGCAAGTGGGTGCACTTGCCAAGTTGATATGGCAGTCACAGACTGCACACACACTTTGGAATGTCAGGCCTGAGACACACTTTACAAGCTGCTTCTCTGGGTGGCACAATCAGTGCTGCAATCCCATCAGCAGCATTGAATTTACATGCCCTGGGCACACATGGTGCACTGTACTAGGGTCTGACAAGTAGATCAAATAAACCAATCATGGAGTCACTAATCCAATACAACACTTTGGCACTGTAGCAGGGGCACAGTGCCCAAAGCATCTAGACCAGCAAAACATTTGGCAAAAATACAGGAGGCAACAGCAAAAAAATGGAAGGGAGACCCACGCCAATGGTGCCAGGTCTAACACGTGTCCCCTCCAGCTGAAATGTGGGGAGAACTACGCACCCCTTGGGAGTTCTCTTCACTAAGGCGAAAAAATCTGGACAGACCATCAGCATTGGCGTGTTCTGTACCAGGGCGGTGTTCTACCGTGAAGTCCATCCCCTGTAGGGAAATGGACGACCTCAACAGCTTTGGATTCTCACACCTCATCTGCATCAACCATCTGAGGGGCTTGTGGTCCGTCTGAACCCGGAAGTAAGTCCCAAACAATTATGGTCTCAACTTTTTCAGTGCCCAGACCACAGCAAATGCCTCACGCTCAATTGCACTCCACCTCTGTTCCCGTGGAAGTAACCTCCTTCTGATGAAGGCTACAGGTTGATCTATGCCCTCCTCATTCATCTGTGAAAGGACAGCCCCCAGACCATGCTCTGAAGCGTCTCTCTATACAATGAACTCTTTAGAGAAGTTGGGTGCCAGCTCTCCGCAGCGCCATCAACACTTTCCAGAGGTGGCGCAGATGTTCTTCCCAACTGGCGCTGAACACTGCAGTGTCATCCAGGTAGGCGGCACTGAAATCTTCCAGTCCAGCCTAAACCTGGTTGACCAATCTCTTTAAGGTGGCAGGGGCATTCTTTATTTGTAAACAAGGAGGGACGGGAACCGAGCTTGTAAGGTCCTGCTCACTGGTTCCCAAGGGAGAACAATCACAATGAGGTGAGCAGTTCCTGGGGGACAGAACCTGGGACAGGCAGGTCTTTCTTTGTAATGCCCTCACACACCCCAAGGGATGTCATGCTTCATCATTTGGTCATTTGCCCCTCGTCGGGCTGGCGCTGCAATGTCCGATGGGCTCCCGTTGCCGGGGCTCTTTATCGGGGATCTTTTGAAGTAGCCGTAGGGTGCGTGTGAGTGTGAGGGCTGGGTAGTGCACGGGTTAAGTGTGTTAAAAAGGTTCAGAGCAGTCCTATTCTAGTGAATTTTATTAATTTGGGTAGCTCTTGACTGATTAAAATGGTGAAGATACCCTTATGTTGGAGCAATGTTCCTAAAGGGCTGCAATGGTGTGAAAGATCAACATGTTTCGTGCCCTTGCTGCCCAAACGGGTCAATTGGCACTTCGTCAGAACCATAAACTAAAGGTAGTGTGTACACTACCGTCTGGCAAAAAGAGGTTTTGTAACCCAGAGGCGGTAGGGAGTATACTGACTAGCTAGTGCTGGGGTATACTTGAAGACCCCTAGCTAACTAATCCAGGTTGACGGGGGTAAACCGGAGCACGTCATTGCTCCGATCATCGGTGTAGGCGGGCAACTAGCGATCATCCTACCCAATGCTCAGGACCCCGTGGGCAGCCCTTTAGGAACATTGCTTTATTCAGCATATGAAAATGTAAACGTCCGTTTAATCAAAAGGCCAATGGCCAGTCCATTATCAAATGACAAGGAGTGAACTTGAGTGACAACTGTCACACGTTGCTTGCCTGCACTGGTAAGGACAGGGGACATGTCTTCGGAGGGGCATACATGGGGACAGGCCAGGCACCGCAGGGACAGGATCAGGACAAAGCAGAAGGAGACAGTGAAGGGGTGGTGGATGCAGGTGAGTCACTTGCAACTGCAGTGGAGCTGACTGAAGTGGTGGGTGCTGTCACAACTTCAGTGGGCAGGTCAGATGGAGTGGATTGGGTCCCCACAGCAGTGCTCAAGTCAGACGGGGTGGCCGTGGACTCCACTGCAGTGCTTAAATCCATGTGAGCGGAATGGGGTGCAGGTGAGGCCGGCAGGACAGAGGGGGGGGGCACGCTCCCCACATCAGTGGCACTAACCGTCTGACCGGGTGTGGAGGAGCAAGTGGTAGGGGGGAGGGCCTCAGCATTTTGAGGATGGTGTATGTGAGAAGTTGGCCTGGCATATGCTGGTCACTAGTTATAGTGGCCACCTTGCACCAGTCCAATTCGACTCTTATGGTAGATAGGTTTAAGACAACCTTTTAAAGAAAGCTTTCCTAGTGGTAGCTGTGGAGAGCAGCCTTCAGGCTAAGTCTCTGAGGAATGTAAAGCAGCTTGTTTTAACTTATAGTTATAATCTCTTGAATCACTAAATGAAAGGACTCCATGCCGGTATATATATAAAATATATATGTATTTATTACTAGACACACTCTACTAATCTCTTTATGAGATTAGAAGTCCAGGACATATGCACAAATCAACGTTTCACAACAAATTAAGCACTTATATGGCTGGGGTCCTAGGGGCGTACCAGACCATATACTAAAAAAGAGGTATAAGAAGGACGACTTGAGAAGGGAGAAGGCCTAGGGCCTTCAGAAGCGCTGGGGCCTCACTAATCCAGCCAAGGCAGGTAAGTAAAGGACCCACGGGAGACGCATGCAGTGTGAGAACACAGCCGCGGATCCCAATAGAGTTCAATTGAGTAAGTCGCGGTTGGAATTTTAAAGTTTTAGGATACTTCGGGAAAGTCTACAAGCAAGTCACTTACAGGGTAAGTAGTTCTAGAGACAGCACACACAGGAGCACTGGAGTACTCGAGTTACCTCACCCAGGGAAGCCGGGTGCATAGATGTCTTTTGGTGTTGGGTCGCGGCGTCGTTTTCAATGGGAGCCAAAGAAGACTTGCTGCTTGTGAAGACAGGAGAAGTGTCCGGTGGAATCCAAGGATGGATTGAGAAGAAAGAAGACCTGAAAGCAGAGGAGACAGTGTTCAAAGTTACTTGCCAGTGACCCGGGGCCAGGAAGCTGGATGCCCACAGTAGTCGGGTGATTTCAGGTGATCATGGGTGTCTTGACTCTTCAGTCACGAGGTCCAGGAGGCGTCGACGACAACCAGGAGCTGGATTCAGAGTGTCCCATAAAGTCTGCAGCTTACTGAGGTGTCTGCAACTGGATTGGAGCCAACAAGCCTTGGCAACAGCAAGTCTTGTGGAAAGTGAAGAAAGTCAGCGGTGCAGACCAGCAAGGTCTGAGAGACTCACCCAGCAAGGGTAAGTCAGGGCAGGCCTGGAGCAATAAGGAGAGCCCTTTGGTTCTATAGAAAAGTCTTTAGGGGACCCACAAGCTAACCGGCAAGGGATCGCGAAGACGCCTTGGGAGGATTCACTTCACAGGAGCCCACGGTCACTCGGGATGAGGTAGGCCTCGGATTTTCGGTGAAAATCCTGCTGGAGGCTTGGACCACATGTGGTCCAATGCACAAGTTCGTAAAATGTCGTGTAGGGGTTGCACTCGACAATAGTGCATGGTACCCGGGTATTGCTGTTCCTCGTCACTCGTGTGGTCCACTTGCCTCAGCTTTGCTGGGGACTCACAATGGCCATCGAGAAGTCAGGAAATCCACTTCTGGGGCTGCAGGGACTTCGGACTCCGGCAGGAGCGGGAAGGTTGGCGACCGTTGATGCAAAGTTTTGGTCCCTGCCAAGCAGGGGAGTCACTCCTTGACTCCAAGGGAGATTCTTCAGTCTTCCAAAGGAAGTGGAACGTCGAAGGTCCAGGATTCTTCTTCAGAGCATCATCCAGGGATATCTAGTTTGCAGTGGAAAGGGTTCCCTAACTTATACTGAAATGAAGGGAGGGACTAGCTCTATGACCACTCCTATGGGAGGGTCAGGGGAGTGGGTGGCTACACCCACTTCCCTTTGTCCAGTTTTGTACCAGAGCAGGGGCTGGTAACCCCTGAACCGGTTTGAGCTGGCATATGCACAGAGGAGCCTACTGCTCCCCCAGTGCAGGACTTCAAAACACTCTAGGAGTGCACCCACCAAGCCCCAATACACTAAATCCTGTCTGGAAGGTGGTTACACCTCCCTGTGATAGGATGCCTATTGTTGGGCCTCCTCCACTGCGAGTTTCAGTCAGCAGCAGGAGGGCAGCCCAGTGTCTGTGCTAGTGGCATCCATTTTGTGATGCCAGGGCTCTTCAGGATTCTACCGTGTTTCCACAGTGGGTACATGTCTATCCCTCTAGAAGGGTGGGATCATACTCCCACACCAGTTAATGGTGTGGAGGTATGATTCCAAAGCGTTTGACACCAAACACGACATGTTTTGATGCAGTCATCCCAAAGTTAGCATTTACCGCTAGGTTATAATGCACTTAAGAGTATATGGTTTAACCGCATCCACAAACAGCTACAGAGAATGGACTCTGAGAGCTGCAGAGGGGCCCTGCTCAGGCAGAGGTACCCCCTCACATGGAAACCAAGCACCCTGCCCTCAGGATTGTTAAGGGCTTCCTTAGGGGTGACTGATAGGTTTATATGTGTGTGTAAGGAGAGATATAGGAACTTGGTCTCTGCTCCAGGATGGCTGAGTATATGAATAAGGCAACTAAAAACCTTGAGGCTCGCCAGGAATTACAGAAAGCCTGGCATGACCAAAAGGCTGTTCTGACTGTTTACCAGCCAGGACAGAAAGTGTGGGTGTTGGAGCCTGTGGCCCCAGCAGCTCTCCAAGACAAGTGGAGTGGCCCCCATACCATTGTTGAGCAAAAGGGAGAAGTCACCTATCTGGTGAATCTTGGAACTCCCAGGAGCCCCCTGAGGGTGCTCCATGTCAACAGATTGAAACCATATGTTGACAGGGCTGACATGGGCTTGCTCATGGCAACTGATGAGGAACAGAAGGAGGAGAGTGACCCTCTCCCTGACCTGCTCTCACAGAACCCTGATGATGGGTCAGTAGATGGTGTTGCTTTGGCAAGCAGCCTCACTGACCATCAGCAATCTGAATGCAGACAAGTTCTGCAGCAGTACAGACATATGTTTAGCCTGACCCCTAGTCAGACTTCCTGGTGCACCCATGAGGTGGACACTGGAGATAGTCTGCCTGTCAAGAGTAAAATCTACAGGCAACCTGACCATGTCAGGGACTGTATCAGGACTGAAGTCCAGAAATTTTTTGAGTTAGGTGTGATTGAGCCTTCAGATAGCCCTTGGGCTAGTCCAGTAGTCCTAGTACCCAAACCTCATACCCAGGGTGGTAAGAAAGAAATGAGGTTTTGTGTAGACTACAGAGGCCTCAATGCAGTCACCAGGACTGATGCCTACCCAATACCAAGGGCAGATGAGCTGATTGATACTTTGGCCTCAGCCAAGTATCCTAGTACATTTGACCTAACAGCTGGCTACTGGCAGATCAGATTAGCTGATGATGCAAAAGCCAAAACAGCATTCTCAACCCCTGGTGGGCACTACCACTTTCTGGTGATGCCCTTTGGATTGGAAAATGCACCTGCCACTTTTCAGAGGTTGGTGAACAAAGTCCTGGCTGGGATGGAAACTTATTGCTCAGCTTATCTTGATGATATTGCTGTCTTTAGTTCCTCCTGGCAGGATCACCTGGTCCACCTGAGAATTGTTTTGGAGACCCTGCAGAAAGCAGCCCTAACTATCAAGGCTACTAAGTGCCAGATAGGGCAAATTCAGGTTGTGTACCTGGGCTACCTTGTAGGTGGAGGCCATGTTCAACCATTACAGAGCAAAATCCAGACCATCATGGACTGGGTTGCTCCATCCACCCAGACTCAGGTCAGAGCTTTCTTGGGCCTGACTGGGTACTACTGAAGATTTGTCAAGGGGTATGGATCCATTGTGATACCCCTGAATGATTTAACTTCAAAAAGAATGCCTAAGAAAGTTCAGTGGACAGTCAGCTGTCAAAAGGCATTTGATGACGCGAAGGAGGCCGTGTGCACTGCTCCCATTCTGCAAAGTCCTAACTACTCCAAAGAGTTCATTGTCCAAACAGATGCATCTGAGTTGGGGGTAGTGGCTGTGCTGTCACAAATGAATGATAGTCAGGACCAGCCAATAGCTTTTATTAGCAGAAAGCTGACCCCTAGAGAGAAACGTTGATCAGCTATTGAGAGGGAGGCCTTTGCTGTGGTTTGGGCTCTGAAGAAGCTGAGGCCATACTTGTTTGGCACTCACTTCACTGTTCAGACTGACCATAAGCCCATCTTATGGCTACAACAGATGAAGGGTGAAATCCCCAAACTTTTGAATGGTCCATTTCCCTACGGGGATGGACTATACAGTGGAACATATACCTGGGAGTAACCATGCCAATGCAGATGGACTCTCCAGATATTTCCACTTAGAACATGAAGACTCAACTGGTCAAGGTTAGTTTAATGTCCCTGCATTTGGGGGGTTGTGTAGGAGAGTAGGATCTGCTTCCTATGGTTACCCCCACTTTTTGCTGATGTTTCACTGTTTTTCGACTTTAGTCTGGCTGGGGCCTTGCTATACAGGACCCCAGCCTAGCTGCTTCCTTTCTAAATTGATTCCATGTACTATAGGTACACTCCAGTTTGGTTACTGGGGTGCCCTTGTGAGTCTCTAGTATATGGTACACTAGGTACTAAGGGCATAGGTACCCCAGAGGTGTACCAGGGGCTGCGGCATGTATTATGCCACCCCGGGAAGCCTTCCAAAATGACACCACAGGACTGCTACTGCAGCCTGGGTAAGGTGGTGCATTCGCCCCTTACTAAGATATAGGCTACCTATATCTACTCTAAATCACTACACATAGAGACCTATTAGTCACCCCTATGGCAGGACTTATCAATTCTGAAGGCAGGGTGCTTGGTTTCATGTGAGAGGGTGCTCATGCATGAGCAGGGCCCCTCTGCAGCGTTTGGAACCTATTCTCTGGGGCTTTTCTGTGACGCAGCCTGACCATATACTCTTAAGTGCATTATAGCCTCGCGGTAAATGTTAACTTTGGGATGGCTGCACGGAAACATGTCGTGTTTAGTGTCAAACACTTTGGAATCCTAACCCCCCACCAGTCCTGGTGGCAGGGGTAGAATTCCACCCTTCTAGAGGGAGAGAAATGTACACACCGGTCTGCCTGGTAACAAGTTTAAAGTGCCCTGGCATCACAAAATGGATGCTGCAGCCACAGACACAAGTCTCCCTCCTCCCGATGCTGACCGAAACTCCGGCAGGGGAGGCCTGGACAATAGGTTTCTTGTCACAGGGAAGTGTAACCACCTCCCAGACAGGCTTTAGTGTATTGGCGCTGGGTGGGTGCACTCCGAGAGTGCTTTGAAGTCTGCACTGGGGGCACATTTGGTGTCCCTGTGCATAGTCTAGTTCAAACCGGTTGCAGGGGCTACCAGCCCCTGCTCTGGCGCGAAACTGGACAAAGGAAACAGGTGTAACCACTCCGCTTTCCAGACCCTCCCATAGGTGGGTCCCCAGAGTATTCCAACCCCTTTATTAGGTATAAGTAAGGAACCCCTGGCAACAGGACTTTAGATATCCCTGGACAAAACTCTGCAACTGAATCCTGGAACTTCAACGCTCTACTCAAGACTAGAGGACTGAAGAAATCTCCCTTGGGATCAAGGAGTGACTCCCCTGCTTGGCAGGCACCAACAAAGCATTTTCAGGTCTGCATCTCCAAAGCTCCCGACGGACTCTGAAGTACCTGCAGCCCAGGAAGAGGATTTCCAGACTTCTCAGAGGCCGACCCGAGTCCCCAGCAAAGCTGAGACCCGCAGCCCTGGTGAGTGACGTGGAACCGAAACTTCTGGACACCGTGCACATTTGCAAGTGCATTAGCTTCTCGACGTCTCTTGAAGCTGTGCTTTGGGTTTCATGTAGCCCAAGCCCCAAGCACCATCTGCACCAAAGACTAATGGCCTACACTCCACAAATGTTCCGTGAGCCGGTTCTAAGTGCAACTGCTCGAGGTCCCTTTGCGATCCCTGGTCCATCGACTGGTGGGTCCCTGTGAAGGCAACTCTTATTTTCCTTGGGCTACCCTGGTTGCTCCAGACGTGCCCTGACTCCCCACCAAGTGGTGAGTCCCTCAGACCTTGCTGGTCCACACCGAAGCATCTTTCTTCTTTATGCATGGGTTTCTGTTGCCAAGGCTTGTTAGGTCCAATGCGGGCACCGATACAGCAGCACTCAACAACCTTTGTGGGACAGCTCGAATCCAGCTCCTAGTTGTTGTTGACGCCTTCTGGTCGTCGTGGCTGAAGAGTCAAGCTTCACCTCTTTCACCTGAAATCACCCGACATCGGTGGGCCTTCACACTTTCCACTTCGACGGCAGAAGCACTTTGAAGCAGATCGCCATTGAAATCAACAACGATTCCCGACACCAAAAGACACCTATGCACCTGGCTTCCCTGGGTGAGGTAACTCGAGTGCTCCGGTGCTCCTGTGGGTGTTGGCCCTAGAACCCCCTAGTTCTAAAAGGGTTTGCTCAAAGTCTTCCTCTAAGTGTCCCTTTTCTTTAAATTTCCAACCGTGACTTTCCTCATTGAAGTTAATGGGGATTCGCAGCTGTGTTCAGACACTGCCCACGTCCCCTGTGGGTCCCCTGTGTCACTACCTTGGGTGGTTCCTTGTGGCTCCAGCACTTCTACAGGCTCTAGGCCTTGTGTCTAGCAAAGTCGTGGTTCTTATACCACTTTATTGATATATGGTTTGGTACGCCCCTAGGGCTCAACATATATTGTGCTAATTTACTGTGTGCTATTAAGTGTTATGTATGTACTTTTGCCTCTAGCCTCATAAAGAGACTAGTGGGATGTGTTTAGAATAAATACATATATTTTATATATATACCTGGTGTGGTTCTCCTTTCATTTGGCCAAACACGAGATTATAGACTGGTAAAAGAAGCTGCCTTACATTCCTTCAAGACTTAGCCTGAAGGCTGCTCTCCACAGCTACCACCAGGATAGCTTTCAATAAAGGTTGTCTTTCATCTATCATCAATAAGGGTCGTTTGGACTGGTGCAAGGTGCCCACTAGAATAGTGGACAGGATATGCCAGGCCAACTTCTCACACCATCCAACTGTTAAAGGCCGTGTGTTGGAACCCCAAGACATTGCAATAGCTTTACTAATAGGTACCCCAATGCCACCCATTGTTCTATTTCATTCAGATCAGTGGCCTCCCATGTGTTCACGATCCCCCATCGTGGTGTCAGGTTGACTTGCTTGCCCAGCGTGTCCCTCATTTCTTTAGTTGCATTGTTCCATTGTTCCATAGAGGGCGTATCTCGGGGCAGTCCCACAGGACATGATAAAAAGGGCCATCTTGACCATAGTTTCTGAGGCATAGCGTGTTTGCCCTGCTGCCTATCTTAGCCAGAAGTACCCCAGAAAGGTATGAGCGATGTAGGAGTTTTAGTTGGATTTGATGAAAGCAATGATTTATCGCCGTGTCCCTAGGGGACATTAGAGCAGTCTGCCAATCCTCCACGTCTATAGACCCTACGTCCACCTGCCATTGGTTTCGGAGGGTCTGGAAGGAATCAGGTAAGTTATTACAGAGCTTGCGATACATGCAGGATACAGCTTTTGTTAGGAGCGGTTCAGAGAGTAGACGGTTTTCCAGAGAAGAAGAGTCTGGTATGGAGGATATTTCAGGGATATTAGTCAGAAGTGCGTGCCTAATCTGCAAGTATCGAAAGACTTCTCGAGATGCAAGGTCATATATGGTTTGCAGCTCTTTGAAGGTGAGGAGTTTGCCCCTGTGTATCAGGTCTTCAATGTTTGTTATACCGATAGAGTCCCATTTATCCAACCCACGTGGTGGCAGAGTAGTCCTAACTTCTGGGTGGACCAAAGCGGTGTGGATTTCGTGAGTTTGGCTGCCCATCCTAAACGTTTGGTTGCTTGGTGCCAGATTGCCACCGTTAGCGACATAGGTCCAAGGTAACGGCTCTTCCGGACCTTGCTATAAAGGGCACCCAAATAGCCCTCCCTCCAGTTTGGTTGCTCTCTAGGTGAAAGATTTGATGGGGAACTGTGGATTCAGTGGTTTGTTACCACCAATTGTGTGGCCCAATAGTATAATCGTAGGTCAGGAAGAGTGATCCCCCCCCATCGTACCACCCCTTTGTCAGTTTACGGAGAGCAATGCGAGGTGTTCTCCCATTCCATAACAAAGTACGGATCTCTCCCTCTATAGCAGTAAAGTAGGTGTCGGCAATTGGGAATGGGCAATTTTGGAACACGTATAAAAATCTAGGGAGTGCAAGCATTTTAAATAAGGCTGCTCTTCCCAGGAGGGACAAGGGCAGTGTTCTCCAATGTTTGACATCATCTTGTAGGAGCTGGAGAGGGCCCAGAAGAATCCGATCATAGAATATTTTGGGGTCCGATGTAATATAAATGCCTAAGTATTTAAAACCCTCGGTGGCCACATCAATTTCATACCCTCACAGTAGTTTGGGTGGGGGACCGTGTAAGACATATGATACTGACTTTGACCAATTAATAGTGTAGCCCGCGTATTTACCAAAGTTAGTAATGATATTGAGTAAGCTATTAATTGAGGCTTGTGGGGACGCCAAATAAATCAAAATATCGTCCGCATATAACAACATTTTATCCTCTTAATCTTCGCTCCATCACATGCCACGTATTGAAACATCACGTCTAATCCAATGTGCAAGTGGCTCCAGAGTAAATGCAAACAGAAGGGGGGACAGGGGACATCCCTGTCTGGTCCCTCTCTGTAATACAAATGTACGCAATGTATGGTTATTTACTCTAACTTGGGCCAGCAGTGTGGTGTATAACAATGCCACCCACTGTCGAAATCGAGGACCGAAACCGAACTTCGCCAGAACTTCAAATAGGTAAGGCCACTCTATCGAGTCAAACGCCATGGTGGCAACTAATGACAATATAACCGCGTCTTCCTGTAGATGTGGTTGTCGGCTCAGGACGTTGTGGACTCGATGAATATTTAAGGCTGTGTTACGGCTCGGTAAGAAACCTGATTGATCGTCATGGACTAGGGAGGGGAGGACTGTAATCAGGCGCGATGCAAGGAGTTTTGCTAGTACCTTGGCCTCTGTGCTTATTAAGGAGATGGGCCTATATGAGCTGCAGTTGGTCGCCGGTTTGCCAGGTTAATGTATGACGACAATAGATGCTAGCCTTTGATCCAAGGGAAGAACACCCTTTTCTAAGCTCTCGTCATACATATTCTTGAGGTGTGGAGCTATTTTAAGGGCCATGCCCTTGAGGAATTCAATGGGATCCCGTTGGGCCCCATTGCCTTCCTGAAGTTAATAGCAAATATAGCTTTGCAAATATCTTCCGCTGTTATGTCGGCATCTAGAGCTTCTCTATCACTATCTGAATTCTAAAATGGTGGGAAGGGGCATTTCCCTCAAAAGCTGGCGTGAGTCGTTAGAGGAGGTGTTAGTTTTGGAAGTATATTTCGCCTCCAGGTGGTCTGCAAATGCTTCCAGTACCTCCTGGGGATCAGTTACCTGCGTCCGTCCCATCCTCGAGTAGGAGTTTGGGGACCCACAGGGCCAGCCGATCTCGTCGCTCCAACCACACCAGCATTTCCCCAGCTCATTCACCCAGTTCGTACACTCTGTGACGTGTGCGGAGGAGTCTAGCCTGAGTTTTTTCCCTAGCGAGGGCATTGTATTCTAGTTGCTAATTTCGGAGATCAAAGGCCATAGTCTTGGTGGGTGAGGTATTATGCACAGTTTCTCGTCGGAGCAAGTCGCTTTCTAATTGAGTCAATTGTGCATTTTGGTTCCGAATGTAGCCAATATTTAATGCTTGTGTACGCCCTTTAATCACTGTCTTATAAGCCTCCCAAATAGTGTTGGCTGAGTAAACAGAGCCAATGTTTTCACTAAAATAATAGTTTGTGTGCTCGGCCAGGTCTTCCTTAATATCCGGGATCATCAAAAGCCATAGGTTTATGATTATGATGCCTCGGGTACAGTGTCGATGAAAAGTAAGGTCAATCCTGAGGGGAGAATGGTCAGATATACCTCTTGGGAGGCCTTGGGGATGCTGAAACCGGCCTATGTCTGCTAGTGACGCAAAGAAATAGTCAATGCGAGACATGCTTTTGTGCGCGTTGGAGTAATGTGTGAAATACGCTGTGGTGGGGTTCAATGTTCACCAGATGTCAATGAGACCCAGCGTTTGGGCGAAGTCGGCCATGTGTGTGGTCTGTCGTAGAGATAATGTTTAAGTCCCCTCCTAGTATAAGAGTACCTTGGGGAAGATCTACAAGAATGTTGCCCAGGTCCTGCAGTGCAGCCCTACCTAGTGAGGGTGGAAGATATAGTGAGATTACATTGAGTGGTCTACCCTTCCACATCGCCTCGAGCACAGCAAATCGGCCCTGCGGGTCGTTCCACACACGAATGGGTGTAAGGGCGAGATTTTTACGTATGAGTATACCCGTGCCTCTAGAGCCCGATGTGAATCCCGCGTGGACCAAAAGTGTGTATCCCCATCTGTTAAGAGCCTTGCAACTGTTCCCAACCAGGTGCTTTTCTTGCAGCAGTACCAGATCTGGAAGTTGTCGTTTGAGGTACTGTAGGACAATTCCCCTTTTTATCTTACTTCCCAACCCATTAACATTCCACGTCATTATGGACAGCTTCATACCTCTCGTGTCAGTCATGTCGGGTAGTAGTGGAGAACCGAGGGGGTATGTGGTGCGAGCGATAATGCCGCAAGTAGCATCTCCCATCTAAAAAACGATTTGACATGATAGCACCAACAGGGTCTCTCCCGCCCCATCTTCCTGAGCATATGGACAATGTGAGTATTGCAGAACATGTTTCTGACAGAGGTAAATTCCCTTGAATGCTCTGTGTTAAAATACCCATAACATGAAACAACCCAACTATCCCCCCACCCCTTACCCCCCTCCCTGCCCCCTGCCAGTGGAATCACAATTTTCCTCTCCCCAACAAGGCAGAGTGCCGGTCGCCTACCCCATCGTGTGTAGGGTGCCTGGCGAACCACCTCCACCCCTCGCCTAATGCAATATAGTGTGTTTCACAGCATATTTAAGTATGTAGATTATAGTCCGATCTTTAGTCTAGCAAACTTTGTAAAGAAGGCAATTTACTGAGATGCATGCAGTGTCAGGGGAGCAATACAGTAATGTTCTATCCAGCTAGTCCCTGGTATTTATGTAGAGCAAGCCGCAGCGTCCAGGTTAGGAAGCACTGGTCTGTTCCCGTGAAGTCGGAGAGGACAAATAAGGTGCAGCGGTCCTGGTCACAGTCACCCATCCAGGTCTTTTTCCAAGGGGTGTTCTGGGGACACCCATTTGGAACATACTGGTTGGCATGAGGTCCCTTTTTGTTGCTATCGTCTGCCGGCCTTCCCACATGTCGCCATCCGTCAAGCCATTCCCAGGCGTCCTCCGGGGATAGAAAGAACCATGATTTCCCTTTAGATTCTACTCGGAGCTTAGCTGGGAACAGCATGGAGTATTTGACCCCTTTGTCACATAGGGCCTACTTAACCGCCGTGAAACTGCGCCTCTGTTCTTGAACTTTGAGTGTAAAATCCGGGATGAAGGTGATGTTTGCATGATCAATTTTTACTGAGCTGTTTGTAGAATAAAATCCCTGTCTCGAAAATTGAAGACACGTGCAATGATAGGTCTGGAGGGGGGCCCAGGCTTAGGGCACCCCCGGGAACCCTATGGGCTCGTTCAATTGAGAAATAGCTGGATAATCGTTTAGGTTGGAGTTTGTTGAGCACAAGATCCTCCACAAATAGAGCCATGGCAGGGCCCTCTGACCTTTCTGGATCTCCCAGAATTCGGATGTTATTCCGTCTCGCCCGTCCTTCATAATCATCCAGGAGTTCCTCCATCTTTTTCTGCTGGTCTTGAAGCTGGGCCATGTGTTGCTGCAGAGTAGAGGTATCGGAGACCAGGGCTTTCATAGTAGTTTCTAGCTCTTTGACTCTAGAGTCCATTTTGTTTAGGTCTGCTTGTATGAGAGTGACCTCTATATTCATGGAGTCAATGCGGGTCTCTAGCAATGACCGTACTCCTGCAAAAGCCTCCAGGATGTCTTCGAGAGTGAGGGTTTTAGTTGGAGAACGAGACTGCGACATTTTGGGGTTTTCTCCTGTCGCTGCGTCTGCGTCCTCCCCTTGTTTAGTCCAGGCAAATTTTGCCAACTGCTTTTGAGTCTGGGATTTAAGTCCGTTAGTGGTAGCCATCTTTGATATGTAGGAAAGAAGGGAGCCCAAGGATTATGGAGGCTTCTTGAAGGAGACTTGGTGGACTCACCCTTAGTAGCTGCCGCCTACTCGGAGGAATAGGGTGATCCCCGTCGACCTGTCGGTGTTTCAGGTGTGACCAATAGGGCAAAGTCGTCCTCCAGCTGCCAGTTGGGCCCAGTTCGGTAGCAGAGCTTTTGTGCGTTTTATTTGCGACCTTTGGGGAGGACCCTTCTGCAGCAAGTGGCATGTTGGACACATCGCTGGTCGGATCGGCAGGGGGTGGATCTCTTCTTCCTACCTTCTGCGTGGAGAGATTCCTAAAATGGCAATGTGTGGCCCTTCCACAGTGGCGCAGGAGCAAGAAATACAGCGGGGAGTGCGAAAGTAAAGTCTATCACATCCGTAGTTCAGGGGGGAAGAAAGCCAGGAGTCCCCTGTGGTTATGCAGTCCCAGAGGTGGTTATGACTGGGGGGAGACACAACCATTTTGCAGTGGAGGCGTCAGTAGGCCTCAAAGCCTTGGCCTCAATTTTGGGGTCTTCCCACGTCGTAGTATCTCTGCCCTCCCAGGTGCCGCGGTCGGTTTCCTCTTTATACGGCGCAACGGACTCAGCTGTCCCCACGAGGTGTAGGAGCCTCCGGTCCAGCCTCGGCGGTCGTTAATCTGGACGGTTCACAGATCAGAAGGAGAAAGCTGTGTCTAACATCCCCCAGGTAGGCCTCAATTCTTCCCCGGGTGCCCAGTGTTATCAGGTCTACCGCAGGCCCTCGCGACGCGCATTTACCCTCCTCTGCGCTCGGGTGGCACCTCTCACCTTCAGGTCCGAGGAGAAACCAATGCTCTGGTGATGGCTCGGCAAACCGGGGATCTCAAGTCAGGCAGTCAGCCGATGGGAACGCGACTCTGCAGGCCGCACTCGTGGGATCGTGCACCTTCCCCCGACACGGCGATCGATCTTCCCCACTGCTCCGACACCGCTCAGAGGTCTTCCGCAGGCAGAGTCACTTTATTTGATGGTGATTTGGGCTGCAATCACGGCTCCGCTACGGTTTTCTAGCGCCGTCCACGGCCTCCTCTCTGCATGCCGCCATCTTGGTGCATCGTGGAGCTCACCAAGCGGCAGCTTTTTCTGGCATTAATTCCCCAGCAGCTCAATTTTCAGGCATCGCACGGCCTCTCGATCGGGTCAGGAGGTGGTTCCCGGGGTGATCGGGAAACCTGCCTCGATTTTGTCTGAGATGTTTACGGATTTTGTGGCGACTGCTGCGGAGCCGCTTCAGAGAGCGACCATTCCTGACGGCCGCTAGCCACGCCGTCCTCTGTCTCTGTTGTGACAGAAAACAACTTGCGAGTCCTCCAAGATTGCAAATGTTTAAAAAATACTGCATATTTGAGAAGTTACAAAGCTTTCCATAATTTTAGCCATCACCAGAGGAAGAGAGAATTATGGGGCTCGAAATGGTACAAGTTGTTTTTTTGGTTCAAGAATGCCTTGTTTAAGCAGACTAGGGCCAGTTCTGGTTTTTAAGGACAATGAGATGAGGTCACTCAACACCTTCTTCATGGAAAGGATATTTTGTGTAACTCATGCACTGGGACTGAAACTAGAGGAGATCCTGACTCATATTTGTTAATAAATAAATCGAAATCATCTGGCGAAGGAACTTTCTATGCCAGGTTTATCAGCCCTGTGGGAAGAGGCAGCTGGGCAGATAGTTCAGGCTTTGAAGATGTTCACAAGGTGTCTTGCTGAGATTTAGCATTTCTAGTGTTGCCAGTTTTTTTAGTAAAAAAGGATGGGAGCTCATCACAAAAGGATTGTGAAACAAGTTCAGGGGGAAGAGAAGATAGCGGAGGAGATAATTCCTTAGTAGCTCCTTGTTTACTGTTGGATTTAGTTATCCGCATGGTGTGATTTTGATTTTGTTTGGCAAGGATTGCAGTGTCAGTTGGTTTTAATGGGTATGAGGGACGTTGATCCCCTACAACCACAAGACTGAAACAAAGGAGCAGGAACACGGAGCAGCTAAAAATGCTGTTCGATGACATTATCTGGATCTGTGTTTATTTTCATGGGGATGAGAGGGAGGGGTTTTGCTCCTGTGCAGTGCGCATGTATTGATCAGGCCTTGAGGCATTTGACAGGGCAGTGAGGACACATTAGTGGGTGTGGTGGAATTCATTGCCAGGTATGGGCTTACTTTTTGGGCATTATTTTTAACAGCTGTGGGATGATTTTATAAATCTTTAGTTTCAAATTTTCTTATACAGCAATAAACAAAAGAGATTCGGAGTGATACACTGTCAGAGATCATAGCATGAAGCAATTGTCACATGTATGCAATATTATAAAATGAAGCTTAGGCACAACAGCAGGTATGATATTCATAGTAACGGAACTTGTTGGTGTTAAGCCCCCGGCCCGTCTACCCCACCCCCCAAAACTGCAGAAGCCATCCATATCCAATCCGTGTCGTATAACATTAGTTATGCAAAGATCCCGAACATTGCATAAACAGAATAATTTGGATGGGTATCCAACAATGAGGTAGTAGCATGTTCGGAGTCATGTCTCATCATCCCACTCCCTCCGGGACTATACTGCTTTCTACTTGAGAGGCAGATTTCTGGAGCCTCTATTCAATGTATGTCTTATATGGGCCCCAGATGTCCTTAGGGCACGAAGAACCTGGCATAAGGCTAGCGTAGAGTTCACAGTTTACACTGCAATAAGCCAGGCTACGTAACCACCCCTGTAAGGTAGGTGCAGTTCGTCGTTCCCATAGTAGTGCTATTTCACCTTTAGCTAGCAGTAACCCAGGGGCAGCAAATCTCCTGATCTTTTTGGGAAAGTTAACAGTGTACCCCAGGAGTGCAATTTCTGGTGTGGGGATAAGTGTCAGCGCCGTCATGGCACCCAGCGTGTTATGAATTTGTTCCCAATATGTCTGTAGTTTGGGGCAAGTCCATGTAACTTGTGGGGCGGAACATTTCAGACAGTGGTGGGGTCTGAAGGGGTCAATTTTGTGTGACATGGCTGGGGTGTGGTATAGTCAGCGGAGAAACTTAAAGTGAATAAGCGTATGTCTACTGTTGAGGGAGATTTCCCTCTTTACCATGCAGCACTTTTCCCATTGGGCGTCTGTAATGGGATGGCCAAGATCTTGTTCCCATGCAGTGCGTATTTTATCATCTTTCACTGGCCTCAGACCAGAACAGGACCTATACAGTTTGGAAATGAGGTGGGTGCTCGTTTCGCTCTCAATTAGCAATGTTAGTGGGGCAATAGGTTCCGGTGCAATCGGGTAAGTGGGTAACGTGGCTCTCAATGCTGAGCGAAATCGTTGCATTACAAAGTTATCCATAAAGGATTTGTCATGCAATCGGGCTTCGTCAGACATCGAGAAAATATGATTGTTTGGATATAGAACCCCTATCTTTGTGATGTTAAATTTGTCTAACATGCGTTGTACAAGCGTTTCACCCGTACTAGGGAGCCAGAGAGGATTCGGAAGAGGTAGGGCCAGTGAATACAGCGTGGTAGCTCCAAGTAGTCTCCGTAATCTGTCCAATGCCCAACTAATAGTGGAAACGGTTTGTATTTCGCACAGGTCTCTAGGGACGCTCTTCAGCAGCACAGTGGACAACTTCCGGGGAAGCACAAGGTTAGCCTCTGGTCTCAAAAAAGGAATTTGTGCATCTGGATGATACCACGCTAATGCATAGCTACACTGGGCCACTAGATAATATAAGTGGAGATCGGGAACTCCGTAACTCCCCCGTCGCACGGAAGTGTAAGTACCTGCCAGCGGACGCGAGGACTCTTACCCCCATACCAATCTAACGAGGTGTGTGCATAATTGTAAAAAGAAATTCTTAGTTAAAGGGATGGGAATGTTATTAAAAAGATACAAAAAATTGGTGAGTACTATCATTTTGAGTATTGAGACCCTTCCTGCTATTGATAACGGAAGGCGCAGCCAGCGTTCCACCTGCATTTCCAAATTGTTTATAGCTCGTCCATAATTCAAGCTAATAATTCTAGCAGTGTCTAAGTGTACGTGGATACCTAGGTATTTTACTGAATCATGGCACAATTCAAGGGGGAATCCACAATCCATGGAGGAATCCACAATCCATGGAGTCGTGCTTGCCGTTAACGGAAAAATTACAGATTTGTCCCAGTTGATGCCCAGCCCTGAAGAGCTGCCAAATCTAAGTATTTCTCTGATGATTGGTTCGAGATTGTCTTGTGGGTGTCGCACATAGAGAATGGTGTCGTCTGCATAGAGTGAGACTAATAAGGGTCCTGTGTTAAATTGTAAACCCCGATGGAGATGTCGCTCCTGAAAATGACGGATCAGCATCCAACAATACAGCTGCGGCAGGGACTTTTGGGTCTATTCTGTGTATGACAGCAAATAGAGTTTGGAGATTTAGTGAAGTGGAACGGTGTGGAACGAATCTGGACTGTGCTGGGGATATAATAAATTCCATCAGTTGAGATAGTCAACTGGCGATTATCTTAGCCAATATTTTATAGACCAGATTCAAGAGTGAGAGGGGTCTATAGGAGCTATAGGGAGGGGTCTTTGCCAGGTATGGGAAGGAGAATAATAACTGCTTCTCGATGTGTGGGGGGAAGAATATGTCTTTCGAGCGCCTCTGAATAGACTTCAATCAACTGAGGTGCAAGGATATCATTGTGAGCCTTATAGACGTCTAAACCAGGGGCTGAGGAGCCTCGGAGTGCCTCTATCATGCCAATAAACACCCCCTTCGGATATGGGCTCCGCTAGGAAGTCCAACATATATTTTTCTAGATATACCAGCGCAATTTCAGACAAATAATCTTCCTGAACATTGAGGTCGCAGCCAATCTTAGAGCTGTATAAGGCCTCAAAATAATCCAGAAAGGTGTCGCAGATCTCCAGGGTGGAGGAGATCAGCTGATTTGAGGGAGTGCATAGCTCAGTGATGTATGCCCTACTGTATGGAGGGTGGAGCATTTGTGCCAGCACTCTATCAGGCCTGTCACTCTCTCCGTATCTTCTGGCAGATTGATATTTACCCAAATATAACAATTCCCTATCTGCGGCCTTGCGAAATTCGACTAAAAGAGATAATTGTTGTCCTTCAGTGTCAGCAGAGGCATTGTGAAGCAACTCAGTGTCTAGTGCTGATATGTACCGTTCAATACGAGCCAGTGTGGTACGTAAGTCTTTTAACACACCAGCACTTTTAGCAATGCAGACACCACTTATGTATGCTTTAAAACCCTCCCACAGGACCACCCAAGTATCAAGCGATCCAGTATTAATTATTAATGGCAAAATAGTCCTCGATGGCCTCCCGTACCTCAGCATTAAAGACCTCGTCTTGCAGTGCATTGCATGGGAACCACCACTGCCGCTCAAAGCCTTCAGGGCGAGGGACACCTAGATGAAGCATCACCGGTGAATGATCAGAATACGTTTGTGGCAATGTCTCCAGGGCCCGGAACCAGCCAGCAATTCCCGGAGTAATTAGCCAATAATCAATCCTGGTCCATGTGTGATGGTAGCCAGAGTAATGTGTATATTTCGTGCAGGTAGGATGGTGTTTCCGCCAAATGTCTGTCAATGAAAGCTGTCTGCAAATATCCTGTAGCACGCGACGGGAACATGGCTTGGAGTCAGGGGATAAGGAGGTGCTGTCCAAACTGGGATCCAATAGTAAATTGAAGTCTCCTCCCATTGTAATTAGGCTAGGTTTGAGTTTCATTAAGGGTATATGTAGGGAGTGGAAAAAATTGGAATTGTCAACATTCGGGCCATAAACGCATATCAAGGCCATAAAGTGACCCATGAGTGTGCCTGTGACAATCAGGAAACAGCCTTCACTATCTTCTACCACTTTGTCAGGGCTGAAGGGGACTCTCTTATGAATTAGGAGGGCAGCGCCCCTAGCGTAACTACTGTAATTAGAAATATATCTGTGTGCCCCCCAACTGTGTTTCCTGTAGACAGGCAATGTCAACCTTATGTCGCAATAAAGAATGGAGCACCTGGCGTCGCTTGCGGGTGTTATTGAGGCCTCGTAGATTCCAGGACATAAGGGACAAACCAGAGGGCCCAACAGTATTACCTAGCTGTGCCATAGTGGGTGTGCATCAAGAAATACGTGAGTAAATTGCTAACTAAGAAAATATCGTGTGACAGTGACCTTTTTATAGAATAATTGAAAATATGTGAACAGTGCATATTTCCCTCCCACCACCCAGCCTCACCCAGACCCAAGTAAGGCAATACCATGACCAATCATTCAGTTGGAAGTGCCAACTAACTTTACGAATGTATGAAGAGCCCCTGGAAGGGCATAAACTGAAACAACCACAAGAACAAGGTGTACACCTTGAGGGGTGGCAACGCCACGTCGGCCGGACAACTAGCTTATGACAAAACAGATGAATAGTGTGCATTATCCATTATTGCAACAGAGTCAAAATAAGAGGCTAAGAATGCCATGTCAACCAGTCCCTGGATTTGAAAAGAGTTCCATACTGGCATCAGAGCTGATATGTGAAGGAGAGGGACCTCCCTCTCCAGTCCTGGCTCCATTGTTGTTCTTCTTTTAAGAGTGCCAAAATTCCTGCGCCTCTGTCAGAGTGTCAAAAATGCGGGAGCGGCCTCCCACATCCCCTTTTAGCCTGGCAGGGTATAGCATTCCATATTTCAATCCCAAGCTTCTAAGGGCGGCCTTCACCCCATTAAACTTGCGGCGGGCAACTTGGACCATTACCGTGAAGTCCAGAAAAAAGGAAAATTTGGAGCCCTGCCAGATGTTGTCTCCCCGTTCGCGTGCAAGGCGCAGCACTGAATCTCGATCACGGAAATTCATGATCCTCGCAATAATGTGTCTCGGAGGGAGGCCAGGGTTAGGCCAAGGGCTAAGGGATCGGTGCGCACGCTCAATGACAAATCCCGAGGTGAAGGCCTATCTACCAAACAAGTCAGAGAGTAATTGTTCCACGAATAAGTACATCTTCCCTGTGGTGGCAGTCTCCGGTACACCCAAAATATGAATGTTATTACGCCGGCTTCGTGCTTCCAGGTCCTCGTTTTTAATTGCGACTTCCTTCAGGATTCGTTCCACCCTGTCCAGGTGTTTCAATGACTGCGCCGTGCTGTCTTCGATGTCTGAGACACGGGACTCCGCAATATCCAGGTGACGATCGTGTGCTTGGTCTTTGGCCCCCATGTCAGCGAGGCTTTTATCCAGTGCGTCAAATCTTCTATCGAGGGCCATAAAACCTGCTCTCATCTCCTGGAGCATCGACGCAGATAATGAAGGAGGCTTGTCTACTCGGTCCGCACTTTGAGCATTGTCCTCCATGGTGGAAGAATTTTCAGTTGCTAGTTTCCCAAAGGGGAAGGTCCTCTGTTTAGGGTCCTTGCGGCCCATGCCGCAGCGCAATGGTACAGTGTGGATGCCGATTGATGGACAGGCCCTTAGCGTAGTTGGCAGATCTGGATACCACAATGAGTCAAGCAAGTTGTGAACAGCAGCGGGAGGAGAGAAGAGCTCAGACTATGGCGCCGGTCACAGCCGGCCTAGCAGTCAGGAGAGAGCAAGAGGGGTAGCGTGTAGTTTAAGCCGCAGAGCCAGATGCCTCTGACGGGGCTGTTGGAAGTTCATATCTTTGCCCATGCAGTGCTCCCCACCAGACCGCCCAGAGGACCAGAAGAGCAGGAGGAGTGTGCAGGCCTGGGTCCACCAAAGATCAACGATGTCGCAATGAAAGTGCATAGTACGCCAAGCCACTGTCCGCAGTAAGTGGAGACGGAGGGAGGGGGGTGCAGCGGGACTCCACAGGAGGAGTCGAGATATGTCTGCAGTGGGATATCCTCTGTGTGGGGATGTCGTGTGACGGCAGCTCGCTTATAGGTCCGGAAGCAGGATCTGGTGTGTGCCCGGCCTCGGAGGCCCATATGGTAGCGAGCAGGCTGCAGGGGGGAGGGGGAGAGCAGGGGCCACGGAGCTGTGCGGCTGGCCGCTGCGTGTGTGAGGCAGGCATCTGAAGGGCTACCCCTCCACCGTCTTCTACGCCCCTACACTGTTTATGTTATGCAGCAAGGCGGGCAGTTGGCCCTGTCCCCAACGCTGCCTCCCAGTATCAGCAAATGCGTGTAGTACGGGCCAGGCGCGGCCTACGAAGCCGACTTTGGGTCCCTTAATCGGTGTATCAGGGGGTAGTCACCACAGCCGGTCCGCGACCGGCCGGGACGCCACAGCCACAGGCCCCCACTCACCTCCCATCCAGGCGGCACACCAATCCTCTGGCGGCAGGGCCCAAGTCGCCATGCCCTCGCCTCCACGGTCACAGAGCGCCGGCGTCATAAACAGGGATAGCGAGCATCTCCGAGCGCCAGACACGGTTTGTTGGCAACCGGATCACTTCAGGAACACAGCGCCGTCATTTTCTTGATGATGATGTCGGGGGGTGATATGGATAATGCTGGAGGTGTTGTATCGGCCGACAGAGCTTCAGCAGCAAGCGGCCATCTTGGACGCTTGCATGGCCACACCCCCTCCAGCTGTGGGATGATTATCAGTGCACGTTAAACAAACTCGCATGGGGCGGGGCAGGCAGATGGGGAGAATGCTGAAGTGGGTGGGACACTGACCTCTGCCACCCAACTGCTGTTGTTTATTATCAGAAAGGGGTGGGCCTAAGGGAGGAATCCAGCATCTTCATCACCCATTATGTTAGTTAAGTATCCAGGTCATATGGATCTAGGATTTTGCCCACCGCCCATGTGGAAGACAGAGTTGAGTCTGCCAGGGTGGGAACAGACCCCAAGTCTGTGTGTGTGGCGGTGGTGTGTGTTTAATTATTGTGGCTGACCTGCGGCCTTCGCTTCCACTGTCTGTACTGTGCCCCTACCACAGAGTCACTACGCCCCTTTGTAATGGACCGTGATCGGAGATTGATGCCAGGAGGAGTGACACGTCGACGTATTTAAACTACTGTGGGAATATATGTTATCTTCCAAGCAAGTGTAGGGAGAGCAGTCTTCCCGCTTGCAGGATTTTCAAGTATATTACAATGGTTTAACCACACAGTGGTGTAGCTAAGGAGTGGCGGGGGCCAATTTTCGGGGGCAAGGGAGTCGTCTCTTTTGACTACCTTTATCCCACCGGCCGAGAACAAGTCAGCCATCGTAAACCAGCCCCCTGGAAAAAGTCATCCGCCGCCCAACAGCCCCTCCCCCACTGCTCTTAACTGCACCCGGGCAGCAACCTTAGGGCCAGCCTGGGAGGCAGTGTGGCTAGCTATGCCACTGCATCCACACCCTACAAGTAGTCAGGTTGGTAATGTTGGGGCAGAGTCAGTCGTACGGCTGCCATGACTGTAAACCAAGAAAAGAAAATACAGCACACGTGCACTCAATTGTATTCTAATTAAACACAATAAACTGGACATTTATGAGCCCATCAGAGAAGTCAGGGCTTTTGACACCACCCAGTGTCCTGTACACCAACAACTACGTCAACTAGAATATTTAATGCACAGAGAAATTAATCTGCGGCTGAATGCCACAACCTTGATCCAATATAAGAAGGCCAGTAGAATTCCTTGAGGGCTACATCTGGCTATTAAACCTATGTTATTCAAAATGAACAAGAAATGTATGGATAAATGGTAAGCCATTTTAAATAAATGTTCATTAGATCTTATTTTACTTATTGTAGAAAAACTGTCACAAGTACTCGTGGGTCTTGAAGCGGACATAAAAGAACTGCAAAATTCTCTATCTCTACGTATGGAGGCTGATAATTGGCAAGCTACTCTCATAGATATCAATAAAAAACTCGAACTGTATGCCAAAGAACTTCACAAACGGAAAATTAGAAAGTTCCATCGCGACACCATCGATTATAAGCTAGACGAGGTGTACACTTGGGCTGAGGTGTATGCACAGAAACGCACATGGCAAAAAACCGGTACAACTTCTTCTGAAGAAAGTTTAGTTTCCATCAGTGATACACAGTTAACCTGCCCCCCCAGCCCCATCCACATCAGGTACATCGACCATAACAACCGCACTAAGCAGCACAAAAGTCTCTTTTTTAAAGACCAGCCCCGCAGCCACTCAGTGCAGAACCCACCAAACCTGCAGAGGGCACAGATTCAACAAAACCAGGCAGACTAGGTCGTCAGAAGAAACACTAGTAATAAACATTTCTTCACAAAAGTTGTCTCAAAATCAAATGTCTGTCTTAGAAAAAGGAAGCTCCTTTGTTCCTACTTTTCACACAAAAGCACTTGATGCAGAGGTGGCACTGTATAAATTTACTAGGAAATTAAGATTAAGGTATTTTTTCTCAACATTGAATCCTGAAATCATTAGTTTTCAACAGCCCGAAAATCGAGAGTTTAAACCTAAGAGCACTTTCATCGCTCTGATCTCACACAAGATCACAGATACCTTCAAGACTCTAGTTAGGCAAGATTTATCGAAACTACCTATTCGTCCAAAATCCATTGCTAATATGTTTCCTCGAGAGAAACTGGCACTGTTAGAACTCAGAAAGAATCAAGCTCTTCTTTTCACTAGAGCTGATAAAGGTGGTGCCTTGGTTGTCATGGATAAAAAAATTTATGAAAATAGCATTGAAATGATCCTGCTGGATGAGACCACATACATTTCATTACCTAGTGAGCCCACTGATTCTTTCATGAACCTTCTCGCTTCCATACTCACTCACGCAAAGGAGATGAGTTGGATCACAGATAAAACCAAAGACTTCTTAACTACGAAATTTCCCAGAAGGCCAGGGTTATGCATGTTACCCAAGATACATAAGAACCTCATGAACCCACCCTTTAGACCAATTGTGTCAGGGTGTGGGTCCTTACACGAACCACTGGGTCAGTATTTAGATACTTTTTTACAACCCATTGTCCAAATTAGCAGCACTTATCTTCAAGACACTACCCACTTATTGCAGATTCTAAATGAAGTTCATATTCCGGATATTGGTGAAATTTGGCTATGCACAGTAAATGTGGTTGCGCTATACACTTCAATTCCGCACATGGAAGGTATAGAAGCCATAGAGTGGGCTCTATTGCGTCATGAGGTTTCAGGTGCTAACAAGATCTTTCTGTTGGAACTTTTACATTTCTGTTTATTTCACAGCTATTTTAAGTGGAAAGAATGTTTCTATCTTCACTCCAACGGCACCTCAATGGGTTTTTTGGGAGCCCCCAGCTACGCCAATATCTTCATGTCCAAATTTGAAACTGAGTATATACTGTCCAACACCAACTGGCAAAGTAATTTGATTTTATATCGTCGTTATATAGACGATATTTTAATCTTCTGGCACGGCAAACGTACAGATTTGGAAACTATGATTAAAGATTTGAACGACAAGATGCCCAGAATTCAATTTACTTCTTCCATTGACGCTCAGAAAATATCTTATTTAGACATTTCCATTGAACTGATTGGGTCTCAGATTAAGACCTCGGTCTTTAAAAAAAAGTACTGACAGGAATAATGCATTGCTGTATGAAAGTTTTCACCCTAGGTCTCTCAAACGCCAACTCCCGTACTCTCAATTTACCAGAATCAGACGCATCACCTCTGATCCTGATTTAAGCCATCAAACGATGCAAGAACACAAGAAACTTTTTATGGCCAGGGGATACCCTCGTGACATTGTAGATCGAGCTGAAACCAAGGCTTTACAAGTGGCCAGTGAGAACCTACTTACGAAAACGACACATATGAAAATTACACCTAGAGAAGTTTTTGTCTCCACTTTCTCATCCCCGTCGCACCTGATAAAAAAGACAGTCTTAAAACGCTGGGAATTACTTCAAACCGAGCCTGATTTTCAAGGGTTATTCTCTAAACCTCCGTTGTTCGCTTACAACAGTCTCGCAACTTTAAAGAGATATTAACATCCGCACTGTCCCCTAGCGTAAAGACGTACAAAGGCATGATGAAAAGTCAAAGTCAAAATTGCTCTCACTGTAGCAACATCATAACAGGCCAATCGATCACTCATCCTAGATCAGGCAGAATCATTAAACTGCCAATTGTAACAGTACCCAAGTCATTTATGTGATCAAATGCCCTTGTGGCCTGTATTATGTGGGCAAAACTGTGAGATCTTTAAGAGACCTTATTACTGAACACAAAAGCAGGATAAGGACGAAAACGTTTAGTTCCTCATTGGCCAAACACTGGTCAGACCACCAACACAATATTGCACAACTAAAATTCAGTGTCATTGAAGTAATTGAAACTCTACCAGGTCGAGATTTAAGTAAATTGCTTTTACAGCGCGAAACACACTGGATCTGGTTCCTCGAAACCTTTCACCCGAAAGGTTTAAACTATAAGTTCGAACTGTCTTGCTTTTTGTGAACATTATCTCTGTTACATTGAATTACTGTATCACTCTAGTTGATGATTAGCTTTTTATTTGTTTTTAGGTCTCGCATAGCGTTGCAGCGCAATGCGCAGTTTGATTTGCGAGACATGCAGTAAACACTATAGCTGGGGGAAGCTCCGCCCACTTTCCATCTATAAGTTTTATTGGCTTCCATCATAAATTTAGCATTCTGATTGGTTTTTAGCTTCTTAGTCCCGCCTCCTGGCGGCCATTGTCGTCATTATTATCCTTCCAAGGCTATCAGCCCCTTTACTGTAAAAAACATTTTGTTCCCCTTCCTCTTCCCTTTCCCTCCGGCAGCCCGTAATTTGTTTTACCACATCCACCCCGCATCATGCCTTCTTTAATACCCGCACTTCAGTTAAAAATGCAACAGGGCTCGCGTAAAATACGAGTCCTGTTGCATTTTCAGTGCTTGTTTGTTTTCTGATTGGTGGCTCCATTTGCACTCTTTGTTTCACATGCGCACAATGCCTTACATCGTGCGCATGTGTGACAAATCAGTGCCGTTTTTAGGTCTCGCTGAGTCAGCGCGCATGCGCTGCTCGGAGAGACTTTAGTAGGTGAGTTTTCAAAGTGCTGCTGGCTGGCGACAAGCTTGCGCGAACCTCCAGCCTTCAGCAGCACTTTGAAAACTCACATACTAAAGTCTCACTGAGCAGCGCATACGTGCTGTCATCAAGCCCTCATTTTCCATTTGCGTTGGTTTGCTCTCACCCTTCTTTTTTTGTGTGCATCAGCGGTTGGTGGCCGTAGAGCCCAATAGTGCAATAATTGTCCCATACATTTTCAAAAACATGCTTTGTGAAAGGAAACCACACATAAGTTCTGTGTCCCCAAGGGAGAGAAGTGAGATGCTGTCATGTCTTCTGCACGCAGGGGATCAGAGATAGGGTTGAAACCGCATTTATTACCCCGTATTCAGACGATCAGCTGGGGGCACACAGGTAAAAACTCACCTGTCAGATTTCAAGTGCGCATTCCACGTGGACACTTAGCATGGCATTACTGGAAGTACTGACCTATTTAATGGCGGCCGTTTCCTTTCCGACATCGCCGCCGCTAGTTTTCCTAACCTCCGAGTGTAGATTAGTCGCCTGCTTCTTGTATCACATTTGCGGGCTTTGCCAACAGATTACCAGCGACCATTTGCTGCTCCATCTGGCTCCTGAACTGCGCCTCAGGTTCGCCCCCCCCCTCAAACTTACTGCACAGATAAGTGCATCTGCACGCTGTGCATGGTTTGTGTTTAAAGGCATGCACGTGCATTGCATGTAAACATGCAAATCGCATTAGCAATGCCTTCAATTAATTTATGGTGTGGTTTCTAGCCAGCACCGTGCAACTGCCCGCTAGTCTTTCCGCTTCCTTGCGCTTTGGGGCTCTGGTTCGATAGTGAGGCTTCCCACCATCTCCTGACAGAGCAGACCTGCATGCCCGCTCATCCCGTCTTACGCATGGCCTCCCCCAGGACCTTGACCATCGTGGCCCTGTCCGTGCCTCTCGGGCTCTTGAGAGCAGGATACATTCAAAGCACTTGCTGAAAAAGCACTCAACAATCCATCTTTAAGAATGTTTAACCATATCTCTCTAATTCTAATATCACTGAAGTGGCTTCTCATAGAAGCAAGGAGTATTTTTAAACTAGAAGAAGGTATTCCACTCTGGTACCCTCGACTATCTTGCATGTAAACTGGACATCTCAGGCTGCCAATGTCACCTTTTCAGCTCTGCTGCCCTTCTTTTCCAATAACATTTTTTGATAGGCAATGTTGATGTTGCCTCACTACGTTTTAGGCCGTTGCCTGTCACGGGTACTTGGGCCTCCCACAAAGTGAGGCACCATTTTTACTGGGAGACCTGGGGGAACGCTGGGTGGTGGGAAATTTGAGTGAGCCCGGTGATGCCACAACTTTCCCACACAAACATGTGTGAAAAAAGTCATTTTTTCAGCTAAAATTGAGGTTTGCAGGGGATTCTGGGTAAGGAAACGTTGGGGTATCCATGCAAGCCATACCTTCCTGGAAGCCCCCGGGTGTCTAGTTTTCAGAAATGTGTGAGTCTGGTAGGTTTCCCTAGATGCCGGCAGAGCTAGGGTTCAAAAACTACAGCTAGGCACTTTGCCAAAAAGGGTCATTTTTCACTGCGAAATTGAGGTGTGACCATGTTGTGTTTGGCGCCGTTTCCTGCCGCGGGCACTAGGCCGACCCGCACAAGTGAGGTACCATTTTTTCCATAAGACTTTGGGGAACGCGGGGTGGGTGGAAAATTGTGGAACCACGCAGATTCCAGAACTTTCCACCATAGAAATGTGGGGAAAATGTGGTTTTTTTGACAATGTTTTAGGTTTGCAAGGGATTCTGGGTAACAGACCCTGGTGGGAGGCAGTCAAGTCACCCCATCCTGGATTCCCATGGGTGTCTATTTTCTGAAAATGTATAGGTTTGCTAGGCTTTCCTAGGTGCCGGCAACCCCATGGTTAAAAAACTGCAGCTAGGCACTTTGCCAAAAAAGGGTCATTTTTCACTGCGAAATGGAGGTGTGACCACGTTGCGTTTTGCGCAGTTTCCTGTCACGGGCACTAAGCCGACCCGCACAAGTGAGGTATCATTTTTCTCGTAGGACTTTGGGGAACGCGGGGTGGGTGGAAATTTGTGGATCCACGCAAATTCCAAAACTTTCCACCACAGAAATGTGGCAAAAACTTGTTTTTTTGGACAATTTTTTAGGTTTGCAAGGGATTCTGGGTAACACACCCTGGTGGGAGGCAGTCAAGTCACCCCATCCTGGATTCCCCTGGGTGTCTAGTTTTCAAAAATGTATAGGTTTGCTAGGTTTCCCTAGGTGCCGGCAGAGCTAGGGTTCACAAACTACATCTAGGCACTTTGCCAAAAAAGGGTCATTTTACACTGCAAAATTGAGGTTTGACCACGTTGCGTTTTGTGGCGTTTCCTGTCACGGGCACTAGGCTCGACCCGCACAAGTGAGGTATCATTTTTCTCGTAAGACTTTGGGGAACGTGGGGTGGGTAGAAATTTGTGGATCCACGCAGATTCCCGAACTTTCCACCACAGAAATGTGGGGAAAATGTGTTTTTTTTTAACCATTTTTAGGTTTGCAAGGGATTCTGGGTAACAGAACCTGGTGGGAGGCAGCTAAGTCACCCCATCCTGGATTCCCCTGGGTGTCTAGTTTTAAAAAATGTATAGGTTTGCTAGGTTTCCCAAGGTGCCTGCAGAGCTAGAGTTCAAAAACTACAGCTAGGCACTTTGCCAAAAAGAGACATTTTTCACTGCGAAATTGAGGTGTGACCACGTTGCGTTTTGCGCCGTTTCCTGTCCCAGGCACTAGGCCGACCCACACAAGTGAGGTACCATTTTTCACGGAAGACTTTGGGGAACGCGGGGTAGGTGGACATTTGTGGATCCACGCAGATTCCAGTACTTTCCACCACAGAAATGTGGGGAAAATGTGTGTTTTTTGACAACGTTTTAGGTTTGCAAGGGATTCTGGGTAACAGAACCTGGTGGGAGGCAGCTAAGTCACCCCATCCTGGATTCCCCTGGGTGTCTAGTTTTCATAAATGTATAGGTTTGCTAGGTTTCCCTAGGTCCCGGGAACACCTATGGTTCAAAAACAACAGCTAGGCACTTTGCAAAAAAGGGTCATTTTTCACTGCGAAATTGAGGTGTGACCATGTTGCGTTTTGCGCCGTTTCCTGTCGCGGGCACTAGGCCGGCCCGTACAAGTGAGGTATCATTTTTCTCGTAAGACTTTGGGGAACGCGGGGTAGGTGGATATTTGTGGATCCACGCAGATTCCAGTACTTTCAACCACAGAAATGTGGGGGAAATGTGTTTTTTTTGACAATTGTTTAGGTTTGCAAGGGATTCTGGGTAACAGAACCTGGTGGTAGGCAGTCAAGTCACCCCATCCTGGATTCCCCTGAGTGTGTAGTTTTCAACAATGTATAGGTTTGCTACGTTTCCCTAGGTGCCGGCAGAGCTAGTGTTCAAAAACTACAGCTAGACAGTTCGCAAAAAAAGGGTACATTTTCATTGTGAAAATGTGGTGTGTTCACGTTGGGTTTTGAGCCATTTCCTGTCGTGGGCACTATGCCTACCCACACAAGTGAGGTACCATTTTTATCGGGAGACTTAGGGTAATTCAGATTTGTAAAGCAACTGTTATTACCTATTGATTTTTGATGCATTTCTGCCTTCCAAATGAAAGACATTGTGTAAAAAAGAAGTCATTTTGAAAAATGACCGATAATTCTCATGCTAGTATTCCCAAATTCGAAAATGTGCAAATATGTTCTTTTTCTAAACTCTATAATTTGTTCCCATTTCAGAAATACATAGGTGTCTTTCATACCGATTTTTCCATATATACATTATCCCACAATAATTGCTATATACCGGGAACATAATAAAAAACCATTGCAAATTGCTGCTCAGTTTTTGACTCTGGGTTCATCGGGTTCTTGGTGAACCTACAAGTCCTATATATCCCCACAACCAGGAAGGTCCAGCGGATGTAACAGTATGTTGCTTTTAAAGAGCTGTCATAATTAGAAGAAGTTACAGGTAAAAACGTTGACACAAAAGGCTGTTTTTTCAACTCATTTTCAATGTTTCCTATATTTAACTGTTAGTTTCTATAAAGAAACCTTGATGGATCTACACAAATGACCCCTTGCTGAATTCAGAATTTTATCTACTTTCCCAAAATGTATAGCTTTCCAGGATCCATCATTGCTTTCACACCCATTTCTACCATTAACTGGAAGGAGGTTGAAAGCACAGAAAATAGCAAAAAAAGGCTATGTCCAAGAAAAATGCCAAAACTGTGGAAAAAATGTTGGTTTTCTGCCAAAAGTCTGTCATTCCCTAAAAGCTAGGAAAACGGTGATTTCAGCCCCACAAACCCTTTTTTGATACCATTTGCAGAGAAAAACCCAGACGCTTTCATTTGCAGCTGTTTTTCCCCAAAAATAAATAAATTGCTGTATTTTGGCTAATTTCTGGGACCCCAACAGGGGAATCCACAAACCCTGGGTACCTTTAGAATCCCTATAATGCTGGAAGAAAAAAACGCAAATTTGGCATGGATACCTTATGTGGTCAAAATGTTACAGGGGCCTAAGCGCGCTACCTCAAATAGCCCAAAAAAGGCTTAGCACGGGGGGGGGGGGGGGGGGGAAGAGGCCTAGCAGCGAAGGGGTTAAAGTGGCTTCCAGTCGAAGCGAGGTGTTGTTTCAAAATGGCCTGTCTCACCCATACAGCCCTACAGACTGGCAAACCAGATTACCTCACAGCCAAACTCACAAAAGCAGGACAATCGATAAACCTAGAAGCTCCAATATGCTCTTTCCTATCCTACCCAAAAGACTCAAACAAAATACCCTCCCACGCTGTTTCACAGACAACACCCCTAAAATCTGGAACTCTCTCCCAATACATATCAGAAACAACCCCTCCTTCACACGCTTCAAGAGACAATTAAAATAATTTTTCCTCAACCGTCCTCTCTATCCGTCTGGATAATAGCCGCTCGATGCCATCTCGAAATCTCCCAATGACAATTTCCACTACCGCAAAGCTACTCGCTGACCCGATCCTCAACTCTGCAATCAAACTCCTCTACTGCCTGAACTGAACTTTTACTACATGTTATTGAGAACTATCTGGAATCTCTGTTTATTAATATACTGTGAGTGATTATGATTCTCTTGTGTATGTGGCTGTAAAGCGTTCTGATACCCCTCAGGCTATGTCAGTGCCATATAAAACTCCTAAAATAAAATAAGACATCTGGACAGCCTGTTCAAGGTTGGTTGCACGGTCCGGCTGGGTGATGTTGAGAGCGTCCATCCATTGGGTCTCTGTCACTTTGTTCCAGCTGCGATGGGAGCAGCTGGGAGGCCTGGTGGTGGTGCATGGTGATCCTGCGATGGTGAATGGCGTGGTTGGTCCAAGTGAGTTCAGTGACATGACTGTACTTGACTGTCGCTGGCAGTGAAGATCAGGTAAAGTGTGTGTTGTGTGCTGTGTGTGTGGGGTTGGTGACCAGTTGGGTGATGCCAATGTTGCTCATGTTTCTAGGAGGTTGGCTGAGTTTGTGTCTTTGTGTTCGTTGAGGTCACAGAGGAAGATGTAGTGCTTGAAGTCAATAGTGAGGGGGCGATGAATTCGGGGGTGGTGTTACAAAAGCCAGGGCATGGTCCTGGGGGTCTGTAGGCGACGGTGTCTCTGATGGTAGTTTTGCAGTCGGACTGTAGTTGGAAGTTGAGGTGTTCAATGATCTGTGTGGTGTCGTCTTCAGTGGTGGTGCAACGGATGGTTTCTTCATGGACAATGGCAATGCCTCACTGTGTTTGTTGGTGTGGTCCCATTGCATCATCTTGTAGCTGTTGTGCATTGCAGTGGCAATGGCAGAGGGTGCAGGAGGGGTTGGGCCAGGTCTCTGTGATGAAGATGACGTTAGAGGTGAAGTTGGTGATGGTGTCCCAGATTTCGGTGACATGCTTGCCAAGTGATTGGGCGTTGAGCAGGAGGCAGTGGAGTAATTTAAAGGTGGTCGGTGAGGTGGGTGTGGCAAGGGTTTCTGTGAGGTCTGGAGGTCCTGAGTTGCAGGCGAAGTGGCAGCCGCAACTGGTAAAACGTCCTTCTGTTGATCGAGGAGATCCGATGCAGCAGTTGTTGTCGCAGCATCTGGGGTCCAGGGCTCGAAGCTCCACGGCAGAATATCTGTGGTTGACCCGAGGGTCAGGGTTCACCATTTGAAAAGCACCTTCATTGACTTCACGAGCATTGTTCCAATTGGCTCTTGTCTCCCCGATCACATGGCATCAAGGGTGAATGAGGCAGTGTAAACAGATATCACTCCATTGTATAGCACAGTGGGTCACAGCACATCTTCGGGCGCTGAGGAGCAAGCGCTTCTGCTGCCCTGTTCTTGAAGAGATGCTGCGACCCAACAGTTTAAAGAAAGCAGAGCACTTTTGTTATCAGTGTTTCTCAAGTCCATGACATGAAGAGAGAACGCATTGCTTTTCAGCTTTGCTCAGAAATAAAGCCTTGGATTGCCCGGAGCTCCGCTCGACACTGAAATGGCGGTGGTGGCCCATGACATGCAAGAGTTTCTTAGCAAATCATCCGAAAGTCTTGTAACTAGCTGTACCCTTAAAAGTTCTCTTTGTTGAAGTAAAACTGTACCTTTCTAGGGTCAATGCTCGAATGCTGATGACCAGCTGTCTGCGGGGTCTCCGCCAAAGCTGTTGGCCCACAAAGGAATACACCCACCATCGATCTGCAAAATAAATGGTGAATTACTGGTGCGTAAAGAGCATAGGCAATTATACATGGTCCTTCTGCACTGCTGAAGTAATAGGGTGGCTTCATTAGTGTCAATGAGAGGAAGCCAGGGGTAGCACTGCTAACCCTGACTACCCCCACTTATCCCTGGTACTGTCTTTGCCACACCTGATATGAGCACCAAGGAAGGCAGTGCCAGAAACAAATAGTAACCAGTGTTTCCCAGCCCTGATTACTTCCAGTGCTTTCCATTCCGCTACCCTTTTAACAGCCAATAGGAGGGTGTTGGGGGCGAAGGGTCAAATCTATTACGCCACTTGGGATCAAAGAGTGTGCGATGACTCTTCCACTACTCCTGGAACCTTGGTGAATTGGCATCCATAGCGGTCTTCTTTGGGGTCAAAGAGTGTGCGATGACTCTTCCACTACTCCTGGAACCTTGGTGAATTGGCATCCATAGCGGTCTTCTTTCCTAGCAATGATGAGCTTTTGTCATCAAACCAAAGATGTGCTGTATTTGCTTTGTTACCATTTAGGTCACAGTCTCTCCTATAGTTGTGAATACAGCGTCAGCAAACTCCATGAAACCCATTGTGTTGTGTTTTACTGAAGCCAACAGAATCTGTGTAACATCAAGGATTACTGGTTGCGTAAGCTGTTTTATGTTATTAATTTTGCTTCAAATCTTATAACACGCTCTGTTTCTCCCAGATATCTGGGACAAGATTTTCTAAGATCTTGTGTCGAGCTGCACTGCATTTGTGGCGCAGCCCCAAAGGAAACTCCCTATTGGGATTTACCGAGCCACGCAAATCAAGATTTGCATGGCTTTGCGCAGGTAATGTAACGCAGAACAGTGCATACCACTGCCTTGCGTTACTTTGTGTCAGGGAGGCGTTACATAGATGTGGCGTGGGCGTTCCAAGCATCCACAGACTTTGACGCAAACCCATATTTGCGAAGTCAGTAAACATGGGTTTGTGCCAATATGGTACCCAAGGCTGGCGTAACAAGGAGAAATATCTTTATATCTCCTTTTTACTTTCTCTTTGCATGTGTGCCACTTTCTGCAGCACATGTACACAACAAGCATTTGCAATGCAATAGGTCTCGCATTTACGCGAGTGTAAGCTATTGGCATTGTAAATGACAATGCCTTTTATTTATTTTTTAAAAACGAAAACTAAAATAAAAGGCATTGTTATTTGCAATACCAATAGCTCACACTTGCTTAAATGCAAGACCTATTCCATTGAAAATGCATGTTAATTTATTGTTCTAAATCTACTAAGTTTTGTATAGGCAGGATTGATATCAGATTTGTATAGGTAGGTTTTTGAGACACCCACTTTATGTATAATTCGGCATATTTGAAGAACAAATGAACCAATGTGACAAGATTCGCTTGTTTTCTAATTTTGTAGATCGTGCATTTAGTTAACTTAATTTTGATGTATTTTATCATTGCTCTTTTACACCAATTTTTTGACTATGTAGACTGTCACTTCTCTACGATAAACGTTCCTCACCACGATCACTTCTTTCAGATTCACAGCACTTTATCGATTTCGCTCACTGTGCACACCGGTTTTTCTTGGATTAGCACCATTGCCAATCTCACATCACGGAAGCTTGCGCGTTCCAGCTTTTTAGGTCTCGCCTGAGCCAGCGCATGCGCTGTATCAGGCGAGACATTTAGTATACGGGATTTCAAAGTGCTACCAGCGCTGACCTAACACTTGCGTTCACGCGAGCGTGGACGTGCACAGCTGCCAGCTTTCAGAGCCAACTGGAGCGGGATTGCATTGCTTTCACTTTTGGTGGTGCTGCGCGCGCACCACTCGCATGTTTGCGGGCACGCACGCGCGCGCACCCCTGCAATGCTTGTTTTCTTCTGGCTAATGACTTGGCATTTGGTTAACTGATGCTGACTCCAGCGAAAGACCCCCTGCGTCCCTTAAAGGTAATCTACAACATCCTTTGTTTGCAGAGAGCATTGGAGCAATGAGATATCGCGACCAAAATATCCCTCAGTACCGCCCCGGCAAGCTCCTCAAGTTGTCAACTGCCCCTCATCAGCAGAGACAATGTCTCATTTGTAAACCAACAATGCCCCTTGTTCTGTGTGCTTGAAGCTGGCCATTGCGGCTTGGGTCAAAAGGTCACAGGAGATCAGGTGACAAGCCGAGGCATGAACTCTCTGTGCAGCGTCACTACTTCTATCCATTTCATCTTAACAGGAAGTACTGCAGCAGCTGCTGTGGTCTGCAGCAATTGTATTTCCTGTTTATGAGCGTAAAAGGCAGCAAGGCAGGAAGTGATACCTATAGTACTAGGCGACCGTGGTGTCGACGTTGAAACCGGATATGAGTTATTATCCCGGCTTCTACAAACCAGACAATCGTGTGCTTCTAGGCAAATCGTTTAACCTCCCTTTGCCTACAAAATGAAATATAATGAATTTGTTAATATGTCAGAACTAATGGTGTGATAGTAATTTTTAAATCCCCATATCTGATACGCACAATCTTATATATATATATATATTCACTGAAAAAAACATAGGTTTCAGGCCTGATATAGTTAGGAATTAGCATTTAAAAAAACCTTAGAAATTCACTGAAAAAACAATAGGTTTTAGGGGTGTTATAGTTAGCTGGACATTTCACTCAAACAAAACCATTGAAATTCCTCCGATATAGTTAGTTGTACTAACTACATCTCGCGCGCCCGCTATCCACTGCTGATGTCACATATTACATCATTCATGACATGGTCAGTGACATCACTGATGACATCTCAAATGACATCACTGATGACATCACTGATGACATCATCCAGTGAATGTGGTTTGGTTCATTATTTAAATATGTATTATATATATAGCAATCTGCATTGAAGAATGAGTGGATATATAAATATAAATATCTGGATGGAGGATTTAGTAGCAGTGTGATTGACTTTTTACTTGACTAATTTATAGTGTCTCACTAAATATATTGGGCAGTGAATATCTGTATCACTTTGTCAGTTGTGTAGTTGGTTACTAGCTACGTGAAAGTCTATATTATTTATTGATTAGTTAACTGAGTATTTGTATGGGATAATGAATGTGTGTGTGCTTCGGTGAGGGGTGTGTGACTGCAATTCTATGGCGCTTCTAAACCTACATTGATTAATTTGCGGGTGCCGACTAACAGGGAATATGATGCACCCCGACAAATTTCAGAATCACATGGCGCTCTATCACACACCATCACCCATGCATATTGCTGTGGTCACGCGGTCTAAGTGGCACACTCGTCTTACACTTCTCGTTTCACCAGTGCATTTTATGTCGGTCGCACTTACAATCACATTGTCCTCTGTTTCCTTTCGCTCTAGTCTCTCACATTTCTTTACCCAGGTTTGATTCTACCTAGAGCCCTGCCTGCTCTTCTGCATCAGCGGCACATCGCTATGATATGATGAATGGTTTTATTTGTAATACTTCTAGTCACCATCGATATTGATGTTGTAGATTCCCCTGACAAACGCCAAGACCCTCCCGAAATGCACTGGGAAAGGATAAAATACTTGTTGCCAGCTTCACCACGCTGAGCCCAGCCTTATCACACTTCCTTTGGAAAAACTTTGCTATGGACTGGATAAAAGCTGAGTTTGGATATTTTCCTCGTTTGTTTATCATTTTGGAAAAGGATGGAGGACTCATGTTGAAAAACAAATGATTCATTGATTACATAATTAAGATTGTTAAATGTTTCTAAAAAGGATTTTGATTACTTAATTGTACACTTGGGAATTAAGTGACACTATAGCATCTTGAGCTCTTGCGCATCCCTCCGAGCTGATTATGTTATGACTGTAAAGCAGCCATGTGAGCCTCACCCATGCGATAACAAACGAAGAGAGACCTGATGAAATACAGTATTTGTGTAGGATCACACAACTTGGTCAAACAGGGATGCTGGGATTGATGTCAGATAAGGGGACTTAAAAATAGCGTATTTCTTTAACATGCAGGTGTGGGTCACCTTAGTAAATCATATTATATCTGTGAATTAAAAAGTCTTTATTAAAAGTGTATTTTTTCAACATGAACTGAGAAACTTTCCGGTCTGGCCGTGATGACAATAATATTATTAAACTAAAAGGAGCTTTGTAAAGCACAAGTGTTGTTATTTCCTGACTCTGTGGTGGTTGGTTTACCACCAACAGAAGGATGAAAAGCGGAGGCAGCCCTAGTTTTATGCGACACAGCAGTGACACACTAGGCACACCACAAAAGAAACTCCCCACAAGGTTATATAAAAATAGCCTTTGTATTATTTCATAAAACACATTAAAACACCATCACATATATATACACACTGTGCAAGCAGGCACTCGTCATGACTTTACAGGTATTATATAAACCACGTTGCCAATCGGGCAATTGTCATACACATAAATCACGGTTAGTTAGGGCGACTAGTAAATACTGGTAGGTTTGCACTTAGCACAAAGCATTTAGGCAGAAACACAGCAATGGTACTTCGTACAGCACATTATGCAAAACATCATCCCCAGTGCACCATGGTAACCACGTGTCACAGGACACATATCCTGGAATACCACAAGTACAACATGCCCCTCTTAGGCATAAACTGCACAATATGCTATGCTTACACAACATCTCGTCATGGCCCAATACCTCCACACTACCCGTGTATGCAGTAATTCTCCATCCAACGTGAAGCCCAAAAGCCATCGGGCCTTACTTATGGCGAATGCGGCAATGTTGTGAAGGCTCCTTCCTCCTGCAGGACTCGGCGACCTCCATCGAGGTTTCATCCCGTCTTGCCAAAACAGAATGGCCATGGTGCCCAGTGCACAAAATACGGGTTGGGGGTGCAACACACCCAGTCTCTACCCCAAAAAAAAATAGTGCCCCGGTGCCCTGTGCACACAATGTGGGGGGAGGTTGCTTCGCCCCGTCTCATCTGGAATCCTTCGCAAAGCGGGGGAGCATTCGTACAGGGCTGCAGCTGAGGCTTCCACAGCACTGCGGTTGGTGCAGGAGCCGTTCTCTAGCCCCCGTCGGCCGAGCCCCACAGAGGCCGCTGCCCACGACTGTGCGGTGTAGCGACAGAATAGAGACGGCCTGACTTGGTCGCCTCGTTGGTTTCCTCCGATGCCGGCTGCTGGTTCCCGGTGTCGCCCCAGCGGGCCCGGACAGAGAAGACCCGCTGCCCGCCACACACGGAGCAAAGTCTCCGTCGACTCTCGCCCCTTTCTGCTCCGCCCACAACCTGGCTAAGGAAACCTGCGGGGCTCTCCACTTTCTCATGGGAGCCCCGCCACGATCAGCCGTCCTCTGCCTGACTTCCAGCACTCTGGGAATCTCTGTCGATTTCGCAGCTCCCTTGCCACAGCCCCCACTACCCGCACAGCTAGAGCCCACTCTACGGGCTCAGAGAGATGAAGCTGGGAGTGTCCACCACGCGCTTCTGGTACATGGACACCGCACTTACAGCTCAGTATAAAGGAAGCAATCCACGCGCTTAGATGCAGAACACCCCCTCAGAGGGGGAGAAATGAAAGTGCAGCGCTCACTCAGGGCTGCTTCAATTTCCTCTAAGGCCAGACACACCGCCCTGGTAAATTCCAGAAGACCGGGCTCAGGCAGGCCAGCACACTGGGTCCCTTCAGCAGAGCAGCAGCTCGGGCCCCAGTGGCGGTTCCTCCTGGCATACTGCAGTCCACGCAGTGTGCTCTTCCAAGTTCCAGAAGTTCAACAAGTTCAACAGACATTGAGTCACAGCCCCAATACTTATACTAGCAAGTGTCTTTGTTCTCCCCTGGCCCAGGGCTCTGAGCCCAGTCCAAACCAGTTCTGGGGGCAAGTGCACCACAACCTTCATTGTCAGTGTAAGCCCTGGCTCCAGACACACCACAGGGGGTGGAGCCATCATTGTGGAAGGCAGGCACAGCCCTATTCAGGGACAGGCACAGCCCTATTCAGGGACAGGCACAGCCCTATTCAGGGGCAGGCACAGCTCTATTCAGGGGCAGGCACAGCCCTATTCAGGTGCAGGCACAGCCCTATTCAGGTGCAGGCACAGCCCTATTCAGGTGCAGGCACAGCCCTATTCAGGTGCAGGCACAGCCCTAATCAGGTGCAGGCACAGCCCTAATCAGGTGCAGGCACAGCCCTATTCAGGGGCAGGCACAGCCCTAATCAGGGGCAGGCACAGCCCTAATCAGGGGCAGGCACAGCCCTAATCAGGGGCAGGCACAGCCCTAATCAGGTGCAGGCACAGCCCTATTCAGCTGGAGGCACAGCCCTATTCAGCTGCAGGCACAGCCCTATTCAGGTGCAGGCACAGCCCTAATCAGGGGCAGGCGCAGCCCTATTCAGGGGCAGGCGCAGCCCTATTCAGCTGCAGGCACAGCCCTATTCAGCTGCAGGCACAGCCCTATTCAGGGGCAGGCACAGCCCTATTCAGGGGCAGGCACAGCCCTATTCAGGTGCAGGTGCTACTCCTCCCACCACTCCAAATGCAGATCATGCCTATTCAGCCAAGCGCTGACTCATCCAGACTCTCTGGAGCCACTGCACATCCCCTCTCCCCCTGGCAGTCAGAACCAGATGGTCAATACACAACAGGCAGGCACAAAGACATATAGCACACAGAAATGCCCACTTCTATAAGTGGCATTTCTAAAATAGTCATAATAAATCTGTGTTCACTAGTAAGCAGCATTTATCACCATTATTCCAAACATACCAGACTTGATCACGCTACCCCTCTCATGTTAGGAATTACCACTGAAGCACATATCAGGGAATCCTCAATGCATCCCTGTGAAAGGGCAGCCTCAGAGCTGTGAGAAATCAAATAGGCTGTTTGTCACTACCAGGACATGCCACCCAGTTAAGGCACATGTCCTACCTTTTACCTACACTGTACCCTGCCCATAAGGCTAGCTTGGGCCTACCTTAGGGGTGACTGATATGTAGTAAAAGGGGAGTCACAGACATGGCAACCACTCTATGTGCCACATCACAGTGGCAGTAAACTGCGCATGCAGGCCCTGCAGTGGCAGAGACCTGAGACAGGGTTGAAAGGCTACTTGTGTGGGTGGCCAATCAGCGCTGAAAGCCCACCAGCAGCATTTAATTTACTGGCCCTGGGTATATGGGATACCACTGAACAAGGGACTGACAGGTAAATTAAATATGCCAAACAGGGGTAGACCAATCTTACAAAGTTTAAAGGAGAGAGCACATGCACTTTAGCACTGGTCATTAGTGATAAAGTGCCCAGAGTCATCAAACCACCAACAGGTCAGAAAAAAATACAGGAGGAAAGCAAAAAGTTCTGGGACGACCCTGAAAAAAGGGCCAAGTCCAACACATTCAATCTCCCCGTGCTGTCAAAATGACTGTTATCTTATCATCTGGTTATGTAAAGAGCTCCAATACCTTCGGGTTGAGTTTGTGTTATGTGAAAATGCAAAAAAACAAAAAACCTATGAGCGTCCACATGAAGAAACATGTTAGAACCAGTGGATTCTGCCCAGCCTGAACAGTCAGCGAGTGTGTGTGTGGTGGTGTTAACATAAATATTATCTTCCAAGTTTAGTGGGGGGCCTGGACACTGGGACGAGTTGTTGGGGGAAGGGAGTAAGCAGAGAGGCCATTATTGCTTATGCTTTACTAGACTTTAATGCCCCTCCACCACAGTTCCATTCAAGGCCTTTTTGAGCCACCGTTTCATCCATAACATGCACGTAGTTAGGCTGGCGATGTTGGGGTACAGTCAGTCATAAGGGTGCCTGAGAGTTGACTGACAGTACACCAGTCATGCTGGCCTAACAAAGTGGAACCCTGATGAAATACAGTATCTGCATGGGATCACATAATTTGGTCAAACAGGGATGCCAGGATTGCTTCCAGATATGGTGACTTGGAAATGAAAACAGTATATTTTATGAACACACAGATGCGTGTCACCTTAGTGCACTGGATTACATCTGTGAATTATTTGTTACCAAAAGTGAGAGTTTTTAAAGTGAACTGAGAAACATTCCTGCCCGGCTGTGATGCCGATTCTATTAGTAGGCTGGAAGGCATGTGCCAGCTTCCCTCCACATTAAGGATCCCGCAATGTGCGAGAGCAGTTACCAGGTGTTTAGGTATCCAAGGCACTGAGATCAGATCTAGGGGACAGATGTGGCATAACAACCAGAGCTGGCGAGTTCGAAACCGGACAACCAAGTTCAGACTCTCAGTGTCAGCTCAGCAGCCTGTGATTCTGGGCAAACTCGCAGTGCCTACAAAATGAATGTGACCTTACGTAGTGTAACTGGTGAAAGAACAAATCTCAGAGTGTGCCCAGTGCCCCTCCACCCCATGCCCCCTCCCCCGTCACTTGGTGGCTGTGCTTGGTCATTTTATACTTGGGTTGAAAATGTACACTCCACCACTTTCAAAATCCACCAGCCGCCCCTGGACAGACTTTTTGTATTTTAATAACTTGGCCTTGATTATTAATTTTCATTGCAGTCTCCATTTTCGTTCTGTCTGGTTTCATGTTTGATAAACTTTAACACTTCAGAAAACCAAGGTGCTTGCTTCTATGTTTCACAGTTTACACCAATCTTACGGGGGCAATTTCATCTGAAAAGGCTACGGCCGAGGTAACAAGATGTGAATATCCTAGTTGTGCTTCTGAAGTCATGGGGGGGGTGGGGGGGGGCGGAAGAGCCCATCAGCATCTCTTGATCTGGAGGCTTCCAAGGTCTGCACATTGCTGCTGGTTGACATTACATTCACCATGAGTTGGGTTGTGAAAGTGCTGGAGATATAAGACAAAGGGCTGAGGGGTCTGGGAGAATCTTCAAGAGAAACCACCAGGTCGGTGGATACTGGAGCGATTATGTGACTGCAGAGGCGGGTGTGGAAATGTGTGATCTGAGGCACATTACAGTCAGTTTGTGTGAGTCCTGGAGACACCCAGAGCTACATCTAGAGTCCATGTCCATAGACGAGTCCCCACGAGGGGGGCTGGGGGGTATGCTAGCATTATAACTGAGGTCACCTTAGGTTTAATGATCAGGTCTGGTACTAACATGTCTGCAGCTGCAATGTTAACATCCTGCCATTGGTCAGCTTGATATCTTTTTTTAAAATATAAAGGCGACTCCACCCCCCCACCCCCACCATGCTCAGAGGGGGGCCTGTCATATCTGCAATGGATTACTCATTTAGAACGAATGGGAAGACCTGATCTTTAAACCTAAAGTTACCTTATTTATAATGTTATAGGTGTACCTGACCCCCCCGCCCCCCCCCGAGCAGTTACTGACCCTGGACTGGGAGTTTGGCCCCAATCCTTTCTTTTATGAGTCTGATTTTAAACTACTTTTAAGAAGTAGTGCAGTGCAGCAATCTTCATGGTTTTCCACCCAAACACACACATAAACAAGCATTGGCATAGCCAATAGGTCTCGCTTTTGGGACCTTCTAAGTATTTAGTTATGCAGCACAATATCCTTGGTGCAACCACATCAACTATTGTGTGGCTAAACACTTATAAGGTCCCAAAGGCAAGACCTATTGGCTATGCCAATGCTTGGTGTGGTTGTGTGTGTGGGTGTGGTTGTGTGTGTGGTTGTATGTGTGTGTGTGTGGTTGTGTGTGTGATTGTGTGTCTGTGTGGTTGTGTGTGTGTGTGGTTGTGTGTGTGTGTGGTTGTGTGTGTGTGTGGTTGTGTTTGTGGGTGTGGTTGTGTGTGTGGGTGTGGTTTTGGGTGTGGTTTTGGGTGCGGTTGTGGGTGCGGGTGCGGTTGTGGGTGTAGATGTGTGGTTGTGTGTGTAGTTGTGGTTGTGTGTGTTGTGTGTGGGGTTGTGTGTGTGCAGTTGGGTGTGGTTGTGTGTGTGGTTTTGTGTATGGTTGTAGTTGTGTGTGTGTGTGGTTGTGTGTGGGTGTGGTTGTGGGTGTGTGTGTGTGGTTGTGTATGTGGTTGTGGGTGCGGTTGTGGGTGTGGTTGTGGGTGCGGGTGTGGTTGTGGGTGTGTGTGCGTGGTTGTGTGTGGTTGTGTGTTGTGTGTGTGTGGTTGTGTGTCGTGTGTGTGGTTGTGTGTGTGGTTGTGTGTGTGGTTGTGTGTGTGTGTGCGTGTGTGTGTGTGTGTGGTTGTGTGTGTGTGGTTGTGTGTGTGGTTGTGTGTGTGGTTGTGTGTGTGGTTGTGGTTGTGTGGGTGTGTGGTTGTGTGGCTGTGTGTGTGTGGTTGTGGTTGTGTGTGTTCTGTGTGTGGTTGTTTGTGTGCGGTTGGGTGTGGTTGTATGTGTGGTTGTATGTATGGTTGTGTGTGGTTGTGTGTGTGGTTGTGTGTGGGTGTTGTGTGTGTGGTTGTGTGTGTGTGGTTGTGTGTGTGGTTGTGTGTGTGTGTGTGGTTGGGTGTGGTTTTGTGTGTGGTTGTGTGTGTGTGGTTGTGTGTGTGGTTGTGTGTGGTTGTGTGTGTGGGTGTGTGGTTGTGTGTGTGGTTGTGTGTGTTTGTGTGTGATTGTGTGTATGTGTGTGGTTGTGTGTGTGTGGTTGTATGTGTAGTTGTGTGTGGTTGTGTATGTGGTTGTGTGTGTGGTTGTGGTTGTGTGTGTGACAGTAAGACTAAAAGCATCTCAAAATAAAGGAACACAAACATCGAGTTTGTGTAAAGAGAAAGCACGTTGTAAGTCAAACGGGCGCAGCAAAGCATTAACACAACAACAAAACAAACAAGATCACTTAGCGAAGAGTGAGTGCTGATAATGGATACACACAGCCCATCATCTTAAGAGTTCGATTGCAGCCAATGTGCACTCAAACCTGCCCCCTCCTTATGAGTTGCACCCCATATTTCATGAGTTGTAACTGCTGCACCCACCATAGCGCTTTGAGATCTATAGCGCTACATAGGTCTAATCGATTAACCAGTCGCCAACATGCTGTGCTTTTAAAGAGAATGTGCCAAAAGTTTCTAGCTTCCTCATCATGTCCTCATGAAAGCGCCAACGAAAGGACTCCCTGAATGGTGCAACGGACATGTATCAGCGGCTGCGATCAGAAATAAACACTGTGAACGTTGTCCAGTTTCACAGTAACATTTCCTTAATGTTCTTTAAGTCACAAAACAGTAATACTAAAAGCATCTAAAAATAAAGGAACACAAACATCGAGTTTGTGGAACGAGAAAGCACATTGTAAGTCAAACGGGCACAGCAAAGCATTAACACAACATGTTCTTTGATGTTTGATGTTCTTTGAATGAGAACATCAAAGGGGCGCCGTGAAAGTGATTGCGGGCGAAAGTGATCTTGGGCGCTTAATGAGCATGACGAGGTTTGCCAGCCTCTGCTCCTAAGTGCACGCCCGTGCACATGCACTGTAGCTCTAGGCTGGCCATGGTAGCATTTTTTTGAGCCCTCACAAAAAGTCTTGCCAGACCAGCGCATGCGCTGGGTCAGGCGAGACCTAAAAAATATCCCAGTCTGGTGTCTTCCAGGCGCTATTTCCGTTTCCGCTGTGGGGCTTGAGGGGTCAGAGGTCAGTGTGCTCGTCTCCCTGATGCCTCCTGGGACAGGAGCAGTTCAGGCCTTTCACTGTTAGTAAAACCCTCGCCTCATTAACAGTAAATACCTTCTTAACTCTGAAGAAGAAAGACACCTGTGAAGGAAGCTTTGCACTGTGTGACCCCTTCACTGACCCCTGCCCTGACCCTTACCCTGACCCCTGCCCTGACCCCTGCACTGACCCCTGTACTGACCCCTGCACTGACTTCTGCCCTGACCCCTGCCCTGACCCCTGCCCTGACCCCTGCTCTGACCCCTGCACTGACCCTGTGACGCTCATGGCTGCTCTTTCTTCCACAGACTCACAGACTGTTTCATGCGGCATAAGGAGAAGCCACATGGGACCAAGTCAGACATATCTCCGCTGTGTGCAGCGCTGACGGATCCGCGGAGCCGCGTGCGGGAGCTCAGGTAAGTCCAGAGTATTTCTTCCTCATGCACCTGGGGAGGCGGGGGGAGGAGGGGTTTGAGCTCTACATCTTGCTCCCCCAGAGGAGGTAAGAACCATCCACAAGGAAGGCTCTGAAGGGCTCACATGTTCTTAGCGGCTCCTCTATCTTCACATGCACCCTCCTTTCATGCAATCACTATCACCTCATGCCGGCCTTTCATCATGTGTCGTCATCTGCAAGAAACCTCGCACTGACACCGTGCACGTTGCCCTTTATATCCCATGAGGCAGTTACTATTTAAACAAGCATTGGCAAAGCCAAGAGCTTTGACCTTTTATATAGATACAGTAACTTAAGTAGTCACTAGATGTTCTTTTTGAGTCCGAAGAAACAGTGCGACATCATTAACAAGAGTGCAGCCCTTCAGAACTTTACTGGACATCTCTCTCAAGTCAGAAACAATGGTTAAGAAGTCTACCACAAGCTGCAGTAACTCACATTGAAACTAAATGTCCCTCTTGAGTTAGATGCAACTGCTTCAAATGTGGGTCACAAAGCTGAGGGTGTGGCTTCAGCATAAAAATGTACATATCCACTGTTGCTGCTCTAATAAAGTGTGCTCGATTGCAGTAGGATAAATAAATATGGCAATGCTGGTTTATACCGATGAATACAAATCACAACATTCAAAAAATGTTTTGATTTTCTATGGCACACTTGTAAAGACACATAGAATTCTAGATGATAGCATTCACTGGTTAAGTCAAATGCCTTCTTCATTTATTGTTCGGAAACGGCTTTTTTGAGTGTCACTATTTTTATGTCCCAGGAACCTACTGGCGGTTGCCAGTAGGTAGTTATAGTTAGGGCCTAGTTACCATAGGAAAAGTGTTTTTTCTTTTCCCAATAACTTTGGCGCCGGTAGACAAATCTTCGCGAAATTTTCAAAACTAGTGAGCAGCTCCAGTCAGCTCCTGTCTTGAAAGTTTCGGGGTGATTCGTCAAGCGGGGGTCGAGAAAAAAGGGGGGGTTCCAAAACGCATTTTCCCCATGTTAATTTCCATAGAAACTTTAGACAAAGCTACAGCCCGAACTGCGGAACGAAATTACACCAAATTTGGCAAAAAGGTAGGTCTTGGTTCAGAAAGAGACCATTTTTTTTAAATGGTGTAAATCCGTTCAGTAGTTACTAAGAAATAAAAAAAAAGAAAACTTTTGATATTTGGGAGGAGCCTAAACCCCCTCCCCCCAGCACGATCTTGGCTCTAATTGGCTGCCAGCCATCTTGTGGCTCGCATCGAGTGAAAATCAATGTAACTGCCACCAACAGCAGCAGTTCGGGTTAGTTTGCAAAGATATATATATATATATATATATATTCACTGAAAAAACCATAGGTTTCAGGGGTGTTATAGTTAGCTGGACTTTTCACTTGTACAAAACCATTGAAATTCCCCCGTTATAGATAGTTCAGCTAACTATAACTCGCACGCCCGCAATGCACTGCTGATGACGTCACATATTACATCACTCATGACATGGTCAGTGACATCACTCATGACATCACTGATGACATCTCAAATGACATCACTGATGACATCACTGATGACATCATCCTTGTGATAGAGTGGCAGACCTCCTCTCACCCTAATATAACCTTTGATACACACATTCAAAAATAGAGACTACAATTTTCAAAACAATGGACATACCAATACCAGTTACAACAACCTCTTCAGTAATTCTAAGATCCACATACACATCCACTCATTCACCAACAGTCCTATACAGTCACTCATACATGTACTCACTCATCATATGTACTCATACACCTATACATCCTGTTACACAATGCCACTCATCCATAGAGTTACTCACACACATAGTCACTCATGCTAATAAAGAATCAAACATACATTTACGTGCATATACAGTTATACACACACCACCAAACTTACTTCTATGGAAACGTACACATACTTAGTCTTAAAAAAAACCACTTAAAGAAACACATACTTATTCATACAGGAACTCTTTCAATCTCTCACTCTCACATATACTCACTTATATACACCAATAGTCACATATACTAGTTTAAAACATATGTAGTTACTCATAAAGACACTATTGAGACAATCATTCACTCAGTAACACACCCATACACACACTCATCCACCCATACAGTCCTGCACACATGCTGTCTTCAACACATACAAACAGTGAGTCACTCATTCATGCAACTATGCAGTACGTAATACCCCCCACCGAACCATGCAGACACTCAGACTGATACTCAAAAAACCAACTAATAACCTATATAGACACCCATGTAGCTACTCACCAACCCATGCAGCCACTTATACACAAAGTGAGAGACTGATACAGATAGTTACATATTTAAACATTACTCACTAAGCCATGTATTCACTATGATACACTTAATCAGTCAGTTACACAATCAATTTTTCAAAAACAAATCATCCATTTAGACACTTATATACCCATTTATTCTTCCATCGACCTTGAGATATACATTTATAAAACATATTTAATTTTCAGAAAAACACACATTCACTGGATGATGTAATCAGTGATGTCATCAGTGATGTCATCAGTGATGTCACTGACCATGTCATGAGTGATGTAATATGTGACGTCATCAGCAGTGCATTGCGGGCGCGCGAGTTATAGTTAGCTGAACTAACTATAACGGGGGAATTTCAATGGTTTTGTACAAGTGAAAAGTCCAGCTAACTATAACACCCCTGAAACCTATGGTTTTTGTGAAGTCTTTTGTTTATGTCCTTTGAAGGTCTGTAAATAGACTGAACTCTGAACTTATGGTCATGTGACCAAGAGCTTGTATGCTCGAAACGCGTCTGTTTTTGCCCTGTGATTAAAACGAAGATCATTGGAAACTGGATTCGTGTGGCTCTTTCTTGCATCATGAAAGAATTTGCGAGTTGTCTGGGAATATATATATATATATATATATATATATATATATATATATATATATATATATATATATATATATATATATATATATATATATATATATATATATATATATATATATATATATATATATTCACTGAAAAAACCATAGGTTTCATGCACGTTATAGTTAGGAATTGGCATTTAAAAAACCTAAGAAATTCACTGAAAAAACCATAAGTTTCAGGGGTGTTATAGTTAGCTGGACATTTCCCTCATACAAAACCCTAGAAATTCCCCCGTTATAGTTAGTTCAGCTAACTATAACTCGCGCACCCCCACAATGCACTGCTGATGACGTCACATATTACATCACTCATGACATGGTCAGTGACATCACTGATGACCACTGATGACATCTCAAATGACATCACTGATGACATCACTGATGACGTCATCCATGTAATAAATTAGTGCATCTTCTCACACCCTAATATAATCTTTGATACACCGACTCAAAATTTCAGACGCCCTTTCTCAAAACCATAGATACTACAATACCAATAACTACATACCCACTCATTGACTCTAAGGTCTACACACACCTCCACTCACTCATCTGTAGAGTCACTCATACTTACAGTCACTCAGTACAGGACTATCATATGCATTGATACACCTATATAGACACTCAGACACTGTCAATCATCCATAGACACTCACACACCTAGTCAATTATGCAAATAATTAGGTACACTCCAATTTACTCACCTATACAGTTATATACAAACAAGTTCATTTACTCATAAAAAACTACCACATTCTTTCGCTCTTATACAATTACTGATACAAGCACACACTCATCCATACAGCCACTCTCACAATCACACACTCTCACATATACCCAGTTATATACTCTTACACACATATACCCTGCCATTCACATATGTAGTTATTCACACATGTACCACTGAGATATACATTCAATCACTAACACACTGATACATACACTCACTCAACCATACAGTTCATCACAGATGCACTCTTAAAACCATGCACCCATAGAATCACCCACTCACACATCTATGCAGAAAGTCACACACACCCTACCCACACAAACTCTCAAGCACCCATACAGATACTCAGACAACCAATCAATAACTCATATAGACACTCATATAGCTATTCCCAAAACCATGCAGGCACTTATACACCAACAGACAGACAGATACAGACATTCACAAAGTTTAGTCACTAGTCTGCAGTAAGATCCGTTTAATGACTCACTTATAGAGTCAGGCCCACACCTAGAAAATCATCCATTCGCACACTTATACACCCACTCATTCTTCCATAGATCTTTCCCTATATATATTAAACATATTAAAACTCTACAGAAACACAGACTCACTGGATGATGTCATCAGTGATGTCATTTGAGATGTCATCAGTGATGTCATCAGTGATGTCACTGACCATGTCATGAGTGATGTAATATGTGACGTCATCAGCAGTGCATTGTGGGGGAGCGCGAGTTATAGTTAGCTGAACTAACTATAACGGGGGAATTTCTAGGGTTTTGTATGAGGGAAATGTCCAGCTAACACCCCTGAATCTTATGGTTTTTTCAGTGAATATTAAGGGTTTTTAAATGCCAATTCCTAACTATAACGTGCATGAAACCTATGGTTTTTTGAGTGAATTTATATATATATATCCATCATCCATAGAGTTACTCACACACATAGTCACTCATGCTAATACAGAATCAAACATACATTTACTTGCATATACAGTTATACACACACCACCACACTTACTTCTACGGAAACTTACACATACTTAGTCTTTTAAACAATCACTTATAGAAACACATACTTATTCATACAGGAACTCTTTCAATCTCTCACTCTCACATATACTCACTTATATACACCAATAGTCACATATACTAGTTTAAAACATATGTAGTTACTCATAAAGACACTATTGAGACAGTCATTCACTCACTAACACACCCATACACACACTCATCCGCCCATACAGTCCTGCACACATGCTGTCTTCAACACATACAAACAGTGAGTCACTCATTCATGCACCTATGCACTACGTAATACCCCCCACCGAACCATGCAGACACTCAGACTGATACTCAAAAAACCAACTAATAACCTATATAGACACCCATGTAGCTACTCACCAACCCATGCAGCCACTTATACACAAAGTGAGAGACTGATACAGATATTTACATATTTAAACATTACTCACTAAGCCATGTATTCACTATGATACACTTAATCAATCAGTTATACAATCAATTTTTCACAAATCATCCATTTAGACACTTATATACCCATTTATTCTTCCATCGACCTTGAGATATACATATATAAAACATATTTAATTTTCAGAAAAACACACATTCACTGGTTGATGTCATCAGTGATGTCATCAGTGATGTCATTTGAGATAGCTGAACTAACTATAACGGGGGAATTTCAATGGTTTTGTACAAGTGAAAAGTCCAGCTAACTATAACACCCCTGAAACCTATGTTTTTTTTTGTGAATTTCTGAGGTTTTTTAAATGCTAATTCCTAACTATAACGTGCCTGAAACGTATGGTTTTTTGGTTTTTTAAATGCTAATTTCTAACTATGCCTACAGAGATAGGACATGTGCAGAAAGAAGAAAAAATGCACGGAAAGAAAAAAAAGAAATGCCGAAAGAAGCAACAGAAGTCCTCAAAGACGAAGAAAAGTGCAGGAAGAAGGATAACGTGCAGAAAGAACAAAAAGAAGAGCAGAAAGAAGCCTTGTTGCAAAATCATCCTGTACCCTCAACTTTTTCAGATGGATACTGGTGGTAACTGAGTCTGACTAACCAGTCCTAGAGCCAGTGCTATGTTAAAAGACACTTAGAATACAGTGAAAACACCTACATACACTAGGGAACATTATGCGTTGGGGTCCCCCTGTGATTAGCATGACCTCCTCTGTAAGCCCCTAGTATATAATAGGGCAGGGGGATTAAAACTACCTCTTAAAACAGGCCACAGGGCGTTTGTGCACACGTTAACTCAGGCCCGTCCCCTCCCTTCACCACTGTGTAAACACGCCCTGTGTCCGTTTTTAGTTGGGAGATTAAGTTCATTTGAATCCTGAGGGTCCCTAGGGTCCAACTAGCCCACTAGGTACCTCCAGTAAGTGCCACAGAGCTGCGTTGCAGAGAGGTGTAAAAAGTGGCACGGCCTGGACCACCTCTCTGCAATGCAGCTCAGTGGCGCTTACTGGAAGCACTTGGTGGGCTAGTTAGCCCCCAGGGGCCCTCAGTATTGAAGGGAAATTATATCCCCAATTTAAAACGTGCCATAGTGCGTGTTTGCACACGTCACCTCAGGCCCCGTCCCCTCCCTTCACCACTGTGTAAACGCGCCCTGTGGCTTTTCTAAGTTGAGAGATTAAGTCCCCCTGAATCCTAAGGGTCCCTAGGGTCAAACTAGACCACTAGGTACCTCCAGTAAGCGCCACAGAGCTGCGTTGCAGAGAGGTGTAAAAAGGGGCTTGGCCTCAGAACACCTGTCTGCAGCGCAGCTCCCTGGCGCATACTGGAGATGCCTGTTGGGCTAGTTGTCCCTCAGGGACCCTCAGTATTGAAGAGGAATTAATTCCCCAACTTACAACTCGCCAGGGGGCGCGTTTGCAGAGTGCTGCAAGGAGGGGGCGTGGCCTCCGGCACGATGCCAGTCTTTTATTTATTTTAATTTTTTAAGAAGGGGGGCTGTGTGGTTCCCCTTCTTCTTCTAATTTATTGGCCCTGATGACCCCATCCACCAGGGCCTGTCTCCTAATTATATTTTTTTGACCCCAATCCCCAGGGCCGGCCACTGTTTTTTATTATTTTTAAAAAATATATATTTATAGACACACCTAGGACTTGCTGGACAAACCGTACGTACCTATCACCATGACGATTTGCGTGATATTCATTAAAAGGCGACTATGCATACAATGAATCCACGTGGAATGCATTTACACCACTAGTGAAGCTCTGACATGTCTGATGCCCTACCGTGCCTAATCCCGGTAGACACCCTTGTCGTTTATTTATACAAACATGGGTAGCTATTGACGGGCACATTTAATACACATGCACACCAAGCCATTCAAAGGGGATTCGACAAAAATTCGACCAAAACTATGCAAGAAACCCCCCTCACGGTTAATAAAACACCCATCCACTGCCGGATGTGTAATACTTTTTATTTTACTCTCTCGAAAGGGGACGAACATCACTTGAGAGTCACAGCACGCTCCTGGCAGAGCCCAATGCTGTGTTACACCCACCATTGCCTGCTGAGTGCCACACACCTCTGTGTTGTATTCCACTAGTTAGTGCATATGCTATGACACTCTCTAGCCCATGTGCACTGTAACACCACCCCGTGAATATGTCATGCCACACTTGTCTTCGCACGGGTTATATTGCCCCATCTAACGTGCCTTCCTCGATGCCTATGTTATAACGCACAGTGCTATGCCATACATATTACAATCTGGGATCCATATATTTGTCACAGTGCATATGCAACGTTACACTCCCCAGCACATATTTTATATTACAACTTTAGAGACTAGTTAGGTTACACAACACTGCCCTGTGCATATTACACTCCAAGGCGCATATCGCATAGCACGCGTTAGTGCCTGTGCTATCTCCCGCTCTCCAATGAATCTGTCATTGCGCACAATGTATTGCATATTATATTTCACGCCCGGTTCATCTTATATCACACTTTTTGGTGCATAGTTTATACCATACACTATATCTAGTTTTCATTTTCAATTGTGCTCTCAGGACTATGTACTATATAACACTGTGTTCACCTACCCTTTTCACGGGCATTACATTTTGCGATAGGGGGTGGAGGGTCAGGGGGTGTTTCTGCCAAGTGAGCCCGGAGTCACAGTCACAAACGTCCTCTTCTTCCTGAATAAAAGTGAGATTATGCTGCATACTTGTTCATATTTTAAGTAGTTCGCACAGACACACGTTTTAAAAACAATAAAGTTCCTAATACCCGCCTTCTCTGAACAGTTATCTTGCTGCCCCATCCCCCTCCTCCCTATCCTCTGTTGTGTGAATCCATGGACTAGCCTCCTCCCTCCTGCCATGCATGGTCTGATGTGCTGCCACTGCCCTCAATTTAGTATGATTTACCAGTCCACTCCTCCTGCCCTCCATTAACCAATTCTATGCCCCATCATTGACCTCCTGCTTAAACTCTGTGCTTAGCTTGCTGCCCGTATTCTTCTTCCCCCTGCCCTCCGATGTCTTTGTGCATGCCCCTGCTCCATCCTTTTTGCCCACCATATTCCATGGACCTGCCACTCCTATCTACTCTGAGTGTTCTGTTGAGCTGCCACTCCCCTCCCACCTGCCTAGCATTGTCAGATGACTGTAACCTGTCCCTGCCACCTCCACCCTGCCTGTCCACATTCCATGCCCCTATCCTCTTCTTCCTGTCCTACATGGTCCATTGTACTGCCACACCCTTCTGCCCTCCCTGGTCTGTTGTGCTGCAACTGCTCCTCCTGCCTGCCCCGTGCGGTCTGTTGTGAGGCCCCTTCCCCTGAACTTTCTTGTCTGTGCACAGGTCCTGACCCTCCCTTCTATCCTCCATCGTCCTTTGTGCATGCCCCTGCACCCTCCTTCTTGCCCATCATGGCCATTGTGCTGCCACTAACCCTCCCACTTGCCATGCATGGTCTTCTGTGCTGCCATGGCCCCTCCCACCTTCCCTGTGTGGTCAGTTAGCTGCCCCTGACCCCCTCCCCCCTTCCCTCCATGGTCTGTGTGTATGCCATCACAGTCTCACTGTTGCTCTTCATAGTGTGTCTTGCTTCTAGTGCCCATCCTGCCTGACCTCCATGGCTATCTTGCTGCTCCTGCCCTGCCCCCTTGCCCCCAGCCCTCTGTTTACATGTGCAGACCCCTACTCCCTCCCTCCTGGCTTGTCTGTTCCATTGTAATGCCCCTGATCTGTCCCTCCTGCCCTTTATGGTCTGTTATGCTGCAGATTTCTCTCCTGTCTGTCCATTATGGTCAGCTAGCTACCATTGCCTCTTGCCCCTCTGTTCTCTGTTGTCCATGTGCATGGTCCTGTCCCCTCCCTCTTGCTTTCTATGGATTGTTGTGCTGCACTCCCGTCCCGCATGCCCTGTGTGGTGTATTGTGCTGCTGCAAACCCTGATGCCTGCCCTGCAGGGTCAGTTTGGTGCACCTCTCCATGTCCCTCCTGTCCTCTGTTATCCAAGTCCATGTCCCTACCCCATTTCCTTCCATGATCCAATGTACCATACTTGCGAACATTTTGAACTTGGTAAGAGGGAGATTTTGAAAAAAAACTGGGGTATTGATTTTCCCCTTTGAGTTACATTGAAAAAGAGGAGATTGTAGACAGGAGACAGATCAAATAAAGCCCATTTGAGCTTAAAAACATTGGACGTTTCCTGGCTGAATCGGGTCTGTTGGCATGTATGGTTGTACTACCATTGCCTCTTCCTTTTGCCCACAATGGTCTATTACATTGCCACAGCCTCTCTTGCAAGTCCTGTATTGTTGGTTTGTTGCCCCTGCCCCCCTTTCCACTGCCCTCCATAGTCTGTTGTGCTGCCACGGCCCTTCCTGCCTGCTCAGTGTGGTTAAATTGTTGCCTTTGCACCCTCCTACCTGCCTTCAATTTTCAGAGTCCGTGCCCCTGACCTCTGCCTCTCAACAGTATCCTAATAAACAACTAGATTGCTAACATTCTATATTTATTACAAAAGTGTGGAACGCCTGACGTCATCTTGATGTAATCAAAACTGTAATACCTAGAGCATTTCCTTTAGAAATTACATATATGAGAGGGTCTTATTGGCATCAAAATTATGGTTAGTGCTCTAAAAGACTAAAATAAGGACATATTTTCTGAGTTTTCAAATAGCGACAAAGCACTTTTAAATTATTTGTTATCTTTATGTTTTTTTATCCAGTTGACCACTTGATTAAATGTTGCACTTAGGGGAGAGGATGTGGTGTTACTTCCAGAACTGCAGACTTTGCAACTGGGGAACCAGGTTGGAGTTTCTGCTTCAGCTCGACATTCTGTGATTCTGGTCAAATCACTTAGTCTCCCCATGTCTACAACCAAAATGAATTTGTTCTTGTGTGATGTAACCAATGCTCATGTAAAGCACTCCAATACCTGACAAGTCTGCACTATATAACACTGCAAAAACACAAAATAATAAGTGTTTTGCACACTTCTGTCATTGGGCTAAATTTGGGCTACATCTGGGTGATTTTGGGCTACATTTGGGCTCTTTTGTCTCCGGTGGCCATCTTGGGAGATTTATTTGTTATGAAGTTTCCTAATTTCCTCATGTACTGCAGTCTCCTCAGTAGGAAATGCTTTCAGTTTTTTACTTTGATTCCATCATGAAGTTATTAAGATATGTCACACATTTGCCATAAATTCTGAATGTTAGCACTCTAGTTGCTCATTAGATCACTGTAGTAAAACTACTGTTCACCATGGAAGTCTGCTCCTGGTATTAAAAGTGCATGTTTCAGTCTGCATGTCAGAATTTTTTAATGAAATAGAAGAGGATTTGAGAAGTCACTCAAAATGTGCCCTCATTTTCTTTCTGCAGCATTAATCATAATTTCTATGGCAAAATGAACCCCCTCATTGTGTTCCTTTTTAAATTAAATGTTTTAAGTGTTACCAGTTTATGCCAATCAAGATGGCTTCAGGTGTGCCATACTTTTGTCATAATGAAGACAGTAAGCACTCTAGTTGTTTTTAAGAACACTCTGGGACATTCTGTCATTGGGCTATACTTGGGCTACATCTGGGTGATATTTGGGCTACATTTGGGCTCTTTTGTCTCTGGTGGCCATCTTGGGAGACTTATTTGTTATGAAGTTTCCTAATTTCCTCATTTACTGCATACTCCTCAGTAGGAAATACTTTCAGTTTTTTACTTTGATTCCATCAAGAAGGCATTCAGATGTGTCACACATTTGCCATAAATTCAGAATGTTATGAAGTGCATGGAATAAACAGTCTACGCACTGAATTAGCAAGTGCTACTGTCGTATATATTTATTAAACAGTAGAAGTACAACTGAAGTAAATAACGATTACCAAACAAGCACGCACGCTTGCAGCTGGCGAAAGGTCACGAACAGACTGTGACGTGCTTTAAGTACTTCCCCAAACATTCCATGTGACGTATGAGTAAACTACCAATAGGATTACAGATTACTAGAAAGTACACTCAATGGTAGACTGCAATAACCTTAAGCGGGATACAACATCTCCCTTTCATATCAAATAAACCTTGGAACACTTAATATATATCTGAAGCTTATATATGAACCTAGTTTGCATCAATACACAATAAAGTCTTTGTATATCTTTGGAAAATGAGATATTCTTCCTGAAGAGGTGCTTACAGTCTCTTCTTGACTTGGATCCGAAACTTCATTTGCTAGTGTATTCCTGGAGCTTGGACTTTCAACTTCTACCTCGTCACCAGCGTATGCCTCACATTGCGATGCATTGTATCTATCTCTGTCTAACGCTACATCTGACTCTGAATTTGAAGTTCGGTTGATAACACTTTCTCGAACTGAATCATCACTTTCCATCTTCTCCCTTTGCTTGAATTTTGAATCCTTCTCTTTATTACTCAAATCATACCATACATTGTTTTGATCATTATCTGCATTACTTTTTCTTTCTTTGGAAAGTAAGTCTTTCTGCATTTCTTTTACTTTAATTACATCTGACTTGTGTCTCCAACCAAAATCTTGCAGGAACACTGAACTGCTTGACACACCTTTAACTTCTCTTGGCTCATAAAACTTTGACTCTCCTTTAAACTTTACAAACGGTTTCTTGAGCAACACCCAGTCACCAACAATGATGTCTTTTTCTACTGCTCTGTGAACTTTATCATGATATGCTTTAGATTTGAGTTGTTGTTCTACGATCCTTTCCTTTACTTTCAACTCTGAATCCTTCACACCAATTCCTTTCAAATCACTGTCTTTTCTTAACACGAACCTTGGTGAAATTGAAGAGACACATTGTCTGCCTCTCATGAGAAAAAATGGTGAATACCCCGTCACACTATTAGTTGTGCCATTGTATGCTTTGACTCTTTCGCGAATGAACTCCTGTACTGGATATCCTGCTGCCAACGCTAATTGTATACCTTCCTTCAAGAATCGGTTCACCCTTTCCACTTGTCCATTAGATTTTGGCGAATAATATGGTGTTTTTTTCTGCACAATTTCATTATGTTTCAAAAATTTAACCATTTTCTCTGAGACTAATTGACTACCATTGTCTGATACCAAAATTTTTGGTAAACCTTCAATAGCAAAGCAAGCTTCCAAAAATTTAATTACACAGTCAGAGTCAATCACGGATACAAATTTGTGATAAATCCATTTGCTATAGTAATCACTCAATACTATTAGATATTTAGAATCATGTTCTAACAGATTTAATGGACCAGCAAAATCAATGGCCACTTTAACCCATGGTGCGATAGGAATTTGGACCAATTGCATTTCTTGCACCCTTGTCTTCCAATGCTTATCAGATTTAAGACAAATTACACAGTTATCAACAAACATGTTAACATCAGCATCTAATCCCGGCCACCAATAATGCTCCTTTAACAATTTTTTTGTCATGGTAGATCCTAAATGGCTTTCATGTGCCTTATCAATCAACTTCCTTCTTATTTTAGTTGGTGGAACTAACACATCTCCCCTTAAAACAAAACCATGGTCAATACACAGCTCATTTGCTACTTGAAAATATGTTTTGAGATCTGATGAAAGATTTCTAATTGGTGGCCAATTGTTTACAATATAATACTTTACCTTTGTCAATACTGAATCGTTTTCTATGTTTTCCAACCATTCTGCCTCATCCCCTACCTTTAAATCTTTGTTTACATCTTTTATACAAGATACAACCCATTCTGTGTTTTCCTCAACTTTTGGTTCATTAGTATTTAAAGGTAACCTAGATAAACAGTCTGCTCTTACATTGCTTTTCCCTGAAATATGACTTATAGTAAACGTGTACTCTTGAAGCCTAGACAAAAGTCTTACCAATCTGGCTGACAAATTTCCATTACCTCTACCATATCCATCCATTAAAAACGTTAAAGGTTTATGATCCGTTACAAGTTCAAATTGTTTACCCCACAAATACATTTTTAGCTTTTCTACTGCCCACACACATGCGAGAGCTTCCCTTTCTATAGTGCTATAGTGGACTTCTGCTTCCTGTAGTCGTCTTGAAATAAAAGCAATTGTTTGTGAATTACCTTTTACCTTTTGTGTGAAGACTGCACCAATACCCACCGAACTTGCATCCACCGTCACAATGTTTATTCCTTCTGGATCATATGCTTTCAATGAAGGTGCAGATATAATTGCGTGTTTGACCTTTTCAAAAGCATCATTCTGACTTATAGACCATGCACATTTTTCACCTTTTCGCAACAGTGTGCGTAATGGTTCGACCACTTCTGAATAATTCTCAATAAATCGTGAATAGTATTCACTTAACCCCAAGAATGACTTTAAGGATTCTTTATCATGTGGAATTGGTGCATCTTTAATAGCTCTTACTAAATCCAGTTTTGGCTTTATGCCGTCTCCACTAATTATGTGCCCTAAATATTCAATTTCAGTTTGCAAAAATTTACATTTTTCTTTTGAAACCGTCATACCTCTTTCATTCAGCCTATTCAACACTGTGTCTAGAACTTTGTTATGTTCTTCCACACTACTTGCATGAATAAGTATATCATCCTGAAATTTCTGTACTCCATCAATTCCTTTTAAAATACACTCCATCAATTTTTGAAATACACTTGATGAAGACGCCAGACCAAATGGTAATCTTTTAAACCTATACGCACCTAATGGTGTGATGAATGTCGTAAAATCTTTTGATTTTTCAGATAACTTGACTTGGTGATACGCCGACTTGAGGTCAATGAGGGAAAAATATTTTGATCCATTTGTTGCCGCCAAAATTTCTTGTACTTTTGGCAATGGAAAACAATCAACCACAATATTCTTATTCAACGACCTCAAGTCTGCGCATAAACGCACCTCACCATTTTTTTTTTTAAATTAAAACAATAGCAGAAACCCATTCCGCCGAATCTGTTTGTTCAATTACTTCCTCCTTGACTAACTTTTCTAGAACTGTTTGTAAATCTGATTTAACTGACAAGGGAATTGATCTTACCTTGTGTTTTATCGGAATTGCACCACTCTTAAGTTTAATGTTATGTTCAAATCCATTTACACAACCAATTCTATCTTCAAATAATCTTGAATACTTGTTCAGCACCATATTTATGTCATATGGAGAAGATACTACACTAACATCAGAAATTGAGCATACCCACTCATCATCCAAAATGATTGGGTCACTTGCACCAGGTTTTAAAATTATTCCCAAACGAGCCAAATCCCTCCAACCGACTAAATTCCTTCCTCGTTCTGCAACATACACTTTAGTAGTGATAGATCTACCTTTGACATCTAACTCATCATAGAAATACCCCAACATGTTGATGTCAAATTCACCAAAAGCTTTGGGATTCACATCAGAAGCTAAAAGGTCAACTTGTGGCCAATTTTGTACATACTTTTGATCTGAAACAATCGTTATAGGTGATCCTGAATCTGCCATTATATTTAATTCAACATTTCCAATGTGTGCAATACCCAATGGTCCTTTGATAGATTGATAATCATCTCCTAACGTTAATATTATATTGGAACACATCTCCTCATCAAAATCTTCCACTGCATTTACTTTTACTTTTGAATATTTTTGTGATCTGAAGTTTTTACATACACCCGCAAAATGCCCTACCTTAAAACATTTTGTACACTTCTTTCCTTGTGCCGGGCATTCCGCGTAATCTGCATTGTGATTTCTGGAACCACACCTAAAACAAATAATTATGTTACTTTCTGAATTAGACAACATCTTATTCCGTCTGTCAGCAACACTTATAAATTTCTTATTATCCTGTACGTAATAAACACTTGACTTTGAATTGCTTTCAGAAGCAAGTACTTTAGAACTTTCCAAAGATCTTTCAATTCCTTTTGCAATGTCAATAGTTTCTTCTAATGTTGGGTTTTTACATGCTAACAATCTTTCTTGAACTTTCTTTTCAAAACAATGGAACACAAACTGGTCACGTATATACACATCAACCATTTCATTATAGTCACACTTTGTTGCTAAAACACGCAAACACGCAATGTATTCTTCTATTGTCTCATCTTCAGACTGCTTGCGCATAGCAAAACGATGTCTGCCTATCATTATATTTGGTTCTTCACCAAATTGCTTTTCCAATCTTTTTGCTGCTTCTTGGAATTCATCAAGAGGAATAAACTGCCCGGGTTGAGCCTCATATTCTGGTAAACTGTCGAAAATTTCCTGACCTGCTGCACCTAGTAAACCAAACATTATCGCTTTTTTTCTTTCTGGCTCGTATTTTTTTCCATCAATAGCGACTAAATAGTTTTCAAATGCCCGAAACCAATTTTTCCACCTCATAACTGGTTTTCCAGGCTCACTCAGAAATGCAGCTGGTGCACTGATATTCGAATTATTCGCCATGTTTTCCTTTCAAAACTAGAAATTACGGGAAGATAGAACAGTAATTAAATGTATTTCTCACAGAATATTAAAATATGTATTGAAAATTATTCACTCAATTATAGTTGAATATTATTTTTGAGATAGCCAATATGTTCTTTAAATTCAATTGAATACACTTCTGATTGTCAAACATAGAACTCTTCCTTCAAAATGGATTTCATTTTCATTACCTGTTTTTTTTTTCTTTCCAGAATGAACTATACGCTTTTTAATATGCCTTCGAATCTACACAGGCATTGCGCATTCAATAATACAAAAAAAAAAATATGGAGTCACGTAACGCGTTACGTAACGCGTTTGACTACGTCACCTCAATTGTTTACTCAGCTGACGATGTAACTGTCAAACGACCAACGAACATATGCGGCAGTTGAAACTGACAGTTGACTTCGGATACGATGCTACTAACTGGATTTCATGTAGAAGATGCCTGGCAAGAAATACAAGATTGCCAATTTCAATAATTTGTATAATTTTTCACCAAACGAAAGACTCGTAGTAACTTGCCTCAAAGATTTAATCTGTACGCGCCACACAAGCCGTCAACTTCTATTTCCATCACACTCCTGCCGGTAGCCACGCTACGAACAATTAGAACACACGCATATTAATTAATGAATTAGACGCTCGTTGCGAAAATAATATCCTCACTTGCCTGAACGTAGAACTTTGTAGACTTCACTTCATAGAAGAAATTCACCCAACATTTTCTTAAACAGTCAGGATCCCGAACTCGTCGCCATTTGAAGTGCATGGAATAAACAGTCTAAGCACTGAATTAGCAAGTGCTACTGTCGTATATATTTATTAAACAGTAGAAGTACAACTGAAGTAAATAACGATTACCAAACAAGCACGCACGCTTGCAGCTGGCGAAAGGTCACGAACAGACTGTGACGTGCTTTAAGTACTTCCCCAAACATTCCATGTGACGTATGAGTAAACTACCAATAGGATTACAGATTACTAGAAAGTACACTCAATGGTAGACTGCAATAACCTTAAGCGGGATACAACATGTTAGCACTCTTTTTGCTCATTAGATCACTGTAGTAAAGCTACTGCTCACCAGGGGAAACTGCTGCTGGTATTGAAAGTGCATGTTTCAGTCTGCATGTCAGAATTTTTTAATGAAATAGAAGAGGATTTGAGAAGTCACTCAAAATGTGCCCTAATTTTTCTTTCTGCAGCACTAATCATAATTTTTATGGAAAAATGAACCCCCTCATTTTGTTCCTTTTTAAATTAAATGTTTTAAGAGTTACCACTTCAATCCAAGCAAGATGGCTTCAGGTGTGCCATACGTTTATCATAAGTAGGACTGTTAGCGCTCTAGTTGTTCTTTGGAACACTCTGGGAAGCTGCAGTAGAACACAAAGGAATCAACTGACAGTCTCTGCCCTTGTTGGATGTACATGTTTTACTGAGAATGTCAGACTTCATTCTCACATGACTGAGAAAGATAGTGTGAATTTACAGAAAATAAGCTCTCAGTTTAGCTTATAGATCACCTTCCAAACCTCTGTGGGAAAAGCATGAGAAAATATTTTTCTCTCAATCATGATATCCCAGCAGAAGGCGTTTTCACATGGTGAAATCACCTTAGCACATACCACAATTCCTAAAATGAGTATGGTACCCTCAACAAATGATTTATAATGTAACTAAAGTCTTAAAACCTTCTATTAACTGCAATTCTTTTTAATGAGGTGCTATCATGTATATTGGTCCCAAGATGGCTGCCAACACTTCTTGGATGAAGTGCTGACAGCCAATCAGATCTCAGGATGAGATGTGTGGTTAGGCTCCGCCCACATATATATATGATTTTACTTTTGATTTTCTCAGGAACTACAGAACAGATTGACACCAGACCTGCAAAAGGCACATCCCTGACCTGAGGACTACCTCTCTGCCAAATTTCAAGTAATTCTGTTCAGCCGTTCGGGCTGTACCTTGGACTAAAGGTCCCTATGGAAAATTGCATGGGAAAAACGCGTTTTGGGACCCCCGTTTTTTCTCGGCCCCCGCTTGACGAATCACCCCGAGACTTTCAGGGTAGGAGCGGAGCGCCCCACCTATTTTGAAAATTTTGCGAGGATTCGTCAACCGGCGCCAAAGTTATTCCAAATAGAATGTTGCGGATTTCCTATGGAAACACGGTCCTAACTATAACTATCTACTGGCGACCACCAGTAGATAATATATATATATTATCTACTGGCGGTCGCCAGTAGATAGTTATAGTTACAACCTAGTTTCCATAGGAAATCCGCAACATTCTATTTGGAATAACTTTGGCGCCGGTTGACGAATCCTCGCAAAATTTTCAAAATAGGTGGGGCGCTCCGCTCCGCTCCTACCCTGAAAGTCTGGGGATGATTCGTCAAGCAGGGGCCGAGAAAAAGGGGGGGTCCCAAAACACGTTTTCCCCATGCATTTTTCCATAGGACCTTTAGTCGAAGGTACAGCCCGAACGGCTGAACAGAATTACGTGAAATTTGGCAGAGAGGTAGCCATAAGGTCAAGGAAGTGCCTTTTGAAGGTCTTGTGTAAATCTGTTCAGTATTTCCTGAGAAAATAGCATTTAAAAGCATATAAATATCTATACGCTCGCACCGTGCGCTCACTGTGCGCGCACCCTGCCGTGCGCGAGTGCAATTCTGATTGGTTGTTAGATGTTGGTAAACATTCGAATCGGTCGAAACCAGGAAGTGTCGGCCGCCATTTTGTCTCTCGCAGTCTGAGGGGGTGAAAAACAAAGGTGGATAACGTGGAAAGGGGGCAGGGTGGACAGTTCCTGACCCGCTAGCCTTTGTCAGGGGGCCCCAGAAGGACCCCCAAGGGCAAAAAAAAGATTTTATTTTTTTTTCGAAAAATCGCGGAGTGCGCGCACTGTGCGCGCACGCTGAAAAAACACACGTAAAAAAATTGTCAAAAATTTTTAACGGAAAATTAAGCAAGGTTCTCGCACCGTGAGCGCAAGCTAAAAATCCCATAAAAAAATTTAAAAATACATACATAAATTAGCATTTAAAAAACCTTTGAAATTCACTGAAAAAACCATAGGTTTCACACACGTTATAGTTACGAATTAGCATTTATAAAACCTTGCAAATTCACTTAAAAAACCATAGGTTTCACACATGTTATAGTTAGCTGGACATTTCACTCGTAAAAAAACAATGAAATTCCCCCGTTATAGTTAGTGCAGGCAACTATATCTCACGCAACCCCAATCCTCTGCTGATGACGTCAGATATTACATCACTGATGACATATGTGTCTTTCTGAAAAATAAATATTTGTAATATATGTATAGCTAAAGATTAATGGAAGAAGACATGGGTAAATAAGTGTCTAAATACAGTGATGTAATATCTGACGTCATCAGCAGAGGATTGCGGTCGCGTGAGTTATAGTTGCCTGCATTAACTATAACGGGGGAATTTCATTGTTTTTTTACGAGTGAAATGTCCAGCTAACTATAACATGTGTGAAACCTATGGTTTTTTAAGTGAATATATATATATATTCACTGAAAAAACCATAGGTTTCAGGGGCGTTATAGTTAGCTGGACTTTTCACTCGTACAAAACCATTGAAATTCCCCCGTTATAGTTAGTTCAGCTAACTATAACTCGCGCGCCCGCAATGCACTGCTGATGACGTCACATATTACATCACTCATGACATGGTCAGTGACATCACTCATGACATCACTGATGACATCATCCAGTGAATGTGTGTTTTTCGGAAAATTACATATGTTTTATATATGTATATCTCAAGGTCGATGGGTATATAAGTGTCTAAATGGATGATTTGTTTTTGAAAAATTGATTGTATAACTGACTGATTAAGTGTATCTTAGTGAATACATGGCTTAGTGAATAATGTTTAAATATGTAAATATCTGTATCAGTCTCTCACTTTGTGTATAAGTGGCTGCATGGGTTGGTGAGTAGCTACATGAGTGTCTATATAGGTTATTAGTTGGTTTTTTGAGTATCAGTATGAGTGCCTGAGTGTCTGTATGGTTCGGTGGGGGGTATTGCATAGTGCATAGGTGCATGAATGAGTGACTCACTGTTTGTATGTGTTGAAGACACCATGTGTGCAGGACTGTATGGGTGGATGAGTGTGTGCATGGGTGTGTTAGTGAGTGAATGACTGTCTCAATAGTGTCTTTATGAGTAACTACATATGTTTTAAACTAGTATATGTGACTATTGGTGTACATAAGTGAGTATATGTGAGAGTGAGAGATTGGAAGAGTTCCCGTATGAATAAGTATGTGTTCCTATAAGTGATTGTTCAAAAGACTAAGTATGTGTAAGTTTCTGTAGACGTAAGTGTGGTGTTGTGTGTATAACTGTATATGCAAGTAAATGGATGTTTGATTCTTTATTAGCATGAGTGACTATGTGTTTGAGTAACTCTATGGATAAGTGGCATTGTGTAACAGGATGTATAGGTGTATGAGTACATATGATGAGTGAGTACATGTATGAGTGACTGTATAGGACTGTTGGTGAATGAGTGGATGTGGATGTGGATCTTAGAATTACTGAATTGACTTGATGGGAATGTTAGATTTGAGGATGTTGCATCAACTTTGCACGATACTTTATCTATCCCTATAGGGTCAGCCAGTTGCAAAGACAGTATTGAAATAAGCAACCCCAGCTTTATCCAGCCCATTGTAAAGGAACTTTATAGATCAACATTACCCATCCATCTAGGATTTGGAGATATTGAACCCCAGGCACCAATAAATGAATCATTAGGTATTCCAAGCAGTAGGGTTGATTATGTGAATAGGATTGGAGGTGAGACCCAAAGCTCACCAACGTTAAATGAGTTTACTAGTCCTATTAAACCCAAGTCACGTCTGTCCGTCTTATCCTGGAATCTCGCAGGAATTGGCAATAAAATGCACTGTCCTGAGTGGCACACCTTTGTCGACCAGTTCGACATAATCTTATTCCAAGAGTCATGGTCAACGGACCCGGTTTATCGTTTGGGTTTCCTTAACTTCTATGTACCTGCTACTAAAAAAACTAAAGGTCGTCCCTCAGGAGGCTTGATAATTTGGATCCGCCAATCCCTACGCTGTAAGATTGACCAATATAGTCTTCAATCTAGCGACATCCTGTCATTAAATATCACCTGGCCTAATGACCAGGGATTGGCTATAACAAATATTTATGCTAGAGGGACGGTTGGAGGCTCCTCATCAGATGTAATATCTGCCTTAGACCATCATCTTTCTGTATTACCATCGGAGAAGCCTATTGTAGTGGGTGGCGATTTTAACACGACGTTCAAACCTCTTGGCTCGGAGGATCAGTTTCTAGCAGAAGAAGAGGATAGTAGGTGGGGGGTTCCCCAGCTGGATCTACCCCCGGTTAAGAGGTGGACAGCCGCGGCCATTCAACTGAAAGCACTCTGTTTAGAGAGAGGGCTTAGGGCTGCTAATGGACGTACTCGGTCAGATCGCCAGGGCGCAAATACGTGTGATAATGGTAGATCCACTAGTCGTATTGATTATTTTCTAGTGGATATAAGGATTTGGGCTAGATTGAACGATATGACCATAATCGCACGAGAAGATAGTGATCATAACGCCCTGTGCTTGGAACTACAAACCTTCAACGAGCCCATAGAACCTGAAATCAATGGTGGGAAAATCAGCCTGGATGTCGTTGTATCAAACAACATGAGGCATGTTAAATGGGACAGATTCATAGAGAAGCCTGAGGAATTAGAAGATCTTAAAAAAGTGGTAACTAATGAAGTGGCTAAATTGAATACACAAGTGACTAGAAATAAAAAAATTTCATCAATGGATGAGGTCCACACCACTTTTTTCCTAAATCTCCCAAAATTTTTTAAAAAGCCCCTAGTGGGTGAGAAATCTAATAAGGGCAAACAACTTATGGCGGGATGGTTCAACAAATCTTGTAGAACAGCTCGCCAGAGTTTAAGTTTGGCCCTTAGATCGAAAAATATGGAAAATGTGAGATCTGCTAGAAAGCTATATAAACACACACAGCTAGTGGCAAAGAAGGAATGGGACGAGGATCATTGGCAGGATTTGAAAACTGCTTGTCTGTCCAAGGATCAAAAGAAGTTTTGGGCGATAGTGAAGTGGGATAGAGGCGGGGTTGCGCCATCTCCCCAAAATAATGTGGCAATAAACCAATGGGTTGATTTTTTTCAAACCACAATATGCTTCAGTCTCGCGAGAAGGTGAGCACCCACCCCCTCCGGCTATTTATTTTCATACGCAGGTGTTCACGATCAAAGATGTAAATTTAGCATTAGACTGTATAACCAGGGGCCGTGCCCCCGGGATGGACGGGATACCTGCGGATGTATTTTTAACTGATAGATCATCCTGGTGTCAGTACTTTCAATACCTAGCAAATTCTATAGCTATGGGGGCGCCCGTACCCCCCTCATGGAAAGGGGCTGAAATAATCCCAGTTTTCAAAAAAGGGGACAAATCGTTACCCAGTAACTATAGTCTCATAGATTCTGCCCAGAAACTGATAGGTCGATTAGTACAAAATAAACTACATACCTGGATTGAAGAAAACAACATTTTGTCCCCATTTCAGGCTGGGTTTAGACCATGTACTAGTTCGGTTGACCAGGTATTTTACTTTCTAGCACTTTATTGGAGGAATGTAAAGCTAACTAATGGGACCCTTTATGCGGTTTTATAGACTTAAAATCCGCATTTGATTTAGTGCCTCGCACCAAACTATGGAGGGTTCTTGACGAAGCAGGGATAGCTCCAGAACTGCTAACATTACTCGTCCGCTTGCACGAGAACAATTATGCACGAATTAGGTGGGGAACGCAGGGGGAGGTTACTGACACATTCCCTGTAGAGCGTGGTGTTCGGCAGGGATGTGTCTTGGCACCCACGTTGTTCTCCCTGTTTATCAATGGCATTTTAGAATATCTGAGCCGTTCCCCCACAGACGCTCCTGTATTGGCTGGGTCTCGCGTGCCTGTTCTCATGTTCACGGACGACACACTGATAGTCTCACGGACACCTAGTGGCCTGCAGAAGGCGCTAAATGCATTCGGTGATTTTTGTCGAGAACGTGGTCTTGAAATAAACACCTCCAAAACAAAGTTTATGTGCTTAAACAAGCGACAAAATTTTAGAGGTGTTATTAAATTCAACGGCACCCCGCTGGAACAAGTAGAGGCATTTACATATCTAGGGATATCCCTCCAGAACAATATGAAGTGGACAAACCATATTGATATGGCTGCCCTAAAATTTCACCAGTTAGCGGGAGCAATTGTTTCGAAATATAAATTATCCTTGACTAAACCTATCACTCCAGCCTTAGAGATTTACAATATGAAGGCTATTAGTGCTGTACTATATGGATCGGAATTATGGGGCTTTGGCAACCTGAAACAACTAAGATTAGCTGAAAATAAGTTCTTACGTTGCTTAACGGGAGTTCCCCGAAGTACCCCAATGATTCCACTAGCATATGATCTTGGTAGGAAAAGAGTTGAGGATTTGGCACGATTGCGCCCACTCCTTTATTGGCGACGCATCATGGTCACACCGGAACTTGCGCACTATGCTACCGCCCTAAAAGACATTATTAGGGCTGACCATTTTCACTCTATAGCATGGCTTAAAGAAATCAGAGACTTGTTAATAAAACTAGACCTGGGGCATCTATGGAATGATCCAAATGGGTTAAAATTTCCTCCAAAGCCTGTACTCAAAAAAATGTACTGGGACATGACTTTAACATCTGCTTTTAACACTGGCCAGAATGCCAATCTAACAGGACGATACCTCGACATTAAATGTATTCCATCTTGTGAGGCATTTTGGGATTACATAGAGAGGCCTTCTGATAGAAAACTGTATTTTCAGTTTAGAATTGGGTCTCTCCCTGTTAAAGCATTCACCCAAAATTGGTTACCTAATCATGATAATTGTTGTCCTCACTGTCGAGATTTGATCGAAGATGCTGGCCATCTATTGTTTGTCTGTCCATTGTATGTTATTCCACGTCGTAGGTGGATAAAACCAGTATGTTTAAATTTGGGAATACGTAGATACAAGGATGCCCTAAGGATACTCGAATCTGATTGCACTCCATGCTTGGTTATTGCTGTAGCAAAATTCTTGGGGTGGGCCTGGGTAATACGTTCGCGTACCCTAAAAATGCTAGAAGCTGGATAATGAGTATCTGACACTAAGGTTATTGTTCTACTTTTATTATAAAGGTTTGTTTTAAATTGATGGTATTAATTCATCGGAACTATTCGCCAGCATTATGGTTTAATGTAATTTTAAAAATTGTACATTGTTTTTAAACATAGTATTTATATTTATTGTTAGGATGTAAACATGCTTTTATGACATGGTGTCGAATAAAGCTTTGAAATTTGATTTTGGGTATTGGTATGTCCATTGTTTTGAAAATGTTAGTTTCTATTTTTGAATGTGTGTATCAAAGGTTATATTAGGGGGAGAGGAGGTCTGCCACTCTATCACAAGGATGATGTCATCAGTGATGTTATGAGTGATGTCACTGACCATGTCATGAGTGATGTAATATGTGACGTCATCAGCAGTGCATTGCGGGCGCGCGAGTTATAGTTAGCTGAACTAACTATAATGGGGGAATTTCAATGGTTTTGTACGAGTGAAAAGTCCAGCTAACTATAACGCCCCTGAACTCTAAGGTTTTTTAAATGCTAATTCCTAACTATAACGTGCCTGAAATCTATGGTTTTTTCAGTGAATTTCAAAGATTTTTTAAATGCTAATTTCTAACTATGCCTACAGAGACAGGACATGTGAAGAAAGAAGAAAAAACGCACAGAAAGAAAAAAAAGAAATGCAGAAAGAAGCAACAGAAGTCCTCAAAGACGAAGAAAAGTGCAGGAAGAAGGATAACGTGCAAAAAGAACAAACAGAAGAGCAGAAAGAAGCCTTGTTGCAAAATCATCCTGTACCCTCAACTTTTTCAGACGGATACTGGTGGTAACTGAGTCTGACTAACCAGTCCTAGAGCCAGTGCTATGTTAAAAGACACTCAGAATATAGCGAAAACACCTACATACACTAGGGAACACTATGCGTTAGGGTCCCCCTGTGATTAGCATGACCTCCTCTGTAAGCCCCTAGTATATAATAGGGCAGGGGATTAAAACTACCTCTTGAAACGCGCCACAGGGCATGTATGCACACGTCACCTCAGGCACCGTCCCCTCCCTTCCCCACTGTGTAAACACGCCATGTGGCCATTTTAAGTTGGAAGATTAAGTTCCCTTGAATCCTGAGGGTCCCTAGGGTCCAACTAGACCACTAGGTACCTCCAGTAAGTGCCACAGAGCTGTGTTGCAGAGAGATGTAAAAAGGGGCACGGCCTAGATCACCTCTCTGCAACGCAGCGCAGTGGCGCTTACTGGAAGCACCTGGTGGGCTAGTTGGCCCCCAGGGTCCCTCAGGATTGAAGGGGAATTATTTCCCCAACTTAAAACGCGCCACAGGGCGTGTTTGCACACGTTAACTCAGGCCCCGTCCCCTCCCTTCACCACTTTGTAAACACGCCCTGTGGCCATTTTAAGTTGGGAGATTAAGTCCCCTTGTGTCCTGAGGGTCCCTAGGGGCAAAATAGCCCACTAGGTACGTCCAGTAAGCGCCATTGCAGAGAGGTGTAAAAAGGGGCACGGCCTGCACCACCTCTCTGCAACGCAGAGCAGTGGCGCTTACTGGAAGCACCTGGTGGGCTAGTTGGCCCCCAGGGTCCCTCAGGATTGAAAGGGAATTATTTCCCAAACTTAAAACGCGCCACAGGGCGTGTTTGCACACGTCACCTCAGGCCCGTCCCCTCCCTTCACCACCGTGTAAACGCGCCCTGTGGCCGTTCTAAGTTGAGAGATTAAGTCCCCTTGAATCCTAAGGGTCCCTAGGGTCAAACTAGCCCACTAGGTACCTCCAGTAAGCGCCACAGAGCTGCGTTGCATAGAGGTGTAAAAAGGGGCGTGGCCTCAGAACACGTGTCTGCAACGCAGCTTCCTGGCGCATACTGGAGATACCTGTTGGGCTAGTTGGCCCTCAGGGACCCTCAGTATTGAAGGGGAATTAGTTCCCCAACTTACAACTGATCTTCAGATATTGGCCCATGTTGGCAACTGAAACAGATTTCAAACACATCTTCGACGTAGCCCCAATATTCGCATATCAAAGGTCAAGAAACCTTAAACAAATACTTACCACCACAAAGAGTTCTACTGAACCTCACTACAAAGGAACCACCCCATGTCTTAACTGCGGTAACTGCAACTCCATCATAAAGGGGAATACGATCCATCATCCCAACAAAGGAACTAATATCAAACTGAAAGTGATGGCTGCCTGCAATAGTCAAAACGTCATCTACATGTTAAAATGCCCCTGTGGATTAGTATACATCGGCAAGACTGAACGTAAAATACGTATCAGATTAAACTAACACAAATGTAACATTCGAACAAAAAATGTCAAATCTTCTATCGCCCACCACTTTCACGCCCTGAATCACAACATTGCGGTTTTTAATTTTGGAACAAGTACCCATCCTGAAAGGTCGGAACAATACTCAACACTTGTTGCAAAGAGAGGTGTATTGGATAGACAAAATGGACTCTATCAGCCCAAAAGGACTCAATGAATGTTGTGATTTAAGTTGTTTTTTGTAAAGCATACCCATGGTATCACATTTGTATCTTGTACTGAACTCATATGTATGCATCAACCCCTTTTATTAAGTTCCAGGCTATGAATACCGCTTGAAGAGGTATTACCACAAAACCACCATTCACATTCTTCTTTCTTGATTTGTAGTCACCCCACTTTACCCCTACCAGTTCCCTCGTTTACCAAACAGTAGAACAACTTCTACTATACATTTCTATCGCACGTCAGACACTACCCGCATAAATTTTCTATACCTATAGGGAGATCGCCTGCACACTACACGGTTCGTTACTCCGAGTGCTTTAGAAAAAAATTGTTTTGCCTGCTTTCACATTTTATACTCATTTAATTTTCATAGCCCGCAATCCACCACCAGCTCATCGAGCACCATGTTATTAACTTCGGCGTTAAACGGGCACTCGCACCTGAGTCCCCGCTATTGTTATTTTGCACTTTCAACTCGGATGATACCCCTAAATTCCTAATTTACATTTACATTTACTTTTATTTTCATCCTCACTTTCATTTTTATTTTCCTCCACCCGATTTTACCTTCACAGCACCCCCATGTATACGAACTACAAGTCTTTCTTCTCTGTAGTTCATTACGAGCTAGGCGCGCACAACGGTTACACTTCCGTGTTACACGAATGTTTATTTCCAGGATCCGGCAACGTTACTTTGTACACACCATTCGGAGAAGACCCGACATAAGAAACCACGCACAACTAGATCAGTAAGTTGTTTCCACCCCAGAACCACTTTGGGATTAACTTGTACCGATATCGGGCGATAGCTTCTGGTATATAATTTCTTGCAGAACCGGTCAACTTCGAATCCACCAACTCGCATTTATCCTTTTTGACGCGTCTTGTAAGTACGTTCCCCACCACGTGTTTCCTACAGCATGGTCGATCTAGTTAATACGGCCACACCGTGTGCACGTCGATAAAAACTCTTGATCCTCGTATTCGCACAGCATGGTTCCTCATCACACACCAACTGTACCGCTATGCATCACGTACACAGACGGCACCATTACAATTATCACGTTCGAGTGTAAACACGATAACAGTTCATGGTTTCCAATTTTGGCACAAACCAGCACCTTGACTTCTTTAATCACTGTTCGTATCACACAAAATAACTATTAAGCATTCACATGAGGCACGTGCTTAACATCACCTTGTGTATATACCACAAGTTTTTTTCAGTGTGCTGATACCTTGTTCCCTCATTTACAGCATGTTATCCCCTGATGAAGGGCTTTCAGGCCCGAAATGCATTGGGCATTAAATACCTTGAATGAAGAGTAATTCAAAGGACCTCAATGTGCGTTCTAATGAATGAAACCGATCAAAGATGAACTTTGTGAATAATAAAAAGATATTGAAACTCAACAGTATTTGAAGACTCGTTCACAGTTACAAAAACCATTTGATTGCTATACCCGAGTGCAAAAGGGAGACATTCTTTAATGTTTAGAGAGTGCGATCACAGTCTATGATATCCTCATACTCAGGAGGACTTACCCAATTGCATCACCTACTGATTTACCACATCGATTACCCCATTCTACCAAGGAGTGCGCTACCCTGTTCATCCAATACTGTTCTGTTGAGCTGCCACTCCCCTCCCACCTGCCTAGCATTGTCAGATGACTGTAACCTGTCCCTGCCACCTCCACCCTGCCTGTCCACATTCCATGCCCCTATCCTCTTCCTCCTGTCCTCCATGGTCCATTTTACTGCCACACCCTTCTGCCCTCCCTGGTCTGCTGTGCTGCAACTGCTCCTCCTGCCTGCCCCGCCCGGTCTATGGTGAGGCCCCTTCCCATGAACTCTCTTTTCTGTGCACAGGTCCTGACCCTCCCTTCTATCCTCCATGGTCCTTTGTGCATGCCCCTGCACCCTCCTTCTTGCCCATCATTGCCATTGGGCTGCCACTAACCCTCCCGCTTGCCATGCATGGTCTTCTGTGCTGCCATGGCCCCTCCCATCTTCCCTGTGTGGTCAGCTAGCTGCCCCTGACCCCCTCCCACCTTCCCTCCATGGTCTGTGTGTATGCCATCATAGTCTCACTGTTGCTCTCCATGGTGTGTCTTGTTTATAGTGCCCATCCTGCCTGACCTCCATGGTCATCTTGCTGCTCCTGCCCTGCCCCCTTGCCCCCAGCCCTCTGTTTCCATGTGCAGACCCCTATTCCCTCCCTCCTGGCTTGTCTGTTCCATTGTAATGCCCCGAATCCGTCCCTCCTGCCCTTTATGGTCTGTTATGCTGCAGCTTTCTCTCCTGTCTGTCCATTATGATCAGCTAGCTACCATTGCCTCTTTCCCCTCTGTTCTCTGTTGTCCATGTGCATGGTCCTGTCCCCTCCCTCTTGCTTTCTATGGATTGTTGTGCTGCACTCCCGTCCGCATACCCTGTGTGGTGTATTGTGCTGCTGCAAACCCTGATGCATGCCCTGTAGGGTCAGTTTGGTGCACCTCTCCATGTCCCTCCTGTCCTCTGTTATCCGAGTCCATGTCCCTACCCCAATTCCTCCTGCCTACCATGATCCAATGTACCATACTTGCGAACATTTTGAACTTGGTAAGAGAGAGATTTTGAAAACAAACTGGGATATGGATTTTCACCTTTGAGTTACATTGAAAAAGAGGAGATTGTAGACAGGAGACAGATCAAATAAACCCCATTTGAGCTTAAAAGCATTGGACGTTTTCTGGCTGAAACGGGTCTGTTGTCTTGTATGGTTGTACTACCACTGCCTCTTCCTTCTGCCCACAATGGTCTATTATATTGCCACAGCCTCTCTTGCCAGTCCTGTATTGTTGGTTTGTTGCCCCTGCCCCCTTTCCACTGTGTGAGAAGTTGGCCTGGCATATGCTGGTCACTAGTTATAGTGGCCACCTTGCACCAGTCCAATTCGACTCTTATGATGTTAGGTTTAAAAGACAACCTTTAAAGAAAGCTATCCTAGTGGTAGCTGTGGAGAGCAGCCTTCAGGCTAAGTCTTGAAGGAGTGTTAAGCTTATTGTTTTACCATTAATAACCTCTTGAATGACCAAATGAAAGAGTATTCCACACAGGTATATATATAAAATATATGTATTTATTCTAGACAGAATCCCCAAGTCTCTTTATGAGGCTAAGGCAAAGTTATACATCAAACAAGCATTGATAGATACAAATAAATAGCACTGTTAACATTGGGCCCCAGGGGGGGACCAAACCATATACTAAAATAGTGGTATAAGAACCACGACAATTCTACAGACAATGCCTAGGGCATTTAGGATCGCTGTCCCCTTTAGAATCCACCGCAGGTTATGAGGAAGGGGACCCACGGGAGGCGCGTGCAGGGGAAATAGCTGCTATCGGGATCTCCATTAAAGTCTATGGAGAATGTCGCGGTTGGAAATAAACAGTTTAAAAATACTTCTAGCAGGAGTACAAAGTTAAAACTTTGGAGTTAAGCTTTTGAAGAGCCCACTACCTCGAGAGTACCGAAGTACCACTGTTACCTGCCCCAGGGAAGCCGGGTGCATAGGTCGATTCCGATGTCGGGTCGCGGGCTGATTTTCAATGGGAAAATAGTCAAAAGTTCTGCTAGCCAAAAGCGTCAATGATTCCGTGAAGATCAAAGATGTGAAGATTGTAGAGAAGTACCTGAAAGCAGAGGGGACAGAGTCTGGGTCACGGCAAAGTGACCAGGAGGCTCAAAGCAAAGAGCCCTTCGATGTCGGATGCTTCAAGTGGAAAGTAGTGTAGCTTGGATCTGCAGCCACGGACTCCGGGAGGCTTCAAGGAAGGCCAGCTTCTGGAGGGCGACTGTCCCACGTTGGATGAGGGTTGCTGCGGTGTTAGTGTCCGGATTGGATCCACTAAGCCTTGGCAACCGCAACCCATGCAAGATGCACAAATCTGCTACTGGTGCAGACCCACGAGATCTGAGAGAGGTCTCCTTTGGAGAGACTGTAGAGCCGGCCTGGAGCAACCAGGAGAACTCTTAAATATCAAGATTGTCCTCCGCTTGGGCCCACAAGTCGAGAGACAAGGAACCGCGGAAGGTAGCAAAATGAAGTGCGTAAAGGGAAGCCCAAGGGCCACCGGAAGGTGCTAGGGCGCTGATCTTTGGCACAAATGCTGCTTGGTGGTTGGCTCAATAATGGGCCAAAGCACAACTTCCCCACTGGTCAGGGTCGTGTGCTATGCAAGAGGAGGCCGGTGTCCTGGGGTATCAGGGATCTCGGCACCCGCGCGGTCCACGGTGCCCAAACTCGTTGAGCACACTCACTGGCCTCTGGGATGCGCTGGAAACCCACCTCAAGGTTTCTGGAAGTCGTCGAAGTTCGTGAGAGCAGCAAAGGTCCAACCGGGGCACTTGCAGTGTTTCAGGTGACTGCCAAGCAGGGGGATAACTCCTTTATCCCAAGGGAGATTTCTTCCGTCAGCTGGGCAGCAGCAAGTCGAAGGTCAAGACTGTAAAGTTCAAGATTAATCCGAGGCTCTGGAGCCACGTTATTCACCTTTATCCCCAAGATTAGGGGAGTGTCCAGAGTAGTGTTCACCAATGAGTGGTGAGGCGGGAAAGGGTGGCTACACCCTCTCCCCTTTGTGTGTTTCCCGCCTGGGCAAGGGGCAGGATGCCCCTGAACCGGTTCCAAGCGGTGTATGCAGAATGCAGGCGCTGTTGCTGGCCTACGTGCAACTCTGAAAGGACATTTGGTGCACCCACCCTGTTCCAATCCACATATCCTGTCTGGGGAGATGCTAGCACCTCCCTGCCACAGGAGCCCTATTGTCCAGCTGGCGAGGCTGGGGTTTTCCGCAGCAACAGCCAGCCAGAGTCGTGTGGGTGGCGAGTAGTAGCCATTTTGTACTACGTGTGCACTTTTAAATTGGTGTCTAAATTCTGCCGCTTTTCCCATATCGCCCCTCTAGCAGGGGGGAATCGTACCCTTATGCCCATGGCTGGACTGGGGGTATGATTCCTACATGTTTGACACCAAACACGACATGGTTCTGTGTAGCCATTCTCAAGTTATCGCGGTATCGCGATATACTTATAATGCGGTTAAGAGTATATGTTATGGCTACACTACAAACGACCCATCAATGATTTTACGAAGGTTGCAGAGAGGCCCTACTCATGTAGGGGTCCCCCCTCACACATACCTCAGCACCCTGCCCTGTAGGATTAGCAGGGCCTGCTATAGGGGTGACCTATGAGAGTACATGTGTTGTAATGGGGTGGGATATAGGGTACCTAAATCCCTGTAAGGGGTGCTAGCACCACCTTACCCAGACTACAGTAGTGGTCTGGTGGTGTCATTTTGTATGGCTGTCCCAGGGTGGCATAATAAGTGCTGCAGCCCTGGTAGGCCTACTGAGGAACCCATGCCCTGGGTACCTAGTGTACCATCTACAAGGGACTGTCAGGACATCCTCAGCATCCAATGGGGTTTGTACCTAGGGTACTCACATCAGTTTTAAGGAGAAAGCAGATAGGCTGGGGTCCTGAATAGCAGGATCCCAGCCAGACTAGTCAAAAACCACTCAAATACCAGGCAAAAAGTTGGGGGCAACCATTAGTCAGATTCCACCTTCCTACATAACCCCCCCCCCCCCCCAAACGAAAGGAGATAAGGCTAACCTTGTCCAGATAAGCCTTTATTTCCTGAGTGGCCATATAAGGAAGAACCTGCACTAGCATGGTTGCTCCCTGTCTCATGGTCCACTTGGGAAATCCTACCCCAAGGGGTTCTAGAGTTTCTCCAAAGTCTAGGGGAATTACCTGTATTGGCTTTTGGTACAGAGGTGGGCTGGTGGGGTGTCTGAGTCGGGAAGTGAGGCCCTATTTGGGTTGGTCTCAACCTCCTCAGGTCACTGGTCACCATGGAAGCCTTTCTGCACATGACTGTGTCATATCTGGCCCTAAGGGTCAACCTCTGGCTGCCTACAGCTGGGGGTTGGATCCCTCTGGTTGGAATAGTGGAGGGCATTGGAATGTTTGGGGCAACTATGCCCCAGGTTTCCCTCTGCCCAACAAAGTCCATCTGGGGGGTGCCTATACCTAGGGGTAAGGGAGATCCCTCAGTTTGTAGCGGAATATTCACCTGGCTAGAACTACTCTGCTGGGTGTCCCTAATCTGCTGATGAGGGGGTTCCTCTGGACAGGGGCCCATTAAGGGTCCACTGACCTCCCTGACCTCTGCAGCCCTGGGCTGGTTGAGGCAGGGTAGAGAGGGGCAGGATACCTGCTCCAGACTGGGTACCACCTTGGAAGGACCCCCTGCCATCAGAGAGGTGGCCAGGCCAGGCCTGTCCACTTCTGGGGCAGTTACTTCACAAGGGGCAGGAGCAGTTCCCTTAGAAACTTGACCCTCACCCTTGGTCTGGTGTGGGGAGGATTGTTCCTCTCCCCCTATGCTCTCTGTTTGGGTGGAGTGATCCATAGTTTCAGGCTTCACTCCTTTTACTTGCTCCTGGGGTGGAGGTGAGGCCTTTAAGGTCTCATCCACGCTCTCGGGGATTCCTACCATTTTCAAATGGGCCTTGTGGTCTACCTCAGCCCAGGCTGAAATTTCCAGATCATTCCCCAGTAGACAATCTACAGGCAAGTTTTGGGACACTGCCACTCTCTTTGGGCCAGTGACCCCTCCCCAGCTGAGATTTACCACTGCCATGGGATGGTCTTTCCTAATTCCATCTATATTGGTCATCTGGTAGCTAAACCCAGGTAAAAGCTGTTCTAGGGGCACTAGTCTCTGGGTCACCATGGTGACACTAGCCCCTGTGTCCTTGTAGGCCATAGCCTTCTGACCATTGATCATGGGCTCTTGTCTGTACCTGCCCAAGATATTGGGACTCATGGTAAAGTTGGCAAACCCCATGCCACCATCACAGACTAGAGTTGCTTGTGTAGGGGACCTGGTTAGGCCAGAGTCCACCTGAGTTCCCCAAGAAAGCCCAACTAAATCTTTGGGTGCACTCCCACCACCTGGGGGATTACTACTAGTAGTAACAGGAGGTGTTGGAGCTGCAATGGGAGGAACATTTTCTTTATTGCCATTCTTTGGACAGCTGGAGTCAGTTTTCCAGTGGCCAGGTTGCTTACACACATGGCAATATGGTTTCTTGTTAGAAGAGGAAGGATTTTGGGACCCACCCCCAGCACTGGTTTTTTGGGGCCCTTCAGAGGACTTTTCTGTTTTATTATCCCCACCTTTCTCTTTGGGCTTGGTAGAATCTTTCTTCTGGTCACCACCTTGGTTCTTGGGCCTGATCCTGGTTCTGACCCATTTGTCTGCCTTCTTTCCCAATTCTTGGGGAGAGGTCAGATCAGAGTCCACCAGGTGCTGGTGTAAGAGTTGGTTCTGACAATTATTAAGAATCTGATCCCTCATAATGAGATTGTACAATCCTTGATAATCTTTTACTTTACTGCCATTTAACCAACCTTCCAATGCCTTGGTAGCACAATCAACAAAGTCTACCCAATCTTGAGCCTGTGCTTTTTGGGTGTCTCTGAACTTAAGTCTGTATTGATCAGTGGTTAAGCCAAACCCATCTATTAAAGCATCTCTCAAGATATAGTAATCATCAGCATCCTCTTCTCTTACAGAGAGGAGCTTGTCTCTACCTTTGTCTGCAAAGGAGAGCCACAGGATTGCTGCCCACTGGTCTACTGGGACCCTTTGTACTTTACAGGCCCTCTCAAGAGCAGTGATCCATTTGTGGATATCATCCCCTGACTGATAGGGGGGCACAATCTTGTGGAGGTTCCTATTGTCAGGGACTTTCTCTCTAACTCTAGGTTTTTCAGTACTGCCACCAGGGGTCTCTAGACCCCACTTTCTTGAAGCTTTCTGAAGCTCCAGGGACTCCCTGTCTAATGCTAACTGTTCTCTCCTGAGCTGTAGCTTAGCCTGCTCAAACTGGAGCAGTCTGCATTTCCTCTCTTGGGAGGATTCTCTCCTCTGAGGAGAGGCAGAGGTCCTTTTGGATCTCCCAGAATGGGTAGACCCCACTGAGGGGGATCTGTTCCTTCTGTTTGGATCCACTATTCTCCTCTTAGGGATGGAGGGAGTGCATCTTGGGCCATCACCTCCATGTTGTGAATGGTTGTTGTCATCCAGGTCAAGTTCATCTTCCTCTTCCTGGTCCTCATCCGAGTCCACCCCAAGGATGTCCTCTTCTGGGGGATGCCCACCCAACCTGTTTACCCCATCAGACGCTAAAGTCTGCTTGAAGTCTGCTATGAGCAGGATTTCCCTGAGACGTTGAGTATTGGCACCTTTGTTTGTCTTAAGTTTCCTAGAGGTGCACATCTCCCTAAGCTCAGCAAAGGAGAGATGGTCATATTTGTCGACTGGAACCCAATCCTCTGCCACCCTCCTCAGAGGGATCCCAGGCCCTTTCAGATACACTGGCCACATTTTTCGAAGATAAGGTCAGAGCCATCTTCTCCACTTTTTCGCCTGACCCTTCCTTATCCCATATCGAGCACTCCACTGCCAATAATACTCCACAATTTTCAGCCTTCGAAAATACTACGAAAGAAATTGTTCAGCCCCTGATCGCCCGAACCAAATCTGGATCACCACTTGACCCATGCCCTCCTGCCGTTCTTAACCTCGTCGCAGAAGCCGTTGCCCCGTCACTCACTACTATCTGCAACGCAATGTTCACATCCGGCACCTACCCTTCGGTATGGAAGGAAGCCATTATTAAACCGCTACTCAAAAAACCCAGTTTAGACCCTTCTCTTCCAGCCAGCTACAGGCCTATTGCATGCCTCCCTTTTCCGGCCAAAATCTTTGAAAAGATCATGAACCAGCAATTGTCAACATACATCCACAACAACAACTTACTGGATGACACCCAGTTCGGGTTCCGTCAGGGACACGGCACGGAGACAGCACTCCTGAAAGCTGCGGACGAGATACGATCCACTATGGACAATGGAGGAGCTGCAATCGTCATACTTTTAGATCTGTCCGCAGCCTTCGACACGGTCGATCATACCACACTGATCGACCGTGTCGCGGCTATAGGAATAAGGGACAAGGCTAAGGAGCTTCTCGCCTCATTCTTGTCAAACCGCTCACAAACGGTGAAGTTGGGACAATACACCTCCCAGACTTTCTCCTTGCCTTGCGGTGTACCACAGGGATCCTCGCTAAGCCCGACACTATTCAATATATATGTGTCTGACTTAGCGAGGGTCATCAAATCCCACGGAATTTCTCTCACCACATACGCAGACGACACTCAACTGGTGTTGTCCGTATTCGATGATGGCCAAACAGTAGGTTCAAACTTCCAATCTGGTATGAAAGCAATAAGCTCCTGGATGTCATCAAACTGCCTCAAGCTAAATTCTGATAAAACAGAAGTGATGACATTCGGGAGACTACAACCAATCTGGTCTCCACAATGGTGGCCCCAACAAATGGGACAACCGCCAGAACCAGTAGTCAAGGTACGAAATCTGGGGGTTATCTTTGACAACAAATTGTCCTTCCAGCAGCATGCAAATTCAGTGGTTTCATCCTCCTTCCACACCTTAAAAAAGATCAAAAAACTCACTCCGTACTTACCATCTTCTGCAGGCAAAACTTTAGTCAGCACGTTAGTCTTTTCTAAAACGGACTACTGTAATGCCTTGCTTCTAAATGCACAACAAAAGGTCCTCAACAAACTACAGACTGTACACAATGCAGCAGCCAGGACCCTGCTACCCATTCCCAAATCTGCATCTGTCTCCCCTTACATCCAACAGCTACATTGGCTGCCGGTGAGGAGCCGCATCAAATTTAAAGCCTTGTGCATAGCTTATAAAGCGATCCACAATCTTGGCCCCCTATTCCTAAAACAAGCCTTTCACCCGCCCGAACAGCGAAGAGCACTGCGTTCATCCTCAGCCCATCTGCTAACAGTCCCCCGCACAAGAAGGGCTAACTGGGGAGACAAACGCTTCACCGTTGCCACAGCTAGACTGAGGAACACTCTCCCTCTCCACATCAAATGTGCACCAACCCTGCTCAATTTCAGAAAAAAACTGAAAACATGGTTATTCCAAGCCTAAACCCCCTTCTCCGACAGAGAGTTCTGTGACAACAGCGCCGAGACACCCTCGGGTATTTGCGCGCTCTAAAAATCGCCATAAATAAATAAATAAATAAATATGGGGTCCTTCCAGAGCCTTATGGGCACCTGAACCTAAAGACATTTTCTAGTGTAGTGGTACTGGTGTATCTACCTACACTAAGTGTGGCCTACTGAACCCTCTCTTGAGTTGTAGTCAAGGTGTGCTAAACCCTCTACACACAACTCCTAAGTTCAGTAGAACTTATTGTATTCTAAGCTTGAATTTATATGTACCTTTGGTACCAAGTGGCTTTCACTTTAGAAATTCAATTTGTTATCTGGTAAAACAATGGCAAGCTTGAATCCAACCGCTGCACACCAATGTGAGAAGTTGGCCTGGCATATGCTGGTCACTAGTTATAGTGGCCACCTTGCACCAGTCCAATTCGACTCTTATGATGTTAGGTTTAAAAGACAACCTTTAAAGAAAGCTATCCTAGTGGTAGCTGTGGAGAGCAGCCTTCAGGCTAAGTCTTGAAGGAGTGTTAAGCTTATTGTTTTACCATTAATAACCTCTTGAATGACCAAATGAAAGAGTATTCCACACAGGTATATATATAAAATATATGCATTTTTTCTAGACAGAATCCCTTGTCTCTTTATGAGGCTAAGGCAAAGTTATACATCAAACAAGCATTGATAGATACAAATAAATAGCACTGTTAACATTGGGCCCCAGGGGGGGACCAAACCATATACTAAAATAGTGGTATAGGAACCACAACAATTCTACAGACAATGCCTATGGGATTTAGGATCGCTGGCCCCTTTAGAATCCACCCCAGGTTATGAGGAAGGGGACCCACGGGAGGCGTGTGCAGGGGAAATAGCTGCTATCGGGATCTCTATTAAAGTCTATGGAGAATGTCGCGGTTGGAAATAAACAGTTTAAAAATACTTCTAGCAGGAGTACAAAGTTAAAACTTTGGAGTTAAGCTTTTGAAGAGCCCACTACCTCGAGATTACTGAAGTACCACTGTTACCTGCCCCAGGGAAGCCGGGTGCTTGGGTCGATTTCGATGTCGGGTTGCGGGCTGATTTTCAATGGGAAAATAGTCAAAAGTTCTGCTAGCCAAAAGCGTCGATGATTCCGTGAAGATCAAAGATGTGAAGATTATAGAGAAGTACCTGAAAGCAGAGGGGACAGAGTCTGGGTCACGGCAAAGTGACCAGGAGGCTCAAAGCAAAGAGCCCTTCGATGTCGGATGCTTCAAGTGGAAAGTAGTGTAGCTTGGATCTGCAGCCACGGACTCTGGGAGGCTTCAAGGAAAGCCAGCTTCTGGAGGGCGACTGTCCCACGTCGGATGAGGGTTGCTGCGGTGTTAGTGTCTGGATTGGATCCACTAAGCCTTGGCAACCGCAACCCACGCAAGATGCACAAATCTGCTACTGGTGCAGACCCACGAGGTCTGAGAGAGGTCTCCTTTAGAGAGACTGTAGAGCAGGCCTGGAGCAACCAGGGAAACTCTTAAATATCAAGATTGTCCTCTGCTCGGGCCCACAACTCGAGAGACAAGGGACCGCGGAAGGCAGCAAAATGGAGTGCGTAAAGGGAAGCCCAAGGGCCACCGGAAGGTGCTAGGGCGCTGATCTTTGGCACAAATGCTGCTTGGTGGTTGGCTCAATAATGGGCCAAAGCACAACTTCCCCACTGGTCAGGGTCGTGTGCTATGCAAGAGGTGGCCGGTGTCCTGGGGTATCGGGGATCTCGGCACCCGCGCGGTCCACGGTGCCCAAACTCGTTGAGCACACTCACTGGCCTCTGGGATGCGCTGGAAACCCACCTCAAGGTTTCTGGAAGTCGTCGAAGTTCGTGAGAGCAGCAAAGTTGCAACCGGGGCACTTGCAGTGTTTCAGGTGACTGCCAAGCAGGGGGATAACTCCTTTATCCCAAGGGAGATTTCTTCCGTCAGCTGGGCAGCAGCAAGTCGAAGGTCAAGACTGTAAAGTTCAAGATTAATCCGAGGCTCTGGGGCCACGTTATTCACCTTTATACCCAAGATTAGGGGAGTGTCCAGAGTAGTGTCCACCAATGAGTGGTGAGGCGGGAAAGGGTGGCTACACCCTCTCCCCTTTGTGTGTTTCCCGCCTGGGCAAGGGGCAGGATGCCCCTGAACCGGTTCGAAGCGGTGTATGCAGAATGCAGGCGCTGTTGCTGGCCTACGTGCAACTCTGAAAGGACATTTGGTGCACCCACCCTGTTCCAATCCACATATCCTGTCTGGGGAGATGCTAGCACCTCCCTGCCACAGGAGCCCTATTGTCCAGCTGGCGAGGCTGGGGTTTTCCCCAGCAACAGCCAGCCAGAGTCGTGTGGGTGGCGAGTAGTAGCCATTTTGTACTACGTGTGCACTTTTAAATTGGTGTCTAAATTCTGCCGCTTTTCCCATATCGCCCCTCTAGCAGGGGGGAATCGTACCCTCATGCCCATGGCTGGACTGGGGGTATGATTCCTACATGTTTGACACCAAACACGACATGATTCTGTGTAGCCATTCTCAAGTTATCGCGGTATCGCGATTTACTTATAATGCGGTTAAGAGTATATGGTATGGCTACACTACAAACAACCCATCAATGATTTTACAAAGGTTGCAGAGAGGCCCTACTCATGTAGGGGTCCCCCCTCACACATACCTCAGCACCCTACCCTGTAGGATTAGCAGGGCCTGCTATAGGGGTGACCTATGAGAGTACATGTGTTGTAATGGGGTGGGATATAGGGTACCTATATCCCTGTAAGGGGTGCTAGCACCACCTTACCCAGACTACAGTAGTGGTCTAGTGGTGTCATTTTGTATGGCTGTCCCAGGGTGGCACAATAAGTGCTGCAGCCCTGGTAGGCCTACTGAGGGACCCATGCCCTGGGTACCTAGGGTACCATCTACAAGGGACTGTCAGGGCATCCTCAGCATCCAATGGGGTTTGTACCTAGGGTACTCACATCAGTTTTAAGGAGAAAGCAGATAGGCTGGGGTCCTGTATAGCAGGATCCCAGCCAGACTAGTCAAAAACCACTCAAATACAAGGCAAAAAGTTGGGGGCAACCATTAGTCAGATTCCACCTTCCTACACACTGCCCTCCATAGTCTGTTGTGCTGCCACTGCCCTTCCTGCCTGCCCAGTGTGGTCACATTGTTGCCTCTGCACTCTCCTACCTGCCTTCAATTTTCAGAGTCCGTGCCCCTGGCCTCTGCCTCTCAACAGTATCCCAATGAACAACTAGATTGCTAACATTCTATATTTATTACAAAAGTGTGGAACGCTTGACGTCATCTTGATGTAATCAAAACTGTAATACCTAGAGCATTTCCTTTGGAAATTACATATATGAGAGGGTCTTATTTGCATCAAAATTATGGTTAGTGCTCTAAAAAACTAAAATTAGGACATATTTTCCTATAGCGACAAAGAACGTTTAAATTATTTGTAATCTTTATGTTTTTTTATCCAGTTGACCACTTGATTAAATGTTGCACTTAGGGGAGAGGATGTGGTGTTACTTCCAGAGCTGCAGACTTTGCAACTGGGGAACCAGGTTGGAGTTTCTGCTTCAGCTCAACATTCTGTGATTCTGGTCAAATCACTTAATCTCCCCATGTCTACAACCAAAATGAATTTGATCTTGTGTGATGTAACCAATGCTCATGTAAAGCACTCCAATACCTGACAAGTCTGCACTATACAAAACTGCAAATACACAAAAAATAAGTGTTTTGCACACTTCTGTCATTGGGCTACATGTGAGCTACATCTGGGTGATATTTGTGCTGCATTTGGGCTCTTTTGTCTCTGGTGGCCATCTTGGGAGATTTATTTGTTATGAAGTTTCCTAATTTCCTCATTTACTGCAGTCTCCTCAGTAGGAAATACTTTCATTTTTTTACTTTGATTCCATCAAGATGGCATTCAGATGTGTCACACATTTGCCATAAATTCAGAATGTTGGCACTCTAGTTGCTCATTAGATCACTGTAGTAAAGCTACTGCTCACCACGGAAGTCTGCTGCTGGTATTAAAAGTGCATGTCAGAATTTTTTAATTAAATAGAAGAGGATTTGAGAAGTCACTCAAAATGTGCCCTAATTTTTCTTTCTTCAGCACTAATCATAATTTCTATGGCAAAATGAACCCCCTCATTGTGTTCCTTTTTAAATTAAATGTTTTAAGTGTTACCAGTTTATTCCAATCAAGATGGCTTCAGGTGTGCCATACTTTTGTCATAAGTCAGACAGTGAAGAACCAGAACCTTTTGGGCCTGGCGGCGCAGGGTACGCCCTATGTCTCCGGAGTTCTCCTGCTTCGCTACACAGAGACACGGGACACTCTGTCAGCGTTAGAAGATTGGATTTATTTAGCTGCAGCTAGTACAGTTATCCTAGAAGTACACAAAGTAGGTTCTCAGGAGACTGCCACTTCACTCTGTGGCGCATCAGATTAAATACTATACAACGATGCAATTATTAACAAGATACACTCCTAGAGCATATAAGAAAGAGCCAATAAGGAAAGTTGGAAAACAAAGCGGAACCAATAGGAAAGGTCCGAAAACAGAAATATCAGATGACTCGAAGAGACCTCTCCTCCAACTGTGTTTGTCACCCCACCCTCAAGCTGATATATTAACAGATTCATAACTAACTTGCAGGTGGAGAGATACGTTTGTGTGTATTGGAGGACAGTCGTGAAACAAGAGAATGCTAGCAGGAGACAGTGAAGGCCAGTCGATAAGATAAAGTCAGGAAAGAATAGTGTGAGCCAACAGATAGTTGAAACAGGGATTAGGAAAGCCAGACAGGGATTAGTGTACTCGGCTAGTTCTAACACCAGCTTTGCAAATAGAGGCCGAGGGCGTATTTCGACACCAGGCTACAGAAAAAGCAGAATAGACTTTGTTCGCCGTGCTGCCTGAGTGATGGCAACACAAAATGGCGGCGGGTCACAAAATGGCGGGTCGATTCGATCGTGATCGAAAATCGAATTTCCTCAACAGTAAGCGCTCTAGTTGTTCTTAAGAACACTCTGGGACATTCTGTCATTGGGCTATACTTGGGCTACATCTGGGTGATATTTGGTCTACATTTGGGCTTTTGTCTCTGGTGGCCATCTTGGGAGATTTATTTGTTATGAAGTTTCCTAATTTCCTCATTTACTGCAGTCTCCTCAGTAGGAAATACTTTCAGTTTTTTACTTTGATTCCATCAAGAAGGCATTCAGATGTGTCACACATTTGCCATAAATTCTGAATGTTAGCACTCTAGTTGCTCATTAGATCACAGTAGTAAAGCTACTGCTCACCAGGGAAGTCTGCTGCTGGTATTCAAAGTGCATGTTTCAGTCTGCATGTCAGAATTTTTTTATGAAATAGAAGAGGATTTGAGAAGTCAAAATGTGCCCTAATTTTTCTTTCTGGAGCACTAATCATAATTTCTATGGCAAAATGAACCCCCTCATTTTGTTCCTTTGTAAATTAAATGTTTTAAGTGTTACCACTTTATTTCAATCCAGATGGCTTCAGGTGTGCCATACTTTTGTCATAAGTAAGACTGTTAGCGCTCTAGTTGGTCGTTAGAACACTCTGGGACATTCTGTCATTGGGCTATATTTGAGCTACATCTGGGTGATATTTGTGCTACATTTGGGCTCTTTTGTCTCTGGTGGCCATTTTGGGAGACTTATTTGTTATGAAGTTTCCTAATTTCCTCATTTACTACAGTCTCCTCAGTAGGAAATACTTTCAGTTTTTTACTTTGATTCCATCAAGAAGGCATTCAGATGTATCACACATTTGCCATAAATTCAGAATGTTAGCACTCTAGTTGCTCATTAGATCACTGTAGTCAGTCAGTCAAAGCTTTTATTTCGGTAAAATACCATAAAAAGACATAAATAGTGATATACATTAAAACATGATTAAATAGACATTGTATAGAGTGTAATCCATTGAAGCATTAAAATTGTTAAATGAAAGAAATTACACAAACGAAGGAACAAAATTATTCCACAAAAACAAATTATTAAAACTATATCCGAGGCCAAAAATGTACTCACTACACCACAGAGTTCTATGGTAGCAATGATGACAATACTAGAATCAGGAGGATTATGTGACAGAAATCATAGTTTTGGACCTTGTGAACCACATGGAAAGAAGAAATTTGGCCATTGCAAACACTATCAATGGGGTACTATCGTATTTCAAAATTCTAAACACCTCCTGGTAGTCCCTAAGACCCCTAGACTTGCATAGCTGAACGATCCACTTTTTTCTTGCCTTGATATATAAAGGGCAGAAAAGGACAACATGCAGCTCTGTTTCACAGGTGTCAGTACATACAGGACACGTGCTTAAGGGATCCGAAACATTAGACCATCTATGAGTAAAATCCCTCAGTGGTAGCGAGCCGTGTCTGAACTGGATGTAAAGTTTCTTTGCCAAAGGTGGTTGGATGACGTCCAGAAAAACTTCGAACTGGGGACTAATCTTAATATCCAGGAAGGAGTCGGTAAGCCTACCCAAAGAGGAGTGCAGTAGCATTTCCTTCCGATATGATTTCAAAACCTCCCGCAATGATTTCTTCGAAAGTGCACAGCTTGTCTCTTCCGGGGCGGACCATAGGTTCCCCATCCCTATGGAGTAGCAGAGGTTCTTTACGTAGGTTAACCAAGGGATTTTATCCAATTTTCCCCTTGCCAGTATATCACCAAGATCATACCTATAGCTTGCCAGCTCGGGCGTTGACCAAAGTCGTCTCCAGAACTGGAGAGGGCGATTCAGGGCAATCTCTTCTATGGGAACCAGACCCAGATCCCATCTCAAGGGAGTTAAAGGAGTGCTAACAGGTAATTTCAGCAGTCTCCTAATGAAAGAATTCTCAATTGAAGATAGGGAAGCGGGAATGCAATATCCCCAGAGTTCAGCGCCATAAAGCGCCCCCCCTCTAGCTTGGGATTTGTAGATTTCCATGGGGGGGCCCAGGGGTTTAAAAGAGGTGTTATTATACACCTTCAGGATACCCCCCACTGATTGAGCTAGTTTCAAATTTGCCTTCGCCAAATGGGACCCCCATTTCATTTTGTCATTAAGGGTCACCCCCAAATAATCAAAAGTGGAGACCCTATCCAGCTCTACATCTCCCATCTTGGGGTGGGGACAGTTAAATGAATTGGAGCCGAAAACCATAAATTTTGTTTTGGATAGATTCAGTTCCAAATCCCTGTTTTTACAGAAAGAGCAGAAGGCCTCTAATGTACGCTGGATGCCCATGTAGGATTTAGACAGCAAAAGCGTGTCATCCGCGAACATTAGGGCCGGTACCTTACGCCCCGCCAGGATAGGGGAGTCCAAATTAGCGGTGCACAGGAGATACTCAATCAACCCATTGATAAAAAGGGAGAAAAGAGTGGGGGCCAGGACGCAGCCCTGCCTCACACCCTTTTCAACCGGAAATGGCCCAGAAATTTCCCCACATCTCCCATATCTCACCCTTGCATAAGTGCCTGTGTGGAGACGTTTGAATAAATGGCAAAGGTAGGGGGGAACACCCATCTCTAATAGAAGAACCCATAATTTTTCCCTTTGAACCATATCAAATGCGGACCGAAGGTCCACAAAAATCAAATAAAGATTGCCTGCACCCATGCTGACTGACTTCCAGTAGATCAACTGTAATCTGAATAATTGATCAATGGTAGAAACCTTTGCACGAAACCCCGCCTGGAGGGAGGTTAGAATTTGGTGATCCTCCATCCAGGTCTGCAGTCTGGTTAAAAGGACTCGGGCAAACAGCTTCTGTAGGACATCAATCAAACTTATGGGGCGGTAATTGGCTGGATCCAAAGGGGAAGATTTTTTATAAATGGGTATAATTTCTGCACCCAACCAAGTATCCGGGATTCTAAGGCCCTGCAAAATGGCGTTAAAATATACACAAATATAAGGGGCCCAGATTTTTGGATCACTTCTGTACAGGTCACCAGGGATCCTGTCGAGCCCCGGGGCTTTCCCTACTGATAGGGTGTTGAGGGCCAATTCTATTTCTGAGAGGGAGAAGAATCGGCTCTCTAATTCTTCCTGGCCCAACTGGTCCGTTACAATATCATTCGGCGGGGTGCCCGGATCGGGACCTCCCTTGGATTTACTGACAGAGAAGAGGGGTTTAAAGTGGGCAAGCCAGACCTCCTCGCTGAGATTAGGAATAACTGCGGGGCTGCTGGCTACCGTACCAGTTCGAACAATGTTCCAAAACGCCCTCGAGTCACGGTCAGCTAATGCTTGCATTAAATTTTGCCACCTTTGATCCTCCCACTCGGATTTTGCCTCCTTAATCAGATTTTTGTAAGAGGCCCTCGCAGCCCGGATACTAGACTGTGTGCCCTTTTTTACCTCTTTTATCAGGGCGGTCTTAGCCCGCCTACAAGAACCATTAAACCAGTGCTCAGGCCTTAAAGGCCTTGGTCTTGAGGCAGTAGAACTATAAAAGAAGCCAGCCAGGCTGCCGACGAGTTCCTTATGGATGTTCTGGAAATCTAGGAGACGGTTCTGTGAAATGTCCCCATTGGGGCTCAGAAGGTAGGAAACTGCCTCCAAAGAGCGGGTAACACTGCTATATAAAGCTGCAAGCTTTGGTTCATCGGTCACAACCCTTGCCCACCTAATCCGTCTACCTCCTGCAGCTAGCACCAAGTTCTCGCTATTTAATGGTAATAGGTGCTTATGAATTCCACTGCCACCAATATTATTTACCAGTTCCAGTGACAGTAGGTTGTGCTCACTATCGACCCGCGGAATAACAGAGAAGGCTGCTAAATGGCCCCAAAATTCCACGTTCACCAGGAAGTAGTCGATAGTCGAACAACTCCCGGGTCTATTAAAAGTAAAAGACCCCGGCACGTTCGGACAAAGTCTGCCATTGCAAGCCCTCAAGGAGTGTGCAATGGTAAGCTTGTTGATCTCGAGGGCTAATGGGAGGAGACGTTTGGCAGGATAAATAATAGGGTCTGGGATTTTATAATTTTCATCCTCGTCACAGGTAGGGGAGGGGATCCCAGGAAGGGGTTCGAAATGACAGTTAAAATCTGCACCTATTAATTTATGGGACGCAGGTGGAAGGGAATGTAATACATCATCCAGGGCGCCCAAAATCGACAGGCCCAACTGTACCGGGTGAGGACGCAGGTAGACATTTATTACTACCAGCGAATAACTAGCAGGGAAAGTAAGTATCAGACACAAAATGTCGGAGGACTTTGAGTCAAAGGGCTTTACAGAGCAACCTAAATGAGTTGCAACCCAAACAACTAACCACCCCGATGGTCTGCCTCTCACCCCTTGGACTGCAGGGACCGAAAACGATGCGTAGCCCACCCTCCGTTGTATGTACCGTAGCCATGTTTCTTGGAATATGCAAATATCGTAATTGTCCATTAACTCTCCCCACTCAGGGTCAGAGAGTTTGGACTCCAATCCAGCCACATTCCAAGACCCTACTAGAGGTCTTCGAGTGAGTGTGCGGGGAGGACTAACTGCCAGGGGTAGAGAGGAGGGGGAGCAGTGGGAAGCAGAATGCTCAAGGGGGCCCAACTCGGGACGTCCATCCATGGCGCTGGAGTTCAGAGGTGAAGAAGGGGTGGGCCCAAGACCGCTCTCCGTACCAAGTACGGCCAGGGGGAGACCCATCTCCGCACCAAGATCATCCCTACCCAGGCTCCCCCCCGTAAGCATATGCCTTCCCTTGTTAAGCCTCAGGGGTGATGGTCAATCCACAGAGTTGAGCACATCGAAGCGGTTTTCGACCGGAATATTAAAGTAGGCATTGTGAGAGGCTTGATGGAAATAGGGTAGTTCCACCGGGTTCAGAACATTGGGGAGGGAGTACAAATACCCCAAATGGGATGTGTCAATAGCTCCTGGTTTAAAGTTCCCGCCCAGATCCAGTATATGTCCGACTACTCTAGGGTCCCTAAAGTTGATCAGGACACAATCCCCACCAATGTCCTTTGGTCGGGTCCCTAGCCAGCTAACCCTCCGAACAAAGAGGATCTCCCCTCTCCCTACTCCCTCCAATGGTCTATTTTTAGACAACCAGTGGATGACTTTATTTTTTAATTCATAGTAAGATTCCCCCTTACCGTTTGTTAGTGGAGGAACTCCAGTGAGCACAATCACGTAGGGTGCTGCCTCGGGGGGAAGCTGTACAAGAGGAAGGGATCCGACCGGGCTCCGTGGGGCTTTGTTCCCACCCCCATAAGGAAGGATCCTACCCCCACCAGGGCTCCGTAGAGCTAAGTCCCTACTGCTATGGGGCTGATCCCGTGATGATGAAACAATAGGGGCTCGGGGGAAGGTCGGGGGCATAAGGGGACCAGCAGGGAGCGAGGGGGCAGTTAGCTGCACCAGTGGAGGCTGGGCTATGACAGGAGCAGTAGGGTTCAAGGGTATATTTGTCTGGCCTAGTGGGGTAGGGTTGTTAATCGTTGCTTGGGTACCAGCACCCTCCGTACTACCAGAGTTGTGCAATAGATCATGATTTAACTGCTTCTTCCCAATACCTTTGGTATTAACTAAAGATACCAGCCTGTCGATTTTGGATGACAGGGTTTTTAAAAGGAGGTTTAGGGAATGATCTATATGTGACTGTAGGTCTATTAATAAATTAGTAGCCCAAGTCGGTGGGTTAGAAATGGGAGGGTGATGGGCCAAGACCGATGGGGCCGGTCCGGCTGCAGGGCGGGCTGGAAGTAAACTCCTTTTTCTAGATTTCTGTTTTTTTTTCCTTGGCTTTCCCTGCTTCATGGGGGCCACTATAGAAACAAAAGAAGATGATAATGGGCCAGCTTCCTCTTGCTCAGGCTCGTCTAGTAGCGCCTGAGCGCACGGTAATTGGGTAAAAGAGGGCAACATAGATGACATAGCTTCCATATCCACCTGGTATGAAGACGAATCAGCCAATCCATCAGAAGGGGGGGGCATAGTAAATGCCGGGGTGATGGACAACCGTCTTTCAGTATTTTCTATGGCTGTAGCCACCACCCCAATTGTTTTCTGCAGCATTTTATCTATCGCTGTAAGACTAGGGATCGGCGGATTGGAATTGGCTAGCTGTTTAGTCATAGGGCGACTTGCTATAGGTTTAGAATGTTTCCCCATAGTTCAAATGCAACCTAGCAGCTAGTATATTGCAGTAAGGAACCCCTAAACACAAATAGCTAAAAACCAAACAGTATAAGTTAAAAGAATACACACTCTATGCACGGCTTATGGCTGAGTGTTACATTAAAAATGTCAATGACCATTAAAGGTTAGTCCAGACTGACCCGATATCCACGGCTAAGAGATGCGGCCCAGCCCGGCCTCCTGCGGCCCCGGACGGCCACAGACGGTCCCACCCTTGTCCCGGGCTTAACCCGGCGCCACCCGCGCGTGATCCCGCGTCCCGGGGGCTGCAGCGAGGATTTATGCGCCTCCTGGCGCGAAACTGATCCACAGCTGGTCTCTAGCCGCTAGGGCTGCTGGGGTGTGTAGTTCCGTCTTCCTACCGCGGCCGCGATGATTGATGACGCGGCGGCGGGAGACTGGAACGGCCGCCTTGGCGCTGCAAGGCTACGGGAGCTGGAGAGAGGGTCCGCTGGTCCGCACAACCGGGAGACAAGGTGCTGCCTGGTAGGATATAGAGCACGCTCTGCCGGGGCTGCAGCGAAGATTTATGCGCCTCCTGGCGCGAAACTGATCCACAGCTGGTCTCTAGCCGCTAGGGCTGCTGGGGTGTGTAGTTCCGTCTTCCTACCGCGGCCGCGATGATTGATGACGCGGCGGCGGGAGACTGGAACGGCCGCCTTGGCGCTGCAAGGCTACGGGAGCTGGAGAGAGGGTCCGCTGGTCCGCACAACCGGGAGACAAGGTGCTGCCTGGTAGGATACTGTAGTAAAGCTACTGCTCACCAGGGAAGTCTGCTGCTGGTATTGAAAGTGCATGTTTCAGTCTGCATGTCAGAATTTTTTAATGAAATAGAAGAGGATTTGAGAAGTCACTCAAAATGTGCCCTAATTTTTCTTTCTGCAGCACTAATCATACTTTCTATGGCAAAATGAACCCCCTCATTTTGTTCCTTTTTAAATTAAATGTTTTAAGAGTTACCACTTTATTCCAATCAAGATGGCTTCAGGTGTGCCATACGTTTGTCATAAGTAGGACTGTTAGCGCTCTAGTTGTTCTTTGGAACACTCTGGGAAGCTGCAGTAGAACACAAAGGAATCAACGAACAGTCTCTGCCCTTGTTGGATGTACATGTTTTACTGAGAATGTCAGACTTCATTCTCACATGACTGAGAAAGATAATGTGAATTTACAGAAAATATGCTCTCAGTTTAGCTTATAGATCACCTTCCAAACCTCTGTGGGAAAAGCATGAGAAAATAGTTTTCTCTCAAACATGATTCATGATATCCCACCAGAAGGCTTTTTCACATGATAAAATCACCTTAGAACACACCACAATTCCTAAAATGAGTATGGTACCATCAACAAATGATTTATAATGTAACTAAAGTCTTAAAACCTTCTATTAACTGCAATGCTTTTTAATGAGGTGCTATCATGTATATTGGTCCCAAGATGGCTGCCAACACTTCTTGGATGAAGTACTGACAGCCAATCAGATCTCACGATGAGATGTGTGGTTAGATATATCTATCTTTTTAACTCTAATTTTCTCAGGAACTACTAAACGGATTTACACCATTTAAGCAAAAGGCACGAGTCTGAACTGAGGACTACCTCTTTGCAAATTTGGTGTAATTCCGTTCAGCAGTTTGGGCTGTAGCTGCGTCAACAGATCCTATGGGAAAATGCATGGGGAAAATGTGTTCTGGGACCCCCCTTTTTTCTCGGCCCCCGCTTGACGAATCACCGTGAAAATTTCAGGATAGGAGCGGACCGGATCTGGCCAAAAGTTTGGAAAATTTCGCGAAGATTCATCAATCGGCGCCAACGTTATTCGAAATAGAATGTTGCGGATTTCCTATGGAAAATAGATCCTAACTATAACTACCTATATATATGTTCGTGTCTGTGTGTGCGTGTTCAGTTTGAGAAAAATAAAGCGCCACCATACTCGTTTATTTTATGTATATGAAAATTAAGCAGATCCTTCGCAAACCAACGGCGGTGTGCAATAAATACATCTGTCCGTAAAGCAGAACAACTCAACAGTATGTCCAGCTTCAAGTAGTTGCTCTTTCGTTTTTGGTGACGTCTTTGACTTGCCCATAAATTTATGAGCATGAGAGTCCGCGTAGCAACTATTATCATCCCTGCAGAAGGGGCCTCTTTTAGTCACCCGTGAGGATTTGAAAGAAGGAAATTAGTTATCCATGCACTTACTACATGAACCACGACAAGTCACCGTCAGCCCAGGGCGCAGCGAGCCACAGAGAAACTTAAGGTGCACTAATGTGGAAGGCGGAGAAGGATGACGAGGAGGAGGGAGGGGGGCTGTCAGTGTCACCCCTTCTCTCTCTCTCCCTGCCCCTCTCCTCATCTCAGCTTGTAGCACATATTCCTGCACGTACAACAACCGTCCAGGGGCTCAGGCAGGCACAGAGCTGTAGCGGCAAACAACTGGTGCGGGCATGCCGAAGGACTGTAGCATGTGAGGGGCCACCCGGCAGCTGCCATGCCTGAAGGACTGCAGCATGTGTGGGGCCACCCGGCAGCTGCCATGCCTGAGGGGTTGACACGCCGAAGGACTGCAGCATGTGAGGGGCCACCCGGCAGCTGCCATGTCTGAGGGGCTGACACGCCGAAGGACTGCAGCATGTGAGGGGCCACTTGGCAGCTCCCATGTCTGAGGGGCTGACACACCAAAGGACTGCAGCATGTGAGGGGCCACCCGGCAGTTGCCATGTCTGAGGGGCTGACACATCGAAGGACTGCAGCATGTGAGGGGCCACCCGGCAGGCTGCCATGCCTGAGGGGCTGACATGCCGAAGGGCTGCAGCATGTGAGGGGCCACCCGGCAGCTGCCATGCTTGAGGGGCCACCCGGCAGCTGCCATGCTTGAGGGGCCACCCGGCAGCTGCCATGCTTGAGGGGCCACCCGGCAGCTGCCATGCCTGAGGGGCCACCCGGCAGCTGCCATGCCTGAGGGGCCACCCGGCAGCTGCCATGCCTGAGGGGCCACCCGGCAGCTTCCATGCTTGAGGGGCTGAACAGCAGCTCGGCAGGACAGGACGCTACTGAACCCCCCAAGTTCAGCACCGGCGCCTACGAGCTGCTGGCCCTGGCCGCGGCTACTATCGGTGCAGTAGGCGTGTGCAATAACCTGCTGGTGCTGCTGGTCTACTGCAAGTTCAGGCGCTTGCGGGCGACCACCAACCTGCTCCTGCTCAACATCAGCCTCAGGGACCTGCTGGTCTCCATCTTTGGGGTCGGCTTCACCTTCCTGTCCTGCCTGTGGGGCCACCCGGCCTGTGCGGGCTGCGTCTGGGACGGCTTCAGGAACAGCCTCTTCAGTAGGTGGCGCTCTGCGCGTCCAGGCCATCTTGTTCAGCATCCACTGCGCCCGTTCTAGTGGCCCTGGGGTGCCCGCATGGGCTGTTTTTTGTGTGTGGGCAGACTCGACTGCAGCACTGCAGAATAGACATATTAACTTGCCTTTCCCGTAGCGCTTCATACTTTGCTTCTGGGCGCTTTAAAAACTGGTGTTACTGTTACGTAATAGTTGGTACTAGCGCTTCATGTCGACCATTAAGCTTTCAATGCAAATGCATTGGCTTGGTCGCACACTTCGACGGAGCAGAACAGGCAAGGTGCAGCTTTTATTTTAAATTAAAATGATGAATGATTACATGAATGGCTCCTGCGACTGAGCAATGCAGTTGACGAGGCGCACTGTAGGGTTAGGAAACACTGAAATGGAAAAATTCAAACTAACTTGCTGTAAGCACTCTTTCCGGTCAGTGCATGAACCGACCAGGCATCAATAAGAGTCATGAGTTGAAATTTTGGGAGATCAATGCAAGCCACACATTCCTGGAGTCCTCTGGGTGTCTAGATTTCGGAAATGCCTGGGTTTAGTAGGTTTCCCTTGATGGCCGCCGAGCCGGGACCAAAAACACAGGTGAACTCAATCTATCCCAAAACAACCTGTTTTTGCAAAGTGGGCACCTGCATTTTATGTCCTCGGCGGCCATCTAGGGAAACCTACCAAACCCAGTCATTTCTGAAATCTAGACACCCAGAGGAGTCCAAGGATGTGTGGCCTGTGTGGATCCCCCAACGTTTCCTTACCCAGACTCAATCAATCAGGGAAATTGTAAGCGCACTACTCACCCGTGAGGGTCTCATGGCGCTGGGGAAGGAGGGGGGAAGCAGCTCAGGTCAGTCAAAGAGCCAGGTCTTGAGGGTCTTTCTGAAGATGTGCAGGGTGTGGGTGTGCCTGATGTTGATCGGCAGCTCGTTCCAAGTCTTGGCTGCGAAGTAGGAGAAGGTTCTTACACCCGTTGTTGCTCTGCGGATGCACAGGGTGTCGGCGAGGGCGAGGTCGGCGGATAGGATGTTCCTCTTGGATATGTGGAACAAGATTCTGTCGCTGAGATATTGGGGTCCGATGTTTTGGAGGCATTTGTAGGCGTGGGTGAGTATCACAAAGGTTACTCGTTTCTCGACAGGGAGCCAGTGGAGGTTACGCAGGTGCTGGGTGATGTGTTTGTGTCGAGGGATGCCGAGGACGAGTCTGGCTGCGGTGTTCTTTATGGTCCGGAGTTTGCGGGGCAGAGACTTGTTGATCCCAGCGTTGAGGGCGTTCCCGTAGTCCAGTCTGCTGGTTATGAGTGCGTGGGTGACGGTCTTCCTTGAATCAGTGGGGATCCATTCGAAGGTCTTTTGGAGGATGTCGAGGGTGTTGAAGCAGGCGGAGGTGACGGCGTTGACCTGTCGGGTCATGGAGAGGGAGGAGTTGAGTATGATCCCGAGGTTTCTGGTGTTGTCCGAGGGGGTGAGGGGGCTGCTGAGGGCAAAGGGCCACCAGGAGTTGTCCCATGCAGAGGGGGATGGTCCGAGAACGAGGACCTCTGTCTTCTCCGAATTGAGCTTCAGGCAGCTGCTACTCATCCAGGATGCAACGTCTTTCATTCCTTCCTGGAAGTTGAGTTTGGTGGTGATGGGGTCTTTGGTGAGGGAGGGGATGAGCTGGGTGTTGTCAGGGTAGGATACTATGCTGAGTCCGTGCTGTCTTAAGATGGAGGCGAGGGGGGCCATGTAGATGTTGAAGAGTGTGGGGCTGAGTGACGATCCTTGGGGTACTCTGCAGTTGATTTCCGTGGTTTCGGTGTGGAAGGGTGGGAGTGTGATTCTTTGGGTTCTGCCGGCGAGGAAGAGTGGAGCCAGTCGAGGGCAGTTCCCTGGATGTCAGCTTCGTGGAGTCTTGCGGTGAGTGTGCGGTGGGAGACGGTGTCGAAGGCTGCAGAGAGGTTGAGAAGGATCAGGGCTGCGGTGTGTCCTTGGTCGAGGAGGGTGCGGATGTAGTCTGTGGCGGCCAGTAGAGCGGTCTTCATGATGTGGTTGCTGCGGAATCCGGATTGGGAGGGGTCGAGGATGGAGTTTTCTTCAATGAATTTGATTAGCTGGACTTTGACGGTCTTCTCGATGACTTTGGCCACGAAGTGGAGGAGGGAGATAGGTCGGTAGTTCTTGAGGTCGGTGGGATCTGCTGATGAGTTCTTGAGTAAATGTCTGACTTCTGCGTGTTTCCAGTCGTCGGGAAATATGCTGGTTTCGAAGGTGGCATTGATGGTGCGTTGTAGTTCCAGGTCGATGGCAGTGGCTCTGTGGAAGATGTGCTGGGGGCAGAGGTCCGTGGGGGCTCCTTAGTGGATGCCTTTCATGGTCGATGCAGTGTCTTCGGTGGTGACTGGGGTCCAGGAGGAGATGGTGGGCTGGCTGGCGTTGCTGGAGGATGGAGTGCTTTTGGAGTTGGGTGTCTGGTTATTGAAGTTGTCGTAGAGACCCTGATCTTCAGATGTAAAGTAGGAGCCAAGCTTCTTGCAAAGGTCCTGGGAGGGGGTGATGTCTGTTGTTTCGCTGGGCGGTTTGGTGAACTCCTGGATAACGCTGAAAAGTTCCTTGGAGTTGCTGGCGACGATATTGTTCTGGATGAAGGTCCTTTTGGTGGATCTGATGCATTGGTGGTGTTCTGTCATGACGTTCTTGTAGGTGGTCTGGTCTTCCGGGGATTTTCTGTTTCTCCAGTTCTTCTCCAGACATCTGCAGGTGCGCCTGGAGTCTTGGAGGTCAGCGGTGAACCAGGTGGCCTTCCTGGGGCGCTGTCTGTTGGGATTACGTACAAATTTCCCACCACCCAGCATTCCCTCCGGTTTTCTGATAAAAATGCTACCGCGTTTGCGTGGGTGGGCCAAGGGCCGGCGACGGGGAAGGGACCAACACATATTGTAGAGGCATCAAAAATGATCAATCACAAAACGACCTGGTTTTGCAAGGGGGTCGTCTGAATATTTGGCCCTAGACTCGGAGGCTTCCTAAACCCAAACAGTTCTGAATACTTGACATCTAGGGGAGTCCAGGGAGGTGTGCCTTCCGTGGATCCCCCAAGGTTTTCTTACCCAGAATCCCCTGCAAACCTTAAATTTTGGTAAACAAAATCGCATTTTTCTCACATTTCTGTGTGCAAAAGTTGCGGTATCACCGGGTCAACACAAATTTCCTACCACCCAGTGTTCCCCCCCGGTCTCCCGATAAAAATGGTACCTCACTTGTGTAGGTGGGCCAAGTACCCGCGGCAGGGAGGGGCCCAAAATGTATTGTGGATGCATCAAAATGATCTATCCCAAAACAACCTAGTTATGCAAGGGGAGCACCTGCGTTTTTGGTCCCTGGATCGGTGGCCATCTAGGGAAACCTACCAAACCCAGACATTTCTGAAAACTAGACACACCGGGGAGTCCAAGGATGTATGGCCTGCGTGGGTTCCACAACTTTTTCTAACCCAGAATCCCCTGCAAACCTCATATTTAGCAACAAAATAAAATGTTTCTCACATTTCTGTGTGGGATCACCACGCCGGCACATATTTCCTATTGTTCAGAGTTCCCCTTGGTCTCCTGAGTACAATGATACCTCACTTGTGTGGGTGAGCGAAGGGCCTGTGACTGGGAAAGGCCAAAAACATAGGGAATAAGAGGATAGCACAGCAAGCTCTAAGCGCTACATTTTCTTTAATATACGTTTTTAGGCTGATTCTACATTTGACACTGACACAAATGAGGTATCATTTTTATCAGGAGACCAAGAGGAACGCTGGGTGGTAGGAAATGTGTGCCTGCATGGTGATCCCAAACAGAAATGTGTGGAAAATCTGATTTTGTTTAGCAACATTTGAGGTTTACAGGGGATTCTGGGTAAGAATATGTTGAGAGATCCACACAAGCCACACCTCCCTGGACTTCCCCGGAGGTCTAGTTTCAGAGATGTCTGAGTTTTGTAGGTTTCCCTAAATGGCTGTCAAGCCTGGGAACAAAACTGCAGGTGCCCCCTTTCAAAGCCAGGTTGTTTTGTGATAGATCATTTTGATGTCTTCACAATACTTTTTGGGTCCCCCCCTGTCGCAGGCACTTGGTCCACCCATACAAGTGAGGAACCATTTAATCGGAAGACCTTGGGGCATGCTGGGTGGTAGGAAATTTATATCGGCCTAGGGATCTTAAAACGTTTCAACACAGAAATGAGAGGAAAATACAATTTGTTTAGCAAAATTTGAGGTTTACAGGGGATCCTGGGTAAGAATGCATTGGTGGATCCAATCCGTGGTTTCGGTGTGGAAGTGTGGGAGTGTGATTCTTTGGGTTCTGCTGGTGAGGAAGGAGCGGAGCCAGTCGATGGCAGTGTCGAGTGCTCATGCCTAACCTCCCTATACTCAGGTGTCTAGTTTTCAGAAATGTCTGGGTTTGATAGGTTTCCCTTGATGCTCACAGAACCCGGAACCAAAAGCGTAGATGACTCCATCGCAAAACCAGGTCTTTTTGTGATCAATAATTTTGATGTCTCCAAGGGATAGGAAGAAGGTACACGGCGGCCGCGTTACGGGCCCTTGACCCCATCTATCATTGTCATGCGGGGCGCTGGGATCTGACTGAGGTATCCAATCATGTTTGCTATGCCTGCAGGTTCAAGCTGTTACTGGGTCAGGTTGCCTCAAATGAGACTGGCAATATACCTGAACAGGGGCCACAGGTTTTTTAAATTCGGGCTGCCTCCATCAACCTGAGCTCTCTCAGGAAACATTATGCTGAAGTCTTTGAGCTTTTAGAGGATCACTCACTGGACTTATTATTACTGACGGAAACTTGGCTTGATCCCTCCTCCGACGAGATTGTTACCTCTAGATTATAAAATCTCCAGAGTTGATCGTCCGTTGGGGCGAGGGGGTGGAGTTGCGATCATATATAATAATAAGTAGGAGCTTTGCAGGGAAGAGGCCACCTCTTGGGGTAGCTGTGAAGCTCTAGACTTTAGCATTCGGCTGTCAGCGCACTTCACTCTTGGAGGTTCACTGATCTACAGGCCTCCGGGGCCCAGCGCGGCCTTTTCTCCAGGAATGGGGTGACGCAATCACTACTAGGGCGGTCAGATTTGCACAATTCATGGTGACCTGAATATACATCTGGACCAGACAAATAGTAAGGACACACAAGACCTGCTTAACCAACATGTCAGCTTCTCTACACACCAAGCTGGACATGTTCTTGATCCCATCTGCACTAACTTTCCGATTCAATTAAAGGAGCCTAGTCCGGTCACTTGGTCGGACCATTATATAACCCATTTCTCTTGGGAAGTGTCCAAGGCTGATCCTTTCGCATATCCGAGCCACAAATCAGTCTTTGGTAAAATTGATCCATCTGCACTTAATCTGGCCTTGGTAGCGTCTAAACCTAGATTGGCAGGAGAGCTTGACGACCAGGTTGCGGGGTTTTCTAGCTGGGTCTCGTCTGCAGTTGCGACGGTGGCCCACCCATGCTCGAACAGGCTGGCTAGAGAATCACCGTCTAAACCCTGGTCCTTGTTTAAAGGTTTGAAGCCCGACTGTAAAATTCTTGAACGGGCGTGGAGGAGGGGTGGCTACTGCCTAGTTGACAAGAGCAAGCTTAGAGATAAGCAGAAGTGTTAGATTTGGGAGTCTCTGGTTGGCACAGGTAGGTACTTGTGACAAGCAGGGACCCTCTCCTCTAGTCAGGATAAGGGGATTACCCTCTTAAAATAACCCCTGCGCACCCTCTAGGTAGCTTGGCGCGAGCAGTCAAGACTTATTTCAGAGGCGTTATAGGTTAAGCATTTGTGAACATATACAGTAACTCAGTGACAACACCACAAATGGACACCACACTAGATTTATATCAAAAATAGTGATCTTTTATATAAAGACTTAGCACAAGACCAAATAACGACAAAAATGACATACACAGTTCAGGAATATGGTTTCAGAAAGAGTTCTTAGCTTAGCGACAAAATCATTCACCTTAGCGTCAATTTTAGCCAACAGTACCTGGTGATGAGATAAAAGTTCGTAGTGGCGCTTAGGCGTCGAAAAACAAGTAGCGGCGTCAGTCCTGAGACCTGGGGAGCGAGGTGACAACTCTGCGGCATGCGGCAGGCGTGGCGACGAATCTGGTCTATGTAGAGCGTGAGGCGGTACTTGTGTGGATTTCAAGGCGTAGCTTTTCCGGTAGGATTTTACTCGCTAAGGCACGATGCGACAAAATTCGGCCCGCTAACAAGCGGGGCGGCAATTTTACTAGCGCTGATCTTAGTTGGCTCTGCGACGATATTCGCAGCGATAAAATTCGGCACGCTAACGAGCGGTGCGATGATCTTGGCTGGCTCTGCGACTATTACACCCAGCGGCGGCAGGCTCTGCGACGATGTTCGCAGCAATAGGATTCTGCCCGCTAACGAGCGGAGCAAGGATCTTGGCTGGCTCTGCGGCGATGTCCGCAGCGATCAAACTCGGCCCGCTAACGAGCGGGGTGAACGATTTCACCAGCAATGATCTGGCTCAGCGGCAGCAGGCTCTGAGACGATGCTCGCAGCGATAAAATTCTGCACGCTAACGAGCGGTGCGACGGAAATTTTCTCGCTAAGCCGGCTGTGCGTGAAAAAGTGGAGATCCTTGGTTTCTTTCTTTTTGGTCAGCTTCCCAACAGCAGGCACAACTTCCAGAGGCCCCACAGTTGGATCCAGCACTCTAGGAAGGGCAGAACTCACATAGCAGGGTTCACGGGAGAGCTGGGGTTGAAATTCTTTTGTTCCTGGGACTTCTTAACAGGAGGCCAGCTCTACTCAGGCCCTTGGAGATCTTTTAAGCACAAGTTGAAGCAAAGTATTTTTGTAGTCTTTCTCCTTTCCTTCAGCAGCAAGGCAACCACTGCAGGCCAATCCCCCAGGTCAGGGACAGTACTCCTCCTTACAGCTTTCCCAGTTCCTTTTCCTCCGGCAGAGGTTTCTTCTTGTCAAGCAGGATCTAATTTCTTGGGAGCAGGGTCCCAATACTTATACCCCTAAATCCTTTGTTCCTCTGGGGTAGAGAGGCCTGTGCCTAGTTTAAACCAGTTCTGGACCTCTCTGTTGACATGACTCTGGCCTTTCTTTCAGTGTGCAGGGCAGAGACATCAGACACTCCACAGGAGGTGGAGCCAGCATTGTGGTGGAAAGGCACAGTCCTATTCAGAGTCCAGGTGTACTCCTCCCACCCATCTGGATGTAAATCTCTCTATTCACCACCGGGCTGCCCCAGCCTGTCTCCTGGAATTCCCCAGCCCTGTCACTCACAGAAACCAGACAGCAGATACACATCATAGCAGAGGCGAGCTGAAATGGTTAGGCAAGCAAATACCAGCTTTCTAAAAGTGGTATTTGCAAACACAGAATATTAAAATAAACTTTACTAAAAGATGTATTTTATTATTCTGAGTTCAGGCATACTAAACTCGAATTTCTACCATGTCCCCTGGGTCTGATAGGATCATAGGATGTAACAATTCTAACAGCCCATTCTGGCCTATGAGAACAGGTAGCCTTGCAATAGTGAAAAACGAAAATGGCTGTAATTCACTATTAGGACATGCCACACACATCCGGGCTTGTCCTTCCTTATGCTTACAATGCACCCTGCCCTTAGGCCTACCATAGGGGTGACTCATATGAAGTAAAGGGAAGGTTTAGGGACTGGCAAGTGGGTGCACTTGCCCAGTCAGCATGACAGTACCAGACTGCACGCAGGTTCTGCAATGGCAGACCTTAGACACACTTTACAGGGCTGCTTCTGTGGGTGGCACAACCAGTGCTGCAAGCCCACTAGCAGCATTTGGATTTACAAGCCCTTGGCACTCCTGGTGCACTTTACTGGGGTCTGATAGTAAACCAAATAAGCCAATCATGGAATCCAACCAACATATACATTCTATACAGGGAGCACTTGCACTGTGGCACTGGTTGGCAGTGGCACAGTGCTCTGAGCAGCTAACACCAGCAAAACACATGAGGCACAGCAACAAAAAGTGGAAGGGAGACTCACGCCAAGTTGCCAGGTCTAACACGTGTCCCCTCCAGCTGAAATGTGGGGAGAACTACCCTACCCCAGGGAGTTCCTCATCACAAAGGCGGAAAAATCTGGACAGACCGTCAGCATTGGCGTGATCTGTACCAGGGCGATGTTCCACCGTGAAATCCATACCCTGTAGGGAAATGGACCACCTTAACAGCTTTGGATTCTCACCCCTCATCTGCATCAACCATCTGAGGGGCCTGTGGTCTGTCTGAACCCGGAAGTGAGTCCCAAACAGGTAGGGTCTTAGCTTCTTCAGTGCCCAGACCACAGCAAATGCCTCACGCTCAATTGCACTCCACCTCTGTTCCCTTGGAAGTAACCTCCTACTGATGAAGGCTACAGGTTGGTCAAAGCCCTCCTCAGTAATCTGTGAGAGAACAGCCCCTACACCATGCTATGAAGCATCTGTTTGCACATTGAACTCTTTGGAGAAGTTGGGGGCCAGGAGCACAGGCGCCGTGCACATGGCAGTTTTCAGGGCCTCAAAAGCTTTCTGACAGGTGTCAGTCCAGATCACTTTCCTGGGCTGCTACTTGGAAGTCAGCTCTGCCATCCCCCTTGACAAACCTCCTGTAGTACCCTGTGAGTCCTAAAAAGGCTCTCACCTCTGTCTGGGTTTTGGGGGGGTTTCCAAGCCAGGATGGTTTCAATCTTATGTTGAAGGGGCGCCACCTGGCCGCTCCCAACTTGGTGTCCCAAGTACACCACCGAACCCTGCCCGATCTGGCACTTGCTTGCCTTGATCGTGAGGCCTGCCTTTCGCAGTGCCAACAACACTTCCCAGAGGTGGCGCAGATGTTCTTCCCAAGTGACACTGAACACTGCGATGTCAGCCAGGTAGGCGGCACTGAACTCATCCAGCCCAACCAACACCTGGTTGACCAACCTCTGAAAGGTGGCAGGGGCATTCTTCATCCCAAAGGGCATAACCTGGAACTGGAAATGCCCATCTGGTGTGGAGAATGCTGATCTCTCTTTGGCCCCATCAGTCAAGGCAATCTGCCAGTACCCAGACGTCAAGTCAAACGCGCTGAGGTACCGTGCTTCCCCTAACCGATCAATGAGCTCATCAGCTCTGGGGATGGGGTGCGCGTCAGTCTTCGTGACTGAATTGAGTCCTCTGTAGTCCACACAGAACCGGAGTTCGGGTGTGGCACCCAGCGCTGCAGCCTTTGGGACCAAGACCACTGGGCTGGCCCAAGGACTGCTGGAGGACTCAACCACCCCAAGTGCAAACATCTTTGAGACCTCCTCTTTGATGCAAGCCCTGACCCTGTCAGTTACTCTGTAAGCCTTGTGCCTCACAAGTGAACAGTCTCCTGTATCCACATCATGGATGCACCAATCTGTGATACTAGGAACCAGGGAGAACAGATCAGAAAACTGCCCCAGCAACTGGCGGCAGTCATTCTGTTGCTCAGGGGTCAGGGTGGGAGAGAGGTTAACTCCATCCACTGACCCATCTTGCTCTGTGGCTGCCAGGAGGTCAGGAAGAGGCTCAGTCTCCTCCTCCATTCCAGCATCTGTTGCCAAGAGCAAATAGGTAACAGGACTCTTGCACTCCACAACCTCAATGGGGCCGGTCCACTTATCCTGGAGCGCACAAGGCTCCACTGGGGCCAAGACCCACACCTTCTGTCCAGGCTGAAGCTCTACCAGAGTGGCATTCTGGTCATACCAGCGCTTCATCTCCTCCTGGCTGGCTTCCAGATTTGCCTTAGCAAGTTGCCTGAAACGCCTAGTCTGGTTCCTGAAGGCCAGCATGTAGCTATATACATTCTGGGGAGGTTTCCTGGGAGATTGCTCCCAGCCTTCTTTGACCAGACTTAGAGGTCCTTTCACTGGGTGGCCATACAGGAGCTCAAAGGGGCTGAACCCTAGAGACTTCTGTGGCACCTCGCGGTAAGCAAAGAGAAGGCATGGTAAGAGGACGTCCCACTTACGCCTCATGGGTTCTTCCAGACCCATTATCATGCCTTTGAGGGTACGGTTGAATCTCTCAACCAACCCATTTCCTTGGGGGTGGTAAGGTGTGGTAAACTTGTAGGTTACACCACACTCTTGCCAAAGGGATTTCATATACTTGGATATGAAATTGGTACCCCAGTCAGACACCACCTCTAGAGGGAATCCCACTCTGGAGAAAATTCCCATCAGTGCCCGTCCCACCACGGGGGCCGTCACTGCCCTCAGAGGGATGGCTTCCGGGTACCAGGTGGCATGGTCCACCAGGGCCAGGATAAACCTGTTGCCCATGGCTGTCCTGGGGTCCAGGGGCCCCACAATGTCAATCCCCACTCGCTGGAATGGGGTACTGACCACAGGGAATGGCTGGAGAGGAGCCTTCTGCTTCCTCCCACTCTTTCCACTTGCCTGGCATGTCTGACAGGTCCTGCAATGAACGTCTGAGCTCTTGCGCATTTGGGGCCAATAAAAGTGGGTGACAAGCCTTTCAAAGGTCTTGTCCTGCCCCAAATGTCCTGCCAATGGCACATCGTGAGCCAGCCCCAGTAGGAAGGCTCTGAAGCTCTGGGGTACCACCAGCGCACGGGCTGACCCAGGCTCAGCAACCTTCGGCTCTGAATATAGGAGGTCATTCTCCCAGTAAATGAAATGTGTTCCAGACTGACCACCGTTGGCCTGGTCTGCAGCCTGCTGCCGCAAACCCTCGAGAGAAGGACACTCTTTCTGCCCTCTGCAGAATTCTTCCCTGGAGGGGCCTCCTTCCTGCTGCCAATGGGTCAGCTCAGGCAGGTCCCCCAGTTCAGCTATCTGTTCCCCTGTAGGCTCCAGGGCATCCCCCTCAAGGTCTGCTCCCTCCTGGACCGTGGGAACGACAGGGGCCGGTTTCCCGCGCCCCCTGCCTCTTCTCTCTATGGCCGGTCCCTGGGCCTCCCTCTCAGGCTCCAGGACCTCTTGAGCACCACTACTAGCCGCCATTGACCGGGTGGTCACGCACGCCCAGTCAGGCAGACCCACCATCCTCAAGTGAGCACTCTTCTCCACAGTTTCCCAAGGTGAGCTCTCCAAATCGTTCCCCAACAAACAGTCAACAGGCATGGCGGTTCTCACAGCTATTTGAAGAGTACCAGAGACCCCCCCCCCCCACTCAAAGGGAACCTGGGCCATTGGACACTGACTCTCAGTGTTGTTGGCGTTCACGACTCGGAAGAATGCATGTGGTACAACCTGCTCTTGAGATACCAGGTGACACTTGACAGCTGTCACACTGGCTCCTGTATCTCTAAGAGCCCCCAACCTTTGGCCATTGATGGTCACCCACTGCCCATATTTCTTAGTGTTATTGGGGAGGTGGTTTTCAGGGACCACTTCACAGCCTCCTAAAGAGACAAGGGACATTTCTACGGAACCCCACCCACCTTGGACTTCCCTCTCCTCCCCTAAGGCTACACTAGCCATCTGCCGGGGTGGAGCACCAGTGGGTGCTGGTTTACCAAACAGGGGACACTTGGGATCAGAGGCGAAATGACCCAGGTTACTACACTTGTAACACCTTGGGGGCTCTTTTTGAACTGGGGGACCTGTCGGGGCCCCGGTTGGCTTCGGAGGTGGGGGAGACTGAGAACCTTTCCCTTGGTTCCCTTGGGGATTACTTTGGGGCCTTTTTGGGAACTCCCTCTGTTTACCCTTGTCCCCCCACTCTTCTGCTGGGGACCCTGCCCACCTTTGGCGGAGTCTCCCATGTGACCCTTGTGGACCCTGGTAATGACACAGCGGTCCGCCTCCTCAGCAAGCTTCCTAGGGTTAGTCAGCCTACTATCAATCAGGTGCTGGCGTAGCTCAGAAAAACAGTTACTGGACAAGTGCTCCCATGCAATTAAATCAAGAAGCCCTTGAAAATCATCAACCTTGCTACCCTTCACCCAACCATCCAATGCTCTGCAGAAAAAAGTTACATACTCAACATACGTACTTCCAGGAATCTTTGTGCAACCCCTGAACCTTTGTCTATACAACTTAGGAGTTAACCCATATCTGGTCATCAAAGCATCCTTTATGTGTGGATAAGAATAATGAACATCTGACGGCAAATCTAGCAGTGTGTCCCGCCCCTCACTCAGGAACCGCCCCCACAACCCCGCTCCCCAATCTTTCTCAGGGACCCGGTGGGAAGACATGGCTACCTCATAGGCCTTGAACCACTGTCCTACGTCATCATTCTTAAAAAATTCTTTCACCACCTCCTTTGGTATGTACACTCTTGATTCTACCTGCACTGGCGGTGTGCTGCCACCAGAGGAAGTAAGCTCTAAACTCTTAGCCTTTAGATCCAATTCCCTCAACTTCATTTCATGCTCCATTTGGATTCTTCTCTCTTCTGAAGAACCGGGTTTTCTGAACCCAGCGGCGCCAGGGGCACGCCCAAAGTCTTCGGGTTCACCTGTCTTAGAATACAGAGACACAAGATACTTCTTGGTGGCGTCAGAGATCGAATTTATTGGCTGCGGCCAGTAACAGAAGTCCTAGAAGTCATCACGGTATGAGTTCTCAGGAGACTGCTCAATTTTACAAAGCAAGTCATCCCTTTTTATGCCAGAAACATCACATTCCAGACAAACACCCATTATTTTACAAATTGTCCAATCACATGTAACCACACCAAAGGTATCGCATGACGGTAAAACCCACTTTTCAGTTGTCCCAACATTCTTCTTTAGACAAGCCGGACAGACCCATAATAAAGAGACCACAACCCATATCGTAAATTGACCATAAAAGAGGAAACAGAAACAGATAGAAGTAGGATGAGGCATGTTTGTGTGCAATAAAACTTTACAAGATCCCGTGCTCTGACCCTTAATCAAGATCAGCTAGCGGGCGGGAACGGGTTTGGCACGGTCGGCCTCAGGCAACGAGGTCAGTTCACTCAAGTCATGTAGGAGTCAGCACAAACTCGAGCTAAGGTGCGCCTGTCCAAAAAGGCTCGTTTAACCACAGTCATCGGCCTATGTGAGGGCAACCACAAAATGGCTACCATGCGCAAAATGGAACCCAGGGTTCGATACGAAAACCCTAAATACGCAGTGAATTCATTGGTGTAATGTGACGAAAACACACGTACTAGCCGAACTCACTAGTTACGGTTCGCTGTTACCAAAATCGTAACGGAACCACGATGTTTGAAACGCAGATTCAGATTTCACGGAACCTCACTTCCAGAGCCAGCTTTTTGCTTTCCAGCTCCAGTTGCCCATTCAATTTGAGCTTTGCCATCTCCATTTCATGCATCCTGGTTTCTTTCCTGTCTGCCAACTCCTCTGGCGACAGGCCTCTGCCAAAGCTATGGATGCTTTCTGCTGGTTCGTTTACCACCACATCCTCAGGTGCCCTTGACTCAATCCAGGCCCTCAGCGCCTTGTGGTATTGGGACTTGTTTCTACATCCAGACTGTGAAACTCCAAACTTTTTGCAGAAGCCCCTCAGCTGGGCTAATGTATAGACCTCTGGGGGGCGGAGCTTGCCACGGAACGAGATGGCCGCGGACTGAGCGAGCTCCTCGTGGACGCCTGATAAATCCTCTCAAAATCCTGCCAAAAAGAATACAATGAGGGTAAAAGGAACGGGGGCTGCGATGTGAAGGCGATATGGACACTCGGTGGGTGAGGAAACGTTAAAATCATTGCCCGCGGCGACAGTAAGAGGATCGGCGGGCGGAAGAAACGAAACTGAAGCCGCGGCAGCGCGTACATTTGGGGGCCGAGGCGCACAGCACGTACGCGGCGGTGCGCCGCAGCAACACCCGCTGAGTCCTGGAAGTCGGCCCGAGAAGCTGCGGAGCTGGCGCACATTGTGTACATCGGTGCCGAAGGTAACAGGGCGGCGTGAGGGAGAAGCGACGGAGGTCCTGCTCGGTAAGCAGAGAAATCCTGGCTGCCCGAGGGGGACGATACGGCTCTGATATCTGTGAAGCATAGCCCGGAGCCCTGCACACTGTTTTGGGGTTGACTGGTGCCGGTTGCGTCTTTCCCCTGATAGTGACTGTTGGGGACACCTCCTCAGGAGGGGGCCACGGGCAGGGTGAACGAAGGAGATTGCACCGCTTGTGGAGGGGGCCTTTAAACTGTTCAAGCACAACTACATAGCGCAGTTGCCATACAGGCGCCCTCCTGTTCTAAGAGACCCCTCCTGGTGCTGAGTGGAGGACCTGCAGGTTGGATAGCGGGCAGCCCTTGAGTGGGGAGCACAGGCAGGTTGGTGCAGCCAAGGGGATATACTGGGGCCACTGATACCATACGGGGAGCAGCACGAGACCCTGAGCCTCCTTGTGTGCATCGTGGGACCTCCCTGCAGGTATTGCAACCTGATGAAGAGAGTGGCTGGCACCCCAGAACACGCATGTTGCCTGCAGAGGCAAAGTGATGGCTAGACGGACACAGGGCGCCCCCAACTGCTGAGAGGCGAGCGACGGTTGCGGCCTGGTGCGGATGCGCCGTGGGAGCCCATCTTCATCAAACAGGTGCACACAGGAAATTGCGACTGGGACGCGGCGGCTACTGGCCTGCGGCTTGCTGTGTTTTGACGCTCTCGGCGCGGACACGGTGGGAAGCAGACGACCCCTGTGTGGTGGAGAGGGCGCGCGTGACACGGGACGCACTCGCTGGAGGGAGGAAAGTGTGCCTGTGTAATCGCGGGGGTGCTCTGCCAGAAGCTGCGGTCCTGGTCACTACTGCGAATAGTGGACTACACTGAAGGTTGCACCCGCTCCTGACATCATGGGCAAAACGGATCGCACGCAGCCCAGAATCAATTTTGAACAAGCGAAGAAACAACAAGAGAAGCGAGCGGGCGAGCAGATACCAGTGAACTCGGCGGAGGGGGCGACCGGGGGGGTGTCGAATGCTGATATCCAAACTATGTTTGCCTCAATACAAGCTGCTCTCACAAATATTGATGGGAAAATAGACTCTTTGACGTACAGAGTAGACCGCATGTCAGAACGCATGGATAAACAAACAGAGAGGTTAGACATGGCGGAGCGCAGGATATCTGAAGCGGAGGATGGGCACGTGCAGATGGTGGCGACGCAAACAAAGATGGAGAAGCAGCTGGTGGCAATGGTGGCGAAGGCCGAAGATTTAGAGGTTAGGTCTCAAAGGAACAACATACGATTAACGGGAGTTGCGGAAACAACAAATACTGAGCCAATGGAGCGCTATGTGGAACAATTGCTTATCTCCATGTTGGGAAGAGATACCTTCTCAGAGATTTTCATAGTGGAGAGGGCTCACAGATCCCTGGCGCCGAGACCTCCTGCCGGGTCCCGTCCCAGACCGATCATTGCTAGAATCCTAAACTATAGAGACAGGGACGCGGCGCTTCGAAAGGCCAGAGAGCTGGGCAAACTGACCCATGAGGGAATGGACGTCTCTCTGTATCCAGACTTCACAACATCCGTTCAGGAGGCGCGGAAGAAATTTGGCATAGCAAAACAAAAATTGAGAGATCTCAGCATACCATATGCGATGCTATACCCAGCGAGACTCAGAGTTACTGAAGACGGAAAATCGAAAATATACACGGACCCTCAGGAAGTGTTGAAATTCATAAACCAGAAAGGAAAAGCAACTGCGAGAAAAAGGCCGTTGAGAGAGGAACAAGCTGAACAGCCTGCACTATCTGATGTTGAATAGACAGACCTTTTCGGTTTTCTTCCTTCCTTGGTCATGCACTAGATCCGGAGGCGACTGCTGGGCGCAGTGAAGGAGCGGACTGAACATTGCAATATAGTGACTGGTCGAAGCCACTGGAGCACAGCCGAAAGAGGGGGGGTCCACCCTCAGTAGGATCAGATAAGTTTATTAGACTAGGTTTGCGGTCCTCAATCTGTTTGTGTTAAGGGTAATGAATACTTGAGATATGTGGAGGAATGTTAAAAGATGCTGGGACACAGTCCTTCACGGCACTACTTCTGAAACAATGTACAGGTTTCCTTTTTGGAACGGAATAATTCCAAGCAGGGCGTCTACCCATGTGGCATACACCACATGAAAAGCGGAAGGAAGCTCTGACTCCTCTGTGAGCAAACCACAACAGTTATTAATAGTGTTTTTTCTAAATTTTCTTTCATCTTTGGTTTTGTTGTTCATTGTTTTCTTTTCGGTTATGGTTTCTTTTTTTTGCAGGTCATAAGGGTGTATGGTTATTGGTTTGATGGGAATGTCTCCACTGAAAAGGGAGGGTGGAGTGGGAGGGGGAGGGAGAGGGAGGTATGGGGGGAAAAATTCCGACCAGTGTTAGAATGTCATATAGGCACAGGAGAGACAATGAGAGTTACATTCAGATGCCGCACAGGGTAAGATGGCTGCGACACGATCAATGACAGAAATACCGAATCCGTACAGACCTATGACGTTCCTGTCGTGGAATGTTAGGGGCCTCCATAATCCACAGAAAATAAGAAGAGTACTAGCATACTTAGACAGACATAAAGTAGACGTGGCCTGTCTACAGGAAACGCACCTAACAGACCTTAGAGAGCAGCAAGTGGGGGTCAGGTGGTCAGCATATAGGCTGGCATCGTCCTACTCATCATACGCTAGGGGGGTTCTACTGCTAGTTAGGCGCAACACACCTTTTACACTTATATCATCAGTTAAGGACGATCAGGGACGATATGTGATAGTGAAGGGATGCTTTGGTGGCACTACTCTTACAATTGTTAACGTATATGGCCCGAACACCGACGATCCCTCTTTCTATGCGCAACTCCTAACGCAGCTTAGTGACTTGCAACCCACAGCCGTACTATGGGGTGGAGATTTTAACACCTGTCTAGACTCTGTACTAGATAGATCCACTGGCCAAGACAGATACGGTAAAAATTCTGCAAAAATCTTAAGAGAGGGGATGGAGGACAGAGGGCGGGTGGACATCTGGAGACTAAGGAACCCTGACCGACGAGAGGGCACTTGCTTTTCGCTAGCACACCTTACTTGGTCCCGCTTAGATTATTGGCTAGGCACGCGGGACGTATGCACATGGACAACCACTATTGAACAATTACCCAAAACTCTGTCAGATCATGCTCCAGTAAGAATCCAGCTAGCGATCCCAACACACACCCCGCGGCAATTCACGTGGCGATTAAGACACACGGAGCTTCAAGATCAAGTGTTTCGTGAGGAACTTAGGCGGGCGATAACGGAATATTTCGATCAGAACTCCGGTTCGGTCACAAGCGCAAAGACAATTTGGGAGGCATTTAAAGCGACCATTAGAGGACACTGCATTGGCAAACACGTGGGCATACTGAGAGACATTCAGCAACAATTGACAAAGATAGAAGCAGAGATACGGAGGCTGGAACGAGAATTTGAACGCACGAATAACAAGACACTGCTAGCTGACATCCGGAAACAGTTAGATAAATACAATGAGTTTGCTGAAGACGAGGTGAAGTACATTTCACGGACATACATGGCTAGAAACTACGGAGAGGGCGGGAGGCCAGGGCGGGCACTCTCGCATAAAATTAGACCCAACCATGTCACTGCACATATTACCCAGATGCATACGGCGCAGCGTCAAATAGTATATGACACGCCGCAATTTTAGATTGCTTTACTGAATATTATGCTAACCTTTACAGGGCTCGGGTGCAGGTTCCGATAGATGACATACATGAATACTTGGATGATGTGGCCCTGGCATGGCTGTCGGATACACATCGTGAGTACTTCTGCCATCATATAACGAAAGTAGAATTTGCTGATGCAATTAACTCTCTCCTGAACAATAAATCCCCGGAGAATTTTACAAGGAGTTTCGTGACTTGCTGATCCCTCACCTAGCTGAAATGCTGGAGGAGGCATATGAGGAAGGTACACTGCCGGAGTCACTAAATGAGGCACTTCGGATAGCGCTCCCGAAACACGGGAAAGACCCGACTGTATGTGACTCATATAGGCCACTGTCACTAATAAACACAGACGCCAAAATATTGGCAAAAATAATAGCAAACAGGATTCAGCCGCTGCTGTGTAAACTGGTACTACCGGATCAGGCAGGGTTCATGCCAACGCGGTCTACCACGCACAATATACGTACCATATTTGCGCTGTTCCACCAGCTGAATCCGGGTGTGCAGGCGGCTGCGGCCCTATTAGATGCTGCTAAGGCGTTCGGCTCTGTCGGATGGGACTTCATGTATGTCACTCTGAGAAGGATGGGGTTCCCGGAGCCCTTTCTAAAGTGGATATCATTGTTATACGCCAAACCTACAGCACGGGTTCGATTTAACGGGAACACGTCCGACCCCATAGAAATTACAAGAGGTACCAGACAGGGCTGCCCTTTGTCGCCGATGCTGTTTGCACTAATACTGGAACCATTGGTATTGCATTATACGCAGATGATATGGTCCTCTACACTACGCATCCCGACAGGTTCCTAAACACGCTTATAAGGGAGTATATTAGGTATGAGAAGTTCTCCGGCCTTTGCATAAATTGGGATAAGTCAGTAGTGATACCTCTCACTGTGGACACCCCAGAACCTGAGCTGGACTACCCGCTAAGATGGCAAACAGACCCAGTTAAATACTTGGGTATCTGGATACACCGTGACCCAGAACTAGTAATCAGAGAAAACTACGGTGCAGCACTGGTGAGGCTGGAGGAACAGGTGGAAAAGTGGATCAAATTGCCCCTCTCCATGGCGGATAGAATCGCAATACAGAAAATGATTGTATTGCCGAGGTTCCTATACTTGTTTTGGAACATTCCGATATGGTTGAACAAGGCTTTCTTTGTCAAGATCCGCTCTATAATGCACCGGCTAACATGGGCAGGGAAACAGGCGAGAATCAGCTGGAAGACGTTGACCCAGCCGTACTATCTAGGAGGATTTGGGGCGCCAGATTTCCAATTGTACTTTCTCTGCGCACAAGCGCAACACGCACATTACTGGACGAAACCACATGCACATATTCCACATATAGCGGTGGAAAAGGATAGTATACATCCGACACCACTGCTAGCTCTTGTGGCGGATCCGGTAGGGCACACATCGCGAGATACGATACAGACGGCCAAGTGCACCTCCAGAGCATGGCACGCGCTGGCTCATAGAGCATGCAAGTTCCCCATCTACGCACGGGCTCTCCCCATGGAAAACCATCCCAAATTTACGGTAGCACAGGAAAAGAAAATGTATGCTCTCTTAGCGGAGATGGGATTGAGCACCATGGGCGCCGCCTTCCCACATAATAAATTTATTAACTTGACAGACCCTGCGTTGTGTGCACATCAGACCCCTATGAAGAAATTTGCGTATCTGAGGCTGCATGCGGCGATGCGGGCATTGTATACCGCGTTTCCGGAGGAGCCTCAGCAATTAAATACACTACAGATTCTATTAACAGCACTGACGCGCCAGAATCTGGTTACGTGCCTTTACAATGCGGCCCAAGAAGAACAGGCCGGGAGGTCGAATTCTGCGATGCTTAGATGGGAGGAAGTGTTAGGGGACACAATAGGGGAGCAGGACTGGCAGTATAGTTGCACGCAGCTCGCACTGCTCACGTCAAATTGTAATTTGCGCATAATCCACTTTAAATTTCTTCATCAGCTATATTACACACCGACTAGGTTACATAGATTGGGCTTAAGGGAGACAGATAGCTGTCAGAGATGTAGTGGTGCGAATGCAGATTTTTTACACTTGGCCTGGTCGTGCCACCAGCTGCAGACATACTGGCAGGAGGTCACCGCAACACTCACAGACATGCTGACGGAACAGATTCCCAACACACCGCTAGTGTGTTTATTGGGGGTCCTGAGGCTTAAACACGCAAGACGCAGGAAGTTTTTGGCAGTTGCATTATTACTTGCTAAGAGACGAATAGCTATACGATGGGGGAGTAAGAGACCACCAAGGCTTAAAGACTGGCTCACAGACATGATATATTGTAAAACAACATTAGAGACATATGCAGAGGAACTCCCACAAACCTCCAGGCCTAGGGATTTCTGGGAACCACTGGTCCGGTACCTGCAGAAGCCTGTGGAACTTGATGCCCTGAACGATCCCATACCTACACACTAGGTGAGCACGGAAAGGACGGGACAGCGGGGACGGAGGTGTGGGGGCATACGCAAGGTTGACGGTATGCGACACAGGATGGGGGGACATTTGGTCTCTTTCTTTTATTTTTTTGGTCTCTCGTTAAAAGGTGTGTAAGTGGTAAACATAGTGTGGGGTAATGTGGAGAATGTATACTATTGGATGTAGAATGTACTCTCTAGTGCCTAGGGAAAATTTGTGTATTAAATCTATGATGGCTCAATGACATGTAACTACTGGTTGGAGGAAAAATAAATTGTTTAAAAAAAAAATGTATAGACCTTTATTCTCTCCTCTTCCCATTCTACTTCTTCAATGTCAGAGATCACAGATGCTGCCCTCTCCCCATTGACTGAATCAGGCATGACTTTCAAAAATGGAGATTTCTTGGCAAACAAAAATCAAAAAGTATGTGGCTGCGTTATGGTCTGAACTCACTAACTAGTGTTCACCAATCACTGTACATGAATCACAAATGCAAATTCAGGATCCTCACTGCTGACCACCAATATTAGATTTGGGAATCTCTGGTTGGCACAGGTAGGTACTTGTGACAAGCAGGGACCCTCTCCTCTAGTCGGGATAAGGGGATTACCCTCTTCAAATAACCCCTGCTAACCCTCTAGGTAGCTTGGCGCGAGCAGTCAAGACTTATTTCAGAGGCGTTATAGCTTAAGCATTTGTGAACATATACAGTAACTCAGTGATAACACCACAAATGGACACCACACTAGATTTATATAAAAAATAGTGATCTTTTATATAAAGACTTAGCACAAGACCAAATAACGACAAAAATGACATACACAGTTCAAGAATATGGTTTCAGAAAGAGTTCTTAGCTTAGCGACAAAATCATTCACCTTAGCGTCAGTTTTAGCCAACAGTACCTGGTGATGCGATAAAAGTTCATAGCGGTGCTTAGGCGGCGAAAAACAAGTAGCGGCATCAGTCCTGAGACCGTGGGGAGGCGAGGCGACAACTCTGCGGCATGCGGCAGGCGTGGCGACGAATCTGGTCTGTGTAGAGCGTGAGGCAGTACTTGTGTGGATTTCAAGGCGTAGCTTTTCCGGTAGGATTTTACTCGCTAAGGCACGATGCGACAAAATTCGGCCCGCTAACAAGTGGGGCGGCAATTTTACTAGCGCTGATCTTAGTTGGCTCTGCGACGATATTCGCAGCGATAAAATTCGGCACGCTAACGAGCGGTGCGATGATCTTGGCTGGCTCTGCTACTATTTCACCCAGCGGCGGCAGGCTCTGCGACGATGTTCGCAGCAATAGGATTCTGCCCGCTAACGAGCGGAGCAAGGATCTTGGCTGGCTCTGCGGCGATGTCCGCAGCGATCAAATTCGGCCCGCTAACGAGCAGGGCGAACGATTTCACCAGCAATGATCTGGCTCAGCGGCAGCAGGCTCTGAGACGATGCTCGCAGCGATAAAATTCTGCACGCTAACGAGCGGTGCGATGGAAATGTTCAATTTTTTCAAGCGTCAGAGGATGGGGGCATCTCCTTTTCAGTTAAAGCAACAGTTGCATGGAATGCTCTTCTGCTGGTCCTGTGTACCATCCAGGATAGAGTTGCATTAAAAAAAAAAATTGAAAACACATCTATTCACTTGAAGCCCACTGCCGCACCCTGCTGGTCTCGTGCCGGGACACTCACGAGTAGCCGTGCGCGTTACAAATTCATTTAACATAACATAACAACATAACAAAGCATGTTTTGGGCCATTTCCTGTCGCAGGCACCAGGCCTACCCACACAAGTGAGGTACCATTTTTATTGGGAGTCTTGGCCGAAAACAGGGTGGTTTGAATTTTGTGGCTCCCCACAGATTCCAGAATTTTCGATCACAGAAATTTGAGAAAAATGTTTTTTTTACCAAATTTCAATCAATCAATCAATCAGAGATTTGTGAAGCGCACTACTTACTCGTGGGGGTCTCAAGGTGCTGGGGGGGGGACGCAGCTCCGGTCCAGCCAAAGAGCCAGGTCTTGAGTCTCTTCCTGAAGGTGTGCAGAGTGGGGGAATGTCAGATGATGAGCAGGAGCTCGTTCCATGTCTTTGCCACGATGTTGGAGTAGGCTGTTCTACCCGTTCTGGCTCTGAGGATGCACAGGGTTTCTGCAAGTACAAGGTCGGCAGAGCGGAAATTTCTCTTGGGTACGTGGAAGGAGACTCTTTCATTGAGGTATTGGGATCCGGTGTTGTGGAGGGATTTGTAGGCGTGAGTGTGTAGCTTGAAGGTTACTCTCTTTTCGATGGGGAGCCAGTGGAGGTCTCGTAGGTGCTGGGTGATGTGGTCATGTCCTGGGATGGCGAGGACGAGTCTGACAGTGGTTTTCTGGATAGTCGGGACTTTACAGAGCAGGGATTTGTTGATTCTTGCGTAAGGGTGTTTCCGTAGTCCAGTCTGCTTGTTATGAGTGCGTGGATGGCGGTCTCTCTGGATTCGGGAGGGATCCACTTGAAAGTTTTGCAAAGGATGCAGAGGGTGTTGAAGCACATGGAGGAGACAGTGTTGATCTGTCGGGTCATGGAGAGGGAGGAGTCGAGTATAATGCAGAGGTTTTGGGCATGGTCCATGGGAGTGGGGGGGTTGCCGAGGGCGGGGGCCACCAGGTATTGTCCCTTGCTGAGGGGGTGGGTCCGAGGATGAGGATTTCTGTCTTCTCCCAATTGAGCTTCAGACAGTTGCTGTTCATCCAGGATGTGACGTCCTTCAGACCTTCCTGGAAGCTGAGTCTGGTGGTGGTGTTGTCCTTGGTGAGTGAGAGGATAAGCTGGGTGTCGTCGGCATAGGATACTATGCTGAGTCCATGCTGTCTGTCGATGGTGGTGAGGGGGACCATGTAGATGTTGAAGAGCGCGGGCTGAGCGATGTTCCTTGGGGTACTGCGCAGTTAATCTCTGTGGTATCGGAGAGGAAGGGAGGTAGACTGATTCTTTGGGTTCAGCCGGTGAGGAAAGAGCGAATCCAGTCGAGGGTGGTTCCCTGTATGCTGGCTTCGTGGAGTCTGGCGGTAAGAGTGCGATGGGAGACGGTGTCGAAGGCTGCAGGTATGTCTAGTAGGATGAGGGCTGAGTAGTGGCACTCGTCGAGGACAGGGCAGATGTCGTCTGTGGCGGCAAGGAGTGCGGTTGCTGCAGCGTGGAATACAAAATCCCTCCCTCCGTCACAGACCGAAGATCTCACAAACACACTCAAACACTACATTCACTGGTGGGGCCCATAACACCAACATTCATTCTCTATCGGTCTGTTATTCTAGGGAGGTGATTGTTCCATCCGCTGAAATGAAAGGAAATACCCTTTGTCCCTAATGAGCAATAAATTCACCTAACCTTCTTTAAGTCATTAGGCCCTAAACTTCACCTTTTGGTACTCCTCTTATGGGTTGGCCATGGATCAGCTAGTTGCTGGTTTAGTCGATTTTCTAATTCTCTAATCACTTTGCATTAATACATTCCCCGTAAATAAACAACCCAACACATTTCTGTAATGAATCAAATCAATCTTTATCTAATTAATGCAAATAAAATTGTTAGTTATTCAAGCAGCTGACCATCATATTTACCTATTCTGGCTAATTGTCATCCTCTAGGTCAAATTCAGTCGTTCTGTCACTCTATGTCCATGAAATGCCAAAGTTCAGTTCATCAAGAGATTGGGCATCCGATCAGTCCGTCAAAGATTCAGAGAAACAGCTGTCCTGCAGTGTCACCGTCCTCTCCGTCAGCATAACGTCAGGAAATCAAAGAAGGCGCGCCATCCCTCTCTATTCTATGGGTTTTTATAATGGAAATCGACATAATATTGTATCCAATATAAGTTTTCACATTCTCTGATTGGTCAGTCCAATATCGAATGACAGGTTCCCACCAAAGTAATGTATATTAGTTCATTGGTCTTGATCGTTCCGGTTTTAAAAGTTACTTCATTGTTCTTTGGAGAATTGGCTTGTCTCCCGGGATGTCCTTGATGGGTACAGTCTGGTTAGGGTCATGAGAAGGCCACTGTTGCTGGTGTTAGCGCAGGCGCACTTCACTCAGGACCTTACGAAGCAGCTCATGTCTCGCCAAATTCAAAGGGCGGCCATTGTTCGAAAGGCCCGAATGGACAACTTAAGCAAAGAAACACAAAAACGTAATTAAAACATAGAAATGACTAATAAAATGTTATTCCCTCACTAATACCCATATGTGTGTGTATTTATCTAGCAAAAGCAACACTCAATGCGGATAATACTCACTTTATAAAGCACAAATCACAAATACGCCACAAAAGCAACATATAACATGCAAAATTCTAATTGTCTATCATTAGTATGCGTACATATTTTAATTAACGTATTAATTAGGCCATGCAAATGCAAATACCACGTGTATTTCATATATTAGTACGGTTGGTAAGTATCCACAGCAAAACAATTAATAAGATTACTATTAGTTAATTAATTAATTAATATAAACATGCAAAATGAAGAGGGTATACAAAAAAATTTCAAATTACCCACTCCAGCAATCCCCCCTTTGGTAATTTTCACACCACAACATCACACCCACAATATTTTTTGCACTACTTTTACAGAATTTTTCAAAATGTGTTCTTGCTCTTATTCATAATTCAGTTTCCCCAAATTCTTCTCTTTTTGCTGTTTTATACATACTCTCCTTCCATTCTTCTAATTCAATCTCTTCAAATTCTCTCTCCTGTTCCTTGTCTTTTCTTTTTAGATTTTCTCTTTTTACTCTTTTATTAGTTTTCTTTTTTCTACAACAAATACAACCTAATCTTATCACTAATATTATGAAAATCACACATGTTAATGGAAACAATATTTTACCAATAAAGGTGCTACCTATCTTATCTTAACTAAGAAATTTTTAATAGCAGCTATTTTCTTTCCGATCTTTTCCCAAACACCTTCAACCTCCAGTGGTACAATTTCATCATGCAATTCAGTAATATTTCTAATATAAATTTTCAGATCTTTACTTTCATCAGGAATGTAAGTACAACAATGTTGAACTTTCAGCATTCCACAGACTCCACCCTCCTTTGCCAATAGTATATCAAGGGCAAGTCGATATTGCATTACCATAGCACGCATGGCAACCATTTCAGTGTTTACCAATAAGAATCCTCCAGCGGTGCTTGTTGACAAGCGATCCACTACTGTTGATAATCTTCTAATTTTGTTTGCATTCTGTCAGGACTGTCAAACCCTACCATGGGAAAAGATTAAGAATAAGTACTGTGGTGCAGAGCAACTTCATCCCTAAAATGGCCGCCAAGAGTCACATTCTGAGGCAACAGGTTAGCGCTCTAGCGTTTAGGAGAAATCACGAAGCTCCAGGTGCAGCGCCTGAGCTGTGGCGCACTTCACCAGATTTAGCCGTGAGGAAGGTCGAAGAATATAGCGTCGCGTAGTTTGTCAGGGAAAAAATACTTCGTCGCGACACAATACTTGCCGTAAGGAGGAGTTCCAGTCCGTAGTAGCAGAGAGAGAAAATACCAGTAAGACTGTTCCGTGTTTTTGGATAAATTTTGAGATTGCGCATGAGGAAGGAGTCAAGTTATTTCAAATGCGCTTGTGAGAATAATTGAGAGCATGCGCACCCAGTGAACACCGATACTGAAAAAGATAGAACCAGCACAAGTCGGTGTAGAGTAATAGGCGGGCGAGTTTTAGTGGTGTTTACATAGTTTCTTCAAAAAATTGAGCCAGCACATTACTAATAAATATAGAGGAGTAAAACATAGACAGGAAGACCACATGTGGATACGATACAGAACAGCTGACAGCAAAACTTATCTATTAGAATGAGTATATTTCCAATCCATTGTACATAGTTAGTAAGAGATAGAAAACATCGCTAAGAGTAGGTGAAGTAAGGAATATATATATATATATATATATATATATATATATATATATATATATATATATGTATATAGTAGGAGATATTTACCACACAACAGACCCCCTGTAAACAACAAGCTGAGGTGAAGAATTGGTAGGCATCTGTAAGAGACAAAAGAAATATATAAGAGAGCATAAGGAAAAAATAAAGATAAAAAGTAATTACTTACCATTGTAGTTTCAGCACACGAAGCCAGAACAGTTAGAACATCATATAGAAGAGAGGCAATGGTCACACCAAGACGGGGTAGGTGAGCAAGAGAGTGAGTACATAGAGGTTAATATTAAATGTAATAGAAAAGGTTAATGAATGTCATTCCCTTACAGTAAGAAATATTCCCGTGCTAAGAGTAGAAGAAGTGGAAGAAGATAACGTCTAAAGCTGAAGGTAGAATCAGACGTGGTGCGACTGTCTCTTCTCTGTCCCATCCCCTTTCCCCCTTTGGTCTTCGAAAGCATACATGCTAACAAGTGCGTGGTGCAGAGAAGATACGAGGGTGGCATTGGGAAATTGCGGCATTCTGTTCCTGTGCTATAGAAGGATAGATTGGGCTTCTGACACATTCCGAGATATTCCCACTGCTGGTATCAATGCTCCAAAAATGTCACCCACAATTTCTGCCCAAGATTCTCTCTTATTACGTACTAAATGATTACCTAAGCTATGTACACCATCTCCTCCTCTATCCATGTGAAAGATTTTTGGAAAAACCAGGCCTACGTAACATGTGCCATACCAATGGTCTGGCAAATGATAATATGCCCTGTTCCCACAGATAAAATATAGTCCAGGGAAAACTGGATCTCTTCCACCTTTAAATCCCCATCCACCCATGATTCGGTATGTATCATGGCACTCACTATTCCCTAGAAAATAATTGTCATACACCGTTTGATTCCTTCTTATACACAATTTCCCTTTCTGGGGACAATCTAAAACCAAAGTTGGATTAGTTTCACCCTTCAAATGTTTTTCCATTTCTACATCCCAGACTGTTTTCTCCACCTTTCCTTCAGATTCTTTTCTTTGCATTTTCAGTCTCCTTTCCTCGACCATGTCTAAGAATGTCTTTTCCTCTTTCTTCAAACTGCAAGTCAAATTATTCTTGAATATATATTCTAATGTTAGTTCTTTAGTTTCTAAGAAAAATTCACCTACTACCTTAGCAGGTTTTACCTTGTTTAGTTTATTATTAGCAGGTACTTGCGCAAAAATGTTATCTACATCTGAAAAATAATATTCTAATTTTCCCATCTGATAAAATAAACTAGCTATTACACTACATGTTATTCCATACGTTGCTGGAAGGTGATGATAAGTCACTCCTTCTGACACAGATGCAGGTAACTGCATGCATACGTAGCAGTCCCTTATGTCCATTGTCTTTACGTATTCATACAATAATTTTGAAAACACATTATTAGAAAAATCATTAATAGACCTATCTTTATGTAAATAATTATTATCTATTCTAGTCGGAACTACCTTTTGAATTTTCCCTATATTAGTGATGTTTTCATTATGTCCTTCTAGTGTGTCAATAGTAACCTTAAAAGAAATTAGAAGAGCAAGTATGCTCCATAGAAGCATTACAAATCCTGTACAACAACACATTTTACAACCTTCTTTTCAAGAATGTACATCTACTTTTACTATTATCTATGTTAGCCATCTTTACTAAAACGGACTGTGTCTTTTGACTTAGCCTCTTTTACTTCACAACTAATTTCTAACCCAAGGCTTCTCAGCACCTACGTGGTTCTACCAGTTTCTACTTTTTAGTTAATTTATTGTTTCCACATCCACAGCTTCTTTGTTCTATTCAGTTTGGCAACTCATCATCTTTTGCCTCCTTCTCGTAATCTGGATACAGAATTTCCTGAACTTCCGCTTCTTCTTCTACAATGCCGGACAAGAGAACTCTCAGGATTTCTGATTCTTCCTCTTCTTTAACCACTTTCAGTACAGTCTCCTCTGAATTTCCTTGACTATCTGCCTCTTCTCCCTTTTCACGTTAGAACAAAGGGCAAACCCAATAGTCACTGGGACCTGGGTAACAAACAGTATAAATGGAAATGGTCCCAGAACATACGTAAAATTAGACAAAGGTCAACAAAATAACTGTTGCAACGAATAAGACAGAACCAAAGTGTTATTTAATCACACTTGGAACAGGCACATAAATGCATATGAAAAAATCACACTATTTATAAAGGTGCAGGGTGCCACGGGGAAGGGGAGGGAGTGACGAGTTAGGTAGGGTAGTAGGATAAGTGACATATAAGCGTTCATAACAATAATACAAATCAATTGCTGGGCACGTTGCTGTCGTGCCGATTAGTCAGGATTAGAGTCATTCATTGACAAAATTGAATGTTTAACCGAACAACCATATCCAAGCGATAGTCCACAGTGCTCAACGCACTATTGAATGTATTGGCATGGTGAGATGTCGACGTTTCGACCCCTCTTCCAAGGTAGGTTGATTAAATCCTTACGGGTGGGGTCTTCCTCAGGACAAAGAGGATGGTGGAAAGGGGAAGGTGGGCACCAGTTTAAGGAACGAACATCTAATCAGTGTCAGCTTTACAGCAGGGCAAAAAGGCTCCAAAGACAGGTGGGAGTGAAAAGCACGTGTATTGCTTGAAACAAAGGGGAGGAATTGATTACTCAAACGAATCACACCGTCGTGTAGATCGGTATGTTGAGTGAAAATAAATCACTGGAAAAACAGCCTCTTGGAACGGCGTTCAGAGACTCCAACTGCTCGAATCTGACAGCTTGAGAACTCACCATGCCAATACATTCAATAGTGCGTTGAGCACTGTGGACTATCGCTTGGATATAGTTGTTCGGTTAAACATTCAATTTTGTCAATGAATGACTCTAATCCTGACTAATCGGCACGACAGCAACGTGCCCAGCAATTGATTTGTATTATTGTTATGAACGCTTATATGTCACTTATCCTACTACCCTACCTAACTCGTCACTCCCTCCCCTTCCCCGTGGCACCCTGCACCTTTATAAATAGTGTGATTTTTTCATATGCATTTATGTGCCTGTTCCAAGTGTGATTAAATAACACTTTGGTTCTGTCTTATTCGTTGCAACAGTTATTTTGTTGACCTTTGTCTAATTTTACGTATGTTCTGGGACCATTTCCATTTATACTCTTCTCCCTTTTCAGGCAGAGCCACATACGTCCATTCTGGTGACTTATACTTCTGGTTAGGCCTCCTTGTTCTTTTACCTTCTTTATTCAGAATCGTTTCTTCTTCTTTCGATTTTCCTTGACTGGTCACTTCATTCACCTGTTCAGCCCTTGGTGAATTCACTCGTGTCAGCCGATATCTCAATTTCTTTATTTTATTTGGCCATACGTCATCCTTTGCAATTCTTTTCAGTTTACCTCCTTTATTGTTCTTTTCATCTCTCCAAGCTCTCTTTCTTAGAACTCGACCTTCAGGTATTTAGTTTTCACTTTCATCAGACTCTTCCTCAACTTGCTTTTCTTTTTCAACGATTTCTTTTTCCACCACTTGTTTTGTTTTCCCTACTTCTGTCCCTCCTCGGGTCTCCGACACGCAATCTTCCTGCTGACTACTTGTCCCTTCACCTAACTCGATGTCGCAGTTCCCTACTCCTCCTCGGGGGTCTTCCGCAGAAATCTGTCCCTCTCTCTCTGTACCTGTCCCTTGTTCACTTAAATCTGTTATTTCAGTTGGAATTTCTCTCAATCTTTCATCTGGAACTTCTTTCTCCCGAATTCCTTTCACTGCCTCTTCATTATCTTTTCCTTTCTTTTTTCTGTGTTCTTTTCTAGGACCTTGTGTCCCTTGTTCGTTTTCAGAATCTGAACTGGTATCAGAAATCTGCAATCTTCTTCTCAGAGAGCTACTTCTGGGGACCAATTTTAGATTTGGTTCTGTTTCCCCCCTTTCAGAGTTTTCTTGTGTTTTTGGCTCTTCGTTATCTGATTCAGTACTTGACTCTGATTCATCATAATATACCTTTTCTGTGCTGTCCACTGGATTTGGTATCCTCAAAGTATGACTGGCATGGATCCAGTTTTTCAGTCCAGCACACTTCACAGCTGTTGTTGTGGTCAAAATGACTTGTCTTGGTTTTCCCCACCTTGGAACCAAACAGTTTCTTCTTCTGTGTACTTTTATCCTTACCCAGTCTCCTGGGCTCAGATAGATCATGGGCTGGCTTCTTTTCAAGGGTGGTGGCATCCGCTCCAACCTGATGAAACACAGAATGAACTGCGTCAGCCAGGTTTTTACAGTATTCCAATACCATGTCATCAGTTATAGTCATCAGCGTGTTGACTGGTATAAAAACGTGCCTCATAGCGCGTCCCATGATTATTTCATGAGGACTTAACCCTGTAGTTCTGTCTGGAATTGATCTAATAGTCATGAGTACTAGAGGCAAGACATCAGGCCATTTCATACCTGTGGCTAAACACATTTTACCAATTCTATTTTTGATAGTACCATTCATCTGTTCAACCACACCAGAAGCCTCTGGTCGGTAGGCACAATGTAGTTTTTGTTGTACATTCAGTGCTTCACAAATTAATTTTACAACTTCGTTATGAAAATGTCCTCCTCTGTCTGATTCAAGGGTCACTGGGAACCCAAACCTGGGGATGAATTCTCTCAACAGTAGCTTTGCCGCTGTCATCCCATCATTTCTTCTTGTTGGAAATGCTTCTACCCAACTAGAGAACAGGCAGACCATAACCAAAACATACCTCAATCTGTTACAAGGAGGCATCTCAATGAAATCTACTTGCATTCTGGTAGAAGGCCCTCCTTCTCGGCCTATTGTTCCAAGACTTACTACTGTCTTCCTGCCAGGATTGTATTGCTGACATATTAAGCATCTCTGACATAGACTTTCTGCTAAAAGTCTGAATTTTGGATTGTACCAGATCTGCTTAAATGACCTGATCATAGCATCTCTCCCTATGTGTCCCTGGCCATGATACATCTTTGCCATGGTAGACATCATGCTATCAGGCATAACTGGTCTTCCATCTCGATAGACCCACACATGATCCTGTTCCCTTGGTGCACATCCTGCTTTTACCCATTGTTTCATTTCCTCATCTCCTATCTCTTCCTGCAATTGTCTTACCTCTTCCCAAGTTCCCACAATGTTAGTGAACATCAAGGAGCAAGAAAACATTTCTTTTTCCTTAGCCCGATTGACAGAATTCTGATTGCGTGCGCAATATTGTGCCATGTCATTAGCGTACCTATTTCCTGTGGTGATGTAATCACTACCTTGACTATGTGCAGCACATTTCACAACAGCCAATTGTCTAGGCAGCTGTATCGCCTCAAGCAACTTTCCAACCACTTCAGCATTCTTAATAGGAGTTCCACGAGGTCAGGAAACCTCTTTGTAGCCATAGTTGGCCAAAGTCATGGACAACTCTGAAGCCGTTCTGGCTGTCAGTTATCACAGTCACCCTCACACTCTTCCCAATCTTGCATGCTCTAGTTAGGGCCACTAGTTCCGCTACTTGTGCTGATTTTACTCCTTTCAGATATGAGGCTTCAATTACTGCTGCGACTGTGCACACTGCATACGCTGCACTCAGCACTCCTTCTGTTCCCAAACAAGACACATCAACAAACATCACAAAATCACTTTCTGGCAAAGGTACATCTTTTATATCTGGACGTGGTTTTGTGCAATAATCAAGCACATCCAGACAATCATGACCGGCTCCCTCTCTTACCTCCACATTCTCAGCATCAGGCAACAATGTTGCAGGATTCACATTCAAACACCTCGCAAGGCTCACATTAGTTGCACCTAATATGACCTTTTCATACTTAGTCAGCCGACTGTGTGTCATATACTGAGTACGACTCCTGGTTAAGAGGATCGCCACATCATGAGGTACAAACACTTTCAATGGATATCCCATCACAATCCCTTCACTCTGCTCCAAACTTCGACATGTTGCAGCTACTGCTTTCAAACACCCAGGTAAAGCTACAGCCACTGGGTCAAGCATCGATGAAAAATATGCAATTGGTCTCCTCATCTTTCCATGTTTCTGTATCAACACAGAGAGTGCACATCCATTTCTCTCACTGCAATACAACTCAAACTCTTTCTCATAATCAGGCATACCTAATGCAGGTGCTTCGCACAAACCATCTTTCAATCGTTTGAATGCTGCCAATTCTTCCTTGTTCAACTCAATGGGGTCTTTCACATCACTTCTTGTCAGTCGTACCAAAGGTTTTGCAATCAGGGAAAAATTGCTAATCCACTGACGGCAGTACCCTACCATTCCCAGAAAAATTCTCACCTCTCTTTGAGTCATGGGAGCCCTCATTCCTTTTATGATTCTGATTCTGTCTATTGTTATTTTTCTCAGTCCTTTCTCAATGCTATGTCCTAAGTACTGTACTTCTTTTTTACAAAACTGCAATTTTGCTGGTGACACCTTCAGTCCTCCATCGGCCAAATGATTCAGCAATGCTATAGTGTCTACTTCACAAGCTTCACGTGTTTTCAACGCCACCAAAAGGTCGTCGATATACTGGACTAGTACAGAGCTTTCGGGCATTTCTAAACTTTCCAATGACTTCTTCAATAGCTGATTAAAGATTGAGGGGCTTTCTGTATACCTCTGTGGGATTCGGCACCATGCCAAAATTCGCTCACCAAACCGAAATGCAAAAATTTGTTGACTGTCATGGTGCAATGGGATGGAAAAGAAAGCATGGCATAAATCAATCACCGTATACCATTCTGCATAATGTGGAATCTGGTATAAAATCACTGATGGATTTGGTACAATGGGACAACATGACACAACGATTTTGTTTACCTTTCTCAAATCCTGTACTATCCTGAATTTCCCATTAGGCTTTTTCAGTCCCATTATTGGTGAATTACATGGACTACTCATTATTTCTCTCAGAATTCCTTGCTTGATCATTTTCTCAATTATTGGAGTTACTCCTTCAATTATCTCAGGTGTCAATTTATATTGAGGGACATTTGGATAGGTTACTCCTTCCTTTACAGTTATCTTTAATGGATCTACATTTCTCATCAGTTCTACATCTTCTCCAGGGAAATCCCACACTTCTGCTTTCACGGACTGCTTCAATTCTTTAGGTAATTCATCAGGGTTGAATACAGCATATGTTTCAGTGACCTCTTTTTCTCTGTTAGCTATGGTCATCTTATACAATACATCTTCATCTGGTGTTTCAAATGCTATTCCATCCGGAGTACAAAATATAGTGCAATTCATTTTGCACAACAGGTCCCTACCTAATAAATTCACAGGACTGGTGTCGCACACGACGAAGCGGTGCATCTCTGAAAATTTCCCTATACTATTTTTCACTGTTTCTGTAAGGTATGTTTTTATCTGTCTGTTGGATACACCAACTACTTGGATCGTTTCATCCGAGAGAGGAAGATTCTTAACATCAGCTGATCTAACAGTTGATCGAGTAGCACTAGTATCCACTAGGAAAGTAATATTTTCATCATTAACCTTCCCATCTACAAATGGTCCTGTCTGGTCTACTTCTAGAGTTGCGCCAAGTACGCACTCTTCTTCCTCCCTTCGGCACCGTCAATAGCTTTCTTCTGAGTCACTTTCATCGCGTTGCAGCCAATACTGCGAGACAGTGCGAGCGCGTGACAGCTTATTTACCTGTTCTTCATTGTAGAATCCCGATTCATTACTATACTTCTGAGAGTTTCTGCTCTTTGCGGAAAAGGCGGTTTTGGCACCTGATTCTGTGGGGTAACAACCTCCTGCTGTTGCTGCAGTTGACCACTCACCTCATTCTGCACCTGTGGATTCAATGATGGATTTTCATTGTTAGTTCTCGGAGGAAATTTACACTCGGATTTCCAATGCCCTATCCTACCGCAATTATGGCACGGGAACTTCTTTTTAGCTTCTTCTATATTACCTTTCCCTTTTCCAGGACCAAATCTCGGCTTATTTCCTGTGTTATTTGCTTGTTCTACTAATTGAGCTTCCTGCCTTTCCGCTACTTTTACCTGTGCCCACATAGCCTTTTCTTTCAATTTTCGCTGTTTTGCCTCAATCTCATCACTGAAATATTTAGCATGTCTCAATACCTCATCTATTTTTTTATTTTGCCAATCAACAGTATGTTGTTTTATCATATCACCACTTTCTGGACGTAAACAATACACAAATCTGTATACGAAATGACTCAAATCCTTTTCACTCAGGTTCTCGTCTCCACTGAACTGTTTAAAAGCTAGAATCAGCCTTTCATAATATGCATGTACTGATTCCTTACTTTCTTGATGTGGTCAATTTTTACCCAGTCTGTCTCTTTAGGAGGTACCTTATTTTTCAAAAAGGCCATAACCTGTTCATATTTCTTCATTACCTCCGGGTCTGGAGCTCCTGTCTTAGGATCCCTAGGGTATTCCTGAGTTGGCCAGTTGATCATCAGCTTGCATTCTGTCCATAAATCTGCTGGCACTAATATGTCAAATAGGCCATTTAGATCAATCCATAATACTTTAGACAGTTTTACAAATCTGTCTGCCTGCCTATACCACTCGACGGGCTTCTCGCGCAGTCGAGGAAATCATTCGTGAAAGACAAAATGTCCTGTCTTGTCCAAGGGACATGCACGTATCCTCCTCCTGGAATTTCTCTCATGGGGCATTCCGTCACTACCTTTTCTTTTTCTCTTACTGGGAACGCTGAATATGTCTTTTCTGAGGCATCATCACGCTTTCTATACCATCTGCTTTTCCATTTATCCACGTCACCCCATTTTCTCAATAAAATAATTATGTCCTTAATCTGACCTATCCGTCCTGTGGTGTTCATGTTTTCAATATCCTTTTCAGTGAAATCTACTCGATATGGTTTCTGTAAGGCCTTTACCATTTCAATATCAATGCCCATCTCATTTGCCACTTCTTCTAACCTTTCATGTAAATTATTTTCTCTCCAAGTCACACTTTTGCACAAAAACAATAATTCCTCATCCTGGTAAGTTTTTAATTTCTCCTTAGGGATAGTTCCTACTATTAACTCTTCTATTACCAATCGTAATTTGGCAACATCAATCGACTGGGATTCCTTATCTTTTCTCTGCAAGCTTCTTAGCTATTCACTTAGTTCTTCTGTAGAGGGTCCTACGGGTTGATCGATGCTACCTTGTTCTGAATTCCTTTGTGGCTCTAATAGTGATTCTACCGTCATTCTATTCTTTTCAGCATAATTCTGACTTATGAATGGATTATTGGAAACACTTGGTTCAATCATACTTATTGTCTGTCTCCATGGATTCTCATTTTGCCTCAGTTGTGGTTGCTCAACCTGCTTATGACTCGTTTAAGGAACTGTTAAGCAATGTTCGATATCCTTTTGTTTATCGAAAATGGGCATTACTGGACCTATAGTCACGGGAACTGTTACAGCTTCTAGATTTTTGGTCAACTCTCTTATTTTCTCTGTTAATTCTAATGTAGTCTTTGCCAATTCTGCTGAATTTTCACCATTTATTCTACTTTCTGACTTCTTTTCTTCTTCTCTAAGAGAGTTACTTTTTTCTAAATCGGGCGACATAGTCTTGGTCTTGATAATTCGTAACGTTTCTTTCATTGGGGCACTCGGTGTTAATATTTCTGGTTCTGGTCGATACAGAGGTGGATTCTTATAAAAACACATCATCAAGAACATCATATTCCGATTCATTCCCCCCATACCTTCTTGATTCCACATTATGCCTCTTTTCCACACATTTTCTTCCCTCATTCTCTCCAACAGTTCTTACGGGAAACACACCCTCAGTCATACTCGCATTCCGCCACCTTTTCATTCGATATTCATGCGTCTCATGTCCATATGACCTACCAAACAGATACTTATATCCTCTACCATTTCTTTGTCTCTCTCGTTCATGCATTTCGTCTTCCCACTCTGTCAATGCTTCAAATTGTGTCGGTCTAGGTCTTGGTTCTAAGTACATAATTTCTCTCTCAAATTTCTCAAGACAGCCAAATTAAAGGAACCATGTTCTGGAAAAGCCAGGACTCCATCATCCTGTGTATATTTTACCCAATTATCTAACCAGATACATGTATGGTACCCATATTTCGCAATCATAATGGATGCGGGGTTTTCGGTGGAGGAAGTAATTGTCCTTCCCTAGTTTTGACCGGTTTACCCTTCTTAAACCATTTCTTGATTCTACCAAACCACGTCTTTTTCTCCTTTTCTGGTGGTTCGTAATACATTTTCTCATTTTCCGTGTATCGCTAGTCTCTCTTTACAACTGTACCGCTATTCTATCCAATCGTAGCGCGACTCGCACTAACTCACCAATCGGGCGTATACGTCACTGTCACAGTCCTCAAACCCCAGCTCGACTTTACACTAACGCACCAATAGGGAGCATCTACGTCACCCTGTATTTCTCCACTCCTAGCGCGGCGTACACTAACGCACCAATCCAGAGCGTTTTACGTTTCTGACCGACTGTCCAATCCCAGCACGGTCGTTCTGACGTCAACAACCTCTGCGGCAGCTCCTGCTCCTGTCTACCCCTCCTTTACAAAATCCGCTCAGTAAACTTTGTTTCAATTTCTAAACTTCTGTTAGTAACAACATAGAAACGTCTCCATTGTCCGCTTCGCTAACCATAGAACAGCATAAAGACCTTTCTCACGAGAATTCCGTCTTTCCCGAGAGAAGCGCTTACCTCTGCCCTACTACGGAATCATTACTTCCGTTGATAAAGTAGCACATCCCTCTACTTTACCCTTCTAACAAGCATTAACTAACCGCTTCTCTAGTATTTAAGACACAGTCAGGCATATCAACAAGCAGGCGATAAAAAATTATCGCCGCTTTTGCGGCCGTTTTCGGCCGAAAAGCGGCGATCATTTTATCGCCTAATCAGCAAGGTCACGCTAACGCGTGAAACCTTGCTTTAGCGTCAGGATTCCTAACGCCCAGCTTTGCATCTCTAATGAGATGCAAAGTGGGCGTTCCTGACCTAGCATGACAGGAGAAATGTCGCTAAGCGACATTTCTCCTATCAGCAAGCCTAACGCTATGAAGCATAGCGTCAGGAAAAGTAGAGATAACCCCTGTTATCGCTACTTTCCTTACGCCTGCTTCAGGACTGACTTAGCCATGATATCCTATGGAAGGTGGATATCATGGCTAAGTTTGTGAGTCCCTATCAACTAGCTAACGTGAGGTTATCACTGGGTTTCCAGCGATAATCTCACGTTAGCCAGTTAGCGCTAGGATTTTTATCGCTGATGAGATAAGCGTTGCTAATAGCACGCTATCTCAGCGATAAAAATCGGTGCTAGCCGGCGATAATTATCCGAGCGCTAAGTGCGCTCAGCGATAATTATCGCTGGTTGTTGTTGATATGCCCCATAGTTGGAGACCCAATGCTCCTGAGAAATAAACCCAGAGTTTCACAATTAGACTGAATGCCTTTTCATTCACGCACTTTCATACGGAAAAATGTAGTACATTCACACAGAATTCTGTCTTTCCCGAGAACAGCGCTTGCCTCTGCTCTACTACAGAATTAGAACATTCGCTAACAAAGCAGCGCTTCCCTCTACTTTGTCCTTCTAGCAAGCTCAGAGAACACCTGCTACCTTCTCAGTGATAAGCGTTATCGGAATGCCATTTGTATTTCTGTTACCTAAGACCAAAATTTCACAGGTAACCCTTTGCTATCATACACTCTTCTCTCACACAGAAAATGTCTCTAATGGCAACACACGACGATGTCACCAAACCGAACCCAGACAATGCGCCGTGCAACTTCAATCGTCACACGTTTTTCGCGTGTACCTACGGGCAACAACAATTCCGTCTTTCCCGAGAGCAGCGCTTACCTCTGCTCTACTACGGAACCGTTACAAACTTCCGACTTCCTACATCCCAGAAGCCGTGCTGACGACACAAAACTCAACATAACTCAACATTAAGTGTTAGTACATAACCGATACCAATCAATAATCAATAAGCAATATACAGGCAATAATCACCAAACCAAAACAATAACTAACCATCATTCTGCTACCAGCAAACTGCTGCAGCGTGGAATGCAAAATCCCTCCCTCCGTCACAGACCGAAGATCTCACAAACACACTCAAACACTACATTCACTGGTGGGGCCCATAACACCAACATTCATTCTCTATCGGTCTGTTATTCTAGGGAGGTGATTGTTCCATCCGCTGAAATGAAAGGAAATACCCGTTGTCCCTAATGAGCAATAAGTTCACCTGACCTTCTTTAACTCATTAGGCCCTAAACTTCACCTTTTGGTACTCCTCTTATGGGTTGGCCATGGATCAGCTAGTTGCTGGTTTAGTCATTTTCTAATTCTCTAATCACTTTGCATTAATACATTTCCCGTAAATAAACAACCCAACACATTTCTGTAATGAATCAAATCAATCTTTATCTAATTAATGCAAATAAAATCGTTAGTTATTCAAGCAGCTGACCATCATATTTACCTATTCTGGCTAATTGTCGTCCTCTAAGTCAAATTCAGTCGTTCTGTCACTCTATGCCCATGAAATGCCAAAATTCAGTTCATCAAGAGATTGGGCATCCGATCAGTCCGTCAAAGATTCAGAGAAACAGCTGTCCTGCAGTCTCACCGTCCTCTCCGTCAGCATACTGTCAGGAAATCAAAGAAGGCGCGCCATCCCTCTCTATTCTACGGGTTTTTATAATGGAAATCGACATAATATTGTATCCAATATAAGTTTTCACATTCTTTGATTGGTCAGTCCAATATCGAATGACAGGTTCCCACCAAAGTAATGTATATTAGTTCATTGGTCTTGATCGTACCGGTTTTAAAAGTTACTTCATTGTTCTTTGGAGAATTGGCTTGTCTCCCGGGATGTCCTTGATGGGTACAGTCTGGTTAGGGTCATGAGAAGGCCACTGTTGCTGGTGTTAGCGCAGCCGCACTTCACTCAGGACCTTACGAAGCAGCTCATGTCTCGCCAAATACAAAGGGCGGCCATTTTTCGAAAGGCCCGAATGGACAACTTAAGCAAAGAAACACAAAAACGTAATTAAAACATAGAAATGACTAATAAAATGTTATTCCCTCACTAATACCCATACGTGTGTGTATTTATCTAGCAAAAGCAACACTCAATGCGGATTATACTCACTTTATAAAGCACAAATCACAAATATGCCACAAAAGCAACATATAACATGCAAAATTCTAATTGTCTATCATTAGTATGCGTACATATTTTAATTAACGTATTAATTAGGCCATGCAAATGCAAATCCCAAGTGTATTTCATATATTAGTAAGGTTGGTAAGTATCCACTCAAAACAATTAATACGATTACTATTAGTTAATTAATAAATATAAACATGCAAAATGAAGAGGGTATACAAAAGAATTTCAAATTACCCGCTCCAGCACGGTCTCAGTGCTGTTGTTGTTGCGGAATCTGGATTGGGATGAGTTGAGGATGGAGTTGGCTTCGATGAAGTTCGTTAGCTGGGTGTTGATGATCTTTTCGGTGACTTTTGCCGTGAAGGGGAGGAGGGAGATGGGTCTGTAGTTTTTTAGGTCCATCTGGGTAACAGAACCTGGTGAGAGCCAAACAAGTCACCCAGTCTTGGATTTCCACGGGTATCTAGTTTTTTAAAATGTATAGGTTTGCTAGGTTTCCTTAGATGCTGGCTGAGATAGGGCTCAAAATCCACAGGTAAGCACTTTGAAAAAAAGGGTCAGTTTTCACTGTAAAAATGTGATGTGTCCACGTTGCATTTTGGGCCGTTTCCTGTCGCGGGCACTAGGCCTACCCACACAAATGAGGTACCATTTTTATCGAGAGACTTGGGGAGCACAGAATAGTAGAACAAGTGTTATTATGAGTCGTCTTTTTATGCTTTTCTGCCTTCCAAACGTAAGACAGTGTGTAAAAAAGAAGACATTTTGAAAAATGCCCCCTAATTCAAATGGCTTCCCACAAATTCAGAGATATGCAAATAACCACTGCTTCTAAATTCCCTAACATGTTCCCATTTCGGAAATATATAGGTTTCTCTGGTACCTATTTCTCACTCTTTTTTTACCAAATGAATTGCCGTATACCCGTTGCACAATGAAAAACCATTGCACGGCGCAGCTCAGTTATTGGCTCTGGGTACCTCGGGTTCTTGGTGAACCTACAAGCTCGGTATATCCCCGCAACCAGACTGTTCCTGCGGATGTAACAGTATATTGTTAAAAAAATCTAGCTTAGTTAGAAGAAGTTACAGATAAAAATGTAGGCACACATGACTGTACTCAATTTCAATTTTTTTTTTATTTTTAAACTGTTACTTTCTATAAGAAAACTTTGAAAGATCTACACAAATGACCCCTTGCTGAATTCAATATTTTGGCTTCTTTTCTGAAATTTATAGCTTTCCATCGTTGGTTTCACACCCATTTCTACCACTAACTGGAAGGAGGTTGAAAACACGAAAAATAAGAAAAATAGGCTATGTCCCAGTAAAATGCCAAAACTGCATAGAAAATGTTGGCTTTCTGACAAAAGTCTGCGTGTTCCTGAAAGCTGGGAAGATGGGTATTTTAGCACATCCAACCCTTCGTTGATACCTTTTGCAGGGGAAAAAAATCAGACTCTGTCTTCTGCAGCAATTCTTTCCCATTTTTCTCAAAAAGCCCAAAATGTAGCTGTAATTTGCCTAATTTCTCAGTCCCCTCCAGGGGAATCCACAAACGCTGGGAACCTTTAGATTCCTCAGGATGTTGGAAGAAAAGGACGCAAATTTGGTGTGGATACCTTATGTGGACAAAAAGGTACTGGGGCCTAAGAGCAAACTACCCCAAATAGCCAAAAGGGCGTGGCATGAGGGGTAGACCTGGCAGTGAAGGGGTTAAAAGTAGGACATGTACTTTTAAGTTTTACGTGTCCTGGTAGCAGTGGCAGCTGGTGACATTTGAAAATGATGGGATGTAAAAGTTAGGGATGGCTTATAAGTATTGAGCGAGCAATACATTTAATCTAGTTTTGCCATGTCATTATTTTGAAAAAGTTTAGCCCCATCAAACCCATACGCACAGAATCACAATTGGAACACGTGACCACTGCCCTGTGCCCTCTGCAGAGGGGTCCAGAATTGGATGGCCAGGGGCCCATAAGATTGTGGTACTAATGAGCATCCAGTGTGAGCCCATGAGTCTTTAGTACTGAGGTAAATTTGCTTTGTTGTCAGTGAGCGTGAGACCCATGGGGTGTAACATTAAGTCAAGCTGAGCCTGTGGGTGTCATAAGTGTGTAGTACTGGAGAAGAGCTCAGTCCGTGAATCTGTAGGGTTAGGAGGGCTCAGCCTGGCATCAGCAGTGCTTTAAACGGACAGGTGCTGTCCGGTACTGAGTATACAAGGGAAAGTACCTCACTTCTCACCACTGCTACAATACATTTAATGGGCGAGTGCCGGCCCTTTTCAAAAACAAACAGGTACTCTAGGATAGTGAGTACCAGCACTTCTACATTTCAATTTAAATCACTGGCATCAGTTGAGTGATGAATCTGATCCATGAATATGTGCTTGGTGCCCACCAGACAATGTGTGCAGAGAACCCAGCTCTCTGCATCGTGATGTTGTAAATGGAGAAGTGCAAATTTATAAGACAAACTGTGGTAGAATTTAGTTTCCCACATGGGTTCTTGGGTAAGACAGAAGCGCGTGATTGCTTCGCCTGTGGGTCATGAAACAAAGACCACTTTTAATATTCGACTGATGGGTGGAGAAACAGACCGGAACTCTCCGGTGGCTCGTTCCATTTGTTTTATTAGGACAGTGAGAGGGTCTTGGGGGCCATGCAAGGACCTCCTTGTTCATCCCTCCAGAAGGCTGTACTCGTGTTCGGAACACAACCTCGCATTTAATACATCTAGCTGACAACAAGGTGCATACACATAACCAACTGAAATGTACGCAGATAAAAACGGTTCGAAAAGATTTTGACCATTGTGTCCAGTGAATAAGGCAGGGTTTGGAAACTACGCTGGGTGCATTTGCCTTCGCTAATGTTTTTCGGTCTCGCCTAGGCAGGGCGCATGCGCTACTCTAGGAGAGGGCCTTTAGCCATCGGTCTTCACTTTTCAAGCACTGCACTCGTGCTTGTGGCGGCATCCACCTTGCGGGAACGAGCAGTGGCGCGGCCGCGTTAATTACAAACGTATGACCGCTGCTCGCTCCCGCAAGGTAGATGCCGCCACAAGCACAAGTGCAGTGGTTGAAGTGTCCCTTTCCCGAGTGCTTGAAAACAGCTAGTGTACGCAACTACAGAGACTCACTGGTTATCATGTGGTGTTAATTAAAATACCCTCCTTCCCCTGGGTGCCGGCTTCCCATTCACACCGTTGCTCTGACTGAGGTAAGACGTGTCAGCTCTTGCTATGCGCTTTGATTCTTGAAACTGTCTTGTTCCACTGTAAACACACACGAGTGTTTGTAATTAATTAATTCACGGATACTACCTGCACATTTAGGGGTTTAGCTCACACACTGCCTTATGCTGGCTTATTTTGGATGCACATTCACGCAATATGTTTCATACTGCCCCACTTTGAGGAGGTTCTAGCACACGCATTTTTCACTTTTTTACGCGGGTGCCGTCATGTCTTAAGCACTACTTTCAAGTGCCCGTTGAGGCTATCATTACCATAGCCTTTTGATCCCGGGCGTCCACACGGGTCACAGGGATCCGTGCCAATTGCATAATATCACACACTAGTGTCAAACTACACACATTTTACACGCAGCTGAACACGCTTGTTGATACTTCCACCTCCCCTGCTTATTACTTTATTATCATTTTTCAACATGCTGCACAGAAGGTACACTGCTCTACAACATAGCCTAAACACATTGGCAAAGCCAATAAGGTCTGGCAAAACACTTAATGTCTCAAAGGCGAGACCGATTGGCTATGCCAATGCTTGTTAATAGCTATTTTTGGTGGAAGGTCGAAAGCATTAAAGTTCTCTCAGGACATAGCAACGCGCAGAGATCGGATATTTATATTCCTCTGGGGTGTGGTGGGGCGCAGCGGTCACATGTATTATGAAAGGGAGAGTAACATGTGCATGAGACAGCGAGGGATGCTGGGAGTGATCTGCTGTCATGGGTAATCACAGCTGGCTGGCAAATGTTTCTTTTGGTCTGCCGAAATATAATACAAGTTAATAATATGCAAACCGGAGTTAAAAGAGCCACCTGTGCCCAGTGCATTTGCAAAATTAAATCTCCTCTAGTAATGAAAGCGCCTCGAAATTCAATTTACCATTATACAAAGAAAGATTCATTAATACGAGGGATGAAAGGTTTATGTGCTGGTTGCATCGAGTACAGAAAGATATTTACGAAATTTCCATACCCATATTTCATTGCACCCTCAGCAGTGGCTGTGGAACTGACAGGAGACCCTCACAATGTGAATCTCCCCCGCTAATGTGACAGGAGGTTGGATTCTATTAAAAACACAGAGGCGAAGATTATGACTTAACTTCTTAACTTATAGCTTGTGGCGGGGTAGCGGAGACAGAGTCGGCAATCAGGCTAGGATGGTGTAAATAAGGCTTTATTGTCGCTTATGGATGGAAGTCCGTTTAGGAACAAAAGTAACACCAAAGAGTAAGCGTCCTGCTGGTTCCGTCTTGGGGACTCCAGAGAGGGGAGGGGAGAATGAGGAATCTTATTCCACTGTTTAGGTTTTCCAGTTTGCAACGTCTTCAGGGTCTCGTCACTGGCTCTGGTACAATCGGCTCCGGTACTATCGGCTCCGGTACAATCGTCCAAGGCCCCACGCCGAGACGGAACTCAGAAAAGGAAACAGAAAAGAGCCACGGGTTAGGACTATTGTCCTACACTCTATCGAAAGGGGCCGGGAGTGAGAGAAACCCAGTGCTTCGGTGATTATGTCCTTTTCTCGAGTAGGGGTGTTCAAGTGCTCAGGGGAAGGGGGGAGAAAAGGTAATAGGAACCAAGCGAGGGATACAAGGTATATGCCTGGTACGTGCTTTTACAGGGGAGGGGGTGCGCTTTTGCCCAGCCAGCCCGCTACCCGTCCACGTACCTGGTCTAGCCACGCTCCTCCCCTGGGAATGTGGCAGGGCGGCTCGAGGAGTCATTGGCCTCCTGGCTTGTCGTGGTCATCGCTGTCCGTCCTCTTTTCAAACGCGTTGTTCTTTCCTCCGGTCCACTCCTTCCGATTCTTCCTTCGCCTCCACTCCAGTTCACCGTCCACCTCCAGGGAAACGCCGTCCGACTCCTTCCGGGTTTCTGCTACTTTTGTACAACCCACCAACGTGACGTCGTCTGGGGGAGGAGTCTCGTTGTGCTGGAAGGCTGGATTAAAGGAACCCTGTTCTGTTTCCAGGGGCCAGTCCTGCGGCTGATATGGGTACCATTCTTCAGGCAGGTCGGGTACCTCCGGTGGCTGTAGGGGACAAAGAAGCGTCCTTTGACCAACAGTTCCATGAAGTCCTGGGTGACTTGCTTGTGTCCTCCGCCCCGTCACACAGCTCTAGCAGCAAAGTGAAACATAACATAACATGGAAGAAAATCATAAGCAAAGGTATGAAGGAGGTCAGCTGTCTAGATCAGCTGTGACCTCATGTGCAATCCACCAGAGAACAGTCTCTGGTATAATTATCCCTGCTGAGTAGCAACCGTCTCTTCTTTACCATAATAGCAGAGAAATCCAACCAGTCCATTTCAGACATGGCTTGACTTGTAACAAACGATAAACTTGAAACTATTATGAATAAAAAGAAGATGCTCCGTGGTAAAAAGGAGACGTTTATTTCTTAAGCAGAGACTAACTAAACCCGACCACCTCAGCCGGGGAAACTGCCTCTCCTTAACTGCCGAACCCTGGGCTCGGGACAAAACTCAAGCATGCCCATGAGCCCAGACGGCACCGTGAGCCGAGCAGGCTAAGGGAAACAAAAAGAGGCAAAATATAAACATAACACATCTCCTCTCCTTCCAAGAGCCAATAGGAAGGAGAGGAAAAAATAAGAATCAACAGAAAACCTAAACAATAAGTAACATGGGAAACAGAAAAATAAACAGAAAAACAAGCCATAACCCCACTCCCTTCCTGCACAGCCAAAACTTACACATAATCTTTTAAATATGCAGGCAACCTGTGTTGCCGAACAGGCCTCCCGTTATCAACACGGGGAACAGCATCAGAAAAGGGATGCGCCACCTGCAACAAAGGAGGATTAGGCAAAAGTTTACCATGTTTTTGATACAAGGCTACCCTTCTGAGGTTCCAAGTTCGGCCATTGTGCAATTTAACACAACTTTCCCTGACAGATTTCAAAAGAAAGGGTCCTCTGAATTTTTTAAAACCTTTGTGTACACCACCAGGTTTGACCTTTACCAAATCACCAGGACACACACTTCTATTGCCCTTGATCGAGTCTTGATGACCCCAACTCGGAGAACCAACTAGCTGATGCTTAAGAAACCAAGTGGGAACCATCTGTGAACCAGCTTGTCTACCCCTCATTAATTGAAATGGAGATTTTACCATTCCTTGATGCACCATGGTGTGGTAAGACCACAACATTTCTTTAATTGTGTGTTGTACAGAAGAATTTGCTGCTAAAGTCAATTGCATAGTGCTCTTTACAAGTTAACTCTTTCACACAAACCGTTCCCTTGTGGATTGTACAAAGATGTACCCAAGTGTTTCAAACCAACATTCTCAAAATAATGCTCCATTTCCTTGGAGGTGAGTTGCGTGCCATTATCAGAAAGAAGCAAAGCTGGTATGCCTTCCCTACGAAACACCTCCCTGAGGACTTCAATGGTGGATTCCGTATTAATATTTCTCATAAAGGTAACTTCCCCCCACCTAGACGCCGAATCCACCAACAGCAGAGCAAACTTCTCATTGTCATGCAGCTCATTGAAAGGACCAATAAAGTCCATACAAACTTTTTGCCAAACACCTTCCACCCCTACAACATGTTGAGAGAAAGTTGGTTTTTCCAAGCCCACACGCAGCCTCTTTTCCGAATCTTTGCAACTCTCACATTTCTCCACCCACTCCTTCACGAGACCATCCATCCCTGGCCACCAAAATCTTTCTGTCAATCATCTTCCAAATAAAGTTTGGCCCAGATGACTTTCATGGACCAAAGCAATTACACGACTCCTGAGAGATTTAGGTGGTATATATTTCTCACCCCTCAACACAACATAGTCACCCTGTGTGGAGATTTGATCTTGTAACTGTACAAAGGGTATGAGGCCAGGTGACACAGTGCTTTCCCTAGATACCCCTTCTCTCACCATCCAGACCGCACGAGCCAGAACCTTATGAATCTGCATACCTTCCAACCAATCCTCTCTCGAAATGGCCCTACCTAGATCCTCAGTGAGATCTTCCAGACTGGCAACAACAGGTTCCGTGATCAAATCAGAAGAAACCGCTTTAATATCAGGCAGCCTGGACAAATAATCTGCAACACTGTTGCGCCAACCTGGTACGTATTCAACTTTGCACACAAAATCTTGCACACTGACGGCTAAGCGAGCAACTCTGCCTGAACAGTTCTTAATACCTTCAGGGCCCAAAACTTTTAACAGTGGCTTATGATCCACCCTTAAAGTGAAAACGACACCCCGCAGGAAGACCCTGAAGTGTCTAGCGGCCCAAGCAGCCGCCAATTCTTCACACTCGATAACCGAATAATTTCTCTCAGTATCAGTTAGCAAGCGAAACACAAAAGTGACCATCCTTTCTTGTCCTGCATGTTTATGAGTTAGTACAGCCCCAATGCCCACAGCACTGGCATCCACAGTCACAACGGTGGGTAAACGTGGAAGAAAGCCTGCTAAAATGTCAGCATTAACAATGTTCTACTTAACCAAATGAAAGGCTTTATGCTGAGCAGTCCCCCACAAAAATGTCTTGCCCTTCCTCAACAGTTCCCTTAAAGGTTCCACCTTATGTGCAAAATGTTTGACCAATTTGGCATAGTATTCCACCATGCCTGTGAAAGATCTTAATTTGTCCCTAACATCTGGTACCTTCATATTTACTATGGCACTGACCAGATCATGTTTAAGTCGAATGCCTTCTTTGGTGACATGATAACCAAGATAGTCAACCTCCTCAAAAGCAAAAGCACATTTGTCTTTACGTAGTGTCAAACCAGCAGCAGACAAACAGGACAAATCTTGATCCAAGATGGAATTATGATTCTTGGCGTTCAAACCATAAATCAAAATGTCATCCTGAAAAAATACTATACGATCAATACCCTTCAAGAGCTCCATAATAATCAGTTGGAAGGCACTGGCAGCAGAACACAGACCAAATGGAAGTCTGCCTTCAGTTGTTATAAAAGTAGTGTACTTTCTAGAATCAGGATGAAGTTTGATTTAATGGTACGCACTGCGTAAATCCAGTTTAGAGAACAGTTTACCTCCAGCCAGACTCAAAATGATCTCATTGATGTTTGGGAGCGGAAAACTATCCATGATGACACCTTTGTTTAGACTCCTCAAGTCCACACAAAAACGAAGAGAGCAATCTTGTTTTTGCATAATAACCATGGGAGATAACCACTCCGCAGCCTCCACCATCTCAATAATGTTTTAATCAAGCATATTTTTGATAATGTCTTTGACCTGAGCCCTTGCAGCTAAAGGTATCCTTCTTGCAACAAGCTTGACATGCACTGCATCCTTTCTCAGTGTTATTTCATGTTGAAAACCCACAGCCACCCCAAAAAAAAAGTGTCAAACTTTAGCATGTACCTGCAAAATACTTTGAATGGCATCATCATTAATGCACATTACTGGTTGGTCAGCCCTAGGATCCAATCTAATGTTAAGATCATACTGGTGAAGCCACCCCAAAATGTCCGGACCCTCAGGAGCAACATAACTTTGCCTTCTGTTGACCTGTTCTAAAAAGCAATATGTGCCTCCAAATAGCCCAAAACACCAATATTGGCACCCTGGTAACCCTTCAAGATGACATCTGAAGGTATCATTTTGACATCTTTCCAAACTGAATCAGATAAAGCTTTAGGAATTATGGTGTGCAATGAACCAGTATCCACCATTAACGACAACAGTTGCCCATTAATAGTGAAATCAGCCTTGGGACGAGTCTTGCCCCTGCCCATATCAGTAGACTCTGATGCCACAAATGCAGGCGAGATCACGGACAACTATATCTATTGTCAGATGTTCCAGCACAGGATGGCACACCTGAACATATCCAGCTCATTGACAAATAACACATAAAGAAGACAGCGATGGTAGACATTGAGGTTGGAAGTCACACAACAAGATTGTACTAGACAGTGGCGCTACATACAACATCATGTGCATATCAGAATATGAGAAGATGACACACAAGCCTCCACAGTCACCTTCCACTGTTGATGTTTCCAAATGGGGCACAATGAAGCCAGTGGTGAGCATCGGGAAATATGTAGAGACACTAACATACAATAAAACGTCTGGGAAAGGAGTGCATATCCTACGCAGAGTCATACCAGCACCATGTCTACTAAGCAATGTCACTGCTCAGGTCAATGGCCTCCTAGCAATGACTTATCACATGTCGGAGCATCACAACATTCTGAGAGAACACCCTGCAAACCTACAAGGGCTAGGGAAGATGAAGGACACACAAATAACACTGCACATCAATGAAGCAGTAAAGCCAGTGGCTCACAATCACCATGCACTTACAACCGCAGGTGGAAGAAGAATTCAAGAGCTTACTTATGTAAGACATCATAGAGAAGAAGGACCAACTCCATGGGCATCGCCGATAGTGGCAGTACCGAAGAAAAACAAAACAAAAATACACATCTGTGTCGACATGCGCATACCAAACACGGCAATTGAAAGAGAAAGGCACCCAAGCCCTCATCTGAACGACTTGATCAGCTGCCTCACCGGAGCCCGCATATTCTCAAGACTAGATCTGTTCAAAGAGTATCATCGACTGGAGCTTGATCCGCAATACCGCTACATCACAGCGTTCTCGACCCACCTGGGTCTTGTTTACTACTAGCGACTAAGTTTCTGAATATCGTCAGCAGAGGATATTTTTCAAGAGATGGTGAGGCGGGTGATCGGGCCCATAAAAAACAGTCTAAATTACATCAATGATAGCTTAGTATTAGGTCGTTCCAACTTGGAGCACCACAAGGAACTACGACAAGTCTGCAGCCAGCTGGAATACGCTGGCCTGACTCTGAATTAAGACAAATGCGAGCAGGGGAAGGGAGAACTAATGTCCTTTGGCCACATCTTCCCACAAAAAGGATTGAAACCAGATCCCAGCAAAGTAGAAATGCTGCGCATAACACGGCCCGCAGAAGACGTAGCAGAGGTGAGGTCATTCCTTGGGCTGGCAAGCTACTGTGCTCGCTACATCAAAAATGTTGCCACAGTGAGCACTCCACTTTGTGATCTGGTGTAATAGGGCCAGTCATTCCTCTGGACCTAGGAGTGGGATAGGGCGTTTGAAGACATGAGGCATGCAGTCACAGCAGTGGACCATCGCCTATTTCAACGCATTCCCTATGCACCGAGCTCACTGTAGATGCCAGCCCAGTGGGGTTAGGAGCCATTCTCGCACAACACGCCAGGAAGAGACTCGGCCAGACAGATTGTTGCATATGGAAGTAGGAGCCGTTCAGATATAGAAAGGGAAACATGCAACCAGAGAAAGAGAGCCTAGCAGAAGTGTGGGTGTGTGAACACTACCACATGTTCATCTACGGAAAGCCATACACCATCGTGACCGATCACCAAGCACTAGTGATGATATATTGTAACCCGAATGCAAAAATGCCACTGCGCATTGAAAGATGGGGGATATGACACATGGACTACGATTCCAAAATAGTGTATAATCCAGAAAAAGAGCATAATCCTGCAGATTCCATGTCACGGCATTACTTACCAGAGACCACGTCCATAGCTGAGGTGTACCACAACTTTGTGCTGCAACAAAGCACACCTGACCCATTAACAATTGAACTGGTGCAAGAAACAATGAATGATGCCACGTTACAAGCTGTCAAAAGCACAACACAGTAACAGAGGTGGAGACATGTAAACAACAGAAGTCCAATAAGTGAAGGAGTCAGAAGAGAAGAAATACTGGTGTTCAAACAAATACAAGAGGAGCTGTCAGAACCAGAACGTGGAATTCTACTTCTGATATTAAAAACACCACGGTGGCAGACCGTAAGCCTGGCACATGAGTCTCACAGGGGCATAGTGGCAACCAAACAAGCATTGGCATAGCCAATAGGTCTCGCTTTTGGGACCTTATAAGTATTTAGTTATGCAGCACATTATCCTTGGTGCAACAACAACTGTTGCATGGCTAAACACTTCTAAGGTCCCAAAGGCGACCTATTGGCTATGCCAATGCTTGTTTTTTTAAATGGATGTTGAGGAGTGGGGAGCAACAGAGGAGCGTGTGATCAACAAAACTGGCAGTAAGCACGGCGGGATGGTGATGCAATGAAGGAGTACGGGACGAGAGGAAATAAAACAAAAGCAGAGTGGGACGTGAGATATCTGAGGGGTAGCAGAGAGAACAAAATGGAGAATGCAGGGGGAGGGGGTGACATGTTATGGGAGAGCAGCCGCAAATGAGAGAGAAAAAAACACACGCATATAAAAGGAAAGAAGTAGTTCTTGAATGTACGAAGTGGAAGGACACGTCATACAATGAAAAGGGTATTAAAGAGGCTGTGCTCTAGGGAAGGGATACACACAAAAAGTTGAAAGGATGACCATTAAAAAAGAAGCAAGCAAATGACACTGACAGGAAAGCTATTCAATAATATGCAGTAAGCTGCCCAAAGTCCACTGTAAGTATAGATATTGTACACAATAACTCTTTTGACCGCAGACAGCTGTAGGTAAAGTCCTAGAAAATGAGCTGCATTTGTAGAAGGGCATACAAACATGACGGACACAGACACATTTAGGACCTCTACAGCAGATGGACGCCTCGGAGAAGGAGCTTAGAGAATACGAGCATAAGCACAGAGATATAAACATATTGTCAAACAAGTTTTAATCAGTATATAAGGTTTACTCAATAACACAATCAGCTGAAGTGGGTTTTTCCCTCGCTCACAAATGAGTTTTCGATGGCTGAGCCGGGTGCAGCCCCAAAATATTTTTAATATCAGCCATATATTTCAGAGAGCATAGTAATTTGTTTTAGGAATGTGGTTAAATGAGTCATGCTGCAGAATTATTTTTTAGATATACTGGTTAAAATCCCATCGCTTTTACAGGTAGTTCAGAAAAAAAGCTTATTAAATAATCCATTCCTTTAGGTGCAGTATCCAAGAGCATCATTTAAATGCCTTTTAGAAAACTCTGCTGACATCTTAGGGCATCGTTCAGGACACGATGGGTTGATGATATCCAAATTCACTTCCCCAATATCCACCAGCATACCATGTGTGGTCAGCCAACCATGGAGATGTCATATTAAGCAGAACTGCAGGATTTCCAATCTGTTGATTAAACCCTCCTCAGACCAGCAGAATATTAAGAAAATATAAGCCTCTCATACAGCAGTTCATCAACGAGAGGCAGACAAGTAGCGCGGCAGAAGAAGCTAACCTCAACAGAAGTAAGGAGCGTGCAAGTTGGTGACCTAATTTTAAGGAGTTCATAGGAAGGAAACGTAGACAAGCATTGACCGCGCGGCAGTAAAAGTAACGCCACACGGCCGTAAAAGCGTAAGTCATCGCGATCACTCTGAAAGCGAAAGTGATCGCGATGACGTGCTAAAGCACGCAACGGATGCGCGCGCAGCAGCAGGAGGAGGGGCGAAGGCAGGGAGCAAGGGAGAGGAAAGACAGATGGTGCACAGGAAAGGCAGATGGCCGCGCGTGGACGTGCACTCAAGCTTGTAGCCAGCCAGCAAATGCCTGGGTAGCACTTTCGAGATCCCCTTTACTAAAAGTCGAGCAACAGCGCATGCGCTGTTCTAGGCTCGACCTAAAAATGCTAAGGGAAAAGATATGGTTCCCGGGACTTGATGATTTAGTGGAGGACATGATTGTGAACTGTCACTTATGCCAGATAACGGAAAAGCCAGCAAAGCCAGAACAACTATGCATGTCTGACCTCCCCAGGGCTGTATGGACAACAATAGCTGTTGACTTCTATGGGCCACTTGACACCGGGGCCTCCCTGCTAATACTCATCGAATACTCCTGGTTCCCTATAGTACGCCAAGTGTCATCAACATCAGCAACTTTCACCCTACCAATACTAGATTACATATTTGCAGCATGGGGCACTAAAAACAGACAATGAACCACCATTTTCAGCAGAAGAATTTTGCTAGTTCATGGCGTACCTGGGAATACATCACAGAAAAATAACAGCTCTGAGGCCACAAGCAAACAGTATGGTAGAAAGGTTCATTGGCAACACTAAAAAGGCCGTCCAACGTGCCAAACATGCGCATATCTCAGTAAGTCAATCACTGTGCCAAATACTTTGGGACTACCACAACACCCGCATGATTCCCCAGGAAAATGCCCAGCAGGACTGGTGCTAGGGAGAACAAGCAGGACCAGGTTGCCTCAACTGGCAGCCAAGCGCCACCTGAACACACCAACATTGCTGAAAGAGATCAAGAGGCAAAGAAGATGATGAAACAGTACGCCGACGCACGGCGTCATGCCACAGCATCTAAATTAAAGCAAGATGATTTAGTACTAGTGCGCTAATGGCAAGCAAGGAAGTTAGACAGTCCTTTCTTTTTTTTATAACAATTTTTATTCGAAAACAAAACAGCAGCGGCAAGGACAGTACATAGGTAGTTCAGCTGTATATAAATACATTCAAGTACAAGTAAAAGTGTGCATATCATTCTGGAGCATCAACAGTAGCATCGAGCAGTATGATAGTCAGTATAGCGGAAACACTTATATCCACATGTCTGGAAGTCACCCCTCCTGCACATTTTTACCGGCACGGGGAATTATGTCGTCGCCTCTGTGTCCGCCGCCTCCAGTATTACATTTCTTTCCCGTCTAAGTTCCACCGTGGGAGAGATACAGATATTACCCCTATATTTATTCCAGCACCCCCACTTTTAATGCCATTTACGAGGGCAACCTCTACCTTTATACACAGTTTTCTCCGCTACCATAGCCTGGTCCATGTCATTAGCCCAATCCCGCACCCGTGGTATAGTATCCACCCCCCACTTCTGGGCAATATTTCTTTTTGCGATGATCCATCCCATGGTGGCCCATGAGAGGTCTGTTGCCTCCCAAATATTGAGGAGGCATAGACGGGGAGATGGATGTATGGGTTTATCGCAAGATCTAGTCATTTGTCGGGTCACATCTGTGAGAAGGTGTCCTGATATATGCTGTCAACTAGTTCTAGTACCAAGCACTCTGCCTTCAGGATTGTCAAGGCCTGCCATAGGAGTGGCATATAGGTTTATAGGTGTCTGTATAAGGTAGTGATATAGGTAGCCTATACCACAGTAAGGGGTGCAAGCACACCCTTACCCAGGCTGCAGTAGCAGACCTGTGGTGTCATTTTGGAGTGCTTCCCAGGGGTGCCATAATACATGCTGCAGCCCCTGGTAGGCCTCTGAGGTACCTATGCCCTAGGTACATAGTATACCATGTACTAGGGGCTTATAAGGCACTCCAGAATCCAATTAGATATGTACCTAATGTACATGGAAACCATTTTACAGAGAAAGAAGATAGACTGGGGCCCTGAATAGCAGGATCCCAGTCCAACTAAGTCACAAACCAGCAAAACACCAGGAAAAAAGTGGGGGCAACCATATAGTCAGATTCCACCTTCCTACATAACCCCACCCCACAAATGAAAGGAGAACCACACAAGGTATATACAAAATATATGTATTTATTTCTAAACACTCTCTACTAACCTCTTTATGAAATTAGAGAACAAGTCACACAATATTACAGTACTAGAACGACAGTAAATAGCACAATACACAGTGGGCCCCAGGGGGATACCAAACCATATATTAAAATGGTATAACAACCACGACTTGACTAGACACAGTGCCTAGAGCACGTAGAATCCCTGGGACTCCAAGGAACCACCCAAGATAGTGACACAGGGGACCCACGGGGGATGCGGGCAGTTTGAGAACACAGCCGTGAGCTCCGTACAATCCTATGGGAAAGCCGCGGTTGGAATTTTGCCTTCCTCCTCCTCTTTTTGCTGAATTCCTTTTGTTGGCTTTAGGACTCTAAGCACTTTACCACTGCTGACCAGTGCTAAAGTGCATGTGATTCTCCCCTACAGTGTCGGGTCCTCCGCTAAGGCGGAGGATTGTCGCCCCACTGCTGACCAGTGCTAAAGTGCATGTGATTCTCCCCTACAGTGGCGGCTCCTCCTCTAAGGCGGAGGAGAGTTGCCCCACTGCTGACCAGTGCTAAAGTGCATATGATTCTCCCCTACAGTGGCGGCTCCTCCGCTAAGGCGGAAGGAGCGTTGCCCCACTGCTATTTGAGCAGTGCAGAAACAAAAAGTAAATGATAATAACAAGACGTTATTATAAAAACAAATTCTGTGCGGGACTAGAGTCAGATTGGAGCGGGGCTGAGCAAACATTCATGCCCACTTACTATGTTCTCCACCTGGCTGTGTTCCACAGCCCGATGGAGAACATGCCGAGGCTCCCAGGCACTGGCCATACAGGCCGCTCAGACCAATCACGACGCTGCTCATGCAGCGTCGTGATTGGCTGGGAGAGTCTACTTCGGTGCTGCCAGTGCAGACGAAGAGGACGGAGGAGAGGCGGCTATAAGTCACCATTGGGTTTACCTTATTACATCGTTTTAAGTGTAAGTCCCGATTGGTTTAGTGTCACTGAACTCACGATCTGAAATTGCAGCTTATGGTGGAGTTGGGTTTTGGATACTGTAGGAAAGTAGGAACTGCTTTTATGGTTAACCCTGTTTTTGCCTGGTGCTAAGCTGTTATTGACTAATCTGACTGGGATCCTGCTAATCAGGACCCCAGTCTATCTGCTTTCTCCCTTAAATTGTTATGTTCACTACTTAGGTACATCCCAGATTGAATACTGGGGTACCATTATCAGTCCCTAGTATATGATACTAAGGTACCCAGTGCAGAGGTCCCCCATGGGCTGAAGCATGTATTATGCAACCCATGAGTTACCATTCAAAATGAAACTACAGGTGTGCCATTGCAGCCTGTGTAAGTTGGTGCTAGCACCACTTACTAAAGATATAGGTTTCCTATATCTAAGGTCACTGCACTTAAAACCTATAAGTATTCCCTATATCATGCCTTAACAAACATGCGGGCAGGGTGCTTGGTTCTAAGTGTGAGGCTGCCCATGCATGAGCAGGACACCCTAGAGCCTACGAAGTTCATTCTCCCGGGTTGTAAGTGAAGCAGCCATATACTATATAGAGGGGCACCAAATCATTACGGGGTGATAATCTTGAAACGAATCCTATCATGTTTGGTATCAAACATGTTGGGAATCATACCCCCACACCGTAAATGGTGTGGGAAGTATGATTACAAGCACTGGAAGAGTCCTCCTGCTGCTGAGCCAAGCTCGAGCAGGGGAAGGCAGAACAAAAGGTATCCTGTCACAGAGAGGTATGACCCCTCCCAGAGAGGATTTAGTGTATTGGGGCCGGGTGGGTGCGCTTGTCAGTGCCACAAAGTCGCCATGAGGGGCACATTTGATGTCCCCATGCATAGTCCAGTTCAAACCTGTTCTGGGAGACCTTGGCTCCCGCTCTAGCATGAAGCTGGGCTAAGGACGTGGGAGTAACGTCCCTCCTGTCAGACACTCCCCTGGGAGGGTCCCCTGAATCGTCACAACCCCTTCCCTAGGGTACTTAAGGGCTTACCTAAGTGTAGGTCCCTAGATTCGTCATGGGACACGATTCAGATCAGACACAACTTCGACTTCTACCATCTGGGCACTCTGGACTTCGCTGGACTTCGTTTGGGCTTGACTTTGTCTCTCTTCCAATCTGCTGCATCGTCTGTACACCATACAGGAACCTTCTAAGACCTGTAGGCATCAAAGACACCTGAAGGAATTTCCCTTGAAGTGAAGAAGTCACTTTCCTGCATTCAGAGGCACCACAACTAAGCTGATCGGCCTGCTAATCCTGGGATCCTCCCGACTCCAAAAGGCTCATCAACACAAGGGGTGGTTCTCCATGTCCCGCGAGCCCTGTGCTGCCCTCTCACCAAGATTGAGGCCAGTATCTCTCGCTGCAATAACCGAACCCCTGTGCAAAGCGTTGACTTGCAGTTGCAAAGGCTTGTTGACTTTCTTCCAACAAGATCGTTGGGCTCCAAGGAGCCCCCACCTCAAGCATCTTCCATGACCAGAATCTTTGTCCACACTGCATTGCTTGCACCGTGGGCTTTATCTTTGGTAAGCTGCTCGAGGTCCTCTTGCGACTCCAGTCCCTCCGGCCTGTGGGTCCTGTTGAGGGTATATACAACTTCTTTGGGCTCCCCTGATTGCTCGGGCCTGCCGTGACTCCCCTACTTGTGGTGAGTCCCCTGGACCTTGTTGGTCCCGACGTTGCACCTTCTTCGACTTCTGCGTTGGTTACATTAGCCAAGGCTTTTTGGTGCTCCCGCCGGACAACGACCCCTCAGCACTCAAAATCTGACGTGGGACAGCTTGTGCATGGCTCCTGGTCTTCCTCAGTGTTGCCTGGTCCTCACAGCTGCAGAGTCAAGGTCTTCATCAACTCTCCTGCAACTCCCAACATCGGTGGGCATTCGTCTTCCAGATTTCCTGGTCACTCCTGAGTGACATAGACTCTGTCCCCTCTGCTTGCAGGCACCTCTCAACTAGAATCCACCTTCGGGTTCCACCGGACACTTTCTCCTTCTTGCATCGGCACTTTCCTGAAGTCCTCCATTGGGTTCGACAGCGGTTTCCGACACCACTTCACACCTATGCACCCGGCTTCCCTGATGTAGGTAACGTGGGTACTAGGGTCTCTCCAACTTTCTGTCTTCCACGGGGTTTCTTCAGGATCCACTGGGAAGGGTCATTAATCTTTAAAAATCCAACCGCAACTTACACATAGAATTGTACGGAGCATGCAGTCGTGTTCCCACACTGCACACGCTCTCGATGGGGTTCCAAGTCACTCAACTTGGTTGGTTCCTTCGGTCCCCAGGACTTCTACGTCCTCTCGACATTGTCTTGACCCGAGGCGTGGTTCTTATACGACTTTCTTAGTATATGGTTCGGTCCTCCCCTGGGGTCCACTGTGTATTCTGTGCTAATGATTCTTAATCTGGGGTCACTCTCAGTTTGCATGTTTATACTCTGAACTTGATTTATTGCCTCAAATGAATTATCGGGGTTTATGATTCAATCTTTACGCAAAAGATTTTGACTAAAATAGGGATAGGTATGTATTGTACATAACAGCAGCATGCTTGAATATCACGACATTTGGTGCATTAGTTGCATGTTGTTTAATCATTACGTAAACATTCCTTTAAAGGGCATTTTTTGATGGGTTTTATTCTACAGGTGACCATTGAGTGTCACTATTTATAAAAATGGTATTCAAATATCTTCTTGCAGCCTTGAAAAAGCCCAGGGGGGCAAAACGTATGTCGGCTGCTGTTGCTTTTCATTTTATTGTGAACTGAAAATAAAGCATAAAGAAGAACCTGATTCAAGACTCTTCCTCTGTCCCCTCAACTGAAAGGACATTTTGACTTGCGTCCTATGGGACTAATATTCTTCTTGAGCGTCATTAATCTTCAATCTCACTTTGTGACAGTTTTTTTGGATTATAGATACAGTGATTTGGTGTGCCCTGGTGTTTTGTGATTTTATATTGCTATAGATTTTCTGAATCTCAGCACATCGATACCCTGGTGGGGGGGTATTTTAACACTTCAGGAGCACCCACAATACATGTTCTTTACAATATAGTTTAGTAATTACTAATTTAAATGGATGTGCAGGTCATTTAGCATACCCATGGTCCTTTTGAAATGAGTGTATTCTGTGCTATTTAAGTAATTTCTATGCAAAGTATTATGTGCATTGTGCATATCTCTGAGTAGGAGATATGTGTATGTGTTAGTGAGTGTTATATAATAAATATATTTTTATAAATACACTGTGAGGTTCTTTTTCACTTAATCTATACCTATAAGATTGCATTCTGGTAAAACAAGCTGCTTTACACTCCTTCTGGACTAAGCCTGAAGGCTGATCTCCACAGCTACCACTTAGAGAACTTTCTAAGGTTGTCTAAGACCACTTACGTCACCATAAGGGTTGTCTGGACTGGAGCAAGATGCCCCTTACATTAGTGGACATCATATACCAGGCCAGCTTCTCACAGATACCAGTTTAGCAAAGCCACTTTTAGAAAGTTGCAAAAAGTGGGAAGGGTATGCCCAAAAGTGGGTCCCGTGCTCACTGCTGATTGGAGGTGAATGTTTGCGTTGTTCTGCATTCCGTTCATCAATTGTTCTTTTTGCTTTTGTCACCCTAAGTGGGAAGGGTATGCCCAGACGTAGGTCCCATGCTCACTAGGCCACTGGATTCAAGCTAGCCTGGCTGATGAGAGGTCGTGCCCTGAAACTGGTCCTAGAATGCTTGTTTCCGGTCCAGGGAGAACCTGGCTTGACAGTTCGGGCTGGACTGTTCCCATGAGGTGCAGGATCAAGACTGATTTGCATATGGCTGGGTCCAAACTGGGGTTGCGTAGTGAGCAAAAGAATGATGGATTAAACCCAGATCTTTGTGGGGTGAATGTTTGTATTGGTCAGCATTACGTCCATCAATTGTTCTTTTTACATTTAGAAAGTTGGCATTTACTTGCTTAGCCAGTCAGTGCCTGCTGCCTGTCTTTGGAATACATGTCTGGGGTGTGGTGACAGTTAGCTTCCTGCATTCCCGGTCAGACCCCCAAACACAAAGGAGGAGTATGTGTGCCTGCATGGCCATCTGCATGCAGATGGCCCATTCTCTGGCAGATGGGAGGGTGGAGCTGACACTTGTACATGAAATGCTGTGTCCTGTCCCCACCCTAACGGTTGATAACCCCCTGTGGTGTTTCTTGAGCCATGTCAGAAAGAAGGGAAATCTCTGTGCACCTCAAAGGTTTCTTTAAAGTCTCCCCCACTTCAAAGGCACCACTGGGTATAAGTACAGGACCTCTGCCACTAAGAAACAAGTACACTTCTGGACCTATGACCACTATACCAGGAAGAAGAGCGGCTGTGCTGCTAAAAGGACTGCTATGCTGCCAGGCCGCTGCTTTGCTGAACTCTGCCATGCTGTGCTCTTGCTGTGTTGAGTCACCATGCTGCCTGCTGTTTGACTAACTGGGCGAGTCAGACTGGACCCACATCACTTGAACCCAGAGTAACTCTAAGTGCTTGCTGGCTTGCCTCTTGTTCCCAAGTCATAGAGATATCAAAAAAATTAACCACCAGCATCTGAACCTGGACTCTATGCATTGGGAGTTTGATCTGCCAAGTGGTGCCATTCCAGTCCTGGACCCTTGCAAGTGAGGCCTTAAGGAACCTGAACTCATGAGTTTGCACATCCGCATTAGGTTTGGCATACCTCTGCCGCAGTGTGGGTCAGAACCTGCGAACTCTAGCCACTGCATATCGTGGGCTCAGCGCATCACTGCAGCTATGTGGGAGACCCCTATGCATCTCGTCCACAGCATGAACTATTCAGCCCTCGTAATGACGACCTTGCCCGGATCAAGGTACTTTTGTTCAGCGGACCCAAGGAGGTTCCTGCTGCCTACCTGCGTTCCCTCATGGTTGGCCTGAACTCTTGACTTTGTCCTGATCTAATGTGACCCGATAACTCACTTAAGCGCTTGTTGCTTCTAAGTGCTCATCTGACTTTTTGAATCCACACAACTTCGTAATTTAACGTTTACTGAAGAGTCTGATTGTCTTTGGTCTTGTGTTATTTATATGAAGTTATTGTTTATTTTTCTAACACAGTGTGGAGTCTTTGTGTGATGCTTCATGGTGTTGTTGTATGAGTCGTTGCGCAAGTACTTTACACATTGGCTTCTAAATTAAGCCTGACTGCTCAGTGCCAAGCCACTGAGGGTGAGAGTAGGGTAACTTGTGTTGTGACTTACCCTGACTAGGATCGGGGTCTATACTTGGACAAGGGTGCATACCTCTGCCAACTAGTGACCCGGTTTCTAACACTCTGACAAACAGAAACCCAATCTCTAACAGCTATTTTATATATTTTATTTATTTGTTTGATTTGAGCCACTGATGGCGCACAAACACTACATATACTGTCACATATAATCCAATAAAACTGCACCCACATAATTCATCTAACATTTCCTTCCCTCTGCTCCAATAAACTACACATTGCTTCCCTTAGTATAAAGTGGTCTTGTGTATGTATTATGAATGAAGTAAATTATCAAAATACAGTTTTAGTTCATCTAAATGATGCTAACATCGAAAGCAGACTTATACCAGCATAACATTGAAATAATTTAAAATACAGCGGAATTTTTGTCACACATTCTATTATTCATCACCACTGACCCTGGCTATAATGTAATTAAAATGTAACTTCTGTGCTCAACCTATTGTTTATCATCTTTAATAATGTGCCGACTCTGTAACATAGTTTCATTTTGCTCCATTCCAAAATTAGAAATAATAAATCTTGAGTGTGTCATATCTGAAGATCTCTAAAATATGATAATAATATGTTCTTTCTTTTGATTTTAAAAGCACTGCGAAATATTAAAATACCCAAACTCACAAAAAGAAAACCGGACGATCTAACTGTAATATTGAAAAAATGTGTGTGTGGGGAGGTGTATAAGGGAAATTAACAATTCGTCTTATAAAGACGAGAACCCTCACTCATCCAAGGGTGACATGCTTCATCAATGGGTTCCCTCTTGCACACTGTGTCCGCAAGGTACACAGTGTGGGCTACAACTCTCCCGCAGGAGAGGAGCGTGAGGTGTTTTGAGTCCCCCAATGTCATGGGGAGCGAGGGGCAGAGTGCAAAATAATATTGAAATAGTGAATTAAAACTAACTCCTGGTGGAGAAAGCTAACTAAATTTAATAGGGTTCCCAGTGGTTAGGACTAAAAGGCAAAGTGAAAAGGGTTATGGATGTTACCCTTTTAAGATATGGTCAACATGTTTCTGCTTATTAACCTTCAGGTACGTGGCATTCTTCAAGACCTGCTTATTGTCACTGCTCAAAATGTGAAAAAATCATAAATATTCAAAAAAGGCCATACTTCAATAAATGGCATCCATCGGTGGTACCAACCACAGTCTGGTCCACCGTCTGCTGAAAAAACACAATCATATAATTATTCCATTTGTGTATAAACATAACTCTATCCAACCAATACCCACAATTGTGTATCACACATAGACACCAGTGTCAGTACCATGTCCCAACACACGTGTTTGAACTATGTGAACTACAAAAGTTCATTCTTAGTTGTCTCACCAATATGGTACCCTGTGTGTACCTCCTCCTTCAAGAGGTCCTTTAACACCAGTCTCTACAATCACAAGATTTGGAAATTGCTATGATGCATAATTTAAAAACACACATTTATACTCTATAGAGATTGTCAAACTATTCTTCCAAGTCCATTAGTTTGCCAAAACAACCTCATTTCAGTTTTAATATTCTCTTATGTTTGATGTATAATAACATGTATCTCTAACCAAAATTCACTGTAGTGTACTCGTTCAGGTTATCTGCGCTGTAATCTTGTTTTCATTGCCACCTTAAAAAAGATGTACACTTCCATCTATGCAACCATTAGATTTTGAAGAAAAAAGAATTACGAAAAAAACGGTGCGTCTATGTATGGGTTGTGGCAGTCCAATATCATGTCTTAATATTCCACAACACTTATGTCTCGTAATCTTTCTTAATCTAGTGGTATAGTCCCTGACAAATTTGCTGCAAAATATACATATCCCCACTTATAAGCAAATGTGCATTACGTAGGAGAAAGGGAGATTTTATGGCAAGGCCCGGAGGCCAATATTATGCATAACACCTTTATTGCTCCTCAAACACAGCAGCAACATCACTTAGAATTGGAATACGACAACACTCTAGAACGCAGAACATGCTTATAATCCCAGAACAGGCAGCCATCTTCCTCTTTTGTTGCTGCTCAAGCACAAGATAAGTACAATCATTTGTATTGTCTTAATGTAATTTAAAAGAATATATTGTATCATTTTATGGTATAGGAATAAGGATAATTTATTAATAAAGGAATTTTAAGAATTAATTGAATATGTTACAGGATTTATCTTTAATTTTTTAAAGAAGAAACTGTGTTAAAATGTTTAGATTTGGGCATAAGAGAAAGATATTTTAAATGTGGAATAAGGATTAGTTTGGATCAGTTGTGATTCATTGTAAGGGATAATTTTGACGAATTTAAGGAAGAGTTAGATGTTTTGCCGTTTAATTACGCGCGTCTTAAAGTGTAGCGCGTGAGGATTTACTCACCGGTCGGGAGACTGTGACCGGTGATGGAATCTTGAGGAATAGAGCTCGAGCGTTTGCTTGCCTCGATCGTGTGCATCTTTTGAGATTTATGGAGAAAGAGCGCGTTGCAGTCGGTGCTCGAGCGGATTGCACTCCGTGCTCGAGCGCATTGTGTCCTACGCTGCAAGCGTACGTTTGAGTCTCGAGCGCATTGCTGGAATGAATTGGTGTTAATGAGCCGCCGTACTCACGCAACGTATGGCGGCCATTTTAAAGGCTTGGGAAAAGTATAATTTAGCAGAAAGGGTTTCCTAGGCGGCCATGTTTTGGGAAAATGGAAGTATATGAAAGAACTTGTCAGTTTCTGTCAGGATTTGATCGTTTTTTTGTCGGAAAGGTCAGATTTTGGTCAGGGTGTACAGTATTGAGTTGTAGTTTGGGATTTGAAAGGTTTTATTATTAATAAGGTGAGAATTTAGTGATATTGAAAGGAGAAAATTATAATATATTATAAGAAGTGTTTGTTTGAAAGAATATATTTTATTAAAATGGAAAACATTGAGGCAAGTTTGGAGGAAAAGATGAAAACATATATGAAAAAATGTTTGGGGATTTGTCTGCCTCAATTGTTAAAAAAATTGAAAATACTTTTGAAAAAAGTATTAAGAAAAAGGAGAGTAGACTAAAGTCTTGTGAAGAGGACAGTTTCTGAACTACCGAGGAGGTTGAGGTAGTGGCAGGAGTGTCTGGACAAGGTTTAAAAAAGAAAGAGAAAAGGAGGCATGTTTTGAAAGGAAAACACATGAAGGACAATGAACGTAAGGTTCAAAAAGGGATGGTTATAAAGGCCAAGGACAGCGCTATAAAGGCGCATAAGAGAAAACATAGTGCGGTGGCATGTGACTCTAGTTCATCCTCTGGGGATGTTGAGTTGACGTGTAGCTCAAGTCTGGAGGACTCAGATGTGGAGGAGGTCTCTATTAAGAAGAGGAAATTAGATGAGAAAGAAATTGAATTGGAAGTTGGTGACTTTGTAGATCCTCAAGGGGAGAATATGTTTGATCCATTATTGATTCAACATCCATTGTCACCGCAATGGACACCGGCTGAACATGTAGCCAGATATATAAGATGTTGGATAAGAAGGGAGATCCCTAAAGATGTGAGAACAAGACTAAGGTTGGAGTGTCCAAGACCTAGTCTAAACAGTAAGGTGGCTTACACACCAGAACTAGATCAAAAAATGTTGGCATTCCTAAATAAAAGTGGTAAAGACCCAAGAAGAGCTTTAGACAAAGGGTTGAAAGGTTGCCAAGACAGGTTATTGGACGTTTTGGGACCTCTAACAACATTTTTTGATATGTGTGAAGAAGCACATAATAACAATACTGGTGTGGATGTCGTAGAGATGCGCCAGTGGGTGCAAAGAGCTATATGTCTCCTTGGAAATTCAAATGCGGTATTGTGTTTGGAGAGAAGGAAGAGTATTCTCTTCAAAATTGATCCAAAACTTGCTGAACTGGCTAGAAAGGAATTAGGTGAACAGAGCGAAGGTCTTCTTTTTGGGGATGACTTCGTAAAATATATGGCCAGATATGTTGGAACCTTTAACAGTTTGCAAAAAGCACAAAAAGATATAAGAAAGGTTTTTGGGACGGCCGGGCGAACACGGGGTCGGTTCCACCGCCGAGGTCAAGGGTTTACCAGAAGCAATTTTGGCAGAGGAAATAGACCCTATGGCGCGAGTTATGGAGGAGGATATGTTTTTACAAGATCAGATGAGGGAAGTTTCTTCCCGCAAAGGCAAAGAGGAAGAGCAAGGGGTTCGCGTGCAGAGAGGAGACCTAGAGGAGTTTCAGGTAAGACCTTTAACAGACTCTTCATTTACTCAAATAAAATTGGGCGGCAACTAGCCCAGTTTGTTTCGAGATGGGAGGAAATTACTCAAGATCCGTGGGTGTTGGAAACAGTAACTGGTTACAGGATAGATTTTATCAGTATTCCAGTTCAGGAGAGGGTTCCAAAGATTTTCAGGTTCACAAGAGAGATGGAATTATTAGTGACGAAAGATGTGATAGCTTTGGAGGAGAAAGGTGCAATAGAGGCTGCAAGGGAAGTTCCTGGTTGTTTCATAAGCAACCTGTTTTTAGTGGAGAAGAAAGAAAAAGGAATGAGACCAGTAATACATCTAAGGGAATTAAACAATTGGGTTGGCTACAATCACTTCAAGATGGAAGAGCTACATATGCTGAGAGATCTATTGAGGAAAGGAGATTGGATGACGAGGTTAGATTTGAAGGATGCATATCTGATGATTCCTATGTGTCAGGAACAAAGGGACTATCTGCAATTCAGATGGAAGGGAAAGAGATGGAGGTTCAAGAGTCTTCCATTCGGACTAACATCGGCTCCTTGGTGTTTTACAAAAGTGATGAGACCTGTGGTAGCTTGGTTGAGGTCCAGGGAGATTCGTCTGATTGTTTATCTGGACCATATCCTGATTATGGCAGAGGAGGAAATTTTAGCAAAGGAACAGACAGATTTTGCGGTGAAAGTTATAGAGGATCTAGGATTTGTGGTAAACAAGGAGAAGTCTTGTGTAGAACCGAAGCAGGAAATGAAATTTTTAGGTTTTCAGATATTGACATTGGATTGTGTATTGAAATTGCCAATGGAGAAAGTGAAGAAGATCAGGAAGGAGGTGAAGAGAGTCAGGAGTGCAGAGTGGATCACACTGAGGCAATTGGCTCGTTTGCTGGGTCTTCTTTCATCATCGATTCAGGCGATTTTCCCGGCACCTCTTCATTATCGTGCTTTACAGAGATTGAAGGCTTTTCATTTAAGGAAGGACGCAAGATAGTCTCAGAAATTGAGAATGAATCAGGAAACTCTGGAGGAATTAGATTGGTGGATGATGAGTTTAGAGGCATGGAATGGAAGGGCGATTTTTGGAGAAATGCCAGAGATGGAGATAGAGTCGGATGCGAGTATGCATGAGTGGGGTGCAAGGTGTGGGACGGTTGCAACAGGGGGCAATGGTCGAAAGAAGGACAGATGCACATAAATTGTTTGGAGCTCCTGGCAGGGTCTTTTGCGATAAAGAGTTTTGTGAGGGATCAAGTGAAGTGTTGTGTACTTTTGAAAATGGACAATTTATCGGCAAGATGGGAGGTGCTCGGTCAAGGGGATTGGCGGAGCTGGCCAAGGAATTTTGGAAGTTTTGCCTGGAAAGGGAGATAAAGGTTCAAGCTCAGTATATACTGGGGTTGAACAACGAAGAAGCGGATCGGTATTCAAGATACCTCAGGGATGTGAGCAATTGGAGATTGAAGAGGAAAGTTTTTCTGAGTCTGGAGAGGATGTGGGGACCATTGAAGGGTGATCTTTTTGCAGACAGACTGAACGCTCAGTTGAAGGATTTTTACGGTTGGAGACCAGACCCAGAGGCGAAGGGAATAGACGCATTCCTTCAGATGTGGAAGGAGGGGAGGAATTATGCATTCCCTCTGTTCTCAATGATCCAAAGAGTCTTGAACAAGCTCAGAAGGGAGCAAGCGGAATTAGTTCTGATAACCCCATTTTGGAAAGCTCAGGTGTGGTTTCCAGATTTAATGAATCTTTTAGTGGAGGATCCAGTCATTTTGCCGAATTTCAGGGAAATTCTGCAGGATGTTCAAGGGAATGTTCACGATCTAGTGGTGTCGGGCCAGTTAAGGTTAATAGCTTGGTTGATTTCAGGAGAGTATGGCAAATGCATGGATTATCAAAGAAAGCTGAGGAACTCCTATTTAAATAGTGGTCTAGAGGGACATCTAAGGCTTATGGATCTGCATGGAGAAAATTGAATGATTGGTGTTCTGAGAGGGGTTTGGATCCCATATCGGCACCTGTGGTAGAAGTCGCAAATTATTTGTCAGAACAATTTAATGGAGGATTGGCGTATAGTACTGTTAATTCTAGTAGGTCAGCGATTTCTGCAGGACATGTTTTAGTTGATGGGATTCCAGTTGGTCAACATGTTTTGATTAAAAGATTAGTGAAAAGTGTACGTGTGGTGCTTCCTCCAAGAGCGAAATATAGTTCTCTCTGGGATGTTTCAATGGTCTTGAGAGAATTGGAAAGTTGGGGAGCGAATTCAAATTTAGATCTAAAATGTTTAACTTGGAAATTAGCTATGCTTTTGTGTCTAGTTTCTTTTAGGAGGGTTTCAGATATAAGAGCCTTAGAGGTTAATTCTAGGTTTTTTCAGCCAGAAGGGGTATGTTTTTAAATAAGGAGAAGGACAAAGACAATGTCTAGAACAATGTTTTACCCAATTTTGGAGGGTGATAATGTTTTATGTGTGGTTAGTTGCCTGAAAGAGTATGAGAAAAGGACTTTAGGCTTGAGAATGGATAATTGTACACAATTGTTAATTTCTTATGTGAAACCATATAAAGCAGTTCCAGCACCCACCTTAGCGAGATGGATAAAGGGTGTAATGATTAAAGCAGGTGTTGATGTTAGTGTTTTTGGGGCACATTCAGTAAGAGGAGCAATGGCGAGTAAAGCTTTCATGAAAGGTGATAATACTTTTAGAAGGTTTTACGTTAAACCTGTGGAGAATGTGTTGGAAAGAATTTTGGGTGAACTTTGAACATGCATAATATTGGCCTCCGGGCCTTGCCATAAAATGCAGATTTTCCACAGTTTTAATGTATAGAAAATCATGATTTTATTAAAGGCACAGAGGCTAATATTATCCCTCCACTGTACCCGCCCATTTATTATTTATTTATTTGTTTTGTTTTATAGGTTAAAGAAGAAGAGCATTGGAGATATATGAAGAATGCAGAGCATTGAAGAAAGAAAGATGAATTTTATTTTGGGACTTGGTTTTTTTCGCAGCTACAAAGAGGAAGATGGCTGCCTGTTCTGGGATTATAAGCATGTTCTGCGTTCTAGAGGGTTGTTGTATTCTAATTCTAAGTGATGTTGCTGCTGTGTTTGAGGAGCAATAAAGGAGTTATGCATAATATTAGCCTCCGTGCCTTTAATTAAATCATGATTTTCTATACATTAAAACTGTGGAAAATCTGCATCTTCCCACCGTGTAACGGTATTCTGGGTCGATCTCCGACTTCCCGTTTTACCTTCGAAACTCTTCTCAGTTATCTAGCAGGTGGCGTCCAAGGCAAAAAAACACCTTTTAAAGCTATTCTATGCACTACATTGAGCCCCAATCCTTCCCTCTAGAGTTCCTGCCTGTCTCCCATGTTAAAGGCCGACGGGGAAAAAACTATTCTGTCTCCGGCCTTTGAACAGCCATTTTATGTAATGAAGACCCTTGATGACCCGGAAGTGGTTAACACACCTTCCGGTCCCAGTGTTACTGGGAGTTGTAGTCTCCCCATACGGCTATTCGCTAAGATAACTAAATATTCTATTTAGAAATGCAACTGCACTTATAAATGCTTGTAATCATTAGACCATCAGTTGAAAATTCATGTTTTAGGATCCCTTATCGCTGCAATTTCCGAAACAATACATTATATACAAAATGTGGCTCTGGGTCCTAAAAACCCTTCTTTGTTCTTGTCGAAAGAGAACTCTTTCCAGAGGTCCCATGTTGACATCATATTGTGGTTTGTCAATGATGACCCATGAAAGATCATTTTCTGAGTGTGATTTGGAAGATTGAAAAACATTCTCCTTACGCTTATGTGCTTGTCCATCTTTTACCTCGGCTTACAAGCTTCACTGGCCCCCCTCAAAGTCGTTGTACAGAATATCCTTTTTAGTTAATTCACTGTCCCTAGCTTCCTCCTGTACTAAGACCTCCATCAAGGGTCAAAGTCCAACCCTCCCACTTGATCCTAAAGATAATCACAATTTTGAGGGTATTTGGGGCATAACCTGCTTCTTCCAATTCAGTGATTTGCGAATGTATCCGGCACGACTCTTGTACATGGGTGTTAGGCACTTGTTGCTGAACATGGGTACTAGACTCTTTATTATTCAACAGTTGATTCAAGGCTACAAGATTTCTGAGGTATTGTAATATTAACATATATATATCTTGGCTGTGATCAATGTCATTACCAAGTTTCACAAGCCACAAGGCTATAGATTCCAGTGTATTACTCATCGAATGCCGCCATTTGGTGTTAATTGGCATTTCACCCCCTTGCAGGTCGTTATCTTGTTGCGAGACAGCTCCCCCCTCGAGATTCCTGATCTCCCTCCCCTCCTCTTTCTAGCTCAAAAACCTCTTCATCTCGCGTGGAGGACAAGTCGATCTGGGAGGGAAGAGAGAACCTTCTTGGCCAACCTTGCCTATCTATCTTCCTCAGTATTGAGTTTAACCCTTTCACTTTTAAGGGGTTAGAGGATCTTTCCCACTGTTGGATATTCTCTGATGTCTTAAAGGAAAGTGGCATCTCATATTGGCCGATTATATCCTCATTCATAGCCGTGAGCATCGACTTATCACTCACCACATTATATTCATTAATGTCCTTATATTAAACCCAAGCGTCTATAGTGAACCCGTTATCTGTTTCTTGGGACTTTATACCTGACCCTGGGTCTATATTCTTCATTACATGCCCCTGTGACTTACTGATATTCTATGATGAGTCACTATAACTATCACAGTGAACTTGTTCTTGCACTTCTACCTGGGCGCCTGGCCTAGGTACCGTTGTGAAACGCTTGTCCTTTGACTGGTCAACCTGGTCTATAACAATCCTCCCCAGTTGATCTCTATCTGGCTTGTCCTGACCCATGGCTTAAACGGCTTCACAAGACACTGATACACCTTCAAAGCATTTGAAAATAAAATGCATTAAATAGTGCAGTCATTTAACAGTGCGGTCAATAGGAAAATCTGCTAGTGACAATCGGTCACCTCGCAGGGTACAGTTCTTATGGGTCCCTGGACCAAGGTCGTACAAGGTCCAACAGTCATTTCTATTTTATCTGGCTGTGGAGCCCGGGGGCGGTTCTTACTTCTGGCATCCAGTGGTCTTTAAACAGGTCACGCCAAAGATGCTTTTACCATTGAGACGACGCCACCAGAAAGGAGATGCAAATGCACAAGAGTGTGGTCACTGCCGAGTCTGAAGCTGCTTCTGGCTCCTTCGGGGGTCCCCCTGCCAGGGAGTGCAGAGTTTTGGCCAAGGACGAAGGTCGATCACACAGTTCCAAGCAGGGTGGCCTTAGGGATGCAGTATCCCTCTTTTCTTTTGTCGCCGGGGCAAAATCTTGTGGTTGTTGAAAACGGTCTTCTTGGTGTCCTTATTTGAAGTATGTTGATCAGAGCTGAGGGTCTGGTGTCAGGGGTGCCCCTTAAATCCTGGATTTAGGGGTATTATGGGTATGGGAGCTGGTAGCCAATGGTCAGCTAGTCCTTCACAGCGAATCCACCCCTGATGTGACCACATCTGTTAGTGTAGGTCACCTTTTCTACCCAGAACCATTTATTTCAGTCCTCCTAAAGATGGCAGAAAATCATTTTAGGTGTGCAGAACTGTCTGCTCCCCCTGGAGGTGTGGCCAGCACTCCTGCTTACCTATTTCCCCACCTTGCCTGGGTCCAAGCGCACCAGGGGCAATGGGAGGGCTGTTTCCTCAGCACAGATGCATATTGTGAGAAGTTGGTCTGGCCTATGCTGTCCACTATTCTAGTGGGCACCTTGTGTCAGTCCAAACAACCCTTATTGATGGTAGGTTTAAAGGCAACCTATATAGAAAGCTATCCTAGTGGTAGCTGTGGAGAGCAGCCTTCCGGCTTAGTCTTGAAGGAATGTAAAGCGGCTTGTTTTACCAGTCTATAATCTCTTGAGTCACTAAATGAAAGGAGAACCACACCAGGTATATATTTAAAATATATGTATTTATTCTAAACATATTCCTCTAGTCTCTTTATGAGGCTAGAGGCAAAAGTACATTCAGTAGACTTATTTAGCACACAGTAAATTAGCACAATATACGTTGAGCCCTAGGGGCGTACCAAACCATATACTAAGAAAGTGGTATAAAAACCACGACTGACATAGATACAAGGCCTAGAGCCTCCAGAACCGCTGGGGCCACCAGGAACCACCCAAGGTAGTGACACAGGGGACCCACGGGGGATGCGTGCAGTGTCTAAACACAGCCGGAAATCACAATTAACTTCTATGGGGAAAGTCGCTGTTGGAATTTTAAAGATTAAGGACACTTAGAAGAGGACTTGGAGCAAACCCTTCAGAACTAGGAGGTTCTAGAGTCAACACCCACGGGAGCACCGGAGTACTCAAGTTACCTCACCCAGGGAAGCCGGGTGCATAGGTGTCTTCGTGCCAGGTTTCGTCGTCGATTTCAATGAAGAGCTGCTGCAAAATGCTGCTAGCGTCCAGGTGGAAAGTGTCCGGGTGGATTCAAGGGTGGATCGGAGATGTGAAGAACCTGAAAGCAGAGGGGACAGAGTCTGGGTCACTTGCCAGTGACCAGGAAGGCGATGAGAAGATGCCAGCCAATGTCGGGTGATTTCAGGTGAAGAAGGTGAAGCTTGACTCTTCAGCCACGAGGACCAGGAGGCGTCGACGATGACCAGGAGCTGGATTTGAGCTGTCCCACGAAGGATGTCGAGTGCTGCAGTGTCGGTTTCCGGATTGGACCCAAAAAGCCTTGGCAACAGCAACCCACGCAGAAAGCAAAGATTGGCTTTGGTACAGACCAGTAAGGTCTGAGGGACTCACCCTTTGGAGGGGAGTCGGGGCACGTCTGGAGCAATCAGGAAAGCCCAAGAAACAGAAGAGTTACCTTCATGGGGACCCACCGGTCGACGGACCAGGGATCGCAAAGGAGCCTTGAGCGGCAATGCTAGAAGGGGGCCCACGGATCACTCGTGGAGTGTAGGCCCACAATCTTTGGTGCAAATGGTGCTCGGGGCTTGGACTAAAAGTAGCCCAATGCACAACTTTGGGAAAGCTCGGGAAGTCGATGCACTAACAAATGTGCATGGTGCCCGGGTTCCGGTTTCATGTCACTCGTGGGGGCTGCAGGTCTCAGCTTTGCTGGGATCTCGTGTCGGCCTCTGAGAAGTCTGGAAGTCCGTGTCCTGAGTCGCAAATCCAACAGGATCCGGCGGGAGCCTTGGAAATGTAGACCGGCAAGATGCTTCGTTGGTGCCTGTTTGAACTGGGAAGTCACTCCTTGACCCCAAGGGAGATCCTTCCGTCTTCTAGTCGAAATAGAATGTCGAAGTTCCAGGATATATGTTGCAGAGTTTCGTCCAGGTATAATCTAAAGTCCTAAGGACTGGGTTCCTATACTTATACTAAGTTTAGGGGTTGGACTTACTCTAGGGTCCCACCTATGGAAGGACCCAGGGAGGGGGTGGTTACACCCCTTTCCCTTTGTCCAGTTTCGCGCCAGAGCAGGGGCTGAGTGCCCCTGCAACCGGTTTGAACTGGGGTATGCACAGGGACACCAAGTGTGTCCTCAGCACTGTCTGAAAAGCATTCTATGAATGCACCCACCCAGCCCCAATACACTAAAGCCTGTCTGGTAGGTGGTTACACCTCCCTGTAACAGGAAACCTATTGTCTAGGCCTCCCCTGATGGAGTTTCGTCCAGCAGCAGGAGGTCAGACCCGTGTCTGTGGCATTCATTTTGTGATGCCATGGCTGTTGGAAACAGGTAGCGTGGTGCAGAGCGGGCGGACCAAACTCCGGAGGAAATGTGCAAAGCATCCACGCAGTACACACAGGCGACACACAAGGCACACTACAAAAAGAGACACTACACCAGTTTAGGTAAAAAGAACTTTTGTATTGTCAAAACCACAAGGTGTCATGTAATCTCTACACTGCGCCAACTGGCGCTCGGTTCCAATTTACAGGGGGGAATTATGTACATGGCAGGGCCAATCGGGCCGCTGCCAGAACCATTGCGAAGCACAGATAAAATAAATGTACGTGAGAGGAATAAAGGTAAAGTCCATCCACATTAATCCTGCAATAAAATACATCAGGGCATGACGTTAGACATTAGGCCGGAACACCTGTAACGGAAACCTCATGGCATCACAATATACATGAACATCCTGGGCATCCCCTGAGGCAAGAAAGCTGTAAGGGGAAAACATTAGGCAATCACCTGTGACAGAAACATGTAACCATTTGGCTTACTTCGAATGAGGAACACGTCATGCAGACCACCAATGCTGGGGCCCTAGGGAAAAGAACCCCTTCGCCCTATAACCACATGCATTTTGGAGACATCATGGCATAAAAACAATATGCATCTCATTAGGCGCAAAAGCATTAGTTACTAATCCGCAGCCGGGGAGACCTATCACGCTTCCCACAATGGGCATTGGGGCCATCCAGGGTCACAACAATACCTCTGGGCATCAATATAGGCTATCCCACAATCCCGGAGCCTCCCGGACATTTGGCAAGCCCCAGCCACAACCCCATGAGCAGGAGTCACCTTTTACATGTCCCCCCAACGTTGTAACCATGCAGAAGTAGGTCCACCAGTTATGGGCTAGGTAGGAGTCCCTCTCCTGGACTCAACAACAGTCTTGCCCCCTCGGTGCAGTGGTGTCCCAGGAACTAAAACGGGCCACGGCGGAGCCCCTTCTGGGCCCCAAGAGTATCACAGTGCCCACCGTTGCAGCGGCCCGCTTCGGCGTTGCCGCTGGGAAGCGTCGGAGTCCCTGTCTCTGGGGCGGGCACCGGCAATGTGCCCCGACACACCCCCACCAAGTAACGCCCAAGCCCCACTCACCAGCTCCCGGGGCAGGCTTCGGGCCTCTGTTGCCGTAGGCGCAGCATGCGGGGCTCTCCTCAGCCCCGGGGAGCCCCCGACCACAGCAGCACGTCCTCCGACTTTGCCCGGACCCCCTCCTGGGACCCGGGACTTCGTTCTTGAGCCTGCGAGGCTCAGTGCAGTGCAGGCTTCACGTGGGGCTCTCCTCCGCTCCCGGGAGCCCCCGCCGATGCCAGTTCCTCACCGGACTTCACCCGGGCCCCCTCCTGGGACCCGGGACTTCAGTATGGAGCCGGCGGCCTCCGCACACTTCTCCTCACCACCGCGGGGCTCTCCCAGACTCCCGGGAGCCCCGCTCGACCGGGCAATCACTTCCGGCTTCGGCTCCGCCCCCGCCAGGCACTCCGCAGACCTTCCGGGTCGCCGCAGGCAGCGCGGCGGCTCCTCCAGGATTTGAAGTGCAGGGTGGGCTCCCGCTTTCAGTTAGAGTACACTCGCCCTCCTGGCAACTCAAACGCGGGGTAGGCACCCGTGATAAGGGTGCACGGCGCAGGGTCGGCACCCGCTAATCAAATATGCATGCAGCGGGGTAGGCACCCGCTGTGAGTTTCAAATCAGCACCAGGGCGGCAATACCGCGGGTGGGCACCCGCTTTCCCTGGCGACGCGGGGATTTCCAAATAAATCAGTTCTCCTCTCCTCCCCAACGCTATGGGGGCCGTGGATATAGCGCTTCCCTGGCACTGGGTAGCAGGCAGCTGGGATTCCCACACTCACCAGCAGGGCACAGTCCATTAGAAATGTAGCGCCCACAAATACATCGCTCTCCTTCCAGGGGCAGCTTGGATATAGTGCTCTCCTTCCAGGGGCAGCTTGGATATAGTGCTCTCCTTCCAGGGGCAGCTTGGATATAGCGCTCTCCTTCCAGGGGCAGCTTGGATATAGCGCTCTCTCTCTGTAAGCAGCTTGTAAATAGCGCTCTCTGGTTCCTGCCCCTTGGTTGAGGGTTTCTGGAGGGGAGGGAAGTTGCGTTGGTGGCTGAAGGCGGACTAATTCGTCTCTGCCTGTCGTCCCGGGATTCTCCTCTCGCCGGGCCAGATCAGTGGGTAGTTCAGGATCCCTCACTCACTTGAAAGGCAGCACCTAAGCCCTGTCACTTTCAGAGGCACAAGTCCCTGACTAACCCTACCGCCTAAAACTCCTGCGGAGGTATCTCCAGGTCTGCTTTGCCCCAACTATAGCTTTCCCTCGCCCTGGGGACAGTGGAGGGGGGTAGGTAGACTCAGGGCCCAGCACACAGGCCCATGTGGCGGTAACCCCTGGCAGCAGGTCCCCTCTCTCTCAGGTCCACCCTCTGACTGACTGCATGGCAACCCAGCTCCGCCCTTTACACGCCCCTCACCCCACCTTCCAGACAGTGCCAGAAGCTTCTAGAAGCGTCTGGGGAAACTGGCTCTAACTGGCCTAGGGGGAGGGGTAGAGCACCCTGGGTGCCAGGCTTCCCTCCAAAAGCTGGGGTTGCTGGGAAATAACGCCTAGACTGTCAACCCAGCTCAGTCAAACGGCGCAGCCACACAGCTTTGGCATCCATTTTAAGTTACATTTTTAAAATGGGGAAACTCAGTCTGCACACATTCAATCTTTGCATTTACACATGTGGTTCCCCAGAAAAGCGAAACATTTCTGGGAAAAAGGGCCAAGTCCAACTCAACCCCCTTCCAGCCAAAAGCCAGGGTAGACCGATCAATGCCTACACATTTCTGGGAAAAAGGGCCAAGTCCAACAAGGGCTCTTTTAAACTATTACCGGTTAAGTAAGTATGTACATATCTTCTCCCTCTAGAAGGGTGGAATTCTTCCCCTTCCGCCAGGACTGGCGGGTGGTAGGATTCCAAAGTGTTTGACACAAAACACGACATGTTTTGATGCAGCCATTCCAAAGTTAGCATTTACCGCAAGGTTATAATGCACTTAAGAGTATATGGTATGGCTGCATCACAGAACAGCCTCAAAGAATAGATTCCGAAAGCTGCAGAGGTATCCTGCTTATGCATGGGCACCGTCTCACACAAAACCAAGCACTCTGCCTTCAGGATTGATAAGGCCTGCCATAGGAGTGACTTATAGGTTTATATGTGTCAGTGATTAAAGGTAGATATAGGTAACCTATATCTTGGTAAGGGGTGCATGCACCACCTTACCCAGGTTGCAGTAGCAGACCTTTGGTGCCATTCTGGAAGGCTTCCCAGGGGTAGCATAATACATGATTCTGCCTCTGGTAGGCCTCTGGGTTACCTATGCCCTTAGTACCTAAGGTACCATATACTAGGGACTCACAAGGGTAACCCAGTAACCAATCTGGAGTGTACCTAAAGTACATGTAATCAATTTAGAGAGGAAGCAGCTAGGCTGGGGTCCTGAATAGCAGGGCCACAGCCAGACTAAAGTTGAAAAACAGTGAAACACCAGCAAAAAGTGGGGGCAGCCATAGTTAGCAGATCCTACTCTCCTACACATATCAGAGTGGCGGAAGCCTTTGAAGCTCACCTCTCTGATGTGTCACTTCACTAGCCTTCCTGGGAGGAGGGAGGTGTGACCTCCTTCCTTCCCAAGCCTTTGTTCTGACTCTTGGGAAAGTTTACACTGATGGGCAGGAGGTCGGAAGCTTGTCTGGGCTGCGACTGGCGCAGGAAAATCTGGGCTGGCCAGCCAAAGCACGTCAGCTAGGGTAACCAGTTGGGCATCCACTGGGTAGCCACCTGGGTGCATGACATCAGCTTCATGTCAGAGGAGAAAAGGCATGTTGTTTGACACCAAACTCGACATATTTATGTGTCATTAGCAACCCAGGTCTGCCGGAGTTGCAAGCCGATGTTATCATTTACAGTGTACTTTAATGGTAAAGTCACTATAGAAACATGTAAGCTTGTACTTTCTACATTCTTAATATACTGCACTCTGCCTCCTGGGCACACAAGGCCATCTCCCGGGGTGACTGACATATAGTTAAGGGCAGTGCTGTGACCCTGTCACACATGGTGAGGACAAAGTTGAAATGGAGCAATGAACACTGCTCTTGCAGTCTGCAATAGCAGGCCAGCTGACATCCGTTTACCTGGGTCACTCAGGGTGGCACAACCAGTGCTGCAGGCCCTGAGGACCCCTTTACCACCCATGCCCTGGTAACCACTCTACCACTTAACAGGGACTTACAAGAGACATATGGTCTGTCAATTTGGGATTCCAATTACAAGTCACATTTAGGGAGAGAGCACTGGCACTGGGACCTAGTTAGCAGGCTTTAGTGCACTGTCCGAGTAAAAAACCAGTCTCTAGTTAGGGTGGGCGGAATTTGCGAAAGTCACTTTTGCAAATTATCGCGAAAATGTTAAAAATCTCTGCAAACACGCGGAAATATCGCGAAGATGCGGAAGTTTTTTTCCCGCCCGTTCGCGGTATTTTCTGCGTGGTCGCGGCTCGCCAACTTACCCATGCGGTTGCTCGCGGGCGTGGCCATCTTGTTTTCACTTGTCTCGCGGTGCATGATCGCGAGAAGAAAGACGTGATCGCGCGACGAATGACAGTACTGCGGGCGCGAACTGTCGCGAGACAGCGCAAATGGCTACCAACAATCCAACATCTTGTGGAGAACGCGACCGGATCGGGAAAACTTGTTGGCGAACGCGGGGATTCAGGTAAGGCGAAGCCGGTAAAATGCGGAAATTTTGACATTTTCGCGCTCTCCGCGGAACGCGAAAATGTCAAATTATCGCAATTTCCGTGAGCGGAACGGAATTTTAGCCCAGGCCTATCTCTAGTACACAAATGGGGGCAAAACGTGAGGGGACATCTGCAAAACGTCCTGTTTTCTAACAGCTTATCAATAGATTGTCAATGGGTTGTCAGTAACTCCTAAGAAGGCTCAAGTAGCCAGTGACCGGAAAGGAGGGGACAACTCAACAGCACACGCCAGGCCTCTCCACACCTCTCTTACCTGCACCACGTACGGAACAACTCCAGCTTCGGCTTCCGCGGGGTGCAGGCCAACGTACAGGACAGAAACCAGGTATAGGTACAGGCACTGGTATAGGTAGAGGCCAATTAGTGGCTAGCCGGAGTCTAGGACTACTCAGCAACCAGAACCAAATATACAGATTTCAAAGAAAGTGGGAGAGGAACCTTCTTTTAGCAGGCAGCATTAAGTGGCAAGTCCCTGGGACATAAAAAGTATAAATCCTCGTTTACTTAGAACTCCCAAGTATTCCTAAGGCTCCTGCGGATTATCCCCAGAGGCAAGTTTTAGTAGCCCATCCACTGTGACACTCCAGCAGAGGAACCAACGGACGTTGTCACTTACCTCCTCACTCTGACCTTCCCGCTGCCTCCGCCTCCACCAGCCACCAGGGTCAGGAGGTAGTACTCCAGTGGTGCTGAGTAATGCTGATGTTAGACCTGGCACCTTGGCATGGGTCTCCCTTCCACTTTTTGTTGCTGTTGCCTCATGTGTTTTGCTGGTGTTAGCCGCTCAGGGCACTCTGCCACTGCCAATCAGTGCCACAGTGCAAGTGCTCCCTTGATAAAAATGTATCCATTTATTGAATTCCATGATTGGCTCATTTGGTTTACTGTCAGGTCCCAGTAAAGTGCACCAGGAGTGCCCAGGGCTTGTAAATTCAAATACTGCTAGTGGGCCTGCAGCACCGGTTGTGCCATCCACAGACGCAGCCTTGTAAAATGTGTCTAAGGTCTGCCATTGCAGAACCTGCGTGCAGTCTGGTACTGTCATGCTGACTGGGCAAGGGCACCCCCTGGCCAGTCCCTAAACCTTCCCCTAACTTCATATTAGTCACCCCTATGGCAGGCCCAAGTGCAGGGTGCATTGTAAGCATAAGGTAGGACAAGCCCTGATGTGTGTGGCATGTCCTAATAGTGAATTACAGCCATTTTCGTTTTTCACTAGTGCAAGGCTACCTGTTCTCATAGGCCAGAATGGGCTGCTGGAATTATTACACTCTAGAATCCTAGCAGACTCAGGGAACATGGTAGAAACTCGAGTTTGATATGCCTGAACTCAGAATAATAAAATACATCTTATAGCAAAGTTTATTTTAATGTTCTGTGTTTGCAAATACCACTTTTAGAAAGTTGTTCTTTGCTTGCTTAACCATTTCAGCCGCCTCTGCTCTGATGTGTATCTGCTGTCTGGTTTGTGTGAGTGACAGGGCTGGGGAATTCCAGGAGACAGTCTGGGCAGCCAGGTGGTGAATAGAAAGATTACACCAGGATGGGTGGGAGGAGTGCCCCTTGACTCTGAATAGGGCTGTGCTCTGCCATCACAATGCTGGCTCCACCTCCTGTGGAGTGTCTGATGTCTCTGCCCTGCACACTGAAAAGACAACCCAGAGTCACCACAACAAAGTGCTCAGAAACCGGACTGAACTAGGCAAAGGCCCCATGGCCGCAAAGAAAAAAAGAAATGTAGTATAAATATAGGAGCCCTGCTCCTAAGAAATAAGATCCTGCTTGAACCACGAAGAACCTCTGCCCGACTAGAAGGACCTGGGAAAGCTGAAGGAGGAGTACTGTCCCTGACCTGGGGGACTGGCCTGCAGTGGGTGCCTTGCTAAGAAAGGAGAGGAAAAGACTGAAAGAGACTTTGTAGAACTTGTGCTTCAACTTAAATCTTCAAGGGCTTGTGGGTGAGCTTTCCCCCTGAACGGAGTCCCAGGAATATTGGACTCCTCCTGCCTCAAGAGCCGCTGGACATTGCCTTGAAACTTGCCCCGCCGCTGGAGCCGCGATCGAAGTGCGACCCGAAACCCTGTCCGTTATGCAGCCGTGTCCGTGGCCGCCCCGCACCGCGTGGCTCCGCTCTGCACGAGCCGTACCCGCACTGTCCACTGCCGGGCCGCCCTCACCCCTCTGCACCCTCCCCCCGTGAGCCGCACTGCTCGCCTCGCCGCCCCTGCCGCTGGCAGTTAAGGACCGGAGCGCCCCGCGGGGATAATCTGCCCCATATGCCGAAGCGTACCGGCTGCCCCGTACTGCGCCGCTGGGTTCGAATTGGCATCCCCGCTCCAAGGCAAGACACGCATCCCGCGCCGTACCATGAAGCCACTACAAACTGGACCGTCCGCTCCGCCCTGCAGCCCCGCCCAGACGCCCCGAACTGGGGTATCTAACCAAGCCGGGCCACACCGGAGGAGAGCCAACGCACGCTCCTGGAGCCCTTCACCTGCAGCATCATCCGCGTCGACCCCTACGAACTGCAAAGGTACTGTGAGAGTCGCCTTGACTATGTGCGCATCGGACCCGCGTGTCCGCAACATTTAACTAACTCTTTTGGGATATGATCTTCCCTGAAACGAACCGCAGTCAGCGCGAAGCGCAAGATACACAAAGATACGCATATCATTAACCAGAAACGCTCCTTCCTAAAATAGTATTGTGGCTTCCTGTTAAGAAACGTTATTTGGGTCTGGTACTAAGCCTTTTTATATAAAGAATACTTATTTTTATACAACCCTGGTGTGGTGTCCATGTGTGATGTTGTCACTGAGTTGCTGTGTGTATTTACAAATGCTTAACCCATAACGCTCTGAGATTAGCCTTGTCTGCTCGCGCCACGCAACCTAGAGGGTGAGCAGGGGTTATTTTAAGGAGTAAGTCCCTTGCCCTGACGGAGAGGGTCCCTGCTTGTCACAAGTATTTACCTGTGCCAACCAGAGACCCCCGATTCTAACAGCTGAGTTATGATTTGGCGGTGCTCCGGTGGTGGTGTGCTGGTGCTCTGTGATGTTGAGTTGGTGCTGCACTGGTGCTGAGGTGGTGCTGCGCTGGTGCTGGGGTAATGTTGTGCTTGTGTTGAGGTGGTACTCAGGTGGTGCTGAGTGATGCGGAGGTTGATTTGGTGGTGTTCCGGTGGGGCTATGCTGGTACTCAGTGATGCTGAGTTGGTGCTGCACTGATGCTGTGTTGGGGCTGCGTTGGTGCTGAGTTGGTGCTGTGCTGCCAACTAAAAGAGGGTGATTGGGATCTTTTTGGTATCTTAATGAGAAACTTGGGCTGTGAGCCTTTCCTCTCTATAGTGAGAGTTGATCGCCTGCCTGCAGCTCCCTGTCCGGAGAATATCGGGGTGGCAGGGAAACTACCCAAACAAGCGTGAACCAGAACTAATAGATCTTGAAAGTTTAATGACAGGAAACAGGAGCTCGGATAAGTTGTGAATGTTTGTAGGGGAGTAAAATCCTATCTGCCAACCCCTGGGGTCTGGGAGGAAGCCCTGTAGAAATTTCAGTTTAAAAGCAGGGGTAGTCAAACAGGCAGGCCCTCTCTAAGGCTGAGAGGGCTGGGTCAGAATCAGTCAGACGCCAAGCACTTGTAAGACTATGGACCAGCAGCTGTTTTGTCAGCCCCGTCTCTGCGAAACTTTACTCCCTCTGAAGTCAGAACACTTGAAATGTTGGTAGATCTGGAGCAGAATCTGTCATGCCTCAAACTGGACTGACCAAGTCTTTCCCACTCCTCTTGTGAGATTTCCCTCCCAACGTCTTTCTCCCATCGTCTCAGTCCTAGAGTCATGTGGAGAGCATGCACATAATGTGCTTATCCTTTAACAAGCAGTGAAGGCTAAGGAAGGCTCCCGGGCCTCCTTCAATGCCCCATCACTCGTCCTTATTAGCGCTGTCAGTGCCCACACGCAGCAGCCCGAGATTAGGCTCACGTTTCAGGGACCAGACTTTACCTGCAGTTATTTTATTGTGGATCTAAAAAGCAAAACACGTTGCCATGCCGAACACGTTCTTGAGAACCAAGTTGTCGTAGGGTATAAATATTCCAAAATGCAAATTCCAGCCGACAGACGCGATGCTGATAGTTTTGGGGGCATGTTAAACCAGAAATAACAAGATGTTGAGCACAGCTCCCAACATAAGGCAACAAGTGCTGGAAACTGCCAAAAACAAGATTTACAGGCTTGTTTTCAATTGCGCTCTCACTGCCTGCGAAGTGAGTGGACACCAGAGGATTTCCAGCTATGTGGCAAGTCTGTGGCGTGCTTTTAGGTCTTGCCTAGTCAGCAGTTGCACTGTCTCTTCGAGACATGCTGTATTCAGCATATGGGCATGAAGCCCCGCCCACTTTATGCCCATGTTAATTGGCTCCTGTCACTGTCCTTTGTAAATGGTGGCTTTTCATTGGTCAACTGGCTTAGTAGTCCCTCCTTAGTACCGTCTTTTCTCTTCTTGTCACCTCCCATGAGGACACCCTCTGTTACATGTGGTGTTACTCTGTATGTTTTAATTACAGCCTCAGAGCACTGTTTTCTTAAATGGCTTTCTCCTGCTTGCTGCAGGACACGCTCTTCCACAACGCTTTTTTTTTCAAATATATATATTTAACTAGCCCGGCACGCCTCAGCTGGAGTAATGGTGGCCACACTTTTCTTTTGTTCGTTGTTTTCATTTTTGACAACGCAACCATGCTGCACTTTCACTGTCATAGTATCGTGCACACACCGCCTAATATGTAAAATGGCAGCCGTGCTTTTGTTTCTTATTCGCGGCTTGCCAAAAGCAACTTTACAAACATTAATTTCTTACTTTTTAACAGCACGCCATACTGCACTTTCACTTTCATAGTAGGGGTTGCATTGGATACGTAAAATGACAACTGAGCTTTTGATTTCTGCTGCGGAGCTCACCACAAACATTTATTTCTAACGTTTTGCTCTATGCCTTCCTGTACTGCTGCGTCCCCGGACTCACAGGATACACCCTCTCATCACCCCCACTATTCAGCAGCAGAAGCCAGAAGCAGCGATGCCACCCGGTCACAAATGCCATCCTACACGAAGAAGAGCGATCGGCAATGGCAAGGTAACTGGATCAGCTCTCGTCAGTTTGACCCCTTCACGCGGATGTGAACCAATCAATCAGGTGGCTTGTAAAGCGCAACTACTCATCCGTAAGGGTCTCAAGGCGCTGATGTGTGAACATTGCAGGCAGGAGTTACCCTTGGTTTTGGTGAAGGGACACAGTGTAGCCTTACTCTTAGCTAGAGGGAGCCTTTCCAGAAAGCACATTTACTTTTAACATTGAATGAGTAGAGATTATGTTCACCCACAGCTGGCATCTATGGGCGAGAGGGTCTTGCTTGACTTTTATTTCCTCAGAGACTCCCACTTGCGGGCCCAGAATGCTTCTGGAATGTGTGCCCTCTTGTGAATGATAGTGTACCAGCACGTGATCTGGTCAACAGTAGGTTGACACTAACGTCTGTGGTGTTGCATGAAATGCAGTACTTTATATCTGTTCATGCACTGGTCCGTGAATGAAGTTCATTCCATCATGAATACATGCACCCAACCCAGTTAGGGACGCTAACTGAGGTCTGGTTTTGTTAGGGAATAAACTGGCGGTACAATGCAGGTATTGCAATGTTCTACGTGTTGAACTTAGGATCAGAATCACAATGTGTAATTTCTTGCGTTTGTGAAATCATCTGTGAAACACGCTACACGCCAACTACAGACTGAGAGGAGGTAGACAAGCTGAACAAAATCAACATTACCAACATCAGCCCCCTTTTTTAGGGAGAGGCTACAACAGAGGCAGGGTGAGGTATCAGAGATCGGACTGAGGGAACTACCATCAAAAAGACCCACCACCTCCACAACCATATATGAAAACCAGAAACCAGCAATATTGGAGGTGAGGAGTGACAGGTTGCGCCTTTCCTCAAAACATCAACTCAGTGAGGGCGAAGTGGAAATTCTGAGTAAGGGCATATCATTTGTCCCAAGTATCACATGCAAAAAGTTCCAACTGAATCAAGACATCTTCTCCTTCTTTAAGAAAATCAGGCTTAAGAATGTTGTTTTGCTTAAATAACAGAGAGGAAATCGAAACTAATTTGTCAGGCTGTAAACCAAAGTCTACTTTCACTCGCACTCCAGACATGGTAGGTCCAGAAGTAGCCATCTTCGAACAAACATTTTTAAAAGATCTGCAAAAAGTCACCAAGTATAACTATAAGGGCAACTCCAATTTAACAAGACAAGAGAGTGCGGCACTAAAACACTTACAAGATAGCAGAGACATCACTTTCAAACCCTGTGATAAAGGGGGTGGGATAGTGGTTCTGGATACACAGGATTATACCAACAAGATCCAAGTCATGTTAGCAGTTTCTGAACACTACAGACAAGCGAATCATTCCAAACTAAGTATCTTATAAACACATATTGGAACTATCATCAAAAAGGCCTTGGAGGATGGTGATAATTGCCGTAAAGAATATGAATTCTTGAACAAAGCAAACCCAGTGACCCCAGCTCTATACGGAGTATCCAAGACACATAAAAACAACAATAATCTGCCACTGTGCCCCATTATCTCCTCCATAAATTCAAGTACTGAACCCATCTCAAAGTATGTGGATGCCTTCTTATGTCCCCTCACCTTTATCTATCATTCATACATCAAGGACACAGGGGACTTAATAAATAAAATAGAAAACATGCCCTTCAAACCAGATAGAGAATTTTTAGTGACATTAGATGTCGAGGCATTCTAGACGAATATATCCCAGAAAAGATCTGTAGAGGCAGTAGCATCACTACTCAGCAGGACAGCGGGAGAAAGACCGATAGGTTTATCTTAGAGCGCCTCTAACTGGTGCCATGCAACAACTGTTTTAAGTTTTAAAATGATCTGTATCAACAAATAAAGGGGACCAGCATGGGAGCGTTGTGTGCTCCCAGCATTGCAAATATCTTTATGGGACAATTTGAGCGCAAGCACATTTTCAACGAAGCAGCACCATATTATGAAAATGTGAAAGTATGGCCCAGATATATAGACAACATATTTTTTATCTGGGAGGGAAGTCAACTACAGTAACCAACAAGTAGAATTTTCGGATATAGTCATCTTAGGCCACACAGGGTCATTACAATTTAGCTTCTACGGGAAGCCCACAGCTAAAAATACAATCTTGAAACATGATAGCTTTCGACCAATCAGCCAAAAGGACTCCATCCCTTTCGAAGCGTTCTTAAGAGTGAGGCGCAATTGTTCAACCATTGCAGAATTCGACATACATGGCGGGCAACTCAAACAGAGACTTATAGACAGGGGGTATCCAAAACACTTGGTGAGGACATCATTCACGAGAGCTAGATTTTACGATCGTGAAGCTTTATTGTCAGGATCTCACCGTAAAAAAGCAGATAAGCTAGTGTGTGCCATCAATCCCTCTGAACTTTAAAGTAAAAAAAGTTTTGGAGAAAAACTGCAACATCCTCAACGCCAGTGAAGATTATGACACCCTGGAGAGACCCGTACTAGCATATCGCATAAATGCTAAGTTAAAAGACACACTGGTGCATACCAGGGATCCCGTACATAAGACTATCACAGACGGGTCCATAACAGGCTCACCTGTGATTAAAGGCCACCACAGACGCGGCGGCACTTGTGTAGCCTGCGACACAGCTATTGTCACAGAATGATGGGAATACCAAGGCCGCTCTGGCAAACTAAAGGACCAGACAAACTGCAGGACCCATAACATAGCCTATCTCATCATGTGCCCCTGTGATCAGGGGTACGTGGGGGAAACAGGCAGAGAGTTTAGGATACAATACTCTGAACATAAATCAGCAATAAAGACGAAAAAACTGACATCCCCTATGGTGCAGCATTGCTATGAGCATGCACACACAGAGAAAGATCTACGCTGGCTAATTCTAGAAAAGGTAAAGACCAAACCAGGGAACAATGAGACTGAGACATGCAAACAAAGAGAGACAAACTGGATATTCAACTTTAATACTGTTAAGGAGGGACTTAATGAGGAAATAATATGGAAAATCACTTTAGAGTACTATGCGGAGTGCAGTATCAGCATATACCATTTACCATCATAGCTACTACTGCATGTGTATGATTTGTTTACTTTGATTCATAGCTGTTATCGTTAGAGACCGATACCACAATAGAGTCTCCTTTCAAGAATTAAGTGTGAGGCATATTCCTTTCTATCAATTTTGTCAAAACATATAGGAAGCATCGCATCACATTAGGATATGAGCAGCCTCTTAGATATGCACCATCAATTGCGGTCAGAGCGTAATATGATGGCAATGTACACAACTATATAAAATGAAAAGAATATATGCCAACCCAATAAGTAAATACAAGGAACTAGCACAATATGGCGCCCATGTCCCTCGTGTTACCCGTACCTTCCACTCGAGACGATTGGAGGGAGGTCTCTTACATTTAAGACCTTACATAAGCTATAAAGTTTTCCTTTTTTTAAGTTATTTAATTGGTATTCATAAACAAATACTCATACCAACACACTAGTAGTCTGCCTTATGAGTGAACACTATCCCGTGTTACGCCAGTATTCGCGTGCTGTACCTTCCACTCCATATATCTCTATTGGCCTATTGGCTATCGCAGAGTGAATGACGGCCATTTTTCTGCAGCCAAATCTGAGATTCTTCTGGCTGGCAAAGATTCCCATCGCTGGGACAATGAATGCCCTTGGAGCCTCCCCTGCCTCCCCTGCCCCTAAATCGGTGGTGAAGAATCTGGGAATTATGTTGGATAAAGATCTTAACTTTGAGGCGCATGCCAAATCAGTGGCTGAGAAATGTTTCAATCTACTTCGTGGCCTTAAGGCGATACTTGGTCTGTTTGACTCCCAAACGCGTCAGCTGATCATCCAAGCCTCCATTCTGGCCTGACTGGACTATTGTAATGTGCTTCTTTTGAGTTCCAATAAGTCTGCGATGAACGGATTGCAGCGGCTCCAGAACGCTGCAGCCCGTGCCATCTTTGCCCTCCCCAAGTACTGCCATGTCTCCAACCTCCTCCACCATCTGCACTGGCTGCCCCTTGAACAACGAGTTCGCTTCAAAGCGCTCTGTATCACGCATAAGATTTTGACAGGCATCGGCCCAGGAATCCTGAGCGATCTTTGCGCCCATTACGCACCCTCACGAGCGCTGCGCTCGGATTTGCTCCTTGCAAGAATTCCACGTATACGAAGGACCAGATCGGGTGGTCGATCTTTCAGGTGGCTGGCCCCCGCTTTGTGGAACTCCCTCCCTCTACACATCCGTATCAATCCTGATCACCAGGTCTTCAGAAGGCTGGTAAAGACCTGGCTTTTCTCTCAATGCTAAACTGTGCCTGCTCCCTACTCTGTGTCTTGCTTCAGCGCTGGGACGCCTCATTGCCGAGGCAGCCGTGCGCTATACAAGTATTCTAATCTAATCTAATCTAATTGGTGGTATTTATTTAACACCTAACACCCAACATAAATCATAAAGGTTTTATTTTTTAAGTCACTTAATTGATGCGCATAAACAAAATAACATATTGAAATAGAAGTAGTCTGCCTTATGATTGAATACCACCAGAACAATTAGAAGCACATATACGAGATGTATCTAGAACTCTTCAAAGATGGCGCCCGTGCTGCGCCAGTATTCGTATGTTGGACAAGTCACGTGGACAGGTCATGTGACCTGCGCACATTCCGTATTTCTATGGCCGGGAAATGGCTTCTAGCTCTGTTAGTATGCGGGACGGCGGCTGACGGGTGGTACGGCAAGACAGATGAGGTGTGGCTCCGCGGCCAGGGCGACTGACGCTGGAATCTGGGGATCGTGGTTCGATCCCCGGCGCCGGCGGCAGACCGGTACTACGGCAAGACAGATAGCAGGAGGAATGGGGAAGGATTTCTATCTATCCTGTCTCCAGCGTTCTTCTTTTCCTTGTTTTTACTTTATTATGGAGCTGTGGTATCTATCAACTATGATAAAGTAAATAAAGTTAATTTAAGGGCGCTATACGTGATACCAATCCCTAACAAGTGAAGGTACCAACGTTGCAGTACAAACAAGCATTTGCAATGCCGCAGGTCTCGCATTACTGAAAGTTTGAGCTGTAGGTGTTGCATTTTTATTTGCAATGCCAATAGCTCAAACATTTCGTATTGCGAGACCTATTGCATTGCAAATGCATGTTTTTTCTTACTATTGCTACCAAGCCAGGTTCCAGGGTGGAATGCACGTGTTTTCTGTGAAAAAGTGGCAACCCCTTACAATCCCTGCTTCGTGCTGTGGACTAAACAAAAGAGTTGGATGTGTCGAGCAGGTAGTGCTGTGAGAACATGGCAAAGGACACGCCGCAGCGACCTGTGAGGAGGGGGCGTCTCCGAGCGGCCAGGGTCCGGGACCCACAAACAGATGTTTCTTGTCATTTGAGGTGAGGTCGGGTGCCGCGTTAAGTGCAAAATGGCTTGGGCCCTGCATGGGGGGAGCGGGCGGCACGAGGATTGTTAAAGGGGTACTATGCCTTCTACTGCCTAAAAATATGAATACATTGCATGTCTTGTAACTAAGGCAAGTCTGCTGAGTCTGCTCCTGTCAATGGCTAGGCCACGCACCGGATAGTGTGCTCTGAACGAGAGACCCTGGCGAGTATGAGAGGCTGCGTCACCACGGGGGCTAATCAATAGGAGGACTGGCTGCAGCAGGAGGGGGGGGGAGGAGCGCCTTGAGACCCTCACGGGTGAGTAGCGCGCTCTATAAACCACTGATTGATTGATTGATTGATTGAGACTTCAGTCTCCGAGGAAGCACGGTGCACACTCACAAGCAGGGTCGATTGATTGATTGAGGCTTCAGTCTCCGAGGAAGCACGGTGCACGCTCGCAAGCAGGGTCGATTGATTGATTGAGACTTCAGTCTCCGAGGAAGCACGGTGCACACTCACAAGCAGGGTCGATTGATTGATTGATTGAGGCTTCAGTCTCCGAGGAAGCACGGTGCACACTCACAAGCAGGATGGATTGATTGATTGAGGCTTCAGTCTCCGAGGAAGCACGGTGCACGCTCGCAAGCAGGGTCGATTGATTGATTGATTGAGGCTTCAGTCTCCGAGGAAGCACGGTGCACACTCACAAGCAGGGTTGATTGATTGATTGAGGCTTCAGTCTCCGAGGAAGCATGGTGCACGCTCGCAAGCAGAGTCGATTGATTGATTGATTGAGACTTCAGTCTCCGAGGAAGCACGGTGCACACTCACAAGCAGGGTCGATTGATTGATTGAGACTTCAGTCTCCGAGGAAGCACGGTGCACACTCACAAGCAGGGTCGATTGATTGATTGAGACTTCAGTCTCAAAGGAAGCACGGTGCACACTCACAAGCAGGGTCGATTGATTGATTGATTGAGACTTCAGTCTCCGAGGAAGCACGGTGCACACTCACAGGCAGGGTCGATTGATTGATTGATTGAGACTTCAGTCTCCGAGGAAGCACGGTGCAGCTCGCAAGCAGGGTCGATTGATTGATTGAGGCTTCAGTCTCGGAGGAAGTACGGTGCACACTCACAAGCAGGGTCGATTGATTGATTGATTGAGACTTTATTCTCCGAGGAAGCACGGTGCAGCTCGCAAGCAGGGTCAGTTTCAGTGACACACGCTGCAGTTGGCTTCAGGAAACGACGGAGGAGGGATGTTAGATAGGTGTGGTTGAGAAAAGGCTAAACCCCTGAGAGGAGAGCCTTCCCAAGTGCAACAAAACGTAAGCAAATAGACAGAAAAGCAATAATACATGTACCAGGGTCAGTCACCAGGGACAGGAATCACGCACCAAAAGTCGGGACAGATGTGAAAATTAGCCACAAAAAGGAAGGGAGTTTCCAAAGCACACAAAGGAACCAATTGGAAGCGAGGGGCGCGGTCAATGTCCCATGAGGAGATGCAGCATGCCTCATAGGCTCGACCTAAAATGAACCGGGCGCTGTCCTCCATATACAACCCTGCAACCTTTCAGTCTTAGAAGTTTCTGGCCCATCCTCACATCAACCTTCTCTGGCGGTTCAGTTGTTTCAGCGAGATTTCGTCACTCACAAGCACGGCAGCAGTTCGACGGTAGAGGTGTGTACTGAGGGAAAAGATGTCTGTTCTGATTTTAGAATCTGCAGAAACTCATCTTCCACTAGATATGTCGAGAGCATTTTATCAGTTTTAAAAACCACAAATTCTTATTCCAAACCTGTAGCGGATGCACTGCTCCTTCCAGGTACTGACGCCAGCGAGAGAAGGCTTCCTTAATAGCCTATCATGCCTTCTTGTGGATGGTGTGATCCTGGTCAGTGGGTGTGAGTATTCAGGAAAAGAGGGCCACAGGTTTGAATGCTTGAAGGAGAGGATCTGTTTACAATAGTACTTCATGGTCAGACACAACCCTCACCTCCTATGCTGCTCAGAGGAGGTGGGCTAGCTCACCCTTAACATGCGTCCTGCAAAATCCATTAACTATGGAGACACGTCTTCAGTTTATGCTGGAATGACTGGCGACCTTTCCATGGACATCTCTTCCAAGGAGCTTAGATCTAGATTGGAAGTAAAACTGCACAATATATTTACAGAGCGCAATGAGGCGAGCAGAAACTGTTCTCAACTAACGCATCTTCAGGTAAAGTGGGAGAACAGTGACCCTTGAAGCCACCACAGGGTGGAGGGATCCTTAAAGAGGGCACCGTCTGTACTTACTCCATCAGGATCAAATGCTGCTGAGCATAAGTTAAACAAGTACTCATCACCTTCCTGCACAGATGCAGGACTTGACAGTGACTACACTTTATGACATATGACAGGCATGATGTGTGTGCAGGAGCTGTCACAGACTGTAGCTACAGATATGTACATATCACTCAGTCAAATGCAGTTTACATTATTGTAATGTTATCTTATGTTAGATATGGGGTTTCTGGTTGGCTACGGTAAACACCTAAGCCAGGCAGAACCCACCACTGCAGTCAGGGTAAGGGAGTTACACACCCAAGATAGCCCCTGCTCACCCTCTGGTAGCTTGGCAGAGCACTGAGGCAGTTAGGCTTATCCCTGAGGCAATGTGTAAAGTTTTTGCACAACACACATACAAACAAGTAACACACTAGGCATACCACAAAAGAGACACCACACAAGGCTAAACATAACATAAATCACTCCACCACTAGGCGCTTGTCATAAAGATGCACATAAGGTCATAAATTACTTGGGAGTAGGTAAAACACATTTAGATCCCCCCACTCGTCATGACAACACTTAGATCCTTTACTACTTTGCCATAAGGTAATGGTCATAACTTGCACCTGTCATATATCACCTGGCCATAACGCACTTGTCATAAACCTAACCATTATATATAACAGCTGAAATATCATAGCAAATACACTTGGGGTGCCTAGGTCATAAAAACATGGGGAAAGGCACCTCGCAATATTACTGTCCATGTCCTGCCGCTCCTGCAGTATGACCCGTTTTTACATGGTATACATTGATTTCTCAGGGCACAACGTGTAAGTGACTGGCTCAAGACACAGGTTAAAACACCTGCCTCAACATAGTAGTGCTAGTCAAACCACGATACTGAGGAAGGCACACAAAGTACCTCAAACACAAAAGCCCCAGAGCACTTGCGCTTCTATCTCTGGTTATACAGTGGATGCCTGTCAGCCCGTGGGGCACAGGGACGCCTGCCTACCTACCACAGACTTTATGGCACTTGCGGGGAAGCCGCCTTCCGTCCTGCAGCTGGTGTCTGATTCCTCCAGGCTCCCCGCGGTATGTCAGGATGGAGGGGAGGGGCATGCACTTCCCCTTGCGTTGCGGAGATGTTGCGGGGTCCCCTCTGGGTAAATATGGCTTCCCTGCAGCTGCTTGGGAGACTGCGGTGCAGCAGGGAGCTAAGCCAATGGACCCGACCCCGGGTGTGGGCCGTTGTAGGAGAGTAGGATCTGCACTTATGTTGCCCCCACTTTTTTTCTGATGTATACACTGGTTTCTGGCTATAGTCTGGCTGGGTCCCTGCTAATCAGGGCCCCAGTCTCACTGATCTCTCTAAACAACTTGGTGTGCATATTAGATGCACTAGTGATTGGATACTGTGGTACCTTATGAGCCCCTATTATATGGTACCTTAGGTACCTAGGGCATTGGTACTTCACAGGCCTACCAGGGGCTGCAGCATGTATTATGCCACCCCTGGGAAGCATTCTCAATATGACACCACAGGCCTGCTACTGCAGCCTGTGTGAGGTAGTGTTAGCACTCCTCACTGAGGTATAGGTTCCTATATCTCACCATACACACACATATAAACCTATCAGCCACCCCTATTGCAGGCCCTATCAATACTGTGGGCAGGGTGCTTGGTTTACTATGTGAGGGGGTGCTTCTGCATGAGCAGGACCCCTCTGCAACTGGCAGAGTCTATTCTCTGCTGCTGTTTGTGGATGCAGTTAAACCATATACTCTTAAGTGCATTATAACCTTGCGGTAAATGCTAACTTTGGAATGACTGCATCAAAACATGTCGTGTTTGGTGTCAAACAACTTGGAACCATACCCCCACACCAGTAACTGGTGTGGGAGTATGATCCCACCCTTCTAGAGGGGATGACATGTACCCACTGTACTAAACGGTAGAAATCTCCAAGAGCCCTGTCATCACAAAATGGATGCCACCAGCACAGACACTGGGCTGCCCTCCTGCTGCTGACCGAAACTCGCAGTGGAGGAAGCCCAACAAAAGGCATCCTGTCACAGGGAGGTGTCACCACCTTCCAGACAGGATTTAGTGTATTGGGGCTGGGTGGGTGCACTCTTAGAGTGCTTTGAAGTCCTGCAGTGGGGGAGCAGTAGGCTCCTCTGTGCATATGCCAGCTCAAACCGGTTCAGGGGCTACCTGCCCCTGCTCTCGCGCGAAACTGAACAAAGGGAAGTGGGTGTAACCACCCACTACCCTGACCCTCCTAGAGGAGTGGTCATAGAGCTAGTCCCTCCCCTCTCTTCACTATAAGATAGCAAGCATTGCCAATGCAATTCAGATAACCCTGGACGACTCTCTACAAAGAAGAATCCTGGCCCTTCGACGTTCCACTACCTTTGGAAGACTGAAGAATCTCCCTTGGAGTCAAGGAGTGACTCCTCTGCTTGGCAGGCACCAAAAACCTTAAACGACAGTTGCAAACTTTGACGCTTATGCCGGAGTCCGAAGTACCTGCGACCCCAGAAGTGGATTTCCTGACCTCTTGACGGCCATTTTGAGTCCCCAGCGAAGCTGTGGCATCTGGACCCCACGAGTGATGAAGAACTGCAATACCTGGGAACCGTGCACTAATTTTGAGTGCAAACCCTAAACAACGTTCTACGAACTTGTGCTTTGTTCCAAAAATCAGCGGCTTACCCTGTCCCGAGTGACCGTGGGCTCCTGTGAAACTTTTCCTGTGAAGGCATCTTCGCGGTTACTTGCCTGTTGGCTAGTGACTCCCCCGAAGATTTTCTAACCAACTTCAAGGGCTCTCCTTGCTGCTCCGGGCCTGCCCTCACTTACCCTTGCTGGGTGAGTCCATCAGACCTTGCTGATCTGCACCATCGTCAATCTTCAGTCTACACAAGACTTGCAGTTGCCAAGGCTTGTTGGTTTTAATCCGGTTGCCGACACCATCATCAGCTGCAGACGTTGTGGGACACTCCGAATCCAGCTGCTGGTCATCATTGATCCCTCCTGGACCTCGTGAGCGAAGAGACAAAACCCCATCGATGACCTGAATCGACACGACATCTGTGGTCATCCATCTTGCTGGCCACCGGTCACTGGCAAGTGACTTTGAACACTGTCCCTTCAATTTTCAGGTCCTCTTCGTCTTCAATCCATCTTCGGATTCGAGCGGACACCTCTTCAGTCGTCGCAAGCAGCAAGTCTTCAGTGATCTCCATTGAAAACAGCATCTCGACCCGACACCAAAAGACACCTATGCACCCGGCTTCCCTGGGGGAGGTAACTCGTGCACTCCGGTGCCCAAGTGTGTGTTGGCCCTCGAAATACTTACCTTGTAAGTGGCTTGCTTGTTGACTTCTTCGAGGTGCCCTAAACCTTTAAAATACAAACCGCCACTTGCTCCATTGTAATCAATAGGGAACCCACGGCTGTGTTCACACACTGCACGCATCTCCCGTGGGCTTGTTACTTACCTGCTAATACTGCAGTAGTGAAGCCCCAGCGATTCCCCAGGCCCTAGGCCTTGTCATTTTGCAAGTCGACATTGGTATACCATTTGTTTAGTATATGGTCTGGTATGCCCCTAGGGCTACAGCCATATTTGTGCTTAATTTATTGAGAACTGTTGACATTTGAATGTTTACCTGGCTTCTAATCTCATAAAGAGATTAGTAGAGTGTCTAGAAATAAATACATATATTTTTTATATATATATCTGTGTGGTGTCTTTTCATTTGGTAATTCAAGAGATTATAAGGTAAAACAAGCTGCTTTACATTCCTCAGAGACTTAGCCTGAAGGCTGCTCTCTACAGCTACCACTAGGATAGCTTTCGTTAAAAGGTTGTCTTAAACCTATCTACCATAAGAGTCGAATTGGACTGGTGCAAGGTGGCCACTATAACTAGTGACCAGCATATGCCAGGCCAACTTCTCACAGCCGTTCGCAGGTCCTGAGCCCTTGTGGGGCCCAGGTCTCACCTCGATACTGGCGGCCTTCTTTCCCGCTCCCAGCAGGATGTCCTTGATGCTGCCGGTCAGGGAGAATGGGCGCGGGCATCCTCGCTAGCTCGGCCTGCAGCAGGGTAAAAAGCGGAACCAGTGTTGCCAGTGAAGTACTGGGTATTTTAAGCCCAGCGGTGCAGGGGAACACACCCTATGACTTCGGGGTTCTTCCTGTTTCAGACCTACAGAAACACAGAGTCTTCTGGGTGAAGTCAAAGATCAGTTTATTGGCTGCAGACCAATTACAGGTATTCTAGAAGTACAACAGCGTGTATGTTCTCAGGAGACTGCTGAAAATCACAGAAACTGGCTTCTCCTTAAATACAGAATTTCCTGCCTCAGGCATACATTCCTAGGTTTATGGTATGGTCATTCAAAGTATACATTACAAAACGAAAAGGCAGAGTCATGATGACCATCCCACATTCCAGTTAAGCCAGCCCGCAATTATTTACACAGCAAAGCTCAGATCCCACATCAGATATCGATAGGCCCCAATAAACATGAGCATCTCCTGTTTTGGGAAACAAGCCATAAAGCAGGAACAGTCAGGTGTGAAAGAGATTAGCTGGGGGCTTGTGTAGGATGAAAAGACTTTATGGTGTGTCAAGCCCTGATGCTAATCACAGGAAGCCAGAGGACGGGGAACTCGTGAGACCAGTTTGACCTGGGGCAGCGGAGCCAAGCTGCCCAGGTCACAGAAAAGTCAAGGAAAGGCACATGTGCTCAAAAAGGCCCGTTTTTCGCTTCATGCTATATAGCCTATGTGAGGGCAACCATAAGATGGCCACCGATACAAAATGGAACCCACGTAGTGATGTGAAATAGCGTGTACACAGTGCATTCATAGCTAAAACGTTACACAAAGCGCTTGTACATACCGCATTAACCATTCGCGCTTCACTATTACCGAGATAGACAGGGGTAGGGCCCTGTCTCCTACGCGGTCCCAAATTCTAAAGTACGACAGACCCTCCTTTTGCCCTTACATAGGCAATAACTACACTCATTTCAATCTGAGTCTAGGTCAATATTCACGAAGTCATGGAGATGTTGCTGTAGCATCATCCTATTACTTAGCTCGTCCCTCGATACAGGTTTCCTTACACATAATGTAGCACAGAGGCCACATATCGCAGGAGCACCCTGTATACACAGACAGAACAGGAAAAGGATGGCTAGGATCATTCCAATGACCATCAGAACTTTCCAACCCCAGGCAGATATCAGTTCCCAGAACCACCCCACCAGTGACCAATCTCCTTTATCCACGTGTATGGACTCAGATATTTTATTTAGTTTGGAGATGGCTTGATAAACTGTTGGAGCGTTGTCTGGTATGAAAATGCAACAACTGGATTGGATAACCTTACATGCTCCACCACGGTCTGCAAGTATGACGTCTAGAACCATGCGGTTCTGCAAAGTCATGAGGCGATCCGCTTGGAGCTCAGCTGTCAAATTACCAAGGGCACCGGCCGTAACATTAACAGTGGATTCAACCACACGAGTCAGCTGTCTCAGGTTCCTACTATTAACCATAGGTCCCCAAAACGGCAGGAAACCCAAAAAGAAATCTCCCGCTTCCTGACCGGCAGTATCTTCCTTACTAATCACGCCTCTCACAACTCTGGTCTTGTGATAGTCAGAGGCGGCAGTAAATGTTGGCGGTAGCAGATTTGCAATATAACATGTGCCCGAGAAATCAGGGGGCAACCATGTATATGCTCGGTCATTGCAGATAAAATATGTACCCTTGGCAGCCAAAAACGCAGGGGAAAACTGTGACGGAAAAGTGTACGTTTCAGTACAGTCACTTCTCCCCAGTTGAGCTCTAGGATTCTGACCATTACCTTGTAAACAGAACCGACCTATGTGGGGTACGACCCAGATTGGGGATGAGATTTTCCGCTGTCTTTCACCTAGACTAATACTATACCCCGTCGCGTTCCACCCTACATAAGCTCTCAATTCTTCTTTGGGAATGGATGAGTATGCATCGATATCTCTACTCATATCGGCAACTCCTTTCACTAAAGCTTTGTTATTGGTGCTAGGTCTGATGGAACGCGGTTGTCGCGGGGAGTACGTATCTAGTGCATAGAGAAACATGGTCTGGAATGTCCATGACGATCCATTGTAACTATACGGCAGCACCAGATAGGGAATGCCCTTATTAATGGTATGTGGCATCAAACCGCACACCCAACAATTTGTTGTATTCATGACTAGTTGGTGCTGGTGCAGGAGCTGAATAAACGAGTTATTCACAAACTCTGATCGTCTAGCTTGTTCATGTTCAGGCAGAGGGTGAAAAGAGTGTGAGGAGATAGTAGGAGGAGGTGTAGGCTGTACAGTGGGTGCAATGGGCTCTTGAAAGGAGAAGAATACAAATCCTACAGTAAACACTACCATACTACATAATACAAACAGGCATAAAAATACAAAACGTTTGCTCTTCATTATTTTACATATTCTTGCTTTAAAGTTCATTTCCTCAGTGAGTCTCTCCATCTTACAAAACTCCATCCTCTAATCGTGCCGCTCGCGGCGGGTGAGTATCTTCTGCTAAGGAGTACGCCTGTCAGTCCAGGGAACGCCCTAGACCAACCAGAACCGTCGACCTAACGTCTTCGGCCTGTACCCCAAATTCTTGGCACCGCGACCCTGCGGCTGAACCCGGATGGTGGTTCGAAAAACTAAAATCAAGAAAGTCCTTCCGATGGGAGAGCTCTGGTTATCAAAGAATAAAAAGGTAAAAGAAAAAGAATATTTATTTGTCCATGGGCCTTGGCCTCAGATTGTAACGAAAACGGCCAGGCACTGTTTGATCTTGAAACAAAAGTTCAGGCTCTGTAGTGTCCAATCGAATTGACGGTGGCACAGCTTCTTGTAAAATATCGTCACTTGCCTGCGCTGAAGCTGTGCCTTTTATGCGTGCATCACTGAACGGCACAAAACGAGGTACAGTGTCTGTTTCAGAGTCTGCGATACCCTCCTGGACCCACTGGTCATACGGCAGAGGCAAAGGGATCCTCTTCACGTGGGTGCCGTGGATCCAGTTTTTCTTCCCCTTCACTCGAACAGCTGATCTTGTCGACAGCAGCACGAGGTGAGGGCCAATCCAGCGGGGCTCCTCATTGGTTTTCCGCTGAAAGTTTTTCACCAAGACCCACGTGCCAGGGTCGATAGGGTGTCCTGGAGCCTCAGAAGCCGGAGGGAGAGTATCATGCACCTGTTGGTGTAAAACACGCAGTTTAACCGTCAAATCATACAAGTAATCAAGTAATACTGGATGCTCGATCTCACTGAATTTCGTCGGTCTTGGCACACCCCAAACATTGGCCGGGCGGCCAAAAACGACCTCGTAGGGACTAAGTCCCACCCGTGAATGCACGGTCATTCTAGTGGACAGGAGTGCTAAAGGCAGGGCGTCAGGCCATTTAAGACCTGAGCTCGCCTGGATTTTGGCCAGTTTAGGTTTTAGAGCGCTGTTGTAGCGCTCCACTAGTCCAGCTGATTGGGGGTGGTTTGCAGCGTGAAACTTCTGCCTTATACCTAGTCCCTCACACACATTCTTCATCACTTTACCCATAAACTCACTCCCATTATCACTCCACACCATTCTTGGCATTCCAAACCTAGGGAAAAATTCCTTCACAAGGGCTTTGGCTGTGGACAGAGCAGTGTTATCTTTTAGAGGATAGGCCTCTATCCATTTTGAGAAAGCGCAAACAACCACCAATACATATTTCAGGTTGTTGCACCTTTCCATGTGGATAAAATCTAGCTGCAAAACTTCAAATGGATATGATGGAGGCGCAAAATGACCAGCTGGAGTTGGGGTTCCCCTACCAGGGCTGTACTTCAAGCATACCATACAATTCTTGACCACATTCTCTGCACACTTAGGAATTCCAGCATTCTGCCATACTGGAGCCAACAACTTACAGATTCCTTTCGTACTGATATGTGCCATTCTATGTGCCATAGTAACCACTGGAAGCACATATGCATCAGGTAACAACCATCGCCTATGTTCTGACAAATCAATCCAACAACCATTCTCATCTAACTTACCCATACTTTCTCTCCACTTGCTTAACTCTTTCTCTGTGGCTTCAGCTTGAAGGGACTTTACACTTTCTATTGTGTTTTCACACATTCCAACATCATCAACCCATCTGGCAGGGCCTGCAACATACATTCGAGTCTTCACATCTTTTGCTGTTTCTTTCGCGACTTCAACAGCAAACGCATTACCACGACCAACATCATCAGTGATTTTCTTGTGCGCACTGCATTTCATAATCGCAACTTGCAACGGTAGGGTCAGCGACTCAAGGAGATCATTCACCAACTTGCCATTCTGAATCTTAGCTCCATGCGAAGTCAGGAACCCACGTTCCTTCCACAATCGCCCAAAACTATGAGCCACGCCAAAGGCGTACTGGCTATCAGTGTATATGTTCACTTTCATTCCTTCAGACAACACGCATGCTCTCGTAAGGGCAATCAATTCTGCTGCTTGAGCCGAATTCTGTGGCACACGCGCAGTTTCCACAATCGTGTGCAAAGTCGTGATAGCATATGCAGCAGTCGTATCACCATTCGGAAGCTTGAAACACGAACCATCCACCCATAAAGTACCATCACACTCAGTCAGGGGAGTATCTTTAAGATCTACTCTCCCTTTCGTCTCTTCTTCTGTTCTGAACAGACAATCATGTTGCTCAATCTCATCTAGGTCTGCTGGAATTGGTAATAGTGTAGCTGGGTTCAACGTGTTGCATCTCTTTATGTGTATATGGTTTGCTAACAGTGTCAGCTCATAACCAGATAATCGCGCACTAGTTAAATGTTGTGTCTTGGTCCTGTTTAACAATGTGTCCACAGCATGTGGAACCATAAAAATCAATGTATTATCCATTACTAGGCCAGCAGACTGTTGGATAGACATAGCTGCGGCGGCTGTGGCTCTCAGACAACTTGGCAATGCCCTCGCTACAGGGTCCAAGGTTGACGAAACATACGCGCATGGACGCGGTCTGTCGCCAAAAGGCTGTGTTAACACTGATAATGCGCAACCATCTTTCTCATGAACATACAATGTAAAAGGCTTGCTGTAGTCAGGGGTACCCAACACAGGAGCTGAACACAATGCATTACGCAATTCCAAAAATCTTTTCTGACACTCTTCAGATCATGGGATAGGATTCGGTGTGTCTTTGCATGTCAATGCTAACAAAGGTTTTGCCAACAAGGAAAAATTAGGAATCCAATGCCTACAGTATGAAGTAATGCCCAAGAAAGCACGCACTTCTCTCTGTGTTCTTGGCACACTCAACTGTGCAATGGCTTGAATTCGTTCTGGGGTCAGTTTCCTTCCCTCCTTCGATAAGAGATGACCTAAGTAGGTCACTTCTTGTCGACAATATTGCAGCTTTGAGAGAGACACTTTGTGATGGAAGGCAGACAAATGACGCAACAATGACAAGGTAGCGTTTTTGCAAATCTTTTCAGTATCCGCGGCGATTAGTAAATCGTCGACGTACTGAATGAGGATAGCGCCATTAGGTAAAACAAGTGCATCAAGCTGCGCTTTTAAAGCCTGACTGTATATTGATGGACTCTCACAGTAGCCCTGGGGAGCGCGTTTAAAGCGGAAGCTTCGACCTCCTAAACTGAAGCCAAAAATGTCTCTGCTCTCCTCTGCAATTGGGATGCTAAAGAAGGCATTCTTTAGATCGATCACTGAGAACCATGCAGCGGAGGCTGGAATCATGGTTAACAAGGCAGTTATATCAGGGACAACTGGAAACTGTGGTACAACAATCTTATTAACCTCTCTAAGATCAATCACAAATCTGTAAACAGGTGGCTGTGAAGGGTCCGTTCGTTTTAAGACAGGTAAAACAGGACTTGCAAACGTTGCCTCTTGTCTCTTCAATTACACCCTTTTTAATCAAATCACCGACAATTTCTAACAATGCTTTCTGACCTTCATTGGAGATCTTATACTGGGGAATACGTGGCAATCTGACATTGGCCTTTAAAGTGACCACATATGGCGGTATTTCCAAGAGACCCACATCATTGGGACCAGTAGCCCAAAGGGCATCCGGAAGGGATGACAATTCAGGTGGCATTGTATTTTTAGACAAATACATCGGGGAAATCACTTTCTTGCCTAATGTAAGTTGTACTCCTGAGGGAGAACAATATAGCGTTGCATGCAATCTTTTTAGCAAATCTAAGCCTAGCAAATTTTCACCACAACCTGTTGTTAGAATGAGGGGTGCTTTTAGCTCACAAGGTCCAACAGAAAGAGACATAGGACTAGAAATCGGGTTCCTAACTGGGGCGCCAGAAAAACCTACTGAGACATTTATTTCGCCAGACAAAGGCGCGCCAGGGAGTTTTGAATGCATGATTGAACTCTTTGCAGCACCAGTATCCAGCAGAAAGGGCTCCGTTACATTTGCTGTAGTTACTTTAACATAAGGTCCGCTCTGATCCACTGGCACTGAAACAACTCCCTCTCTCTGTCTACGGCTGTCCTAGTAATCATCATCTTCTACATTGTCGTCTTCTGCATAATAATCATTATTGTAGTACTGAGCTGTATTACCAGACGCATTGGCTTGCTGATCAAAGCTATTTATGGTATTTTGAGGCGGAAGAGGACGCGCGTTCTGGGGAGCATTTCCACGCCCTCTGCCTCTAGGAGCTTGCTGACCACCTCTACCTCTTGCGCCATACGCATTACTGTTACGTTGCATTAATTTAGGGCAACTATATTTAAAATGACCTTCCTCTTTACAATATGAACATTGGTTGGGGCCTACAGGGATTCGTGGTTGATAATACCTGTTCATTTGCTGACTATTCTGAAACTGTTGGGGCTGGTGATAGACACCTTGTGTTTGCCTATAATTACTCTGTCCTCCACGTGGCGGGTAGGCCTGCTGCAAGAGGACCTTTGTCTTTAGTTCTTTCGTTTTCTTATCTGTTCTATCCTTCTCATCTTTGTCTCTATTCTCATAATACTGTGCAGTAGCCAGTATTTGTGCTGAAGAGGAAACAGCCCAAGAACTTTCTGAGTCTTTTAATTTCTTACACAACTCGGGGAGTAGATTCTGCACAAACTTATCAACGAATAACCGTTGGCCACCTTCAGTGCTCATGTCTTGACCACTGTGGTCGATAAACGTTTCTTCAAACCTGGTGTCACGATCCTCGCTCAGGTGGCGCTGAGTGACGCGTCTTCCCTACCCCTGGACAACGGCCGAGCAACTCGGCGACAGCAAGAACTACATCCCCCAGAACTCCCGGTAGTTCCAGTCCCACGTGACAGATCACGCTGCCGGAAACGCTGAAAAGCGGCCAATTCCGGGGAAGCAGTGCCGATGATTCTCAGAAGCCTTCCGTACATGAAGACCCGAGCGGATGGTTCTCAGCGGCTTGAACTCCGGACCACGAGAGACTCCCACAACGCCTCTCCTGCTTCCTGTTCCTCGCCCGGCAGCCTGTGAGTATTCTAGACAGGAGACTGACCGGCTTTTGCCTTTTGACTTAGACGCGACCTCGGACCCTCGAGGAAGAGCGCTAAGCGACGGACAACGCCCACGGATTTCCGGGCATCTCCACCTGGGGTTTCGCTCCTCTGCTCCTGGCTCCTCCTGGGGCATCGAGTGGCAGCGCAACGCCACAGGCAGCGCCCACGGATTTCCGGGCATTTGTCACCCGGGGTTTCGCTCCTCTGCTCCCTGCTCCTCCTGGCGCATTGAGTAGCAGCGAAACGCCACAGGCAGCGCCCACGGATTTCCGGGCATTTGTCACCCGGGGTTTCGCTCCTCTGCTCCCGGCTCCTCCTGGCGCATTGAGTAGCAGCGAAACGCCGCAGGCAGCGCCCACGGATTTCCGGGCCACATCTTTCCCATAGTATCGCGCTCCTCGGCTCGAGACCTTGCTGAGCCTAGAGTAGCAGCGCAGACACCCGACAAGACCAGCCTCCCCCTCTTCCTCGAAACTGATCGCCACGGCGAGGTATCACACAGTTCCGTGACGTAACGGTTCTGGAGACCTTCGTACGTTCGGAAAGGAGGAGAAGATACGTTGGTATCGCCTAGACCAGTCGCCCCGCGACACTAGTTCCAGTGTGGGGACACTCGAGAAGCGGACCCTTCTCGATCCCTCCACAGTTAGGCGGAAGGGGACGACCGGTAAGAGAGCTCACACAAGGGGGAGTCAGGGGAAGGGGTAAAGAGAGCCATCACTCATTGTGTGTTTGTCTATCTTACAGATCTCCCGCCCAGCCGTCCCTATCCGTCCTTCCCTCGCTCACCTACCCCTTTCGTCCGAGTGTATTACACATCCGCCGGACTAGGGGCAGATGGGAGGTGGACCCCTTTAAGCTTCAGCGTCATCCTGAGGAGCGGAACCAGTGGAGACCCGACAGAATCATCGGCCCACGAATTATCTCCTCCCGATCACGCTGACTTAGGCCATGACCACCTTAGAGGACGTGGTAGCTGCTCTCGCCCTAGTGCAAGCAGAATTAGCTGCTTCTCGTTCTGACACAGCCGCTCTACATGCACGGATAGATCGGCTCCAAAGGAACCCCTTCGATGCAGGGACCCCGTTCCCGTCACCAACCCAACCTGTAGTGGTAGAAATGCCCACACACGTCCCGTTGGCCCCTCCTGAGCGCTTTCATGGAGACATACAGAAGGTGCAAGTCTTCATGACTCAAGTGCTGTTACATTTCCATTGTAAGCCGAAACTCTTCCTTACCAATCAGGCCAGGGTAGCCTTTCTAATTTCCTACTTGGCAGGGGATGCGGCTCAATGGGCGGTTCCCATAGTCCGTCGAGACGAAGCCCTGTTGTACGATTGGGATGCCTTCCGCATCGCCTTCGAAAGAACCTTTGACCGCAGGGCTGATACCTTCTCGGCTGACCGAGACCTGCTGAACCTACGGCAACACCCCAATGACTTCCTAGGCTACCTCAACCACTTTCGTCGGTTGGTGGCAGAAACCGACTGGCCAGAATCCAAACAGTCTGCCATTTTCTACAGAGGGCTAACGGACGAATTAAAAGACGTCATCGCCCAGATTGACCCCCAACCCCAAACCTGTTCGGCGATGGTGGAATTGGCCGCCCGTTTAGAGCATCGGCTCAGAGAACGAAAAGGGGACCAGAAACGGAAAGATAGAACACCGTCCTCCTATGACCATGCCCGAGCCTCGGAACAGGCGGCCTCCAAGTCTGAGCCCATGGAAATCGGAACAGTGAGAGCCTCGCTAACCCTGAGCGAACGTGATCACCGCCGTAAACAAGGCCTATGTTTGTACTGCGGGAAGAAGGGGCACTTCCTTCGAGAATGTCCGGTGAGACCCAAGACGAGCCGACCGCGCCCCGGACAAACCGCTATGGCCACAGAAGAAGGAACCGCCGGAAACTACAGAGCTTGAAGGTAGCGGAAGGGAAGCCTCCAAGCCACCACTCCATCCCTTCCATGGAATCCGACAACTCTCGAGAACCAGATCACTTCTTCATCTCCCTGGAAGCAGTGATAAACCAGCAAACACAAACCATAAGAGCCATGATAGACTCCGGGGCTACCGGATGTTTCCTGGACAAGAAGGAAGCAGAAAGGCTCGGGATTCAGTTAACGCCCAAGGAACAGCCCGAACTCGTTTTTGCGGTCGACGGGAAGGAACTGGAGTCGGGACCCATCCGATACGTCACCCCGTTTCTCTGGATAACCATAGGAGGGGACCATGGCGAGTGGCTGCAGTTGAACATCATACAAGCTCCCCGATGCAAACTAATCCTAGGTTTGCCGTGGTTACGAAAACATGAACCTACTATCGAATGGTCCACCAATACCATCTCGTTCCACTCCGCCTCCTGCCAATGACGGTGCGTCAGCCCTAACCCACACCCGGACACGGTCCGAACCTCTGCTCAACATGTGGCAACTGCCGCAGAAAAGGACGTGGCGCTCCCTACCTGGTATCTACCCTATAAAGAGGTGTTCAACGTGCAGATGGCGGAAGAGCTACCCCCGCACCGAGAGTACGACTGCCGCATCGATCTAGTGCAAGGCGCGGTTGTTCCGTGTGGTAGGATATACGCCCTCACCGGGCCAGAAACACTCCATTTGAAGGAGTATCTGGACACCTACCTCCGGTTGGGGTTCATACGTCCCTCCCGGTCGCCCGCAGCGTCCCCGCTCTTCTTCATCCCGAAGACCAGTGGTGAGTTGAGATGTTGCATTGACTACCGCGCCCTTAACGCGCTGATGATCAAGAACAGATACCCCTTACCGCTGATTCCGGTTCTATTGGAGCAAGTCCGCGAAGCGCACATCTACACCAAGCTGGACCTCCGAGGGGCGTATCATCTGGTGAGAATGAGAGAAGGCGATGAGTGGAAAACCGCCTTCAAAACACGGTTTGGACTCTTCGAGTACTTAGTGATGCCCTTTGGACTGTGTAACGCCCCGGCAGCCTTCCAGTTTTTCCTCAATGAGGTACTACGAGAATTTCTGGATAGGTTTGTCGTGGTGTACATTGACGACATCCTGATATTTTCAACCACCCCGGAGGAGCACATCGTTCATGTCAGGCTCGTGCTACAAGCATTGAAAACCAACCGCCTCTTTTGTAAACTCACCAAATGTGAGTTCCATGTTACGACAGTGGAGTTCCTCGGAGTTCACCTAACCCCCACAGGACAGGTTATGTCCGTCCGAAAGGTGCAGGCGGTGGAACAATGGCCCCAGCCCCAGTCGGTCAAGGAAGTCCAAAGCTTCCTTGGCTTTGCGAATTTTTACCGCCGGTTCATTCACCACTTCTCTCACCTGGTATCACCTCTCACCAGACTAACACGAAAGAACGTGTCGTTCCACTGGTCTCCCGACGCACTAAGCTCGTTCGAACAGCTCAAGACGGCCTTTACATCTGCACCCATCCTGAGACACGCCCGGCCCGAGCTCCCCTTCGTAGTGGAGGCGGATGCGTCCGACGTCGCCGTGGGAGCTGTCCTATCCCAACGCCATCCAGACACCGGCCACCTCCACCCAGTGGCCTACATGTCCCGGAAATTGAACCCCGCCGAACACAATTACTCTGTGTCCGAAAAAGAACTTCTTGCGATCCGGGAGGCGTTTGTGGAATGGCGACACTGGCTCATGGGAGCTCAGCACAAAATCACTGTTTTCACGGACCACAGGAACCTCCAGTTCCTGCGATCAGCTCGACATCTCTCTCCTCGGCAACGCAGATGGATGTTGTTCTTCGCAGAATACCACTTTATAGTCACCTACCAGCCTGGCTCGCAAAACCAAAAAGCCGATGCCCTCTCCCGGCAAGGTACGACCAACATGCCGGCAGTGGAACCTAAGAGGGCTATCCTGTCCCCAAGTCAAGTGGTAGGAGGGATGACAACGGACACCTTTCTGAGGGCAGTGAAGCGCGGACTCGCCACATTCTCTTGGAGATCTTGGTTAAAAGGACACAAGGAATGGAGCCTACGACATGGCGTCCCCATGTGTGGCTCCAGAATGCTAATCCCCACGCTTCCTCTACGGAAGCTCGTTTTCCATTGGTGCCATGAACTACCCTGTGCAGGGCATACGGGAGGAACGAAAACTCTGGAGAAGGTATTGAGACAGTTCTGGTGGCCATCAGTGAGACCAGACGATTTGCTATGGGTAAAACGCTGTGACGTCTGCTCACAAATGAAATCAGACCATCGCAAACCACAAGGCCTCCTACGTCCGCTTCCTACACCCCAGACTCCATGGGAGAGAATCTCGGTGGACTTCATCGTTGGATTGCCCAAAGACCAGAACTGTACCGCTATCGTGGTGGTGATCGACTACCTTACCAAAATGGGACACTTTCTAGCGTGTAAGCAGGTACCTACGGCAGGGGCACTGGCAAGGCTCCCGTTGGTGAACGTGGTACGACTCCATGGCCTTCCTAGCGGCATTGTTTCAGACAGGGGGTCCCAGTTTACGGCGCGGTTTTGGAAGGTCTGGTGTGCCGAACTGGGCATTCAGTCATCCTTGTCCACCAGTTTCCATCCCCAGACCGACGGGCAGACCGAGAGACTGAACCAAACCCTGAAACAATTTCTCCGGTGTTATGTGGACAAGGCATCGAACGCCTGGGTGGACTGGTTGTGGGTGGCCGAGGTCGCCTACAACGACTCCGTCCATACATCCACACAACATACCCCTTTCTTTCTTTCCTCAGGGTACCATCCACGATTCAACCCATTCCAACTCCCTCACACGAGTCTCAGCGTTCCAGAGGTACAGGACAGACTTTCGGCGATTCGCTTAACCCTCTCCAAGGCCCGTGAGACCCTGCGACTGGCCAAAGCCCGATACAAACTTCATGCGGACAAACGTCGCAGACCCGATCCTGTGTACCATAAAGGGGATAGGGTATGGCTGTCCACAAAAAACATCAAATTCAAACGTCCCAGCGTCTTTAATCCGAAATTCATAGGTCCTTATCCCGTGGTGAAACACGTTAACCCTGTGTCGGTGCAACTGAAGCTCCCGACCCATTTACGCATTCACCCGGTCTTCCATGTCTCCTTGCTCAAGCCCTCGCTCAGTCCCGTGCGAAAGATTCCCGCTCCCGTATGGGTTCACCATGAACGCGAGTACGTGGTGCAACACGTGCTGGACTCCAAGACTGTTCGGGGTAGACTCTGGTATCTTCTGGCTTGGAAGGGTACGGCCCGGAGGAGAACTCCTGGGAGCCCGCTTCCTCCATCCATGCTGCTCGCCTGGTGGCGGCTTTCCATCGCCGGTGCCCTGGTAAACCGGGACCGGTTCTCAGCGCCTCCTGAGGGGTGAGGGGGGATGTGCTGTCACGATCCTCGCTCAGGTGGCGCTGAGTGACGCGTCTTCCCTACCCCTGGACAACGGCCGAGCAACTCGGCGACAGCAAGAACTACATCCCCCAGAACTCCCGGTAGTTCCAGTCCCACGTGACAGATCACGCTGCCGGAAACGCTGAAAAGCGGCCAATTCCGGGGAAGCAGTGCCGATGATTCTCAGAAGCCTTCCGTACATGAAGACCCGAGCGGATGGTTCTCAGCGGCTTGAACTCCGGACCACGAGAGACTCCCACAACGCCTCTCCTGCTTCCTGTTCCTCGCCCGGCAGCCTGTGAGTATTCTAGACAGGAGACTGACCGGCTTTTGCCTTTTGACTTAGACGCGACCTCGGACCCTCGAGGAAGAGCGCTAAGCGACGGACAACGCCCACGGATTTCCGGGCATCTCCACCTGGGGTTTCGCTCCTCTGCTCCTGGCTCCTCCTGGGGCATCGAGTGGCAGCGCAACGCCACAGGCAGCGCCCATGGATTTCCGGGCATTTGTCACCCGGGGTTTCGCTCCTCTGCTCCCGGCTCCTCCTGGCGCATTGAGTAGCAGCGAAACGCCACAGGCAGCGCCCACGGATTTCCGGGCATTTGTCACCCGGGGTTTCGCTCCTCTGCTCCCGGCTCCTCCTGGCGCATTGAGTAGCAGCGAAACGCCGCAGGCAGCGCCCACGGATTTCCGGGCCACATCTTTCTCATAGTATCGCGCTCCTCGGCTCGAGACCTTGCTGAGCCTAGAGTAGCAGCGCAGACACCCGACAAGACCAGCCTCCCCCTCTTCCTCGAAACTGATCGCCACGGCGAGGTATCACACAGTTCCGTGACGTAACGGTTCTGGAGACCTTCGTACGTTCGGAAAGGAGGAGAAGATACGTTGGTATCGCCTAGACCAGTCGCCCTGCGACACTAGTTCCAGTGTGGGGACACTCGAGAAGCGGACCCTTCTCGATCCCTCCACAGTTAGGCGGAAGGGGACGACCGGTAAGAGAGCTCACACAAGGGGGAGTCAGGGGAAGGGGTAAAGAGAGCCATCACTCATTGTGTGTTTGTCTATCTTACAGATCTCCCGCCCAGCCGTCCCTATCCGTCCTTCCCTCGCTCACCTACCCCTTTCGTCCGAGTGTATTACACATCCGCCGGACTAGGGGCAGATAGGAGGTGGACCCCTTTAAGCTTCAGCGTCATCCTGAGGAGCGGAACCAGTGGAGACCCGACACCTGGTGAAGAAATCAGACACTGTCTCATCTTTCTTCTGCTTGCATGCAGATAGTTTATCCCAATTTACGCGCATCGCAGGCATTATAGTTTTCATGTATGTAATAATTCGACCAGGGAGTTCTGCTACTAAAGGGTCAGGTTTTGCGCCACCAACTTGTCTAGCGTCTGCAGCAACGATATTAGCCCATGTATCACCCAATTCTGCAGCGTGATCTACATTACGAATGGATCCCCATAAAGGCTGTGGAACCACATTCCCAAACAGCATATCTATGTCAGCCAGATTCATTACACATGACTCTGCAGTTTGTGACAATTCCTTATAATATCCTGCAGGGTTTTTACGGGGATCAGGCAATGTCTGCTTAAGTGCTAACACCTCAGATCTCTTTCATGGGACATGTACCCAAACACGCTGAAAATGTGCTGGGACAGCTGGATTAGCATTCGGATCAGCAGGTCTCCAAACTGGGGGAACCTCACGCATCGGATATTGGCGCGCTTTTACCTCCTTCCCTACAGGGAAATCCTGGTCAAACAATGATTGCTGACAATCGCCATTTCTGAGGGACAGTAAAGTCGCAACTGCTTTATCTACATTGGGGCCCACAATTACACCTGTTTCGAAATCAAATCGCACTCGACACAATTCCTGTGGGTTTGGGTTTGCACCCTTATCCTCCAATTCCTCACAGAGGAATTCACACATTTTATCAAAGACATACCTCTGTTTTGGGGCATCCCATTGGTGAAAAACGTTAACAACCTGTTCCACATCATAGAGTGAAGGGAAACCAATCCACCTACGCGCCAGATGATCTAACACCTCTTTCTCTTCGGGACCAGGTAGCTGACTGCGCAATTGCTTACGCTGTAATCCAGGAGTCGCACTAGATGACCCAAAGAGAGGCGACATTAAACTAGTAACTACATTAGCCAGTCGTTGTCGTGCTGAAGGAGAAGTTGAGGCAAAAACGGGGGGATAGACAGAGGGACGAAAAACAGATTCAGATACAGGTACCGGGGTAGTGTGAGAAGGAGCGCCAGGGGAAGCCGCTGGCGTGCTAGGCAAAGTCGCAGGAAGCGCGGGGGTAACAGGTAGCAAAACTGGCGGCCCTTGAGAGGGCTGCACTGCAGGGATAGGAGCCAGCTGAAGAGGAGCTGGCAGCTGCAGGAAGGTTTGCGGCATATTTACTGGAGGCTGCGCATTTACAAGCTGTGGAGGTGCTGTGGCATTTTGCGCATACAGGGGTGGCGAACTTAACAAATGGGACATTAGGGAATCTTTTTCTTTCTCTTTTGTCTCATCTTGCACAAGGGGTGACAAAACAGGGTAACATTTATCTATCCCTAGTTTGTGCTGTCTATGTAACTGTTCCTTCATTTGTTCCTCCTCGTTATCTTTAAATTGCACAGCTGCTTGCATCACTGACATACCTCTCTCTCTTTCTTATTTCTTTTTGCTAGCTTAATTTCCTTCTGTTTGGCTTCCTTTCGCCATAGGCGGAAAGAATCAAACATCGCCGGCCGGGCTTTCTTTTTAAACAATTTAACTTCTAAATTATCTAAGATATCTGTATCGAAACTACCATTTTGGGGCCATTTTAAAACACCGTCCTTTCTAGTATATCGGATCCATATTTCATTATATGCAATGGGGCCCACGCCATGTTTTACATAAAGCTCATAAGTTGGAGTTCCAATTGGAGGAACCGGACATGAATCCTCTAACTGGAAATCCCTTCCACAACCCAAACAAAACAATCTACAAAATACACTAGAACCAGGCATCTTTGCTCACTAGTCTAGTTTCAAACGTCAAAGGATTATCGAATACGATAGTCTCGTGAATACACGAGTCCTCTGGCTTTGGGACTTGCAAGCACCAAATCGAAATGATCCCGAAGGATACCAAATTCAAACTGGGAGACGCTCCACTTATACTTAACTGAATATTGATGATCGATGGCGTCACCAGAAGACTCTCTCGATTGTTTCGCTCTACCAAAAATCGTCAAGGGTCCAAAACAGGGCGATTAATCAGGGCAGCAGTCCTTCGTAGCCGTCGGGACGCGGAGAACCTCGCAGAAAAGACCTTCGGACCACGTCAACATGCAGGGGTCGATGAAGTGGCGGCCTTCCTCCAGAATTTCCACACGAAGCTCCTCACGAACCTCTGGCTTGGACCGGTACCGCTGCAATCGCGCCGAGTTGGGCGCCAACTGAAGTACTGGGTATTTTAAGCCCAGCGGTGCAGGGGAACACACCCTATGACTTCGGGGCTCTTCCTGTTTCAGACCTACAGAAACACAGAGTCTTCTGGGTGAAGTCAAAGATCAGTTTATTGGCTGCAGACCAATTACAGGTATCCTAGAAGTACAACAGCGTGTATGTTCTCAGGAGACTGCTGAAAATCACAGAAACGGGCTTCTCCTTAAATACAGAATTTCCTGCCTCAGGCATACATTCCTAGGTTTATGGTATGGTCATTCAAAGTATACATTACAAAACGAAAAGGCAGAGTCATGATGACCATCCCACATTCCAGTTAAGCCAGCCCGCAATTATTTACACAGCAAAGCTCAGATCCCACATCAGATATCGATAGGCCCCAATAAACATGAGCATCTCCTGTTTTGGGAAACAAGCCATAAAGCAGGAACAGTCAGGTGTGAAAGAGATTAGCTGGGGGCTTGTGTAGGATGAAAAGACTTTATGGTGTGTCAAGCCCTGATGCTAATCACAGGAAGCCAGAGGACGGGGAACTCGTGAGACCAGTTTGACCTGGGGCAGCGGAGCCAAGCTGCCCAGGTCACAGAAAAGTCAAGGAAAGGCACATGTGCTCAAAAAGGCCCGTTTTTCGCTTCATGCTATATAGCCTATGTGAGGGCAACCATAAGATGGCCACCGATACAAAATGGAACCCACGTAGTGATGTGAAATAGCGTGTACACAGTGCATTCATAGCTAAAACGTTACACAAAGCGCTTGTACATACCGCATTAACCATTCGCGGTTCACTATTACCGAGATAGACAGGGGTAGGGCCCTGTCTCCTATGCGGTCCCAAATTCTAAAGTACGACACCAGATTTTGAGACCAGTTCCAAGCCCAAAGCTGCTCAAGTATAAGCCCAAATTCAGCCCAACGAAGACCAATGTCAGCCCAAAAACCAGCCCAAAGTAGCAAGTCTCAAATTATGCAGAAATAGTCATCAGAAACCATTTTAAGGACAAATATACATTCTATTCAATATACAGATAGTGGGAGGGTGTTAACTGGGTATCTGTCTTAATGCTACTCATTTTTAAGACCAGTCCTGACTGACTTTGTAATGTGAAACAGGCGCTGCTCAAATTACAATAGTAGAACACAAAGATATAGAAAGGCAGCAATAGTGTGCAGTGCAAATTACAGGTACTTGAGAGGCATGCTTGACTTTTTCAGCCCTTTATGTAAGTGCATGAAATTTAAGAATGTCAGATGTGTTGGTCTGTCCCAGTATTTACAAACAATTTAAGTAGCAGTATTTTATTTCTTTTCTAGCGCTACTAAACGCAATGCAGGGTGTCAGTGCTTTACATAACATACACATTGACAATAAATCACGCCACTGTGTAAATCAATGTACAAGATGTGTTGCATGACTCAGTGAGGGTTAAAATATGTAGCAGTCACATATCCTACATAGCTCACTGTGCAATATTAAAAGGCTTTCTAATTATGAACGGCAAGTAACAAAAGGATCTATGTTCAAAACAGTAGCCCACTAAACCAGCTACATTAAAAAAAATCTGTCATCTGCATATTACATGATGTGCTTTGCAGGAAACACATTAACCTTCTAAACGACTTTGATTCAGATCTGGGACTTCACAAAGCAGAGATCTCTCCGACAAACACGTTCGCCTCCAGAGTTCCCACCAATTATTATTCACTGATATTTATGGGGCACCTCTGCAGAACATGTCTTAACCCCATAAAATATTAGAAAGAGCAGACTTTGCAACCAATTAAGCATAACAGGTGTACTACCATGCTTCTCCTCGTTGCCAATTTCTTTATGGCGGGGTTTTAAAAACAACTTTAGTACAATTTGTTGAGGCCCACATTTTGCATTGGGATTGTGCCACTTTTGCAGCAGAAGCCCAAAGCACAATTTGTTAAATCTCATAATGTGCTTAATGCACTCATGATATACCCAATAAAAACAAGTGTGTGGGATCTTATCTGATGTTACTTCGCGTGACGTCACTTACTGTGATGCCACACATTGTGATATCATGGGCTGTGACGGCATACGCTATGATGTCACTTGCATCCTGACTAACGAGGTTATTCCCCCCATGTGCTAAAGCTGTAAGAAACTCCATAACTTCAATGCCTTCCATTTTAGGAAGGAATAATTTTACCCAAACACGAAACCTGCTTTGACAACTTTTTCCAAAAGCTACCAACCATTAATTTCAAGAGTAAAAAAATACAATGTGCATATTTTTCCCTTTAATGAGTTGGCAAAATTAACACACCGCGTTCCAAGGAAAAAGGCACTCAAAAACACATAGGGAAGGCAGTTCCATGCTTTCACATCCACACATGCATTCCACAGGCCTGCCCCTCGCCATCGGGTAACTTCACATGTGGTGTCCTTCCAACTTAAACCCATTATCCATCTCGAAAATGGGACCAGACCAGAGAGATACCTTAAACAGCCACCCTGAAGTTATTTGAACAAATGAGGATGGATGCACATTCACCCGGCCAGGAACGACGCCTGGGTCAGTGAACACACACCCTCTGTAGCAAAGATTTCAACCTAGACCAGTTCCTCTGCTGCTGTATAGGTAGCCTGGATGGAGAGGTAAAAATTAAATGTCACTTACTTAGATTAGGGCAGGGGGCGTGCTTCTACCAGCAGTGGTGGGTCTCGAGTCCACTCAGCCAACCGTCCTGGCGTCCTCAAGCTGAAGAAGGCAGCTACACTCAAGGCCAGGGAAGGCTGGGGCCGGACCGTGCCCACGGGCCCACAGCAGCACACAGGCCAGCCAGCCCAGGTCAGGGCCAGTGCACGCCGTCTCCGAGCCCGACTCCGCGTGGGTGGGGTGAGCGTGCGTGACTACTAACTGCACACTCCGTGACCGTGCAGTGAGTGAGCGAGTGAGTGAGACTCCGCCCGGTCGTGGCACTCAGAGCGGGACTCACTCGGAGAGTACATTATAAGGACAGGAGGACATTGGACTGTGTGTGTCGACTGACTCGTAGCAAGCAGTAATTCATTCACCTCACCGGCATCAGACCAGAGAGGAGCAAGTCTGCCTGCTACTGTCTGTGGCCAATTACAGTCTGTTCCTCGACTGCAAAAATGAGACTCGTGTCCTCCAGTCAGTCAGTCAGTCCATCCGCCACCCGCCCTGGGGACCCACATATACGGTACCGCAGCCCGCTCCACACACTACTAAGTTAGGGTGGGTACACATCGCTGCACATGTGCAACTGGCAGCAGACGCGCTTATACTTACATTTTATACGTGCAGCTGCCTCACGTGTGTGTGTGTGGGTGGGAGCTGCTGGTCATTTGTCGACAATCATGCTCATCACGGGTCGGGTCATGTGCGTCACTCATGCTCGCAGTGTGCACAGGCTGGCCTGGTCGGGGTCCTCCTCCAATCATAGTCACCAATGTCAGCGCACTGCGAGCTCATTCGCCAATGGACCTTGCCAACAGAGATGCACCTCTCTGGTAGGTGCCCGCCACAAACTCGTCGTGGTCGGTGCCGCCCCTTCCAGCCAGTATTTTGCGTACAGTGGGCTAATATCCACCCAAAAAGTAGCACCCCGCCAGGTATGGGTTTTCCCTGCACAAATGGGAAAAATTTCACCTATTTGTGTGGGACATAGCCCAATCTAGCAACACTGAATTTGTAAGTCCTCTGAGTCATGGTCCCACCTGCCAGAGGAACCAGGGTGGGCCGCTTAAGGGAATCCTTGACTTGCTGCTTGAAGCCAACCCTCCAGGCCAGCTGTGGGGCTCCTCGAGGGGGTTTACACAGGGCGGCCAGCGCTTCTCCTCTGGACGCGTCTTTTGTTCAGCGTTCACATGTCGCCATGGTGAAGAGACGGGGATGGCACTTTTTCCTCAGTCACTCCCCCCTCCTAATGCCAACAACACAGGGAACCCCGCAGTGCTCCGCAAGCGCTGGAAGCAGACTTGCACTGCGCTGCCAGGTCGGAGTGCGACTTGCACCAGGAGCTCTCTCCACCTCTGTGCCTCTAATAACACTCTCCACACGCACTGATGAGGGAGCAGAGCGTACAAACGCTCCTCCCGTCTGGAGAAGCAAAGAGACCAACACACGTTTTGTCCTAAAGTAAAAGTGGGTAAACGGCACCGCGCTCACCGCGCTGGATAATTCAATAAGCACCTCCTCAGCTGGGGATTGACAATCCAACGCTCAGTGATTTTTCTGGACGAGCCCACCAACTCCCCTAGCAGCACAAGGGAGTTTAGTCCAATATCAAGAGATCGTGTGAAGCTCCAGGAATTAACAAGCATTTGCAATGCAATAGGTCTCGCATTTTAGAAACGTTGACCTATTGGTATTGTAAATGACAATACCTTTTATTTTGCAGGTGTTTTTTAAACACACAAATAAATGCATTCTCATTTACAATGCCAATAGGTCAAAATCTCGCTTTGCAAATGCTTGTTACCACTGCTTTTGGGATTTGACCTTGTTTTTTATGCATCATCCTAAAATCATGGTGCGTTCAAAGTAGGTAGACCTCCTGTTAAAGATGGGGAGTCTACCACGTGCAGTTCGATGTGTCATCAGGGTTTGGTGAGAAAACAAACACAGCAAGTACAACAAATGCTTATAATAGCTGCCTCCCTGGCCTGTACCAATACAGACTTGTTGGGGGGGGGGGGGGAGGGGGGGGGGGGGGAGAAGGTGGAAGGAATCGCACACCTAAACTGGGCTGCGATACATTTCAGATTTGCTGCTGTGCACAGAATTAATTCTAAAAGTAAGCATTCACATTCTAGAAGTACATAGAACAAGCATTTGCAATGCAATAGGGCTCGCATTTACGTGAGTTTGAGCTATTGGCATTGTAAATGACAATGCCTCTTTTTTATGTTTTGGGTTTTAAGACATAAACAAAAGAAATTGTCATTTACAATAGTGATAGCTTAAACTCTCGCAAATGCAAGACTGATTCTAGAAGTACATAGAAAAATGTAAAAATCGGCTGTGGAACCTCATGGAATTGGTATCTCCCTCCATCACGTGGGCGGCATGGCCACAGCCTGGCTTCCCAATGCCCTCATGTGCACAGGCTTTGCGGCTTCGTGTTCTAATTAAATACGGGCCCTCCCTGCGAAGGAGCTGAAATAGGGCAAGATTCCTGATAAAAGGCTTCCAGATATTGCTCCTGAAGTCCTAGACAAACCCCAGAAGGCACAAAGCAGTAAAAAGGCAACAAACAGCAAACTCTGACACAACAGTAATATTAGTCTCAAGTCCGAGCTGCGCGTCCTTATGGGCTGGGACTTACCGCAGGGCACTTCAGTGCCATCTGGAGCGAGAGGACATAAAGCAGGAATAGTAAATCAAAGACACATCCCACTTTTATTTCAAAATAAACAAGCCTAGGGCACTTTCAAACTTGCTTTTGATATTGTTTTTGGGATGTGCATTGTGGCATCTGATCTCGACTGAGAAGTGCTGCAGAGCACATGGCCTGCGCCTGGCTGTGAGCAAACAGGAAGTGACGTAGGCAGCTGAGCCATGAAGTAACAGTCTCTCCCCAGCGCAGGAATGCAGAGCACATGGCCTGCGCCTGTCTGTCTGCAAACAGGAAGTGACGTGTGCAGCTGACCCATGAAGTAACAGTGTCTCCCCAGTGCACATGCTGTGCTCCTCGGCACATGAGACAGTGGAGTGTTTCTCTTCCGCAGGGGAGTGTGTGTGCTCTGGGACTGGCTGGAAGGGAGGGGGAGAGCAGAGAGTGGGATGAAGGACAGTGGAAGGAAGGGAGGCGACAGCAAAGAGTGGGATGAAGGACCGTGAGAGGAAGGGAGGAGAGAGAGCAGAGAGTGGGATGAAGGACAGTGAGAGGAAGGGAGGGGGAGAGCAGAGAGTGGGATGAAGGACAGTGAGAGGAAGGGAGGGGGAGAGCAGAGAGTGGGATGAAGGACAGTGAGAGGAAGGGAGGGGGAGAGCAGAGAGTGGGATGAAGGACAGTGAGAGGAAGGGAGGGGGAGAGCAGAGAGAGTGGGATGAAGGACAGTGAGAGGAAGGGATGGGGAGAGCAGAGAGAGTGGGATGAAGGACAGTGAGAGGAAGGGATGGGGAGAGCAGAGAGTGGGATGAAGGACAGTGGAAGGAAGGGATGGGGAGAGCAGAGAGTGGGATGAAGGACAGTGAGAGGAAGGGAGGGGAGAGCAGAGAGAGTGGGATGAAGGACAGTGAGAGGAAGGGAGGGGGAGAGCAGAGAGTGGGATGAAGGACAGTGAGAGGAAGGGAGGGGGAGAGCAGAGAGTGGGATGAAGGACAGTGGAAGGAAGGGATGGGGAGAGCAGAGAGTGGGATGAAGGACAGTGAGAGGAAGGGAGGGGAGAGCAGAGAGAGTGGGATGAAGGACAGTGAGAGGAAGGGAGGGGGAGAGCAGAGAGTGGGATGAAGGACAGTGAGAGGAAGGGAGGGGAGAGCAGAGAGAGTGGGATGAAGGACAGTGAGAGGATGGGAGGGGGAGAGCAGAGAGTGGGATGAAGGACAGTGAGAGGAAGGGAGGGAGAGAGCACAGAGTGGGATGAAGGACAGTGAGAGGAAGGGAGGGGAGAGGACAGAGTGGGATGAAGGACTGTTAGAGGAAGGGAGGGGAGAGCAGAGAGTGGGATGAAGGACATTGAGAGGAAGGGAGGGGGAGAGCAGAGAGTGGGATGAAGGACAGTGAGAGGAAGGGAGGGGGAGAGCAAAGAGTGGGATGAAGGACAGTGAGAGGAAGGTAGGGGGAGAGCAGAGAGTGGGATGAAGGACAGTGAGAGGAAGGGAGGGGGAGAGCAGAGGGAGTGGGATGAAGGACAGTGAGAGGAAAGGAGGGGGAGAGCAGAGAGAGTGGGATGAAGGACAGTGAGAGGAAGCGATGGGGGAGAGCAGAGAGTGGGATGAAGGACAGTGAGAGGAAGGGAGGGGGAGAGCAGAGGGAGTGGGATGAAGGACAGTGAGAGGAAAGGAGGGGGAGAGCAGAGAGAGTGGGATAAAGGACAGTGAGAGGAAGGGATGGGGGAGAGCAGAGAGTGGGATGAATGACAGTGAGAGGAAGGGAGGGGGAGAGCAGAGAGAGTGGGGTGAAGGACAGTGAGAGGAAGGGAGGGGGAGAGCAGAGAGAGTGGGATGAAGGACAGTGAGAGGAAGGGAGGGGGAGAGCAGAGAGAGTGGGATGAAGGACTGTGAGAGGAAGCGATGGGGAGAGCAGAGAGTGGGATGAAGGACAGTGAGAGGAAGGGAGGGGGAGAGCAGAGAGTGGGACGAAGGACAGTGAGAGGAAGGGAGGGGGAGAGCAGAAAGAGTGGGGCGAAGGACAGTGAGAGGAAGGGAGGGGGAGAGCAGAGAGTGGGATGAAGGACAGTGAGAGGAAGGGAGGGGGAGAGCAGAGAGTGGGATGAAGGACAGTGAGAGGAAGGGAGGGGGAGAGCAGAGAGTGGGATGAAGGACAGTGAGAGGAAGGGAGGGGGAGAGCAGAGAGTGGGATGAAGGACAGTGGGAGTAGAGTGCCGCTGATGAAAAGAGCCCATGCCTACTCGTGCCTCCCCGAGACCAGAACCAGTCCATGACCGGGGCAGCTGCTGTTCAGATTATTTATACCTTGTTTTTAGTACTTTCAGCAATAAATCCTTAGAATTGATCATGTTTTAATCCCCTCTTTCTCGCCCCTTCTTAGACTCTTTCGCTGTCGGATATCCGGTGATAACTGCGCAGCTCTGACCGCTGCCCTTCGCTCCAACCGCTCTTTGCTGGAACTGGACTTGAGTCGCAATGTCGTGGGTGATGCTGATGCGACCCTGATCTGTGATGTCCTGAACGACCCAGACACCCGGCTGCGGAAGATCGGGTAAGGAGCAGAAGGGGGGGGGGCTTTTCTCTATCAGTAGATTTGTTAATGTTTTAACTTTCTCGCCCCTTCTTAGCCTCTCTTGGTGTGGGATAACCGGTGCTGCCTGTGCAACTCTGGCCGCCGCTCTTGGCTCCAGCCGCTCTTTGCTGGACCTGGACTTGAGTAGCAATCCACTTTGTGACGCTGGTGCGGCCCTGATCTGTGAGGCCCTGAAGCACCCGGACACCCGGCTGTGGAACATCCGGTAAGGAGCAGTGGGGAGGGGGGCGGAGGCGTGGCTTTTCTCTATCCTTAGAATTGTTAATGTTTCAATCCCCTCTCTCTCTCTTTTTCGCACCTTCTTAGCCTCCGTCACTGTGGGATAACCGGTGCTTCCTGCGCAGCTCTGGCCGCCGCCCTTCGCTCCAACCGCTCGTTGCTGGACCTGGACTTGTGGGGCAATGCACTGGGTGACGCTGGTGCGACCCTGATCTGTGAGGCCCTGAAGCACCCGGACTCCCGGCTGCAGAAGATCTGGTAAGGAGCAGAGAGTGGGGGGAGGCTTTTCTGTCTCATCTGCATTTGTTATTTTCCTCTGTATTTGACCATCAGTACAGCATCTCTCCTAAATGTGTTTGTCTCACATGCGGATTTAAGGTCAGTCAGTTCCCAGAAGCCTGTTAGAGGCGCCATCAGCCCCCGAGTGCACGGAGTAGGAGAATGCCCCCAGAGGATGCTGATTTCAGGAAGTCTCCTTCCTGCTGCATAAGTTTCATTTTCTGAGGGTTATGTGGTGTCCCATCCAGCTGCGTCTATTATTGGTTGCAGGGGCGGCTGGCAATGGGGGGATGGGGGGTCGTTGTGCGTGAATGTACCCCAAGATGGAATATTACTGCCAAAACTATCGACCAAACATTGTAAAACTAGCAATGAATGCTGCTGTGCGTTCCAACAACATTAGGACTGAAAGTGTAGGAACTCTTAGTAAACTAAGGCTGTGCGGGTTACCCCTGAGTATACAAACCAGTCCCCACGTTCATTTATTGATTTTATTTACATTTTTTTATTTTTTATTTATTATTATTAGTAGCAGTACAGAATAGTAGCTGGATTTACAGTTTTCCACAATATAGAGCATTACATTGTAGACTATTAGTGATAATCCCTCAGACAACGTTTTCTCATAATCACACATCTTCCAGCATCCACCCTTCCTTATCCGCACCTGAGGAACTTCGATTTTCGATCACGATCGAATCGGCCCGCCATTTTGTGACCCGCCGCCATTTTGTGTTGCCATCACTCAGGCAGCACGGTGAACGAAGTCTATTCTGCTTTTCCTGTAGCCCGGTGTCAAAATACGTCCTCGGCCTTTATTTGCGAAGCTGGTGTTAGAACTAGCCGAGTACACTAATCCTTGTCTGGCTTTCCTAATCCCTGTTTCAACTATCTGTAGGCCCACACTAGTCTTTCCTGATCATATCTTATCAACTGGCCTTCACTGTCTCCTGCTAGCATTCTCTCATGTCACGACTGTCCTCTAATACACACAAACCTATCTCACCACCTGCAAGTTAGTTATAATCTGTTAATGAATTAGTTCGGGGGTGGGTTGACGAACACAGTTGGAGGAGAGGTCTCTTCGAGTCATCTGATATTTCTGTTTTCGAACCTTTCTTATTGGTTCCGCTTTGTTTTTCAACTTTCCCTATTGGCTCTTTCCTTATATGCTTTGGGAGTGTATCTCGTTAATAATTATGTATTGTATAGTATTTAATCTGATGCGCCACAGAGTGAAGTGGCAGTCTCCTGAGAACCTACTTTGTGTACTTCTAGGATAACTGTACTAGCTGCAGCTAAATAAATCCAATCTTCTAACGCCGACAGAGTGTCCCGTGTCTCTGTGTAGCGAAGCAGGTGAACTCCGGAGACAGAGGGCGTACCCTGCGCCGCCAGGTCCAAAAGGTTCTGGTTCTTCACACCTCAGGGATTCCCCCCATCAGTCCGAGTCTGAGGTATCGCTATCTTGATCAGAAGGCGGGTCACAGATGCCCCCTCTGAATTTATTCCAGGCCCCCCATACTTTACTCCATTTACGAGGGCAACCTCGCCTAATAAAGGCCGATCTTTCAGCGAGCATAATGAGGAAAATAAAAATCTATGAGGCCTATGTGTCCCCATGTGCCCCCCCCAACGCTTATGTGCACATACATGTAACCTATGTATTTCCCCTCCATGGCCTTTCTATCATGATGCTTATGCTATAACGTGGCCTGCCATCATCCAGTCTCCCATGAGAGAAACGACAAATCTGTATTGAGGCCTACACGTTTTTCATCATGTTTTCCTGCATTTTCATGAAGCCCATGTTTATGGCTCAGCCAGAGCCGAAAAGAGGTTTCATGCCTCAGAACGCTCTGAAAGCTGCAGCTACGTATCCTTGGCCTTGCACACTTGGGCCTCAGCCAAAGGGGCCCCGACCGAGGTGCCGAGACAGTATTGAGCACGGTTATCCGCTCCTCGAGAAATACATTCCTGCCTGGAGAAGGAGGAATTTAAACATGACCCATCTGCAAAGGAGAAAGCCTAGCCTTTCTGTCTCTTTTTGTGTGATTACAAAGCTCACGTCAGTGAAAAGCCCATAGCCCCCGTGCAAGACTTCTGCAGTAAATGAAGTAAATGAAGAAATAGATGCCACATCGGCTCTTGGTGATGAGCAACCTATGTCACAAATCAGTCCCTGCTCCAGACATCGGATATCAGATAATACAAGATGTGCTGGTCGTTCTGACACTGAAGGCCTCACTCACTGAAGGCCTCACTTCCAGACTTGTCCGGTTGCATAGCAACCCTCCCCACGTCAGTTACACGTCATGCTCGAGTTGAGCACAAGTAAGGCAAAGTTCCAGTACAATTCCAGCTGATCACGCAACCCCCTCCAGGTATCCACCCACACATGACAAATTACCCATTATCATCAAGTGGACGCCCACATGGACGCCCACCTTCACGCCTACTTACACGCCCACATGCTCTTATCTCATTCTCTCTTGCTCTTTTGCTTACGTACAATTGAGAGATGTATATATACTGTACTCTGTGAATAATGTTTTGAGAATATTGAGAATACTTTTGAGTCCCTTTCCAGATCCTTTGTGGTGATGGTAATATTCTCCCTTTGACTCGAGTTATTGGAATAAAGCCCTTTATGAACCTGATACCACAGACTCAGCCTCTTGCTTTATGCATGATCTTATTTATATACTAAAAATTCTGAGAGCGTAATATTTTATTTACGACAATAGCCTCGTCCATGTCCTTTCCCCATGCGGTTAACTTTGGTGACTCCCTCACTCCATTTTTGGGCTATGTTGCGCTTGGCTACCATGATACCCAGCGTAGTCCACCCCTGTGCCTGCCGCGTGAGATCGTTAGGTTCCCATATATTCAGCAGGCAGCGCCTAGGCTCCGGCACCAGTGACACTCCCCCCGCCTGCGACATTGTCCGCATCACCTGCCTCCAGTACTCTTTAATGACAGAGCAGTCCCATATGGTGTGAAAAAAATTGCCCACCTCCCCGCAGCCACGCAAGCAGAACGGGTGCGCTGTGCTACTTATGTTGTGCAGGGTGTGTCTGGTGTAGTAGGAGCTGTGCAGAATGCGGAGCTGTACTAGTCGGAGTCTTGAGGGTATGCCCGCCTCTCTCGGTGAAGCCAGCGCCTCACGCCACTCCGGTTCGTCAAATTCACCTACATCACGGGACCATTTCTCTCGGAGAGGACCCGTCGGGTCTGATAGGTTGTTTACCAGCTTGCGGTATGTGAGCGACATGGACCTTTTGGGCATGTAGTCCGTCAACAATCTGTCCTCCAAGGGCGATGCCTCTGGTATTGTCGTGTCAGTTTTTAGCCTTGACAGCAAGGCATGTTTGATTTGTGTATATCAGAACCACTCCGAGGGCGCCAGCTCGTACTGCTGCTGAAGACACGCGAATGTAATTATTTCACCCTTGTGCCACATGTCGCCTACCGTGGAGATCCCGATATTATCCCAATTATTAAAGCCCTTGCTGCCTCTAAGTTTTCCGAGTTGTTTTGTATCCCACAACGGCGTGAGTTGGGTCAAGACCCCGCGCCACCCTAGCTTGGCTTGTGCCTCGTGCCAGATGGCGACGGTCTGCCGAAGTGGACCGATGAGCGCTGGAGCCAGAGTTCCGTCATACAAGTGTGCCAACATACCTCTCTCGCCCAATATGTCCCTATCTGCCCTAAATGCAGGGTCTACCCGCGGAGCATGAAGCCATTGATTAACTACTTTTAGCTGTGCCGCCCAGTAGTAGAGGTGGATATTAGGAAGCGCTATCCCTCCGTCATACCAACTGCGAGTTAACTTGGCCTGTGCTATTCGCGGCGGTCTGCCACCCCAAAAAAGGCTAGTTACCTGCGCCTCAATTGCGCGGAAGTATTCCGGCGGTATGCGACATGGCGTATTTTCTAATACATACACAAATCGGGGTAGGGGCATCATTTTAAATAGGGCAGCTTTCCCCAGTAGCGTTAGTGGCAGTGCACCCCAGTGGCGCACGTCTCGCTTGAGGCGGTCCAATGGGGGTTGCAAATTCTGCTTTAGGAAGTCTGCTGAGTTTGCTGTGGCGTGAATCCCCAGATATTTAAATGACCCCTCTGCTATTTGGAGTGGGCAGTCCGCTGGGAGCCGCGGACTGGGGCCACGCAGCACGTACATGATCGATTTTGACCAATTTATGGTGTATCCTGATGCTCTCCCGAAAATCTCGCAGATGTTGAGTAAAGTTAGTATTGAGCGTCGCGGGGACGACAGATAGAGCAGCACATCCTCAGCATAAAGGGAGACGCGGTCTTCCCAGTCGTTTGACCATTGAAGCCCCCGTATCATGAGCTCCCAGCGTATCCATGCTGCCAGGGGCTCCAGCACCAGCGCGAATAGTAGGGGCGACAGGGGGCATCCCTGGCGGGTGCCCCGTGTCAGGGGAAAATCTTCAGATAAATGCCTGTTAACGGCGATGTGGGCCAGTGGTTTAGTGTAGAGGAGCCGGACCCAGGCGCAAAATTTGGGTCCAAAGCCCAAGTGCTGTAATACTGCGAACAAGAAAGGCCATTCGACCATATCGAACGCCATTCGCGCATCCAACGAGAGCAGCACCGCTGGTTCCTGTATTTGCTCCGCTTGTGCCAGCACGCCATGCAAGCGCTTCAAATTGAGGGCTGTGCTTCTGCCGGGCATAAAGCCGGACTGATCCGGGTGCACGACTTTAGACAAGTGTGGCGTTAATCGAGACGCCAAGAGTTTCTCAAGGATCTTTGCCTCCGCGTTCAGCAGTGAGATAGGACGGTAGGAGGCACACTCAGAAGCAGGTTTGCCGGGCTTCAGTATAGCCACTATGGTGGCTGTTCGTTGATCTTGCGGAAGCTCGCCCACACGGAGACTGTCTGTGAACATGTGAAGCAAGTAGGGGGCGACAGTCCCGGCTGTTCGCTTATAGAGTTCAATTGGTATGCCGTTCGGTCCCGTCGCTTTACCCGATTGCAGTGCTCCAATTGCTATTTGTATCTCTTCTGCTGTGATGTCGGCTTCCAGGGCGCTCACCGCCTCCGGGGTGAGCTGAGGCATTTCTAAATCTTTCACGTATATCCGCGCTTCCTCCACTGTCATGGAGGAGGTGGAAGACTAGACTGTGCAGAAGGGGCGCGCTAAAACATGCACTATCGCGCGTGGTTCCGTTATTATCTGGCCAACCTCAGAGTTAAGGTGCACTATCCATCTGGCTCCCTTATCCCGCCTATCAAGCAATGCCAGGAGCTTCCCAGTCCTATCCCCAAGGTCGTATATTTTGTGCCGCGTGGCAAGAAGCTGCTGTCTCGTGTACTCCGTAAGGTGTGCCCTATATTTGACCTGTGCAGCTTGCAGGACAGAGGAGGACGCAGGTGTGGGGTCACGGGCCTGCTGAGCCTCTGCTGTGTGCAGCTCTTGTTCGAGCAACTGCAATTCCGCCTGATTTGCTCGTTTGTGCGCCGCTATGGTAGTGGTAGCCTGTCCTCTGAGGACTGTTTTGTATGCCTCCCACAAAATCGTCGGCGAGGCGACCGAGGGGGCATTTTCTTTAAAGTAGAGACTTGTTTGCTTAATTGCCTTGCAGACCTTGGGGACCTGGAGATAGCCGGGTGTATGGGGGATACGACGACGCGCGAGGCGGTGACATGTGTATTTTAGGAGTAACAGGGAGTGGTCGGATACACCCCTGGGTCTGATCTCTATGCTGTCTATGTTTCTAAGACTACCAGTTGATCCCAGGAAGTAGTCTATCCTAGTTAGGCTGTTATGCACCCCGGAGTAGTATGTATATTGCTGTGTTGTTGGATGAGTTAGCCTCCACAAGTTGGAAAGCCCCAGCGCGTCAATAAAGCTACCAAAACGGGACATTCCCGCACCGCCCACTCTCATAGGGTATCTATCAAGTGACTCATTCATAACTGCATTAAAATCTCCTCCAAGGATCAGTTCTCCCTCAGGCAGGTCAAGGAGAAACTCGCCAAGTGCCGGTAACGCTGTGGCGTGCAACGCAGGTGGGATGTAAACGGAGACTATGTTAAGGGGGCGCCCCTCCCATTGGGTGGCTATCGTCGCGAATCTTCCTGACCCGTCAGTTTTGTGTTTATGTATGATTAGCGGGTATTGTTTCCACACCAGTATGCCTACCCCCCCCTAGACACTGAAGTAAATTCCGAGTGTACCACCATTTTGTACCCCCACCGGTCCATGGCTTTACTAGTGGTGCTAGTGAGATGGGTTTCCTGCAATAAGACGACCGCCGGGGCACACCTCTTAAGGCTATGTAGGACCAAACCGCGTTTAATTTTGTCTCCCAAGCTCTGCACATTCCATGTGAGTAGGGAAAGAAGCGGTATCGGAGTGAGGGAACTCGCCACTGGTGCCTCTTCTTTAGTACCAGACATTAGAGCATTGGGCGCTGAGAGTAATTGGCAGCGTGAGAGTATCAACGCGCATCATGTGTTCTATATTTGTTGTGTGTACTGCATTGTGACTAATACTTTCTGTTTGAATCATAACTGCTGAAAAACCCGTAAAAACAATCCCATCTCCCCCCAACCCCCTCCCTGCCTCCCTGCCATATGGACGCCAAACTGCCCACCACCCCAACTCAGCAGAGTGCTTAGAACCCAAACCCCAACACATTACTTCCATGCAAGGAGCGGGAGGTCCGAGGAAGACCAGTAACCTCCCCCATTCGAGCGTCCAAATGTTCCGATGATGTGACGTGAGTAAGCGGGCACCGCTCAACCCATTAATCAGTCCTCTCTACCCTGCCCCGTTTAAGAAGGAGTGGACATATCGTGCCTCTTCATTAAGCCTCCCGATGCAGCTGATCCCCATTCTCTACGTTACAGTCACGGTTAGTGGGGTCCTCCGTCCCTCCAGGAGGCCGCCTTCGCTTGTCCGAACGTCCTGCGCTTTTCACCTGCTGCCACCCCTCAAGCCATTCGTGGGCTTCCTCAGGCGGTTCGAAAAACCATGTCTTCCCATCCGCCACCACTCGAAGCCTGGCCGGAAATATCATGGAGTAGGAGAGCTCACGGGCTCTCAGCTTCTTTTTAACTTCTAAGAAGCTTCTACGTCGCGCCGACACTGCCGCCGTATAGTCCGGAAAGCAGGACACTAACGAATTCTGTATTCACAGGGGCGGCGCCACTCGGGCCGTCTGAAGAATGGCATCCCTGTCTCGGAAGTTAAAGACACAGGCCAGGACCGGCCGAGGGGGAGCCCCGACCTTAGGACCCTGTGCGCCCGCTCCACAGAGAAGAAGGCAGAGAGTCCCCTGGGTTGCAGTTCAGATTTTATGAGGTTTTCCATGAATAGATCCATGGCCGGGCCCCCCTCATTCTCCGGAATGCCCGTGATGCGCACATTGTTGCGGCGGGACCGCCCTTCCTGGTCATCGAGCCTCTCTGCCATGCGCTTATTTTCAGCCTCCAGTTGCGACACTTTTGATAGTAAGAAGCTAGAGTCTTTCGTCAGAGTAGCTGTAGCTTGCTCAACTTCCGTCACTCTAGCGGACATTTTCTGGAAGTCCGCTCTGAGGAATGCCATATCTGTGGAGATAGTCCCCACCGTCGTCTGCACGTTATTGAGGGCGGCCATAATATCCTCCAATGTCACTTTAGGCATTGCAGCGTCGGCAGAGGCCTCCTCCACATGACCGGCGTGTTCTGAAGGCGACGGGGCGCCTTTAGCATAAGCATATTTGTCGAGTTTCCCTTGTTGGTGCGCCCTAGTCCCCTTGCCGCTCATTGTAGGGCCAGAGATCTCTTTAGACGCCTTTACAAGCTGGAGGTCAAGGGGCAGAGCGCAAGGCCTCAGGACAGATTTATCACACCCCACACAATTTGCGACGTCGTCACACCTCAGACGCCGGCACTTCTTATTTGCAGCGGACACGATGATAGGCACACCTTCGAGTCCCCCACCAGCACTCCGAGGCACTTAGGACTGCTTGCGTACGTACATCACTCCAGGCCAGCCGCCTCCACGCGAAGGGCGCGATTTGTCGCCTCTCCCCAGGCCGTCTCTACTCCAATTGGCACCCACAAGCTGCGAGGCACTCAATGCTGTGCCAGGTCAGATCGTCTCAGGTGCCACACCCGGGCACTCTTCGCTGCTCACAGCTCAGTTCAGACAAGCCGCACCTCAGCATTTAACTTCACGTCCACTGCTTTGCTGTATTTTATCGCTGACCGCGCTGCAATGCACTCACTGGGTGGGTATGGCAGTAACGCGGACGCGTGACCATTCAGCCTGGAATCAGGGCTCTCGCCACAGCCTCGTGTCCTGGGTACTTCCCCCGGGTTGCCTACTGTTAGAAAGGATAGACGGACCGGGAGGGTCGGCCGGGGTCAGGAGGAGAGGTCTCCGGGGAGAGCCGTCTCCAGCGATCGTACAGACAAGTAACTTCCCCCCCCACAGACAGATATCACACACGGATAAGGTTCAGTGTTCTTTATAAGCACTTCTTAAGGTACGGTTGAATGGTACAAGGAGGTCTGGACTCAGGGGTCCCCTCGATTCAAGTCTCTCAAAGCAGGGTAAGGGGTAGCGGGACAGTCTGTCTACCAGTCAGGTAGTTTGGATGAGATGATGACTAGCTCACAATCCTCGAGCTTGGTGGTTTAGTTGGTACGGGCCGCGGCAGCGCCAGCAGGTCCCGGTGGAGATGGTCGGTACACGGTCCACGGTAGCACCAGCAGGTCCCGGTGAGGATGGTCGTTACAACGGGCCGCGGCAGCGCCAGCAGGTCCCGACGAGGATGGATGTTGTAGAAGGCCGCGGCAGCGCCAGCAGGCAGGACGATGGTTCACAAGAGCGGGCTACGGCAGCGCCAGTAGTCCGTCAAGGCTGAGTTCTCTCGGTGTCTCTCGACTCCAGGATACAACTGCCTTCCTGCTCCGGAGTTGCCCCAGTTATAGGGCAGGCGCCCTTTGATGTCCGGACCCTCGCACTTGGAGGTCGGAGGGCCCGGGATGAAGGTGTCCAGACACCCAGCAGGGGGTGGAGCCAGCGCCTGGGGGAGCTGGAGGCGATCGGCACCTGGCGGGGGAAGAGCTCTTGACACTTCGTCCTCCCATTGACCTGCCAAGTGGTCCGCTCACCTCCCGGGTGGATGGTGGTGCCGGGATGTCGGGGCCGGCCAGGCCCGGGGTTAGGGTCGGGGCGAGGCCACGCGGCCTCGTGGTGCAGGGCCCAAGATGGCGGCTTGAACCGGCCGGGGGAGCCGGTGGGGCTGGGCCCCGTGATGAGTAGAGGTCCGAGGGCAGAAGATCCGTCGGGAGACGGGGTACAGGTGCTTTTCGTGGGTTATGCCTGGTGGGCCGGAGCTCGGGCCCTGTCATGCGGGGAGGGAGCAAGCCCTTCGTGTGGCCTGTCCAACATGCGTCCCCCCCAGCTGAAGGCGGGGAGAGTCACCCATCTCCTTGGGGACTCTCTTCGTCGAGGCGGAAAAAGCGGGACAGGCCATCCGCGTTGGCGTGGTCTTGGCCTGGTCGGTGCTCCACAGTGAAATCCATTCCCTGCAGGGAAATGGACCAGCGCAAGAGTTTTGGGTTCTCCCCCCGCATCTGCATCAGCCACTGCAGGGGTCGATGGTCGGTTTGTACCCGGAAGTGGGTACCGAAGAGATAGGGCCGGAGCTTTTTGAGGGCCCACACCACTGCGAAGGCCTCCCTCTCGATGGTGCTCCAGCGCTGTTCTCGGGCCAGGAGACGTCGACTGATGAAGGCCACCGGCTGGTCATGACCTTCGGGCTTTAACTGAGAAAGGACGGCTCCGATGCCGTGGTCGGAGGCGTCGGTCTGTACCACGAATTCCCGACTGTAATCGGGGGCCTGGAGCACAGGGGCGGTGCACAGGGCGGCCTTCAGCTTCTCGAAGGCCGCTTGACAATCAGGGGTCCAGTTAATCCGCTTCGGTTGGTTCTTGGACGTGAGACCCGTAAGGGGCCCCACGATGCTGCCGTAGTCCTTCACGAACCGCCGGTAGTAGCCGGTGAGCCCCAAGAAGGCGCGGACCTCGGTCTGGTTGACGGGGGGCTGCCAGGACTGGATGGCAGCAATCTTAAGTTGTAGCGGGGCCACCAGACCGCTTCCCACTTGGTGCCCAAGGTAGGTCACAGACCCTTGGCCAATTTGGCACTTGCCGGCCTTAATTGTGAGGCCGGCCCGCTGGAGGGCCTGTAGGACCTCTTGGAGGTGACGGAGGTGGTCGGGCCAGTGGCGGCTGTATACAGCGATATCGTCCAGGTAGGCAGCGCTGAACTCTTCGAGCCCCGCCAAGACCTGGTTCACGAGGCGTTGAAACGTGGCGGGGGCATTCTTCATGCCGAAGGGCATGACCTTGAATTGGTAGTGGCCATCGGGGGTAGAGAAGGCTGACCGTTCCTGAGCCCTGGGGGTGAGGCCGATCTGCCAGTAGCCCGCTGTTAGGTCGAAGATACTGAGGTAGCGGGCGGCCCCCAGCCGGTCGATCAGCTCGTCTGCTCGGGGGATCGGATGAGCGTCGGTCCGGGTGACAGCGTTCAAGCCCCGGTAGTCGACGCAGAATCTCAGTTCAGGTGCGGTGCCGGGGGCAGCGGCTTTGGGGACCAATACAACCGGACTGGCCCAGGGACTGTCCGAGGGCTCGATGACCCCGATTGTGAGCATCTTGGCCACCTCCTCCTGTATGCAGGCCCATACCCGATCTGGTACGCGGTAGGCCCGGTGTCGGACAGGGGGACTGTCCCCGGTGTCCACGTCGTGCAAACACCAAGGGGTGACCCCGGGGGTGAGGGAGAACAGGGTAGCGAACTGCAGCAGGAGGTTCCGGCAGCCCTGGCGTTGCTCCGAAGTGAGGGCGTCAGAGAGCCGGACCCCGTCCACGGAGCCGTCATTCTCCTGAGTCTTCAGAAGATCCGGGAGGGGTTCGGAGTCTTCCTCTGCCCCACTGTCCGTAGCCATCAGGAGGCTGAGTTCTGAGCGCACAAAGTGTGGTTTGAGTCGGTTGGTGTGGAGGACCCTAAGGGGGTTCCGGGAGGTCCCCAGGTCGATGAGGTAAGTGACGGGGCTTTTGCGCTCGACCACTTTGAAGGGCCCCGTCCACTTATCTTGCAAGGCACATGGTTCGGTGGGGGACATCACCCATACTTGTTGTCCAGGCTCGAACTCAACGGAGGAGGCATTGTGATCATACCACTTCTTCATGTCCTCCTGGCTGGCCTCGAGGTTCGCCTTGGCCATCTCTCTGAAGCGCCGGGTCTGATTGCGTAGGGCCAGGAGGTATTTGAAGACGTCTGGAGGGGTCTTTAGGGGGGCCATCTCCCAACCTTCTTTTACTAGGCTGAGGGGCCCTCGCACAGGGTGCCCGTACAGGAGTTCGAAAGGGCTAAAACCGAGGGACTTCTGGGGAACTTCTCGGTAGGCGAAGAGGAGGCACGGGAGTAGTACATCCCACTGGCGACGGAGGGGCTCTTCCAATCCCCCAATCATCCCCTAGAGGGTGCGGTTAAAACGCTCCACTAGTCCGTTCCCTTGGGGGTGATAGGGGGTCGTGAATCTGTAGGTGACCCCGCATTGTTGCCAGAGGGACTTCATGTATTTGGATATAAAGTTCGTGCCTCGGTCGCTGACGACTTCTCGGGGGAAGCCTACCCGGGAGAAGATCCCCATTAGGGCCCGGCCAACCACCGGAGCTGTAACGGTCCGTAGGGGCACCGCCTCGGGGTAGCGGGTGGCATGGTCCACCAGTACTAAGATGAACCTGTGTCCTTGTTCCGTGCGGGGGTCCAGAGGCCCCACGATGTCTATCCCCACCCTCTCGAACGGGGTGGTGACCACAGGGAAGGGTTGCAGAGGGGCTTTCAGCTTCCGACCACTCTTCCCGCTGGCTTGGCATGTGGGGCAAGATCGGCAGTGGTTCAGGACGTCGTTCCTCCTTTTCGGCCAGAAAAAGTGGGTCACTAGGCGGCTGTACGTTTTATCTTGGCCCAGGTGTCCAGCCAGGGGGACATCGTGGGCCAGGTTGAGCAGAAAGTCTCTGAAGCGGAGAGGTACCACCAGTACTCGACCGGCCCCCAGCTCGGCGATTCTTTGCTCGCTGTATAGCAGGTCGTTATCCCAGTAGACCCAGTGAGTTCCGGTGGAGTCCCCTGCGTTCTGGGCGCTGGCTTGTTGGCGGAGTCCCTCGAGGGAGGGACAGGTCTTTTGTTCCTGGCGGAACTGTGCTTGGGTGGGCCCCCCCTCTTGACGCCATTGAGCCAGGTCAGGAAGGTCCTGGGGTTGCGCGTCCCCTTCGGTCGTCGGGTCTGGGAGGCTGGCCTCGCCGTTGTCTTCTACTGGGGCGACTGGGGGCGGAGGTGCTGGCCATTCTGGTTCTTCTGAACGAGGGACGGCACGGGCGGCCATGGACCGGGTGGTTATGCAGGCCCAGTCCGGGAGGCCCAGCATCCCCAGGTGCTCTCTTCTCTCAACGGTGGCCCACGGGGAACTCTCGAGGTCATTCCCCAGGAGGCAGTCCACGGGGGCATCGTCCCGGACCGTCACCTTCAACAGGCCGGAGACCCCTCCCCATTCGAATGGGACGCAGGCCATTTGACACATACTTTCGGAGTTGTCTGCCGAGCGGACGGGGCAGAGAATGTTCGGCAGGATCTGCTCGGGCTTCACCAGGTGACAGCGGACGGCCGTCACACTGGCGCCTGTGTCACGCAAGGCCTCGGCTCGCTGTCCATTAATGGTCACCCACTGACCGTATTTCCTGGTGTTAGCGGGTAGGGGAGCCCGCGGGACCATGTCTCTTCCCCCTAAGCACGCCAGGACCATGGCGGCCGGTTCCCACTCTTGCTGGGCCGGCTCATACTCCTCTGGTTCCTCCAATGATCGCTCTTCCCCCAGGGCGGCGGTAGCTACCTGGCGGGGCTTGGGTGTTTGGTTCTGCGGGCAGCTCGGGTCATTGGCGTAGTGGCCGACTCGCTGGCATCGGTGGCACGTGACGTTGGCTCGGACCCCAGGACGCCACGGGGGGTTGCCCCGACCGGCCGGAGCCGGGGTGCTGGCCACGTGTGTTGCGGGCAAGGCGTCTCTCCCTCGCCCCTGGCCCCCTCCTCCTCCCCGAGGACGGTGCTGGCCTTGGTTGTTTCTGTTCTGTTCGTGTGGCCCCCTCCGGCCCACTCGGGTGCTTTCCCATCGGTCAGCTTCGGCGGCGAGCTGCCGGGGGTCAGTCAGCTTACTGTCGAGGAGGTGCTGCCTGAGCTCGACGAAGCAGTTGTTCGACAGGTGCTCCCATACCATCAGGTTAAAGAGTTGTTCGTAGGTGGTGACCTGGCTCCCCTTTATCCAACCCTCGAAGGCACGGCTGAAATAGTTCACGTATTCTACCCAAGTTGTACCTGGGATCCGGGTGCAATCTCTGAACCTCTGGCGGTACATCTCGGGTGTGAGGCCGTAGCGGGTGAGGAGGGCAGCCTTCATGTGGTCGTAGGACGACATTTGGTGATCTGGGAGCTGCAGTAGGGCATCGCGACCCTCGTTGATAAACCTCCCCCAAAGTCCGGCTCCCCAATCACTCCGGTCGATCCGGTGGGAGGTCATGGCGATCTCGTAGGCTTTAAACCACTGTTGTATGTCGTCTTCTCGGACATACTCGCGGACAACATCCTTGGGGATGTGGACTTTTTTCTCGATTGGCCCCGGGGTGTGTGGTCGCTCAGGCACCCCCAGTTCCTTATTCTGTTTCCGAAGTTCTATTTCCGCCAGTTTGCGCTCGTGCTCGAGCGTTATTTTTTTCTCCTCCAGCTCTCTCTGTCTCTGCTTCTCTTCTCGTTCATCTCGGAGCCGCATGTGCTCGAGGTTGAGTTTCTGTTCAGCTAACTTGAGTTCCCCATCCATCTTGAGTCGTGCCATTTCCAACTCGTGCAATCTGGTTCTTTCTCTTTCTCGGATCTCCTCCTGCGAGAGGCCCGTTCCCCGCTCCTCGGGAGCCGTGGCGTTCCCCTCTGGTGTGATGCTGCTTTGGTCGGAGGGTCCGGCGACCCCAGTTTCTGTCCACGACTCTAGGGCGTGCTTTAGATCATCTTTGGTACTCAGGCCGGTGGTAGCAATGCCAAGTTCTATGCAGAATTGTCTCAGTTCGCGGTGGTTGTATTCTTCTAATTTATCCATTTGGAATTTCTCGGTGGAGTTGCTATCTTTGGCTGACATCGTGTTTTTGTCGTGGGGTGAGCTACTCTCTGTACGATTACGCGTTGATTCGGATCGCGCCGCTGGCCACCAATGTTAGAAAGGATAGACGGACCGGGAGGGTCGGCCGGGGTCAGGAGGAGAGGTCTCCGGGGAGAGCCGTCTCCAGCGATCGTACAGACAAGTAACTTCCCCCCCCACAGACAGATATCACACACGGATAAGGTTCAGTGTTCTTTATAAGCACTTCTTAAGGTACGGTTGAATGGTACAAGGAGGTCTGGACTCAGGGGTCCCCTCGATTCAAGTCTCTCAAAGCAGGGTAAGGGGTAGCGGGACAGTCTGTCTACCAGTCAGGTAGTTTGGATGAGATGATGACTAGCTCACAATCCTCGAGCTTGGTGGTTTAGTTGGTACGGGCCGCGGCAGCGCCAGCAGGTCCCGGTGGAGATGGTCGGTACACGGTCCGCGGTAGCACCAGCAGGTCCCGGTGAGGATGGTCGTTACAACGGGCCGCGGCAGCGCCAGCAGGTCCCGACGAGGATGGATGTTGTAGAAGGCCGCGGCAGCGCCAGCAGGTCCCGGTGAGGATGGTCGTTACAACGGGCCGCGGCAGCGCCAGCAGGTCCCGACGAGGATGGATGTGGTAGAAGGCCGCGGCAGCGCCAGCAGGCAGGACGATGGTTCACAAGAGCGGGCTACGGCAGCGCCAGTAGTCCGTCAAGGCTGAGTTCTCTCGGTGTCTCTCGACTCCAGGATACAACTGCCTTCCTGCTCCGGAGTTGCCCCAGTTATAGGGCAGGCGCCCTTTGATGTCCGGACCCTCGCACTTGGAGGTCGGAGGGCCCGGGATGAAGGTGTCCAGACACCCAGCAGGGGGTGGAGCCAGCGCCTGGGGGAGCTGGAGGCGATCGGCACCTGGCGGGGGAAGAGCTCTTGACACTTCGTCCTCCCATTGACCTGCCAAGTGGTCCGCTCACCTCCCGGGTGGATGGTGGTGCCGGGATGTCGGGGCCGGCCAGGCCCGGGGTTAGGGTCGGGGCGAGGCCACGCGGCCTCGTGGTGCAGGGCCCAAGATGGCGGCTTGAACCGGCCGGGGGAGCCGGTAGGGCTGGATCCCGTGATGAGTAGAGGTCCGAGGGCAGAAGATCCGTCGGGAGACGGGGTACAGGTGCTTTTCGTGGGTTATGCCTGGTGGGCCGGAGCTCGGGCCCTGTCATGCGGGGAGGGAGCAAGCCCTTCGTGTGGCCTGTCCAACACCTACGGTCTAGTCTGCTTCGCCACCAGGCTCCGCCTCCGCGTTTCCGGGCGCCCGGCGATTTCTCTCAGCGGCCACGGGTCTCACGCCCAACGCTCGGGCCTCACCTCCAAAATCGAGGTCCCGGCTTCAGTAGAGGATGTAGGCCCCAGCAAGCGGCGCGACGGTGGCTGCACTGCAGGTCATGGAGGGACATCTAGATTACACCGATCGGTGCCGCTTTGCTCCGGCGTCATGCGCTTGGACTTGCGCTCTCTTTGAAGTGCGGATTAGTGATCGGATGGCGGGGAAGTCGGCCTCACCCCCGGAGCTCCTTCAGGCTGCGGCCATCTTGTACGGCAGCTAGCCACGCCCCTCTTATTTACATTTTAATAACGCAGGCCAGGCTTCCCGGACATCAGAGAACCGTACACAAGAATTTATATATCATCCGTATACAGGAAGAGCTAGAATTCACAGGAAGATGGCTCGTGGTAGGGACATAGGAAGAAATAAAAACAAGCATTTGCAATGCAATAGGTCTCACATTTTTGAGAGCTAGAGCTATTGCTGCTGTAAATGACAATGACTTTGTGTTTTTGTTTGAAGTGTAGTGGTTGTATGAACAGAGACTCAGCTGCAGCCCTGCCTCGAGGACTTCGAATGGGGAATTACCGATGGGACCAGAGACGCAGCTACAGCACTGGCTAAAGGACTTAGAATGAGGAATTACCGACCGCACCAGATTTGGAGCTGCAGCAGTGTCTAGACGACTTAGAATGAGGAATGACCACTGGGACAAGAGAAGCAGCTGCAGCACTGTCTAGAGGACTTAGAATGAGGAATTACCACTGGAACCCAAGAAGCAGCTGCAGCACTGTCTAGAGGACATAGAATGAGGAATTACCACTGGGAACAAAGACACAGCTGCAGCACTGGCTAGAGTACTTAGAATGGGGAATTACCGACAGGACCATCAAAGGACTAACTATGAAGGATTACCACTGGAACCCAAGAAGCAGCTGCAGCACTGGCTAGAGGACTTAGAATGGGGAATTACTGACAGGACCAGAGGAGCAGCTACAGCACTGCCTAGAGGCCTTAGAATGAGGAATTACTGACAGGACCACAGAAGCAGCTACAGAACTGTCTAGAGGACTTAAAATGAGGAATTACCACTGGGACCAGAGGTGCAGCGACAGCACTGGCTAGAGGACTTTTTTTTTTTTGCAGAGTCTTATATAACGCCAACTTGACCCGAATCGGGTATCAGAGCGCTTTACATAGCACCAGTTACGTTACATGAGGACACACATTCATTTTGGTTAGGCACGGGGAGATTAAGTGATTTTGCCCAGAATCACAGGATGACAATTGCGAGACTTTAGAAATTCATAAGTATTTTAATTTATCGCTGAATTTATTGCTTTTAAAATTGTTTTGAAACCTAGTCCTGCTCTGCCTTGGATTACGATGTATGTTGATGAATTTGGGTGTTATCGTTTTATTGTCAAATTAAATGTAAGTTTGATTATATACATTATTAATTCTGGCAGTGTGTTATAATAATAAGATGATGGAAGAAGCATTTGTTACAGATAATCCCAAGAAAGTTAACAGGTCATTCAGAGGGAACCCGCTGTGGTCGTGAAACGCTCTTGTGGTCTGCACAGCTCTTCTTAGGGACTGACTGCCCCAGGGGGTGAGACACAAATAGCACACAATGGAGTGAGAGCAAGAGGGAGCGCAGCACCACTGAGAGGACTGGAAGAGATCCCAATCCAGCGAGTGAGTGCCAAAGATGCCGATCGCAGACCTGGAGGTCTGAGCAGCCGCAGGCATATCTGATACCTTTGTTAGAATCCGAAAGGTTGGCTATTGATAACCTCAAGGCGGAGATCGAGGAATTGAAAGCATTAAAAGTGAGGACAAAACCAACTGAAGCACCGACGATAGCAGTGAAAGCAAGAGCCAACCAGACAAGGCTCATACAATCAACCTCTCCAGAGTGAATTAAAGTACATTGTCCCTGTAATCACCACACTGCCTCTGGGGTCACAGGAAGGGGCTTCCATTGATTTAATTCAACCAGTTGTTAAATCTCCTCAAGGAGCCCACACTGCAGAACGAAGAGTCATCCATTGGGCAAGTCCTTTCAGCTGTATACTCACTTCATCCATCAGTGCAGGCGTCTGCTGTTCTGAGACACACACAAAGAGCTGAGCGTAAACCCATCCACAGGAGCGAGGCAGCGCTACAGATCGTGGAAAGGGAATGAGGAGCCCTGAGGTCAGATGTACTAGCCCACTTCCTTTGGTAGCTTTCTTCGGCCGTACCAGATTGTGGATCCCATTAACGGAGGGATGTGGAACATCACTTGTACCTGCCAATGAGACGTCAGGAGCAGGTGGGACATCACAAGTACGTGCCAATGAGACGTCAGGAGCAGGTGGGACATCACAAGTACCTGCCAATGAGACGTCAGGAGCACTTGTACCTGCCAATGAGACGTCAGGAGCACTTGTACCTGCCAATGAGACGTCAGGAGCAGGTGAGGCATCACTTGTACCTGCCTATGAGGTGTGAGGAGCAGGTGAGACATCACTTGAACCTGCCAATGAAACATCAGGAGCAGGTGGGACATCACTTGTGACAGCCTATGAGGTGTGAGTAGCAGGTGGGACATCACTTGAACCTGCCAATGAGACATCAGGAGCAGGTGGGACATCACTTGTACCTGCCTATGAGGTGTGAGGGCAGGGGCGTAACACAGGCCCCGGCAGCCCACGTGTTGCGGGGGTCCCCATGCTCCAGGGGCCCCCTCACTCAGCAAGCCTCTTCATCAAGAATTAAATGGTGCGCACGCCCGGCCTCTTAATATTCACCCGACACGCAGCGCAGGCGCAGCATGATTAATGACATTACTTTCATGACGCTGCGGCACAACTTGTTGGGGAGGTACAGTTAGAATAAAGTGGCAGGCACGGGGTTAGCCTATAGTAGCCTATAGTAAGTGCGCTCGTTTGATTTCTAGAGCGCAGCACTTTTTGAACCTGCGAAGGCAGGTGTGGCAGCCTCTCTCTCTCTACGGGAGGGTTGAGCACAGACACGGGATCGAGGAGACGCGGCAGCTGCACTCTGCGGAGGCATCTGTTTACCAAACTCAGTAATTACCCGCTCTGTTCTTTATGGCGCTGAAGGCTTCCTTTCTTCTGCCAAGAAGCTCTTGACTCTAGCGCCCAACCGGCTTCTTGTAGATGGTCCCAGGTCGCGTCAGCTCCCGCAGGGACACACTGTTTGTTGGGAAGGACCGGTCCGGATGGCCCAGGCTGTGACAGGGTGTTTCAGTTTCCTGCCCCCCAGTCGGGCCCCAAGGCACCCAGGAATTCACTGTTGTTCCTCTGCGCACCCTGCTGATGGCCCAGTGTTTTGTGAATCGCCATGTACTGTTGCTGTGCCCTGCCCGGGCAGAGCCCACTGTGACCTGGACTCACCACGCCAGCCAGCGTGTCTCATTTTAAGAGCGGGTGGCACGGGTGAGGCTGCAGGGCAGCATGGCTCGCTCTCAGTCGGTCATTCTGACTCTCAAGAGGCCAGGTAAGTCAGATATTCATTTAGTAATCCGCTGCTGACATGATTCAAAATGTTCTTTTAGAGACTGGGGGCACTAAAGGTGTATATCTGTGCTGTATGTACATGCAGGGCCGTCTCCGAGTTTTTTTCTAACTGAACCTGCAGTTTTGCTGGTCTCTTAGTGCAAAGGCTTTACTATTCATGCTTGACAGCGGCAGGGGGTACAAAGAAGCCTTTTTTCCCAGCACAGTGAGACTGTGACTTAGATGAGTTATGTTCAGCCCTCACTGCCTCCGATCTCCATGACTGCATTTTTAGGTCTCGCCTGAGACAGCGCTTTAGCGCTGCTCAGGCGAGACTTATAGTAAGCGAGTTTTGGAAGTGCAAACAGTGGCTTTTCAGGCCTCCAAATACAGTGCATGTGCCCCAGGCGCGCGCACCATTTGGCAGCCTGAAAAGCACTGCCTGATCACTTGCTTTGATGTCCTCAGTGAGCCGTGCGGACACTGAGGACATCAAAGTGCACACCATTTGCCACCCCCTTGTTTTTTCCTTTGATCCCTATCTTTCCCTTCCTCAATCTCACCCTCTCCCTGCCTTTTACAACTGCGGCCCGCCCCCACTCCCCCCTCCCACTCCCTCCTCTTTTAATGTCGCTGTCATTGTCATCGTATTTTGGAGTGAATTCACAGTTTGAGTCCGCTCGCACTATGGTGGTTCAGCACATTAGATAGAGGCGAGCAGTTCTGCCGGTAAATTGCGTTTGGCTCTAACTAACCAAAACCTTTAAAGTAAACATGTTGTTCCTGACTAGATTTCACATGCTTTACTTAATCTTGCATTACCTATGTGTTTGTTTTTTCAAGGATTTTGTTACTTATTTTTCACGCACCTATCACTCTTGTCTCCCCTCCCTTATAACCTATTTCCAGGTTCTCCAGCGCCACAACGTCAAAATAAATGGCAATAGCACTATGCAAATATAATCACTCCTCTGCAAATGAACTGACTAAAGTAAAAAAACATTAGATTTCAATGCTAAAAACTCTAACTTTCACAAATGCGAGACTGCTGCACGCCGCACACTGCTGCACGCCGCACACTGCTGCACGCCGCACACTGCTGCACGCCACACACTGCTGCATGCCGCACACTGCTGCACGCCGCTGCACGCCACACACTGCTGCACGCCACACGCTGTTGCACGCCACACACTGCTGCACGCCTCACACTGCTGCACGCCGCACACTGCTGCACGCCGCACACTGCTGCATGCCGCTGCACGCCGCACACTGCTGCACGCCGCACACTGCTGCACGCCACACACTGCTGCATGCCACACACTGCTGCACGCCACACACTGCTGCATGCCGCTGCACGCCGCACACTGCTGCACGCCGCACACTGCTGCACGCCACACACTGCTGCACACCACACACTGCTGCACGCCACACACTGCTGAACGGCGCAAACTGCTGCACGCCACACACTGCTGCATGCCACACACTGCTGCATGCCGCACACTGCTGCACGCTGCTGCACGCCACACACTGCTCCACGCCACACACTGCTGCACGCCACACACTGCTGCATGCCACACACTGCTGCACGCCACACACTGCTGCACGCCTCACACTGCTGCACGCCGCACACTGCTGCACGCCGCACACTGCTGCATGCCGCTGCACGCCGCACACTGCTGCACGCCGCACACTGCTGCACGCCACACACTGCTGCACGCCGCACACTGCTGCACGCCACACACTGCTGCATGCCGCTGCACGCCACACACTGCTGCACGCCACACACTGCTGCACACCACACACTGCTGCACGCCTCACACTGCTGCATGCCGCACACTGCTGCACGCCGCACACTGCTGCATGTCGCTGCACGCCGCACACTGCTGCACGCCACACACTGCTGCACGCCACACACTGCTGCACGCCACACACTGCTGCACGCCACACACTGCTGCACGCCTCACACTAATGCACGCCGCACACTGCTGCACGCCGCACACTGCTGCATGCCGCTGCACGCCGCACACTGCTGCACGCCGCACACTGCTGCACGCCACACACTGCTGCATGCCACACACTGCTGCACGCCACACACTGCTGCATGCCACTGCACGCCGCACACTGCTGCACGCCGCACACTGCTGCACGCCACACACTGCTGCACGCCACACACTGCTGCACGCCACACACTGCTGCACACCACACACTGCTGAACGGCGCACACTGCTGCACGCCACACACTGCTGCATGCCGCACACTGCTGCACGCCGCTGCACGCCATACACTGCTGCACGCCACACACTACTGCACGCCACACACTGCTGCACGCCTCACACTGCTGCACGCCGCACACTGCTGCACGCCGCACACTGCTGCACGCCGCACACTGCTGCACACTGCTGCACGCCGCACACTGCTGCACGCCACACACTGCTGCACGCCACACACTGCTGCACGCCACACACTGCTGCACGCCACACACTGCTGCATGCTGCACGCCACACACTGCTGCACGCCACACACTGCTGCACACTGCTGCACGCCGCACACTGCTGCACGCCACACACTGCTGCACGCCACACACTGCTGCACGCCACACACTGCTGCACGCCACACACTGCTGCATGCTGCACGCCGCTGCACGCCACACACTGCTGCACGCCACACACTGCTGCACGCCACACACTGCTGCACACCTCACACTGCTGCACGCCGCACACTGCTGCACGCCGCACACTGCTGCATGCCGCTGCACGCCGCACACAGCTGCACGCCGCACACTGCTGCACGCCACACACTGCTGCACGCCACACACTGCTGCACGCCACACACTGCTGCATGCCGCTGCACGCCGCACACTGCTGCACGCCGCACACTGCTGCACGCCACACACTGCTGCACACCACACACTGCTGCACGCCACACACTGCTGAACGGCGCACAATGCTACATGAAACACTGCTGCACGCCACACACTGCTGCACTCCACACACTGCTGCACGCTGCACACTGCTGCACGCCGCACACTACCGCACGCTGCACAATGCTGCGCACACTGCTGCATTACACACTGCTGCACGCCGCACACTGCTGCACGCCACACACTGCTGCATACCGCTGCACGCCACACACTGCTGCACGCCACACACTGCTGCACGCCACACACTGCTGCATGCCGCACACTGCTGCATGCCGCACACTGCTGCACGCCACACAATGCTGCATGCCTCACACTGCTACACGAAACACTGCTGCATGCCACACACTGCTGCACGCCGCACACTGCTGCACGCCACACACTGCTGCATGCCGCTGCACGCCGCACACTGCTGCACACCGCACACTGCTGCACACCGCACACTGCTGCACACCGCACACTGCTGCACGCCGCACACTGCTGCACGCCGCACAATGCTGCACGCCGCACAATGCTGCACGCCACACAATGCTGCACGCCGCACAATGCCGCACACTGCTGCACGCCACACACTGCTGCACACTGCTGCATTACTCACTGCTGCATGCTGCACGACACTGCTGCACGCAGCACACTGCTGCATGCCGCACACTGCTGCATGCCGCACACCGCTGCAAGCCGCTGCACGCCACACGCTGCTGCACGCCACACGCTGCTGCACGCCACACGCTGCTGCACGCCACACGCTGCTGCACGCCACACGCTGCTGCACGCCGCACACTGCTGCACGCCGCACACTGCTGCACTCCACACACTGCTTTTATGCGAGTTGATGCTACTGACATTGTAAATGACAATGCCTTTTATTTGTTTTAAAACCAAAGCATAAATAAAAGGCATTGTAATTTTACAATGCCAATAGCTCAAACTCTTATAAATGCGAGACCTATTGCATTGCAAATGCTTGTTGTCTAAAGGATGACATTTCATTTTCAAGGGGCTGTTTCTTTAATGCATTATATCGCCTTGAGGTCACCTAAAAGCGCTGGGAGTTCTGGGGTCAGGTTTCATGTCGGAGCGCTTCCATGCGCATGTGGTGTCCTGCTCTCCACACGCGCCCTCAGCTGAAAGACCTGAGCGCCTCTTGAAAAGCAGTATGAAAACGGGAAATGGAGAAATGGTCCCTTAAAAAACAAATATCACACTTGGACTAAGTTACAGTTCACAATTGATGGTTCTAAAATGTATTTCTCAATGATCAGGCTTGGTTGTCTCTCTGCAGCTTCTACCTCAACGGAGTTTTAAAAGACAAGCCTGTTGCTGTCTGAAATAAGAACTGGCTCCTCTCGGCTTCCCTTCCTGTAACAATCACCTGAGAAAGGGCAATGTGGTGACCCTGGACAGGCCACATGTATACAGCTGGGTTGCACAGAACACAAGGACGGTGAGCCTAATTACAGTTAGCCGGAAAGACCACGAGCGGTCTTCCGATACTTTATTTATACCCTTGAGGCGAGCCCGCCTCGAGTGGTGGGAGATTCATGTGTGTATGTATACATTGTGTGGTAGAGGCCGAGAGGCTCTCTACATCCCTCCAACATTTTAGACAGTGTCCTTCATTTGAGAGTCTCCCTCAGGGCGAGGGGAATACACAGTCTCTGAGTCTCTGGCTGGGAGCTGGGTTACTTCGCAACCTGGAGCCCACTCCTCCGCTGGGCACACCTCTCTCGTCCCGGCCTCGGGGACCAGGCTCTTCCCCTCGAGCTTGACTCTCCTGAAGGTTAGTCGTGGCTTGACCTGAGGCTCCTGGTGGAGTGCCTCTACTCTGCCTTGGGGACGCTCTCTCCGTGGTGTCCGCTCGCTCTGGGAAGCCATCCAGTTCCTCCCCTGCTTCTTCACTCGATTGCTCTGCAGCCAGTTCTCCCTCGACTCTCTTGAAATACGACGCGTTTCTGGTCACCCTCACATCGCCTCTTCTGGCCGTTATCATCGTTCCGTTTGTCGATAGCACCGTCCACACTTCTGGTTCAAAAGGTGTCCGGAACTTCCATCCCGGCTGTCGATCCTTTACTATGACTTTGTCTCCAACCACTATGCGATGTTCACGGGCCCTTTGGTGTTCACTGGCTTTGTTGTTCGTTTGCTCTCTTCTCTCCTGTACCGCGTCATCATCCCGTGCCGGTGGGCTCCAGGACGGATCCGTCGGTATTCCATCTCGCGGGGCTTCCTTAAACAGGAGATGGGCTGGGGCGCACTTCGTAGTGCAGTGCGGGGTGTGACGATATGCATCAAGGAACTTGGTTAGTGCCGCTTCCGCATCCTGCCCCTGCTCGACGGCAATGCGAAGGGCTCTGTTCAGCGTGCGCATCAGTTTCTCGACATCTCCATTCGCCTGCGGCAACAGAGGGGTTATCCTCCTGTGCCTGATCGCCCGTTGCGTCATGTATTCCCTGAACTCCTGGCCTTGGAAGGGTGGCCCATTGTCCGACCGAATCACCTTCGGGTTCCCCAACATGGCGCAGGTCTTCTCCAGAGCCATCCGGATGTGCTGAAACGACGTGGACTCCACCACTTCCACCACCAGGAACTTCGTGTAGGCGTCCACCATTACCAGCATCTGTCTTCCATCCGGGAAGCTGCCGAAGTCCACACTCACGTTGCACCACGGGCGATGACACGGTTCCTCCGTGATGACCGGCGTCGACAGTGGATCCCCTCCAGTGATCGTACATGCGCGGTACCTCCGTACCCGCTCCTCGACCTTTGCGTCCATGGTCGGGAACCAAACCTTGTTCCTCAGGCAGGCTTTGGTCTTCGCCATCTCCTGATGGCCCTCGTGTGCCAATCGTAAACACCGCTCCTGGAGTGTTCTGGGGACGACCAGCAGATGGCCTCGTAGCACCGTGCCGCATTCTCCAACACTCAGCTCGTGGCGGACTTGCCACATCTGCTGCTGGGCGTGCTTCTCTTCCTCCGTGAGCACCTGATTGCCTTCTAGGAACCTCTTCCAGTTGTGGGACGCCAGGGCCTCCTTGACTTTGGTCAGAGTTTCGTCCTGGTCCGTTGCCTGGCCAACTTCCTCCAGGGTCATTGCATCGGGGCAGGCATCTCTGCCGACCATCTTCACGTAGGCGTCAGAGTATTGGACGTCCGCAGGGACGCATGCTGGGGGAAGATCTTCAGGGTGCCGTGACAGGTAGTCGGCAGGGTTGTGTGCTCCTGGGCGGAAGATCACCGTGAGTCGGTATTGTTGCAGTTGCACCGCCCACCGTTCCAGCCGGGAAGGGGCTAGCCGTGTGGTGCCCCCAAATAGCGGGACCAGCGGTTTATGGTCCGTGACCACAGTAAAATCCTGTCCGAATAGATACAGATGGAAGTGCTGGCAGGCCCACTTGATCGCAAGAGCCTCTCTTTCGATCTGCGCATACCGCGTCTCGGTATCAGACAACCCCCGACTGGCGTATGCGACTGGCTTCCACGCACTTTCTCGTGCTCCTGGAGCAACACCGCTCCGAGACCCACCGGACTGGCGTCCTCGACAAGCTCTGTTGGCCTCCCCGGGCGGAAGTAAGCCATAACCGTCTTATCTTGCAGGGCCGCCTTGATCTTCACGAACGCTGCATTAGCCTCTACAGTCCATCGCCAGGGCTGGTCGCTTCTTGTGAGGACGCGGAGGGGTTCTGACAACGCCGTCAGGTTTGGGATGAATCTCCCGCAATACGTCGCCATCCTGAGGAAACTCCTCACCTCGGTTGGTGATTTGGGTATTCTCGCCGACCGCAGGGCGATTGCTTTCTTCGGGTCCACCTTTAGGCCGTCTCGTGTGAATGTGTAGCCAAAGAAATCGATGGATTCCTGATAAAACACACACTTCTCTTTGTGCAGTGTGAGGCCATGATCTCTGAGCCGTTGGAGTGTGGCTCTCAACTGGGCATGGTGGTCCTCTAGAGTGCATGAGAACACGGGTATATCGTCGCTTAGATTAATCACTCCTGTTAGGCCAGATAGGGTTTCCTTGATGGCATTCGGAAACACCTCTGCGGCCGAAGATACCCCGAAACTAAGGCGCTTATACCTTCTCAGGTCCACATGCGTCGCAAACGTCGTGATGTACCTGCTGCTAGGTTCCAGCTCCAACTGGTGGTAACCCGCGTTCAGGTCTAGTTTCGAAAACCATTTGGCGCCATTAAGGTCCGCAACGATATCATCCATGGTCGGCGTGACATGGCGCTCTCTCTTGACCGCTACGTTGGGTAACCTCATGTCAACACATAGCCTGATGGCTCCAGGCTGTTTCGGCTTCGGGGCGACCACCAGCGGGGACACCCAGGGCGTGGGACCGGTAACTTTCTCGATGACATCCAGTGCTTCCAGCTTTGCCAGCTCTGCTTCAACCTGGGGCCTCAGGTTGTAGGGTACTCTTCGGTGTCGCAGCGCTACGGGCCTGACCGTGGGGTCGATGTGAAGTCTGAATTGCTTCCCTTTTAGCTTCCCCAGACCCTTGAACAGCTCAGGAAACTCTCTCAACATGTCCTCTGCATGTGCGTCGTGCACTTCGTTCGCGAAGAACACAAGACCCAAGTCTTCGCCGGTGTGGCAGCTTAGGAGTGTGCCCCTTTTCCCCTCGGTCACGTGAAACCGGGCTACGGTGGTGAGGGAGCCGCTGGCGACTGTTGTCTCGAAAGTGCCTCTCAGGGGAAGGGGGTTGACTCCTCCGTACGCATATATTCTTGCTTTGGTCAGTAGCAGAGGAGGTCTATGTTCCAGGGCCTCGAATTGCTGGGAGTCCATGACATTCACTATCGCCCCAGTGTCAATGAGCGCCTGAAGATTGATGTCCATTATTCTGACCGAGCACATGGGGGGCGGCCTTCGTCGGCTCCATGACTGGCCCACAAATGACACGTAGTAGATCTCGTCGTCTTCTTCATCCAGGTCAAGGTTGTGTTGATGCGGCACTTCTTTTTCCGTCCCATCGGACTCCGCAATCGACAGTTGTCGGACCCTTTGTGTGAAACCTCTCGGTCTCCTGGGGGCAGGACGTGGCTGGCCACTGCGGCAGACCTTTGCGTAGTGGTTCAATCTCCAGCAGCGGGAGCATTCGCGACCCTTTGCTCCACACGTGGCAGTGGGGAGGTGCTCTTCCCCACAGTTCCCGCATGGCCCTCCAGGCGGCGGTCTTGCTCTTCCAGGCGCGGGCGTTGGCCGCCTGCAGATTACATCCACGCGCTCTTCCTTGATCTGGGGAGCCTTGGCGGCGGTTTGCACCGGGGTGGGCTTGTGTAGGGCCGCAGCCATCTCCTCCGCCCTGACATCCGAGAGTTCATGCGACCGGGCTAGCACCAGGATCTGATCCAGCGTGATGCCTGGCTGGTGCAGTATCAGTTTCCGGAGCAGTTTCGACTTACATCTGAGTATGATCTGGCTCCTTATCTCTTCCCGCTGATCGGCAAACTCGCAGGTGGCCGCCAATTTCTGCAGGCGCGCGTGGAACATATCGATGGACTCGTCTTCCAATTGCAGTGACCGTCGGAATTTGAATTTCCCGAAGTCCAGATTTAGCTGTGGATCGAAGTGTCGGTTGAGGGCCGCCACCGCGGCGTCGTAGTTGTCCGCATTATCAGTGTTCGGCAGAGTTTCGAAGAGATCATAGATTTCGGATCCCCCATAGAAGATCAGCAGGGAGCGCTTCACCGTACCATCCGTCTCACGGGTCCCCGTGAAATAGTTGTTCAGCTGACCGACCCATGCCCTCCATCGGGGTGCAGCAGTGGCCGGGTCCGCCATCTCGCTGAACGGCGGGAGCGGGTTGGTCGTCGAATGGTGACAGCACGGGTCAATCGCCTGTCCTCCCCTTCCAGCCTGCGCCGCTGGCTGGGCCGGCACGGCGCTACCTCCGGCAACCGGCGGGCTACTCATGGCGATCGGCTGTTACACCACCCCTGGCGTCGCACACGCGAAACAGCTGGCAGGTAGGTGAGCGGCAGAGGAGACGCGGGACGTGCGACGGGGGTACTCACTCAGACCCTGGACGGTTTGCAGTGTCCGCTTGTGGCCCCGGCAGCGACGTGCCGCATCTGTAGGGACCTCCAGTGACAGAAATGGGCCTTGCTGCTGCCAATGGTTGATGAAAATCCTGTTGTAGCAGCCAGTGCTTGTTGCAGGCAGGACGTTGCACTTGCCAATGTTTGATGGGTCCTGGGGGCACCCACCACGTGGCCAGGCCTCTGTTGCCTGGAGACCTGGGGAGGCACAGCCGGCAGCGACGTGGAGCCCCTGCTCCGATGTCAGCGGGGACAGGGCACTCTGAGGGCCTCGTGGAAGAGAGCCGGGACACCGGTAGTCGAAAGCTCGTTCAGCGCGCGTCGAGGCAGCGCCTCACCAGGCCGCGCCTGCCCCGATGATCACGCGGCACGCCCCTGGAGCGGATCTCCTCCGGGAGAGACGCGCGGGCGGCGCTGAGGGCTGGGGCAGGCAGAAGCTCGCTGAGCAGGAGCTCGACCGGCGGAGAGCGCCAGCAGCGATGGAGCGTCTCGGGTGGGCTCCGATGACGCCGCGGGGCAGCAGTACTTGCAGCAGTACTTGCCGGCAGCACGCAGTGGGACCTCCGGCCTCGTCGCCAATGTGGTGACCCTGGACAGGCCACGTGTATACAGCTGGGTTGCACAGAACACAAGGACGGTGAGCCTAATTACAGTTAGCCGGAAAGACCACGAGCGGTCTTCCGATACTTTATTTATACCCTCGAGGCGAGCCCGCCTCGAGGGGTGGGGGATGCATGTGTGTATGTATACATTGTGTAGTAGAGGCCGAGTGGCTCTCTACAGGCAAGGAGGCGAGTAACTTTGCAAAGCAGGGCTTTTGCAGCAGCTTGAAAGTCTTTCCAAAGATTATTATTGTTTTAAGGGCATCATTTCGGAAATGTAGCTTTTTCCATCGACTTAAGTCCTTGGTTTTATTTCAAAGGAAAAAATGTCTCTAAGAACTGCAGTCACGCAGTCTGTCTCCGGTCAGGGGCCTTCCTTTCATTTCTGGTCATTTGTTGAACTTTTAAGATCTTCTTAGAGTTTCTTAATGCTCCAATGGCTGTCATTTCTGATATTCATCTGTTTCCCTCGTCTTCATTGCTTGATTTTGCTCACTAGAAAGTGTCACTCATAGTCATTGAAATGTCACTCATAATTACGCTGACAAAATGAAAATGTCACACATCGCAATCGGAAACCTTGCTGCTGTGAATCCCTTACCCTCCGGGGAGGTGTTCAGCTTCTTAACCCTGAGTCACAAGTCACTTAAAATTGGTTTTAGAGGACAGTGATGGGTAGACTTCTTTGTACAGTTTCCTGGAATGAGCCGTAAGTGGGAAAGCGTTCGAACCAGGGGCGATTGGAATACATTTGGCAATGTGTGTACCTCCTTCTAGTGACTCTGGGGCAGTCGCTCCTCCCTAGTTTCCCAGGTCCATGTGTGATGAGCCGCTCCGGTCCTGGTTTCTTCCTTTAGAACCGGGGCTACAAGTTCCAAAATTCAGAGAAGAAAACCTGGACTGGAGCAGGTCTTCACCCATGGATCTGGAAAACTTGGGAGCCGAGCCTACTGGACCATGTCTGCAACATGGGCACGTCCTGCCCCTCAGATGCCGCCCACTTCTACCACCGGGCTTAACACCCAAATACAGCCACAGCCAAAAGAAAGTTGACCACTTAACCTTGATGAAGGGCGGCAACACGTGTGGCTTCATTTTAATACGTGTGAGCCAATTGAGCTAAAAACTATTTTTTCATTACAATCTGCAAATTATGCAGGTGATGGATTATGTGGTAAAAGCGGCAGATCCATAAATATGCGGCAGGCACAGAATTACATAATGATAGTGGACATGGTTACAGCAGAGCTCTCAAATTACTCCAGCCCGGCCGCGATTAGGTCGTCCATGCCAAGATTCTTTCAATGCATACTGGGATTTGCTGTCCTGTTCAAACCATTAAACAACCTGGACTACAAGTCCCACAATTCAATGGAAAGTCCTGGGCTTGATGAGCTGCTCACTCATGGAAGCTGAGGACTTGAGGCCTCTGCTTACAAGCACATGTTGGTGGCAAAGAGTTTCAAGATTTCATTCACAAGCACCTCGTCCAGTAGAGCTATTTTTCTTTCTATTTTTCTATGTCCCATAATTGTAATCCTGAATTGAATGTAATCAACAGTTCTACAGGTCCTAAAATGCATAGAATAAAGGAAACCACGGGTTCTTTGTTGTGGTCTACTACTTGTAGTGCTGAATTTACGCTAGGTGCACACACCTGCAAGTTCCAGGAGATAAAGAAACAAACCCTGAAGTGGATAGATCCCTTGTCAATGAACTGGTGCAGCGCTGGCGCTCTGGGTGAGCGTGTGTGTCGATTGTGTTGGTTTGCTCCCACTGTGATAGTTATTTGTATGTTAAAAGGTCAGGACTGAAAGAGGTTCGGTCACCCTACTCTAATGCCCAAAGTGTGAAACATACAGAGGGAACCCTTAAAGAGAAGGTTAGGCGGTGGCAGGGCAGCGAAAGGGGGAGAACAAACGGTATTGTATTTATATAGCGCTTACTACCCCTGACGAGGCGTCAATGCGCATTTTGGCAATTAGCACGCTATTCCGGAACCCACAGAGGATTAGTGGTGAATTAGTATACGAAAATATGAAATTAATTTGAGCAGTGGACATGTGAGTTTGGTATTTGAATTAAAAAAGGATAGTGGAGGGATTGAAGACGGAAGGAAAACATGGAGAGGAAGCGTTAAAGGCACACAGGCTAGAGAGGAACACGAAGCCAGTGGCATAACACAGGCCCCCGCAGCCCCCGCCGGGCGGGGGACCACCAAACTCCAGTGGAACCCCTCATCACATTACTCTGGCTGGAGAGCTCATGATTGAGTCTGGAGGGGGCCCCTCGACGTGCCTTGCAGGGGGGGGGGGGCCCTCAAGGTTCATTACGCCACTGCAGATTACAATATGAAACCTGCTCTTTTTGGCACCAGACAACGTATGCGTGCAGGGCAGCAGGGGTGAAGGGCTGGGAGGGGTGGGGGTGGCGGGTGGCGGCAGAGAAGGTTGAGGGTAGGTTAAAAAACAATAGACGTGGGAGATCAGGGATTAGTCCGCAGGGGGCACACAAACGTGTGTGGCGGCAGGCTAATCGCTCCAGAGGGGTTCCGGCAGCAGAGGCATTTAACACCTCTGCTGCCTGCTGCCCTGTTGCTCACCCTCTCTTTTCTGGCTCAGTGGCAGCACAGAGCCAGTAAAGAGAGGGTGAACTGCAGTTTTTTTAAAAAAAACATTTTTTGCAGGCACATTTTTAAAAAAAGTGTCGATTTCGCAATTTGTTTTGCAAATCGTGAAATCCTGGGGGTCTGACTAGACTGGTCTACTGGGTTTCTGGCACAAATAGGGTAATGTAACTCACAAAAAGTGATGGGATGCTACTGTACATGAAAGGGAAAGACGGTGTGTGTGACACAAGGGAATCTTTTCTTTTAAAGACGAGAACCCTCACTCACCCAAGGGTGACATGCTTCATCATTGGGTCCCCTCTTGCACACTGCAACCGCAAGGTATACAGTGTGGGCTACAACTCTCAAAGAAAATAAGAGAGGAGCGTGAGGTGTTTTATGAGGATGCCAAGTTAGGCAGGGAGAGTGAGGGGCAGAGTGTAAATCAGAAAAAATGTGAATATGTAAAACTAGCTACAGGGTAACAAAATTCAATTTACTAGTAGTTCCCATCAGCTAGGGTTAAAACGAGGTGATATAGGATTGAAATAATATCCTAGTTATTAGTGGTCGACATGTTTCTGCCAGGTGACTACTCGTTCGCGGCATTCATCAGGACCTCTCAATATTATCACTCTGCTTCAAAAACAGTAAAACAATAAAATAAAAACCATACTCAATGATAAGGTGTTTGTGACAACAGAACCAGCTGCAGTCCGGTCCAGTGTCTCTGAAGAAATAAAGATAATTAACAAATTGATTATCATTTCCAGAACGTCATGGACTCCCACCACACACCAGATAAAACACCACACACGTGATATGTGTTACACGTGGTTAAAAAGGGAACAAACAAAAGTTTAGGTAAGTGTACATAAAGAACTCACCTAAGGGTAATGTTAATTTACCTCTACCTTTCAAGGAATGATGCCTCAGATCACAAATTACTGAGAAAAAAGGTAAAAGAACAGCTCAGACTGGTTCTCCCATGTTGCACATAACTGGCCAAATAAAATGAGAGCCTAGCGCTTCCATGAGTGTGCTAGGTAATCAATATTTGTTTAAAACCAAAAAGATCTGTTTAGCTCCTCAATTTGCAATGTTCAAAAAATTAGTTAGGGGTGATAGCTTTATAACCCACACATCCTAAATAAACGAATGGCTCACAATCACCAAATGCAGGCATCCAGCTTTCAAAATACGAAGCGTATAGTAGATGGTGTCGACAAATCAATGTAAAGACCTTTGCTGTATGATATGCAATATACATTCGGCATATCCTCACAGCGCACACGTTAATGACGGCAATACACACTCTCAGCCTACAGTACCTTACGTTAACCTGTGTCCTTCCATTCAGGGCACCAACCGAAGGGGGAGAGAAAGCGCGTCTCCAAATGCTTTTAAATCCCAGCAAGCGACTCCGTGAGTACGTCTCACCCGGAAGTCAAACAATTGACATCCGGGTTATGAGGGATCAAGGGAAATGTAGTTCTACCATATGGAGCCAGTTAAACACGCTGTAGGGAAACTATAAAAGATAGCGTCAACACTCTCCTGTGCTTCAAGTCCACGTGCAAATACCGACAAAACCAATATCGAAAACGATATGGCCACAGTGTAGTAAAATCTATCGGTTTAAAAATGTGAACTAGACAGGAAAAGAGTACAGCCAAGTCACTCCTGCTCAACACGACTTAATCATCTGGCAAAACAAACGAAAAGTCCATACATATAATTCCCACGTGTAGAACAGGTCCCCACCTACACACTTGCTTGCACATTAATACACAGTGCATAATAAAGTGATGGTGTGCCTAATGTGTCTGGAGATCTAATAATCCAGGACAAACATGTGTCAGGGACAGGAAAATAAATATTATTGTATATATTATTGTATAGATTTATATCCTATAGGCAAATTTTTTTATCTCCAACATGAACCTGACACTTCCTCCATCAGAGGTATCAAAGTGTGTCGTGGTACCACTCACAGTATATGGCGGTGTCGTTGGTCACATATATCTGTTGGTACTCATCCATAAGTCAGAAACTGCAGGGGACAAGGCAGAATTAGACAGAGCCCCAGGGGATGTCTTCATTCAGACCTGTCAAATTACTTTTGGTACGGAAAACCCAACGTTGTTCGCGGCGAAATAGAACCTTATCCAAAGGTCCCATGTTAACATCATAATGAGGTTTATCAATGATGACCCATTGAAGGTCATTTTCTGTGTGACCCTTTTCAAGGTAATGTCTTGTCATGCGTGTATTTGATTTCTTGCACCGAAAAGTGCTGCGATGTTCAGTAATTCTTTGACGTATTTTGCGACAAGTCATGCCAATGTAGATTAATGAACAGGGGGACGTGATCATGTATATTACCCCACTAGTATTGCAATTAGTGTGGCTATTCAATTTCCATGGTCTCCCCGGTAAAATATCAACTTCCGTTACATGACTTGTAAAGGAACAACATGAACATGAGCCACATGGAAAATGCCCAGTCACAGGATTTGAGTTCCACAGTGTTGATTGACTGTTATTACACATAGTGGTTCTTGGTCGTGTATGTACCATGAGATCTTGTAGATTGCTACTGCGTTTCAATGCAAAAAGGGGGGAGTATGTGCCAGTTCTTATTGATGGCCCTTTTAACACTCGTAGTCAGGTTGCTAAAGGTAGTCACACACACCAATCTATCTGATTTTGGTTTGGTATATGTTTCCAAAAGAGCCCCCCTATCGTTGTTACGAGCTCTTTTGGAAGCTCTTTTAATCAATTGTGTCGGATAATGTCTGGCAGATAGTTCCTCAGTCAACTTCCTGGCATGTTTATGATACTGGGCCAATTCAGAACAATTTCTCCTGAGTCTGAGAAATTGGCCCACTGGAAGATTGGTTAGTAATGCCCTCGGATGAAAACTCTGAAAACTCAGCAGGGAATTACGAGCCATCGGTTTCTGGTACAACTCAGTGTGAATCCTCCCATCTTTAGGATATAGTCTAAGGTCCAGAAAAGGAATGGAGGAGTTGTTATTTTCACCAGTAAACTTAAGGTTCGTATCCCGTGTATTCAGCCATATAGAAAAATCCTCAAGAGACCCCTGGTCACCTTCCCAGATGACCAGGATATCGTCTATATAGCGCTTCCATAGTTTGAGTTGACCATGGAAAGGGTTATGTTGAGGATAGATGTGTTGTGTCTCAAAACCATGCATGTAGAGATTAGCCATGCTGGGTGCACAGGTACTCCCCATGGAAGTACCGGTGGTTTGCCAATACAGTTGTCCTTCAAAACTGAAAATTTTTCTTTAAGTGCTAACGCAGCACATCGCATGACAAAGTCATTAGGAGTTTGATCATCACGTGGATTATTATCTAGTAGATCCCGTATTGTCTCAAGGGTGGCATCCTGCGGTATATTTGTATACAATGCTTCCACATCATATGTTGCCATCAATTGACAATTGGGATCGAAAGGAAAAGATTCAAAACACTGCAGCACATGTTTAGTATCCTGTAGATACGATAGCATTAAGGATACAAATGGTCGGAGAAAATGATCCACAAATTTCGATAAAGGCTCTAAAAGAGAGCCAATACCAGACACTATAGGCCTGCCAGGTGGAGGTCGCTGATTTTTGTGTATTTTTGGGAGGACATAGAAGGCTGGTATTCTGGGATTTTTCTGAATCAAGAAATCAGCCTCGTTCTTCGTTATCCAACCAGCCTCTTTCCCTTCTTCCACCAGTGACTTAATTCTCTGCTGTAACCGTCTGGTGGGGTCTAGTGCAATGCGTGTATAGAAAGTAGCATTCTCTAGCTGTCTAAGGCATTCTTGTCGATATACCTCTGTGTCCAAAATCACCGTTGCTCCCCCCTTATCTGCTGGTTTAATCGTAATAAGGGGATCGTTACCCAGATTAGAGACACACTGTCTCTCTGAATTAGACAGATTACAAAATGTTATATGTGTATAGCTGAGGCCCAATTCATAGTCTTTCAAAACGGCTTTTTCAAAAGTAAGAACTTCTGATGGAACCTGTTGCGATGTAGGCAAAAACGTGGACTTATTACGGAGACCTGTGTTCGAGCCCTGATCAAATGTTTCTTTATCAAAATCACTAAAGAAAAAGCACAGACGTATTTTACGAAAAAATTCCGCCAGTTCTTTATGTGTCATTAAATCGTCGCCTAGTTTTGTAGGTACAAAACCTAGACCTTTAGACAAAACACAGATCTCCAATTGTGTGAGTGTTTTACTGCTCAAATTGACAATTAGGTTGTTGGCTCGCTCGTGGAGGCTGTCATGCTCCTCGTGATCCTCTGTTCCAGTGTTGGATCCCAATTGACTCTGGAAGTCTCCAGAGTCTGACCTCTGTTTCCTCTCCTGCATCCTCTCCGTCCTCTGTCCTGTCCCAAAAAAGGTTGGTAAGACGGGCCCCCGTAGGGTGGACAGGGATGAAAAAGAGGTGGTGGAAAAGCCCATGGTTGTGGTGGCCACCAAGGCGTCTGCTGGTTCAGAGGAAAGGGATGACCTCTACCTCTGCCCCTGCCTCTCCTGGGTTGACGAAAAAGGGTTTGGTCAGTATCCGAGTCCGTGGAATCACTCCACTCGTCAGAGTTGGAGGTCCACTCATCCGTATCTCTACGCCAACCTCGTGTACCTTTCTTATTTACCTTTTTATTAAGTTTGGCCTGATAACCATCTGCGATATATGGGTACACCTTTTCAAGGGAGAATCTATCAAGGTCTTTCTTGAGTTTGCCAATTTTATACTTGACCAAGTCGTCTTTAACCTCATTCAATTTTTTTGTAATCTCATCTAACTTTTTTTTGTATGCTGAAATCTGTATACCTGTTTTAAGCTGTGTTTCCAAAGATTGAATTTCTATGACTAATAAGTCGGCTGTTTCTTTGGCTGTCGGGATTATTAAGACAAGCCAATCTCTGGTACAGCGCCAGGCTATTTTGGACCAATTGGTAACAAAAACCTTGTTATCTAAAAAAAGTCTTGGAGTATTAGATACAATGAGGCCAGGGGGAGCTATATTCCCTCTAAGGTATTCAGTAAGAATAGCAGCATGTAGAATGGTGCGTACTTGTTGTTTCTTGATGTTGCTAAGTTTAGTCCATTCTTCTGAATTGGATAAGGTCTGTGAAATATGTGTATCCAATATACTAGGTGTATCTAATATTGCCTGTACTGTATCCTCATCAAAAGCCAATCCCGTATATTCAGTCATATCCACACAGGGGCTATTGCTAGAACAACATAGACTAGCTGTGTAAAAAAGTACGTGTCCACTGCAACAAGACAAACCAGTCAGACCAGTCAAAAATAACTTAAGACACAAACCCACAGCAATTGCTGTACTAAATATATACCACACTAAAGGGTTCTAAAGGTTGGAGTAAATCAAAGCATCAAGCATCACTAACTCCGAATGAATGTAACTCACAAAAAGTGATGGGATGCTACTGTACATGATATTCTACCGGGGAGACCATGGAAAGAGATTGATTACAGAGAGCGTAGCTGAATTGTAGACTAGTTAGGCGAAAGGTTGAGCGGATTATGTTCTCAGTTTTACGCCCAGAGATATACACACAGATACAACCGAATGGGATTCGTTGGCCGGCAAAGTCCTTCAACAATATCATCCAGCATGCAAAAAAACATACAATTGAAGGAGACGTTCATGCTAGCACAAAGTAAGTTGCTCAGAGTTGTTGACCGAGAGGTTCTGTGGTTATAGATTCCGTTATTGATCCTAGTGTTGGTACAAATGTGAGCATGCAAGGGGTCGATACGCAATACACGGAAGAAGGTTTTAAGATAGAACCATTGTGTGTTGTAGAGCTCCTCAACGGTATACAGAAAGCCCCTCATTCTTTAATCAGATACTGAAGAAAAATCTAGAGACCTTCCAGTTACCTATAATATTGGTGCACTATATCGGTGACCTACTTGTGGTATTTGTGACTAAAGGAGCCTGCAGGCAGGACACAATTGCCCTGCTCAACCACTCTGCCTAGAAGGGGCACAAATAAAATGAATGAAACAAATTTATAGAGCGCACAAATACCAAGGTGCTAGAGGGAATAAATTCACCTGAGCTAGGGACCAGAAAAATAACCATATAGGACCTAGAAGAAACAGAGACATTTACAAGAGGGAAAAGCCAAGTTTTAAGGACCTTTTTAAAGGTCAGATGATTCTCAAGTCCAGTTAAGTAGCGTGGAAGGGTGTTCCACAGCTTAGTTGTGGCCACAGAGAAGGATCTTCCTCCTCACCCTACCCTCAGAAATCTCGTAATCCCCTCCATGTTTTGCTCAGCAGAGCGAAGTGGCCTGCGAGGCAAGGACCATTGACCCTGCAATATCTAAGTCCGTTCTTGGATATTGTAAGTGTGCAGGAAAGCCACAGAGAGTACACGGGCTGGACACTCATCATTACGAGTTCCCCAACCCCATGATGACTTCACTGTACTCGGATGTTTGGTACCAAACATCTCATCTTCATAAATCCACACTGATGCCAGTGTTGGATTTATTAATAAATGTATAGAGGACACCTTAAAGGTGTCCCCTGAAAACCTACCAGCGACTAGTGTGGATTCTGACTGGTCTCTGCCAGTCTGCCACCACCAGATATGTCTCTGACCTCATGGTGTGAGAGCCTTGCTCTCAGAAGCCAGGAACGATGCCTGCTCTGGGCGGAGGAACTTTACACCTCATCCAGGCCTCAATGTCATTCCAGGCCGCGAAGCTTCAAAGGCAGTGCCGCCTTTTAAATACAACCCACGCATCTCCAGCTAATAGAGGATGCCAAACCCCCTGTACTGCCCCATTTTTGGTGGGAGAACAGGTTGGAAAATTAGTTAGATTAAGAGGTGGGCCCACATTCAGCCAACACCACCCCTAACGCGGGGCAGGCAGTGTGGACCCCATGTAGACAGAATTAGCCAACCAGGGTCAGCGTTATGCCCACTTCCCAAGGGAAGTGGTCATATGAGGGTGTAGTAACCCTAAAGGTAGGTAGCTTATTGGCTACTACCTAGCACTCCCTTTAATACCCCCTACATTTAGTATTAGGTAGCACCCCTCGACCTTGCACTTCAGATTCGATAGACCAAACGAAGAAAATGGACGAAGAAGAGCTGCTGAAACCCGAGAACCAAGTCCCTGCAATGGACTTTGGCGCAAAACCTTACCGGCTGTGGAAAGACTCCACCATTGTGGTGAGCTGTCTCGTCATGCACAGTGAGGAGTCTAAGAACCCCAGAGGATCTCGAGCACTTTAAAATTCACCCAATAACTCCCTTGGAGTAGAGGAGCTACTCCCTTGCAGGCCGCAGGCACCAAACCCACAGAGTCCAGCATATTGACTCGTAGCTCCCCGGCCCATCCGCAGCTGCAGGAAGAGGTGCTCATGCTTTGAGAGGCCAGATTTTTCACCCCACAGAGTGTAAAGACACCAGGACCTACTGGAGCAGTGTCGTACCAATCCCCAGAGTACCGGACCACATGCGAGCAACACCGACTGAAAGAGTCCAATCCGGACTCCAACTACCTGGGAAGCAAGTAGCTATCAAAGTGCATCTGAACCCCGGAGATCCACTTCGTGAGTGGCCCAGCTGTCCTGAAATTTTCCCTGCAACCTCCGTGCCCCTGACTGCGAAGACCATCTTGACGCACAGAACCTGGCTGACCAACCCGTTCTGCACCCAGCCCGCCCAGCCTGTGTAATGACGAATGAGCTCTGCTTGTGTGCTCCTGTAGCCCATGCCACCTGAGCCTCTTTTTGGGAGCCCTCGGACTTGCCTACAAGTCCCCTTCTGCAGCCTGTTTTTAGGTGGCCCCCTCTATCGTAGTGCACCAGCTACCATTGCACTCAGCACCCTGCTCTTGGACGAATGCGGGACTCTTTAGAAGAAGCGCTGGTGGAACATTGGACCTTGGCTAGGAATTGATTGTGTGCAATTGCGCACAATTGTAAACTATTTTTCGAACTTTGATAAATCATAAGAAATTATGTACTGACCTGTGAACAAAGTTCTTGGTTTGAAAACATATACAAAAATAAGTATTATCTTTTGCAAATAGGTCTCGAAATTATTCTTAAGTGTGTGTCTTATTTGTTACCTCTGTGAGTGCAACAAATACTTACCACTACCCTCTGATAAGCCTCACTGCTCGGCAACACTATCACAAATAGAGCATTGTCATTGTTAACTTGTGCTCAAATCTGACTAGCCCACAGTGCCCCACCAGCCCTCCTAACCTTTCCAGAGTAACATGTGACACTTGGTAGGTCGCTCCCCACACCGCACAGCACCGCCTGTGTGCCTGTGCCTGCCCAGCTGCCGTCAGGGGTTCGAGGCCCCCTTGCTCTTGCTCGCATTCTGGTATTGTTCTATTTCTGCTGTATTTCACTGTTGTATTCACTGTTAATTCACTGTGGTTCATTGCCCTTGTTCCCCCCCTCCCTATCTGTGCCATTACTGTGCCCTTTTTCTTCTTCTGTATCCCTCGCCCGTCATCTCACCCGTTCCCGCCGAGGCGTCCCCTGCGGCCCCGCCCCCCCGCCTTCCCATTCGCCCCTCCCACCTGTACCTCCCTCCCACTTTCCCTTCTTATGGTGGCCGCGTGCAGCTGGAGCACCAAATGCAAAAAGAACTGTTGATGGACAGAATGCAGAACAATGTCATACATTCACCCCAGTACAGCGATCTGGGCCTAAATCCATCGTTTTTTTGGGGGAACAACCTTTACAACGCAACTGTTACAACGCACTACACTTACAACGCATTTTTTACAACGCATAATCCATTACAACGCACTACACTTACAACGCATGACACTACAACGCATTTTTAAAAACTACCTTTACAACGCATACCATTACAACGCCTACCATTACAACGCATAATATTACACTACACTATCCAACACTTACCCTACTGTTGCACCCCCTGGAGTTAGAATAGTAATTTTTACCCCTATACTATCCAACACTTACCCTACTGTTGCACCCCCTGGAGTTAGAATAGTAATTTTTACCCCTATACTATCCAACACTTACCCTACTGTTGCACCCCCTGGAGTTAGAATAGTAATTTTTACCCCTATACTATCCAACACTTACCCTACTGTTGCACCCCCTGGAGTTAGAATAGTAATTTTTACCCCTATACTATCCAACACTTACCCTACTGTTGCACCCCTGGAGTTAGAATAGTAATTTTTACCCCTATACTATCCAACACTTACCCTACTGTTGCACCCCCTGGAGTTAGAATAGTAATTTTTACCCCTATACTATCCAACACTTACCCTACTGTTGCACCCCCTGGAGTTAGAATAGCAACTTTTACCCCTATACTATCCAACACTTACCCTACTGTTGCACCCCCTGGAGTTAGAATAGTAATTTTTACCCCTATACTATCCAACACTTACCCTACTGTTGCAGCCCCTGGAGTTAGAATAGTAATTTTTACCCCTATACTATCCAACACTTACCCTACTGTTGCACCCCCTGGAGTTAGAAAAGTAATTTTTACCCCTATACTATCTAATACTTACCTTAAATGCAATTTAATATTATGCGTTGTAATGGTATGCGTTGTAAAGGTAGTTTTTAAAGATGCGTTGTAGTGTCATGCGTTGTAAGTGTAGTGCGTTGTAATGGATTATGCGTTGTAAAAAATGTGTTGTAAGTGCATGCGTTGTAAAAGTGTGCGTTGTAACGTCATACATCCGTTTTTTTGCTCACCATGCCATTCCAGTTTGGACACAGCCATATGCAAATCAGTCTTGACCCTGTGCCCCATGGGAACAGTCCAGCCTGAACTGCCAGGCCAGGTCCTCCCTGAACTGGAAACAAGCATCCTAGGACCGGTTCCGGGGTTTCACCCCTCTTCAGCCAGGATAGCTTGATTCCAGTGGCATGGAGAGCACGGGTCTCACATCTGAGCATACCCGTCCCACTCGGGGTGACAAATGCAAAAAGAACTGTTGATGGACAGAATGCAGAACAATGTCATACATTCACCCCAGTGAGATCTGGGCCTAAATCCATCGTTTTTTTGCTCACCATGCCATTCCAGTTTGGACCCAGCCATATGCAAATCAGTCTTGACCCTGTGCCCCATGGGAACAGTCCAGCACGAACTGCCAGGCCAGGTCTTCCCTGAACTGGAAACAAGCATCCTAGGACTGGTTTCGGGGTTTCACCCCTCTTCAGCCAGGATAGCTTGATTCCAGTGGCATGGAGAGCACGGGACTCACGTCTGAGCATACCCGTCCCACTCGGGGTGACAAATGCAAAAAGAACTGTTGATGGACAGAATGCAGAACAATGTCATACATTCACCCCAGTACAGAGACCTGGGCCTAAATCCATTGTTTTTTTGCTCACCATGCCATTCCAGTTTGGACCCAGCCATATGCAAATCAGTCTTGACCCTGTGCCCCATGGGAACAGTCCAGCACAAACTGCCAGGCCAGGTCCTCCCTGAACTGGAAACAAGCATCCTAGGACCGGTTTCAGGGTTTCACCCCTCTTCAGCCAGGATAGCTTGATTCCAGTGGCATGGAGAGCACGGGACTCACGTCTGAGCATACCCGTCCCACTCGGGGTGACAAATGCAAAAAGAGCTGTTGATGGACAGAATGCAGAACAATGTCATACATTCACCCCAGTACAGAGATCTGGGCCTAAATCCATCGTTTTTTTGCTCACCATGCCATTCCAGTTTGGACCCAGCCATATGCAAATCAGTCTTGACCCTGTGCCCCATGGGAACAGTCCAGCACGAACTGCCAGGCCAGGTCCTCCCAGAACTGGAAACAAGCATCCTAGGACCGGTTTCGGGGTTTCACCCCTCTTCAGCCAGGAGTCAAGCTATCCTGGCTGATGAGGGCTGAAAGCCCGAAACCGGTCCTAGGATGGTTGATTCCTGTCCAGGGAAGACATGGCCTGGCAGTTCGGTCTGGACTGTTCCCATGAGGCACAGGGTCAAGACTGATTTGCATATGGCTATGTCTGAACTGGGGTGGCGTGGTGAGCAAAATAACGATGGATTTAACCCAGATCTGTGACTGGGGGGGAATGTTTGACGGTGTTCAACATTCCGTCCATCATTTTTTTGTGTTGCATTTTCACCCTAAGTGGGAAGGGTATGCCCAGACGTGGGTCCCGTGCTCACTACATTCAGGCCAGCCCATGGGACTGAGTCCGCCTTGATCACCGTGTTGGATGATCTGCGAACGCGTGTCGACACAGGTAAGGCAGCATTTTTAGTGTTGCTGGACATGTCGGCCGCGTTCGACACGGTGGATCATGCTGTCCTTCTGGACCGCCTTCAGAGAGCGGGTGTCGCTGGTTTGGCGTTGGGCTGGCTAAAATCCTATCTTGGTAATAGGCAACAAGCAGTGGCACTACCACCTTTTCGCTCAGCCGTACGTCAGGTGAAGCAGGGTGTGCCACAGGGGTCCGCGATCAGTCCGATCCTTTTTAACCTTTACCTCCGTCCCCTAATCAGTTTGATAAAAATCATTCGGCATCTCAGTCATCAATTATGCCGATGACACTCAACTGATTTTTTCTTTTGAGGGTAAGGAGGCGGTTTCGAGGGACACTTTTCATCAGTGTATGTCGGAAACTGCAGAATGGCTTCGGCTTAATTCGCTCCAATTTAACGGAGCAAAAACCGAGGTGCTTTATTGCTCCTTGGACCGGCCCCCTCTCTCGCTGCCAAAGGATTTCTGGCCGGCTTCTATTCTGGGCATAGTGACAGCCGCTGAATCGGCTCGTAATTTAGGGGTCATGTTTGAACCTAGTCTGCAGCTTGATGCCTCTGTAAATAAGACCACTGCAACGTGTATGGGCTTACTTCGAGCCCTAGGTAAAATCTTGCCGTTGCTCCCCTTGGGAGCTCGAGTAGAGGTGGTGCGCAGTACTATTCTCAGTAGACTAGACTACTGCAACGCACTGCTTCTGGGGGCTCCCAAGTCTCTGGTATCCAGGTTGCAGAGGATTCAAAACATGGCAGCCAAATTGGCCCTAGCTCGGCCACGCTCTGCGTCATCTTCAGCAGCATTATTCGAGCTTCACTGGCTGCCTGTCCAGCAGCGGATTCTTTTCAAGGCCGCATGCATTGTTTTCAGGGCGATGCATGGGCTGGGACCTTTGCCACTTCAAAACCTTTTTTCCTGGTATCAGGCCGCTAGACCTCTAAGATCCTCCTCGGCGTTCCTGATAAAAGTTCCTAAATTTGTCAGAGTAAGGATGGGCGGCCGCGCTTTTAGCTTTGCAGCCGCCAAGTTGTGGAACACCCTTCCCTTGTCACTAAGGAGTAAGCAAGATCTAACTTCCTTTAAAAGAGATCTGAAGACCTATCTCTTTCCGAGAGCAATGTAGTGTGTTAGATCTGATGATTCGTTGAAGGTCAAGCGCCAGGATACCCTTGGGGTGGCAGTCGCGCTCAACAAGAACGTAATAACATATATATATATACAACTACGACACTGGAGTCAAGCTATCCTGGCTGATGAGGGCTGAAAGCCCGAAACCGGTCCTAGGATGCTTGATTCCTGTCCTGGGAAGACATGGCCTGGCAGTTCGGTCTGGACTGTTCCCATGAGGCACAGGGTCAAGACTGATTTGCATATGGCTATGTCTGAACTGGGGTGGCGTGGTGAGCAAAATAACGATGGATTAAACCCAGATCTGTGACTGGGGATGAATGTTTGACGGTGTTCAACATTCCGTCCATCATTTTTTTGTGTTTCATTTTCACCCTAAGTGGAAGGGTATGCCCAGACGTGGGTCCCGTGCTCACTACGCCACTGGAGTCAAGCTATCCTGGCTGATGAGGGCTGAAAGCCCGAAACCAGTCCTAGGATGCTTGATTCCTGTCCAGGGAAGACATGGCCTGGCAGTTCGGTCTGGACTGTTCCCATGAGGCACAGGGTCAAGACTGATTTGCATATGGCTATGTTTGAACTGGGGTGGCGTGGTGAGCAAAATAACGATGGATTAAACCCAGATCTGTGACTGGGGGTGAATGTTTGACAGTGTTCAACATTCCGTCCATCATTTTTTTGTGTTGCATTTTCACCCTAAGTGGGAAGGGTATGCCCAGACGTGGGTCCCGTGCTCCCTACGCCACTGGAGTCAAGCTATCCTGGCTGATGAGGGCTGAAAGCCCGAAACCAGTCCTAGGATGCTTGATTCCTGTCCAGGGAAGACATGGCCTGGCAGTTCGGTCTGGACTGTTCCCATGAGGCACAGGGTCAAGACTGATTTGCATATGGCTATGTCTGAACTGGAGTGGCGTGGTGAGCAAAATAACGATGGATTAAACCCAGATCTGTGACTGGGGGTGAATGTTTGACAGTGTTCAACATTCCGTCCATCATTTTTTTGTGTTGCATTTTCACCCTAAGTGGGAAGGGTATGCCCAGACGTGGGTCCCGTGCTCACTACGCCACTGGAGTCAAGCTATCCTGGCTGATGAGGGCTGAAAACCCGAAACCGGTCCTAGGATGCTTGATTCCTGTCCAGGGAAGACATGGCCTGGCAGTTAGGTCTGGACTGCTCCCATGAGGCACAGGGTCAAGACTGATTTGCATATGGCTATGTCTGAACTGGGGTGGCGTGGTGAGCAAAATAACAATGGATTAAACCCAGATCTGTGACTGGGGGTGCATGTTTGACAGTGTTCAACATTCCGTCCATCATTTTTTTGTGTTGCTGGAGCACCAAAGGCAAGCCCGTCTGCGCCCGTCCGTGCCTGGACCGCTCCCAGCACCAGAACTCTTGACCCTTGTGATTTCCAACACCGTTACGATGCCAACACCCTCCACGCACTCCATACCGGACGATCACACACCTGCTGCCTGGCCGCCCCGAAGCGCATCCAAGGACCCATCTCCTGCTGGAAATGCCGCTTCACCAACATACGACCCACCAACCCACTGACCAGGACAGAACACAACTACCTCAGATGCATCCTTCTCAACACCCGCTCCACCCGCAAACACGCCGTTGAACTCTGGGACCTTCTCGACTCAACCTCCCCGGACTTCGCCTTCCTGACGGAGACCTGGCTGAACCCTTACCCGGCACCAGACATCGCCATAGCTATCCAGACGGTTACAAGATCACCCGCAGGGACCGCACCAACGGAGTAGGAGGAGGAATCGACATCGTCCACAGGAACACTCCCAGGGTCTCAACCAACTCCGACTACACCCTCAGCACCGCCGAACACCTGAACTTCCAGATCCACACCGATCCCAACACCACCCTCAGAGGAACCCTCGTCTACAGACCCCCCGGACCCCGACCACAGTTCAGCGACTCCATAGCCGACTTCGTCAGCACACATGCCCTCGCCTCCACGGACTACATCCTCCTCGGAGACCTGAACTTCCACCTCGAGAACAACAACGACACCAACTCCACCACCCTGATCGACAACCTCGCAAACTTCGGTCTCAAACAACTCGTCACAACACCCACCCACTCCGCCGGCCACACGCTTGACCCCATCTTCTACGCAAGCCCTCACATCTCCTTCAACCACACCACCGAACTCCAATGGACCGACCACCACTGCATCCACATCACCTTCCGGAAACCCACCACGCTCCACCGCACCCCACAGATGCCTTGCAACTGCTGGAGCAAAGTCACTGAAGACCAGCTAAACACCGCCCTCGCCCAGAGCCCACCCGTCGACCCCACCGACCCCGACACTGCCACCCGCAACCTCAGACAGTGGATCGAAGACTGCTCCAACACCCTCGCCCTGCTTAAGAAACCCTCCAACAGTCACATCAGCAAGAAAGCCAGCTGGTTCACTGAAGACCTCCAGGCCTCCAAGCAAACCTGCCGGAAACTGGAGAAGAACTGGCTCCGCGAACTAACACCGGACAGCTACTCAGCCCACAAGAACGCCACCCGCAGACACCATCACCTCATCAGATCCACCAAAAGGGCCTCCTTCAAAGACCACCTAGACAACAACGCACACAACAGCAAAGAGCTCTTCAACATCGTTAAGGAACTCTCCAACCCCAGCTCCAACACCAATGACATCCCACCCTCATAAGACCTGTGCGACTCGCTGGCCACCTTCTTCCATCGCAAGATCTCAGACATCCACAACAGCTTTAGCACCACAACCGCCCCGACAACCACTGAGATCCCCACCCCCACGACCACCACCCGCACCAACCGCCTGCTCTGGACCAACATCAACGACGACAACACCGTCAAGATCATGAACACCATCCACTCCGAATCTCCGTCTGACCCATGCCCACACCACGTCTTCAACAAAGCAGACACCACCATCGCACCCCATCTCCGTAAAGCCATCAACATTTCCTTCGAGACAGCAACCTTCCCGGAGAGCTGGAAATATGCCGAGATCAACGCCTTACTTAAGAATCCCAAGGCAGACCCCAAGGACCTCAAAAACTTCCGGCCCATCTCCCTGCTCCCGTTCTCGGCGAAGGTCATCGAGAAGACTGTCAACAAACTGACGCGCTACTTTGTGGAGAACAGAATCCTTGACCCATCCCAGTCCGGGTTCCGCAGCAACCACAGCACCGAAACCGCCCTCATCACCGCCAACCCTGCTAGACAACGGAGAAACCGCGGCCCTCATCCTCCTGGACCTATCAGCATGCTTGTGAAAACAGCTGCACTGCCATATCCCAGTGGACATGGTGCTGATCCACTCTGCGTCCGGGTCCTCACAAAGACTTACTCTTGGGAAAGGCCCTCTCTAAAGGGTCACCCCAAACTTTCGCCTTCCTCCTCTTCTTTTTCTGACCATGTTTTTGTTGGCTTTAGGCGCTTTACAATGGTAACATTGATTTATCCACAACTGGCATATATGATTTACTTATAAGTCCCTCGTAAAGGCACTACATGTGCGCAGGGCCTATAATGAAATGCTTCTAGTCGGCCTGCAGCACTGATGGTGCCGCCCACTACAATAGCCCTTTAACCCCTTCAGTGCCCATGACGAGCTGGACTCGTCATGGGCTGCGGTGGCGCTGTGCCCATGACGAGTCCAGCTCGTCATGAACTCCGCCCGCTAATGGAAGGCGCGGCACTGGGCGGGGAAAGGGGCGGGCATGCAAGGGGTTAAACATGTCTCAGGCCGGTCACTGCAGAGCCTGTGTGTGCAGCTTTAAACTGCCCTGTCAACCCGGCAAGATTACCCACTTGTTAAATGGAATGTGTTGCGCACACCCGGCATTTGAATTCGTACTATGTATAGTTAAAAAGTAACTCTTATTTTGGTGTATTAACTACTGTTTAGCGTGCTGGTCAGGAATGAGGCTGCCTCCCTCATGGGCTAAATTATTCCTATGGCAAGTGTGCACTGTCACTTGGAGCCTGGCCGCACAGCGAAAAAATCAATTTGAACTACCTAAACAAATTATGTATATAAATATGTATACACTCAAACATATGTAAAGATCTTTTATTATACTGGGTAATTTCCTGCACTTTTAGATGCGTTGTTATGTATAAACAGCGAAAATAAGAAAATTACATTCCTTTGTATTCATGTCAAAAAAACGAACAATTTGAAAAAATAATAATATTGTTAATTTTTCTCGGATTTAACACATAGGTCAATGCTTCTCTCGAGGAATTGTTGATCATGCCCAATGCATTTCGGGAATAGGAGCCCTTCTTCAGGGGTAACTGTAAAATGTAAACAACAAACACGCTGGTTTCAGTGTTCTCCATTTTACAGAGAGGGGGTACTGGTACAAGAGTTTTGAAAAAAGATGCAGATTTCATGAAACCAAACACTAAGAAATGACAGATCTGTTCACTAGTACAACTATGGTAAAAGAGATATCCCGCTCGAACGTTCCTTCGCCCACTTTAAAAGATAGGTGCACAATGAATTGTAGCTGTGATAACTATGCAAATGTGAAACTAGTCTGGAGGAAAATAGTGAAGTAAAGTGCCTTCACCAAGCCTTTAACAGAAGGTGTTGAATTGACATAAAAATAGCAGGAAGGTATGAACCAAAGTTTTCCAAGGATAGTGTGACATTCTGGCATGTTGTGCAGTTAATGTGAAAGGCTGAATAATTAACTAGACAGGTTGAAGATGGTCAAAAGTTGCAAACTTACTTGAAATAATGAATGTGTTAAAATCCCCCCAAAAAAGAGAAGTTCAAAAATCGGGACCTGAGGAATAACGAATGTAGAAATGCAATTGACAAACTCCAAAATTCTAAATGAATCAAGTAATAAATATTCTAAAGCTATAATACCTTGTAAATGATGTAAGGTGAAAGCCACGCTGTCCAAGTACTGTAGGAATTGTCGGATTCAGCAAGTGTCGTCCCTGCTCAATAGAGGGATGCAATGAACAACGTATTTTTATAACAGAAGAAAAGCATAACTGCTCCCATGGAAAAATACACAAAAGAACTCTTACCTACTTCTAACACCATGTGTGTCTAAATTCAATGAATCGCTGGAAAGTGGTAGCTGCTGCAATAACCAGATTAAATGTAGGGGTGGGCAAAGAACTCCGCTCCGCCAGCGGAGTGGAGTTGGAGCGGAGTTAGCCAGCCACCCCTGGCCCGGGCCCTGCTCTGAACGCATCCAGGCCGGAAGAGCATCCCTGGGCCCTGATGGACCCCCGTCCCCAGCGCCCGGACCTTCCGACCAGGGGAGCTCCCGCACCTTGGGGCCCGCCGGACAGAGTTCGAGCCCTGGGCCCGGTCCCAGCTTGCGAAACCTAGCCAGGCTGGCGAGAGCCTCCCAAGGCCATGGTGGACCCCCGTCCCCAGGGCCCTGACCCTCTGCTGGCTTGCAGGATGGGGGTCTCCTGCACCCCGGTGCCTGCCGGACGGAGCTCAAGCCTCGGGCCCAGTCCCAGCTTCTGAACCCTAGCCAGGCCGGGGAGAGCCTCCCCGGGCCCTGGTGTATCCCCGTCCCCAGTGCCCGGACCCTGGGCTGGCTTGCAGGTTGGGTGATCCCGCATCCTGGGGCCCGCCGGACGGAGCTCAAGCCCGGGCCCGGTCCCAGCTTCCGAACCCTAGCCAGGCCTGGGAGAGCCTCCCCGGGCCCCGGTGGACCCCGGTCCCCTGTGCCTGGACCCTTGGCTGGCTTGCAGGATGGGGAGCTCCTGCACAACGGGGTCCGTCGGACGGAGCGCAAGCCTCAGGCCCTGTCCCAGCTTCTGAACCCTAGCCAGGCTGGGGAGAGCCTCCCTGGGCCCTGGTGGACCCCCGTCCCCAGCGCCTGGACCCTCGGCTGGCTTGCAGAATGGGGGGCTCCCTCACCCCAGGACCCACCAGATGGAGCGCAAGCCCCGGGCCCAGTCCCTCCTACCAAACCCTAGCCAGGCTCCTCAGCCAAGCACATACACCAAATGTCTGAACCTGCGGTTCCTCTCGTAGTAAGCAGGATTACTATTGCAACAACACATCATCAGTAGGGTAAAACTAACCTGTCTCACGACGGTCTAAACCCAGCTCACGTTCCTTGTTAGTGGGTGAACAATCCAACGCTTGGTGAATTCTGCTTCACAATGATAGGAAGAACAGACATCGAAGGATCAAAGAGCGACGTTGCTATGAATGCTTGGCCGCCACAAGCCAGTTGTCCCTGCGGTAACTTTTCTGACGCCTGCTTGAAATCCAGAAAGTCAGAAGGATCGTGAGGCCCCGCTTTCACGGTCTGTATTCATACTGAAAATCGAGATCAAGCGAGCCTTTGCCCTTCTGCTCCACGGGAGGCTTCTGTCCTCCCTGAGCTCGCCTTAGGACACCTGCATTATCGTTTGACAGGTGTACCGCCCC